>NC_049181.1:2500000-3750000 GCF_009769625.2 Cygnus olor
GCAAATTATTCCTTAAGGCTTTTCAAGTTTCTCACCCTCCCCCCCTAAAGTTCTTTTATCTTACTGCAAACTACAATGCATGCATAATTCAAAGGATTCTGGGTTCCTAAAGGGAATACTTTAATGTTTATTTGGTAAGCTTCAGAGTTTAAATTGGTTCTACAGTTTATTTGCAAGTTCCCCAGCTCTTTGTGTATATTTATCAAAATACGTGATAGTAGATTGCTGATAATAGGCAGTAAAACTGAGAAACGAAGCTAGACTTCCTACTACTTCTTCCTACCACTTTCATGGGCATACAGTAACATTCTGTTAATAGGACTTAAAAGCTTTTTCAGTAGTTTTTAGCATAGAATTGTAACTAATATTTCCAGTTTCTTTATTACAACCCGTGTTTGTCATCTTTCCTGCTATTAGGCAGGAAATGCAACCACAAAGTGCATCAGTGGTTGCCACGTGCTTAATTTGTCATTATTTCAACAGCTGATTTTGTAAGAAATGATTGTGATTTCATGTCTGAAATCTAGGTTTGCTCATTTAAAAGCTGTTAAGAGTTAGAATGAAGTAACTTTAAAGTGCAGTAAAAAGAAATTTTGCAGAACTAGAATAATTTGGATCATGTACAGTTATCAATTTCAATCTTTGTTAGTCCTCAGAATATGGCAACCGTTACAATATTCTTCTTTCAAAAATTGCATTGTATTTCTCAACACATGAGAAGCACCTGAGTCTCATTAATACTCTGGTATGGAACAGGGGTGGCAGAACCTTGGCTGCACTTTCACACATTCAAGTAAAGAAGCGTAGGAGCCGTCTCCATCCCTCGCACCCAGAAGCTGACACGTTAGGCAGGGGTGCTCAGGCCGGCAGCTCCTCCTACCTACAAGCCACCTTTAAACAGGAAAGCAGGGTTATTTCCCGAATCACTGTGACAATCTCTCTTTTTATGGCTGTTGGCAAAACAGACTGCAAATTCTGAAAACGGCTGGGAGAGTTCTCCCTTGTTCTGCATGGAGCAGTCGGGGAGAGGCAGCCGCGTGCTGAAAAAAGGGAAGGCAGGAAGCAATGTCACAGCAGTGCTAAACCTACAAGGAGAAACAAGTCACTCTGGCCTCCCCAGCTTTCCTGAACAGGCAGGTAGCTCAGGGCAACTCCACCTTCTAAAGCACATTGAGTGTTTTTTTAAAAATGAACAGCGCTTGTTGCTGCTGCTGGAGAGGTCATTGACAACACTCCTGCTACACTCAAACAGCATCGTATGAGCTTTACTATACTTAATATGCAAAGAGAACTTCGAATTTTTGTTTCACCTCGTTCTCAGAAATACTCCCTAGTGTTTAAGATGACAATACGTTTGTGCTGCTCTTGCAGTGACTGTCACATCAGGTACTTCACCTTTTCTCTCGGTGCTGAAGGACTCGTGCAGCAGCACATGAATCACGCTGATACTGATCATAGGTCACAGAAGGAAATGGAGAACAAGCTTTTTCAGTCAACTGATATGAAAGGACAGACACAAAGCAAAACCAAAAGCCTACGACACATACTACGTGAGAGAGTCCAGACAGCAGAAACAAAACTGAGAGGAAAAAAACAAGTTCAAGTAAGCAGAAGATGGTATTCTTCAAAAATAAATAAATAAACAAAATGTGCAGTAGGGAACAGTTAAAAGCTATAATGAGGAGTCAGTTCCCTCTCAGGGCTGAGGACAGCAGCCTTACTGTGATGCAGGACTCAGCCCACCCCAGCAAACTCAGTGTATTCTCCAATTCCGATCTCTCATCCCACTTTAACTTTTCAACTCTTGAGTCCGTATCCGATCTGTGCCATTTTTCCCCACCAAGCTCAGCGCTGAACAACCTGCTACAAGCAGCCAAGCAGGTAGGAATCGAGCCTCCTCTGAACAGCTCCAAGTGCTGCCTTCAGAGAGGTTCCTTCTGACAGCCGAAGTAACGGCTTCATACAGCTAGGCGCTCTGCAGCAACGGAAAGCAGCATCCATCACCGGACTTGAAATGTTACCAGTGCCCCGACAGGAAGACTCCTGACGTTTGGGGGCTCAGATTCACCGGCAAGTCAGCGAGAAGGCAGCAGGTTACTGCACATTAAACAGAGCCCAGTAGCTGCCTGCCTGCACTGCTGCTCCCAGCACATGTGCGCTGCGTTACGCTGCTTCAGAGGGAGTAAAGGAGGAGCGTCCTTACGCTGCTGGGATCAGCCCTGACCCCTAGGCACACCAGATGTAAATAACACTTCGGCTTGTCCACAGTTTAGGTCCAGACTAACTCCTCTGCGTGACTGTGCCATACACCTTTTCATGAATTTCTTAGAGGAACTACATTGAGTTACACGACTACGCCCTTGACAAAGACGGTACTTGGACTCCTGCACTCTGTGCTGCTCAAACATTACATAATGCTCTCGAAACAATCAAGGCTTTTGTAAGAAAACAAAGGGGAGAATCCCTGCATCAGACATATAACAGCACTTCCATCAGTTTAGTTAATATTGATAACCTCTGCAAGCTTCGTATCATCAGAGGAACTGAGGAAACAAAGACCCACAGTCCTACAAATCCTGCAACAGTGATGGTTATGCATCGGTTTCCACAGGGTATGAAAAATATCAAAAGATAATACTGAAAAGCTTCATATTTAGGATAATACTTTTGTAGCTCAAGACAAGTCAGGAATTCAGTTCCTATTTTTACTTCGTTATAACAAATATTATGAATACAATTCTCATTTCCTCTCTTCAGACCCCCTACTTGCTGATTTGAGGCTCGGCTTTATCCCTGGGAGCGTTAACTGTCTGCAGAACACTTTACGTTTATCACTTCTGTTGCCCATGTTTTGGAAAGCCGAGAGAAGCTCCTTCCAGCAGAAAACAGACCATCAACTCCCAATGAAAAGCAATCCTTGTGAGCAAATTGAATCAGCAGTTCTGCCAAGCTGAGGGTTAAACCCTGCTTATCCCCTGACCTCTCAAGTGTAATGACAACATTCTTAGAAGAGATGACCCAGTTTATTACGGGCACTCCTGGCCCTTGGCCAAGCCCCTCGTAATACCCACTGTGCACGCAGTATTTGTGGTGCAAATCTAGTGGCTGTAATTGGTAGGAATAATTACATTTCAGCGGAATGTCCTTATCCTGTCTGTCATTAAAGCCTGCTTTTAGATCAGTTGTTATGCATCAGTTGAAAGCGTTTCAGGCCACATGTGCAAAAGCTACCCAGAATCTTCAGATTATGAGGCATATTCTAAACTGAAAGAACTGGAGCTTTAAAACAGATGCAATGACTATTGCATTTATGCTGCAGCTGAGTTACATACATTGTTACAGACAAAAAGATGTATTAAAATCCCACTGGAATTATATTAACGAAACCAACAGCTCAGTTGTGATGCTCTGTGATGAAGTATTCTAAGGTCACAGTTATTTCTAGCAAACAAACTTCTCGTGACAAATTTTAGTTGCTACCACTCAGCAGCTCTGTCATGGAGAAACAGCAAGAGAACTCACAGCATGATTCTTTTTTTTTTTTTTTTTCATGCTTTCAAGGTTCTTCTCTGGCAGCCAAATCACACAATATCTATCAAATTCTTTACCTAAGCTAATCTAAATAGATCTGCTTTTGAGCCAATCTAACACTAGCTTCATTTGATGCCCATTCTTAACGCTGGAATAAATGAGTCTGTACTTGCTCCTCCACACTTCTCATACTTTCAAAGATCTCCATCACGCTCCTCCACCCCCTCCTGGTCATCTATTTTCAGGTCTGAAGAGATGCAGCCCATTTGGCTGTTCACGGCACGGCTATTCCATGCCTTTGATCACTGTCACTTTGATCACCGGTTTGATCACTCTATTATATTTTGGGAAGAACAGGATGATCAGAACCGCAAACAGCCTACAAGGTGTGACCAAATCCTAGATTTTCTGTACTTCTAACATTATTTTGCTTTGTTCCCCGTTCCTAATGATGTCAGCATTCAGCTCTTTGAACTCTGACACTTCTAATTGTCTAGCTGATTTTCTTCCCAGAGAATTATCAATTCATTTGTAAAGATCTTATTAGTAAGTAGGAAGTTATTTCTAAGTTAATCATTCTGTACATATTCCTGCTTTCTCATCTGTACCATTTAATATTAGTCTTACTCTTCAGTTTATTATTTCTTAATTTCATTACCCAATAAACATGCCAAGTTTCTTACTCCCTAGCAAACGTCACAATTTCTTCTCCAAAGACTAATATAGTGCATCCCTTTATAGAAAGGATAAGCCAGTCTTCAGTCAGACACGACTCAAGCGATTAGAACTTCTTTTACTGTTACGTCACTCCGTAATTTTGATGGTCTGTATTTTCCCTTAACGCTATCAGCGCATTTAACCTTATTAATGCTACGCCAAATTACACGTTCCTTCTACTTGAGGTTTTAAGCTTGGATCTCAAAACTGTCTCCCACTTTGGTGACAGTCCCGTGACTAATCCTGCTGTGCTGGATAGCCACTGATGTGCATACACAGCGCAGCTGCCCACGCACGAACAGTGCAGCCCAAAGCACCCTTGAAGAGCCATGTGTGCCGCAGACAGGTACACTACGTGCACTTCCACCCTGTAAGACCATACATGTTTCTCCCCTGAGAACAAAAAAAAATAGAAGGCAGCTAGTGGCCATAAATACCAGAACAATCCTGGTTGGTTTCTGGACACAGCCCTTCCCCAGGACGTGACAGTTCCTTTCTCAACGTTTGGGCAGACAGCTACTCATCACAAGACACTTCCAATCTTCTTAGGATGTGGAAACATACCTGAAGGCCCCTAGCAAAACAGCTAGCACGGCGTTGTTACTGCCAGCTTCATTCGGAGCATAACACCTGGAGAAGACTGCAAGCTGCACAGCCTTTAGACAAAAACGTGTCTGAAACAGACGACAAGGAAAAGCAGCATCCAAAGGCACCCTTAAACTATTACAGCTAACGCAGCACTAGCGCACAAACTTACACTTCCAGAAACGAGACTGTTTGCATCTTTTTCCACTACGTTGGTAAGCTTTCAGTTTGCTCCGAGTGAGGCAGGACTGATAAATATTTTAATATCGGCATGCAGTTTTAAAATAAAAAGGTAGAACTGAAGTGCACTTTGACTGCAAGTAGTTTTAATCCCTGGGGGTGCTCATTTTACTTTAAAAGCTGCTTGAAGACATATTTTCTCCAGTGCATGTTGGCTTACTCTGGCAGTAGGAGTTTTCATGAGGCTTTCAGAGCAGAGCCCAAGGAGGTCCTTTCTTCAGTAGGTGTAGCGATGCACCTACCCCACTTAGTGTCCTCCACACATAGCAGCTGTCAGCGCCCTGCGCCCAGACGTGCCAGCATAACTGGTGGCAGGTCTCACAGCGACCTGGAGTTAGATCTGGTCCTCTACTCGATTCAAAGTGCGTTTACTGTGTTCCTTCTGTGACAGGCACAACTCTGAGGGGAGCGTTGTAATGCCTCCGTCTCCAGAATTTTATTGAAATAGTCTGTATTAAACCAGCAATTTAAAATCAAAATGCAAATGTTCAGGAGAGGAGCCCTGGGGGACTCCCACATTTGGGGGGAAAATATCTGCACACCAGTCTGAGACGTCAGAGAATGCCAGCTGAAGCTCTAGGCAGACTCAGCTAACCAACCTTCAGAGGCCTCACCAACCTGAGAAGCACACTATGCAAGGTATCAAAGCCGTCGCTACAATGCAACATTATTCCAGGTGGAAGGGAAATATAAAAATCAGTTCCCTTTTGAGCCTTTTCTACTGAAGGCGATGTCCCCTTGAAACCTTGCATGAGCTAGCCCTGACATTAACATGAAAGGCGATAAATTTCACTGAAAATCCCAGCCAAAATACACATGTGCTGCATACTCTATGATTTACTATGTCTGCTTCTGAAGGATGACGGGCTGAAATAATTCTAAAACCTTAATCTGTCGTCTTAATATGAAGTCTGGAACACAAAGTCACTAATACCACTAGAACTATTTCTAAATAGAAATTGGGGAAAAAAAACCACAAAACTCCCTCCCACACACACACAAAAAAGAAAAAAATCCACAGCCCTTGGCTGTCCTCCAGAAACAAAACTCCACAGCTAAGCCAGACACAGCTTACCTAGAGTCAGCACCTGTGAAAAATGGTTTCTGTTGTCAGCACACTAAGTTACAACATGCCTTCCACATTTGATATATTATTAACACTAACCATTCTGTTAAGACATCAGACGACACGACTTAAGAACAGTTAATACACTTAAGACTGAAATGTAAGGAGAAGAAAAAGATAAAAGATATTTTCCCCTTTTTTATTTAGCCAGTTATCTTCATCGCTATCTTTGAATCCTCGTCCTTCCACCACACTGTGGGGAAAAAAGAATAAATCAGTGTATTCATAAAGGGCAATGCACTGCACGCACCGTAACAGTATATGGAACTCCACATTTTCCAAGGACATTCTCATGAATAACTGAGTGATATTTCTAGACTAATATTCATTAACTGTCAGGATTACATCATCTTAGAGCATAGCTGAGCAGACTAGCAAGTTTCTGCAGACCTGCGCTGATAGCTCTTATTTGCCTCTTGATGCAGTTGAAGGACAGGGCAAGGAAAACAAAATATCAAAGCAGAAGATTAAAAAAAAAAATCAGATCATCTAAAAGACAATCTTCTCCATTTCAGATAAAATACAGATCAGCCTTTTCACTGTTTGAATGGCAGTAATTGCCGTAATCGCAGCCCTACAACTCTATCCATTCTAATTCTGTTCCCTCATGCTCTTTCTTCAGAAGAATTTCACGTTTGAAAATAAAGTTTCCTAGGAAGTAGGAGCTTGTTCTCCCTTTTTAGTTTTCTTACACTCATGTCTATACATCAGCTCTGGAGTGCCAACTCCTAAACTTTCCTCCTCAAGAAGAACAATTATGCATTCAAATTGGAAAAAGCCAATCCACAAATCTGGAAACAGATGCTCTTGAATTGGATTATATTAATCAACAAACCGCAAAAGCTGTTGGTTAAAAAAGACACAGGAGAGAAGGTCTAAGGAAAAAGAAATCCCTAATAATCATCCTTAACAAACAGGCATTCCCAAATCCTCGAAGGTTTATACTTATCCCAGAAATCCCTTCTATAGCTTGTGTCAGATGTCTAGCGTGACCACCACGCCTCAACAACCTATCCAATGCTGGGAAGAAGAGGACAGTATCATACTGCTCTACGAGACAAGAATGTCACTTACCAAAAAGCTTTTCCAGACAGCTTGCCCTGGGTATGTCACCCATCATAGTATTTAACAGCACAAAGGGTAATGGCCCCAAACACAGCCCCTCAATTTAACACACCACCCAAGCCTCCCATCTTCCCTGCGAAAAACCTACCTGCTCTCTAACCCTACCTGCCCATTATCATTTTCCTGGTCTCCTATAAAAAAAAATACTCTCACTACCAGCCCACCATAAAGCACAAAGCATCCAGTTCCTCGATCACCAGATATTAAGAAACTCACAACCCTGTCTGGCTCACCTTCTACATAGATTCACCTAACAAGTCAGACACCCAAATGTAAGTCAGATGAGGGTAAACACTGCCCTAAGAAGTAACTTATCTGGAGCGCCTGACAGAAAGGTAGGATCCTTTCTGCCCTACGCAGCAAAGGAGATACACCGTTTGCGATTCACTCTGTGCTGTGAAGACGGCTGCCTTGAAATTCTATCTGTTGCCTTCTCAGTCATAACAACCTCCCTGCAGCAGCCACAGCAATTGCTTACATCTGCATTTTCCAGTTGGGTGCATCCCCATATGGCAACGCAACCTTGGTAGAGCAAAAAGAGGAGAAAGAAATTGAACAAAACCAACTGCCCCCCATAAGTTGCATACTAACTTTCTAAACAATCTAAGTCGGGTGTTGCAGTCTGGCTGGCAGGGGAACAGGAGAAGTAATGAGAAAAAGAAATGATTTCATTTACACAGGGACTTCAGAGCAAAATGGCTTGGAAAAAATAGTTTACACTGTTAAACAGGTAATTAAAGTTATGGTTTAGGGAGAAAAGCGATGCTAATGCAGCTGTTGATGTTAATGGAAAAGTCTTCCCTTAAGTGTTCCAAATATCTAAAGCTCAAGCTAGGGAAGTGTCAAGTTGTAATGCTTACCTCCAAATAAGAGTGGGAGTACGGCATACTGTGGGGAAAGGCAGCTATGATTAAAATGCCAGAAGAAAGCGGAACCACCAGCCCTTTCCCAGGAGACACTACCCCTGGAGAGATTTCACTTGTAAACAGAGAGCAGCCTGGCACAGTAACTTCCCTTACTACAGAAGGAATTAGTCAGCAAATCTGTAGTTCATCAGGAGGTAAAATGCCCCAATTCTCTGCAAAAAGATATGCCAGCTGCAGCTCAGAGGTGCTCCTGTGCCTTCCCAAGCAGCAGAGAATTCCACCCCCACATACACTTTCTCTCACCCTTCCCCACCATACACACACTGAACATACTCAGGCCTAAGTGGCCAGCCAATTGCCAACGTTCATAAAATGCTTCGTGACACATTAGTTGGTACACACAGAGAAGTAGAAACTGATAGGAAAAATGTAATATGCTCAATCATTATTCAGTACTGAAAACCATCTGAATTTAATTCAGCCTGAGATGAATACAGAATGTCGCAAAGTCTGAAGGAGCAAAGAACAGATTACTCTGTTCAGAAACATGAACTTCTGAATTACCAGTTTAAATACTGTTAAAAGTTCAAGATGTCCTGCCTAAGCATTATCCACTGATAATAAAAAAAAAATAATGGAGAAACAAGGGATTCGGTGCTATTCTTAACAGTCCTGCAGGGCTCTGCACTAGGCCAGGACAGAATCCGCCACAGACGGCCAGAGCCAGCACCAGGAACTCTGCTGTCAGCCACCAGGTCACTGCTCCCAGCCACAAGCTCCTGCTGCCTACTTGGAGCTGGCTCTGGCACTCACCTGATCCCAAGTACGTTCAGCTCACTAAAAGCAGGGGAAATACAAACTCAACAGAAGAAAAATAGATCTGACAGGTCAGATGTTCGACCTGGAGTACCTTGCAATTAGATACCAGCACCAGTGCCATGGCTGAGTGTGGGTGGGGGGGAAACTTCCCCTTTCGGCAGTGAAGTGCTGTGAAATCAGCTCAGCCAACTAGCGAAGCTGTACCCTGGGACACTGACCAGCTCGATGTCTTAAATGAGAGCGGGAAGGTGCCTTCCAGAAAAAGGCTACGTTTACAAAAGCTTACTCAAGAAAGCTTGTACTTGGAAGGGACAAAATAGATGGAACGACCAACAGGATTGCTGTCACCTTCACCTCAACGAACAATTTTGTACAGGATTTGTATAAAAGGAAGAGCATCTTCCTCTGGAAAGTGCTCTTCTAAAGTACCCTCTATATAAACAGAAATAAAAATGATACTGTCAAAGTCTGAAGAAACTAGAAATGTGCCACTGTTGAAACCTAGCAGAAGTCTGAGAGAAAACAATTAACATCAACAAACAGCCATGGGTACGCCGCAGGGAAGAGAAGGCAAGGCAAGGTTCTTCCATTACCTAGACATCATTACCAAAGCAATACACATGACACAGCTCAGTGGTTTGTAGTTCGGTTATCATGATAGTCATCTCCCTGACTATTGCTTCTGATATAGTTGGACTAACACGTAAACGCCTCTTGAGAGCCTAGTTTGTACCACCCAAGCTGCAGGTTTTGGGTCCGTTTTCACTGTAAGCAAGCAGATTCTACATGCTCTTCAAAGAGAAGTTCACAGGCTACTCTTGAACCAAAATGCCGAACAGTAACCAAACAGAAGAGTTGGATACAGATATTTTCCTTACAAAAGCTGATTCATACCTTGTATCATGCTTGGAGTAATTTGTGAATTGAAGACACCAACCTGGCTGATTCTGCCTAATGTAAAATGACACACGGATAAAATGAGATTTGAGAAAGTTACTACAGATAGCAGGGACTAATTCTGTGAATGTGCACAGAGTAAGTGAAAAGAGTTACTCGTGGGGGCATTTCATTCTCTCTCAGATAGAAACCATTCCATTTCAGCTAATAGCACAATTCATATACCCGGGCATCACATTACTTGACTTGCTTTTAAAGATCAACATCAGCTTCATGATAACTGAAGCATTGCAGCTGTAGATTATGCTTTAACTAATACGAACATTAAGGGAAAAAAAAACACACCCAAAAAAGCACACAACCTAAACCAAACTGAAATTTTAAAAAATGCATTTGCATGAAATTTTATTCCACTACTTGATACATTACATACTTGAATGGAAATATACTTACTGCTCTTTTTCTGGAACAACCTGTAATCCAAGGCACAGTAAGGTTTCCTGAAATCTGTAGAGGGGAAGGGGAAAAGAACAGAAAACAACAGTTTAGGTTGCTACTATAACAACAGTGAGCAGCTTTCAAAGACTTCAATATTGTGCATTTGGTTCTGATAGCAGTGTATTTAAAACAGTTTAGGATGTAAAAGCAAAACAGACTCACACTTGCCTTACAAACTTAGTCTTACAAATAAGACTAACAAACAACTGGTTCTTCGGGTGAGGGTGACAACACAACCGCAACTCAGACCCTTCCGTACTTTTGCTATCTCAAAACATGTATTTTAAAAATTAAAGTTTTCATCTTCTATCTGTCACAAAGCTCGTGAGATTAAGCAAACCGGAGTTAGGCGAAGGCCTAATGTTGACAGAAGTGCTGTAATATATTTTTCAGTTACATCAGTTAAACTTTCAGAAGAAAAATACTAGGACATTAGTAACTGAAATATTTAACATCAAATGTTAAGAATTTGTAGACTATCAGAAAAACGAGGGACATTAGGCTGGAGAAGGATGGGGAATGGGTGTGAAGGTGAAGGTTAGGTTCCTTGATTCCTATTGCTCCCCCACCATTCCCAGAGCCAGGCTTATCAAAAATAATCTTGTATTATTTTCCCTGGACGTGGGCAATGTTTCATCGCCTGGAATATTTGAGGCTTATTTAGGATTTCATGTTCAGCTTCTGCTGCAGACAAGCAATGCTTCAGACTAAACATAGCTCAAGAGATTAATCAATCTCAAATTGTTACGCACACTATGTATGAGGAAGAAAAACCTACTTGCTTCTGCTGACTATATCAAGCTATGCTAATAGTTGTTGTGTTTGGGAAGGGCTCTACTAATGCATCTTTCAGCATGAGTATAACCAAATACAGAATACCTGGTACAGTTTGTCCATTGTACAAGCACATAAGATACTTTTACTCTTCAAGCTTTTAGCTGAAAGCGCTTGAGGGTTACCTCATGTCACACACTTTCCCATTATAGCACAGGGAGGGCTGAGAGGGAGGGCTACAAATGAACACCGTCGCCTCCTAAGAGCAAGTCTGCACCAGCTTTCTTGACTAAAATATCAATTTCTTACTTGCACACATTTTAGAAACCAAGTAGAAACAAGTTATGTCTATTACAATTTCCCACCCCACACAACAGCTTCGCACAACAGAAAAGCAGTGCGAGTATCCACACAATTTGCTCTCCTGAGTCTTCCTGTTTATGTTTTATTTTTTTCCTGCTAAGTTAACCACGAGGTTAAACTGAATTACTTCAGCAATGCATCAGACCCAATGCTGGTTTATATTCTTATTCCTCAGAAGACCAACAAATTTAAAGAGGGGCTATGGAAAAAAAAAATGCTTTTTTGTGTAAATAGAAGGATTGGTCTGGCAGAGCATTAACAGTTGATTGGAACACAAACGTACACCAGTTCTGACAGACATGATGCCAAATACAATAACGTTTAACTATTTGAAAGACTGTATACGTGAAAATATTCTAAACTGGCTCTGTGAAAAGGCAGAAGGTTTTTTCTTCTTTGGTTGTCTTCCTGCAGCAGCGAGAGTCCAGACGCCCGCAGCTGTAACCCCCAGTCCTGCTCCAACGGGAACAGCGACGGTGAGTTGCAAAAATGGCAACCTAAAGCAGCTGTTAAAGAAAATATATTGTGTCTCAGAGGGAACAGAGACTAAGAGGAAACTCTTGCAGATGCTCCAGAAAGCCCCAAAGTACTGCAACACTAGCGTGTTACCAGTTCTGTATCTTCAAGCGATTAGGCAACACAGGTCCCCGCATAACCTCCTCCCAATTCACCGGGATGTCACTGTCCTAGGTTCAGTGCCCTGGGACAATTGCAGAGCCCCAGCCAACACCTGGGTGCTGTTTCCTGGGGCTACGGGAGGCCCCATGCAGTGCTTTAGCAGCCTGCTCACTGCCGCTCTCCTCCCCAGCAGGCCCACGGGTTCGCTCTGCTCGTGCTGCTGGAAGCAGTTCGTCCCAGAAATAAAGGGCAGACACCAACTGTGACAAATGCAGCTCTGCTTCTGTTACAGGAACGAGCGTCAGGAAACACTTTGCCCAAGACTCTGCAGAGAAAACCATGTTGTTGGCCCCGCAAAACGCCGTGCTGCCCAAAATTAACAAGGAGGTCCTCCTCGCGTCTTCAAAAAATCTCTAAGGGAGTACACGAACCACTCCGACACATTCAATAACACAGAAGAGAGTTTGAGTTCTAGTTCCTTAAATAAAGCAAACTTACAGCTCATTCATATAAAGCAGTATCCTTAAAGTGGATCTCAGTAATAAATAAACACAACTTATATATATCCTCCTCTGCTGCACTGGCTGCAGTGTTTAGGATTTTCCCTAAAAGAAGACAGGACTAAATTAGATTAACCGTGCTTCAGCGTGTAGAACAAAGTAATTAAAAAACCACACATACTTTCCATAGGATTTTTGCCCCTTAGGGTTGCAGGGGCAGGAAACCGAGAATAAATCTGCGTTCAGCCTTGAGGAGCAGTAAGAATAGCCTCCCTCATTCGGGGAGCTGAAAGCCAGACTAACAAAAGTACGTAGGTTGAACAATTTGTTTAGCGAAACTGCTCAGGCATTAAAATTGATCATTTTATTAAATTTATTCTTAGGTTACACTAACATGAATTTGATTAATTGAACCAGTAAGGAAGCTATAACTAATTGCTAATTAGATGCCCCACCAATGTACAACAGTAATCACTTCATCAAAACACCAATCACGTGTTCCTGCCTTTAAAGAAGCATCTGCTTGGCTGCTTAACTACTCTAACAATCCTGCAAACTCGGGTTTAATCTATTTTTAAATTTAGAAAAATGCCCTTAAGTTTAAGGATCTTCATTCCTAGGCTGATAAATTGGCTAAACATGGGCATTAACAGTAACAGGAACTGACTATGCACAAAAGAAGTGTGATCTTGTACACGTCTACAAGAAGTTAGACAGCACCTGGAAAAAAATAAGCTCTCGAGAAGAAAAAAAAATGAATTAATACAGTCATAAAATACAGTCTCTGGAAGTTTAATATATAGAGGCTATTAAGGTGTAAGTAAAGGGAGTGTCTACAAGAGATACCAGTCGTACTAGACTTGGGGTTTTTTCTCTGGCTTCCCTTAAATTCTGGGAAGCAAATGAGTACTTAATACACTCTGCCCAACCTGACCTGAGGACCACAGACAACCAAACCACAGCAAAGGAGTGCATTGGGTACAGAGAGCTGTTCTTTCCCCTTTTTCCCTTCTACTTGAGCTGAGAAAGGTCTGCTAAATTCACAGAATCACGGAACCACAGCCAATTCAGCCAACAGAAAAGTCATTCCTCTGAATTCCAGCTTTCAGCCCCAAACTGGAACTACTCTTCAATCCACGTCTAGAGGAAATAATGCCTCAGGGGAGCTGTGTTCCACCGCAGAGCCAGGGGGCAAAAACACAGCAGGAAAGGAAAGGGGAAGCAGTGGGCTTCTTAACTGAAGCTCAGTATTTGATCGGAGCAAGCCTTCCTACAGTCCTAAATGGCCAGAAATGGGCTAAAAGGAGGGCTGACAACTCATAATTTTAAGAGGAACACTTGGGGAAGGAGGGAGTGAAAGCTGCGCAGACCTGATGATTTCAATAAAATGTGTTATCAGCCTATTGGGGTGCGCTACATTACAGATAATTTTGAAGGTGGCAGGTGAACGTTTCTTGTAAAAGTGAGGTGAGTTTTGGAAGTGAGTCCCTGTCATGCACTGACACGTCCTAAGACACAGACCTCACTGTTGCATTGTTCTGTAACACGCTAAAAACTCTTGTCAAGGAATGCAGTGATGTGGAGAAATCAGCACCACCACTTCTGCAAGGCTGCACGGATCTGCCCAGGCCGTAGGACACTTCTCTGCAGTTGCTACAGAACCGTGATTCCATACGCCCTAACCCCACAGCTTTTGTCTGCTCTCACAAATTTTCTGATACTGACAAGTATCATCTCAGAGTTTCCCAGCATGGATGCTTACAGCACCAAGTCAATTAACAGCGACCTTCCCAGTTTTTCCAAGGCTTAAGACTGGGAAAGGCAAAGGATGCCACAAGAAACAGAATTTCCCCCAGCCCAAGCTGCATTCCCAAAATCCATAGAACAGGGTTTGTTAACGACAGGCATGGAAGTCAAATGGAGTAAAGAACTCCTTACTTACCAAACAGGTACATCTTTATAACGGGGAAAAACAACAAAGAAACAACGACAACAAAGTAAGTTACAGAGATGTCCTTGTTCTGATCCACACCATACCACTTGGATAAAATGTCACCTGCCATGAACCATTCCATCTATAGAGACTCAGTCCCTACACCCCCAAAATATCCCAAATCTAAGTTATTTCAAATTTCTAAAAGAATTAAAATAATAATAATTAAAAAAAAAAACAGTAATACAGCTCATTGATGCTTTTTTCAAGAGTGAAATAAAGTACCACGAGCACACAGCTGGAGGTATCAATACTGTATTTCACTATGTGAAGCTTAAGAAAAGTTTCCTGAACTGTATTGTATGTGCTTCTGCAGCGTTACCAACCCTTTATAGAACAGATGCACACATTTACAGCTTTTCTTCTCCCATGAAACTGAAATTCCAGAAGTAAGCAGCATTTAATGAATTTTGTAATTCAAGAACAGTAATAGCAAACACTGACAGACCATCTGAGAGCGGATGGGAAAAACAGCTCATCCGAATTATTTGACTTAAAAAAGGCCATAAATAAGAATTGCAGATGTCCCATCTACTACACAGAATCTAGTCCAGAGAATAAATGTTCCTCAAACCTCAGGTTTGCCAAGAAAAGCAGTAATCCTGATGATTTCTGGTGAAAAGTAGTACGCGCTTGGACTCAAAAACTTTCTTTCAAATCCTCACGAGATAGGAACATGTCAGGAAGAAGAGGAAAAAAAAGATAGAAAAACCACCACAAAGTATTGCTCCCTACACTAGTGAGCAATGTACAAGAAATGATGGTATGTTTTTATATGGTTCATTTTGGGGATAAATTTGAAAATGTAACAGACAAAAGCGCAGAAGTAACATGGGTAATATAACATCCTGTCAGCTGTAAGACTTATCTCAGTGTCTATAGATTATGGCATGCCAGACTGCACAAAAATCCATTAAAAAATCAATTTGGATGTTTCCTGCACGATTCTCTCTCCCTTGTTTATAAAAAAATAAAAAAGGTAAGTGTATCTGTGTTACAGCTTCTTCTGAAGATCTCGTAGTTGTTCAATTATCTGCATTTAATTTTCCCCTCTCAATATCCTTGAATGGGCTCTGTTGTAGGACGAGGAAATAACAGGACTGAATGTAAAACTGATATTTGAATTAGATGCTGTGGGAGAGGAAGAATATTTGCTTGCTTAGTGTCTTCCATCATCTTATCTAGCTTGAGAGAGATCTAATAACTAACAAAAAAACGGTCCAAGGTATTGGCAACTGCATAGTGGGTAAAGGCAGTGCTGATGGAAGAGCTAATCCAAGCTGACATTAATAAGGGCAAGCAACTGCACAGCACACAAATGGCAGCATGATCCCATGTTGTGCCCTCTGCCACATGCAAAGTATGCCTGCAGAGGAACAACCAAGGGAATAGCTGTGACATGCACTGGCAAGCCAGGTCAGGACAACACAGACTAGCGTGCATCAGCAGTCATAGGTATGATCCTCTCGTAAACAAACTTTACCTATTAAAACCATAAAGCCCCTACTGATCCTCATTATACGGCTGCCCAGTACAGCCACAGGCTCGGCTACACAGCTAAGTGCTACCATACTTCAGTCCTCCCTTCACTTCTGTTTAAGAAGGAATCGTCGCTGCTGAAAGATGTAAATCGAGCACAGCTTGCAGAAATATGAACCTACCCCTTACCAGCTACCAGCTTTCAAAGAATACAGTACTTATCTATGACCTGGTCTTCAAGGTTTGAAGATGAATATATTGACAGATTACCTGGTAATTATTTTGGTTTTGTGACAGCCTCAGTTGACTTGAAGATGTAAAATGAGGAGAAAAAGTACTTCTTGATGGATTAGCACTGCTATATAATGTACTGGATGTTGTATGCAATGAGGTCCGTGCAGGCAAGTGGTAGTCTCTGTTATGATACAGAACATTGTCAGGCACGTCCCTGGCATTCACCATCTGAGAACTACAGCTCATGTTTCTTCCTGGCCCCGGCAAGGCCGCGCTTTGGTTCTCTACTCGAACAGAACTGCTACTTTCACAGTATCTTGAATAGCTTTGTATTTGTGCTCCCATGGATGCCAGTTCTTCTTCTCTAGCATACTCGTCATCCACATCTCCAGTTTCCATCGCAATGGACAGACAGCTGCCTTCCCCCGAGCAGTGCTTCTGTGCCGTGCTTCCTCCCACAATTCTTTGAGGTTGATCTGTAACCGCCAGAGAAAACACTTCACGAATTTCCAGGTTTTGCGTGTTACAAGAAGGGTCCCTAGTATTAGCCCTTTGTCCGGGGGGCACATGCGATGCAAGAGCTGCATGTTCCGGTTTTTGTAACCTTTGACATCCCACGGGTTCAGCTTTACAAGGTCTGTGGCATATCATCGGTTTCTGAGGTAACACCAACTCTGCGGTCTGCACTGACGAGCCACCATAGCTTTTTTTAGTGTGGCTATATATGGAGTTCGCAGAATTCAGTACGCTTGTTTGTCTAGATAAAATAATAGTCTTTTCCCCTACTAATAGGGAAGCATTTTTACAGTGTGGTACTTGTCGTCCTATAGGGATGTGCTGCTGCTGAAAGTCTGTGTCATTTTTTCCCGAGAGTCTTGGAATAGAGGTTTTGTGTATCTCTGCCATTGAAGCATTTGTCTGCTTGGTGGATCCTTGCCTACTGGATGAACTAGCAGGACTGTATATACCAGTAACTATTACATCGTTATTAGAAGAGGTCCAAGAAGACTGCTGACTTTGGGATCGAGCAATATTTACCACATTTCTAACTGCTGCTTCTGGAGGTACTGAGGGAGTAGTAGGGGCAGTCCCTGGGGGAGTGCCTCCAGATTCTACAGCACTCTTGCTGCTCATCTTCCTTCTTTTATTGCCAACCCACGTCTGCAAACAACAAACAACAACGACAACAAACACAAAACAAAGCATTAAATAAGCAGAAAAAAATAGGCATTTTTTTAATCTTTAAGCAGATCTGATGAAATGTTAAGTGTTCAAGCTGAGACCTAAGTTTACAAGCGTGTAAGTCATTTGCTGATTATGCAGAGTCTGAACAATGCAGGGTGGAAATCCATGTCTGTCATGCTTGGGATTCACACGGTAATACACATGAGAATCCCAGTCTCAATTCCAAATCCCTAGTTTCTCAAAAACCCTAATAGACTGTATCATGCTTCCTATCCCAAAGCTATCCTTAGGATTTATTTCATTGGCACCCCTGGATTAGTTCCCCCAAATTTTAGTTTTTATATTTAGCACCGTGGGATCCCAAACCATCGTTGAAATATATGGATAAACTTCTAAAAGATGTAAGATTCCTCAAACAAATAACTTGACAGACTCAACTTTCAATACTGCCTTGAACAGAAACTGCTAATTCTTGATTTTAGATGAGAGGAAGAAAACAAGAACAGGAACATTTCTTTCTGTTAGAAAATTATAAAACAATTTTGTGAAGTATTTAAACCTATGGACTAATTCCTCTTCTGCCAGCTACACGAGTCAAGATCTGATGTCAAAAACTGCTCTTGAGAGACAAGATTAGGACTACCAGGGTTGGATTCCAACAGAAGTTTCCTATTATGGACATTTCTGAAAGTGACAATGACAATATATGGATTTGTGTAAAAGACGGTATTCCTTTTTTCAGGCAGGTATTTTTTTCCCCCTGCTATGGGGGTTATACACATGACAAAATATACTGCTGTTTATTTTAAATAGACAGGAAAGCCTGTCCTGCAAGTAATAAATTAAGATATAGCTAAAAGAACTTAAGGGGAAATATTAGCTTCAGTGTTTCAAGATAAAGAGAATTAATCTGGTGGAAGCATCAGCTCTAGCACTGGAAGTGTAAGCACTGCCTAACTGCTCCTGGGAACTTACAGGATCCGTGAGACAAGACTTGCTAAATTCTGTCACCACAATACGTTTGTACTGAATGTGACAGCATATGGGAACAAGACACAAGCACCAAAGAACTAAAAATAAGCTTTTGCATCAGCTTATGTTGGTTACTGAAAAGAATCAGACATGCATATATAAATATGGTGAAACAGTTTTCTGTACCACTATGGATATCATCTGCTGCACACCTAAAACCAAACCAACACAAGATCTCAACACTGAGCAAGCCAAACCAGTTGATTTAATCAATCAATAAACCACCTCACCCCACAAGAACCAACTGCACCAAGTACCTGTCTTGGATTTCCATCTCATCGCATGAAAGAAGGCAAGCTTTCTTCACATACTGACACCTACTAAGGAAGTAAATAGATTTTCTAACGCAAAATATGCACTCCTGTCATACAGAAATATCTTGAAGTCTCCAATCCATTCTACTCATTTTCATTGTCA
Source organism: Cygnus olor (assembly GCF_009769625.2). Lineage (NCBI taxonomy): Eukaryota > Metazoa > Chordata > Aves > Anseriformes > Anatidae > Cygnus > Cygnus olor. The sequence goes on from NC_049181.1 coordinate 2,519,000, forward strand.
AATTTTACAAAGCGCCTAATCTGAGGCATGATTCATTGTATGCAAAAAAACCCTCAGTTACTAGTGATAGAATTTAGCTTCACAAAACCAAGTTTAAATACACAAAATTACAGCCACAGGTCTCAAGTTATTGTCTTTTGTTGCATAAAACAAATTTAAATGATCAAATTTGTTTTTCATTATTTCTTCTCAGTCAGTAAACTTGCAAGATAGAAATTATAACTAGAGACACTGCAAATTTTGGGCCGGGAAGAAAGGTCTCCCACCCCTAACTTCTCCAACTGTATTAAAATAAAACCTGAAGTTTATCTCATAACTTTCCTAAAAAGGAATCAATGAAATAAAGAAATGCAAATAACTAACTAGTACTACTATTCACTTGGGATTGCAGTAAAGTTTCGTAAGACATCCCAAGTCAGATTTGCCACTGCTCAGAGTCCCATTCTACTGATTCTGTCCCCAGGTTCTTGCTCACACCATATAACCTAAAGCACCCACCTGAATGATCTGTGGGTGTAACTCCCCAAAAGGGTATAACACATACTCCTCAGCATTCGGTGATAACTACGAAAAATCGTCAGAGAACTTCAACAAGACATACTGCTTATACTTACTGCAAACACAAAAAGCAACCAAGAGCAGAAGTATGCTAATATTAATCAACAAAAACATACTATTCAAACCCTACATAGCTCAAATGCATCTCTATCAAATTTGAAGAGGGTTAGGTGATTTTCCCAGAACTAACTTTTCCACATTTCCTAATTTTAAAAGGGATAGGCATAGTTTATGTATTGTGGTAAAAAAAAAAATCTGTAGATGTTTACACCAAATCATAAATAAGACTCTTCAATCCATCTAAAGATTAGAAACACTGGATGTAGTTCTATGGGATAAGGTTATAGAAATCCCATTTTGGGAAATTATTTATCTGTAGAGTTATGACATTTCAATTATAACACACATTTAGGTAATTCACGTTCCTATTACAGTCTTATCTACAAGTGTCAGCTGCAACCTATGCATCACTTCGTTAGACACTGTACAAACTACTAATCCCTGCCCAACAGTTCTACAAAAAAAGAGAGGGGTGGGAATTCAGAGGCAGAAAGGAGAGGTATGAAAAAGAGAAAGGTAAGATCATTAAAAGTAAGACAAGCGCAGGACAAATACTCAGTCTGTTTCCATTGCGTTTCACAAGCAGGAAGAGCGTATGTTTTGCAAAGAAGGGCACAATAAAGGAAGAGAACTAAAGAAAAAGGCTATGACACATTATTGCAGTAAGGGAAAGAGAAAAGGGAAGAGTAATAAGGTGGATAATGAATGAGGACTGCAAGCAGAGCAGACTAGCTGCCTCCTCTAGGTCCTTCAATCAGAATAAAAATAGAAAAATAGGCCCGACTGCATCATCAGCATCCAGATTTCTGTGACAACTGTTTGTCCCAGGGAGTCTGAATTTCTGGCTGACTTTCAGAACTTGCTGAGCTGAGAAAGTTAAGTTTAGTATTTCCAGAGCCTTTTGAGGGAGGGGAATCAAGAATTAAGGGGCAGGAGGAGTTGTCATTTTCAATATACCACACGCAGATACCTAAGAACTAGACTGGTCTTACTTCTTGCTCCTTTATGCCCAGTGTCACAGTAACTTCTAGCTCCACTCCCACTGTTATTTTTTCAGTTAATGCTTCATGATTTCTATTTCTGCTCTAAGACAACAGCCATTTTATTGTCTAGAGTTTCATAAAGAGATTATTCTTTCCTTTCACATTGAATTCACAGACTTTGGAAAAGCTCATGTTAGCACTATTGACATTCTTCTTCTCTAAGAAAAGAATGTACTCCCTGTAAATAACCACGCGTGAGCATAATATTTATGATTGTGACATGGAATACAAATGTGGCAGTGTGTTAAAAAGAAAGACTTCCACATTTTTTTCCCAAATACATTAGGTTACAGAAATTGGCTTAACTTAAGAATAGTTTCCTAATAACATGACCTTTCTTTGATACAAGACATTGCGCAAAGCTTCTATAGGGCAATTCTATTTGCAGTTCAATTGAAAAAAAAACAAAACAAAAAACCACAACAAAATACAAACACAACACCATCAACAAAAGACAAACAAAAAGAACAAAATAAAAAAGAAGCAAAAACAAAACAAACACTCCTTGTGCAATCCAGGCTCCTGCTTAATACAGCAACCACGTGATGACATTTCAGAGCAAACAGACTATGAAAAGGCTCACTGGAAAAAAGCGAACATTATACAAGCGTGAAGTCTGATTTAGAGACATGTATGAAGTTAAAGACTTCAGCCCTCTGAAGATATTTTATGTAAAGAAATGAACGTGTACAACTTTAACATACAAATTTGGAAGGCCTCAGTACTTACCCTGACTACACTGAAGTCCAGCTTAGTTTCTTGTGCACACTGTAATATGAGCTGAAAGCAATTTTTACTTTGATTTGTCATTCCATTTTCATAATAACGCTGTAATATCCTTTGTTGTTCTACAGTAAATACAGAACGCAGATTCATCTAAAAATAAAAGAAGATACTCTGAAAGTTGGAATAAAAACTGTAATGCTCGTAGAATGCACAGGCTCTTATTTATGCTTGTGGTAATGCTAAGTGCTGACATCTTTAAGGAATCCTTTACCCATACTTTTACTTACTTTCAAAAAAACTAAAAAGACAATACTGGTACAGTCAGCATTAGTGACTCCTTTGTGAGGGACTCAAGTTGAGCAGGTGAACTACATGTTTGGAACAACACTGACAGCCTTTCATAAGCAAGTATTACATTGAATCGCTAAGCCCAAGAGCCTCTGGTTTCAGACAAAGAAAAAAGTTTCTCACTTGAAAAAAGGAAAAAAAAGGCATTAGGCAAAACAGAGTAACACCAGCTGTTCCAACAATATTGGCAGATTTGCGTCCCCTCCCCTTACAAAAAAAAAAAAGAGACAATCTGAGATAAAATGAAGGTTACAGTCTGGCACGAGTAGTTTCCACCGTCTCTGACTTCAGCAAATCCTACACTCCATTACGGCCAGTCAATCCCACTCCTCCTGCTGTGTCAGCACCCGTACTTTGCAGCTGCAAGGTTGAAAAGATCAAGGACCAGAACTGAAGACCAACTCGAAAGACAAAAACAAAAAAGCAAACAGAAAGGCTTTGGGGGTTCAGTCCAGCCCACCGCAATGCTAGCGCAGTAACATTAACACAAAGGAGGGACCACACGAACCACAGCCTGCATTTGGAAAGGTGAAAGATACCATGAAACTGTACCCTAAAGCAGTATCTTTTTATTTTTTATTTTTTTAAAAAGAACGCCTAAGGGTTGTTTTACAGTGGTATAAACCAGTGCTGGATGCAGAACGGAGCCCAGCACCACAGCCCTCAGGAAGTGTTTCTGCCCCATGGCTTTATCCAAAGCAGTGCCGAGTTTTCCAGCCCACTCAGCCAGAACCAAGAGACCCCCCCCCGCTGCTCCCTCCAGAGCTCGTGGGAACCTGGCAGCGCTTTCGGGTCTTGCCTCCAGCACTGGGTCTCCCCCATGAGAGACCCTTTGCAGCCGCACAGGGCCTGGGCCACCCGGGGCAGCTGCCCCAGGAGCGTGCCCACAGCCCTCCAGGCTCCGTGGTGCGGGTGCTGAGGCGGCCTCCTCGGCTGCGGCCTGGTGGAAGCGTCAGACCAGGCGCAGCCTCCTTACGAGTGAAATTCACACCCGGGACTGCAAAAGGCAGACAGCTGGATGTTGCCAAGTGCGAGCAAATTACTACAGAAGGGACTCCATACCAGCAAAGTCAGGTTTCGCACTTGCTATACGCTCTGCACAGGCAAATAACATACAATCCACTGGCTATCTAGCTCCAATTAGTATTACCAAAACTGGTAGGAAAAGCCCCATCACCACAAGATTTCCGAAATGAGGCCTTTATTTTGTCTCACACAGAAAGCTGCCAGCTGAGACAAATCAAGGCACTGTCCAGGAACGGCCTGCATCTGACTCAGTGCTTCAGAAAAGGAAAATGGCACCAGCCACAAGTTACTTTTAATACTTTCAGTATTTACATAAAAATAATGCAGAACAAACTAAAGAATAAGAAACCACACTGTCACCTTGCAGGAAAATAAAGCTATGGGGGGAACCCTTTGTAGCTACCAAGTTTTAATTATTGTTTTTGGAAATCTCAGACAGAAAGGAGGAGAAGGGAAATATACATAATCTTCACAGAACATCTAACAGCAAATAAAGAAAATCATTAAGGGGTCACGAGCAGGAGCAAACACCCAACACCTTTCATGTTATTAAGATAATTATGCTATTTAATGGTAATGGACACTTGAGTTCGCCAGGCCTCCAAGAAAAAACACTGAAGATGACAGGACAAGATCCAGTTTCTGTCCCAGTACCAGTGGTCCTGTTTTATTTAACTGAGATCAGCACCCAGGAATGACCTCATCAGAAATAGTTATGAACCTTCTGTCTTTCCTGATGCAGAAGATGAAGCCTGTCATCCAATAATAATCCAAAATACACATTGCATGACAGACTTCGCCTACCTAAACTGAGAAGAGGTCACAGCCTGGTTTATTAACCATCACATTTTTGTGGTGCCTTTCAATTGCTTGGACATTACACCTGCCACTAAAACATTGGTAAGATTCCTTAGCTCCTTTTGCCTTCGAGTCTGATCAAGTACAGCTCAGAGTATCTCTGCAGAGGCAATCAGGAATGGATTTAAATAAATAGATTGCAGGACACTACCAATACAGAGTTATGGAAGCTGAGTCATAACTTTATTGTCAGAATGTAAGCTCAACTTTCAAAGGAGCAAGTAAGAATTTATTAATGCTTTTTGCATTTTAAACTGAACCCGAGGTCAACAGAGAGCCCTGTACTGCCTCCCACTGCCCAACCCATCCACACACATTTACCGAAACTACAGAAAGGACAAGAAAATACTCTTATTTCCAGTTCCAACTGATAAAAAACCTCACTAGCTATCCTACTCTGTAAGACAATCTTATTCATTCTGTTCTGCCAATTAATTCACTGCATATCCTGAGTTGGAAGGGACCCACGAGGATCATTGAGTCCAACCCCTGGCTCCACACAGGACCACCCAAATCCCACACCATGTGTCTGAGCGCGGTGTCCAAACGCTTCTCGAACTCCAGCAGGCTTGGTGCTGTGACTGGGGAACAGGGAGCCTGTTCAAGGAAGTTTTTAAAAACTGCCTGTTATCAGGCGCAACAAAAATGTAGGGCTAAATAGCAGGATAGTGGGCTTGTGCTGGCAGCTGTACCTGCCCAACAGAAAATGAGGTTCAAATTCTACCCAAAGCCAACCGACCAATTCTGTGGTGCTCCACTGCAGCATTTCTCTTACACCCCACAGTACCGTCACCTAAACTATAGTTGTTCAGCATAACACCATCACTAACAAGCAGGTGTTAAGCTCTAGAGCGTACAAGGGATAGATAACCTCAACACACACCACTAATGTCTGGGATGAAGCCCAAGAAACCCACCCCGTCTCCCCAAGAAGCTGCAGTGGTTTTTGCTGTTTGGATTGCAGATGTAGCAAACCTCGCAAGATGTTCATAGCTGGGCAGGAAATGCAACTTCTCGTGAAGATCTCAAATTACAAAGAACAAGAGGAAGGAAATCAGGAATCACCTTAATTTCAGATGGTAAATTGTTGGGCTTTTTTGTTTTGTTTCTTTGCTTGTTTTGATTGCCTACATAGTTTCTAACTAGGAATAAGAAATCACAAGATTATTACTACTATTTCTACTACGACTAATAGTAAACTTCCGAGTACTCCACCTCAATAGCATAGGACAAAATAACTTTCATGCTGTCTTCACACAAGAATGCAGGGCATTTAGCAATATTTCTTCTCTTCAAGCCTTAAAAAAAAACACCACCACACTGATAGCACATTATCTGTAAAGTCTAGATGGAAATCAGTTTGCTATCAGCAGCTCTTAAGCACTTATTTAGGATATCTTGAACAGTACCCTGTGCTGAATAACCCAATTACTGAATGTTTGGAAACTCCATTAGAAAGCCATATATACTCCCAACGCATCAAACAGACAGCAAGCTGAGCGGTGCAGTTGATAAAGCAGAAGGTAGGTTTAGACTAGATAATGGGAAGAAATTCTTCACTCTGTGAGCAGTGAGGCCATGACCCAGGCTGCCCAGGAGCTGTGGCTGCCTCAACCCTGGCAGTGGCCAAGGCCAGGCTGGGTGGGATTTGGGCAGCCTGGGCTGGCAGGAGGGGTCCCTGCCCATGGCACTGGGGACTGGGTGGGCTTCAAGGTCTCTTCCAACCCAAACCATTCTGTGATGACCATGTTAATTCACGAGGTGTTGCCTCTGCACATCCCATCTTCACAGGCAGGTTTTGCTTATTCCCATACCTGTCAGACCTACCATTTATCTACACCGAGTACATTGAGCATCCGCAAAGGGAAAACGTGACTTGGAGACTAAAACCATACAGGGTATATTCATCAAAGTATTACACTGAGGCTTTTTTGAGAAGTATTACTGATTTTGCATCAGTTTCCATAGCTATTCAGAACTGGATATTAATTCTTACACTTCCTCACTGGAGATCCCCGGCTGCCAATGGAAATATGCACAGACTGGAGATAACTTACAAAGTGCCGACGTCGCTAAGCAGTAATGCAGCCCCACTAGTATCAAGGTAATCAGAAGTTCATACGCCTTCATAATGAACTCATTATCATTCAGGAGAATCTCAGTAACTTCAAAGAAAATAATCTCCTTTTCCCAAATCGTGTATCCAGAAAGCACTGCAGTTTCTTGAGATTTCTCACCTCTATCCTGAACCTCAGACTCTGAGTTAGAAATCCACATGGGTTCTTATCAGGATTTAATTTTTGATGTTTGACTTGCCAAGTTTAGAAAACACACATTGGAGCTTTTCAGAAAAACAGGTGTCCGGCTGGTGGGCGATACACTGAAACTGAAGAGAGATTGTTACAGAAGAGAACTGAAAGTGCATGAACCTTCAGCAAAAGGTAGGGGTAACAAAGCAGTATTTTTGGAGACTCGACATCCACCTGCTCTGCTAATAAAATAAGGCGGCTTTGGCAAGTATGCTGATGTCTAAGCGACAGTGCTGAGAATAACCTATGACAAGTGAAAAAGCAGGTTTCCTCTAAGTATTTCCTTCACAACTGCTATATGTGCTAAGCCAACAAACATCATTCAGCTTCCCAGTCTGGTTGTCTCCCACTCCTCAGTCTTTGGTGAACCCATCAAGATGAAGATGTTGATCCTCATTCCCCTTCTAAACTGAAAACTAATTGAAAAAAAAATATATATATATATAATAGCACCAGAAGAACCCCTTCTGTATATGCGGCAGTTAGGGAGATGTAAATAGCCCAAGTGCTGAAGTCGGGCCCTGGGGACGTAAGGCTTGTGAGAGGTAAGGACCAAGATGGGAACTCCATGCCCTTCAGTTTCGCCAAGACAGCTGAATAGAAGCCTCAGGAAGGACGATCCTACTAACACACTTCAGCCTGTCACATTGGCTCCTCGTCAGATGAGATCAAGGTTATTCTCATGGCTGAACTTCTGTAGACAGCATTTGAGCAACTTTTCCCGAAGTATCCATCTTTTTGCCCTTTCTGTGGCAAGAGAGCACAAGGGGAGAAGGGAGAATTAAAGCCAAGCTGGCTTCTGAAGTTTGCTTCATGCAACTTTGCATTTGCTTTATGAAACAAGTACTTAACGTAATGACAATCCCAGTTTGCCACAACTGCCTAGTTCTTCCGCTCTAGCTGCTTTATTCAGCTTCCAGAATTAAAAATCTCTCCAGGGAGACCTGGTGAAGGCCAGAGATGTATTTTTAGAAACTACTGAAAACAACTTGGTGTCAAGGAGCATCACAAGAGAAGGAACAACCGTAAGAAAAAGGGAATATTCCTGTACTGATGATTCCTTATTAAAAAAAAAGAAGCAAAGTGCTCTGCAATGACTACTTGAAAGGTCTGGGGGAAAAAAGTAAATGTAAAAAGAGAAGCAGCAGCAGAAGGAAAAAAAATAAGTATATGTCTATGGTCTGAAGTGAGTCTACAATGTGTAGCATTATAGACATCAAAAAGTCTCAGAATGTTAAGATTGCTGAGCCAAGTAAACTTACAAGGTAAGTCTTTGTAAGATGCTACGTTAAAAATACCAATTCATTTGAAAGATGGGAAATAAAAACTTCAGGATATCCCTCTCATTTCAAGCAGTAACAGAAATCAGTCTTGGAGTTGAAACTACGCTTAAGAAGATTTTTACTCAGAGTACGAGCCACCACAAGTAACTGTAAATTTTTCTTACACTATAAACCATTATAAAACTGTCAGGGATTAACACAGTGATAAAAGGGAACAAACAGATTTGTTTTGTTGTTGTTGCTTTGTTTTCTAACCTCAGCACCATACAAGAATTTGTTTGGAAAAAAAAAAAAGTCACCTTGTAAAAGCCTCTAAGCCTACTGCTCTTCCAGTCTGCCCATCCTCAACAGGCGCAGTAAGAAAATCAGCACTTTCCTCATTTCATTTTTTCTTTCCATCCACAGAACTCCAGTGGTACAAAATAACAAGACTCAGTGCCAATACAAACCCGAGACAGAACTGCGACTATAATAAGGAAGCTACTATATATATAACTAAAACAAGACCGTGGTAGAGACACTATTAACTAGCTTTAGAAACCTGACCTGTACTAGCAATCAGTTCATTCACTTCCCATGTCTGGCAAAAACTGAGTTTTTTCGCACATCCCAAGGAGAAAGTTAAGAAACAAAACAAAAACACAACAATGAACCTCCCCCCCACACACACACAATCGCACAGTGTGCGTGAAGGTAGCAGACATCCAGCACGCAGCAGCAATGTTTAATACCCTGCACTTGTAGGTTACTGGTCCTTTCCCATGCAGGCCATACCAGCTGCAACTACCTGACCGCGTGGCAGATCACGCTGATCCACGGGTGAGAGTAATACACTGCCTGTCCCACAAAGCTACTTTAAGATTCCATGACTTCCAGCACAACTGCTTCCTTATCCACTACGTACAGCATTTGCAATCTGGTATTAGAGTTCTGCTTATAAAACTCAGCCCTTCGTTAGGGACAAATTAGCTCTCAGAAACTTGGTAACATCATGACCTACGCCATCTGCTCTGCAGGTTTATGCATCCCATCTAACTTCACGCATGCAGACGAGACTTTGGGCTTCAGCTACATTAGCTACATTTTAAATCAACCGCGTACACCAGCATTTGTAAGGCCCTTATCAGAAAAGGAGTCAGTTTTACCCTGGGGACATCAGTTGCTCCAAGACTCCAGTTTGGAGGATGTTGCACTACTTCTGGTTGCCACTTAGTAAAAACTTTGTAAGGCGTAGGGCTTTTTGAGTAGACCTCATGGATTATTATTTGAGTACTCAATTATTACTTGGGTAGACTTGGGTGGATTATTTCTAGTAAGACAGAACAAGAGCACGAAAGGCCCTTGCAGCACTAACTTAGGCAACCGTACCGAACCCAGGGAACTCTCAAAGACGGTTTTACCCCAAGACAACACACTCGGTGTAGGACACCTTCATCCTTCAAGTGCTTGCTCCAACCACCCTCCACGGAGCGCGGGTGCTGAGCGCCGCTGGCGCAGCCGTGACACGGGCGGGAAGGGCTCCGTGCGCCGCGCTGGTTGCGCTCACCGGGCGTCGCGGAGCCGATGCCCACGCGCACTCAGAGAGCGGAAGCATCCGACTCCAAACCCGTCTCGGTGCTTTATCGGCAGCGCGTGCCCCAAAGCGCAGCGCTACTTCACCGCACACCAGAGAAAGGGGAAAAACCCCCAACACACACCGCCACGCCAGCAAGCTTAGTTGGACTGAGCGGCACGGCGCTCTTTAATTCACACGTGTGGTGTTTTTGTACGTGCGGAGGCTCCGAAGCGCTCAGTACAACCCAGCCCGGGCGCAGCTCCGGGAGCCGAGGCCCCCCGCGGCCCCGAGCCGCCTCCACAGCCCGCGCCACCCCCCGCCCCCCCCCCCAGGCCCGGCCCGGGGCCGCTGCCCGCGGATCCGGGGCAACGCAACCCGGCGGCGGGGGAAGAACGCGCTCTCTGCGCATGCGCCCAGCCCGCCCCGGAGCCGCACGGCGCACGCGCAGCCGCCCTCCCTCCGCCTGCCGCGGCTTTTCCCCCCCCCTCTCACGCGGCGGCGCGGAGCATGCGCGCGCGGCCCCCTCCCGGCGGCGCGGCGGGTGCGGGCCCGCCGGGGGAGGCGCAGTGCGCGTGCGCGCCCGAGGCGGGTCTGCGCGCGCCAGCCCGCGCGGCGCCCCCCCGCGGCCCCCCCTCTCCCGCCGGCCCCGCGCCGCCTCCCGCCCGCCCGCCCGCCCCGCGCCGCCCGGCCCGGCCCGGCCGCAGAGCCCCCGGGGGGCCCGGGCCGCCCCCGCCCTTTGCCCGCCGCCCCCCCCCGGGCGTCGCCCGGCCGCCGGCCCCTCGGCGGGCTCACCGTGCTGCGCGGGGCTGCGGCTGCAGGCGGCCGGGGCTGGGCGGGTCCCGGCGTCACACAATGAAATCAGCGGCCCCGATCAGCCATTCTCAGCATGATCGTGACGTCAGCGCAGACAGCGGCCAATGGCGGCGCGAGATCAGCGCCGGCCGGGACAGCGCGCACCCGCCCCCCGCCCGGGGGGGGGGGCCCGCGGCCGGGCTCGCTGCGCGGGCACGGCGCGGGGCGCGCGCACGGCGCGCGGGCACGCCCCCTGCGGCCTCCCCTTGAGCGGCGCGTCGCGCCCGGCGGCACCGAGCGCGTGCGGGGCGAGCCGTGGCCTGGGCCCCCCCCTGCCCCTGCCCCTGCCCCTGCCCCTGCCCCTGCCCCTGCCCCTGCCCCTGCCCGGCCGCGGGGAGCTCGGCGCCGGGCTGCGCGACAGCGAGCCTCGAAGTCGCACAGAGCCCTTACCTGGCACGGAGTCGCCTCGTGGCCGGGCGGGGAGGGAGCTCTGGAGATCGCCCCGTCCAACCCACCAAGCACCCCGAGCGCAGTGCGCGGGATGGCGGCCAGGCGGGCTTTGGATGTCTCCAGAGGAGGAGGCTCCACAACCTCCCTGGGCAGCCTGGCCCAGCGCTCTGTCACCTCACAGGAAAGTCTCAGGTGGATGTGAGGCCCCGTTGTGTTCACCACAAAACCTCCAGGCACGCCGCGTTCCTATCCTGAACAGTTCACGCCACAATTCCCCACATTATCAGACACGGTTAATCGCGTGCCATGGTGTTGGGCAACCTGGCCTTGTCCAACATCTCCGTAGGACTGAAATACAAGAATGTCACTGGTAGGCAGGAAAAAAGCGGTCAATATGCGCGTATACTCAACTTACAATAAGTTATTAGTCATGTTGAAAGACCTTAAAACCAATTTTAGACGTACTCAACTTCCACCGTCTTGCCTATGGGTTCCCATGCAGCAGCAGGATGCGCTGCGTGTTCGCTCGCTCACAACTGAGGTACATTCTTCGCGAGTAGCCTTTCGTAGTTGAATAGTAGTTTGTGTTCTGTCCACGTTTTAATTACATTTCCTCCGCCGCATCGGAAAATCGATCAATCAATTAATAAAGCTTAATTTAGCTAAAGATTTTATGTTACTGATACTGTTTTCAGCGAAGTGCCAGACTTTACTTAGTTTTACCGCTTTATATAGCAGAAGATGGACCAAGGCAGCTGATGAGCCTCCAAGAATTCCCCCTGGTACTGCACATCTCCCCTGGGGTAGCTGATGCTGACCGCTCTGCGCCTCCTGACCAAGAGCCACGGAAACCCCAGCCGCCAGCTGCGGGTGAGGAGCCCACCAGTAGGACCATGAACAGGCTGAGGCACGACGGGGCAGGTCCCCTCAGGCCTGGGTGCTGGCTCTCATTTTCTTCTCACATTATCTGGGGTTTGGGAAAAAAATGGTTAAGACCGTCTCTCAAAAATCCTCTGAAAAAGATAGTGATATTTGGTAAAATGCAGCTTATTAAACTTTTTAAATGCTGAATAATAGAAAGTAATACTTCAAGGGCTCTTGTCTGACTAACAATGGGCTCACAGGTGCTCTTTCTACAGCTTATATCAAAAAGTCACAGAACCATTCTTAAAGGAGACATCAGCTGTGTACTTACGTTATCAAAGAATCTAATATGCAGACGTGGGACCACGTAAAAGATTTATGGATCACAGTAACAGGAATTTGTCTCGGTATAAAAGGTAAGACTGAGCTTAAGCAGAAAAGTCTATATTCAGCAAGGAGAAGAGGAAAGGAAAAAAGGATAGTTGAAAAATACTGTAATGCTAGTGGTAGGAGTGGGGTAGAGGAGGTGCGCTCCATAATACATAGGAATTACTTTAAAATATAGAGGAGTAAACTGAACATACAGGCTAAAAAAAGGTAGGAGACAGACAAGCAAGTCAAAGGGTTCCTGCTCTGAAAGTGCTGGGACAGGCTGGAAGCCAGGAGCTGTATCTTGGGGACTTTCGCTCAGAACATCACGTCAATGCTTTTAGAAGAAAGCCTTAAAACCACGCGGTGCCTGAGGTCGCTGTTTACAGCAGCTGAGTGACAAGCTCCCAAAGAACTTCACACTAGCTACTTCCTTCCCTGGTAGCGCCTCTCAGTGAGACAAACCTTGAGGGAAAAGCTGTGACAGGATGAAATAAAACAAATATTCTTCTATTGCAACCAGATCCACATGCTTTCTCTTTCATTAATAACAGATTTAAATTAACAGAGGCTGGCAAATTGGTCCAGTGGTTTAAACAGTAGCCCGGGACATAAAAGGACTCCGCACACGAGGGAATTAGCATCAAAGAGAGACTCTCTGATGTAGCTACTTTGTATTAGCTCATTAAACTAATTAGCTCAGCTTACTATTAGTTACTTGGCTCAATACGGGTTGCTACTTCCACACGGTGGAGAAAGAATTCCTCAGAAGGACGGCACTGGGCTGAGTCTCCAGGCGCTGTGGCTGCGCATTCCCTGCCTTCAGGGCAGCTGCTGGGCGCTACTCTCACGCTGTTCCCATGAACAGATCAAAAGCCCATTTCGTATTCCACAGCCAGGAACCAAACTGTAAAATCACACCAATCTTCCCACCCCCCATCCCATGCTCTTCCCCCTTTTCCCAGCAGCTCATGCCACGTTCAGATTCCTAGCAGATCGTGCAGGTCTCTGTAGGGATGCACAAGAAGCATCCCACGCGGAGGGGCTGATGTGTGGCCCCAGCAGCTACACCAGCTGCTCCACACCTGGACACGTGGCCACACGCTTTAGAACAACTGCTACCACCATTTCTTGGCTTTCTGTTGAATCTGGAAAAGAACAGGAATGCCAAGTGAAAAGGAACAGTAAAATGTACCATCACTAATTTGGGTTGCAGTTTGGTATAATGATTCCTGATTGCAAATGAGTAATTTGCCTTTTACCTTGAAGTAAGGCATAAAATCTTGCAGTTACGTAGCATCAGCCCAAAAAGGGACCTGATCCTGTCATTAAATTTGTCCTCTTGTCCCCCAAAAAAAGTGTCAAACTTGTGCTTGGGAAACTGTATCCAAGAATCAACATTGAAAAGTGCAGTTATCCCAGTGCTTGACAGTCCTTCCCATTAGAAAAAAAATTGCTAACATTCATCCTGAATTTTCGACTAAGTTACATTGAACCCACAGAGCAGATTTATTAAACTTCAGACTGGTCACGGTAAAAAACTCATTCACGCCTTTCATTTTGTCAGAAAACTATTCTAACAGTTTTCTGAGCAGTCCTTCAACCAGTTTGGAGGCTTTGTTTCCCCAGCTTCACTGCAAGAACACTGACAATGCCAAAAGCCTGGCTAGAGTCAAGATATATGACATTCACTGCTTCATGTCTCCACAAGGCTCATTACTCTGTCAAAGAGGAGACTTAGATTGTTTTGACATGATTTATTTTGGAGAAATCCAAGTTGCCTGCTATTTATTTACTTGTTTCCATCAAAATGTGCGTGCTGTTCTTTTTGTATCAATGCAATCAGCTTTGCACAGGTGGGAGCAGCTCAGAAAAACAGGCCTTGGGGGTTGGTTGCCTGCCTTATCACGGATTTCCTTCTTGATGAGCAGTCACTTGAAATGACAGCGGTGGTAGCTGCCTGTTTTACAGATACGTTATAAAGACACACTAAAAATTGGGGGGCATAGGGGTGGAATTAAAGAACTGCTAAATCAGGGGGTTCCTCGTGAAATAGTGATGGAGAAATGATTACAGTGTGTGAAACTTTGTAAAAATGTTGATGTGGAAAATTCCATACAGCACCTTGTCTTGCATCTACAAACACAGCCAGAAGTAGTGGTCCACTGAGATTTACAAATTTTCCATCTTCTTTGAACTTGGTTTTGCCACATTAATTAAAATTAACTGTTAATCCTCACCCAGTGCATAAACAAAGCTCCCATAAACTGAATCTGCAAATATGTCCCTTATGCTCATATGCAAAAAACAGCTGGTGCTTGAGGAAAAAAAAAAAAAAAACACAGAGGAGCCTGTCTGTGTATATACTTTACAGATTTGTTCCACTTTTTTACTTCTTGGGATATTTTTTATGAAGATCAAGAATGCGGTTTCTTTTTATTTTTATTACCTTTAAGTATTTTTCTTGCGATGGGCCATGCAAATTATCAACTTGTGGAACACATAAAAATGCTATGCACCAAAAGTGAAGAGAGAGAGAATTATTGAATACTGGCTTCCCACACATTAGTATTAATAGCATAGACGTTTTAATAGCACAGAATTTAAAATAAATAAATAAATAAAATATTTAAAAATAAAAATGAAAAACCAAACCAGTGGGGGCAGGAGGAAGAAAAGACCTGGGGAGGGACCCTATTTTTTTTTTCCTGCCTTTGATTCCTGTGCAATTGACCCGTTTTAAAAAGCCTTTACAAACAAATCCCATATTCTTCTGGACTGTGTGGCACAGAATCCACCAGTCTACTGTCTCAGACTTCATTACTACAGACTTCCCAAAAAGAGGGGCATTTGTTTTCCAAAGTAATAAAAAATTATACCCCACAACCAGTAAATCTTCTTGAAGCCAATCACTCTCCTTTGGATGCCTCCATTTCTTTGCTTTCCAGGCCAGGACGCAGCTGTATGTTTCCAGTTTAAAGGAACTCTTCAGAGTCTCCCTGCTTTTCAGAACATTACCGAAACTTGCTCCATTCCAGGTTAACCACACTACCACTCTCACAATTTTTCCTTCCAGTACGTAAAGTATCGTAAGTCCAATCTACTGATGCATGGAACAAAATGAAATGGGTTCTTCTCCTATCTTGCTCACACACAAGTTTATTTGTGATATCAATAACAGCGAATGTCAGTCCGTACAGGCCCCCTGGCAATCCATACATTCCCCCTTTTTGGTAATGTAACACCTCACTGCGATCCCCTACTCAACTGGGAAGTTGAATCATCTAAGAGCAAAGCAGAAGAAATACTTATTGCCCATGATTTTTGAAAAAATGAACTGAGGAAATTTTGAAATGCATTCCTCAGAGCGTTTATTAGGTTAAGCAGCAGTTTAGTTTTGTTTGATTTATATTTTTCCAGAGATTAAGAAGGTTTTCCTTAATTCAGTTTTTCTTAATTTAGGTCTCCCACACACGTGTTCCTCTCTTGCTTCTTTTCTAACTGTGGACCCACACTTTTGTGTGTCCAGAAAAGCTCACGGCTATCCCCATTGTCACCAGCTCCTCACCTTTATTCTGTACCCCTGACCAGCCTGAAAGGGCCTGCAAAGAGGTTTTCCCCCTAATAACAGGATAAGTACAAGTGTTGTTCTAAGTCCTTGAGAATAAAGGAGATAGCCATCACCCACCAGTTTATTCAATTATTTCTTCTTGGTTTCGTCGTCTTGTTTGAATTAGCGAAGGTAACTCTTCGCCCCTGTCATAGCATGCCAAAGTAAGGGAAAGCAACAAAACCACAGAATATAGAGTAGATTTAATTCTAAAAGATAGAGTATCATAAAAGCAAAGATGAAGACAAGAGCCATCAAGTATGCAGATAATACAGCACTACAAAGCGTCTCATGCTCCTCGACAGCTCCACATTTATGTTGAATAAGGGTGAGGGATTCGGAGGAAATTCTTTGAAGTAGAAATGGTGAACATTTCTACCATAGGCATGGAAAGCATGGAACTGCTAAAACAATATAAACACTGCTCTTGCTAAACCCACAGCCTTCACATGACCTTTCTGGGTTTCCAAAAGGACAAGACCAGCTAAACATCCTAGTTCTGTCACCACAGAATCCAAGAAGCTAAAGAAATCATAGACACAGCTTCCATCCATGTTCAGTTGATCCAGCTATCAATTTGCAGGTGGAAGTTCAAGAGAAGTCAAAGAGTTGCCATCTTTACTGCATAATCCTGCAATTCTTAGTGTACTTGAAGCAAAACCATCCTACACAGCGGGTATTCTGCGCTAAGAAGGAGTGCTACTGTCTAAAAACTTTTAGGCTGCAAACTTAAAGTGTTTAAATTCGTCCTCACCTTTCATTCAGTATCTTTACAAACTCCACCATATGCCATTTTCAAAAGGCTGGCTGTATGTCACACTGAAATGCCTCTTGACATTTTTGGAAGTGGAAAATCAGCTGCGTTCCTGAACTGTTCCTCGGTTTACTGTCTTTTCTTCTTTATTTTTTTAATGTGAGAGTAGCAGGGGTTTGTGTTTTTTGTTTGTTTGTTTGTTTATTTGTTTGGTTTTTTGGTCTACAGTAAAAGACATTTTCACCCTTAACTATTTCATAAAAAATTATTTTCTTATGTATATTTCTAAAAGCACAGGCTGGTTCCTAAAGTTTGGTGAGACCAAGTATACCTGGTGAAATGTCCTCCTTGGGAGAGAACCCTTGTCTTTTGTAGATAAAATATCCTACTTTGTTTAATCCCATAGCATCGCATACATTTTGCAAAAAGACTGTAAGATTAAATCTTATCACAAACTGCTATCACTCATTAGAAACTTATCTTCATAAGAAATATGTTTACAAAATAATCTTCCATTTCTGTCTTTGAGATAACAATGACATTGAAGTATTGATGGTTTGATGGCAAATAATTTTCCCCCTTCTACTAACCCTGTGATTTTACTTTATCTACATTAAAAGGAAAGCGTTGCAGGCACTTTCGTATGAATCACTATTTGTTTAAGCAATTTCTTTAAAAGAAGTCCCACTTGTGGTAGGACTACATTCTTGATTCCAATCTGTTTTACTTCATGCGTATAATCTTGTTTAATCTCAGTCCAGATAAAATGGAATGGTGGAACACTAAAGGGAAGATTTTTAAGAGGAGGAGGCGGTTATACTTCTCCCAATCGCTGCAGCTATCTACTGGCAATAGAGTTTGTACTCTTGGGTTCCTAATAGATGCTTCTTCTTGAACAACCCTATCTAGAAAATGCCCTTTTATCTCTCTTTAGTCAAGACAGGATGCCAAATCTTTTTTAGATACCGGCTTAGCCGCTGTCACCAATGCTCGTTATCATAAGGCAATGCTGCTCTGGTGATGCACTTGAAAGCAGCATTTGGTGCAGAAATAGAGTTGTCTCCTTGTAAAAGAAAGATAAGAATACAGGAGCACAGGACAAATGTGTTGGATAATATCAAAAGCCTTTTTAGCCTAATATCCTGTCTCTGACAATGGCTGACCGTAGATGTTTTGGGTTAAAGAACATGAGTAAGTCACACGTAGAGTGCTCCACTCATTTGTAATTCAAGCAATCAGTGTTTTAGATAATAGAAATACTGTTTTTATCATATTTTATTGCACCAAAGATGAGCCGTTGGAATTTGAATTTCCTGACAGTACCAACATATTGCTATTTGCCACATGCCTGCTGGCACAGCGGGAACTTCCAGCTATGAAACCTAGGATATTTATGAAACAGGTTTTCTGTTGCTACTTTAGGCTTGTAAAGTGCATCAGTTTCATGCTGTTGGGTCACTTACAGTTTTCTTAATTAATATTAATCATCAGTGTTCATCAGCATCAGTAGCTAATTTTGGTCCTTCTATTTCCAAAGAAAAAATGGTATTTTATATGCTATCATTTAAAAATAATAATATACTATACACTCACACGGACATTTTGATCCATTTTGTCTCCAATGTCTTCTGTTGCAGGAATCCTGTTGCTTCATCCAGTACAACATTTCATCACTCGTCTTCATTCCACCTTATTTTTATCATGTACTAAATAGAATCAAAGATCAAAACAGCATTGTTAGACTTTAAAAGTAAGTCCCTATTTAAAGGTTCATATTTCAATAATCTCATTCACATGCCCTTTTTATTATCAGATGTATTTTAGGAGTATATTTTATATTACTTGGAATGACTGTAGGTAAAAAATAGCAGTATTACATTAGTGGATATATCAGTTTCAGCAAAGGTATGAGTTATTCTCTTTTATTCTGTAGGGAATAAAATCAGGGAAAATCTGCATTGCATTAGAGTCTTATTTACCATTGTTCTGAAAGCTGGCTTTTCCTAAAGAGATGCAAAACTGCCAAAAAAAAATCTACACTAACACATAAAGATAATAATACCTGGTGAATGATGTGTAAACTGCTTGCTCTATAGTGGCATACAGAGTGACGCATACAGTCATGCCACTGTTAACAATGCAACTGAGACTTGGGGTTTGGAATACGTTGCCCTTCCAGCATACGATCAAATGCAACAATTTTGAGTCAGAGTAAGGTCTGCACCACCAACACATGATCTGCTCTTTAGTCAGCTTGTCTCTTGGGTTCCTCTAAAAATCCTGGTAGAAAACTCAAATGCGCATTTATATCCAACCATCCAACAACTTAGGTTACGTTTAAGCAGGCACAGTAGGAGTACATGTACGGGTAGCTGGACAGCACTGATTCACAAGAGAGTCTTAGCTCATCTGGAATGACTCCAAGAATCATTCAAATTAAAAAATTTGAACTGGAAAAGGTGCAGGCAGTGGCATCTGGAAGGACAGCCAGACATGCTTGCGTCTTTCTAATGGGATGGTTAAGGTACCAGTGGCCCAGAGCAGCCTCACCGGGGGCTCCACGCACCCTCTGTAAGCCCCTGGTATGCCTCGGTCCTGGTGTGACACCCTGCCCCATGGGAGCCACCTCTGCTGTGCCCTGCAATTACATGAAGAGTAAAACAATATATATATATATATATATATATATTTGTTGGTATAATATGAAAAAAAAAGCTGTTAGTAGTCTATTTCAATAAATACCCCAAAGGAAAACCAGCAGCAACCTGTCACGCTACACAGTTGATGGATTTGCTTGGCCGACTTAAATCACAGTGATTATCTTGGATTCACAGCTAACAAGAAAGGTGCAGCATGCTGCAACACATCAAGCTTAAGCTTCCATTAACTAATCAATTTCTAACTGTGGGAATTAAAAAAATGGAGACTCAAGCAGTGGTCAACACGTCATTCTTGTACAATTTCAGAGGAAGCATTGCTTCAAAGCTCAGGTTTTTAACAGCCTACTGGAAACGGGACTACAAAGGAGGTGCCAAATGCCACTTTGCTTGCTAAGGGAAAACAGCTCCATGAAACAGGCCCGTGAACGGGCCGTGAAGAGCTAATGTGCTTTTGTAAGTATAAAGTATGGAAATAAATAAATTAATCATATTTTCCATCCGTCGGATGTTGTAGGTACAGCACAGCAAACTGCATGTCTCTGATGCTTTGCGGTAGGAGAGAGATCCTTTGTGTGTCTTAGAGAGGGGAGAGAAAGGTGGCTTTGTGCCATACCACAAACATATTTTTCCCTGAGCTACTTGATACATCTACAGACACGGTTCAGTGTTATGCAGGTATGTCATTGTAGTTTGCAAAAGCAGCAGCGTAGCACTGTTCCCAGGTTAATTAGCTATGCCCTTCAGCAAGGATTAGAAAAGATTTGAAAGCATCCAAAGCCAGGGAGGATTCAAGAAAAGCAAATAGCCCAACTTCTGTGGCAGACTGTTGCCTGAGATTGCGTGTCAGCAGGATCTGTGTCAGCTGCATCGACAGGACTTAATGCAAGCCATTTTATTTTAAGCAAACATTTTGCAAATTAACTTTTTGTATTTGTTGCGTCATTTGGGAAAGGAAAAAAAGGAGTATCTTACCAGCAGCGTTGTTATCTGAACCGCACAGAAACATTGAGACCTTTCAAACTAAATGTCAAGTTGTTCCTATTGAGTCAAATCCCTGCAAATTTAAGATAATTAGCATAACTACTTTCCAACCAAAACCAGGCCCTCACGCCTTGCTTAAGTGGTATTAATACATGAATGAATTCTGATTGACACAGCCCATTGTTTTTATTCCTGTAGGAAGGAAAAGGGAGCTTATAAACCCAAAGGACTTTTTACTCCAGGCAACAAAATTCCTCATGGACATAAATATGTCAGAGAAATTCTGATGAATGTTTCTTTCATAGGAATTTGCTAGTTTAACCAAGAAAATTCAATACAGAGGAAATTCTGATGAAAGCCAGCAAACATCCACAAGACTGCTACAACAGACCCATCAAGGAGCAGACCCAAGTTCTAGAAAATGGAAATTTAATTCTGTGTTGTTTTGTGTACAAACTTCAGTCCTCTCGCTGTCAGATCTGTATGTTGCAGAAATGGCCCTGTGAAACGTTCACCTTTGTGCTCTGGATAAAATATTTGCATTTTAGCCACTGGTCACTGAACGGAAAGCTCCCAGAGTTACTAACCCAGGCAGAGGATCAAGCTCAGGCTCTGGGTAAGCAGGTGTGCTGCCAGGAAAGCTTGCCCCGAGTTTGCATCAGCATCACTGTCTCAGTGCTACTCAGTAGCAAAGCATGAAATGTAAGATTAAAATCAAATATTTGAGAGCTATTAACTTGATACTGCTAAAATTGTTCAAAGGGGAATGCTTATAAGAAGCATGAAAAAAATGATTTGCCTGGGGAGCATTTTATTGTCAAAGACACACATTTGTGGTAAGTTAAAGAAAGAATTTGAAAATGCTGTCTCAACAAAGCAAGTCACAGCCTATGCCTGCAGTGCCACATCCTAAATTTAATCAACAATAAAAATCTGGATTTGGTATTAAAAAAAATAAAAATCTGTCATTTAACAATATGAATGGATGCTAAAAGAACCCTCCTATTCAGGAAAGATCCTGTAAGACACTCCTTAAGGTTTAAAAAAAGTATGAAATTTATTCATAAAATTATGTATATAAAATTTATATGAGTAAATATAAAATTTATATAAATTTATATAAAATTTATTTATAAAATTAATTGCCATATGTAGTTGTGCTTTTCATAAGGTAACTCCAGCTACTAGCTCTCACATACTTTTATATTTCTTTTGGTCACAGGATGACTTCATTTAGTGAGGTGATGGGCTGAAGTACCGCCAAGGAGCCTCTCCAGACAAACAGCCAGACTCACCCAACTTTTGGGTTTATAATGATCTGAAATTCAGTTATTAATGTGAAGAGTTCTTTGGGGAAATTTCAACTGTATTTTATTTGGAAATGTTGAGTTTAAACAAAGGTTTCATGTTAGAGGTCTAAACAATTTATTTAAACGTTTGAATGAATGTGAAACAAGCCCAGACTAAATATCTCCAGCTGAATTTTTTCCTTGCAGAAAGCCAGATGTGCAAAGAAAATCTGAGCCTATGGAGTCAAAGGTATAGCAAATGAGAAACCAGGAAGCTGTAAAATCATTAAAGCATCCTTTTTTCTTGAGATCAAAACTGGAAAGATAGCAAAAACACAAGTCACAATTCCTGGAAAGTTCTGATGCCAGTGGCATTTTAATAGCAAAAGAATTAATTTTTTCCTTCGATGTATATTACAATTATACAGTCCTATCTGAAAACTTCATCAAAGGTGTATTAGCAATTGGTTCACATGACTCTTTGCAATAAATTAATATATTTCAAAATCAATCTCTTTTTCTGTCACCTCTTCCTGTCTCAAAATGCTGTACGTTATTGTTTACGTGCGTACTAATATAATTTAGAATTTTAGGGAGAAAAGCTCTCCACAAAGTTCAGCCTAAACTGGTTTTTATCTTAGCATTTTCTGTGAATAATTAGAAATATGAAAATGAACTGTGCTTTAAAAATACACTAAAATAGCTTTTCCCCCAAGGAAATTATGAATATCTGTGTATATGGGCATAACATTTAATTAACATGAAAAATGTTAAGTTTCGTGATGATGTAGTGTGAGAAGCAGCAACCCAACAAAATTAGTGAGCTACAAAAAGGTGTAAGAACTTTCTCAGGAAGATACATGATTATAGAAACGTAGACGTTTATTAGAAAGATCGGATGCAGAAGTGCTGAGGACGTGGCACTCCATCAGTAAAACATGCAGCCAGTACTAAGCAAAAGCAACGGTGTTGTGTTTTAGTTTAGAATGCAAAATGAATTTGTAAATAATGGATGTATTCATAGTTTCATAGATAGATGAATGAAATCCATATTATTTCTAACTCTTTCACATGAATTTAGGTCAGGCGCATGGCTACTCCCCTTCACCAAAGAGGTGAGAAAAAGTTACACGGGTAGCTTATAGGATGAAAAGTTATTAACCCGAGATTAGCCTTGGAGATACGATTACAAAGAGTCAAATAATACTGAAATACATGGCTTAGATTTTTATTTAAACTTGAAGTAGGTGCTGCCTGTGTGAGTGACCATGCCTTTAGCCAGCACCTGTTGCTACTCTGTGCTTGCAAACTGCAGCACCGTACCCATCCCAAATAGAAGAGGAAACTGGCACCGAGGTCAAAGTGAGGGAGGAGGGAGAAATGAGCTGAGGAATCGAGCAGGAGCAGCCCTCGTCTCAGCTAAACCCAGGGAGAAGTTTTCAGCTACATTTTGGACATCCTAATTTAATTCCTTACTAATGAAAAGCAAACCCAAGAAGGCATGAGGACTGGAATCTGAATCTGGTCTGAAAGTAGGGTGAAATCACTAAAATCCGAGCTCTTCCAGACAGAAGGCCCAGGGCCTCCTCTACGGGGACCAATAAATAGGGTCAAGTTCTTACCAGGATTCTTGTTTGTCTCACCTTTTCACAGCACTGGCTCACTGGCTAACCACCTGCAGAGAGGTTTTATAGCCAAAAATTGCTGCTGCTGCTGCTGCTGCACTGAACTAAAAAACAACAACAAGAAACCAACCCCAATGGCAGGAGGTGTTTTCCTTCAGAGAAAACCTTTGTTCTGCAGCTGGTGGACTGAATGCTACTGGGGAATGAACACAAGCCTGAGGAATAAAAATAGCAAAAGTCAGTGACACGGGAAATTGCTGATGGACATGTAGCAGGACTCCAAGGGCAAGGCTAAGTCTCAGGCATATCTGTGTTAAAAGTGTCTTGGCTCCTTTTGTAGGATCATGTATTTCGATACTTGCCGACATTAGGGTGCGTTTCTAATTATTCTCCTGGGCCAGGGACAAGCTCTGTTAAGAGCAGAGCTTAAAACAGAGGTTTCTATCACTCTGAAGAGCCTGTGAAAGAGAAGACAAACTCCTTGTGCAGAGCTGAAAAGAGAGTAGCTCTTGCAAGGACGTGGAGGACACAGGTCCTAAGGAAACACTCAGCAGTTGGCTATCATCAGAAGTCAGAGAGCATTTCAAGGATTGCTGTAACTACCGGAAACTCCTGAAACAAAGAAAGATGAAAAGACTGTTCCCAGATTTTAACGCCAGGGCTGTGGTTGCTCTTTGTTGGCCAAAGAACACGTCACCAAGACGGTCCCTCTCCACCAGGGCACACAAGGACTGCTTCGGGCTGGCGAGCTGCCGAGACGCCCGGCAGAAGGGAGGAATCGCCCCAGGTCGGGAGGAGGAAGGGCGAGGAGGAGCTGCAGACGGCCGGGGTCTCAGACACTGCTGTTTGTACAGGCAGGGCTTCTGGAGGGCAGGCCTTTATGGTGGAGCTGAGCTCGTGCATTTGTGGCTACAGGAGAGTGGGAGAGAAATGAAAGCTGACTGAACCACAGCTACCAGCCTCTCAGGTCTCGATAATTAGTTTAAATCCACCTCCACTTGATCGGAGCACGTATTGTCACCATCTAAAGGGCTTAAGGTTGTCCAAGTGAATTTTTAAGAGAAAAGGAAAACATGATGTTGTTTGCTCCCCACGCTCTTTAAAAACAAAGCTACCATTGCACGTAAGGCAGAGCAGAGCTGTGTGAAATGAAAAGAGCAAAGGAAGAGTCCTGACAAATGAATTACGAGGGGAAAAACAAGTTGCTAATGTGAAGGCTCCTGGTTAAGAGCAAAGAGCAGGCTGCTGGGATGTACTAGAAACCACAGCAGGAAATATCACCGTCATCTTCTTGGGCTCTTTCTGCATTAAAGAAATATAATTCGGGAAGACAGGTTGAAGGGCAGAGAGCTTTTCACTCTGCAGCCTTCTTTTGTGCCTGTGTTACTCGTGTTACTACGGAGAGGACCAAGAAATTGGAGCTCTGCATTTAAACCTGATGTTTTATCCACGTCATTCACAGACGTGAAGACCAGGATAGGAAGCCTCATATGTTAAATTCTCTGAAGTACGCATGGTGAAAGCTGAAGGGAATGTTTGATGGTTGGCTAGTCTGGGAGGTAGCAGCAGCCTGCACAAAGTTGTTTTTTTTTTTTTTTTTCAGCTTCCAGATTATTGTGTCTCTTTTTTCTGTTCACAGTATTAAGGCAACGAAAAATTGGCTCTAGTCACGTGCTGGGAATATCTCAGTAGCCGCTGCACAGCCAGTCCTCCAGGCAAATATTTAGTCTAACTAAACATCATGAATGAAGAGGCTATTGGAGTATAAAGTAGGAGCATAATCTCTGAGGTTTTAACCAAGGCATTAGAAAGACCTAATAATAGCAGGGCTTTGCAGAGATGCTAAGATAAAGCAAAGGCCATCTTGAGAATGCCTTCGAGAAAAGCTTTGCCTGTCACCAGTCACTTGGCAACATGAAAGACAAGCCTGGATTGAGACTCACACAGGAAAATGAAGATGACCTAATAATAATTGTTATAATTTTATGAATCTGACATCCTGCTTGCCAGCACATCCTGAGTGACCCCATCAGATATCTCTGCGAGGCAAAAATGACTCTTTTAATATTTAAGCCCATGTTCACATATTTCTTTAAGGCAAATTTTACCATAGAATGACAGAGAAGAAGATGATGCCGAAGAGCAAAAGAATAAAGTGTCTTTTCTTGGTGCAATACTTCTCCACATCATTGTGCTCCAGTGCTCTCCTGTTCGCTTCAGCTGGAGCTTTTCTCTCCTCTACCACCAGAGCGAGTGGCCCTCGACGGCAAATAAGGCCCACGTGCAGTGCTGCTGGACTGTTTTCTTCTAACCACAAAGGGTGCAGAAAATATACAGACCGTGTTCCCTGAAGGCATTAGGAAAATCTTCGGGCAATTTTATTTCAAAGCCTGCTTTCCAGCTAACAAATAATGAATAACAAGGGAATCTGGTATCAATAGTTTGGAAGTTTTATTACTGGTGTCAACTTTCCTGTTATTGCTGTTTTTTTTCCAAAGCAATACGGTTTACCTAATGTAGTAAGAGGCAGATGTTTTATTGCTTATAAATGGTTCTGTGATTCTTGCAAAGGAAGTGTAATAAACACTTTTCTGTTTCTAGCAAAGAAATATTTTCCATTTATTTCCTAGAAGAAGGGGAAAGGCAAAAATTGTATACGAATGAATAAGGATATATTGATAGGAAATAAAAAAATACCTTAGTAATAAATATTCTAATATTCTAATATTCTTTTCTTAAAATAAGCTGAGGTTAAAGGTCACTCAATTTAAAAATTCATACATGCAAAGGCTTTAGACCACAAAATAGGAGTTATGTAGTCTGATCTAAATAATACCTACGTAGTAAAGGCTATTGACCATATGTAATAATTTTGGCATCACTCTGTCAATTTGCTTTGAGCTGGAACATTTCTGGAAAGAGATTGTCCAGTTTTGACTTCAGAAATTCTCATGTTGACCCTGTGACTTTGGTGCTACAAGCCTTGTTTTGGACAACTTCGGAGAGTGAATCCATTCTGAGCTTAGAATGGCAGAAAACAGCGGCGGGAGGAACCCCGAGAGGTCCCTTTTCCTACTGCAAGGTACAGGGAGGCTGCCTTTGGAGATTAAGCATTAGCTGACTCAGAAGAGGACTTCCATTGCCTGTCCCCTTTGCCAACGTAATGCTTCAGACACATGAGGCTGGCAACAAAGCTGGGTTCAATCAGTCGGGGGTCCTTCAGGAAGTTTACAAACACTTTACAATCTATATTTTCATTTGAAAATGCAAATTCCCTATTGCTACATCCCTTCCCTCCTCGCATGCTGCTACACCACACTCACTATTGCACCTTGGGGGGTAGCACAGCACCAGATCCCTGACCTGCAGGTCCTGAGGCTCTGCCATATAATTGAGGCATCATGATGTTGGCTTTAGTAAGAAACATCTGTACGGGATGGATCTTAACCAGCTCTGCTGCTGCCCTCTGCATCGTCTACCCTGTGTCTCCCTAATGCAGCTGGATCCCCTCTGAAGGGAACAAGTTGCGTGTGAGACTCACATAGACTTTGGTGCAAGGTACTCCTGTTTTGGAATTTAGTTACACTATCCAGCCCAT
The DNA here is from genome assembly GCF_009769625.2 of Cygnus olor. Classification (NCBI taxonomy): domain Eukaryota; kingdom Metazoa; phylum Chordata; class Aves; order Anseriformes; family Anatidae; genus Cygnus; species Cygnus olor. Next base: position 2,545,758 of record NC_049181.1, read on the forward strand.
TCTGAATTTAGCAAAACTTTGTAGTTATTTCCTGAGGAATTCTGTGCAGAAGCATTACAAGAAAGGATCTTTCTGTACTTGTTCCCTCTTTATGAAACATGACAGCAAGCTGAAGAGATTAATTACGCAGGCTGAAAAGAGAAATTATGCAGATGAGGTGCCTGTATAACCAATACTCTCTGTTTTCCAGCAGCAGAAAGATTTCCCAAATACCTGTATCCTCATGAAGTTTACTCTTCCACAGGAAGAAATGACTAGTTCCAGTGGTACAAGTCTCTGTATAAAAGCCTCGTCTTCCCCAACTAGGTAGATGCAGATTTGACAAATGCACTTCTTCAAGGTACCTTCTTTTCGTGTTTGTGCTTTGAAGATTGTCGCAGTGATTCACAGGTTTGAGTGCCCACTTAGAGGAGCTGTTTAGAAGACTGTAAACATGTTGATGATATTATCAAGCAGACTAAAAATAAAGCAGACGATCCCGTTTCTTTTAATATGAAAATATTTCAGTATTCCCTGCTCAGAAAACCATTCGCAATCCTAGTCAAAGCAGCAGCAACTAGTTCATCTTCTATGGGAAAAATGTATTCCTGCTGTAACTTCACAGTGTCTTCACCAAGATCAAGGTATTTACTTTAGCGAGGAACTATATTATTTCTGTTAATATTTTTTGGGTGAATAGTTTTAGATACCTTTGCCATTAACATACTCAGAGTATGTTCAAAACCCTGAATATGTCTGCAAAAAGTGTTTTATTTTTTTTCCCCAGAAATGTATAATCTAGGAAATCCATCTTATATAAACCACTACTGATGTCAAGGCATCATAACATACCTAAAGGGCAATTTCTGAAAAAAATAGATGATGATAAAAGTGATGGCAAGATAGGATGAAGTTTGCACTGCCTCCGTCCATACAATATACCTGTTTGTGGCTAAATAGAGGACTTCAGTCTCAAGAGATGTCAGAGCGGGAGCTTTCATGAACTCTAAAATATATTAAGAAAAAAGCACTGCACAAAAATGTCAGAAATGTCAAGACCTATTTTAGCGAGTGATTATAAAATACTTTTCCTTTAATGCTGAAAAAGTGAGTATTTCTTGCATTTTTGCAATGCTACTCCTGATTTCCAAGCCATTTTAAGGGTGTTTTAATACCAAGTTAATGTAAGGTATCATTTATTATCACTAACACACATTAATGAAAGAGTTATACCATCTAATGGAGCATGAAAAATATAAATTTCTAATGAAGCTCCATGTAAAAGCTGGAATGCTAATACCATACCTCTGACTGAATGTCAGACTGGAGTGGGTTCCTATAAAAATAGTGGAAAATGCTAGAGCAATGAACATTCGCAGTCAACAGTAACTGCTTGAATCCCACTTCAGAAGGCAAAAAGATTCCTTGCTGTCAGAGTTTGCAGGAACTTTGTGTTGGTGACGCCTCTGCATGGAAAGGGAAGGGGAAGGGGAAGGGGAAGGGAAGGGAAGGGAAGGGGAAGGGGAAGGGGAAGGGGAAGGGAAAGGGGAAGGGGAAGGGGAAGGGGAAGGGGAAGGGGAAGGGGAAGGGGAAGGGGACGGGGAAGGGGAAGGGGAAGGGGAAGGGGAGGTCTGGGCCAGCAGAGGGCGCGGCGGAGCAGGCGGAGCAGGCCCGAAAGGCCTCCGGGGCGGCTGCAGCGGGCGGGGAGGCGCCTTGCGGGGTCTGTGTGCTGCGGGGCCGGGGCCTGCCGCCCCCGAGAGGCTGCGGGGCGCTGTCCGCACGCACCCAGGGCCGTTTGCTTGCGCCCCGTCTTCAAAACGCGAGAGCCTCCGGGGCTCGGGTGCGGAGATTTGTGAAAGAGGCGTCAGGGAGAAGCCAGCTCAGAGCTGGGCAAAACGAATCGCTTGGCTGCGTTCTGCCTGGCTTTGTTTGGGTTCTGTAGAAGCGTTCATTTCAGCAAAATGTAGCTGTGCGGGACCGAACGGTACACGGTGAGGAACTGTAACGACAGCCGGGAGTTCAACAGGCACTTCCACGGGGCTTTTGCTATGTATGTCCATTGATAACGTAACTTGTAAACGTCCTAAGCTATAAAGCTGCGCACCGCTTTTTTAGGGCATTCATGACTTAACCTGAAACTGCAGGCTTATGTTTTCCGTAATAGCTATCAAATGCTCTGCCAAGGCTTTTGTAAGCTTACTTGCTTATAAAGAGCTTGCTTCACAACGTACAGGTTACTGCAACAAAATAAATAAATAAATACGAATGCGAGAAGAATAGTTACCGAATGAAAAATGTAGGAAATATAAATGATTGCCCCATGCGTTCCGCCAGCTACGCTGCTGTGTTTGGGCGCAGTCATTAACTGGAAAGTCATCAGCGGCCCCGAAATACACAGGAACATGTAACAGCCTCCCTGGTGACCAGGAAGATGCAGAGGACGAGGGTTTAATTAGGGATCCCGGAGATGCCAGGCAATGCTCAAAAGCTCCAGAACGACTGGCGTTACTCTGGTGAAGGCGGAGCGACCTGAAAGCTTTCAGCCGGCCCGTTCGGTCTTAGGCCGTGGCTGTCAGAGCCGAGAGCAGTGCCAGTGACCCGAGATGACCAGATGACTTTATGTAGGCCTCCGACAACAACTGTGCGCCACGCAGGGAGAGGTCTGTCTCCTTCCCCGTTTCAAATGCTGTACTTTGCTCCAGTGCCTATGCAGACTTCAGTCACGAAGTATTTCTCATTTACATGACCTAGATAGAAGCATAGTGAGAAAGATGTTCCTTGATCTTTTTTCTGTTGGCTTGCTGTACTCAGCCTGGAAGAAAAACGCAATCATGGGAGCGCATTGTTTCTCCTACGCTGCTATTAGGAAGCAATGCAGGAGCGCCTGGGGGAGACGTCCAGGCAGAAGCCTGGCAATAAATGGACAGAAAACCACATGGAATAACTTCAGGGACTTTACAGATCTTGCCAAGGCCTTCCCATGTTCCTGTGACATTCCCATAAGGCAGGGTGTCAGAAATAAATCTTTTTGGAATAAGAAAACAAAAAGCAGAGGAAGTACCCAGGTACAATCTTCCATGGACTGTCACGATGGACGTATCCATGAAGTTAGTTGGAATGGTTACTGACAAGCTACAGCTCCACGTACTGATCTGTGCAACAGATAATGAAGCTGAATGTAGGAATAAATCATCTGCTTAGGAAGTTACTACTTTTCACAACTTTAAATATTTCAGTCCAGTAAGTAGTACAAAAAGTAGATGGTTGCCCAAAAGTTTGCAGAATCCCAAAATACAGAGAAACTGTGGCTAGTAATAAGAAAGAAAAACACAGGAGATGAACTATCAACATGGTGGTGAATAACACTGCAAGTAAATGAAAATGCACACCGTCTTTGTGGTGGGGGTGCTCGGGAACAGGATACGAAAAAGATTTAAAAAAAAAATCTCATTCTGAAAATGGAAGTAATGATTCTAAAATAATGGTTTTTGAGCTTCTTTTGTCATCCAAACACAATTAAAATGAATGGAAGTATGCCCACTGACACTGATGGGCTTTGAATTCAGGCTCCATCCTCTTGCAAAACTATGTCAAAATATACAAAAAATGTCTGCCCAGTCAAGCATGGGTGGGAAATGTGAGACAAAAGGACATTGACAGAGCGTCTGTCAAATTACAGGAATTAAGGAAGTAGTCCAAGCAATCATGAATGAAGATACTTTCCTGTAATTATGCCCAAATACCAAATTCATACACAACATAGTTTATCCCAAATTCTTCTACGCTTGTATTAAACTCAAAAGAATTCAAGGGAGATGATCATTTTGTAAAAATAATTTTAAGAAAGAATAGCCCTAAACCAAACAGCTTGCACAGCTTCCAATAGCTAACAAATATTTATTCTGCATATCTCAATTTCAGTCCACTATTACCTAAAAAGAGAAGTATTGTGTGTTTGAAATCTTTGTCATTATTATGTCCATTGTAAACAGCTATTTAGACACAACTAAAGCTACTGAAAGTGGTCTCCCAAAACTCATAGAGGAAGCTGACATGCTGTTCAGCTGGAAACAGCAAACAGCCTTCTTGAAGGAGAATTGATGTGAATCCTTTTGAATAGGAGATCTGTGCTCTGAGCACTCAAAATACATCACAGAATACTAATCACACTACTTTCCAAAGCAAAAGAAAAATAAAAAAGGACAGAGCGCATCACTGAACTGAGAATGGTACATCTCTGGAGACGTTTCAGGGGGGAAAAGGATGCCTGTCTGCGTCCTTGTCTATGTAGACTTAAAGAAGGTCCCTGAAACAGCACAGCATAAATATTCCATTTGTATTTTATGTTCCCCCACATGAGAAAGAGAGGAGAGATCTCAGCCTGGGTAAATTAACACAGTCCTAGTGGAGTGAGGGAGACATGGTAACAATATCATTTTCTTATTCCAATATGCTGGTGGAACTTGAAACAGTACAGGAAGAAAAGGCACAGATGAAAGATTGCTGGAAAGAAAGGTGGAACTGCTTTGTTCTGCCTTTTTTTTTTTTTCTGGAGTCTGAGTTTTCCCCTCTAAGATAAAATAGGGGGGCTGCATATCTCAGACAATGGGTTGAACAGAACGCACGCACCTCTCCAACCACATGATGCAGAACACATGCTGCGTGAGGTGCAAAGAATCACCAAAGGGTCCAGAAAGTGCTGCTTAGCACATCTTATTAAAATGCTTCACCCTCATCTTTTGGAAGGGTAGTAAACTTCAGTATTAGGAATACTTAAAACATTTTTGTCCCTAACAAAAGGGAGAGATTGTCTAATAGTCCCAGTGCCTTGAATCAAAATACTTGCTATACTTGTCTGTGTTAGGGTGCTGTAGCAGGAAAAATTGACTCCAACCTTCTACGCTGTCATTTTTCACCACAAAATGAGAAGCTCTTAGGAGGAAATATACTGACTCTGAATGTGGCCAGGGAAAAAGAAAAAAAAAAAAAAAGAGTTTCCTTCCAATAGTTTTATCTTGGGTGAGACTTCTGTGTTTGACATTCTGATTACATGATTATATAGGATAACACTCCAGCAACATTTTGCATTGTAAAGATGGAGATGCTCAGCATTTTGCCAGATGCCAAGTGATATTCTGATATTTCTATCTTCTTTTTAAATTGAGTGACAGTCAGCATATTCACAATGAAGCCAAGACAATCTGCTATCAAGTTACAGTAGTGATATTTTCCCTGATGAAGATCCCAGAGCTTGTTGGAATAAAGCTCCTTAAAACTCAGTGCCTGGAATAGCTCCAGCTCAAATTGCTTTCTGTGTAATATAATTTTATATTTGTGCCAGTCTAATAAGTAGATCACTGGGTAGAGGCTTTTGTAAGTAAGTCTATACGTACTGCACCATTTCCTGGCTCCGTGTGCTCCAGTGTGTTGCAGGCTGTGTGCAGTGGGGGAGGTGCCAGAGCTGATCAAGCAGTGTAATTTTATACATTACTGAATCAGTGCAGGAGAAACCTGGAGGGACAAAGCATCATCTTGTCTTTGGACTGCACTGTAAAATCCTCCAGCTCTCTTATCCCAGTCATGCTCTGATATGTTTTTTGCTCTCCTTTTTCTGATTTTGGTGTGAATGATAAAGTGATCCGATGATGGCTCTCGTTATGGAACCTATTAGCAAGTGGACGCCCAAGCAAGTAGTGGATTGGATGAAAGGTACGATCCTTTATTACCATGTATTGTCTGTACTTCGGATCCTTGCAATTTACATGTCTGCTCCTGCGTTCTTTGTTTTGGGACGAGTTTATGCAGTTCTAATCACCCATATGCTGCTTTGCACAGTAGTTTTCAGAGGCACGGCTGAAGAGCGAGGCGGTTTAAGCCGTACAGCATGTTGTCGGGATTTCTGCCCAGCCCTGAGCAGGGCTCTGGTGCATTTGTTGGGAAACGCAGACATAAAGTGTTTGTGTCTCATGACTCCATCATGCCTTGCACAGCGTAGTGTTATTATGTTTGGCTGCTTTAAATTTGCCCTGATTAGGTCTGTTTTGCTCATATCAGGTGATCTGATGCAGTGGCTGTGCAGCACTCGTGTGTAGTTTAGGGTAACGCCAGGAGCGTGAAGTGCCGGTGGCTGGACAGAGGAATTCTGATCCTTCGGTGACAGGTCCCGGTTTGCTCGGGCTTCCCGGCGCCTCCTGCCCGTGCCGCCGCTCTGCCCAACGCCCCCACGGTCCCCGGCACCGCGACCAGTGCAGCCCGGCCGCGTGTGGGGCGTGCGAGGGGGAACGCGCAGGGCTGAGCACAGCCTCGCCGGGGAAACTCTCCCGGATAACTTGGCAGAACGACGATTTCCCGGCACATTTGCAGTTTCACAACACAGCCATAAGCTGTGACATGTTTTGCTTTATAACGCTCAGCTGTGCTACACACCGCTTGCTTCGGAGGGGAGGGCGAGGAATCGCTCACGATGTTAAGTGCTTTGAATTTCTCCTGAGTGGGGGAAAATGTATTGACACGGTAGAAAGCACTGCTGTTATATGCTGCTTCTGATGAGCTGTCTGTCTCGGAGACAAATGATTTCTGCTGTAAGGGATCTCCATTATATAAGGAAAAGAGGTGCAAATTTGGCTTGTACGTTACTCACAGAAATGATTTCTGTAATGTGATTACTGAACTTGTTGGAGGGATGAGCTGGATGCCCACTATAATGTCCTTAAGGCTTTCGGTGCGTTGTCCTTAACGAGGGAACGGCTCACATTTCCTTTTGCTGGGGTACAGCTCCATCCTTAACTGGATTTGGGCTGCTGAGGTGCTCATCGGAAACATCGCAGTTACGAGCAAACTATTCTTTTACCAGCACGCAGTATTGGGAAGTGAATGCTATCTGAGGGAATGTATGTGGCTTGTACCCCAGGTGTTTGTCAGCTCGGGTTAATTGGGAGGTCTAAAGCAGGTCGTCAGGATGGATCCGAAAGCCATTAGATGTAGGATTGATTCCCATACTCCAATGCCATTACTTGAAATCAATACCTAATGTATGGGCAGAGCAGAGTTTGCTGATCCACACCTTTATTTTCAGTATGTAAAAGATTTTAAAAGTAGACAGATTGTTATGGTATTTTAACTTATGAGTTAAATTATAATGTAAATTAAATGTCAAAGTGTGTGTAATACTTGTTGCTAAATTTAAAAATACTCCCTGCTACTTTTTTATCCTTTTTGGTGTAAACTAATTTCATCTTGGGTAACACTGGCCATAGCATGTGTAGTACATACCAGAGGAAGCAAGAAGATCATTCAAACTAAAGGGTTTTAAATACATTGACTGGTCTGACAGTTACATTTCTATCCAAAGACTGCATCCTGCACCCATAAGGAAGTCAGGAGCAGACAGGATTGTCAGTTTTTTGCCTCTGGGCTTAAGCACAAATATAATGCAATGAACACATTTAAGTAGTCACAGGATAGGTATTTTCCTTGGTAACGTGAGTGCTACAAATCCACAACCAGTAAAGTTGCACATCTACCCATTTTCACCATGCCAATATTAGAAGCCTCAGTTTTATCCCAATGGTTACTTTAAAACTCATTCTTCAATTGTAGGCAAAGAAAAGACCTAACAAACTCAAATGGAAGTGTGCCTAAATTAGTTTAAAACTATTTGGAAACCCCTAACTTCACAAAAATTGCCCAATTGTGGCCAGTGTTTCCCTGTAATTCATGGATGTTCTGTAGGTCAGCTCCATTTGTATTCTGTATGTCAGCTCCATTAGCTGTAGTCATTCCTCTAAATAGCTACGAATGCATCAGAGAGGTCGAAGTCCTGCCCAGGTAGTAATATCCAAGTGATAATATTGCTTTTGCATATGTCATCTATACTGAAAGGTACGCTTCTTTAGCAGGATTAAAAGGTACAGTGAAGACATTTTAGGGAAATTGCCACATTATAAATGTGGCATATGATCTTTACTATAGAAAGCAACATGTTAATAAACAATGCATCTAATATTGCAAGCATAATGTACCTTTTTGTTCCTTAAAAATATGTAGGCAGTTAGCTTTATAGGTAAAAGGTTGCAAATTATATCGTATTTCACTGAAAAATAAAATCTCTTTTTTTTTATTTGCATTTATCAGAATCATTTAAGCTATTATAACTTAGTTTTAAAAGCTGTTAGTACGGTACACAGCTTGAAATTAACTAGTAGTGAGTGCCAGCAGCATCTAGTAACTGGGGAGAAGATGGGAGAAAGACACAGCAATGATGCTAATAGCTTGAGACCTGGCTACCCACAGTGCATCCTGGTCACGGGGTGCTATTATCAGCCCAAGCTCCAACCAAGAGGAGACACCCTTCTGTTCTGTTCCTTAAGGAAATGTTACTTGCCAAAAAAAAGTAAAACTTACTAGGCTCTAAGAAACATTATTATGACAAGCTGGCATCTTGTATTTACCCGTGGTTCCTATCTCAAGAACGCATTCATCTGGAATTAAACTTGGGCACGGCATCTGATGTGCTGGACAACCTGGAAAGGCCATGCGAGTCTTCAGAAATTGATTCTTGAGGCTTATAGAGGATCTGGAAATTAAGGGTCGGGGTACCTTTGTACTAAAGAAATTGTCTTGAGAGTGTACAAAAATATTCTGTACAGATTAGTAAATACACAGCAGAAAGCACTGTGGTAAAAAGGAAGTTTTCAAAGGGGCCGATAACATGAATTGTGAAGTTACTTTTAACAAACATTTTCAGCCTATTCCTTTTTTTTTTTCCCAAAAATTTTAAATTTCTGTAAATGGTTTTCACTTCAGAAAATGTGCCAGTATATCTCCTGGTTTATATCCATTTTTGTACATAACTCAAATGTTTTCCTGGGGGTATGTACTATGTCCTCAAAAATTACTTTAAGAGAAAGAACTTTACATTGCCTTGCTCAAGTTCCATTTTGGCACAGCTGGGAAAACACATATTACCTGTAAAGCTTGCAAGTGTATTCATAATCGCGGTATTTTTCAAGCTGGTTCTGTTTTTCCTCTGATTATCGTGTGAGTGTGATTAAATGACAAAAAACACATCAATGTTTACATCTGTAATGCTTTGACCTGCAGACTTGGAATACTTGTTGGCCTATGAACCCCTGCGCTTGCTATGAAACTCAAAGACACTCTGCAGTTGCTAGCACATTACCAGTGAGCACTCCTGAACCAGAGGCCATCTGTTTTAACATGTATGTGTGCCCTACGGAAGGTAACCCTTCCGAATTTGGGGGGGGATGGAGGGGGAGAGGGGAGCTATGCTACCTTGCTCCTGGCTCCCTCTTGCACCTACAGTTACTAAGTGCATGCCGGTTTGTGTTTTCATTGTGAGCAGAATCTACACGGCTTGCTCTGTACGTTTACGAATAACAGCATTTAAAGATTTTGTACTTCCTAAATGAAGCAGTTTACAAGTAGGTCATTTAATGCATGAACTTTTTTACAGTGAAGTGACGCCTGTGTACAAATAAACACTAACTTTCCAAAACAATCCAATGAAACAAAATGAAATACGATGCAATGAAATACAGCTGCGACTTTCAGAGAATAGAGTGTTATTAAACAGCTAAAAATTAAAATAAGAAACCAGTTATTTCTCAAGTACCTGTAAGTATCAATTCCACATGCAGTCCTTTATTCAAAGTCTTGGGGACTGGCTGTGAGGTTTGCCTGCCCAAGCCTCCAAGCCTGCAGTGGAGGTTTCTCTCATAACGCTTCAGATGCTCATTTCACAACTGCAACCAGTTTTTTCTCCTTAAACCTAGAATTTCTCCACTCTCAACAGGAGATGCAGACATGTAAAAAATAAAAATTAATTCAGTTGGTAAACTGATTAACTGTGCTGCACTGATCCTGTGCGGAATAATTATATGTTTAGCTGAAGGGTTTTCCTTAGCATGTAATTCCCTGATTTCAAGCTGGCTCATAAAAGAGAAAGGAAGGGGAGGGGGGGGAGCTGAAAGCAGGGAAGCTGATGACGTGAGAGGACTTGTTAGCATTCATATCACACAGGGCTCCGGCAAACCCCCTCGCAGTCTCCTTTTGCTTCTCGTTAGATCACTACCTGTTCTGTAGCAGTATGTCATGAACAGGGAGTCTCCTCTGTTTACAGAGTGTAATATATAAAATCTTAGATTGTAGTGGAGGCACAGCTAAATATTGTGATCTGCTGCAAAGGCAGCCTTACAGGAACTGAGCTGGATGATACTTAGCTGCCTTGATCCCCCTTCGTGACCTTCGAATCCCATAATGCAAGAACTCCACTTCACAAGATACAATTTGAAACTTGAGCAGATAACCCAGGTCATACCTTATTTAGAAAAATGTAGGTTTGATAGCATCCTTTTGGTTCTATAGACAAATAGGATTGGAGGAGAACTGACAGAGAGCCACAAATAGAGATGTCCTCAGAATTAGCACTGAATTTTCAAGCACTGCTAAAGCAAAGGTTTCATCGTTTTCCTCCTACTCTCACCAATTTCAAAACAGAAACAAACAGTCCACTGCTGTGGCTCCCCGGTGGATTTCTGTGTTCTACTAGTACCACATTTCCCATTGTCACTAGGAAGTCATCGAATCAGAGTTGTCTGCAATTCTTCTCCAGTTCCTCTTGAAAGTTTCAAACTGTAATATTTTTAGTAATAAAATTTGGCAACAACTACTGTGATGAACGTTGTATTTTGCCAATGAAAAGTTATGGTATCTTAAAAAATAAATAAACAGGCAGAGTTGGTGCTAATAAATACCTGGCTGACGAGTCGAGCTCCAGGATTCTCAAGAATTAGCCACAAAAGCTAACTTCTCCTGCAGTGATGAGGGAGTGGCACAGAAATGGAGAGAAAGAAAGAGAAGAGCGAGGCTGGAAGGCTGGATAGCTGGGACCCTGGGGAGTCGGGGTTTCTGTTCCAGCTGCCGCCCTCCTTCCAGCAGCAGCCACTGCACCGCACGTTTTGGGCCCTCTCTAGGGCAGCACCAACAATGTGGGATTCCAGAGCTTTGCCGTGCCCGAAGTGGGGACCTACCTGCCTGCCGCCTGCAGCAGCTCGCTGCCAAAGGCACTGGCTATTTTCCCTCTGCTCGGTCTTAATCCGTGCTCATCAGTGATCTGTGCAGCTAAAATCTCAGGTCTCTAGGACCAGTTATATTTCTGAATGATCTTTATATTAACCATCACTGCTTTCTCTTTTTTAGCAGTTCCCTCACAGACTGTTAACTGTACATGTGTTCTTACACACACGTATGGAGCTGTACGGACAGCAAGCACGAGAACGAACTCGGTCTCTCAGCTTTCTGTTGTGGGAACTGCCACAGAAATGTAATACCGAGCGAGAGGAAATGCCCATTAGACCACACTGGTATCGTAGCACCTGGTTCAGCCTACTGTACGTTTAGTTTCTGCCATTAACCTCACCCAAAACTGAAATAGAATAGGAGTAGCAAATGAGAAGGAACTTCAAAGAAGCTGGGATAAGGTGTGCAGTCGATAACACAGACCCAAAGGGATAATCAACAGCTACCGAGTCAGTGAGTACAGTGAGCTACCGAGTACCGAGTACAGTGTAAAAACAATGCTTCCACCCACATCGAAAAGACAGCTACATGCTAAGGTATTTGATCTAAGACGGCCAGCAGAGCACACCTCTACTTGACAGCTTTGCAATGTGAGTGATCAAGACCAGACTTCAAGAATCAGTTTCCTAACGCAGGTACAGCTAAGGGTTGGAATAGGCTGCTGGGCAGGTTTGGACATTTCCTCTGCAGGAGGTTTTGAACACAGCTAAGAGTGCTGAGACAAATATCCTTCTGCAACAGTTTCTGCACCTGGCCTGTCTGCAGAACAGCCTAACGCCTCTCAAGGCTTCTGCCAGGTCAGACAAGAGCTTGTGATGGTTTCTTGCGTATGTATGACTCTCATCTTTGAAACATGTGAAGTAGTCTCAAAGAGACCATGGCTCTAGCTTCTTTCTGGGTATTTCATGGTCTGTACTTTCCAGAACACCTGTGGAAGAAGAGTATCCTACGTGCAGACATAGGTAGGTGCCTGGGATGAGTCTGCATTTCAAATATTCTGAGAGGGCCTGTCGATGGGAAGACTGGGATGGGGAGCAGTTGCACATTGCTTAGGAGAGAACATGAAAAAAATCATACAGCAACTGCCATCTAAAAGTTCAGGATCTCAGCTCATTGTCTCTCGGAAAGGAAGTCTGGCCAGGTGAGTTCGTGATGAACAAGGATGGCATGAGAATACACTGGTGTTATCTTTAGCATCCTTCCTTTAATTTTTAAATCTCTCTTTCATTGCCTTGATTTTCTTTAAATTCATTTTAATTCTCATTTTCTTCTAAAACTTTGCATATCACTAGGTATTTATAAAAGCCACTGGCAAAAAGACCTGGCAAGCATGGCACGGCTCCATCATCACATACTGCCTGCATGGAATCTGAAGAAAGATGCGGTCAATACTGACACAATCAGAATCACAGAATCGTCTAGGTTGGAAGAGACCTCCAAGATCACCTAGTCCAACCTCTGACCTAACACTAACAAGTCCTTCACTAAACCACATCACTAAGCTCAACATCTAAACGTCTTTTAAAGACCTCCAGGGATGGTGACTCAACCACTTCCCTGGGCAGCCCATTCCAATGCCTGACAACCCTTTCGGTAAAGAAGTTTTTCCTAATATCCAACCTAAACCTCCCCTATACATTGCAACTGGGCAGTCAGTCCATCCATCTGGTTTTGACAGGTTTAATCTTTCTTACATTTCTATTTATAATGAAGGAAAAAAAGTCATGAGGCACAATAAATATTACAACACTTTCAAATGCCAGGAAAGCAAAAAGTATGTTACAATTTGTCCTGAGGTGTTTTGAGCAATAGCTTTAACACCTAGAAGGGTTTAAAAGCAAAAAAAAAAAGGAAAGAAGTTCTGCTGGTGAAGTAAGTGACATTGATGATACTAAATGAAGCACTGCACTACTAAACTGTTAAGTTTAGTAGTTTATGGTATGGAATATTGCTGAACAATGATGTACATTCATTGTCTCCATCCAGCTTAATTTTGTGGATATCTTCTAAATGCTGCTTCTGCATTTTACCTTTCTGAATAAATCTGAAATGTTCCAGTGACACCCTGACGCTATGTACTGCTGACAGGAGTTGGAAAGACGGAGCATAGCGAGTTATCATTATAAGAGTCAGACAGAGGAAAAAATTGTAAGGTTGTATTTGAAGAGCTCTAGTGATGATTCAAAATGAAATTATTCCTGATTAACTAATGTTGGGAGGCATTTGAGCAAGTATCCTTGTTGACCTTCTATACTGATGCACTCAGAAAAATTCAAGGCCAATGCAAATTTGGTTTTCCCTACTCGAATTCTTCAGCAGCTGTTTTCCAGTAAACATGAATTATAAAAATGCTGTGGTGCATTTTAGTTATTGCGTGGGTGAGGTTTAAGATAAAAATGTAACAGATGCTAATTTTACAAAATACACTCAGCTCTATACCCTAGAAACATATCCACCATTTTCATTCTAAACATCATGCAAAGGCTACAGCAAATCTACAGATTTTAGGAGGCGGTAATTGTGTCTTCTGTAACCGTACTGAAACTACTACAACTACAGAAAGGATTAATTTGACACATCTGCTTTTTAGTTTATATGGAAAACTACCTGTTTGAGTTCAGACAGACAGTAGTGTCATCAGCCTGACAACTCAGACATAGCAATTATCACTTGAATGAAAAGCATGTTATAGCTCTCTCTCTTCACCAGCTTCCCCTGCTCTCTTTTATTCTCCCTCCCCCTGTTTATTCATATTATTCTCTAGCAGTATGTTTCTTGCCTCTTTCATAATCAGATGGAGAGTAAGCATCAGATTGTGAAGTACTTCATTCTTTTCACACTGAAAAATACTGGCTCTGGGCTTATAGATCTTATGGAGTAGGGGGCTGCAGTGATCTGGAAGTGAAAAATCCAGAGGAGAGCAACGAAGGGAGAACAAGGGGAGAAAAGAATGGAAGACACAATGTGGGGATGATAAAATCCTTTTCTCCCCTCTCCCCAGTATTCACCAACCTGTGTCTGGACCTGCATGGGAGTTTTTACAGTCCTGTAGGACAGAGTTCTGGCGGTTTACTAAAAAACACAAACCTCAGCTGCTGTGCTCTGCTGCCTGTCCTGAAATGCAAATACTTCTACTCTTCCAAAACAGCAGAGACGTGTCCATACTAAGCATTAGCAGATAACAAAAAACAAATGACATCAGCAAGTTTTGATCTCAGGCTTGGCAAAGCAAAGATGGTTCTGTCTATTGCAAATGTGGGCAATTCCATCCAAGTATTCTTTTATAACCGGAGGTCTACCGATTTGACAGCCTCATATTGCTTACAGAAAGTTAAAACCTTCCTACTTGAGTAAGAAAAACCTGCCTAAAGAGCCCTAGTGCAACTGCTGGTAGCCTTAAGGAGGAGCTGGAAGAAATCCTATGTTACAGTTTCATTAGCTGTACGTTAAAATCCACGGTGAATGCTAAGGATCTCCTCACTTCTCTTTCAGACTGTGAACTTTTGCGTCCCTGGGAGGTGGTTCAACAACAATACCAACTTCCCAAATTCTCTGCAATGGGTAGAGACATCTCTTGTACGAAGCAGGGATGTGCTGCAGTGGGCACGTTCCTAACACCAGGAAGGACACACGTAGGCAGCTGTTATTGATCACTCAGCATGAACAATGAGCTCATATTGAAAATGTCCTAAATTATAGAACACTAAGGAGAGATTTTAATTGTCCTTTGTCAAGAGTTTTTAATTGTTCATTGCCAAGCCACACTGAGAATCTTCCTTAGTTATGCAGAAAACAACTTCATGATTTACAGAGGAAAAAGGCATGCAAAGCAGAGAAGAAACACTTTGAACCCTGCATTGGAACCATATAATTGGAAGAAGCTAGTAGATAGATGTACGAGAAATTCAGAACTAATAGAGAAGTTTAGAATATTCACTAATTAAATTTCCTATAAAAAGAAATGGATCCACTTAGTGCAGTAGTTCAGAGATGATGCATTTCCAGAAAGAAATTTTGGAGAATGAAGAGAACTAGCGAATAATGCATCAAAAATACAGCAAAGAATTCACTGAAATAATAAAACAGAGAAATTATAACCATAAATAGAGAAAGAGGAAATTTTCATATAGGTAATAAAAAGACACTTAGAGGATTAGTTTAGATCATTTTAATTTTCTTGTAAAAATGGAGGAAAACACTTCTTGAGACTTTCAAAAGTGGACTTAAAAACACTAGGAAATGTGCTGAGGAAACCATCATCCATTGAAAGAAAGATGGACTGGGGTATCTTATTTGCTATTTCTTGTTTCTCTGATGATCCTCAGGAAAAAATTATCAATAGCTTTTGTGGTGACAGCAGAAGTAATGACTTGCATACCAGCAATGAGGAAATGTTTTAACCAGAAAAGAAATTGCTCAAGTGATCATTAAAAAGAGTGGTCTAATTCAATCTCTGAATCATTCCAAAAAGCCATCAAGATTACTTAAAACATGGAAAAAAAGCTTTCCTAACCCCTATTATTGTCAGCTGCTCCCAGATTGTTCTCTCCACTGCTAAGTGCCACAAATTTTACATATCTAAATGTAGTTCTGTAGCTCTTTCTTTAGTAGGGCTTCCTTTATGAGCTCCTTTAGTAGCAAAATATTTAGCAACTTTATTCTTAAAATATTTTGTGCTGTTACATTTCTTTCATGAACAACTTTTGCAATAAAAGTATGTTGATATATAAGGAAACTTGGCATTTCTTATAAATTAATTCCACATAACCCTTGGCATTTTTGAAGGCATTGGTTTTCAAAGGTATTTAAGTATCTCCTGATGCCTTTGACAGGTCTCCAGCTTCCATGTCATATGTCCAGGCAGAAATTCCATGTGAACCAAAACTGTTTGGTTCTTCTGTGTAATGTCAGTCTGTCCTGCTGATTGCAGGGCATATGAAATTATTCACTCCTGTGCCTTTTTTTTTTTTTTTCCCATTTAATGCCATATTTAATTTGAATTGCTGGAATTCTCGTAAAATTTGTTCTTTCAGATCTCATTAATATCCCATATTTGAGGTGAAACGATGGACAGTATTTCAAATTTTTGTTTGCAAACTGGTAAGCTGTCACATAAAAGGACAATGTCACCAGCAAAATTAAACCTCGCAGAACGCCGTTAAGCTATGTAATGCCATCCTGGAAGAGTCTGCGTTTGTTCTTGTAATGAAGCCATGACAATGGTGAAAGAGCAGAGGCAAATAATCTGCATCTATGGTTAAGCTTAGTAGGCATTCATGCAAGCTTGAGTTAACTTTATCTGTGCAAGCCACATCCTGGATTACTGTCTTAATGCTGTTGAGAATGTTTAATGAAAATGATTAAGAGCAGGCCACTATTATATACAAAATTCATAAATTACATAAAATACTGAAATATGCAGTATATCTTCACAGCAGTTCAAGAAACACCAGAATGAATCATGATGGTCTAATCAGACCATCACTAATAAATAGGGAACCGATGGATTTCTGTACTCCACAGCTGCTATCTCCAAAACAGGGTACTGAAGCTCCGTATCTAAGCATTGCCTAAATGATATCTGAATCTGCATTTATGAGTTTTGTGCAGATAAAGAACAGAGAAGGTTTCTCAGAAAACAAACCAAACCAAAGAAAAAACAAAAAAACAGCAAACAAACAAAACCAGTGAATATGCTAAAATACTGGCCAACTTCTTACTCTAAATAAGTACATTTTGAAAAGGGAACTGTGATTCATCGCGGAGTGGAAAATGAACAAGGCTTCCAAACTACATACAAAAAGTACAGAGGGGATTGAAGGTAAACTTATTTTGTGTTGTTTTGATCTGAAGGTCATTTCACCACTTTCTGTAGGCAAGATTATTCAATAAACTTGATTTACAAGTCTAGATAGCCAGTTGAGCTCCGTGATAAATTCACATGACGCCTCAAAATTACTGCAAGCTGCCTATGTGTACTTAAGAAAAGCATGCGGTCTTCCTTAAAGTCGATCCCACAGTCTTTTTATCTGTAGAAATCTCAGGAAAGGGGCATTATCTGAGATTTTTACCGAAAAATTAGAAATTCTATTGTATTCACATACTACTGATGCACTACCATCTGCGTTGCTTTCAGTCCAAATGACTGTCAATAGCACTTGACGACTAAAACAGCATAAGAAGAGAATGTTTTGTTGTTAAGTTTTCTGTAGTAGATCATCCTAAAGCTAACTGACATTGAGTTCATATCAGTGAAACTTGCATACAGTGAGACATGGCCCACAAAAATCAGGCTAGTAAATGAGAGACAACTATGCACAATGAAATCGGTTATTATAGCGTAGCGTTCTTTTTACAGTAACGTCGGTATATCTTGCACACTGGCTGCTCTGGGGAAGGTGATAAAACTGATCAAGCAATATAATTAAGAAATGCTCTCAAGGGACACTTTAGTTCACAGTACCATCATGCACTGGTGTATTCTCTTTTCTTATTTAAAAGGTATAGTGATCTGTCAAGAATTCTTCTGATGTATCCAACTAGCAACTAGTAAAGAAGCAATGCTTATTAAAGCCATACCTACTTTCAGTGTTCATTGTCTTCTATTTTGCTCCTGCGCAATTTCCGTTTCCAGCTCCTGTGTTTTAACTCATTGGTTTGACTCTAAAAATCAATAAATGCTAACAGACAAGGAGTATAATGACAAGAGCTGAAAAAAACCTGTGTAGAAAACCATTTAAAGAAGGTGTAGTAGTCTAGTGCAGCTATGGGCAAGTGCACATATGACTTTTGATAAAGCACACATCCCCAGTTGCACAATTACAATGGTTACTGAAAGTCAAAAGTATTGCTTGTGTTCAGATGCACTTGCACTGGTTTGCAGATATATCAGATTGGAGATGAATATTCTAGCCTAATAAAGATGACGTTTATGATTCAGAAAATGACCATTTTTCTCAATCCATATTAACCGAAGTCATCACGGTGGCTTTTGCACATCTATGCTGATGAAAGTACATGCTCACGCGATCTAAACTGAGATTCCAGCAGCCTGAGGTAATAAAAAGCAGTCAAAATGCTTTTGAAAATGGTGTTAAAATGAGAACCTTTGACTACTGCTGTTGAAAACTAGAAGGTAGATTGCAGTGTCTATTCTTACTGTCTGTATTGTGTGGTTCACTTCTGTCCTAAACAGCAATCACAGGTTGGTCCACAACTGGCATTTCACTTAAGGATAAGATTGTTCCTGTGCAGCTTTTACGACAGAGCTTAACGCTTTTGAGATGAGAAGCACTATGCAAACGTAGGATCATTATTAGCATCCTGCTGCTTGTTAGGTTCTTCTCTTTTTCAGATCAAGTAACCTAGGTCAAGGCAGTATTTACTATCAAAGAGTAATGGTAGCGTTATACACAGTGCTGTTTGGGGACTACTAGAGCTTTTTTGGGCTCTGGTATATCCCATAGTTCGAGACATTTTCAGATTGCTAAAAAATGCCCACAATGCCAGGTAGAGTTGGTAGGGACTGAAAGAGATACGAGAAGTTCAAACTAAGTATGATGCAGATAAAGGTTCTGAGCTCGACGGGTAATAAGTATTTCAAGAGCAACAATTCTAAATAGTGACAGGGAGACATGGTGAAATGCAGGGAAATGGCAGGTATTACCGTTAGCCTCTGTAGCACACAAAAGTTATAACATTTCGTTTTGGGTGCTTGTACTTCAGAGCCACGATCGTTGCTCCATAGTGCAGGGAAACTGCTTCAGGAAGTAAGACCTGGCCGGCAGCTGCTTCACTGGGGAAAGCACAGCTTCAGGACTGACATGGTTTTCTGCACACATCCAGCCCATTAATCAAGGGAAAAATCTGAAGCATATTGTTCATCATACTTGCTGTGTTTGGACTTGAAGTGATGAGAATTAAAATAATGATCTTGACTATTGTTATTAAGTAATATGAAATGGTTTCTCTGAAGGAAAAAATATGATTGGGTCTGTGAAGGTTCAGACAGCTGGTACAAGCATATGGGTTGGGAATCATTAGCTAATTGTTACAAAAATAAAACAAAAATGTCTTTTTAATGATAGAATTGAGGCTTTCAGGAAGACTAGCTGCATGTGCTTTCTTCTTGAATGAAAGCTCCTTACGATCCCTGTTATGCCTCGCAGCCCTCCAAAAGCATATGAACAATTCAACTACAGTGCTTGTCAAGTTAGAGGTTACTATTTTGAAACATATTCAAAGTAGAAAATAACTTACATATCTGTTGTCAAAACTAATTTTCAAAAAAATTTACGCTGCCCTGATTTTTGTGTGGTGAACTGTCTTCTCTTCTAACTGTGGGTATGTTCTGGGTTTGTATTGCATGGCCATGTGAAGTCTTAGTACAAACGTACCTAGTGTGAATGTATTAATATAAGACTTGGTACAAATGTTCAGGTGTGTTATTAGAAGAAGTAAATGGGTATGTGTCTTAAGGTAAGCTGGGAAAGCACAACAGCTATTTTCTGTATGGCCCAGCAAGAAGCCTGGTGAACTAAGGGAAAGGAAAATGAGGAGACAGTTCTGGCACAGCTCCTGAGTGTCTCTGCTACCTGGAGAGAGTCTCTCCTGTGGCCATTCTCTCCTGTCCTTGTGCATTTAGAAAGCAACCCATTATGCTAAAGAGACGACCTCTTATTACAGGTGTGTGCAGCATGAGCATAAGGAAACTTGATTCAGTAATATCTGCTGATTCTTCACCTAATGATACTGTGCTAAGTTACCTCTAAGTCGTAACGGAGAACCTTTTTCTTGCTGAAGCCCAAAGAACCCTTCCAGACATCTCTGACAGGGCACATACTAATCCATGCCTCAGCATTAAACAGGAATCATACAGAGAAACAAAATCACGTAGTCCGGTCATCATAAGCCAAGTACTTTGTGGACCACTGCCTCTGGGAAAATATATTATTTCTCTGTTCCTTTTTTAATGCCTTTTGATTTCATCTTTGATTCCGTTAAGCTAAAACATCTTCACAATTTATTCAACAAATATGACTTGCCGCAATCTTCTATATTCTAGTAATTTAAGAAAAAAAGCCTTGGGCTGCATAGCATTATTAACATTGAGAATGCCTGCTGTTTCTCAGGTGTCTGTCAGCTCAGCATAAGGAAAAAGCTAATTATGTTAAGCAGGTCAGTCAGGAAGAAATCTGGAATTCTACATGGCGGTTACAAATCAATGTCCATTGACTTCAGCTGAAATTTGCCACTGCAGAGGTACATGGCCAAAAAAAGAATACACTGTTTAAAAAAAAATAATTCTATTTAACAATGTAATCTCATCAGACTTGAAATTTAAGTATTGCATGCAAATCAAGGAGTTGATTTGCATAGGATGAGAAGGATGGTGAGGGAAAAAAGATGTGAATAAGAGAAAATAAATGGGAAGTACATGGGTAGGTATCTATCCTCTGTCTTGATACTAGGTTTTTCTATTTAAAAGGTGGATAAGAATTAAAGAAAAATTTCCAGATACTGGACAAAAAATCTTAAGTAATTATATTATGATATATTCTGTATTTTTATAAAATATTTATTAATTTTAAAAGGCTTAAATTACACTTGGGTTTGTCAAATCCCTTGGAATTCAAAAGCATTTAAATACTACAGTCAAATTACTTTAAAAGAAAATTCAGAAAATTCTATAAAAGTATTAATTTCCGGCGTCATGTGGTACCAACACAAATTTTAATGAAGTGAAATATTTTAGTATCCATTTATTGCCATTGTATTTATTTTGAAGGCTTCAGCAGGTTACGTGATTTTACTTTACAGCACTGCTTAGTTTAGAAATGACACAGGATGAATACTTGAATGCAAAACAAATTTTCCCATTTGAAATAAAAAACAGAAGCCTTGTTTCAATGCACTGAAATGACCTGAGAGTAATAGAAACTTTCGTTTACATAGTTGAGTAGGCTACATGAAAAGTATTCCTAATAGGCTTATATGGTTACTATTTGCATTGCAGATTAGTCCGAAAGACAAAAGTCTGTTTACAGCAACTTCCTCCTGTATTAGTATTTGGGATCCACTTATCCCATTAGTAAATGGCTGCAAGACAGCAAGAGAGTTCTAGAAAGTCCCATATGATCTGACTGATTTCTCTCTGACCGTTTAGTAGTGAATTTGGTTTTGGACCATCCCTAAATACACACGAATAGAAATAGAGGCGCAACCTTCTGTTACAGTAGTCACTGTAGAAAAGAGCAAAGATACTAGCAAAACAAAGCAGAGCCTCAGATAAAATGTGTAGTAAAGGGAAAACTACTCCAGACTATGGCAAAGTGCAGCATCAAATTAAATCAGCAGTTTGGATAATATCTTTAGATACTAATAAGTATATTGCCATGGACTATTTAGTAACCAGAGTACATATTTGTGAAAAAGCGCTTACAGGGATAAGATGCCTCACTGTCCTACCCCTGGAAATCACTGGTATATTTTTACTGTAAACCACTGCATCAAGCTGCCAATGGATTTCTGCTGCATTGTTTATAAAAACTGCTTACAAAAATCTTTGCTTTAGAAACAGAGGGAATCCTTTCTTGTTCAATGTAAAGGAAATTCCACTTCAGTTTCTGATGTCAGATAATTAAAACTGCTTTAATCAACAACATCAACATCACCTGTATTGAATGGACCTTTTAAATCAACGGGATCACCTGCAGCACGTTCTACTATTGAGTATATTACTGTGTCTGTGAACAAGCACACTTAACAAATGGACAGTTTGCTGGAAGTGAAGTGCCCCAGTGGCGAAGGCGCTTTTTATCTTTTCAAAGAAGACTTAATGTAGAATTTGTAAACTTACTGAGCCAAGAAAATATTGGCTCTGTGAACCTATAAAGCTCTTGTGGTGATCATTTGTCTGTTCCTGTGTACCTTCAGACACCTGTAGGCTTAGCTTGGCTGTAATCCCATAACTAATTCGAGCAGAAATTCCTTGACTCCAGCAAACTCATTTAATAGTGGTTTTACAGTATTACTAATTTGTTTTCAGCTGCATTAGTTCATATTTTCAGTGCTTGAAGAGAAGAATCAGATCTTCAGAGCTAAACTTGCACGTTAAATGATGCATTAGACATACTCTTTTTTATTTAAATATATTTTACCTGAACATTTCTATTAGGAAAAATAACCTTGTGTTTATTTTTGGGTGCAAGCAAAGTTTTCCAAATGCAACAACATTCTAAATATGCCTTACATTGCTCCAGTCCCAAAAGAGATGCAGAAACAGCAAAAAAGAAAAGCTAATTCAGTTAATAAAAATGATTAACTGTGCTGCATTGATTGTGGCTGGACTGATTATACATTTAGTTTCAGGTTTTCCCTAGCAGGCAGTCCCCGTATTCAAGCTGCCTTGAAAAGGAGGGAGAATAGAAAGTGCAGCAGGGAAGCTGATGACGCCAATGGGCTTCTTAACATTCACATCACACAGGGCTCCGGCAAACCCCTTTCAATCTCCGTGCTTTTCATTAAATCACTACCTGCTTTGTAGCCGCTTCTCTCAAGCAGCGATTCTCTTCCATTTACATAACATAAACGCTAGCAATGTGCTAAGTATCTGTGGGATTGACATGCATACGGGCTCCTTTGATGTTATCCTTAAAAAAATTCATGGCAGGAAACTCAGAAAGGAGGAGGAGCAGCCTGAGGAAGACATCAAAAAAGACAATTCTGGAACATCGTGTTTGGACAGCCAACTCTTTTGGAAAGATGTAGCTGGCTCTTTGCAATATACTTTGTAACCCTGTGGAAAGCATTGGCCTAGAATGCTGATAATTTTCAAAAGGAGAAGATGCAAAGATCAAACAAACATCAAAACAAACAAAGAAAATCTCTCCTCAACCAGTATGTACACTAAGCCAATAATGTAGGCACCACAAAGGAGAACTACAGCAAAATGAAAAATCCTTTGCCACAGAGGACTATAAGAAAGTTCTGACTGTCCTCATCTCCAGCAAAACACTTGTCTTCTCTTTTTATATACCCTTTTTCACCAGGAAATACGGATTTTTTTTTAGGCAGAAAGTTATTCTAACAGCACAGCACACAAACACACAGAAGTGGAGAATTATATCCTCACAACCAGTCCTATGCGCAAAAATATTTGGTTTAGTAATTTAATAGAGTAAAAAACCTTTGCTTACTTTCCTGCCAATTATGCACTGCATAGGCCTTTAAGAGGTAAAAATAAAAGTATACTCAGTGTAGGCCATTAACTGAGTAGGAAAAGTTTGTCATATCTATCTTGGTACTCTCTGCGTTGTAGATTTTAATTAGTTTATGATCTGGAGGAGGCACTCTTTGCATTTCAGTTCAAAACAGGCTACTCAGCCTAACTCTCTTTATTGAACAAGCATGTAAACTATTTTTTTCCTGAATTCAATCTCCTACAGAATTCAGCTGAAGCCGAATCAGCTCTTGTAATCACAAATTTCATACAGGCCTTCAGAAGCACAAAAGGCTGGAGAAAAGCCTGCTCAAAGTCACAATTTTTCCATTTTCTTGGACCATGGGAAGAATCTCATCCAAGGCAAGGTTTGCATGAGAACAGAACCTAATAAACACATGTGATTGCTCAGATAGGTAAATATATAAAATATAAATGGGATCTACACTTTGCAAAAGAGAATTGCTATTACAAGCATCATAAAAGTGATACCACAAAGCTATAGGGAACAGCTAGAGCAGAAATCGATATATGCAGCAAGTGGGCTTTTAGGAATCAAGCTGCTAAAAGAAATAACAGAAGGGTCACGAGGGGAAGCACAGATGAACAACTGCTATGCAAAATAACTTATCTGTATTGAGAATCACAAAACTGCATTTCAACTATCAGAGATCAACATCCCTAAGAACTGTACGGTATCTGGGATCCCAGTGCACGATTTCTCTGATGGTTCCTGCAGGCTCTGATGCAGGCACCTGCGGTTGTCCCTTCTGACAGATGACAACTACATGGAAGGTCAGTTCAGAAAAGATGACAGAATGTACTTTTCTTTATAGGTTCGATAGATACATCTTTTCCTAAATCTTACAGGCTCCCGACTGACCACATCATTTGTCAATTCCAGAAGAAAAAATAGCAGATTTAAAGGTAACCTTCTGTACGATTATAATCCAGCTGTATGCTTTTCTGTGAAACACTG
Organism: Cygnus olor; assembly: GCF_009769625.2. Classification (NCBI taxonomy): domain Eukaryota; kingdom Metazoa; phylum Chordata; class Aves; order Anseriformes; family Anatidae; genus Cygnus; species Cygnus olor. The sequence continues at coordinate 2,570,036 of NC_049181.1, forward strand.
GCTTAGAAAACAGTACTGTTTACTTCAGACACATCTGTTGCACCGTTGTGGTCAGTAGCTCTTACTGTGTATCTACATTGTCTTCACTGTGGTGCTAGTTCAAAGCCAGGCTCATTTAGGAACATTTACAACTCAAAAAAGTACTCGAGTAGCACAGAGGAACTGTGTTACCAGAACCCACTGCATTACTAACGTGACCGTCACCGACTTTCCAGTGCCAAACCTAGTACCAAACTGGGAGCATCTGGTTGTCACAGTATTTTCAGCAACTGTGGAATAAGCACGGTTCTTATTTAGTAATACACTTACTACTAAATTTGAAGGGTGAGATCCTCAAAGAAGGCTAGGATCATTGAAGAGAACACTTTGCAGAAGGTGTTACAGCTGCAGTCATAATGTAAACTGGATCTTTAGTTGCTTCCTGTTTTGATATTTGGTCAAGAACAGTACAAGAATTTGTGGAACTGAGGACTTTCATATATTGTGCAGAGGAGTCTGTATCAAATTGACCCATAACTAACAAAAATCATCAAACTTTTTTCTCCCTAGCAGTTAACTTTTAGCATTTTACAGACTCAATATTTCTTGTTCACATTTAATTCCACAAGTACAATTTGAACAATTTTCAGAATACAGACTATCTTTTGGATCAAAAGTTACCTTTTCCATGAAGAGGACTTCAGTCTGAAGAAATATCTGTGATACAATGCTTTCTGGTGGCATTTGGCTCATCTGCCTGGAAAATTAAAATTGATTTTGCTTACAATTGCTTAAATTACCACAGTCATCACATTACTAGTTTGGCAGTTATGATAACTTTTACTGAATTCATTTTCATCTCAAAAAGAGTACTTTTTTCTTTATTTCCTAACTTGGTTGTTTAGAAAGACTTTTGAATCAGGCTGCTGGCAAAAATGAAGTAATGCTTCAGCCATCAGTATTTATTTTTTAGTTAAATTTATCCTTTAGAAAAAAAAAAAATGGTACAGCTCACTGCTTAAACACTGTAGGTCTAAATGTTAAGTATGAAAGCTGAAAGACCTCCTTTTTGGTTTTACTCACTTTAAATTTCAAACTTGTTTAGATGGTTCTTGACCAGTTAATCTGTCTCATCGACTTGCCTTAGATTCCCTTATTTGTGTAAATAACTTCAAAATCATAAAAATAGTAAGAAATAGTCTTAAATAAAATAAAATGCTTGTACCTCCCTAAGTGTTGACTTGATGGTCAAAAGGACCATTGAGTATACACATAATTATCTTTGCCACAAAAAGTGAGACTAAGTTAAGGGCACAGTAAAACTCTGAGCCAATGATATTTCTATAATTTGCCACTCTGATAAATGGATTTATGAAAATCATTAAAAGAAATTAGTCCTAAAAAGTCATATTCAATTTAAAAATAATAAAATAATTAAGTCCTCTAACATAACATTCCTTTTCTGAATTTTTTTTTCTTTACAACGAGCTGTTTATTCCTACAGTGTTCAAATGTTTTATTTTTTTGCCTTTAAACTAGGCCAATTCAATTACAGACATGCTAGCACAATATGAGTTGACCCAAAAGCAAATATGTTTGTATTTGTCCAAGTTGTCCACCATGGTCTTTAGCAAGAGTAATAACTATTTTCAGTTTTTAATTCTCTCTTTCCAGTACAATTCTTCCACTTCAGAGGTGGGACGCTATAGGTGTATATATGGGTGTATAGGTCTCTATCTTATTTGCCTAGCTTTATTTTCTACCTCGTATTACACATTCTTATGTGCTTAAACTGTATTCCAGAAGTCTAGGAAAAAGAAAATCCATGTCAAGAGTCTGATAACGTTTCTGCACCAGGCTGAGGTAGGTTGCTGAATGGTACTTGCCTACCATCCATTAAACTTCCATAAATCTATCTATAGTATCTACCTAGTTTGTTGCAATTGTTAGCATTGCACAAAATGTAATTATAAAGGCCTGCTAATTTCATTGGTATTTACTTTTTTCTCAAAAACAGATTTTGATTTGCTCCTTTCAGGCAATTGGACAGGATATGTCTCTGTGCAAATAGCACTATTTTAAATATACAACCAAAATTACCTGGCTCTAAGAAGCCATATTTTAATGATTATGTTTGCAAAATAGGTCCCAAACTAACACTGAACTACACTCAGGAAATAAAAGCAATCTGTTGTTGAGGTATACATTCGATATCCTGAGCATATAGAAACATCTCCGCTGTAAGAGCAGAAGAGATCCTGACAGTTACAAACCAGTGCTCCCTGTAGCTTCCAGAAAGCTGCTCTGAAAAGATTTGGCCTTCCTTTTGCTCTCTAGCAAACTGAGAAATCTGTGAGGGGACGGTTCAATAAAACTTTTCTTTTCACTGCCGTCTCAAGGTCCTTTTACCAAAGCAACAGCCGTGATCAACACTGATGAACTTCATGGTATAATTAGCTTACCTGGTGCATATATAAATGAGACTTCAGGAAACCAACATCAGTTTCAGGTAAGTGCTGCATGTAACAATAAAAACAGTGCCACCTTGTATTACTTTCTTTCTATTTTTTTTACAAACTCTGTTTAACAGAAGATGTATTTTGTTCCCAGATAAAGTACATGTTCCGATGCAACCTGCTGCACTTGAAATTACAGATCAATTTCTGCACTTGAAAATGGAAGGAACGGAGATTTCAGCAAAACGGGGACACGAACAAGCTATATAAAGCTGTAGTGCATTATCTTTGTTTCTTTTGTGCCATTTGCACTTATTTATACCATATAAAAATAACAGATGGTGGGCATGAAACCTGTGGTAGAGCACAGAAATCACTGCAGCAGGCTTCTCCCTGCCAATTGTCCCCAGTGCCTGGCTGTGATGGGATGCTGGGACCACAGCCCCAGGGTCTGCTGGAGCACCGGCACCACTGGGATGCCTGAGGCTCCCGTGAGATTACTTCTGTACCCAAGAAAATGTATATGTGAGTTCAGCAGAAATCGCCTGTTTATTTCACCTTATATGCTTTTCCATAATCACATTCATTTTTAATAATTATGTAATAAAATCATTGAAGTATGCACGAGTACTGAGTAACTGGGACTAAACTTTTCTGTCCCTCCCCTGCTCCTCATGACTGAAGGTGGCAGGGCCTGGAAATTGTGTAAAACACACTCGACAGAAAACACACACGGACATATGTGATATAAAACACACGTGGACATTCAGTTAATTGCCCAGATCTCCAGGACAAACAAAAGCTCTTAGATAAAACTTGGTCCTGATTTTCTTATGGACATCAGGTGCATAACAGACTGGACATTTTTGATGGATAAAAAAGCTTATTCTCATTAAATAATTTACTATATACATATATATATAAAATAGTATTGCACACTAAATAATGCTGCTATATTTACAGCAACAAGATCATGTCAGGAAAAGACACTTTGAACTAATGAAACTCATATGAAACTGTATGGCCTGAGCACGATTTTCCTTAAGATTTCTGTTCCTATATAATCTATTAATGGGCACAACCTCTACATATTTTGTTGTGCTAAAGTATACTGTAGTGGATATGCAAAATACAATAGAGAGTATAGTTAAAACATAATATGGTTTAGAAATTGGATCGCTCAGTAAGCAATTCCTGCCTCTACAGTTAATTTCATTTTCCCCATTCGGAGAGAAAGGACTAACGAAGCAATTCCACAGCCAAACACACAGCAATATTTCTGTATTTTATCCAGTTTGGGATGGGAAAAACCAAGGCCGCAGCTTTAACAGCTGGACCGCAGGCAGGGAGAGACAGAGGTGAAATTTGGAACTCCCTCACCTCAGAGCTGTCCCCGAGGGTGTGACATGGATGTCCCCAGCCACCAAGGCATCGCAGGGACCCAGCAAAGAGCATTGCAGCTGCACTTCTCCGCCTTGAAGGGCACCTTGGAAGCCCAGCAGCGCCTTCCTCCATGAGGAGGCTGAAGGCGGGGCTTCCCCTCAGACGTTCCTCTGAGGTACCCCACCCCAGGGACCCCTGCCCACTCCTCAGAAGATGGCTGCTCAGCATTAGGGTCAAACTGGCTGCTAAAGGTAGGCCCAAGGGGATGCAGGTGGGGCAGTGGCCGGGCCTCGGGGGGACTGGTGCCAGGTGGGGAAGGTGAAGGGTGCAGCAATTGTGGTGTAGAAATGGAGGGCTGATGCTGTGGAAGGTAGGTATGTTTTTGGTGATGATGTGGACCGACTGGGCAATAAAGCTAGGAGAAAGGGTAGTGGGATGGTAAAGGAAAACAGGAATGTGAGCAAGAATGGGCCTGGAGGGCTTCGGGGTGAGTGGATAGGGGACTCCCATGCTTCTCCAGAGCTTACCTGCGGCTTTCCTCCCCGTGGTTTGAGGTTTAGGGGAAGAAATTCAGGCTTGTGTCTGAGGAAGAGAACGATAGATACATACATTAACAGAAAGAATGGCCACAAAGTGTAAGGGCACAAACTGTGCACAAAATGAAGGGGGAGAGCAGCGTAATGAGCAGCTGCGTGGAGAGGGTTTGGGCCTGGAGCGAGAGGATGAGCCACCGCTGTGAGCAATTTGTCTATCCGCGCCCAGGTACCTGGATACTGTGCTAAACAGGTTGGTGATAGAGCTGCTTAGGATGAAATAATTCCAGCAAGTGGTTGTGTGCTATGAATGCTCGCTGAAGGGAGTGGGTGGGAGTAGGACAAACAGGCAACGTGGTGAGACTAAACACGTACTTGTGCAACTATGTGTGAGCTAGATACCGTTGTTGTTTTCCAAATATTGATGAGGAGCTACTAAAAACATCGCAGTCAGTCACATCTTTTTGTCTGTTTTGTTTCTTATATTGAGCAAAGAATAGACAGAGTAAATACCAGCTGTTAAACAAAAAAGAAACCCACGCAAACTTCTAACCTCATGTGCACCTTGATTTCCTGCTATTGTCTTCTTCCAAGCAGCTTTATACTCCTAAAAGGCACGGCTCACTGAAATACTTGTGATTTCTCCATTGGATATTATTGACTTTAAAAATGCCTACATTCAGCCATGGTCTAGTCAGTATGTGTCTGTCTGCTCATATGTAAAGTACCAATAACTCCATAATTATCTAAAGTCCTAAGAGAATGCAATGCAATAAAAATCCAAATCACATTTTAAATTCAGTGTTTGTTGTAAATTTGTGTGTATATAATTTTCTAGAAAATGATGAGGTATATTCAAGTTAAAATTATATTATTTTTAGCTGTTGAGGAAAGCACTAGTCCATTATTTTCCCTTCCTTTTCTAGTTTCTTACAATCTATATACACTGCAGTTAGGCTTTTGTGATAAATAGCTCTGCAGAGAGTAAAAGCTTGCTCATTTTCTTTGATTTCATCAGCAATCACCTCACAGTTATTCAGGCTGCAGGTGCAGAAACGTGGAGCTGGTTCCCCTTGAGCTGCGTGGGTGTGAAAGCGGCGGAGCTGTACTTGCTGCAGTGCTGCGATACACGGCTTTCGTGACTTAGGTCAGTGCTCGCTGCGGGATCTCTGCCTTCGCAGCCCACCACGTTCCTGATTCTGCTGTGCTCTCTGCAGCTTAATATGCGTGTGTTTGTGTAACTAATGAGTTTTTGCTTCATTTATGTTATCAGAACTCTCAATTACTTTGGGTAATTGAAAGGTGATTGTTTTTGGTGTTCTGGCAACTTGGTGTGATTTTGGAACAGATTTTACAGTCATGGAAAACTAATGACAGTTCTTGCAAATGTATGAACTATCGTAGGTTTGAGGAAATTGAGCTAGAACCTATGTCAGAAGCAGGTCGGCAGTTGTTTCAACCTATATTTCAGTTTGATTGTTTAGCTCAGATGAATTTTAATCACATTCAGTCAATGTACATTATCAGTTTTGCTTCACAGATAGGTTCTTGCTTCCAAGACAGCATTTTTTTTTTCCTTAAAAAGAAATTAAATGTATATTGAACATCAGAATTTAGGAAATAGTCATGTAGAAAAACAAATATTTTTAAAGTGTTTTGGGTATTAACGGTCAGACATGAATCTCATTTTAACTGTAACAAGTAGTGTAAATGTTCCAGGACTGACTCATACTTTGTACGTGTGCCAAGAATGACGTGAGTAAATACATCCCAAAGCCAACTCATTTTCAGTAGACTATTGTTTACTGGCATTTGATATATTATAGCAGAATTTGTCACAACTCTTCAGATAAGGTTCAGTCAGAAGGCCAGTTATGTTTGTTATTTTTCATTTTTTTTTTCATTAGTTTTTTTCAGACTGTCTCATTCAGGTTTGTTTACAATCTGGAACACTTGACATGAAATAAAATAGTGCCACAAAATTTCAGGAGAAAGTGCTTACTATAGGTATCCACTTGAAGTGTATAGGTTTTAATATTTTCCAGCCTCAGTGGTGGTGAGGTTTTGAAGCTCTGAATACCAATAAAGGTTGAATGTAAGTCCTATTCATATTTAAGATCCAGAATATAATTCAGGAGCACTTGTACTACTATTCTTACATGTATTTGGCTTCCAGGAGCTAACTCTGGGGTGGGATTTAAAACAAGGTCTGGGTAAGATGTCAGGCTACTGCACCGCAGAGACTTTTGGAGAAAAATGAAGTTGTCTATTTTATGTTCTGGTCATCACATAGAATTAAAATCAAAGCAACACACCTGAATGTTTCAATGTTAGTTAGACACAGTTTCTAAAGCACTTCAGTTACAGCTTCACCATTCCTAGAATATTATAGGTAACAAAATGCTCCAGTAATTTTTTTTTTAATTTTATGATATCACTAACAAGCATCTGATAACAAAGTAAAATCAAGTTCCTTATGATTCAGGATTGTAATTTTTTTTTTTCGTGTTTAATTTGAAAATAGGCAGTGTTTTTATTTTAAGCAATCATTACTTGTAAAAAAAATAAAGGCAACAAAATTTCAATGTGAAAAAAGAATGTTTGAGTATTATATAAAATTATTTTAAATTTCTGTTATTTTTTTCACAAGAGAACGAGACGGTAAATCCTACTGAGCCCTGCAAACCATGATGTCAGTTTCTGACTCCCACAGTTACTACAGCAGGTTTTCAGATCTCCGGGCACCAGACAAGGAGCTCTTCTTTGAATCTCAGTCGAGAGAGCTTTACAACAGAGATGTGCCTTGAAGCTGGAACATTTATTCATGGATCAATGGGTGGCATTGCTTGAGAGAAGCTAGCAGCCTTGCAGTCTTATTCCTGTCAGTATGTTTTGATGTTAGACTGGAGGAGATTTGTCTAACACTTGAAAGGAGTCTTGGGATGGGGGGGGAAAAAAAAAGAGAGAGAGATCAAACAAAGGCCTGATTATATATTGTTTAAATAGGAGCTTCCAGGGCATAAATAAGTCAATTTTTAAATATTAATCTTATACCGGTTACTTCTCTTTGTAAGTGAAAAGATGATACTTCTGTAAGTAAACAAACACACAACGGTCAAACTGAGTTAAGGTGGAGAGGCCTGCTAGGCTAGCTATTAATCTGATATGCATGTGGGTTACAAAAGGGGCTGGTTTACCAAATGCCTTGGGTTTCAAAGGAACATTGGCCCCGTTTACAGGGCCTGTTAGATCTGGAAGTTCCTGGTTAGACCTCTGTGTTCCTTTTTGGAGGGGCAATGTTACCTGGATGTCATTTGTTGTTGTTATATTGCTATGGAAAGAGGAATATGGAAATCAAGTGTGAGCACTTTTATAGGAAAGTAACCCACTTCAAGGGCTTGTACTATCAGAAAAGGTTCCAGCATAAAATCATGCTCTTAGCTGAAATTGGTGCATTAAAGCAAAAGCTGTGCCTTTATCAGAGCCCGTGTCAGCAGTCTTGCCAAGATTTATTTTGGGATATATTTTTTTTTAATTGGAGAGAGTGTATAATATTTAGCCGGTCAGATTTTGTTTGTAAATATTCACTGATATTTGGTCTAAATGAGTGTTAAATAGGATTAAATATTGCCCAGAATGTACTTCCAGATTTTGCTGTGGTAAAAATCTTCCAAATGTAACATAAGGCAGTACTCTTAGTGAATCCCTAACCATGCTGCTCAAACAGCTCTTACAAAATCATTCTTAAATGGAGTACAAACTCTAAAACTAAGCCAGGCAAATTTAACATTTTAAAATGCTATAAAGAGTGTTGTTAACTGTATCTACTTCTGATTATTTTAACTTTGAATGTACATTTTTTTTTCTGAGAGCAGTGTTGGCATCTTCTTTTAGTTATTTAATTTATTTTTTTTAGCATTCAGAAAGGAGTCAGTGCATTGCAAATAAATGAAAAGTCTGTACTGAAAACTGCAGCATAGTGAACACGAATGCAGAATAACTTCAGATAAACAGGCAGCCAGCAAAGTTAACTGACCCACAACAGCTAAGTTGGTTCTGTTCTTCTACTGGGTGTTCTGTTTTTAAGCTCTCTCATTGTATTTCTAGGCTACAATGAAGACATCAGTGCAACAGTTTCCACAAATACATTAACTATGAATGTACAGAGGTAGGGAATTAAGACTGCAGCCTTGATTTCTTTAGTCCTGAAGTACGGTTCTCTACCACCTGGAGTAAAGGAAAGCTTCCTATCCTACAGTGGTAGAACTTTTCTGTCTTCCCTATGGGTTTATCCCCTGGGAGCAGTTTCAGTTTTTATACTCAGAAAGCCATTGCATTGCTCCTTGGCCACTCTTCGTCTCAGCTCTGAGGAATGACAACCAGCACAGGGAGACCAAGGAGTAACGTTGTTCCAGTCTTGCCTCTGTAAAAAACGACTGTATATGGTCTCCCATGTGGAATGAAAGCCTGCTTCAAACAGCATGTTGGTACCACGTTTCTCTTTCTTATTTGCTTGGCATGCTATGCTTACATTTTTGCAGTCTCATTTAATGGTACAAAAAGCAACTTATTCAGAGGTTCAATGAGTGCTAAGAGACTCAAATTTAGGTTTGGAAGCCCGAAACTTATTATTATTATTATTTTTATTAAGAACCAAATGCATACAGTGATTAGCATTTGGTTATTAACACTTTGTAAAACTTCCTACTTTTATAGAGTAACCAGTTACGTCCAACTTATTCCTTCACAGTGAATAAGGATCACCACCTTGGCTCAGAAATCAAATACATAGAGCTGAGCAAAACTCCTTCCCAAGTAGCAAACAAAACTGTATTCCTGCTGACTGATTCTTGTGTTAATTTGGAGGGTGGGACGGAGGGGGAAAATCTGCAATGGTCGCAAGCGAAGGGTGATTTACCTGCATGTAAATACAGGCTTCGTGCTGCTTGATCCGTAGAGCACCAGTCCCAGATGACAGACCAGTTTTAAAACATGAACTGATAGAAACTTCATCAAGTAGGACTCTGAATGACAGCTGCTGACCTATATATTTTCTAAAAGATCTCTAAAACTTGCTCCCAGTTAGTAGATGGTGGTAATGCCTTAATGGCTTTGTGATTCTAAGAGTTATTCATGCTCCAGTTTTTTCCTCTGTGTTCATGCCAGCAGAGTGGCACTAGTATTCTCTGAAGGGGGGGGGTTGAACAACAAAATGTGTATAAATGTAGGTTTGAAGCAGAGCTCTATTGCAAGACCTTAAACAAGAGGAACTATGTAATCTTTACAGAGTTTTCTGGTTTCTCAATAGCTATAAACAAAGTCATCCTGAAATTTAAATTCATTTTTCATGGATTATGGTATTTTCTCTATAAATATATTAAAGTAACAAGGGGAAGGGTTGAGCTTTGAGTAGTTATGCAATTGTTCTATTTGTTGTATTTATAGAGATAATTACAGAGACATTCTACATTAAATGCAACTTTTCTCTAATTTTTTTTTTTTTTAGCTTCCTATTTTACAACATTTTCAAGCTATGCTAAATTCTGTGATCTGGTTGAGGAGAAACTCGATTTTAAAGTATACTGCAAGGCACTTCAAATACATGTTGGCTTGAATCTGAAAGGCTAGAAAGGGGAGTGACTGGTGCTCATTTGAATGCATTTTCTGAACGTGGATTTATCCAGAACATAAAATATGAATACAATTTTATTATTTTTTTTACTGAAGTGTGCAGAATATGAAATAGAATGAATCTACCACTATATGAATTAAAATAATTCCAGCCATTTCTGGCAAAACCGTGGAAGACTACTGAGTTTTTTTTGAATAAAGCAAAGTACCTGAGTAGTTGTTGAAGGCAAACTAAACAAGTAGTACTTCTGTTTAAATGCTGCAAGTACTGTGGGCATAGTAAGACTTTCTTATATCTTAGTTATGATAGCTTCACATATTTTCAGCATTACATGAGTTCTTGAATAATATGTAATCAGTATAAGGGAAAATTAACTGAGCACCCATTGTATATTTTTGCCCCCAAAGGAAAAAATATTTCTGAACTACATCTATTTGCTACAGTTTTTTCTATATACCTACAGTGTACTTTTACCAACATGAACAAGTATTCATCCTGTGTATTACTCATTTCACCTGCCTATTGATACAGTCTTTAAATATTTTTTCAGAGTTTAGATTGTTTGTCAGGGCTGAATGGAGGACTGTGTATTTACTACTGCTGGAAATAACCATAGATTTCTTTTTCTGATAATAGTTTTAATTCTAGCCATTTGTCAGTGTCTGCTCCCAATTTGGAAGTGTTGCTAGTTAAAAATGTATGTTTAAGATCTCCTGGCTACTTTCATTTTAGAAGCTGGGGCAGAAACCTTCTTGCTCTATAAATATGAGTCTTGTCTTGCAAGTAGACTCATTTACTATACCTCTTTATTTTTTTAAATAAAATTTCAGGATACAAGACTTATTTTGCACATTTTTATATTGGGGCTGATACAGTTGGAGAATTCTGGTCAGATATAATGAATGGATTTAAGAACAAATAGCTTTTTACAAGGCTAATGGGAAGTTATGAGTGAAAATAACAAAACAGTGTAGGGAACCAGGCCATCTTTTAAAAAGCAGAGAAACACAGGGGTCCTGTGTAATTGATTTTTCATGGCTGCATTAAATACCATTTTGGTGCTGACTTACTGCCTGATTGCATGGCCAGCAGACATCTGCAGACAATTTTGGCAAATTCTACTGACATTTATGTCCCATATCTGAGGAATTCTGCTGGACATTAGTTTTAATGCACGCGCTGTAAAGCATTATACTTTGGAGAATTATATGATTGTGTTTATGCAACATTTCCCTCCAAAATTGGGAGCACTATGTATAATTTACCAAGTGCCCCATTAGGTATTATATTACTCTTTTCTGTGCTCGTTCAGACATGGAACTGAGCCTTGATTTGTTTTGAACACTGCAAACTCTCTTTCATGTTCCTGCTGAGCTAGCGACTATTTTTGTTTTTTTAAGAAAAAGCTGACATGAAGTTACCTTTGAGGATGTGGCTAGGAGCATTGCAGATGACGAACGCAGAGAGCTGGTTTTAGATCTCCTTGTTAACAGGAAAATGTATTCAGGAAGTGTCAATAATGAGCTTGCTAATAATGTAACGGGAAGCTGATGCGCAGGTTGATGTACCCACTTCTATTAAAAGTTTCAATGTAATTTTTGAAATCCTGTTTAATTATGAAAGATGAAATGCTAATGATAACGTCTTCCTATCAGATCTGCTCGAGAAATCTTAGATGGAAGAGAAATGAAGGCTTGACCTTGCTCAGGTGCAGACTTTTGTCTCCATTATGTGGTTCTGCCTGATCTCTTTTTGAGAGGATAAATTCAGGCAGCTCCTCTCCGAAGGTGTGAAAAGTGTGGTCATTGGTGATCATTGGAACTGCCCAGCTGTTACCTGCTCAACTACGAGGATGCTTAGTTAGATTTAGACCAGGGTATGCAGGGACTTGGAGTATCAAGTGCTGAATGCTTATGTTATAGCAATTTTCATTTTTAAGTTGGTTTAAGCACAAAGCTACCTTAGGTGCCAAAAAAGCTATTTTGTAAAGCAGTTCAGGAGTTATTTTTTTAGGGAATGCTTTATCAAAATTACCCGTTTCATTTCCAGTAGAGTACTACATTGCATACATGACTATAAGGATAGCACTGTTTAGTTTTAAGGCGATGGTGAATTAATTTTATTTTCAGTGGATACTACAATGAGCTCATAAACAGGACACCTATGCTACATTTTCTCTGAGCAGAAGCACATAGCTCTTGTGATGTTTAAAAGAAGAAAAGTAGTATGTCTTAGTCTTATATGAGATATTCACTAGAATTGTCCCTTTCAAATGCTTTCAGGTATGTTTGAGAGTCCCAGCTAACGAATAGAGCATTCCAACAAATATTTTGGAAAAACTATGAAAATACCAGTTTAATTTTGGTTGATCAAAACATCAGAGTCAAGTATTTTTACAGCCGGGATGGATTTTGGTCATTTTAATGCAGGGAAACAATACATAATTCTTTGTAATTGTTTTGTATCTCTTCAGTGGTTTTGACTAGCAACTTTTAGAAGTGCTTTTTCAATAAACATACCTTCATGTATTTCTGCCACAGTATATGTTATAATGGAAAAAAATGTTCCATAATTTTTGGGGTGTGAAGGGGGTAATTGTTCTTGACAACTGTGTTTTTGGCGTCTGTATGTTACTGCATATCTTCCATCTAGTAGTATCCTTAAGTAAAATCTAGCCTTAATAAATATAGAAGATCATCGTGTTGCTGTTCCAAAACCTCCTAAACTTCCAGTTTTCCATTTAAAAACTGTTCCCTGCTGCTTTGTAGTTCAGTGGCAGCAAAACATTAATTAACTTTAACTCATCACTGCTAAGTATGGGCTTGTAAGATCTGTTCTTTTGATATTTATGATAACGCTTTGATGTTACTGAAACTTCAGCTTTTGCAGGGAAGATATGTTAAATAACAACTTATCTTTCTAAGTTCCATTGAAAACATCAGTTTTCAGACCAGAGTGACTGCAGGTTTAATTAGAAATGGAGGCTTCATCGCACCCTGAGCTACGTGCCACTTGCATCAGAATGCCCCTTCAAGCTCAGCAACCGATAGAGCATCCAGCTCTGTGCAGAGGCCTTTTGCTTCTGTGTGTTAGGTTTTGTTTGTCCTGTAGGAAGACGTAAAGAAGAGGTAAGTGTGTACCTTACAGTCACCTGCCGTGGGAGTCTGCGGGTTCATGCCCCAGTTAGTGGAAACAAAGTACACTGTGGCTGAAATATTAAACACTCGGCTACTACCCTTGTCGGGTATTTCTCACTATCCTTTTAGAGTGTATGACAGAAGTTTTGTTGTAACTTTGGTTTAAAGTTTTGGATGGAGCTTGTTTTGTGTATGTGTGGATGGAAAGGGAATTAAAGCTCTGCCTGGTGGTGCTTATGAAAAGACATCTCAAAATATCTCGCTAGTCTACCACAGTCTTCTAGCTGTATACGTTCTCTCTGGAGTGCCACAGCTTTTTAATGCATTTCATTATTTGGGAAGTCCCTCTGCAGATCTGCAACCCAATGCTAACTTCACTGTAGTGTGTGCTGAGTATCCACGTCCACGTACAGCTTCTGCTGAAGCCTTACACATCTCACTTCGGAGGTTTAGGGAAGCTGAGGGCTGGGGGTTTAAATGTCGCTGTGACATTGGTGCAACCCGTCCCCCTGGGGTCACTTTGTAAAACCTTTTCCTACTATTAGCCACTTGAGGAAAAAAATGAAAATCATTGCCTCAGAATAAACTATTAATTATATGAAAAGCAAAGCAGTCCGATAGAGAGAACGTGAGCCCAAGGAGGAAGAATCACTGTGTGGAATGATAAGAGCAAGTACAGACACAGAAATTCCTTCTTATAGGCCGTGTGTCTATATCTAGAGTTTCATAGCTGTGACAGGTCAGTTGGTTTCATATCTTCCACTGTTTTGTTTTTAGGGCTCGATCTAATGCTTGATTTACTCACTGGCAAATCTTCTTTCTGATCTCAGTGGGGCCAAATTCAGGGTATAAAGAGATAAAAGATATTATATTTGATCCCAAACAAAACTGCCTGCAAATATTTACTTTGTGTTTTTTTTATTGCATTTTTATCTCGTTCGCAAATACGTACAATTTATTTCTAGCACCAAAGCTAATGAACGTAAACGACTGAACAACGAAGATAAAACAGTTAGGCTGTAGGAATACCGAGGCTGTAACTGGAGAGAATTCAGCTCGAGAAAATGAGTGTGGGACTTTTCCTGCTTTTTGTCTTTCATTTAGACAATTTTGATGCTTTTCATTGAAATTTGTTTTTGTGTGTTCACTTGTACAACCTAGATAATTGTAGCACTGCTAGTTCTTCCAGCCTTTTCCTGCATCTTACTTGTGACATAATGGGGACTTTTACTGACAGTATTTCAGGTGGAGATAATATTATTGATGCTTTAATTAGGCAGCTCACATAGTAAATGATTTTATCACTTACTAAACATCAGCCAGCCATGTTTTCACACAATATTAATAGATATTATGTAGTTAAATGGAATAGTTAGTCCCATAATCCAAAACAAAAAGTTCAGCTGTTGAGCAAAAATAATCTCATTCAGTAACAAAGGTGTTGCCATGTTCCGTTTTTCTCAAATTTACTACTTACTGTACTGCATTGATCTTACCATGTACATAAGTGAATCTCTGCTCAAGAGTGAAGATCGTTATTTTACTGCTCAGTGAACACAAAATACGTTTTCTCTTCTGATTAGATGAATTAAGATTTAGGTTACATGAATTAAATTCAGATTAATTGAATTCAGAAGGTCCCTGTCTCCCTGATTGCACTGGTAACAAGTGTATGTAGAGTTTGCTGTGAATGGAATCATTGAAATTCTGTGCTAAAAATGCCTCTCTGTCCTCCTTTTCTTTCTTCAGGGTTGATTTTAAGCTAGATCTTGTCATTAAGCCTGCTTACAGTATGGCTCCACGCACACTCTTACAAGCTCAACAGACGGGGCACAGATCCTGCAAGGAGGGCACGGACCCTTCTGCATGCTTCCCCTGATGGAGCAGGGGGGGAAGCTACGTGCAGTCTCACGTTGGAGAAGTACCATGAAATGAAATGCTCTGAAAGATGATAATAGCCATTAAAAAGGAGAAAACAACCAAAATACTCTTTTCTTGTTTTGTTCTGTGTTTGAGTTGTGGGACTATAAGCAGCTATGTGCAGCTCTGGCTCGTACAGATTCCCAGCTGTTGGGGCAAAGGGGTAGCATAGCATAAAGCTATCAGAAAGTCAAGGTAACTGACTCAAATAATAAAATACCTATCAACTTTTGTAAATCCTAAATTTCTTGTGTGGATAGATTGGTATGGTCTGTACTCCTCTCAGAAATGTTTGCCGTAGAGAAGAATTTGCTCTGATCCCATACCACTGTAATGTTTGCTTCCTTTTGCCAATGATGTGAATTGCCTTGCATAGTTCTGCTTGTCAGCTTGATTTCTGCAGAATACCTGCAGCCTTAATTAGAGCACAGTCAACACATTTTAAGAACTCTGAATTCTGTAAAATCTTGTGCTTCATCAGCGAATGAAAATTCAAGCCGCAGTCTGTTTTTAAAAATCAAGCCACCGTCCTCACCTGGTGGAAAATTCTCTCTGGAAGTGTTGTGGACCTGCATCACCCTAAGTGATGACTGGATTTACAGTGATCCCTTCTTGATTAAAAAAAGAAAAAGAAAATTAAGGGAAACAACAACAAAAACTGTTTTCCTCATTCTAGATTCTTGAAACAATTGTTTATCATTTCAGTGACAGGGAAATGTATTTAAGTGGGAGAAAAAATATTCCTAGGATCATAGAATAATCCAGATTGTATTGGAAAGCAATGATGAGAGTGTTAGTTTTATAATACTAGGCAAATCTTATACACACACATACCCCACACACTTTAACACTATGATGTTTTATAAAAAATCATTATTGTTATTTTTCCTTTTTCTACTCTTTCATTTTTTTTCTCCAAAAGCAGATGACAGATGGAGTATATTGAGTTGAAGCTGGATTGTCCTGATTCTTTAGCTAACCTTATAAAACATGCTAACCTGGAATCACATGTACATGGACACAAAAACCCCACCGTCTGTTTGTATGTGAACAGCATAAATACATTGCTTAGAGTCCAAATAGTTATTCTGGCATTTGAAAATAATCTGAGCTGGTAGTGATGGATACGGTGGAGTACTCTGGTCCCTACGATGCTCCCCTTTTCAAGCCAGGGAGCTGCCTTTTGACATTCAGGGCTCCCGCGGGGTTTACCTGACTACCTGACCATGATGTGTGTTTTGCACAGTTCAGAGGCTACTACCCATGGTGAGATTTTATTTATGTGGAATGGCATTGCTGGAAGTGCAGATCACAATCAACAAAAAGATTGCATAGTAAGTCAGGGAAGAAAAAGTAACGGTTCTTGACTGGGTGAAGTAGCATTCAGGAAAATAAAACCAGAACCCCCCAGAACCTCTACAGTGCTGGTGAGAGTACAGCAACTGCTGTCTGGCTCTTATACGCCTGGTAAAATCTCCAACTTTTTTTTTTTCCCACTCAATATCTTCTAAGGATTTTTTCCTGAGGCTTTCAATAGCTGTCTGCTTCTTCTTGCAGGTCTGCAGTGAGTAAAACTGATAACTCCACGTATTATTTAAAAATAGTAATGGTGGTAATGAAATTATAGTTATGTGATCAATAAATCATGAAAAGTAGAGCTGATGGACTAAGAGCTAGAGTAAAGGTATTCCAAGATGTCTGGTAAGGCTCGTGTGCTACATAAAATCTTGTACGCATTTACGAAGCACTGTGCGTAGCACCTTACTGTACTAGAGCAGAATTTTCCAGAAAGATACATTTGAAAATATTGAAAAACAGAATATCCATCATTTTTCTAGGGCACCTGTTCTTCTGTTTAGTGATGGCTTTTCTGTGTTCTGCTGGGGTTTTTGTTGGTTTGTTTTTTAAAGAACCTAATTTCCATCTTTTTGTCTGGCTTTAAATTTCAACCAGTTTTTCTCTGCAAGATTAAAGCCCTTTAGTTGCTGATGTTTCCTTTCTTTGGACATATACCCATAAACTGTAGGTGTATCACCTCACTCTTGTTTTTGAGAAGTTAAATACAGTGAGGAGATCATCTCATGATTGTCCTCTAAATTCTGTACCATTGTTGCCTATTTTCTGCATCCTTTTGGATTTTTTTAATGTCCTATTGTTATAAGCATCAAATTTGGAGGCAGTACCACTTTACTAGTGGTACATCTGGAGGTGGAATCACTTTCCTTTCCCGTCATTACATTCTTAGGTATTTATCTAAGGCTCACATTACGTCTTTCCCCATAGGACTGTATCCTGGGGCCCGTATTAAGTTAGTGGACCATCTCAAGTCTTGTTCAGAGTATCTGATTTGCCTGATGTGCGACCCCAATCTGCAACTATGCCCTACAGTCTTCATTCCCCAATGTGTAAAATGTAGTTGGCTGTTTAAAAAATGCACTTCTTTGAAGGGGTCAAACGTGTTACATGATCTAGATTGTGCTGTAAATTGCCTGAACTTCATCATTATTTACAGTTGTACTGATCTTCCTGTAGTCTGTCCATCTTATTTGCAGAGTTCTTGTATTTAGTGCCAGCTGAGATTTTTAATGAAGGAGAGAATGAAATTGTGATAATTGCTCGTCAAAAATGAACCACCTGCCAATGGATGGGAATAATGAAGATATACAAAAACTTGGTTCAAAAGAAGCAATGAAAAAAAAAAGATTGATGATATAATGATGCAAGAAAGGAATTAAATGTGGTTCAAGAACGGCTTGCAAGGTGAAAATGAGGCTTTTTACTCTGTTGCAAAAGCAGACAAGGTGTAAATATAGGGTGTTGGAACTGGATAGGAGAGGTAGAAGGAACTGCAGAGTTTCTTATGTAGTTAAGAGATCAAAAACCTAAGAAAGAAATAATAAGTGAACTTAGACATCCTTTGGCCTGCTTCTCTGTTAAAGATTAATTTCAATACCACTTCTGTACGTATTTAAATATTATTTATTATTTAAATAAAAATATTCTTCAGGGATCAGAGTTTGGATTTTTTTCGTTGTTTGTTTTGGTTCGTTGTTATTGTTTTTTTCCCAGTGATGTGCACTATTTCCATGCCTTTGTGTAATTTAATTTGTGTGAGACACTTCTTCCCCCCCATTAGCAGAGGCAGACTCTTGGTGACTGCAGCCTCAGCAACGCTAGGTTTCAGGGGCTTACAGTCACAGGCTTCCTCTTTTGGTAATTGAATATATAGTGTGTAGGTTCAAAGCGTTTAACATAGGATCCAGTTTTATCTATGGCATTTTGTCAATCATTTTTCTGGATATCCTTTCATTTTAAAAAGAAAAAAAAAAGAATCTTCCTGACTCTTGCTAACAGATTGATTATATTCTCCTCATGACCAAATTAGAAAGCTTTCTGCTTTGTTGGTGAGATGCAATCACAGTTAGACAAGATCGTTTCCTAGAGGTGAAGTTTTGCATAATGTCTCAATAGCATTATTACTCTAACAGGAATCCCCTGGCTTTCCTTCGGAAGTTAATTAGAGGCTGTGCAGGGAATGAGTCAGACTGAATTGTGTGGCTGAGAGTGTGTGGTGATTACAGAACCGAAATCATACTAATGGCTTCTCTTAGTCTGCTGGTAGAAGCAATTACTGGGGGGTATTTTTACAATAAATCTGAAGCTGTGTAATGTGATTTTAAGAAATACTTTGTCTAAAATAGCATTAAGAAAACAGCATACACAAAGAAAGGGTTGCCTTCCTGCTCTGCCATATTCAGCTGCACGTGTTTTGGAGACAATGACTTCAGGACCTGCACTTGGGCAAGGTTTAAAAAATCCTTTACATGGGGAGTGGTGAACGTACCTTCTAATATTATAGATCACAGAAACCAGTTCAAAAACAGAACTTGCAGTGTCAAAACAGACGGACACACTTCTTAGAGGTTCTGACGTGAAGTTGTTTGTGTCCTCCCCTACTGAGGTAAGCATCACATTTTGATTCACGTATTTTGACTCCCACGAAAAAGAGCAAATTCAGGGATAAAGTGAGCCATGAATGAAAAGAAGGATTTTTGTGGTTTCCTTTCTTTCTATCTAAGAAAAGCCAAGCAAAAGAAAGACTTCATAGACTACTGCGTGGCTTTGGCTTGCAAAAGTTATCCATAGGAGATGGTGACGGAAAGCTGAATATAGAGGACTTTGTAGCTTTGCTTATGGCATGCAGTGTATGTTGCAGGAAGATGAAGATAATCTTCCTGTGAAGATGCTGCTCACGCTACTAATACTTTGAATAATGGTGTGATGGCTTCCGGGTTCTCCGAGATGCTATCAGAGCATTTATTATTCCATTGATACCTGTATATTTTACTTCCCATTGTGTGGTGACTTTTCCAGTTTGTCAGCTCCTTCCTTTTATATACCCGTTGTCAGCTGTGGTTCAACAACATGGTGCTTATGACAGCTCAGGCACTATGTAGCTTTGTAGCACAGCCCAAGTTTAGTGCTCAGACAGACAATATTCCTTGTTTCCCAGAGAATGTAGCCCTTGTGCTTAATGACTGATTAAATCTGTATTAGAGGAGAACCAAGATTTAGCCTTCCTGTTTTAAAACTGGAATACCTGACGCAGCACCAGCTGTAACCACTGCCCCCTCACAGAGGGCTCTGAGGGTGCTAATAAGCTTTAATTGCCCTGACCAGCTCACCTGGGGCTTCCACCACCCACCCACTGCCCAAGAGCCCCATGCGGGCCCAGCCTGGGGATTCAGTCCTGCTACGTGGAGGTGTGCTGGATTTGCTACTCTCCAGCCCGGCTCCACGGATGGGCCTTGGACCTGGGAGGGAGGTAGGCTGTCCTCTGGCTGGAGCTGCTCTGGATGATGTGCGTTGGATGATGTATGTTGGATCTTGTCCCCGGTTCTGTCTCTGGCCCTGGCTCTGTTTCTTCCTGGCCTCCCAGCACCCGTTTCCTGACTCACCTCGTCTGTGGCTGCCGGAGCTCCACTGGGTCTGCACCCAGCCACGAGATCTGTGGTACACATCTGGGGGAGGAAGCAGCTTGAGTTTTGTAGCGCTTGTACAGTTATGGTTTAAAGGCATGAAGATTACCGAATGGTATTTCAGACGGGCTGTTTAAAGTCATCACAACATAGCAGAAGAGAAATGAATACAACTGACATCCATGTTTTCTTCCCGGTGCCGTGATTCATATAAATGTCAGTCAAAGAGGAAAAGGGCGCCTTAAGTGCTTTCTCCTTTTTAGAAAAGCATTCTTTTTTTAAACCAGCACTTCAAGGATTATCACAGATTCATGTCAGTGGCAGACCGCTCCCTCTGAAGTTTAACTTTCCTAGTCCCCGTGCTGTGTGATGTTGCTGCTTTCTAAACTTTCCATTTCCTTTAAGAAAGGAAGGATCTTAGTGTAGGGATCTCTTACGCCTTCTTTCAAAGTGCCACGCACTGCGGTGTGCCTTCGCTTCTGCTGCGGTTGTTCTTGCAGCAAGTGACGCGGTGCGGTTACGCGGCCACCGTGCACCCTGCTGCCTACGCCGCCCTTTTCTGTTGCACTTGCTGTACCGCGGAGATGCCAGATCTCTAGGAAAAGTTGAGTAACCCGTATAGGGAAATTATAGTTTATAAATGAAGTATCTGTGAGAGATTTGATTTTTAAATCATACTCATGATTCTGCAATGACTGCATCTTCATACGCGTGCGGAGCTGGAGGTGTTTCTCTTGTCTGCAGAGTCCTTTGCTGCCAACGCGTTAACTGGGGTAACGGAGAGGCAGAGCCTCAAACCTCCAATGCCTTTGTGCTGAGCGTGCCCCCTTTGACTCATGGGTTTGTCCCCTTCCCCCTTTGACTCATGGGTTCCACACTCTCTTGCATTTCATATCTCTTCAGAATATTACATGCAAAACCTCTGAGGACCGAGAAAGCTTTGTACTTTGTTTTGCAAAATTTCAGCTTAAAAGTAGGATTCTCTCCTTGCTTGTTGGAAAACCCAAACTTCAAGAGACTGCTGAAATAGCAAGTTGAACACAGCGCTAGATGGGTTTGCTGCAGGTTGACTTGCTCCCTACCAGGTATTGATACAAGGCATACATGTCTCAATAGTTAAAGTAAAGCTTAACAACCTTTTAACAGCTGAGATCTTTGAAGGAAATGGGTGATATGGAGAACATGTGTGTTACTGCTTTGGTCTGTCTGTCTCCTTGGTCTTTCTTGGTTCTGTCATTAGGACAGAGAATTTATAATAAGCTCAGCATAGATGGGGGAACTTCTTGACTTGGTTTCAGACTGTCCTTCTTTTCCTCTATCATTTCATGTTCAAACCTTGCAAGCACCTATCTTGTGCTTGGCCAAGAAGGTTCCCAGCTTCCCTCTTCCCCCATTTTCTACACTCTGATAGCACGCTCTCTGCTAGCCACTAATTCAGAAATATCCCTGCACCACTAATGCAGAAATATCCCTGAACCACTAATTCAGAAATTAAGTTGCGTAGCTTAATCCTGAAATTACTTTAGAGATACAAAAATACAAGCAGGTACAAAATAATTGGTGAGTATCTGTTACCCTGAATTAAGTGCTGTGGCAGGAGCTGACAGGTCACGGATGAGCTGTTATTAGATTTTCCTGCTGCCGTCATTTGATCTACTCATTTTTCATCTGCTAACAATAGAGTTGCATTTTGATAACAAGTTTAATTTATCTGCTAATGATTCATTTCACTGCTTGGATATCTACATCCATTTAGAAAGCTTTGGCCTGTGCACGGTGCGGAGAAAAAAAAAAGAAAAAGAGCATGATTGAGTTTAAGTGCAGTATTCATCACAACTATTTTACAAGTAATTGCCTAATTTGAGCATTATAAGCTCCTCTGTTAAACTGTATTTTACATAACATCATTTGTCTTTTGTCTGCTGAGTTGAAAATATAATGTAGAATAACTCTGTCACTAGAGGAGATCAGAGCTATTCTTTACAGGGAGCGTGTCTGGAGCACTGTCTGAAATGGAAGCGGACAATTTATATAACAAATTGCTAGGTGACAATAAGGAACAGTTGCAAGCTGTTATTATGCTGAAATAATTCTAAAAAGCCTACCTGAAAACAAAGCAAAACAAACCCAACAAAGCCACCACATAACTTCAAATGTGAGGCAACTGCTATGTAACCTTTTATTGAAATCAGACTCAGTATGAGAGGGGTAGGAGATTGCAAATAAGATACAAACATTTAAAAGGTTGAAAAGGCAGACGACCCTTGTGCTGTTGCAGTGGTTGTGCTGGTTGGGTGTGGAGGACGTTTAAAATGAAGATCTGTTTGCTTCTTGGACGTCTTCGAAGACCTCTGACTTGGTTTGCTGTTAGATGGTTGTTGCTTGCCACCTAT
The DNA here is from genome assembly GCF_009769625.2 of Cygnus olor. Taxonomy (NCBI): domain Eukaryota; kingdom Metazoa; phylum Chordata; class Aves; order Anseriformes; family Anatidae; genus Cygnus; species Cygnus olor. Next base: position 2,592,448 of record NC_049181.1, read on the forward strand.
GAATGACTTCAGAAGGTTTTAGAAAAAATGGAAGGATCCAGGATGTGTTTAGTAAAGTGCCTCTTTCCCATAGCTGATGGGAGATTGCTATAAAGATGGTATTTTGGATGAAATCAATCTGATGTGGCTGCCATAAAATCAGAGGAGCATTTATGAACATTCCCTTTTTTGTCCAGCAGGATGTCTTTGCTGCATGGCGGTCTCTGTAAGTAGTGCTTTGCAGGCTTCTCAACACTATAGTCCTTTGCTTTGCTCCTTCCAAAATTCCTCTGGGCATTCTATCTTAATCTTACAGCTCTAAATATCTGCTATTAAATTAATTTGTGTAAAGGGAGAAAAAAAAAAAAGGCAAAAAAAAGTTAAATAATCCAGTAGCCAAATCAACAAGTGTTTGTGGGGCGATTGCGTTTTAATGTGAAAGACCTGCTGATTTTTACTAAATTTTGAAATCACTTTTCCATAGCTTCTAATATTTGTTGTCATAAAAGAAGGATTTTCCATCTAATTATTAACATAAACACTCGGTTACTTTTCCCAATTCTTGTTCTTTACACGTTGGAGACTTAGAGATGTTTTTCCTTGCGTGACAGAACTGCGTGCCTGAGCGAGTGGTTTTGCACTAACACACCTGCTTCTGTCAATACCTTTGTGGTATTTACAGTCTTAATTGTTTTGCACAAAGTTTCACAAAGCATTAAAGTTAACTTCAGCATGAGGCAACAGCAGACAATTTTGTGCATGTAACAAACATTGCAAGTTTGCTGGGGAAATGTGATAACTTTGTTACATTTAACAAATCTCTCAGATTGCCAGTGCTCAATTTTCATGTCACGTTATATTAATGCAGTGTAAAAAAGCCTGGTTAACCCAGAATTTCTGCTAGCAGCTTAGACTCGTAGTTACATATATGCTAAATTCAGTGGCAGGGAATTGAATATTTCCTAAGGCGCTTGAAACTCGACAAAGCAAGGGATAATTCCTATGAAGGCTTGTAGGAGCAGATGCAGCCAGAAAAGAGCACTGTCCCTGTGGGCTACCTCACTTGTTCTATGTAACTCCACTTTATTATTTTTGTATGCGTAGGTCTGTCATAAAGGAAAACCTGTTGATCAGGAATGCTTGAGATTCTGTCATCGCCTCCTCAGTGCTACTATTTCACCTTTTTTTTTTTTCCTCTGAAAGAAGCTTCTTGGATGTAAAGCCAGCAGTTTCTAATCAACCCTGAATTGAATCAGAATTGCAGTGAGTTGAGCAGAAAATGAGAGCACCCCAAAACGCTCATGTAAACGTTGTGAAGTTTTCTCTCTGAAAAGTCCTCACTGAGCACGGCATAAAGCACCTGGAAGCAGTCCGTGCCGTTTTTGAGTGGTGCTGTGATGTTGTTCTACCAATTTTGAATTTCAAGATCCTCTTTGTCAAAAAGGGGATGGAATTTTGCAGCATTTCAGAAAAATCAGTTAGGCGGTGTGGTTCTGTGGCAGTCTGCTCTGTCTCGGGGTGGGTGAGACCCGTTTCTCTCTCTGCTCTGGCTGCTCGGGCTGCCAGGATTGTCTCGGGAAAGCAGCTACAGAATAAGCAAAAAAAAAATGGGGACGTGGGCTTGGAGGCTTTGGGGTTTGAGAAAATCCAGTGTGGTATTCCAGGCTTTTAAAACAAAAAGGGAAAATATGAAATATTGAAGAAAACCAGCCTTTAGAGTGTAGTGTAAGTTATTTATATTTGTGGTGAAATCTAAGAACCAGGGTCGTGCTTAGCAGCAATAAAGCTTGTCAGTAAGGAGACTTTGACAGATTTACAATAGAAAAGGAGAAATTACCGCATCTTTGACTAATTTTAGTATGAGTAAGTTAAAATGGGGAAAATACATCTTCCACTGCACTTGAGATTTATATTTGCCTTCCTTGCAGCCTTACCACGTTGCTGTCTGGAAGTCTCTCGGCCACTGGCGTGCTCGGCTCCTTCCCTTCCGTCCTTTCTTTCCCAGTACTGATGACTTTCCTCACAGTAGCAGTAATCTGTTAATAGTCCCAGACGGCGTGACCTTTTATATTACTGTATTTCATTCAATTTCCAGTGGTCTCGTTCACAGTCATACAGTTCTTTTCAGACAATATTTCAGTCTATTGACACAGCCTTTTAAGTATATTGTTAATCTGTTTCGTGAGCACGCTGACTGCCACGACTATAGAAATGAAAGGAGCAGTTTGGACGGAGTGTGAAAGAAGCCAGCTTAAAAAGGCAGCAGAAAGGAAATGTGTGCAGGAAGAAGAGAAACTACGCCGCGAGACCCGGGAGGTGCCGTGGTGGAGGAGCTACAAAGAGTTTGGAGGTGGATTCCCAGAGAGACTGGATGCTTTGCAAAAGAGGGAAGGAAGAGTGCTTAAGATCAAAAAAAAAAGAACAGAGTAATTAAAGGATAATGAGAGTAAGAGTGAAAGAAAAAAGGTACTTGTGTGTGTGAGAGATAACTAGACTCTACGAAATGGAACTGGGAGATGCAGGTAAATTTGAGAGCTACCATAAATTCATGGAATTTATTGTTTTTATTTTATTAACTTGTTAATAAAGCTTCTGAAGGGGATGAATTTTGACCTAGCAAAGCATGCGGATTTCTTGGGGGAGACGACAAGAATGTCACAAACTTGCCGAGCTGAATTAAAGTTGTTTAGGAGGGAATACAGCGGACTGCAAAAAGAGATGGACTGCAAATTGTAACACGTCTGAACCATTACAGTGCTCTCAGCAGCCACTCAGCTGCACATTACTAGGAGCAGTGATAGAAATTGCAGGCTAGGAAATAGCAGGGAGCGCTGACGCTGCAGGATGGGAGTAAAATAAACAGGGGAAGGGGATGCTGAAACCAGAGGTACTGAGATTAAGAAACGGGAGCACAGACAACTAAAACAAGGCAGAGTTGTTCAGGCAGCATTTGTAAAATGAACAAGAGCTGTGTGGGAAAACAAGCAGAGTTAAAGAGCAAGCACCAGAATGTGTGAAGACATGATGCATAGTCATTGGGTTTGTTGGCATCAAGAATGTGGTGAAGATGTGATAGACCAAGTGGATGTAACTTTCCGTGTCTCATTCACAATACTTGGCTGAATTTATTTTGCTTATGAACACTTGTGGACTGAAATGCATTAGAGGAAAATGTAGCTTGAGCAGCGCTTATAGCGAATATTGACACGTTTTCAGAAAACAAAGGGCAAAGTGTATGTTACAAGCTTTCCTTTGCTCCGAGACAGCAAAGATTTGGGTGGCTGACGGGGTCCTCTGCCTGCTCCCTTGCACTTCTGGTTAGAGAAAATTCTAATTTTTCCCAGCTAATCAAACCCTTGCATGAAAACTGTGAAGAGGCATGGTGCCTGTTTCTAGTTTTCCCACTGCTCTTGGGTGTGATCTCATGGAAATTGCTTTACATCTCCTTGGTTCGCTTTTCCAACCTGTGAAATAGGGAATTATAATGAGCTGTGAGCTTTGCTACCACGAAGTGCCACAGAAGAATAAAGCGTTATTATTTTAATAATACATATGTGTAATAATAATACTGCAGATAACGGGTTTATACATCTGGGCTCTTGGTGGGTTGGTGTGCTGGGCAGGCAGAGCTGACCTTGCAGCACCTCCGGGAAGCATCCTGCAGCTCCGCACCAGCGGTGCAGGCTTCCCATCAGCTGAAGCTGATCTCACGCCGTGCTGTCATGGATAGCCTTGTTCTTGTCGTTATCCTCACAATCTGCTGTCCTGTAACGGGGTGGGAAAAAATATTTTGATTCCCAGCAGTGAGCTGTTGCGAGTCAGTGCACAGCTCCACAGGTGTGAGCGCGGGTGCAAGAGCTGGGGCCCAGAGCGCCTGTCAGAGGAAGGTGCCTGGCACTGGGGAAGTGCCTTCCACTCGAGGAGCTGAGTTGTCCTGCTCTCCTGAGGTGAATTTGAACTCTCCCAATGCTTTTCGTCTGTTGGACAGGCCTCAAAGAAGAGAGTTGTTGTTTTTGCTGGCTTTAACAAGATTAACAAAAGAGCTGCACCTGAAGTTTGGTCAGAATTGTCTTGAAGAAGTTCTGAAGTATTGGGAATACTTTGATTATTATTAAACAATGAATAGAAACGGTTTTCTGAGAAGCTACGTAGTTAGGTTGCTGGAAGTTCATATGGTGTATACAGTCATTGTAAGCTTCAACGTAAGAAATGGGATCGTTAATAAGGGGTGAGCTCTGAATTCTGGCCGTGAACAGCTTGGTTCATTATGCATTTTTTAAACTAAAATTCTAATATGTTCTCTAAAATAAATTGATGTTTTCTCAAACAGAATTGTACTTCAGTCTGAAAAAACTCCCCATAGCACGCTTAAACGTCTCCATGTAGGAGCAATTGGTGGTTTAGTGTAGCTTTGGAACACGTGCCTGGCCACAGGAGCCGATATTAAATCCCCCAAACTCGAGCAAACTCAGAGATTCGCTTTTTTTTTTTCCTTCTTCCTTCATAAGCAATGGCTAAATTCAGCTCTTTGGGTTAAAAACGAATAGTGGGAGAACATGGCATATGGCCGTTTGCCTAAGAAACTCTGGCTTGTGTTTACTGAAAGAAATCGCAATGTGTTGGCGTTCGCTGTAATTCAGCTGAACTGGGAGCCTGCCAGAACCGAAGCAAAATGCATTCACAGTATACCCAAAATACAGCCGAGGTGCCAAGTCTGTAGTAGCAAGTGTAACAATCTGTTTCAGAACGAAACATGAAAATTTCCCAATATGCAAAATAAACTCATTACGCACTGGGTTTGGTCTACTTATCACACCCTTTTATTTTAATAAATTATCTGAGTAGACCTTAAGTGACGTAGTGATAGTCCTCAGATGATCACTTCAGCAGGATTGAGAAATGCATTAGGGATTTATAGCGGGAAAGGGGACAAATTAGGGCATTGTTTTCCTCTGATAGGCTACAACATTGGAGAGTTTGTTCAAATGTGTGGTTGCCACTTCCATGGATCTCCCAGGTGACTTTGAGGAGATGAAAATTCCCGATGCGATAAAGCTGATGTTAGAAGCCTGTGTGTGTGTGTGTGTGTGCAGTTTTGGTGGCAATAATCCCTGGTGTTCATAAAAAGGGTGTTTTCCTGGCTCTTGAAGGAGAGGTGGGTATAGTTCCTCACCTCAGCTGGGAAATCTAAATGGGCTTAATAATAAAATGGACAAGAATATTCATTTAAGTCCCATCAGTTATCACTCTGATCTATTCTATTCTGTTCTTATCTTCTTTTTGTCTCCTGAATTTTTCTTAGTCAACTGAAAAGCTGTGAGTTTGGATTTCTAAAAGGTTACATAGCATTTTCTTGGTCAAACTAGCATTTACACACAACTTTAAAGGGTTTTATAATTAAGTTCTCAAAGTCTTATTAAAAAGCTAAGACAAAGGAAGACAACTTATGAATGATGAGAAAACTTGTTTAGTGCATCTCTCTTTTTCTGAAAGCCAAACCTATCAGTATTTGAAGGAATGTGACCTTCTACCAGCAGGCATTGTTCAGGTCTGCCGCTGCCTGTCCTGGAGTGGAGAACACCTCGAATGGTGCATTGTAAGCATTGGAAAATGTAATTACGCTACCAAAATCCATCTTTACTGAGGAAATTAGGGCACATACCAGAAGTATCATGGGAAAAGTGAATTCCCGCAGAGGATTTTTCAAGCTGGGGGAGGATTTAAGTGAGGTATAAATTTTCTGTGCGACGTCCTTCCACAGAGACGTGAATTTCGATCTGTGAAGTTGAATGGGACAATCTGCAAACCTTTGGCCATTGCGGGCTCAATCATGCAATGTTCAGCGCTCTCTGGCTCTGCTCCAGCAATGCACTTAAGTTTAATTTGAATCATGTGAATATTTCTGCACAAATCAATCGGAGGATTAGCAATACATACGGAAGTGAGGCAGGCACTTAAGATCTTAGTTGGATCGAGGCCAGACTCGCAAAATAATCTCTGAAGTGCTTCCTATATTAAATAATGACTGGTAGCAAGAATAGGGCCCTCTGAGATCAGACCAGAATTTTTTTAAAAAAATGTTTTTCAAATAGCCGTGTGTGCCCAGTGATTCTGGGGGGAATCTTCTGGGAAAGTCAGTACTACTATTTTTACAGACCTCAAATATCTATCAAATATCAAACTACAGCTAAGTCCAGTTAATTAGATTGGTATTTTAAAAGGAAATGTGCTTAATTTGTCAAGCTATGTAGTCTAACTGTGGTTGCAATTATTAAATTAAACATAAGATGCATCTTAAGATTTCCTGTAATTGTCAAGGACTTAATTGATCTCTTAGGACAACATATCAAAATTAACTTCCTACCATCTTACGGTTTTGTTGACCTCTTCTTCAGTTTCCTCCTTGATGTATTTATATAAATTGACCACCAGCTCTATCGGAGATGGGTTGGGCTAAAACCAGCTGTGCCTGGTAGAAAAGGGCCCGTTTGTTGCACTCCGTATTGCTCACACATTTTGAAAAATTTGCTGTCATAACTTGTAGCAGCTTTGTCCGTCTTAATCATCTTTCAAAAGCTTGCTCACAAGGGGTGGTCGATCAAGGAGCACTCTTTAGGGCTGTGCTGCTGTAAGCCGGGGCTGTTCTTGCCCCTTGCTCTACCCCTTCGCCGCTTGTGCCCCTCTAGCTCTTCTTGCCCTTTCCCCTGCCGAGGCTGGCTCTGGTTTGTGTGTCTGTACTGTAAACTGGGTTGGAGCACGTTCACCTGCCAAACAATAACCTTTTCTGCTTGGACTTTTTCCGGGCTATTGTTCAGATGGAGCAGTTCCCCAGTTTAGCTCAACATGCAGCCACCGAGACATCTGGAGGTAGCAGCAAGTGGCGAGAGGCAAAGCGCAGAAAACACCGGCGTTACTGCTCAGTGGTCAAACTGGAGCTCTGTCAGGTGCTGTTGACAAAAATGAGGAAGGGGGAGGGAAAAAAAAAGGCTGAGCTTTGCTTCTCAGTTTGCGTGCTTCACCTTTAGTTTGCTGAAACAAACTGAGCTGATCCCCTCTGCTGCCAGAAAATGACGAAGGCCAGCGCAGGGGGAGAGGAGAGAGTTGTTTCCTCACTTGGCAGCAGCATCGGCTCAAACTGGCTTAAGTCCTTTATGGGACTGCACCTTTAGTGGCGTTTTTATACCTGAAAAAGATAAGAAATATATAATCTCTAGAAGTACAGTTGATACATCAGATACTTGAAAAGTAAAAGTTGCCGAGAGGCAGTGAATGAGGTGGTGGCTGAGGGGTAAGGCAGGCATGCCGAGTACGAGCCTTGCAGAAGAACAGAGGAACAAGGACTGAATGTAGCACAAACCTATCTTGGCTGATCAGGCGTGGCATTTCTGGTGGAATCAGGAACTTCTTTAGCAAGATTATCACAATACTTAGTTAGAGAAAAGTCAAAATAGTAGTTTTAGTATATGGGTTTGGTGTATTTTGGTTTAGAATGTCTTATTAAATTATGAACCACTGTTAGTATAGTGTTAGCAGAAAGTTTAAAGAAAAGACTAGTCCTGCATAGGGAGGAATATTCCAAGAAAGTATAGAATCAAATTGCATTAACTTCAGCATTTCTAGTAAAGACAATCATATAGCTAGTCCCTGTCCCATTTTTTTGGTTACTCATATTGGAAAGGGAGGCACTGCTTACAGTAGCATCCTTGTTATCTTCTCACTCAGCTAATTGTGATTTCTTTCAAAGCAGGAGCAGTCAGAATAGCAATAAGCCTTTCTGACCCTCAGTGAAACGTAACTGAGACGGCTTGTGCAATCATAGAGATCCTGAAGCCCTCTAGAGGAAATACTTTTTTTTTTTTTTTTTGGTCCAGTGTCTGAAAATGACTAAAGTAAATCAAGGACATTTAATTTTTGTAAATCATTTTTAATGTGATTACAGGTAACTGGTTTGATTTTTAAGTTAGAATTTGCAAACTGATAGTAGTGAGCAAATAGCATCACTAGCTGTGCCTTAAAGGACATCATAAATTGAGTTTTCCTGGTTCCAATTATACATTTTTAGGGAAAAGAACCACTGTGAACAGCACTGTCAATTAATCTACATTATCAAGTTACTTATAAACTACATCTAAGAATGTAACTTTATCTTCCTAAAGGACAGCCAGGGAAAAATCCTGATTCAGTCATATACAGCTGCTGTGTTTGAGATCAAAATGGCATTATCGTTTAGTTTCTGAAAGGCTTTGAATTATTTCTTACAGAGATTGTGAAATAGGGGGATGTGATGGTAGAGATGTCTTATGTAGAAAGTCGATAACTTTAAAACATTTAAAAGCAAGAATCACATCTTGCATGTAGAACAAAATAATTGTATGCATTTTCAAACTGAAAATTACCAGTAGTTCGTGTTTGTTTCAGTGAAATTATGTGCTTACTATTTAATTTCTAAAAGCTAAAAAATAATTATTTTTTTTAAGTAGTGGAAATGAAATAGTGCAATTTGAAATGGTTTCACACAACTGAATCTATTTCCATCTATTTTTTATGTACTTGTTTTGCTCTTTGGACTGAGCTAAGGTTCAAGTTACACAAATAGTTTCTGCTGGTGTATTTTTATTTTTTTTTTTTAATCCATGATGATCCAAATATATATGGCACCTGGAAAAGCATACAGTTCTAGCACAACTGTAACTAAAACTACTAATCAAATCCTCTTATCCCATAAAAATGTGCCTGCTTCTGGCTGAAACGAAGGCAGAAGTTGCCACCTTTCCCCGTGCAATCCACTTACGCAGGTGTTCTGGGCTTCCACTTCCAGATGGGTAGGGAGCAAATTGTAACTCGCTGTTTGCTAAATCCTCTTACTGATTAAGCAGCCTGAAATTCTGCTGTGGTCTGTAGAATCAGCAACCAAGTTGCATTTGCTCTTTGCCTTCTTTTGGCTGAGTATGCCATGGGCATCTTGTGGCACGAACCGCCCCGAGGAGCCCTGCTCAGCCAGCGCTGGGAGCCTGCAGCAGCTCTGCCCGTTTGTAAGCAGCTCTACGCCAGCTGGGGGCTGAAATCCCCCGCTGTAAGTGGTGTTATAACTCGTGTAAATGCTTATCAAGTTGAGTTTTTGTTTGTACTATTGCATAAGACAAGGCAAGAGACCGCCCCTCGGAGCCTGGATGGACCGAGCTGTAGCCAGCTGGCTGCGAGCAGCCACGTTGCCCTGAGAAATTGCTGGGTGGCGGCACCAGAAACACTGATAGCAGTGACGCGTGGCACAAGGATCAGTCATGTCCTATGAACTGAAGTTATCGTTGTTTCAGACCATATTTCTAGAAGGTCAGAAAAAATGATGTTTTAGAAAACACATAATTTAGAGAAAAAACACTTTGTAAATATGAAAGCCGTGTCTTGTTCACTTTTCTCGCCTTTTCAGGTCATCTCAGGCTTGCTTCCCTGCTTTTTTCTTGTCATACCTGTTTTATTTTCTACAGAAACCTATAATTCTTTAATTTATTTGCATACTCTCTCTTCCCAGTAACTGTTTCTGTGTTATCTTTGCATAGCTTGGTCCTGCGTGAGCTTCCCAGCCACGTGTCGGGGTTTGCTCCAAGACACCTTGAGGAGATCAAAGCACGTCTGTCCGTCAGCCTCCTGCCCGCAACTGGGAAAGCGTGGTGACCAGAGCAGGCCTCTTCCTAAGCGTGACTTAAGGAGCTGCCTAACCTCAATCAAGCCCCATTAATCCTCTAATGGCTTTCCCTGTTCGCTTCTCTGGCAGAGCTGGAAAATAGCGCGGTGAGCCAGAGGAGGCTGTTTGAGGATGTCCCTGGGAAACGACTGCTGGAGTACTACAGCAGGCTGCTCCCTGAGAAGCCACGAGGAATGTCCCCAGAAATGTTATGTTATGTTGTGCTGCTTTTGCTTACATTAGAATTAATTTCTCCTGCTCTGTTAATGCAGTTCGTTGCTCTGGGTTGTTGGCTCAGTGTTCTTAGCGAGGTAAACGTTTGCCTTTTCACCGGCAGCTGGTTAGAGGTTTTATGGACAGCTCTTGCTACTTACATTGCTATTACAGATCTTCTACTCCTTGTCTGATGTTTTAAGTCAGCAGCTGTAACTGTTCTCAGGAAGAACACAAAAATAACTAGAAATGGCTTGGAATCTGTTTGAGTTCTCGTTTGTTTCTTTTTGGCAGCCACAGTCTGTAGAGCTGCAGCAGTAGTTAGCTCTAGATGGGAATTTTGCAGTACTTCCACTCTGATGCTGCTTTGTCAGGTGCTGGTCCTGTCCTGAGTCCCTTTTTTTTTTTTTTTTTTTGCATGCTGCTATATGAAAAAATAAATAAAAAAAAAAGTAAGCATCCAAAGCATTTGAAAAAGTAGTAGTTAGAATATCTCTGTGTGTGATCTCCTGTGGTTTTTAGCTGTTCTGTAATCACTTGCTTTTGCTTTTTTTTTTTTTTTCCCTTTTGGTACTGAATTACCAATAACTTTACTCTTTCAGTGAGCAGATGAGAATTTTTTATATATTGAGCAGTAATCATATTTTATTCATGGCCTTTTGGCGATATATTTCTTTCTAGATATGATAAAATTATTGCCAGTTTCATGTTCACAGAAGTATTTTATTTTGAACAAGCCATGGCCAGATCAAATAGCAAAACATTTAGAATTCAGAATTAAAATACAAAATAACTGATTTAAAATGTAGTAATATTTTTCATCACGTGGTTGAAGCCAGAGACTTAATCTGTCTTAATCTGGTGCTGCATGAAAAGTGGTAGTAAATAAAAATGCCCAGCCCTCATCCTGTTCAAAACCAATCGTAATACATTTGTCTGGCACTGTCATATAACATAAATAAGTAGAATAAAAATAAGTAAATGCAGGGAAAAAGAAAACATTTTCTTTAGTAGGATTTATAGTTTGATTTTTGTGTGTGTGTGTGTGTGTGTGATTTGTTCCCATTTGGCTAGTGTTGCTAGTGTTACACCGTGTGTAACAACAATAATAATATTCCTAGTTTGGGAATTTCCTGACAATTAATTGACAGTTCCTGCCAATTACCTGACTGCTAGCTGAGCTAGTCACTGATTTGGAGCTAATTCCTCCAAAGCGCTTATGAGCCTGATTTAAGGTCACCCGGATCTTCACTGCCACCAGGATGGCACAACCGAGAGGCCTCGTGCCTTGAGGTGGAGGATGAGAGGCGCGTGTGAAAGCCCGGCTCACAAGCAGTTGGCCAACAGATGCTGCCAACAAAGCTGCTGAACATCCCTGAAAAAAACCCTCGAGTCGCAGCCTTCTCTTTACCTCCTGCAGCCATCTGAAAGCAGCTTCCCCATGCTTTTGGCAACTACGGGAAGAGCTTTGGGAGGAATTACCAAGCCCGTGTTATGCTTCTAAGATTTGTACCTTGCAGGTGTTTGAACTACTACTTGTGAATTGGGTCCTAGAGTCATAGTTGCTGGAGAGATTGTGCAGAGCAGAAACCTAATTTCATTGTGCTTTTTACTATAAATGCATACGCTGGGATTGCCTTTCTTTTGGCATCTAGAAATTTTAGTGAAGTGAGTCAGTGAAGTCAAACCAAGAATTAATATATTTTGGCACTGAGACATCTGTAGCACATCTGATTCTTCCGTGTCAGCTCTCTTATCATCACTTGCGTTGCAAGTGTTAGCATTTGCTGACAAAATGCGATTTGGGGCTTCTGGCTATCCTGTTACAAGTTCACTTTGCTTTGTTGGTAGAGTTTTGTAGCGGTATATAGACCTCAAATTTCCAGTTTGTTTTTCCATGCTTTGTCTGAAGTTGTTCTGGAGCCTCTGTGACGTTTTGCCTGGATGTTTTTGAATATGATGTGAATTTAATGTAGAGCCCTATTGCAGGCTTATCGGAGATGCTTTTAGGGCAGGATTCATCGCACCCAACTTTAAATGTCTGCCCTATCTATTTATGGCCTTCTCAGTTAAGAACTACATAAAAAGACTACATAAAATTAGTTTTTATAGTTTCAATATGTCTGGAATGACGGCTGGAATGGCGATCCTACATTTGCTGTCTCATCAAATAGGAATGACAGCAAAGTAAAGAATTGTCTAACGGGGCTTTCTTACGGTGCAGCTTCTGAAAAGCCGGGGTTCTGGCAGCGGTACCAGCTTTAGCAGCTGCCCTTTCACCCAGCGACGTTTGCCACCCCCTTTGTGGCAGCTCCCTAGCTGCTGAGGACACGGGGTGAGGTTCGTGGGGAGCAGTCTGACCCAGCTCCCTGCGCAGCCCCCATGGAGCTGGGTGAGACGCGAGGAGCGGTGAGCGGCACCGCGCTCTCTGCAGCTGCGCTTCTGCCAGCGGTGGGCAGCAAACCCTGCCCCTTGAAAGCAAAGACATGTGTTACATGAGTCCAACGCTGGAAATAGATGCAACTACTTGTCTTGCATTTGGCCAACGCGTTTCTCTTTAAAATAAATGTAATGAGACGGGTTCAACATCCAAGTGTTCTCGGCTTCGACTGCAATATGGAGGCACGCAATCAAGCAAAGAGGAGGTTTGGATGCAAGGCTGCTCCAGCCTTGCTGGTTCTTCCCGGTCCTTCAGCCATGGTGCTTCAAAAATGACTAGAGGCTGCGGTTGCGTCTATGTCAAGGAGAAAAAGCACAGGGAAACTTGTATTAGCACAGAGTTAGCAAAACTGCTTGGGTATTTTATCACTTTTATGGGAAGTTCATCAGTGACAGCATTAGTGACATTTCTCGAGTTTAATGTTGCTGTGAAGGAGTGTGGTCTTGCTTTGAAAATGTGATACATTCTCTAAGCTTGACACTTTTCTTCCAGAAACATCTTTAAGGTCAGGTCTAGTTCCAGCAAGCTGGTTGAAAATGCCGTTTATTACTCCTGTGATTATACCACAGCTCGGCAATGCCTGTCACTTCATGGGGAAGAAGCAGAATGTCTTCACTTGCTCTTTTCCCTCATAGGTAATGAAGGCAGAACTATATTAAGTCATTTACTTCATATATACAAATGTCAATTTAAGGGTGACAGCATAATGTTAAATCAAATTTTGTAAGTGGAGCAGTTTGTTCATTTGTCATTAATATTGCCTGACACCTCTGCTTATAAAACCCTCTTTTCAGGTGTTCTGAACCCTTAAAATATTAATATTCCAGCACTGCTTTTGTCTTGATACTATAGTTATCTTGGGAAATTGCTGCCAAAAGGAGCAGGCAATTAGAGATGCTGAGATTACGGGAAAGCCTGTTGCTTTGGCCAGGCTAGAAAGAAAAAAAAGTTATGGTAGTGACGTATTCCCTGGGATTTGCGTACGGGATAGGATTTATGAGGATGCCTTGTGTTGCAGAGTGGTGCCGTGTGTGCCCACAGTGACACTGGGGGACATGGGGGGACCAGTCAGTCCCTGGGAGACACACACCCCTTCCGAGTGCCTGTCCTGCTGTGGTTCCTGCTCGTGGCACTCAGGCAGCGGAAGGCTGCCTGGATTTGCATTGAAAGCACCCATCTGTGTGAACGGTGCTGTAATGGCACGGAGGAAACGTATCCTGGAAGCACCATTTCAGCATGTTATACGTGCACAGTCAAGCATCTAGAGGTCATATAATCCAGAACTGAGATTTTTTTAAAGAATATTCATAATTTTCTTTTATGTCTATTCCTGCATTCATGTATTGTGATTTTTAATGCAGTTTTTGTATACAATTTTGTGATCTAAATGCTATGTTATAGGTCAGGCTTGTAACAAGTAGGCTTATTAATGGTGTAAAAGGCATGAGACTCTAGTTTTTCGATAGACTTTAAAGTTTAGGCCTGAAATGTTCCAGGGCTGGTGTTTCAGGTTGTCTCAAAGATGTTCCCTTTGTCTCTTTTTGAATTGTGGGGTCATGCAGAACACTTTTCCAGGCACTCTAAACAATTTTTCCTCCTGGTAGGGCTTAAGAACAAGCAGCCGGTATTTGGGAGTGAGCTTAGCGTCAACATGGTCCTGAGGATTATGCCTTTCCTTTTATTTGGACCGACTAATTCTTACAGAGGTTGTAATGTCACGGACAGAAAATACCCACCTGATGGTCTGCATTGTCAGAAGTTACGTAAGGACTGGAAAAGATGCACTGTGCCTAAGCCCAGCGTAATAAATCCCAGGTATTTCTGATCAAGAACCCCCACGAATTGCTGGGTGTTAATAAGGTTACACTTAGCAAGGTGCCTGCGTTCTCCACCTACTTCTCTCTGTTAGCCAACCAGTCCATTTCCTCCAGATCTTTCTAGTTAGCTGCTAAAAGTTGCTTTATGTAGAAAATATCAATTGATTTCAAAAAAAAAAAAAAACCCTTTTGCTTTCTGTAACTGCTGCTGCTTGGGCTGAGCCGTTAGATGCTCTTGGGCCCTGGCTACAATTAAGCAGATCCGCATGTGCTCACTGCGGTTTGTGAAAGGAGAAGTGTGCGATGCCTTCCCCTGCTAATTAGCTAACTTTCAGCACAGAAACGAGCGTTCCCTTTCTTCCAAATAAAGAACAGCTAATTTTCTGGACTTGTGAGCTGTTTTGCCTTGGAAGAGAAGCCTTTAATGGCAGCAGGCGGGTGGTCTCGGTGCAGTCCTGTTTATCTGGAACGTCTGAAGTCACTCACAAAAACAGGGAATTGAAAACATGTTTTTTTCCTTACGGCTTCCAACCTGCCCCAGCAGGATCCTCTCAAAGCATGTGCTCCTTCTGGTCCTCTGCCTTTTCCTCCTTTCTTTGCAGTTTGTCCTTTGTGATCCGTGTCACCCAAGGAGGCTGAGTCCAGCCCGTGCCCTGTGGAAGGACTGGGTGACCCCGCTGGCGCACAGCTGGCTCCGCAGCCTGCTGGGGGTTGCTGTCCTGTTACAAAAGGGGCCGCCTTTGCAGACAAACCTGGTCACCACTTGCATTTGTCTTGACTGAAGGACACAGAAGCTTTAATGGATTCCTTCCAGTATCTAGCACAACAGTACTTTAAAGTTGAATCTGTCCCTGTTTCCCTTTTTGTTGATTTTTTTTCCCACAAGCCACCGTCCTGTACTGATGGATATGATTGTTTAGTTTTATTAGCCTAGTGAGATACCTTCGTAGGAATATTAATTTGCTCTTTCCAGGTCAAAGGCAGAGCAGAGTGCAATCCCTCTGAAGAAACTGAGATCGTTCCATCAATCCCAGGCTCTGTCCTTTAGAGCCTGATTCCACAAACAGCAGTGTCTGTACTTCACGTCTGCTGTCATACGTAAGCATTTGTGCAGACGTGGTTTCACTGTTCTGCTATGTGCTTTTCACTTGATTTTTTTTTTAATTGGGAAAAGTGCTAAATATTGTCAGACTTTTATTCAAAATATTTCTGATTTCTTTGCCAAACTGGCTGTAACCGTACTTCATAATTTCATTGCATAAACTGGTCACGGAGCTGTTCTCCTTCTCTTTCATGCTAGACCCTCAAAGCAGAATGAGCAACCTTGCATTTTTGTAAGAGAGCGTATCGTTTTGTATACCCTCTTCTGTCAGAAGAATCAGCTCATGAGAGCAGTCATGTCTGTGACAAGCTGAACTGGCAGGGACCTCTCCTGTGTGCCCTGCCTGTAACCCCTCCGTTTCACAGCCAGCGTTTTGTTGTGCCAGCCAGCTGTCTTACATTCTCCCCTGGGAATAATGGTGTAGTATGAACAAAACCATCATTCGGTCAGGAATCTTTAGGATAGATGAGAAAAACAACATAATCTACAGTAAGCAACAAAAATCCATTAGCATATATGAAAAGGAGAGGAGAATAAATGTAATTTACGGAGACACATGAAAAATTGAAATCCCACATTTTTAACTTAGAAATGACTTTTCTTTTGTGATGGCTCACGCCTGACTAGGTTATTTTTACCACACTTCTCCCCTGTGAGAGCTGCCCTGTCTCCATAATTTGACTTCCTACATAGCAGGCAACAATTTGTGCTTTTCCTCAGCTTAGTTTTGTACTGTTTTTTTCAGTGTCCCTCTCTAAGCCAGAGAGAAAGGGACAGACCTTTTACATAACATGCGAACTATGTTTGTGCTTTTAATGTAAAACAGCCCTGATGTTTGCTGACATCAATGGGAAGATTCATTTTAATCTCGATGGGCCTTGATGCCCGTAATATGCAGCATCTCTTTTGTAACATTGGCTTGGAGTTAATACCTAAATCTGATTTGAGCTAGCTCTATGCAGAACTTTTTTTCTTTTAATACATGCTGCCTTGCATTGTTGTTTTAATGATTTTTTTTTTTAATTGTGCAGATCAGGAAATAAATGTTTTAAAGCTCACTGGCTTTTCTTTTCCCCAGCCCTTTCTCCCTACCTTTTTTCCCCTCCTTTCTCTTGATGTTTCCTTGATTTAGGCACTCTGCTCGCCTAATTTTCAAGATCACAGTTCGCAGTAAACATGTCAAAGTTTATCCTCTATTTCTTGGATCCAGAGGTCAAGTTTTCCTAGTCCATCTGGATAGAACAAGTTGTCTTTTAATTATAAATTCAAAGAGACAATGTAACAAATTTCCATTCATGGAGGTTAAATTTCAGCCTTAAATTAAATCGTGCACGTTTAAGCCATTTCCCTTGAATTATTGTACTGCACTGTGAAGGATATGTTGGGTATTTACATTTTTGGGGTGCGGTTTGTAAGAACGTGCAGAACTGCAAGCCGCTGTGTTCCCTGCCTAACTCTGATGTGATGTAACTTGGGAATAGAGATTTAATTTTATTTACCTACATATAAAACAGGGTTAATGCCCCTTACCACTTTGTAGTTATGAATATTAACTAATGTAAGTCTTATTTGTAAACAGAAATTACATTGAGAAAATTGCATAAAGAGCACTAATGAGGCCTAAGTAGCTTGAGGAAGTAAATACTCCGTTTGGCTCTGGTGAGTCAAAGCAAGCTCATTTTATACTCTTTCTAATTGAATCTTTGCTATTTTCATGCTAAAAGTAATCACGACCATGATCAGAAAGGATGAAAGTACTGTTAGCCAAGTTCTTGCTTTGTAAGGCCTCACCCCGAGCGCAAAGCTCTGTATTGCGAGGCGAGGAGCGATGGGGTCCAACGCATGGCTCCAGGCAGGGCCGGGCGCGGCGGGGCCGATGTCTCCTGGTGCAGGTGTTCCTGAGGTGCTGTCACGCTACGAGGCGGCCGTGTCCTTTAAGGATGTATTTCTGGATTCTGCTGTCAGCTGCCATGCTGCTTGCACCATTGAGTCAACGCCTTCGGAAGGTGCCCTGGGGAGCTATTACAGAGCAGTCTGCATAACACAGCTTTCATATTTTGCTTCTGTCACACATTGTCTCTGGCGTAAAGGCGCACTTCATATGTCTGGCTACACGCTTTTCATAGGATGTCACGTTCATCTGGTATTTTTAAATCTTTCTGACTACTACAAATGCTTATTTGTAGCTAACGGCACTTTACAAATTAATTTGCTTCATTTCTATTCAAAACAGTCACTGAAAGTGCTATCAGAAATTAAACTTTTTCTGATGAGTTTGTTTACAGAAAGGAGTTTTAGGCAAGTGTTCACTAAAAGCAAACCTGAAGTACATGGCTTTGGGGTTTTGCTCTGAAATTTTCTGAGGACTGTTCTTGAGGAAGCAGGGAACAGAACCATGTAACAGCTCCGAGTTTCAGATGTTAAATGATGAATGCAGAAGTTGCAGTGACCAATTTTCAACCAGTGCAAATTGAAACACACTTACGTAAAACCATTCATTAAATCATTTACAACCACGAGCAGATGCGGAGAAGTCGTCTCCCATTTCCAGGCTGTTCTGCAATAGCCCAAAGGCTTGGATGGCTGTTAGAAACAGGCTGCTGGTTTGGGTGCTAAGGTCAGCAACAGCGTAACGAGGAAACCTTTCCTTTTTCTGGACAAAAGACAGCTAGATAATGCAAGTCTTATTCATGACCACTGGATAATGATCTCCTGATTTCCAAAAGCTTTCACTCCCCTAAAAAGTGGTTTGGTTATTCTAAGTCATCCTATAACTTTCTTTTTAGAAATTTATCACTGGATGCTAAATAATCCTAGCACTCGATAAGGCTCTGGTGTTGCATATTAGTAACGTGTTTAGCTCATATTTTCTATTACAATGAAATAGGCTAATTGCATTTTATCTAATTAAATCACTTTATTAGCTAAGGAGTGTACCTGTAAATAGAATAATGGATAGCAATGCATTTCTCAGATATTTTTGGTGAACTTTTTTCATCCTCATAATTCATTTGGCATTCTTGTACTAATTGAGACAAATATATTTCTGGTTATCATTACCAATATGTATCATCTGGTTACTTAAAAGGACCTGTGCAAGGACCTTAAAATGCACCATGTGAAGAGTACTACAAGAGGAATATCAACAAGAATGTGCTTGCAATCATAAGCTAAATATATACTTAGGTCTTCACAACATCGTAAGAAGAAAGTTTTCTATAATGTCCCTCTGAGCATCTTTGTCCTTCCCCTTATCTCCCTAATACCTACCACGCAGGCTATAAATTAGTGTTGAAATGTTTAAGGATGTTGAAAATAACGTGAGTAGCACAAATTTGGGGGTTTAGAAGTCTGAGGTGTGCTACTATGTGAGTTGAATTATATTTTTCTCTTTTCCATAATAGATCAAAACAAGGAATTATACTTGTATTCTGCACAAATTTCTGTATTTGTAGATTATAGAATTATTACTGCTTGTCTTCATTCTCTGAATATGCATTGTTGGCCTCGTTTTTTTCAATAGGCCTTGATGATTGCCTCCAACAATACATAAAAAATTTTGAAAGGGAAAAGATCAATGGTGAACAGCTGCTACACATCACTCATCAAGAGCTTGAGGAACTGGGAGTCACTCGCATTGGCCACCAAGAACTGATACTGGAAGCTGTTGATCTGCTATGTGCATTGGTAAGTGATTTCTTGCATCACTCATCTTAATGACCTGGGTTTATAAATTTCCAAGCCAAAATCAAAATAATGTATACTAAACTCTATTGCTATATCCTTGGACAGAGGCAGTGGCTTTGCCAGATTAAAAGGCAGACCTTAGAGGCTTCTTTCAGCTATGAAGAAACTATACGTATCCATTTTATGATTATGTATGATTGTCTTTTATTGCTCTTCCTCTAACTTCCCAGGTCCTATATTCAAATGCTGTTGACTATTACTACTGGCATCCATATGGTTCTGTAATTATATGCCATATGCCCTTGTATTCCACTGACATTTGCCACTCTATCCTAAACCAAGTAGACTTGAATGTTTTAACCATGCCAATATTCAAAAAGATTGTACTAAAGAGCCAGAAAGTAATTTTAATTAGACAGGAAGATTGTTTAAAATGAGCTTTAAGACAAGATAGGAATGGTAAAATTGGCTTTATCCAAAGTACAGACAGGTGTCGATTTAAAGGTTTTTTTAACAACCTGAAAGAATTCAGATTTTGAAGAAAACTGTGTTTGTTTTTTTTTTCTCATGTAACAGGTTATTATTTGTTAGCCTCTGAACAAAATATTTGATATCAGAAAGTGATCTTTTTTCCTTTTTATTTAACTTCTACCAGCTAATAAAATAGACTTAACTTAATTCTAAGGAGAAAAAAAAAAAAGCAAAAAACAAAAAACTTGCCTTTGTTAAAGTGAACAGGTTATTGAAAATATAATTAAAAGAGAAAAAAGTAAAATTAAGTAGGTAAATTATATGTGACAGTTCCAGTATTTTACCTCTTTATCAGGTGTCCTGCTTTTGCACAAAGTAGCTTATCTTGTGGAATTTTGATAAGGTAAATTGTCTCCAGCAGAGAAACTGTCACTTAGCAATAAAATAGAGAACAATTGCCTCAACAATGCACTTGATGTTATAGAATTAAAAACAGTATGAAGTACCTTTTATTGTATGTGTGCTTCTTGCAAGTACCTCTAATTACATTATATACTTAATGTAACTTGACATGAAATTCTACGAATTAAATAATTTGTATGTCATAATACATTAAAAAAAAAACACATAAAAATATCAAAACCAGAAAAATGCTTATGGCCCTGATGCAGACATACCCCTAAACCGGTGTGCACTGCATAACCCAACAATTTTTTTGTTTGTTTTGGAAGCCTTTAGAATCAAACTTAGAACTTTTTCATCTAAATCATTGCTTTCCACATAGAAGGAACCTAAATACCCCACAGTGTTACATTATTTTATCTAAAGAACATTCCAGTGCTCTTGCCTGTCAGACATAGCAAACCCAAGAAATTTCCTCTGGAAAAAGAAAATTTCAGCCAAATGTACCATTAGGAGGACCCTAGCTGATTTCTTACCTTTTTTTTTTTTTCTTTTTTTCTTTAAATAACAACAAAACCCACCCCATACCTCCTAAATGCTGGCCCCACTGCGGGTCAGCAGGGCAGCTCTTCTCTTACTGTGTCGCCTCATGACCTTGTTATTTTTTCTTTTAAAGCAGGGATGGGGATTTTCCAGCTCCTGGTATCATTTATTTAGCCTCCTGCCTTTAAGTCCTCATCCTTTCTGCCTTTTACTCTCTAAAACTCCTACTTTTTTTTCTATTTTTTTCTCTGCTTCTAAATTTTTATCTTCCTGCCCGTTCTGTGTCTTTCTGCTGAGTGAATCTAAGCTGCCTGCGGCTCTGCTCTTGGGGCTATTCTCTTGCCTCTGACATCTCTTCCTTGCTGCTATGCACAACACGTTCCTCAGTCCTTGCAGCTTCCTACTGAGCAAGGATCACAAGTTTTACAGGATTAAGTAATATGTCTATTTTTATTCTATAATAACTTATAAGAATTTAAATCTTAAAAGCATGATGAAAAGAAGTCTTTTAATTCTTTTAAATGATAGCAATAATTGAATGGCAGGATATCTGATGCTGCCTGTATTACCACCTGAAATACACGTCTGAAATATTGCAGTAGTGTGCTCCATCTTGAAATGTTCATGCATTATTGTAGTAGAATTTGATTGCTGGTTTAGGTGATCAATGAGAATCATGGATTGGAGTTTGTCACTATAATGGATATTTAATATGCTGGGTAGTCTTGGGAAAAAAAAAAGCAAAACTTATAAAAACTTATAAAAAATACAGGGAGCTGTGTCTTGCTAATGGAACAAGCAGTATACAGGAACGAGCATAATTTCTGGAAATTTGAAGACGTTATTTGAATCAAAATGTCTTAAGGAACCCTAATTGTCTGAGTTAATGGTAAGCAAACTTAAGGTAGCTTAAGTGCAGCCAGGGAACAGCCCCAGCCAGTGAGATATTAGTGCATTAATGAACTGTGTGTCTGTTTTTATGTATGGGCAGTATGTACCAAGTAAGTGTATTTGCAGATTTATGTATGCACATCTTCAAAAACTTATTTTTTCAAAACTTATGAAAAAATTGAAAGGAAATGTCAATTTCAGCCATCTGGTGTAAAACGCCGTGCACAGAGGGGCGGTTGCAGCAGGAGCAGTAAGCAGCTCGCTCTCTCCTCTCTGCCTCGGCCAGCACCACCCAGCAGGGCAGGCACTGCCAGCCGCATGCTGGCCGAGCATCCGCAAGGCTGTGCACACTGCTTGCTCCCTGTCTCGCCCACAGATAGCTGCACTCCTGGCTACATCAATACTTGTCAGTACTGCTTTGTGCTCTGCGGATCATCCACTCGCTGGGCCATGTCAATGAGCATTGATTTTTATTTTTTTTCTCCACATGGAATTCTAAATTGATTTCTATTTGGCAATTGGCAGCGTCCAAGTTACGTGACCTATTTCTTACGGGCAGTAATAGCGGGATGTTCCACTCCATCTTAGCTAGATGGGTTGCATAATGCTTCAAACAGAAGCTACATGTGCTGTAGAAATCTCCCAGGTAAGCTTAGGCTCAGCGATGCATCAGAACTTCAGCTGCACATTGGTCATGAGTTTAGCTGCAGAACAGCTACGTTGCTTCAGGAAGCCAAGAGAAATTTGACTGTCTTGTCTCAGGCTCTTGGAACACGCTGGAAGTGCGTGTTGCGAAGCCGTGCTCCCATATGTACTCCCTAAGGGTCTGGCTGTCAGCCCACTGGCTTTTGGAGAAAGGGGGGGGAGCACTTGTTTGGTTGGGGTTACACGTTAAAGAGCAGTACCTCTGCTTCTGTCTGTGTGATGCAAACCATTACACAGCATATACGCAACTAAACGCTCATCAGAGCAGGCTCATCAATAATGAGGGCTTCTAAGAGCAAAAGTAAAACAAAAAATAAAGGAGGCACCTCTGTTTTTCTTCCCTGTCCTAAATGCATATTAACTAGACTCAAATGCAAGCTATTGAAGGCAAATAAAATATTGTAAAAATATAAAGTAATATTATGTCTTGGTTAACTGATTCAAACCATATTATTATTTCTGAGTAAAATCAGAAGAGAGGTTAGTAATATATACTAAGTAATATATCAAGGATAGTAATTTTTCTTCTGAAAGCTGAATTCAGAGCTTTCTCTGTTCAGACATGAGAATCATGCATACAGAAAATTCTCTTTTGGAAGATGAGCTGCAGAATGAAAGAAGGAAACACAAGAAATGTAAGCAGGGAAAGATACAAGTATTTGATACATCCAAACATAGCAGAAGTAACAATATGATGATATCAAAGTATACGTATTTACCTTAAAAATTAAATAATTAAAAATGTTAGAATCTGTTGGTTTTTTGAAAGGGTAACATCGAGGGGCAAAAGATGAGAGCATCTTTCACTACAGGACAGTGTTGGCATTTTCTGGGGATTACTCAGGGTTGAATTTATGTATTATGGAAGGAAAAGTCATAGGTAAGCCATATTTTCTTTCAATTATTTGACATTCTAGAAAGATGATTTTGAGTACTGTTTTAATTATGAAGATAATTGGAAATGATGGATGTGGTGAAAAAAATCATCTTAAAGTCCTTTCACACTATTGTGGTCAGAAGCTGCTCTGCAATTATTTATTTGAAGTGCCCTAAATAACTTCTGTGAACTAAAACATGCATGCCATTTAGGACTGGGATTGTAATGGTATTAACGCTGAAATGCTAAATCAGGCTGTGTATTGGAGGACCAGTTGCACAAAGGCATTGGCTACCTGAAGCGGTAGTAGTAGGGCCTGGGGAAAATAGTTATTTGAGAGACAGTAAAATATTTTGGAAAGAAGAAAAAGGAGTAATTTGGGGGGTCAACATGGGTTGTTGTTGAAATCTATGCATTTAAACTTAATTAGGACGGTTGGAGTCGCTACGTTGTAAAAGGCCATACAAATTAAAATATAAACGGTCTGGTAGGAAGAAATACTTTGATAATGAATGGAAGCAAGATGCTTTTCTTCTTTTTCACATTCATGCTCAAAGATAGATTGTATCTAAAGTAATTAAAAATGCTCTTAATTCATAGGCATTCAGCTAGTGAAATTACGTGCTGTGGTAACGTTTAAGGAGAAATAAAGATTAGAAAAATTCTCTCTGCAGTTCCTGCAAAGGCTAGCAGCCCAAGCATGACAGTCTTTCTGCTAGAAGGCAGAACACTCACCTGTGCATCAACATGGCTGTAACAGCTGGCGTAGCTTTAATTTGCTCGTATATTTACTGCTCTTTTAAAACTACGTATGGGATGTAGCTACCAAATCAATATGATTTTTTCTAACACATTATTAGGCTTATCTTTGACAAAATAACAGCAATACTAGTATTTTATGTTGGTCAGACTGAAAGCAGTTGGCAGGAGTTTATTGTGAGATACACCGTGCTGAAGGTGACACAGCCGGCCTTTCATAGCTGTCTCTGCGTCTATCAATGAGGTTTCTTCTGAATTAAAATTACTCAAGTTTTGCTTAAAGTAATGCTACTTTTCAGTGGCCATGTGTACAGCGATCTCTCCTTATATCGTTTTCCTCTTTTCTTCAGCTGATATATATATATATATATTTTTTTTTAGTTTGTCAATGCTATGAGTATACTGGGAAGCATTTTTTCTTCCTTTGTCTGATGTGTAATCAAATTTCGTCTTTAAGTCATTGGATATGTCAGATGCTTATTCTCCCCTCTACCCGCCCCTCAATATTTCAAAGGTTAATACAATTATTCTAGAGTGAATTCTTCATTTTATATATTGATGCTTAAATAGATGGAAATAAGTCATCTTTCTTCTTCCAAGAGAGATGGAGATATTCTCTCTCCTCAGTATAATGAGGAAAATGGCACATACATTATTTCTGTCTATACACACACATACGCATCCAGAAAGCTTTATTAATTTCACTTGGAAGAGAAGTTCAACTTCTGGCAGCCCTGTGGTGTTTGCTATGTTGTGCCAAACTATTGAATTAATGCTATTGAATGAGTTAGCTAAGTATTCCACATATTAGAAAGGATGTATCGTCTTTTGCTTAGTCTAATTAGCTGCTTCATTCTTCTTTAGGCTTTCAAGTCAAGCAGCTTGGGTGATTTTAAAGATTGCATGTTGATCTGTAATTTTTTTTGTCATTTCAAAGTGTGTTGCCAATTCTTGCGTTTCTAAAAAATCTATTGTGATCAAGACGCTGACAAAAGATAATTAAGTTTCTACAGACAGTTCGCAGCAGGCTAAAAATATCTTTGTTCATAGGTACTTTACACATGCACACACGTGCATGCATAGTAGCTTTGTCTTACTGGCAAGAAGAAGGAAAATCAGGGTTTTGCTATCCTGGTGTGCTGGAAAAGGAAAAACCCTGAGTGCAATTGTGTTACTTGTGTTGACTACTCAGCACAAACAAAACCCTTTAATTTGAAAATCACCCAGTGTTCCCTTACCAGAGGTAAATGCAGCTACATGAATTGATCTAAACAGAGGGCAAGGGGGGAGAGTAGTCTTCCTTGTGGCTACTCTGCACTTCCAAGACTACACCTGCACCAGTTGTTCCGGAACAGAAACTAGTTGTACATGGTTTCCAAGGCTATCGCTTGCACAGAAAGAATGTTTTGGAGTACTGTAACAGTACCACCACCAATATCAAATTTTAGTAAGTAAAAGTTTCAAGTCCAAACTGAATTAAAATGAAAGGCCCTTGTAATATTTGTGTCCTACGTAGTTTCTTGTCTCATGATAAAACACTTTGCTAAATTTCTACAGTGCTTTTAACAATGTTAGAGTGTATTTGATTAAAGCTTTCCACAAAAAGAAATCTTTTGAGAGATTTCCATCAATGCTGCCGCAAACATTAATCTGAGATAAAATAGTGCTTTACACCTTTTTTTTCATTTCTGCATATTTATGGGGGACTTCTTACTGAGAATGCATTTATGTATTTACACAAGGGCCTGAGGAAATTGTGCATTTAGTTTTTTGTAAATACAGACCGAGTACAGGAATAAGAGCCAAGCGTGGACAAGCTTGAAGGGTTGAAGCTCTAATTCAAGTTGCAGCGAGGGAGTTTGTTGGGCTATCCTGTTTAGGTCTCTTGGGTTTTTATGTCGTTTTCTTATGTTACAATACAAGTAGCAATCCTGTCATACGAAACTGGTCAGCTGTCATAGCCTCTGTTTTTTACAAGTTCCTCCTTTTATATAGAACTCCATAGACTACAGAACATAATTTCTTTAGTAAATGTGCTTTCCACAGCAGCATTGTGTTACATGGTATTTAACACTTAGCAAGTGTTTCTTTCATTTGTGTACATGGGGGCCTTGATTTGGCATTTTTAGAGCTTTATACACAACATGTACTGATTCATATAAATGTATATAGCAAAGGCAAGTAATGTTAAACTTTTCATAAAAGTGGCATGGTTAGCTGAATCTTGGCCAAGGGCACTTTGTGAGTACTCCAGCTCTGGAGAGCTATGGAAATACCATTGGTTCTGGACAGCGCAGAAACACTGACTGAATACAGAACTTTAAATCTAGTCAGACATTTTGTTTTGAGATTGGCTGTGGACTGTATTTAAGGCTTGTTTCTTTTTGGTAGGTGCACTAAATTTTGGACTAATAAAAACTTTTCCGTAGTTGAATATAGTGCAGCTTTGACAGTGGGAGCCCATCATTCTTCTGCTCTTTATTGGCTGATGTAAAATGTAATTATTGTTTGGTGATGTGTGTCCACGTTAATTTACTGAGCTCAGATGTCCATATGTGCACTGGCTTATAAAAACAAGACTGATGTCCCTGGCTTCAGATGGTCTTTATCCTTCTTATTTCATTTTATGTGTGAGAGGGAGAAGACTAGCAATAACCAAGGGTCGTTTCAGAACTGGTAGCTTCAGTTTCATGTTCCATTGGCTTGTGTGCTATGCATACCTATTTGACCCTTACAGATATATGCTCAATATTAAATAATGCTTACTACTGACATCACTGTTGCAATAAAAATGGCTGGAAATTGTTGGCCTGTTGCCACTGCAAGACTTCGAAAAGTTCATGCTCCCTTTAGTGAAGTATGAAAGTATGGATCTTGCTGAGTACGCTGTGATTTCATGAAAATGCCACTGAAACTCCCTCCTTATGCACAAAAGAGTTAAACTCTAATTAAGGGGATCAACTGCTGCAGACAGAGGCAAGGCAATCACAGAAACCTCATCTGCTTTGACAATTATGTGCACTTGGGTGTTTCCCACTCCCAAGCTTTGGTAAAGTCTTTCAATACAATGTGCTAAGTTCACAATTTCAGCAGGATAATGGATTTAAGTTATTTATCAGAATGTGTTATGAAATAGCATACAATTGTTATGCAGCAATACCAAAAAAAATGCAAATTTCTGACAGAAAGCAAGAAAGCCCTCTATTCTAGAATCCATGATTTTAGAAAAACCATTCATTTCCTTCAATACAACCTATTTAAAAATAGCATTTCTGTGTTTGCAGTGAAGCTCAAAAGAGAAGAGATGCCATCATTGAGCACTCCAGAACCAAGAACTCTAATTAGAGTTAAACTCTTCTGTATGTAAGGATGGAGTATGCAATTGCAGTAACTTATGCTTGTGGTGTGCCAGCACTGAAAACCTTAGAGCTAGAATATGCAGGTGGTGAAAGTCAGTTCATTGACTGAATCCAGCTAATGGAATATCGATTCAGACCTAGGTAATTACATTAAATAGTTGGGAGAAAGTATATTGGATTAAGGGGGTACAGGGTGCTATTTTGGGAGCATAAAGTGAGGATAACACAGACTGTTGCAGGAAGAGATAAACTTTTCCCCATTAAATGAAAAGGATACTATTCCACTAACATAAAATTTAATTTAATTTTCTTTAAAATAACATAAAAGCTTAGTGATGTGTTCAGAGTCTTAAATGTCAAACAAATTGTTGTCTCAGCATTGGTCCATGTGAAACACATGAATTAGTAATTGTTAGTCTTTTAATGAAAAATAACTGAGCTACTACTTATGTGATGCTTAAAATAATTGTTTAAAAACAGTATTATGAATATTTAAAATTATTTTTATTTTTTTCTAAGGCTGTAGCTTTCTTCATGGGGAAGGATTAGTTCTTATTTATTGCTTATGTATCTCAATTGCAAAACTTTTTCCCTTGCAGAAAGCAATAGATTTTTTTTTTCCTTAGGGTCCTGATTTGAAAGTCATACTGAATGATGCAATGCATGTTACATTGCACAGGTAGCAATATACCACAGAAATTTGCAGTGGGAAGAAAGTACAGGGAATACATGTAAGTCAAAAATGATTGTTTTACATGATGGGGAAAAAAAATGAAAAATTGCTTTTCTCACTCACAAGAAGCAATTTTTTTCACAAATACAATTTCACAATATTTTTGCTACTAGTCTGTTACAATATGATTTGCAATAAGCTGCCTGAATTCCTGACTAATTTTCTGATCAGTTTTGCATAAATTCATATACATACATGTATATACACATATACATGAAGTTGTTGGGTGGAGTTGCTTGAGTGGCCTTCAAATTTATGACAAAAAAATAATTTTTATCATATCATTGACATTAGTTCAAAGGAATCTTGTTACTAATTTAATTTCTTGTATGATTCTCTTTGTCATATGTAACATAATTTCCTCGATGGATAAAACTTTTACATGGAACTACCAGTTTTGCAAAAACCTAAGATAAAATCTTTGAAAATACTAAGTGAAATGTTCAGTTCTGACATTATATTTCCAAAAGACAAACCTGTCATTTGTTCTTTGAACTTTGAACATTTCACTGCTGTTCAGAATTGTAAATTTGTGTGATGTACTGCATCTCTTATCCTCTGTAGTCTTGCACTTGTCTTATAATTCATTTTAAGAGATACTTAAAGAATTTTAAGAAACCCAATAACTTCCCATTATTGGGTGGTTGATTCTTCCACAAAACTATGGTTATTGCTAAATAAATACCTAAGGTTAATTGGTCACAAGATTTTAGTGAAAAAATAATAACGGTTTGTGGTTATTGAACAGCATGCTCCACATTTGTGCCTTCATTAGGTTTTGCTGAGAGGGATGGTGAACACGTATAAGGGTCAGGGAGTGCTGGAAAGGCATGGTATAGTCTTGAAACATTCTGTCCGAGAAATAAAGCCAGTGGAATTTCATGGATTTGCAACAGGAAATTTAAAGAAGGATTTGGGTGTAGTTTAAATATTCCTAAAAAAAGATGTAAGATATTGGCAGGAACACGCAGCATGGCACGTGCTGGGACACAACCGTTGCAAGCATGGTAACCACTAATGCAGGCAATACTTAGTTCTCATTTCTAAAATCCTTTGGTCTTGTTTATTTACCACTGTATCCCCAGTCACCTTATTGTGCATAGCACATATGGAAGAGGTCAAGCCGTCACAGAGCTCTGGCTTACATATGGTTTTTAATTGAAACCATATGCAGATCAGGCCTTACTTAATACTGAAGTAAAGTAATTGGAGTCAATTTATCTTGTGACGTGAAAAGAAGCCACAAAATAGACTAACTTTCCTTCATCCTCTTTGGTCTTGATTTTGTGCATATCAGAAAAGAAGTGCTGCCACAGCTTTATTTTCTTGCTGGTGTATTTTCTGAGAGTCAACATTAAGCTGTTAAATATGCACAAATATCAGCTTGACATGGGACAATGATGTATGGATGGTGCAGAACAGTCAGTTTTATGTCAGTGTGTTTATGAGAAAGTTTCATTATTTCGAACTGTTGTAATAGTGTTTCGCTCAAAAAATGAGAATATATTAAATGCATTTTAAAATGGAGAATTTTTTTTAAAATGCAAATTCACTTCCAGGGAGTTTAGATCCCAGCCCTTTGTGAAGTTGGAGCAGAGCAGAAAATGTGAATTAAAGTACAGCAGAAGAGCAGTGAAGAACTGCTCAGAGGCATGCTGCTGAAGTTCAAAGAAAAAGTAGTAAAAGCATCCTCTCTTCGAGATAAACTAAAGTACTATTTTAAGCATAGGTGAGGTTCAGTCTCTTCTGGTCCTGAAAGTGAAGGTTCATTGCCTGCAGAGGAATAACTCTGGTGATGGTTCAGAAGGAAATGTCCATGCTCCTCTTCTCAAATGAGATGAGAACCTTCCCTCAAGAAGCTTTCTTTTTCAAAGTTTTTGTGAAAGTGTACATTATAGATAAGTAGCAGTTTCAATGTTTTAGAAGATGATTCCAAGCAAGTGATATAGTGCAACTGACACTCAATATATCTTTAGTCCTATCCTCTTGTTCCATTTGTAATGCCAAACCATTTCATTGTAACAAATATCCAAGATTTTTTTATCTAGAAAATAAAAAAGTTGGTTTTAACTACATCTTGCTTAACAAAATCTTCAAACACCATTCTTTCCAACTATTGTTCTATAGTCCCTGCTACATACCTCCAGTGAAGGTAATAGTTTTAAATATTTATTAAACAAATATATACATTTATGATAAATAGCAGGGCATAGCTCTTTAATTATTGCTAAACAGAAAAAAAAAAATCAAGTTCTTCCTAAATGTGTAATCTAAAGATGCAAATTAAAATATAAGAAAAAAATGCATTTTAAAAAAATGAAAATACTTTTCACACTGATTAGTCTGGTATACTTGTGTATTTTAGTTGTATAATGTAGGATATTTTTAAATCTAATGTAACAAACTTCATTTTCTAATGCCTTTCTGTTTCAGATATTTGTACCATAGTAATATATTCTTACCCTCTCCCTGTAGATATGTGTATGGATATGAACAGAAAAATTAAGATGTTCCAGTTTATTCAAGCTTATCCAAGTAGAGAGAGTATTTGGATATTACAGAATTAAAATCATGTTGTCTTCATTAGGATTAAGCAGAGCAAGAAGGCTGTATGCAGTTCAGAGATCTGCAGCAAGAGCTATGATGTAAAAGCTACTTTAAAATCTTTAGGCAAGAGATAAGATAAGAACACTGGTTAATTCTTGATCATCCTAACCAGTCCACAATAGAAACAAGTATACTTGCAGTTTTAACCTGGTATATAGCGAGCCGAGTCTGGGCACAATTAGCGGCCCTTCTGAGATCTGTGAAGAACATATTTGTGTACTGTGTCAGTGCTCTTGTCTTGACCGTCTCTTTTCCCTACTCATAGCAAGGCCCGTTCTACCTGTACCCTTTTCATGTCTTCAGAGGAGGTATCCACAGCAATACACCCTCATCTGCTTTTCTCATGCTTGGCTCCTCTGAGCAGGTGTCCAGCCATTTGACTGTCTTAGCACTTAGAATTTAAATAAAGTTGATAAAGTTTTATCTATGTTCTGAATGACTCTGCTTCAGGGGCTGGTCTTACGGTCTTTTTCCAGACAGATTGTTAAAGGAATGACTATCATGCGTTCTAATTCTGGAATCAGCAATGCATGGCGCTCCCAGTAAAATGACTTTTTAAAGGTACCTTAATTACGGTTGATTACATTATACATATCAATGACAATGGAGATGCTAAAGCTTCCTCTGGAAGTTAAAAATATAATGCAAACATTGCATTTTTAAATAGGGTTAAAATATTTAATCTTAATTAACGTATCTATTACAAGATAATAGGAAGGTACACGAAGTGCTTAGAAGCACTGTGACAAGCTCCAAATTATAGGCTTAGGAGGCAAGAAAGAACTGTGACACAATTTGCTTCAGAAAGGTAGGATAATTATAATGGAAGGGAGCACAAGGGGGAGGAAAGCTTTGCACAGGAAAGAATTGAGGGGTTTCAGATAATATACTCTAATTTGTATTATGATGTTGCATATTTGCATAGTATTACCATAGTTAAATTAATAAATTCCATACTTTTATGAAATATCATTGTGTTCTATGTACATAAACTAGGTTATAATACTGGAGTTTAACAGCCATAATAAACTGATAGTCAAATATTATTAAAGAAGGTGATAAGGGTTGTTTTTATTATATTGTTGTTAATTTACTGATTTAGAATGAGTTCTTTCAAAGAAAATGCTGAAAAATGTTCAGGCAATATTCTTGAACTGCTGTCCCCAGCCACGAATGTGTATTTTTTGAATAGGGGAATTTATTTCTAGTTTGTAAAACAGCAGGTGCTAGGATTTTATGTATTTTCAAAAATACATGAAATTATTGAATATTTTAGTTTAAGTAGCACATACCCAGAGGTGACCTACATTTTTGCTTGCCATAACTCAGAGCAAAGCACACTCTATTTAGTAAGCTAGGTATCTTTTGTAATCCAGGAAAGCGATCTGAATGTAATTTCAGAATAGGTATCATTTTGTGTGCTAATACATTTAGGTGTGCAGTATGGCATCTCCTTGCTATAAAGTAACGGGAAAAGCTATTATAATAGTAATTCCACTAGACATTTCTACAGACAGAGAAGTTAAACTGTGCAGAAGTGGAGGTTTGTGATAAGACATTCTGAGAATTAGGTCATGTTGGGTTCAATTGCCTATTATTCAGAAATCTCATTCCTTTGCTCACCAAGTGTGTGATCATGATCATTACCCAATTAAAATACTACTGCAGCGACAAGTCTGACACTGTGTGAACTACATCTGACACAGATTTGCTAACAGGGTGTTTCTTTTATATATATATATATATATATATATATGTATATTTAACTTTTACTAACTTTCATATTATATATATATTTATTATAAGCATTGCCCCATTTTTGCCATTCAGGAAATGTGTTAAGTTTTAGGTTCCAGTCTCTAGACCTGAATTTGTATCCTGGCTCACATGGTCACTAATGGATTTTGCCGGCTGGTTTTAGACAGAGGAGTTCTTAGGCCTCATGCTACAAGCTCCCAGGCAGGCAGCTCTGCTCAGCTCTGAGCCTTCAGACTCAAATGGTCACAGGTAATGCAACGCTTGGTTTTCCCCAGATCCCCAGGATCAGGTATACAACATATTTAGTACAATGCGTCAAAAATGAAGTGGTGGACTCCAGTATGCCCTAAGAACTGGTGATGCCAAAGGAGTAGCTGTCAGCAGGCTGCAAGTCAAGCAATACTTTTTTCTATCTGCATACAGCTCCAGCAGAATTTTAACACTACCAAGTTTAATATGCTAATTACAGGGTATAATTTATTCTTCCCTTCAGCTCAATTTACGTCACCTCTGTTCACATAAAATACCAATCTAGATCTTTTAGCACTTTACCTGAAATTATAATAAATACTTAAAGTAGGCCATATTCTGTGGAACCGAGGTTTTATACATACTTTTAATTTAGTGTTTAAATGCAATAGTAAAACTTGTTTATTTGTTCAGATAATTTTAAGAGAATGTCCTCTGTGATTTACATGAAAAATTTATTTTACCTCCTTTGATTTGCTATTTACATAAAGGAGATTAAGCATGTAAATTTTTCTTAGAGAGGAAAAATGACATGCGTGACTGAAATACAGTGGCCAACGGGCTTTGATCTCGCAATAGTTTGGTAACTTCAGCTTTCGTTTGTATCATAAACATACGATTAAAAAAAAAATCTTAACATTGGGTCTACCTGATGACATCAAAGAACTTTTTACAAATACAAGTATTTTAGAATAAGCTAATACTGTGTATTTAACCTTTAAGAGTATACAACCAGAAAGGAAATGGAAAAACAAAACAAAACCACTACGCAAACCCACCTAGTTTTTCATTGTTTTCAACTGTCAGAACTTTATGCTAAAATTATAGCGTGTGGGTTTGGATTTATGCTTTTAAAGAGGCTGGTTTTGCCCGTTTTCTGTAGGCGCTAACTGCATACACGCCCTCATGGGCGCTGCAGTTTCCATTGCACGGGTGCAGCACGTCGCGTTGCAGCCCGCAGGGAGCCGTGGGATCCCATCTGGCACGTCGCGCCTTCCCAAAGGACTCCAGAAGCTCAGAGCTGCCTTTGGGGACTTCAGTTCCTCATCGGCTCCAAGCCCCACGTGCTGCTACGTGCCCTGGGGAGGCAGGTGGGGCCAGGGCTCGTAGTGGCAGCCGCAGAGCCCCCGGGGAGCAGGGGGCTGGTGGGGGCCAGCAGGCAGCCGGGACGGGACCAGGGCATCCCCGCAGAGCTGCTTCAGAGGTTGCGCGTCCACAGCAATTTTAAGTCGATTGTGTAATCTGAGAATGGGTCTGGTCGAAAACCTGTCTGTAGCGGGGAAGATGTGCCTGAAGGTTGAGCTTTTAAATTAAATTCCCTGTCCAGCTCACTGTGGGTCTGGGCTGGGGCTTGAGGAGGGCACGGCAATGTCTCGCTGTGGCGATTCGCAAATACATCACTTCAAAGCAACTGGTAAATGGAGCCCCGAGCAGGAGTAGTGCATGTCATGAGTCCAGATGTGTTGCTGCCAGGGCTGGCAATGTGCTGAGCGTGTTTTCCTGTGTTCGGGCAGGCTGGGACCGACGGGGGCGGAGGCAGAGCTACATGTGGGTGGATTAAGGGCCTGCTGCCCCCTGAAACTCAGACCTGGCACCTACGGCGACCACTGCCGGACTGCGTTGATGAATCGGGTGGCGATTGTGTCACAAAAAAAAAACATGAGCATAGCACAGTATTGAGGCTGTGGCATTTTAAATGCCTGAATATGGTGAGCTTCACAGAAGGTGCTTGATTTTCACTCAGGGTTGTTTCCTTTAACCTCTTCTGTCAGATCTCCTGCTCCGTGCTTTTATTTCTCTACACCTTCTAGTCCCGTGAAAAATGTAACATTCACAAAACATCACCTACAGAAAAAGCTTTACATGCATCCATGAGGTGATTTACACGTTTATCACACCCCCTACTTACTTCCATGAATGACGACATCAGACAACCCTACTATAATTAAAAATAAATCTGCTTTTAAGTATGTCATAGTCATTATATATGCAGTATAAACTAGCTAAAATTATATGCTGAAAAATTTCAATGTGCATGCTTATTTAATCTATGTCACTATAGCAAAAAAAAATGCATTTATTAATAGTATCTTTAAGTACATAACTCTTATATTGCAGATATTTCTCACTCTGTTTTGATCTCCAGGTATGAGTGATTACAAGAAACTGCTTAACACTTTTTTCTTCCATTGTAGTAGTTATTTTTTACCTTAATGTTTGCTAAAAAAGATTGTGCTATTTTATCCTAGTAGCAAAAATCATCACAGATCATGTTATTAGCGTTACATACTAATTTCTCATGTTATTCCATATGTGCAATAAGATCTGAAAACACCTGAAGTGTAGCTGAAGATTTTTTTGTTTCATTCTACTTTAACACGTAAACAAATGAGTCACATTGTCAGATGGATGAAGAAAAATCAATTTTCCACTGTTAAAAATGGAACTTTCATACCAGAATGTGTGTACACAAGCAGGTTTCAGCTATAATTGTGCTATGGACACAGAGCGGGAGGGTTCCTTGTCACAGTGTACTTAGCCATTCATTCATTTGGGATTTAAAATGTAAAAAGGAAGAAATATCTGTTTGGATACAGATTTCCTATTTTTCCATATAGTTAAAAGGGCATATTGGACACTGAATATTCACCAACTTAGATCTTATTCCTTCTACTCTGCTTTAAAAGGAAATAAAAATAAAATCTCCCTGGTAAAAACAACAGTTTATTTCGGGCTGTTCAAACAAACTGGTATTCTCTCCTGTCTCCTGCTATGCTAAGGCTTCTGACAACAGCCACGTTTTTGTTTTTATTATTATTATTCTGGACTTCAAAAAAAACAATCAACTGCAAAACCCCTGGAGGCTATCTGTCCTGTCTCCTCCCTCTTCCCACCCTCCAGTAACCCCCGTCACTGGGAATAACGCTGGAGCAAGCGTCTGGGACTCAACAGGAGCAGGGGGATGGTGAGAAAACCTCATGAACGGTTCAAAAATCAAGAGGGTGTAATAGCTAAAACTGAAAAATGTTTTACAGACAGCAAGCAGACTTCAGTCTCAGTTGTACAGCTCACTGTCAAGCATCACTTTAAGCACAGTTTCATCTTGGCATCATTACTAATTATATTCTTCCATAATAAGCCCGTCTGGCTCTGATCTCACATTTGCATTTAATTTCTACTTCTTGAAATCCTTCTCTCCAACTCCGATCATTGAATTTGGCACCAGGAATTGCTGAGCTCTGATGTAAAATATACTACTGAGTCAGTCTGTCACTGAGCAAACCACAGCATCTTCATGTAAGGTAATCATCATCTTATGTGAAGGTACTAACACTGCCATATACTATATTCAGTGGATGTAAAAAATCCTACTCTTCGTACAGTGCTTTTACTTGAAAAACATGAAGTAAACCTCTAGTAGATTTGCCAGTCACACCTCTGTGTTCCAGATTCGCTCTTATTTTAATCCTTTTTTAGAGGTTGTCCTTTCTGCAATGCACCTATCAGGCCTGCTTTGCCTCCTTTTGCCTGCTTTACTGCCATGGTCAAAACTCAAGTTTTTAGGGTAATTTGACAAAGTGCATGGCTGTGTAACTCTAATAGTCAGACAGTGCTTGGGGTCACTTTAATAGTCAGTATTTGCTGTCTAAACCTGTATGTCCATTGCCACTAATCAAGTAAATTGAACAACAACAACAAAAAAAGACAACATAACAACCTTAAGTGTCATGAAATAGAAACAGGGAACCAAGCAAACCTTGTTTTTTTTTCTGACTTGTTATTAGGAATAATCCTAGTTATGCTAGTGGCACTCTCCTGAACCCTTTCAGATGTTGTGTATGTGTTTTTCTGTTGCTCTTCTCTTTTGTTTGTTTGGTTTTTTTAAGCAGGATTCACATCTAGGATTTACGTGCAAGAAGAAAATCACCTGCAAGAGACAGAATTTTACAAGCTCAAGAATAACATTTCTGCATTGTCTTTCACAATAATAGTACATATTTAACACTGAGAGAAGAATATATAGCTGTGAAAACTGAGGTCTGATATGGTAGCCATGATAATGATTTAGTTTGGCAGGTCTGAGACTATCTGTGAGCATCATGCAGATGAGATGCCTACGGGAATTAGAAGAGATCTGAATACTTGCTGTGTCATATATAGAGAACAGGGCTACCCACCTACTTATTCATTATCATAAACTGCAACTTCTCCATCCTTGTTTTTAAGTACCTTCACCGAATCATAATGGATGCAGTTCAAAGTTGTGCGTGTAACCACCTGTTTGTTCTTGTCTCCTCTGAGACAATCTCTTTTATATCCCTTCACCTTGGTTAGTAGCTAGGGCAGGTTGAAAGGAGCCCTGGCTTCTTTTGATGGTTTCCTAACACAATGCCACAGTGGGTCTTGTAGAGCTTCACGGCATCAGGCATGCAGCCAGGCAAACTTGTCACAAAGGAGGTTGGCAGCAGGGAGAGAGACGTGCAGGTGGCATGAGGTGAGCTGTGATGCAGCAAAGGAGGAGGACGTGCTTGGGGAAGATACTTTCAAGGATTATTTTTAACCTTTCTTTTTCCGATTTTATAGTTGTTTACGGTTGTTTCATTTATTTGAACATCTCAGGTGTTCAATCTTAAATTTAGTGCAATTTACTTTGTCTTCTACAGAGATGTTGAGTCATTGTTGTTTCTGTAATATTTTTATCTTTTCCCCTTTATTGTACCTAAATCTCAGCTAAATCACTACTTTGCATCAGCACTCTTACTTTGCTGAAAAATTTCCTGTAATCTTCTGATCATCTTTATGGATATATTTTATCTACGCTTTGCTATATTTAGAATCTTATATTGACATTAATTAAGGCTCCCATTGGTATGCTAATTAATAAACTTACGATAAAACAACCTTGTTTATTAGGTGGATTTCCTCAGACACATTTTGTATTTTCTGGTGACTTGAGCAAATCTATAAAATTCAGTCCAGCTGACTGCACTGGTAGTATCTAGCCCTCTTTCTTCAAGACTCAGACTTTTACTCCGGTGAAAGCATACTGACTTTTCGGAGATTCACTGGTCAAGCTTTTTCCTTTCCTACGTGCCCTTCCTTGAAAGCAAACTGACAGATTCCCTGAGCTTTCAAGCAGTAATTAATTACTAGGAGAAACATTTTGTGTTTGTTACCACAGGGATAATCAAGGTTGGACTGGGAAATAAAAACAGGAGGATCTGATTTATCATCGTTATAAAATGCTGTTGAGTATGCAAAATCAAACTTTTCCCGAGGGGAAACGGGATGCTGCTTAGTACAGTTTGCTAGCTGGTGAAGACATTGCAATACACCCACTTACTCATCATCTTTGCATGAGGAGAAGTGACAGAAAAAGGGGAGGGAAATAGCAGAGGGAATTCCTTCAGTGTTTTAATAAAAGAAAGATTAGTTACAAATATCAAACAGATTGTATGCTAATACTAATATCAAATACAGTATTCTTTTTAACTGTAAACTTTTCTAAAATAGAGTGCTTTACTTCAGTGAAGCTGTAGTTAACTGTACAATGTTTTGGAAAAAAGATTAAGAGAATTGTTCTTGTCTGTAACTAAGGCAATGTAATTTTCATTTGCTTCCCTGTTCAGTCTTAAATGTGATGCTTCCAAACCTCATTGACTGACTGGGATGCTCTAGGCATGATATGTATACAATACTGAAATTAATTCTGTTATAATTAATTAATTAAATAATTTAAAAGTATTTTAAAAAGTAAGCTCTTTGTAGTGAATTAACTTAGAAGTACCAAAGTGTTTCCATGCCTTGTAGGTTTCCTCAGAGTTGAGGTGGAGGGCTTCCTTCATTTTTCAGGGTGAACTTTGAGAGGGAGAACGGCTGGCAGAGAAGGCAGGGGCCTATGCACCGGCCAGAACTGGTCCAAACTCAGAAAACAACTTTACCTACTATTTGTTTGTATTTTGTTTGACTTCCATATATTTTTCCCTTTTTGGTGTTGGAAATATTTAATCTTCGCACATATATCCACGTTAGCATTCAGCAAGATAGCGTATTTGTTTGTTGTTCATTATCCTCAGTTTCAAGGAAGAAGTTGAGGCAGAAAAATTAATATGCAATATTGATGAACAGTCATCCTCTATAACATATGCATAGTTGAAAATAATAGTGGGCAATCAATTCATACTGTGAAAGCTGATTTTATTTAAGTGCTCATTAAAATCTTTCCCATGCTACATCCTGTTGTGGCAGCAAGAGATCCTGTTTCAATTCAGCCTGAGACTTTCTATGTGAATCTGAGTTATTTAGTTACTCTGTTTGAGCTGAAGTCCCTTCATAAAGGGAAAAAATTAAAAAATGTGAAAAGTTGTAAGTTAAAAACAAACAAAAGCCATGAGAATGAGAACAGTGGAAGAAAATCCATTAAGAACTATTAAGTATGAAGGCACTGTCATTGCCTGAAGACTCTGAACCACTCACACGTTGACTACACGCCTGCTCTTTTCTCAGATTTGTCCCTAGGCATTCACTGGCGACAGGAGTACTACATCTTTGGTCTGACGTGACCTGACCATTCACATGTTATGTTACGTGTGGTGTGACAGCTGTTCACCAACAGCAGCAGAGTTCAGCAAGGAACTACCCCGTAAAAGCCTGTCTCTAGGACTCCCTGAGGTTTTTTACCTTATTAACGGCATAAGCAGTAGTGGAGCTCTGCTAAGGTGAAGTTGTTACAAGTTAGTAGGGGGACTAATACAAATCTGAGCGAGACCGTGTGTGGTGGGACCAAGAGGCTTGGGGTCTGTAGCACCATGGGTGGGCTTTAAACAAAGCGGCCTGTTGCTGGTCTGACACCAGGCATCCGTAGATCTGTGATCCTTTCAGCCACGTACAGGTTAGAACGTTTCACCTCATGGTTCCGTTCACATAGTTTACAACACCCTGCTTCATTTGATTGTCTGCTTTCTTCTTTTCCCACAGAATTATGGTTTGGAGACCGAAAACCTGAGAACTCTCTCTCACAAGCTGAATGCCTCAGCCAAAAATCTTCAGAACTTCATAACGGGTAGAAGGAGGAGTGGCCATTATGATGGCAGGGCCTCCAGACGACTGCCAAATGATTTTCTTACCTCTGTAGTTGACCTGATAGGTGCTGCCAAGAACTTACTAGCCTGGCTGGACAGGTAATTTACTCTTCCTTGATCCTCTACCCATGAGAATAATTACTCATTTTTATTTTTTAGTTTGTTCTTGTACCCTTTTATCCTAATATTAAAATATCAGTTCTGCTAATTCTAGCTGTAAATTTTGATGTGCAAATTTCAAAAATTTTGCAGGCAAAATGTAGTACTCTTTTCTCTTAGGAGGCTGCTAAATTATTCTCTAGTTATTTGTTCATACTCCTTTCAGTTTGATAGTATTTTCTGCAAAAATTGATATCTTACTGCCATAAATGGTAGCCCATTATTGGTAATTTCAGAAAGGAGGATGAGGAAGAAAAGATCATAGAATTTGAACTGTCTTTCTTTCATCAAAAAGACACAAAATAAGCTGGAGTTAAGTTAATCAATTAAGAATATTAAAAGTAAATTATCTTACTTGCTTAGTCGGGAAAGAAAAAGTTTCTTATTGGAGTTTTTAGCAAGAATTTGAGAATTTGAACTGATTACCATTAATGCTCCAGATAAACATAGTTAAAATTTTGGCTGTAGGAAGACAAAAACCAAAACATAAAATGACATCATGGAATTTATGTTTTGTTTCAGTTTTCTAGAGTTATAGTAATGGAGAGATTTATCTGGAATCTGACTGCTCTTGAATGTATAAATGGCACGTTAGAAATCATAGTGAGAGTGAATCACCCTCCTTCACAGGATTTATATAATCCTGGTGACATCTTCCTAACCTGATGCCAGCAGTCATATTCTTTTGGGCTACGACCTTGTCAGTTCTTATAAATTCAAATGAGGTCAGATTCAGCTAGAATTTGGAAAGCCTGCAGAAAATCCTAGTGTGCAGGAAACTGTTAGTGACTAAGTATGCATTACTTTGCTCTCTGAATTAAGGTGCTAACTGCTGCTGAAGAGTGAGTGATGTCATTCTAGAAATGTTGTCTTTTTAATGAACCATACACGAGAAATCTTGACTACTTACTTTTTTTTTTTTGGAAGCTCGTATTTCACCATCCTTAAGAATGATAACTTCTGGTGTTCTGGCCAAAATCCACTTTACATCCTTCCTGCCAACATTGTTTCTTGTTTCAAAGGCATATTTTAAAAAAGTTGTGTGATTTGCTGCTGGAGATTGTTGTGGTTAGGTGATTCACAATTCTGTGGTGTAGACCTGATCTCAGTATTACATATATCTTCTAAATGCCCACAGAGACTCCAAAAAACAGTAGACTGTACTATAGAAAAATACATTCATTATTTCAAGACTTTTTTGGACTAAACCATAGAACAATTAACTGACCTGATTACATTTGCCTTTATGAAAATGAATTTGCTAACCATTAGTCAGTTATACTATATACCATTGCTTATACTGTAAACATGATTTATCCTTAACATTATGTAAACCTATTCTTTCCTTCTCACAGGTCTCCATTTGTCAGCGTGACAGAATACTCACTGCTGAAAAACAACATTGTTCAACTGTGCCTGGAATTAACAACCATTGTGCAACAGGTAGGAGTGGTTATCTTCCACTATTTCTGAGTCCCATTGCTTAAAAATCGACATAGTAAAAGCATTGCCAAGCTTTTTCTTCACCAGAAAAAAAATGTTTTAGCCTTATCTTTCCGTTCCTTGTATAGTCTCTTTTTGCGGGAGTGATGGGAAGACTTTAGACGTTAGAGTGTAGGAGGGGAAGCAAGACAAAAGAAGGGCTCCATTGCCTCCCTCTGTTGTATGCTGGCAAACTTTTCCATGTAGCCTCACCGTAGAGTAGTCATAGAACTCGTTTAATTACAAAGGCTTCCAGAGGCAGTAGCATTCTGCAGACTATTTTTTTTTTCTCAGTTTTGTTTTAGTTCTTACAGGAAAAAAAAAAAAAAAACATATTTTGCATTTGTATTTTCTAACTGAGGCTGAGAAAAAAATAGCAGTCTTTGTCTTTTACAATATTATCCTTAATTTCTAATATTCAGCTTTCTTTCCTTTTAAGAATTTTTGTCCTTTATGCATTTTTGCAGTGGAAAACAAAGATCCTTCTTCTGTTTTCCTGGTTTACAAATTCCTATGTAGGCATTTAATTATTTATATATCTTTATTAAGCTTTCTCTTACAAGGTGTTTATAACACTAGGCTATTTTTGATTTACAGACTAAGCAAAATGAACTTCTCTACAGTACAAAAAGTTTGGATTTTGATTTCACCCTTCAGCTGATATTGCACTTTGTTTGAGTTTGATTTTTCCCTATAGTCTTGGTGGAAATCATATAATTTTGAATTGCTGTCTTCATTTCTGCCATTCGTTTGATTGGTTTTGGCAGATGAAATTCAGTTTTCTGCTAGCAATAGTTTGGGGTTTGTTTTTTCCTTCAATTCTTCTACTCCACTGCAAAAGCTGTCTTTCTTTTGACAACTTAAAAACAATCTGTCTTCTACCATAAACTCCAATACATTCCAAAATGAAAAATGTTCAGTTACTACTTCAGGTCAGTTACAAGTCAAGTCAAGTTTCGTCTTTTGCTTATCTTATTTTCAGATCTTTATTGTTTAATAGCCATCTATTAACTTGTTTTTACAGTATGTTAAACTTAGCACCAAAAAGTGTAGATGAAGCAGTATCATTTTAGGGAGACAGTTTTGTTGCTACTAAATCTGAGGAAAATTTATCTTAATGTGTGAAAGCAAAGGTGTCTCACCTAAACCAAAACTGTGGTCTTAACTGTAGGATAAAATATGAATTCAAAGGCATAACTAATTGAAAGGCATAACTAACAGAAACCTAGATCTCAGGTCCTTTCTAATACTCTTATCCTTTCTAATAGTCCTTTTTCTTTTAATGAATGAGTTAAGTTTTAGATATCTAATCAGCGTGAAAGCAGCAGCAAAGGCCATGCATTTAGCGCATTAAGTGAGTGAAGAATGTTTTCAACCTGAAGATATATTTTGTGCAAAATTAACATGCTTTATGTGTATTATTTACAGCTGCCACTCAAGGTGAACGTCCTTTTAAACAGGGGACATTACTGTGTGATCTCAGTTTAATACAGACAATCCTTATGTATTTTCTTGCTAGGATGTACTGTAGGTATCTTAGTGGCATAATCTTAGATGTAAAAAGGAAATAAATTTTCTAGCTGTTAGGTCATAATCTTTGAGTAAGTGTGAAATAAGATCTTCATTCAAAGTTTAAACAAAATACATGCATTGCAACATTGGGTATTATTATTTACATGCCATGTAAATGCTATGATGAGTCATCAGCCATTTGTTCGTCTGTAAATAGTGTCTTCTCATACTGGCTATAAGAAAATGGATCTTTATTCTCTAGTTTTACACCTGTCCAGTATTCTTATCCCTCACAATCCCCCTT
This sequence comes from Cygnus olor, assembly GCF_009769625.2. Taxonomy (NCBI): domain Eukaryota; kingdom Metazoa; phylum Chordata; class Aves; order Anseriformes; family Anatidae; genus Cygnus; species Cygnus olor. The sequence continues at coordinate 2,635,261 of NC_049181.1, forward strand.
TCACTAAAATAAGGAGGAAAAAGAATAGCATTATGTAAAAAACTACATAAACTTTGAGGCATAGATTTTGAGGTCTAATGATCCATTAAAATGTGTTGAAGATAATGTACATAAAAGCAGGATGAGTATTTTAAAATTTCAGCTCTCTGTAGACTTAGTTGTGAAGTATAACTTCAGTGTTAAAGCAGAATAACTTATTTTAGTTCTGAAAATGAATCCATCAGATTAATTTAACAGAGTTTGGATTTGGTTTTGACACAGAATTGTGGCTACGTTGGAGGAATGGTAAGTGGAGTAACTGGGAGATAACAGGTTAGGGATTTTGTTCTTAAAATGTAGCCAGTGGTTAATTTTTCCTTGAGTAGAAAGTGTTCACTTGTTCTAGTGGAAGCTGTTTTCAGATTATTTTTTCCTGATAATTTCAAAGATGTTTAAATCCATGATAAATGCTTCAATAGAAGCAAGCATTCTATAAACAAAAAAAAATTCTTACCAAAGAACATCAGCACAACTCGAGCTATTTTTTTTCAATAACAGCCAAACACTTTTTGTTTGTTTTCCACATCAGTCATGTTTAATCAACCTCTCTGAGATAAATTAAGAGATCATATCACAGATTTTTTCCCTGTTTTTACTCAAATACTTTGTGTTTAGGATGATGCGTATGTTTTAAAAGCTATCTAGTTCACATTGCAATTGATGGAAAATTGGTTTTTAGAAGTTTCCTGTACCTGGTCTAACTTTGAAATTAGCTCTTCTTTGAGCAGGTGGTTGGACTAGATAACCTTCAGAGTCCCTTCCACCTGAATTATTCTGTGATTCAGCAGCTGCTCTTAAAAACATGAGTGTTATTTTCAGTTTGAACTTCACAGACTTGAGCTTTCAGCCCCTCAGTCTTGTTATGCTTGTGCTTGCAGAAGAACATTCTGTTATCAAACATCTGTTCACCATTTTCTAAATGTAGATTATGATAAAGTCTTTACCTTAATTAAACCAGGTAAAATGAGTTACTCTAGTGTCTTCACCAGGCTCTATTTTCCTAATTTAAGAGCAGTCTCATTCTTTTTAATGTGTGGATTCCAGAAGTGTTCAATGTTATGTGTGCAAGCAACATATTTTAAATATCATTTTGTCATGTCCACCATTCAAAGGCTGCAGTAGGTCTCTACTGAAGTGTGATATTGGGAAGTGGCATTCAAATGGCAAATACAAAGTTTTAAGTTCTTTTCAGACCTGCTCCATCATAGGGTTTCTTTTGTTTTTTGACTTAACTCATGCTGCTTTATTGTGCTAAGATAATGAACTAAATATTTTACATGTATAAGTACTTCTATGTGTTAACTGTCCCCAAGACTTGTCATAAAATATTCTTTACAGTATCTGAAAATTTCAGCAGTACTTGCAATCACTTTCAGAATTGTAAACTAAAATTATGAATGTTGTATCCAAGTCCTATTAATCTTTTTTTTTTTCTTTATCAGTATTCAGAAACATGCTCTTTTACCTTATCAGAGTTGTGAAGGTGTCCTGTACCTTTGAAAGATAGGATGTTCTGGATAGTGCAGAAGCTGGCTTTTATGTAATACTGTTGCTGTGACTATTTTGCAGCTCCTTATTTTACTGTTTCACATAAAGAAATAGAATGCAGCTAATAGAGAAATATAATGCAGCTACTATTTTTTAAAAGTTTTAAACTCTAAATAAAATAAAATAAAAATAATATAAAAAAAACATTTTTTTAACCTCTTCTTGTTTATGCAGGACAGAGAAAGAATATCACTAGAAGTATTATTTATTTTCTAAATATATATATATTTTTAAATAAAATAAAATTTTAAATATATATATATATATATATAAATTCTATAAATGTTAGTCCTGGAAGAATATATATATATATATATATAATTTTTATTTTTTTAAAATGAGATCCCCAGTGCATTGCTATGTATCAAGAAAAAAAAACAACATAGAAGAATATTGTCCTACATATCATAATATTTTTAGTATAATATTGCAAGTGCTTTTAACCTCTCAGTTAAAATAGTCTGATGTATTAAAAAAAAAAAAAAAAAAAAAGTCAATATGCATATAATTTGGAAGGAATCCCAAAACCATTAACATTTTTAATGCTAATGTAATCTTGAATGTGCAACCTAAGTATAGCTAACATTAATTCTGCTCTACAAAACAGTAAAATTTCAGTTTTACTGTACAAGTCTTTGACCTGAACTAATTAAGCTCGTTCAGAATTAAGCTCATATTGTGTTTCTAGCACAGAAATTAAAGGAATAATTTAGATAGGACCATTAGCTCTGAAGTCAAGCTGTAAGCTGTCCTGTGATCATTTGTTTCTCTTGGTACTTGAAGGGTTAAAGGTATGCTGTTTGAAGTGTGTACAAGTTGTAGGGAAAACTGCCTTGGGCAATGCCAACCAAACTGACTAATTGAAATCTTTTTTGTGCTGAAGAAAATAACAGTATGAATACAGAAGAAACATCAAAGGGATGCTTGACCATGAAATGCTAATATAAATTCTTCTGTGTTCCTGGGCACTCACAATCTGGTTTTAACTTTTATTCCGTGACAGTATTTTGAAAACAGTCTTCACTCAGAAATTAATTTCTCTACAGAAGTGCCAGTCCTCCCAAATGAACTTGATGCTTAGATTTGAGGCTGAGACAGTCGGTTGTGCTCCAGGCCTGTGCGCGGGGCTGTGGGGCTCGCTCAGGCTGAAGTTGCCCTGCAGCAGCCTCGGGTGCACCGAGGGACACCTTCCTTGGTGCGGTGCCCCACGGGAGCAGGCTAATGAGCTGGACGTGGCCTCAGCACTTAACTGCGTTTATTTTGTTACATAAAAGCACCCCATTGACACAGCAGGTAGGCATCACAGGCGGGCGCCCACCATATAGGAGCCTGGTGGGCTGCATGCCTCAGGCACGTGGCGGAAGGTTCTGGAGCTGGGGCCGCCAGGGCCACGGGCTTGGCTGTGGCTGCCCTCAGAGGTGACCAGGTTTGTGGGGAGTTCCAGGCGTTTCTATTTTCTTCTCACACTGCCTGGCCAACTTGTGTTTTCTTTATGCTCCTTTTAATTTTTTACTAAAACATCTTGAGGGCTGGGGTGGCTGTTCGGGGTGTTGACGGGCAGGAGAAAGGTGAATTAGAGCTGCCTCAGAGCACTTGGGCCCTCTTCTGTAGCAAAGGGTTGAATACTGTCTTGCCGTGACTCTGTCTTGCAATATAGGATCTTTCTGAAAAAATCATCAAACATTAAATAACAGTAGGGATGGTAGATCTCTTTTAGGAAAAAGCTTCAAAAAAGCAAGTAGTGTTCTAGCCACCTGAAATTCTGTTAAATAAAAATGTGAGTTAAGGGACTAATAAGTTGTGGATTGCTAGGATTTATTATCCTTAAAAAACTTGCAAAGTGGACACACTATGTTTAGTAACTTTAACATTGTATTTTTCAATATATCTATTTTCTCTTCCTTCCCATGCCTTATAGTAACACACCCTACCTTGCTGTACTTCTGACGTGACTGCATCCCACGCAACCTGTACAACAGCTAGCAAGCGTTCTGCCTGGCAAGGCCAGGCAATGTCTCTCTCTCTCTGATTATCAGTGAATTTCCAGCATGCCAGATAAATTATATTCAGTTATTTTTTTCTTGCTGTCACAAATCTGTCCCCCTGGTTTACATGTATATTATTGTTGGTATTGAGCACAGGATTTTCCTTACTATAAATGGAAAAATAGATCCTGGAGCTTAGACAACCACAAGAGAAGTATGGATACTTTTATGAAATAATCCTTTGGGCATGACAACTAAAGAGCTCATTTGTCTTTACAGGTAAATCTGTAAGAGAGAGCTATCAGCATAAAGTATGCTTTTCTTTCTTAATAGGAGATTTAAAATAAATTTAATTAATTGTTGTTTTAATTATTTATTTTTTATTTTATTTTATTTTACCACAGGATTGTACAGTGTATGAAACAGAAAATAAAATTCTTCATGTGGTAAGTAATCTATGTATTCTACTATGGTATTCTCTAGTCCTACTAACCTACTGGATACTCCCTCTCTTGCCCCCCTCCACACAGTTCCCTGGAGTAATGCTCTCTCTGTCATACCTGCAGTTAATTGCAAATAATTATTGTTCTCAGGTTGTTTTAGAAGCTTCATGGTACTATGAGATGATACATTCTTAAAAGTGTAGTACTCTTACTAGGACTGCTGATGTGGAATTCCATCAATGGATCCATCACCTATTGCATTACTAATTTCATTGGTTGTCAGACTGAGAACACTGTAAGAGCCTTCAGCACTCTAAAAATCTAATGACTCAAGGGAAATGGAAGAATCTCATGCAAAGTTATTGATTGGATACTGGCCTTTAAGTGCAAATACTTTATATTTTCATGGTACCAGCACAGAAAGCTTATACTGACAGTGAGATAGAGTTAAAATGTATTGTTAAAGGGAAATCTCAAAGGATTTACAAGTTCAGATAAGCTTTTGACAAGCTCTAACCAAGTTCCTGACTTTTTTTTTTTAAAGCCTTTTACACATACTCTGCTTCCAGCAGGGATTAAAATTTGCCATAAAACATTGATGTGCTGTTAAATTCTGAAAGCCTGCAGTGACTGTCACGAAAAAAAGCTTACTATTACAAACCTGATTCTGAAAAGAACTTCTAAAAGCACCTGAAATCTTCTGGGATTTGGAATGTATATATATATATACAAACATCTTTTAACCCATGACTTGTAATTCTAACTGTATACAACTTCTAGAACTCCATTTTATCAGGAATGTTACTTTTGACTTTTCTACCTGTTCTGGATAGAAGCATGAAAAGGTAGAAAAGGAGAGAAATGTTTCAGTTATAAGTCTTTTCTAGGCTTAGCAATGAAAGTGTGATGAGCCCTAAGGAGCCTGGATCCGAAGACAGTAGAACTCGCCACAGCCTGATCAAAATCACCTGGAGCTACTGCAGAGCATCCAGGCTCTGAAAATCAAGTTCATTACCATAACTCTGAAGTGGAGTGAGAAGAATCACCATCTTTCTCACAGCATCTTAAAAAATAAAATAAAAATTAAGGATACTGAATTAGAGAATGAGCTTTGTAAATTATTAATTCCCTTTATGGTCTTATTTTATTTCTTAAAAATAATCAATAACATTAAATAAAAGAAAATGCTCCAGAAAAATAATTGTGATACTCTAAAGTAAAATTTTACATTTATGAGACTAAGGATCTCTAACTCCACACCACATGGAACTTTGTTTTAAATCTGAAAGATATTATGAAAGATATAGTAGAGTAGTGAAGGCAGATGTATAAAACAATGATTCAGGATTGACTTTCTTCATCGGTTACCAGAGAGCTACAGTGAGGTGTAGATTTGTTTGGAGGAGCTCCACAGTAGGCATGTGTATCCTCAGATGATGTGATTGCACAAGTCATATGAGTAGACTGTATCTACTCTGCAACTCGGGTGTTACAGGAAAAGATAAATTATGAAGGAGTAGTTTTCAGGATCAATTAACAAACAACAGCACATGTCTGAGAGTCAGATTTCTTTTGTCTGGATGTCTGGTCAGAAAAATATGTTTTATAGGACTCTGTCAGTTCTGTGTATATATATATACATATATATATACAGTACACCTATGATAATTAAAAATGCCAACCTGCTAGTTGCTCTTTCTCTCTGCAGTAAATGCAGATCATGAACTTAAATTCATTGTACAGACCTAGCAGTAGCTGCCATAGTAAAATATTTTTGTGACATACAAGTTTCTGTGGTTTGTTAAAGACTTAGTGCTGTCGTAGAGATTCTGTTCTTGTCACAGCACATTTCAGGAGTGTAATAAATAGTTTTAGACAGCCTGTAGAAATGTATGTAGAGTTCCACTGCATCAGGTACTGAACTTCATGAAGCACCCATTTTTGTTTGAGATTTTCTTAAGTTCAGTGGTATTGCACAATCTAGAGAGCACGAACATAGTTTCACAGTGTTTTTGGAACTAGTACATAGGATTTCAGTGCTTTCTATTTTTTTATGCTAAAAATACTTTAGCATATGCTAATGTGTTTCCTCATATTGACAGTGTTAGATCAAAGGTTAGTTCCAATCCCTGTGCTGTTATTCATGAATTCTCCTCAGTTGTTCCCATCAATACTGTCTCAGCCTTTGCATTATTTGTAACTGATGTCAGGTCTGTCTTGTATCTGCTGTACTACTTTTACGGCAAACTGGTATTTTTAATTATTCCAATATATTATTATTGAGTATTTTGCTGCTGCTAATCTCCTACATCAACTTTCAATAACTTTCAACTTTAAATAACTTTCTGAATTGTAGTGAGATCTTAAAGATTCATAAGATTAAGTTTGTTTGAAAACTTTTTTATTTAGTTCCAAAGTTTATTTACTGAGAAAGTATTTGCAGGTGACAACTGTAAAATTATAAAGCATAAGAAAGTAGATTGTGTTGTCTGTGGATTTAGTCTGTACCTCATCTGTGTGTATGATCTTAAAAAGATGTCAAAGCCTAAGAGGGTGCCTTAGTTTGAAATCAAAATAGTATTTTGATATGATAGTAATTCAAAAGCTGGCTGAAAGTATATACACACAGCCAGAACAGCCATCAGGCGGTATGTAGACTAGCAGTAAAATACATTTTTTGAGCCATCCAGTTTCCATATCTGTGGTGGGAGAAGACAAGACCTAAAGTTTTGTTTACGGTTTCTGGCCCAAAGCTGAAACTGCTAGAAGTGTTCCTGTTACTTTGGTGACCTTTAGCTGTAGTCATGCATACCTGAATGTGAGGCTTTGCATCTTGCATCTGGTACAAAATGCCAATGCCACATCCGGTACTGCAGAGCTGTACTTAACTTTCCAGATGAGTAACTATACAGTGAGTTGAAATATTATCTATAAATTCAGTCAGTTAATTTATTCATTGTGACAACTTTATTTGTTTAACTTATATGTATAGTGTCAAATGAGATATTAGAAATCCTCATGGTTTTGCAAATGCCTGAAACAAAACTTCCCTTAAGGGATTTCACTACCATTTGCAATAATTATTGAAAATGAGAGTATAGCCCCCAAAGGAAAATAGATGCATACAGTGTAACTTTGACGGGAAGACCATTCTAGAATTCATCTAAATTAATGCTTTCAAATTAGGTTCAAATATTTTTAGGCATATTCTTTTTGAAGGAACACTTTAAGAAACACATGCAAACATGGGAATAAATCTTTACACATGAAAATTCTCTGAGAGTCCAGATCAGTTTCTTTCTGATCCACAGACTTGCTGTTTGGCTTTGATGAATAGGTTTAATCTGTCACTATCGCTGTTACCATTGATGCACTATGGTTCTTACTTGGAAGGTGTTTGTGTGGATTCACATTAAGGTTTTGAGATCTTTAGCTGGAAGGCATTGTAACATAAAATTATTATGTTGTTATATTGACCTAGAATACCAGTTAAAGGATGTGTTTGAAGATGCATAAGAATTTTATTTCAGGCACTGTTTCTGCCAGTGTTATTTTTAACAAAGGAAAGACCCAAGTTGTATAATGCAAAATTCACTGAGTTACCATTGTTCGTGGAATTTCTCTGATTATTTGGTAACCGAAATAGGTTATTAAGTTGGTGTATAAGGCATTTATTTTGCCTGTTTCACTCTACTTCCATTGTATTTGTACTGGTACATCATAATAACAGATGAGTTGAAGTTCATCAGGCTTTTTGTGTTTTTTTTTTTTTTTTTCAAAGTGCATATAATCAGGGTGGAGAAATTAATTCAGGTACTTAGGTGTTCTCAGTGAATAATAAAATATTTTGGTCAAAAGAGCTGTACACGCATGTATATTTTATTGACATGGATGTTTTCTGTTCACTTAAGCTCTCATTCTTGACTTTCCAGCTCCTTGACAACCTGTAGGTTTCACAATGCTAAGAAATAAATGATCTGTTTATTCTCAGATAGTTCTCAGAAGAACTTCTTTGCCAGTAGTTGCGGTTGAATATGAGTAATTATATTGACTTGTTTTTCTTCATAGTGTAAAACCTTGTCTGGAATTTGTGACCACATCATTTCACTCTCATCTGATTCTCTGGTGTCACAGTCAGCACATCTTGAGGTAGTTCATCTCACCAGCATTATGCCCAGTGAGGGTTTGGTAAGTAGCAAAGCAGTTTAACTGTTAGAATACAGAATACAAGCATCAGTTCCTGAAAATGATTTCTTTTTTTAATTTGTCAAGAAATCAAAATGTATTTTCATGCAGTGTCCTACTATTTCTTTTTGTAAGCTGAATCTGATTTCTGAAAGTGGTTTCATTAGCATCAATGTAAATAAAAGGATTGTAATTAAAAAAAAAAAAAAAGCTTGTTTTACCTAGGGCTTCATGTGCAACTGGTAAACATATGAGCATATAATTAATTACCATTAGTTAATGTGCTTTGAAAATGATTAGTGGAAGGTATGTTTCTTGGTCTTGTACTGAAAGAGTTATATGCCTCCCTTATGATTCAGTTCAAATAAAACTTTAATTAATATCATCCAAGAAACAAAACACATCCCTTACATTCATAAATTATTGTTCACTGAGCAGACTAGGTAGGTATCTTCTGAACATCCTGGCTGCCTTGCAGTAGCAATTGATCATACCATTAAAATTTTCCCTTGAGTTGATAATGTAATAATTATTTGGCTACCCTTTGTTAGTGCTAATGTACTGTTATATTTGAACAAGGGCTTTTTATGAGGTTCTAGGTGTCCATGGGCAAAGGTTTCCATCTCCTCTCCCTAGTCCCCCACTTCACAATCATTCTGACATCAGTAGGATGTAAGATTCATAGGGATAGTGCCTGGGAACCTAACATCCTGCTAATACTAGAACTTTGGAACAAGATGATCTTTAAGATCCCTTTCAACTCAAACCATTCAATAAAATCTAGAGTGTATGGTAGCACTTCAGGCACTTGGATGTTCTTGCACGGGCTCATCTGCAGAAAATTCTGGTACTGACAATTTAAAATATGTTTTAGTGTCATTATATGCATTGTGATATGTTTCTTATTTGTAACCGAGAGTGATTTACAGATTTGTTCTAATTCCTGTTAGTTGAGATGTTTTGTATTATTTCACCGTGTTATTCTTTGCTCTGACACTGAATAGTAATGAACAGCATGTGCAAGTTCCATCAAAGTTACAAGAGCATAATTATTGATGTATGCGTATTAATTTGAGACTGCTGTATTTTAATAACAAGTAATTTTTTGTATGACTAGATATGTTACTTTAGTCTTTATAGTTAACAAAGAACACTACAGCATCATAAAATGCATTTAATTTTAATTCTGTGGCATCATAGACACTTAGCCCAGTACATACTCCTAAAGACAGACAAATTGCTTGCTGTGCTGCTGCATCCTAATTGCCAGATCTGCTCTACTTGTGGCTTGGCCTCTCTTGGTCCAAGTTCTGGGTTAATGCAGGGATATCCAGGAAATGCCAGATCAGTGTCATTTACACCTTGTCCAGTATATATATTGTAAAACCGTCAGTGCTTCTGACTTGCATTAAGACTACTACATCCTGTCCACTAGCAGTCTGGATCTCTGTGACTTTCCTTTCTATCCAGAAATGTGCAACATTAGGCAGGTGGCTTTCAGGAGTTCTCGGGTATGAATGGTATACTTTCTGAGCAGCTTATCATGCAACCTCAGAGTACGATTTAATCCTTTAAGGCATAGGTGGCGGAGGTAAGACTTGTTGGCTGCATTGTCGTGGCCAGTCATGTGGCCTGCAGTTTCCTCCAGACTGCCCTCTTTTCCAGCAGAACGTCAAGCAGACAGGGCCTGTGTTGTACCACTGCTGTAGGCTGGGCTCCATCGCTAAGTGGAAGAGCTGTGGTGTACTTCTCCATCTGCAGCGTACCGATAAGTTTGTAGCCAACACAACTGCAGTAACTGGGTACTGCTGACAGAGGACATGAGACAAATACTGCAATCAAAATTGCCCATTTAAATTTTTTTTTTTAGATGAAGTGAAATCACCGTGAATGACTGAGTTTTCTATGCCTAATTGTGAAGGCACTATAACATGGTAGGTTGGAAAGTTCTTTATAATCAATTTTGCTGACATTATGTTCTGCTTAGGAAAAAAAAATATAAAAAAAGGACTATAAATGGGAATAAAAGAAAAATCATGTGAATAGGAAAAGAAAACATTAATCAGAATCAAATATAGAACAGAGTAATGAATTACAAATGGCTTTCTCATGATTGTATAGCAGTTTTTTTCCACAGGATCTCTGCTCCATTCAAGAGAAAAATGAATGCTTTTCACTGAATGGAAAGTATTCAGAGTTCCATTTTTATCCTTATCATTCATTGTAGGGTTTGATGTCGTATTTACCACACTTCAGCTAAGCTCTGTGTTCCTTTGAGATACTAATTTCATCATGAGATTTTTTTTATGGCCTTACTGGGTGCTTCACAGACACTAATTAATTTATCCTCAAAACACACTTGTGAAAATGATACTGCAATTCTAGTTGTATAGATAAGAATCTAATGTACAGAGAAATTTGGGCCAAAATCACCAAAAATCTATTTTTTGGGACTCAACTGGAAGTACTTACCATGTGATTTTTCAGAATGCTTGTTACTTTTATAGACTCAGTTTAAAACAGTCTCTCTTGATTTTAAGTATAGCTGAGGTTTTCAGAGCTATTGAGAACTCTAGCTACAGCTTCATACAGGGCTGGCACCTAGAAAATGAACTCAATTGTTTGCCTTTGGTGAAAAATCTATTGTAAATTATTTGCTCAGATTTATATAAGAATTCAGTTATCTGGAATAATATTCAGTTGCCTTAATTATGAGTCTTTCTCTATTTGCAGAACTTCATTTGCAAAATTGCTTTTATTATATATCTTCTAATTTCTTCAGCAAATGAGCCAGAAATCCTACAGATACTGCATAAACTTACACATAAACTGAATTAATTTCGAGGTCCAAGTCCATGCAGTTACTACACTGAGTCAGTACTCCTGCGGAGGTGTGTCTGTGTGTTTAATTGTTTATATAAATTCTGTATCCTTACATTTTCACAAAGAGATTATTTAATTTGAATGTGTACCTTGAGTTCTAGCATCTTCGAGCTTTCTATACATGCATTTATGAGCTTAATAGTCTTTCTTTCTTGGCCTCTAAAGTGTCTTCTTTTTCAGTCTGCTTTGTCAAAAAACAGTCTCATCTCGCGCATTCCTCAGAAGACGCTCTCTGCTGATAGTTTCATGGCTGTTTGCTGGACAAAATAATTTCCATTGGGAAGCACACCTTAGAAACATGCTACTTTTTTTGTCTCTTTCTATTCCTTCCCAGCCTGTACCAGTCAAATGCCAAAACACTCTCCATATATTCGCTATTACATTTTAAAGTAACTCTCAACATTGTCAAACTCCGTCTCTCTTGAATTGTCTTACTAGACATGGTAATCCAATTTACCATTCTTTCTGCTTAGACAAAGACAGGTTTCCATTCATTTGCATAATAAACTTCCTTTTGAAGTTACAATAACTTGCAGTAAATGTAACTGCAGTGTGATTTTAATTTCTAAACACTGCACACAACTCAGTACAAGATCAGCATGATCTCTCAGATCAGCATGATTTTTCAGAATATCATATCTGTCTGGTATATCAGAATATATGGTATCTGATATGATATCTTATATGTAGAGAGAGAATATCTGATATGATGCTATCATATCAGAATGTCATAACCAGTTAAGAAAGAGCAACTGTTTGCTTCTATCCCAGAAAAGGCAAAAAAGCCACCTCCCACTGAAAGTCTCCCATCCAGAGGCTAGGATGTGTTTCAGGATTTACAAGTTCCCTCCTCTGAGTGTTTTTTTTTTTGTGTGTGTGAAATACGCTGGCAAAATATCCATCTTACTTAGTTGTAGCCTGCTGGTTTTGCTGTGTTTTTACTTTGACAGTTCATATGGCTGGCATATATGGAACAGTTCACATGCAGTTTGCATAAAGACCTACGAAGTTTAAGCAGCCAATAAAAATATTTTTGTTTCTATCAGATTTTATTACATAAAGTAATAAGATCAAAATAATGGATATTTAGGTCCTATAATAATGTATTAGCTAAGAGTTAATTGAAGATTAAGGCTTCTATAACAATATTAAAAGAAGAATATTAAGAATATTAAAAGAAATTAAAGGAGAATATGACTGTTCTGAATAAGCTGAATCAATACGCATGCTTTAAGTCACAGGTACAATAGAAAATAATGGTAAACAAAATAACTATTTCTAGCAGTTTCAGGAGTGTTTGCAGTTACTACAATTGGATCTACTTAGTTATTCATATCCGGGCTTGGGAAAAGCAGCCTTGATGCTTCAGATCAACTGCAGGATTAAGTCAGTATTTGTCTGGAACTCACATTATCTGACTGAATATTTTTCAGAATGTATTTCCATTTCTTTAGGCTTATTAATCATTTAAAAATGCTTATATTAGTAGAAATGGAATGAAGCAGAGATGAACAAAAAGATGGACAATAGCCCATTCAGTTGAAAGCAAAGCCCAGCTCTAACCTAATTCAGGTTGTGAATACTTGTGTGCTTTTTTTTTGGTTCACAGAATGAAAGCTTGTCTACTTGACTAAATTTTGCAGTTTTGGACATTTACTTATAATGCAGAATGGATTATTTTATTTTTTAACTAGAAGTTTGATGAAAATGATCCCTTTAAAGCCTTTCATTTATATCCATAACGTGACTTTGTATACATATATGAGCAACTTGAAAATTTGAAGGCTTCTGCTAAACTGTGCCAGAGTTGCTTACAATATGCCTGGGAGGTTTTAGTTGTGCTTTTCACAAATGATGATTTAAAAAATGAGTACCAAAAGTAGCATTGACATATATTGTCCTTCAAAAACAACATTTTTCTGACTGTGTCTTTTCTTACTGAAGGATAAATTATCCTTTAAAAACCTTCATACCACAGAAGGCAGTTGAGAGCTGGATTCAACTTACACACTGCATTGTCTGTAAAGAAGGGTAGGCAAGTGCTGACAGGTGGCATATCAAGGATATGTCTTTTAGGGAAAAACATTTACAGGGTTGGAAAGAGGGATTTGAAGTGTTGTCTTTCAAGCAGGGAACATATCTGGCCTCTAGAACACCCAGCACAGACTAAAGAAAGCAGTTTTCAGAATTGGTATGTGTTTCTCAGGGGGTTCTTTTTAAGAATATTTTCAGTCTTATTTTCATAATTATACTCAAAGCTTTCTCCTCTGTGGAAAAATATTTTTGGAGCTATTACTCTATACATGATGGGTATGTGTATATAAGTATTTATGTTATTGTTTATGTTTTATATATAAATATTTGATAAATAGCCTGCATTCTGAACTATATAGAGGAATAACTGAATGTAACTTTTTTTTATTTTTTAGATAAAATACAATCTTTCAGACTTCTCAGGTAATGTATCTCCTCCCGTAAAGGAGATACAGTGCTACCGTAGCGGTCAACGAAAAACAACTGACATTTTTCTTTAAGGGGATACAAGGATGAAAGCTTTATCTAGAACAATTTGAATCATTCACAAAAATACTTTATTGTAATGTATTTTGTTGTTAAACTTCAATAGCTGAGGTGAAAGAGCAGATAGCAAACTGTAGGATAATTCTTAGTTGATTAGTCAGTTTTTCTGTTTCTCAGATGTCATATGTTAAAGGACAGAATCGGTGGTTTTTTGTTTTGTTTTGTTTTGTTTTCCCCAAAAAATACATATAACTTAACAAGAGGCTAGGAACTTTGAAGAAATACTTTGAACTATGAAGAAATATATGATAAAACTTAGTGAAAAGTTACCACTGTGTTTTATTTTCACCTTAAAAATCTATTAATCTATTGATCCATTAGGTGAGGAATTAATCTTGTCAACAGGTAAAGTGTTAAAATTGTGATGTTAAGTTTGATAATAAAAGTGTGGCTGGAAATGCGACTGAATGTCATGATGTGTTACGATGTGTTAAAGTAACAGACGTCTGTGATGGATGTGGTGATGTTGTTTAACATTCTGGCAAAAAGTTCATTGTGGAAATGCAGCATACTAGGTGGATTTTAATCTCTGTGTAAGATTCTTAATGGAGACTCAGTATCCCATTTCTAGTGAGGATGTTCAGGGTTTTTCATGATCTCTTGTGTATGTCTTCTAGTTGGCAAAGACAGAATCAGACGTTTGTCAGTAACAGTTGAAGGTACTATAGAGACAGTAAAATAGCAAACTGATAAAATTAAGCCAACTGTAGAGAAGGAAATAGTGGAAGACTCACCACTAAACTTTCTTCCTGCTAACTGTATTTCATGAAAATGATTTCAAAACTGCCAAGACTTAACTTGACCACCTCTGTTATGAACAAATGAAATAACTTATAGAGCAGTCTCTTACAAGAACAAGTAGTCAGAGTGTGTAATATATGTAATGGAGTTTCCTAAGAAGCAGGGTTAAGCAATATGATCAGTTTTAGCTAGTCTTTAAGATTTAAATAAGGTTTAAACTTGCTGAAATTAAATTAGTTTGCACAAAGGTAGAAGCCACATTTTGTCATGATGAAAAGTAAAAGCAGATCCATTTAGAGCAGGTTTTTCGGGGCTTCATCCAGTTAATTTTGGTCATCTGCAATGTCAGAGATTTCACAACCTGTCCAGGCAACTAGTTCCCGTGTTTTATCACCATCATTATTTTTAAAAATAATAGTAATAAATAAATAAATAAAAATCTGTCAAGTTCCAACTTGTGTCTGTTGCTCTTCATGTTCCCACTGTGTTCTCCCAAGAAGAGTTTGGGTCTGTCTTCTCTACACCCTTACAACTAAGGTAGTTGTATAAAGCAATAGGATTTTACCTCTGCATTATTTATTTATTTATTTTAGGTTAACAGCTAGCCTGCAGATCTTCATTAATGCTCAGGAATCTTGAAGTTGGTTTCTGTGAATAAAATGTTCTTTCTTATTTGCTGGGGGCTCTAAACTTCCATTTTGGCAAAACAAAGTGATGCAGAATTATTGAAAGGATAATGAATCAGCAGTGCAATGTATCAATTAGATTAATTAGATTTCAAAATTTGATGGATAACCGTAGTATATGGAGAAATGACCTTACTCCTGAAGAAGAATGCAGCAATTGAGTCTCACTGACATTCAAGGCTCTGTGTGTTTGTGTGTGTGTGTGTGTACACATAGATACCCATTTAGGTTGTCTCTCTGTATCTCATCAATCACCTCCTTCAAGCACAATTCATGCTGGACTAATTATAAAGCTCCTGTTAGCTCACCAAGATCATTTTTCTCTACAAATTGGCAATATGAGCACTAGCTTATGTACTTTCTAAGTTAGACCATGAACCAGTAACTCTCTGAAGATGGGGCATATAATTTTAAAGACTATTCTTGTTCATTGTTTCAGTTTTGTTGCTTCTTTTATGACATTAGTAATGAAAAGGGATTAAGTTAAATATTTCAAATACTGCATTGTAACAAGCTTTTATGCTGATGCTTGGTGTTGAATTTTTTCAAAAAATTTATATTGGAATTATAAATGCAATAAGTGAGAAAACTGTTTATCGTGGGTCTTGATACACATTTGTTTAACTTTTAAAAATGTTATTCAAGCATGGTTTATGCCAGTTTGTTGAAATAGTATTGTCCTTAAACTGGAATATGCATACTTATTTTATCATCATGCAAACATCATTTGTTTGTTTTCTGCAAGAATTAATTACTCTTCTTGGTCTTTTTTCAGGGGATGTATATCAAATCAACATATGACGGGCTGCATGTAATCACGGGAACAACTGAAAATGTAAGCTTCCTTATCCTAAAAGACTTCTATCATGTATGCAAATATCTTCTGTAGATCTGCAGTGTATTTTGTAATGTCAAAACTTGCTATGAAACAAGCTATTTTTATCTTTTTTTTTTTTTTCATATATCATGTTACTTTAAAAATTCAGAACCATTAAAAATAGATATGGAAAAATATCTGTGATGAAGTGACCAACTAATGTTATAATAAAATGAAAATCTTTAACTTCTATCTTCCAATACACCCTTCTAATTACGTATGTTTTCTCTGTCACAAAAGTATTTTGGTTTATATTGAGTATTTTTTTCTTATGCAAGAGCATCATCATTAGTCTTAAATAAAATCTGTTGTATTTAATTTTGTTATCTCCTTCAGATAAACCTCTCAAAACATAGGACAATTCAAGTTCATATTAAAAAAAATAAATAAATAAAGCTTTCAACAGATCAGTAATAGAAAACAATCTGCCTTGTATGGTTATATTGACCAGACTAGCTAAAGCATTGCAGAGTTGGTGATAAGTGTGGTCGTCATTTGACCAGCCTTTAATATGTACGGTGAGATTCCTTTTTGGAGTGAGTATATTATCATACAATGATGAATACTTTTCTGCTGGTTTTTTTCTTTTTAAAATGGATAGTATTGTTTTAAAAGCCTTTTCCTAATTAGTAAATGAATTTTCTTGAAAAGTAGAATGCTAGAAAAATTAAACTTGTGGAGATGATACCTGTCCTAAGATTGCCTCATAGGAAATGAATAGGTTCTGCGTGTCTAAGCAATTCTGTAAAACAGATCGTAAAATAATAAATTCTAAAGCATTTACAGTATCAGCAGTATTGGTGGCTGTAAAAAAGAAATGGGTAACACAGAAAAATAACTTAAAATATTATATTCAGGTTGTAGAATAATCTTTGATAAACCAGAAGGTTTTCAAGCTAGCAGTAATCACTGACAAGACTATCAGTAAGAAGGGAGAAATTGTGAAAAGGAGCAAATGAAAGAGAAGGGGGTGACTTGACAATGTTAGGGGAAAAAAGAAAAGTTAAGAATCTAAATGACTTTTGTCTGAGGACATACAAAAAGTTCTTCTATAAAAATAATTATTCCTGAATGAATTGTATTAGGAGGAGTTAACCACCACTAAATTTTCATAGTTTCCAGTACCTGTAGCAAAGATAGAAGATATCAAGAATGTATTAACCATGCTTTTCATTGTAGTCCCAGAAATTAGGCAATATCTGGATTGAAAGTACACAGAAATGCTGTAGCATGTAAATCAGTATGACTGATTGTTATTCTTGTCACACTGTTTAGTTTTTCTGTGAAGCAGCTTCTTGTTACTTAACTTGCAATTCATAATTACAAATTTGAAAAAAAATAATTTTACTTCAACTGCTGCAATGTAATTATTATGACAGACTTCAAAATAGGACCTATCCCTTCTGTTTTTCAAATAATCCATGTTTTAGTCACATTGTTTTCATTCTTTTTAAGACGGTATAGCTGGATAAATTACAAGTTCAAATTTTATAAAGGTAATGTTGAAACTGTGCAATGCTCACACCCAAGAAACATGAAATTTGCACTGTGCAGCTAGCCGAAAATGTACATACTTACTGGCATACATCAGTGGTATTCTGCACTGTGTGGCTGAGCTTCATGTGTGATATTTTGTTCTGCTTGGTTTGTATGTATTGAGATAGTTTTGATCGTTTTTGTCACCCATTTTTAGGTATTACAGACCCAGGGAAAGCCTTATGTTTTGTGTGTAAAAATTTGTGAGTCATAAGACAAGTCTAATGCAAGTTAAGCTTAACATTTGTATGCTTACATATATTAACACTACTGGCAGCATTTAGAAGTCTTAATATAACTACATGTACCTGTAAATATAAATATAAAAAACACTTTAATTGAGTCCCAAAACTTATGAACCAACCATCTTATGTTACAACCATAGATTGAATTACCCATGCAATAATTAATATAATTTTTTCACTGTAGTTTTAATTTATTTTAGAAATATAATACAATTTGTAGGGAAAATATATAACTGAAATTCATGTGAAAAGATATGAAGTTCACCAGCCACTAAAAGTTGCATTTTTATTTTGGCTGAACTGTACACATCAAAACTTTTTGATAAGACAACACTAAGAAGTTCCTTTTTTTTTTTTTTTTTTACTTTCTTTTTTCTAAAAGTGTAATCACATGTGCAGATAAAAAAGCTTCAAAGATGTTTAATTTCTGGCATTTCAGCAAATTGATTTTTCATTCCTTTTGAAGGTATAATTGACCTCAGAGCCAGTGTTTAATTTTGAAAGATAATAATTAGCTCAGCCTCATCAAAGTCAGGAAAGGAGCTAAAAAGAGAAAGAGCCAGGCCTGTGCTTTTTCAGCTAATATCAACTCAAGTTAAACCCATTACGAATAGTGGAGTTTACTTCAGTTTCCTGCTTACCTTTTATTCACTGTTTAAAGCAACCAACTTTATATTCCCATTGCATTCTATAAATGGAAACAGAATATCTTTCTGGTTTACGTTTAGTCCTGTACATAGGTAAAATCCTGTCCTTATCTCAGCCCATGTGCTTTTTCATCATATTTTCTCCTTGTTCTGCTGAGGAAGAGGGGTAAGCAACCAGCTGTGTGATGCTTGCCTACCTATCGAGGTTAAACTGTAACAGTCTCTTTGGCATTTTGTTTAGAAGCAATTGCAGCCATTTTTTGCCCAGTGGCTGTTTGGGCTTTTGTTGTATTGTTTCCTGTTGTCTTTACTCCTCCTATTTGTTTATAATATGCATCCACATAATGGATGGAAATGACAGGTGGGATTTGTGGTTGAAGAAGTCTGTCCAGCAGAAGAGCTATTGACAGTTTCCTGGAATTTTCGATTGGTACTCAGTGAGGTGATGAATATAAGCTGCAAGTCACCTTTAGCTCCTGTAAATCTTGTATTCTGACACATTCGTTGACATGCAGTTGACCGTGTACAAGTGGCTTGCAAGGCAATGGGGTTTGATCCATTCCAATGTGATCAGAAGCAGCTATATTTAGAATAAGGAAGGTTTTTGACTCAGAGATCCCAAAATTATGGTGGTGGAATAGTATGTGTGCGTATGTATGTATATTCTATACCGAATAGCCAGCCTGTCAAGGACTTTATCCTTTTTTAAATTACCACTTTGCGTTCACATGGTTAATCTAGTGCTGTCTTGGAAGTGCTGGAGCTGTAGTATATTTGCAGAGTATCTGCCATGAACTTGAGCAGTAAACCTGCTATGTAAAGGACTGCATTAGGCCTACTTTTCTGTTATATGCATTTTTTTTCCAGCCCTGACCCCGCACATGTAGTAAGTTCGGTATTAGTTGGCTTAGCAGCTTTACTGCTATGTGATGTTAATTCACTCAGTGAATTCCCAGCAAGATTGTGACAGCTCATGGCCCAGTACTTCCCTCTGAGAGGTAAAGAAACTAAAATAGCTCAACCAGTCAAAAAGGTTGTTCATCACCACAGGAAGAAGGATTTGAATTCATCTTTGAATTGTCATTGGTTACCAGAAAAACATTGTTCCGTATAAATGCAATTTTTTTGGTAAATATAGTAAGTTATTGTTATTTGATAATAATGCTTCTTTGGGCAGAGCTTTCTTGCCTCTTTCCTCATTCGTAGTTTTCATTCCTGCTCTTCCGTTGTGGTCCCCCCTAAAATGTAAAGTTAATTGTTATCTCCTATCCTTAGTCTCCTGCTGACCAGTGTAAGAAAATCCATGCTGGCGATGAGGTGATCCAGGTCAACCATCAGACTGTGGTAAGTACTCCGGAAGTTCTGGTCTGGAGGCTTTGACTGTTCCCACTGATAAAAAGACAATAATTCTTACTAGGTAACTTTAGCAGTCTAGATCACTCTTTATGCCTTTTAAAATATAATCATTGCTTACACTTAATTTGTGCCTTTTTATTTTTTTTTAATTGTCATTAATTAGCCCAGAAGGATTAAGCCAAACATATTTTCCATAGCTGCTGTTCAACATTATACTCTTTATATAAGGAGATCCCAGAATATTTTATCGACAATTTACAGTGATTTTACTGGTTGTTGTTCTTAGATTTCCTGTTATGGATATGCCAGTAAGTTTAACTTTTTCTCTTAAACAGAAATATGCATTTCTTTAATCTGGGATTCGAATTCAAAATGCAGGAATTCTGCAACAGCCATATATTTCTTTTCATATTTATTTTTAAGCTGATGAACAGTTTTATAAAGTTGGTGAAACTGTTAAGCACAAGCATGTGTATGGGGAAGCGTATGCTAAGTCTAAGATACTGTGGTACCTGATCTGTGCACATTTAAGTGCGCCATTGTATTTGCCACAGCGTATGCAGTTATTGTTTATGCATACCAACCTACATTTCATTTTATATACAAAACCAGAAAAATAAAGAAACCTCTTTGGCATTTGTGGGAGTTGAAAATTATTAGAGAGCAAATATTTTCTTTTCAAAAGAAGTATAACTTCTTCACTTATAATTTTAATGCAACATCAAGCTCTTACTTACATTACAGAGGATCTGTGAGCTGTCACAGTACAAGCTGAAATATGCATAAGACTGGCTTTCTCCATCAGACATACTCTTCAAGTGACAAACCTGATTTAATCTTTACTCCCAGAGGTGAAACCCCACTCATTCAACTACTCAAGAATTGGCTTTCTGGGTTGCATCTTCCCATGTGTGTTATAACGAGCCCAAAGTGTTTGATGCTTGTAATCCCTCTCTGTCTAAGGGCAGGCACACTGCCAACAGCTGAGTCAAGTGGCAGAGAATACCTTTTTCAAAAAACCAAACCTCACTGTTAATTATTCATTCTGAAGTCTATAACAAGCTACGAAAAGGGATAAATGGCAAGCAGTTTCTTTCAGAAACGTATTCTTCCTTTGCAAATGCTGAGCAAGCTTTATTCTGTCTTCCCTGCGACTGTGTAAAGTCAGCCAGTAATTTTTAGTGCTTGTGTTTCAGAGGTGTGTGTCCAACTGCGAACTACACTTTGCTTCTTCACCCAAGCTATCACAAGTTGTGACAATTGATATCATGTTTATAATTACTATTATTTCCATTAGTGGGCTAGAATAATTCAAAGGTTTCTGTTCATTAAATTTCCATATGATCAATATCTTTATACTAGCAAGGCCAGCTCACAGAATGCGGTACAACCCACTTGAAAAGAACAGTCTGGGGGGCAGTTGGCAAACTGTACAAAACAAGTCTTGCATTTCTGTGGTGGTCTTGCAGGTCTTCCAGAGCTACAGACTGTCTTGCTCACCCAGCATTGGAACATGTAGGCACAAAGCACTCCATGCTTTCACAAAATGTATACACAGGACAAAAATGCAAAAAATTATACAATATAAAAATGGAGAAATACCCTTTCCTCTGAAATTTGTGTGTTTCAGAGGATTTGCATCACACGATGTTTATCTTTGTTATCCTAACAAAGGCATTTTCTTAAGATTGATGTTTCTTTTATATTTTGATAATATAAATCCTGTTTTGAAAAGGTCTGCTCTGAACATGATTAGATATAGTCATTTTGTTTTACCATCAGTGAAAATACTTTCCTGATTAAAGAAAGTGTAGGTTTCTTTCATTAGATGCTAATCCTGTAGCTGATTATTGGCATCATCTCACCTGATTTAGACTAAAATAGGCCAGTGTATTTTCTTAATAAATTGATGTTTGCTCACTAAGATAATTTGATTTTTTCTAAACACTCAGTGACATTCCCACAACCTGTTCTGCTAGCTAATTATTCTCATTTGGGGGGGGGGGGGGGGGTGTCTTTTTGTTTGTAGTATGCATTTGTCTGGCATATACTTCCAGTCCTTTGATCTTGATCTATTTTTATCTATTACACTGGAGATCCGGTTTCTCATTTAGGTATTTTCAGGATGTAATCAAACTACCTCTTCACCTTTTCTTTGGTAACCTAAATAATTGGAACACTCTCAGTTTTTCATCCTAATGCATGACCCTCCTTGACAACCTCTTTATATTCCCAACTGTGATACTTTGCATACTTAACATTGAGCTGCAGAGCTGTACAGTAAAAACATATTCATTCATAGGTAAAGCAGTACTCCTGTGCTAATATAGTACAAATAAGACTGTGCTTTTTAAAAGGCTAATGTTCATTTTCATCCTACGTAGGCAAAAATGAATCTAAAAGGATACTGATTTTTTTCCTTAAGTAATAAAAACTAATTTCAATTTCAATTTGAAATTCATGAGGAGGTCCATTTTAAGAGAAGAATCATTACCCATTTCGTAACTGTGAGAGGAGTAAGCTCTTAAACGGGTTTAAGATGTGGAGTTGAAAATAGTTGTACTGTCCCTGCATTCCAGTGCAGTCAGCACAGATAACAGCACTTTTAATCTTGGAGGCATTTCTCTGGGGTTGTAAAGCTATAGCAGAGGATTAAGTATGCTGACAATGTCAGTCCATTGGATTGCTGGATGTGTGGAGTTAAGAATTTTGGTATTGATGGGGCTAGAATATTTTGGCTGTATGTCTTCAAAATAATTGTTATTACTTAAAATTCATATGCTAATTTTATATAAAGCATAATCTGAATTAAGTAAGAAATGATCAGATAACTAAAGGTAGCTATATTCATACTCTTACTGAAATCATTTATATTAACAAATATATTAACATTATTAACAAAAAAAAAAAAGAACACATTTTAATTCTTCAGTGTAGTTGAAAGTTTTAAAAAACGAGTTTTTCTAAAGTATCAAAGGGAAACAGCTTAAAACTTATATAATGCAACAGTTGAAGGAGTTAGAAATAAAAGATTTACTACGTAGAATCTGGTCAAGCCAAGGAGCCCTCTGTTATACAATTATGAACATCAAAGTAAAAATAATAGTACTTTAGGCAATAAATTAATTAAATCAGTTGATTCACCACTAGCTGTTAAGATCATTTAATCATTATCCAATGTCCTTATTTGCTTTTCTGCTTATCCTTCTTGCTTATTAGATTTTAATAAAACAGCACAAGAAACTTGGTAAATAAGTCACACGTTCTAAAATACCATGACATTAACTCTTTTTTTTTTCCTACCAGTAACAACAGGCACTAGTTCTCGCCTGTCGGCAAGAAATCGAATGCCTTGTGGAGTTTTTCTTTCCTCTCCTATAAAATTAAACAGAAGTGCCGAATATACCACTGTGCATTCATTTGCTTACAAAAATAATAATTACACCTCAGGTTCTGTGAATAGTATTTTCTGCTGCTTAGTTGAAATAAAAGGAAAGTAAATTTCATTTTGCCTTAACTTTAACTAAAGTTGTTTTACGGATGGGATGTGATTCTTTAGTCAAAGAATTGGGACTGTCATGCAGTGAAAATAGGGTAAAATTAAAGATAAGTTTGTCTGTGGCCAAGAAATATTTGTTCCTTTCAAATTTCCATAATTAGAACAGTATAGGATATAGGACAAAGAGAAGAAAACCAGTCATAACAAATATATAGGTACATCCATTCTCAGGATGGAAGCAAAGCTGATAAATTAAAGCCAAATCATCTGCATATGTTTACTGAAGGGACTGACACTTTCAATTGCAACTCCCTAAGCAAGGATTTTTAATGAGTTGTCTTTTAATGAGTTGCTTTAGGATAACATTGTATGCTGTGGAAGCGTAAGGAGACAAACTTACTAGTCAATACTATGCAAGGTTTTACAGGTGATTTAGAGGATTATAAAGGATAACTAAAGACTTTAGGAAAATGGAATGTTAGATGAAATACAGTATAAGTTTATGAAAATAAATTATGTTAATGTTCTACCTTTGATAATTTTTTCAGACAACAGAAATCTTACTGATCCAAACTAGTATTGATCTAGCTGTCTGAACAGATGTAGATATTAGATCTACTTTTGTATACAAAAGTGTTAGATAAACTAGGGAAAATAGTTCAGAAATCCGAAAACCTTTTTTTCTTTTTTTTTTTTTTTTGAGGATTAGAATTTGAAGGTCATTTGATAGAACAGAGAGCAATAATAATGCTTTTAGTAACTCATGTTGAAAGCTAAATGTTACTCAGGAGCAGCTGGCAAGAATCCTGAAGTCAGAATGTAGTAATTAATCCCAAATCGACTCATCACCATGGAGGTGATGTGACTGAAAATGGCAAAGATGAACTTGGAATTAATCAGGAACATGTTTCCAGGAGAAATAGAGTTTTAATGCCATTGTCTTGACATTGGTAATATCTACTCTGAAATACTGTGTAATGTTCAGGTCATTTGCAGTCATCAAAGGTGAATTTGCATAAGAACATTTGCAAATGTAATGAGGTAAAAAGGAAAATGTATTGAATGATTTTTTATTTTTTTTAAAGATTTAAATTTTGGTTACCCAGCCAGCTAGGTCTATAGGCTATACAGACCAGGAAGGGAAAGAACTGTTTAAGGAAGAGAACAACACTGTGGAAGAGCAAGCATCCACATGAACATCTGTAAGAAAATTTGTGGTGAAATTTGAAAGAGGTCTGACTAGGATGGTGATTGAAGAACTGATGAAAACAATTAAGTTATAGTTGCCTACAACTGTGTAGAAGGGGTAACAAAAGGATGTAGTAGCCTAGAACAGCTCTTTCAGTTCAAACACATTTGCTTTGTTGTGTAAGGTGTTTGTTATGTTATGTCTAAATAGCTGTTATTTTAAAATAATAGGGATGCATTTTCATACTTGATAGGTTTATTCTTTGGAATGAAGGATGCTCTGTAAATACATGAGCCACAACCTAATGCCCTTTCATACTGCTCATTGTCTGTCAAATTGTGTACTTTGAAATTAGCATGAACGCTGTTTGGATTTATATAAATGTCTAAATCCCTGTTGCTGGTAGATTGTATTCTGAATCCCATTCATACAAATCTGAGTCTTCTAAAAGAGAAGGTACAACGTCAAGAGCCCTGCAACAATTAATAATTTCCAGCACTAATTTATTGGTGTTAAGATATTTATTGAATTAATATTCCAGATGTCTGTGTGTTGAATTGGAAATCTGAGTTTTAATGGGTGCTCACTTTAGATGGAGGTAAATTTGTAACTGTAGTGACAGGTCATACGATCTGTGTTTCAGCACACTGCGTTGTGAAATGCAAGTAGGAAAAGGAAAGATGAAAACTAAACAAGAGATGTCATGACAATTACAACTTCTTCCGCCCCAAAAAGTCATTTGGTTTGGAAACAAGTTTCCACGTATCACTGAATCTCAGGATTCTGCCTTTCAAAAAGGCTTAGTAATATGTGTCTTCCAGTAGCACATCTTGCATCATCTTGGAATCTTGCTGTATTTCTCTGTTATTCAATGAAAATAACTATGTAAGATAATAGATAACTGTTGGTATTTCCACCATCAATTATTTTTAGTAACACTTAGAATATTAATGAGGAGAGTGAATCAGCTACAGGTGTTAACGATGAGCTTTCCATTCAGTGACAGAAATTCTTATGATCTTGCAGCACATTTTTGTTTAATAATAATTTCTGATTTCCACGTTAATGAAACTAATTCCCTTGATAAATTCCCTAGCCTGGGCAGTATTGTAAGGCAAAGTGAATTACAGACAGACTTAACATACAAAAGATGACTGTTTCTTTAACAAAAAGTTGAGTTTGCTCATCTCTCCCTCCTCCCCCCTCCCCCCCTCCCCCACCCCCCCTTTTTTGTTTTTGTTTTTTTTTAGTGAAAATATGAAGAAAGGTCATACTGTTAAGATTCAAGTAAATATCCAGATGGGTTTGCTTATGTATTGAAAGAGCCTTGAGGGGAAACATCTGTCCTGGTTCATGTAAGGGTTAGGTCCTACTGGAGACAAAGCAAAATTACTTGTTTGCAGGTGGTGTGCAATGTCATATGTTCTAGTTATTTAGTAAATACCATTCTGTACAATTGATTTCCAGATCAAATGCCTAGCAATGCAGTTCTTAAACTCATTTTTAGTTTACGCTCTGTCTCTTTCCATCCTAGGTAAGATTAAAGCTGGGCAAATGATACAGTGAGTTTAATATGCATAACTCTCAGAAACACATGGAGGTTTAGCCTACCTTCCTTCTGGCAGGTGCACTATATATTTTTGTATTTCTTGGAAGTTTTTCTTTTTTTCAGAGTCCCAAGCAATGTTTACGGTTTGATAAAACAGTGAAGGAATTGAAGAATCACATTTATGCTTTATCCCCAGAATTTTCAGGAAAAACAAAGAAAGGAATATACATATTCTGTCCACTAAGCACTCTAGTTCCACTCTGAGTTGTTTTCTAAATGTGCACCATGACAAATACACATAATGAGTTTTGAGGAAATCAGCAGAGAGGTAAATAACTGTGGTGGTGGTTTTAACCACTGGAATCCTTTGATAAGCCTCATTGTGTTCAACAGTCCAGCTGTTTTTTCAGTTCCTTTTACAGGTGAATATATCATGGACTTAATGCCTATGCACTCATCCACAAATGCAGTGTTTAGTCTTTTCTTCAGATTTTTTGTTGTTGTTGGCCATAATGTTAGGAATTTCTTATGTTAGTTTATTTTTCATACAGATCATCAGTCAATCATCATCAGCCAGATAGCCTTTATTTTAAAAAAGGAGAAAAGGTGCTTGTCCAGCATGAACATGGTTTGGATGTATAAAAATGCCCAAACCCCTACTGCTGGTGGGATGTGTTCTGAATCACATTCAGACAAATCTAGATCTTCTAAATGAGAAGGAAAAAGTCAATACTGGGAGACTCTAAAGAAGATATTGAAGAACAAGAAGACAAACTAGTTTACTGCAGGTTAATGAGCAAGCTTTGTTTTTCTGCACATACTACTTAAGCAGTCCCAACTACAAAATCATCAGTTTTAGGTATACAAAATTACTACAGCATTCTGGATATTTATATCAGTATAATTTTAGTCCCTATGGTGCTAAATTTCTTCACCATAAATTTTTTTAGCTATTGTTTTCAAAGTTACCATATATTGCACTTTCCACTAATTAACTTGCTTGTACTTTCTATGAGAAAATTAATCCTTTAAAATAGACTACAGTAATACATTTTTTCCCCTGGAGCCCTTTTTTCCACACTGCTGATGTACAAAGCAATAAAAATTATCGATTGAACAATCCTAAATGTAAACCACCAAAAAAAATTAAACTTCTGCCTGCCTCTTACCTTATTCAGTGAGTTATATTCATCTATGTTTCTTCTATGTTTAACATCTAAATTAAAGAGAATTTTATTTGGACTAACATTAAGTCAACCGTATTTTTAGCCAGCGAGTATCAATTTCCTGTGATCCTCATTTTTTCTCTTTACAAACTGTGTATCACTCTGGTGGCAATTTTCATTGCTGGCATCTGACAGTATTTTTCACACTCTTTGGGTTATGAACTAGGAGTACAGCAGCCGTGTGACTTTCCACGCTCTACTTTGTAGGTCTGATTTATAAAGAGAACAAATATATGGAAATAGTGTGTTGTATTACAATATGCAAATATGTTTAGCAGAGAACATGCACCATGACTAGACCTTTACTGTGCCGTGCAAAGAGAACATAACAATGCCCTGAATTTGTTGATTTGAGTGTAATGGCTATCCTAATTGCTCCAATTTCATTTATTCAGGAAAATAAAGCATCATGCTAGTCTTTTTTTCCTTCATTACTCTAATTTACGTGTTAACTTTTATTACCGAGTGAAATATCTTAACCCATATTGTAGAACCTGATTAACTGAATGGTAAAAAACTTAAAGGAGCAAAAAACACTTTTGCTGAACACATCTCACCACAACTAGAAGCTAGTAATTGCAATTAAAGACTGTTTAAGAATAAATGTCAAAATCTGTCTGAAGGACTGGTTTTCAACTAAGATTTTTAATCCACTGTAATGACTTCTATTTTCACAAAGATATTTTTAGTAATACAATTTATAATAACATGTCCAAATTCCTAAGAGCATTTTATCATAGCCTAGTAGTAATGATTGCAGACTGCTCTTTAATAGATCTTGCTATTTAATGGTTTTGTCATTAAGGTTCTCATTGGAATAATTTATCATTAACTTAATTATTTATCATTCTTATCTAAAAGGAGCTCATGGAATTCCAAAGGTTTCAGCATTCTGAAAATTAAAGCAATCTATAAAAATCAAAAATAGTCCATCCAATTTTAAATTTAAAATTCAGTAAAATATATGTGTGTATTTATATATAAATATCCTGTCATGTTATAAGCAAAGTGCAAACCAGAAGCGTTTGTATGGAATGGAAGTTGAGATATTTGTGTTTAGTTGTGGTCTGTTTGTGACCAGTGCATTTTTAGAAATTTTTCAGTAAACCAGCAACATTAAAAATAGAATAGAACTGTAAAAAGCTATTAAAATGCTTTTTAGCACTATGAGACATACAGTGCTTTCCAAGCCAAATGTTCACACTGGGATCCTGGCTTCGGCCCACTGTCGAGACCAGGTATAAACTGTAAGGTTCTAGCTAAACTTCTCTCAGGCCCTTGTGAGAGGACTTGAACCTCCACCTTCATGTATAATCGATTATCTTCCTCTAAAAGGAAGTAGTTATAAATGGTACGTGATATAATATGCCGATACATGTAGACTGCACTGATTCTGAACACTTAAATCTTTTTTTTTTTTTAATATTTTATTTTTAATAGTAATGGGAATACACATATTGGTCAGAAGAGCAACGATAAAACTGTTACCATGAACTTGCCAGTTAAGCATAGTCAAAGGGCATAGCAAATATAATGGCACCGAAGGCTTGCATACACTTGCTTGTACAGCTCCAGCTCTTGGATTCCCTAAAGCTTTTCATTCGTAATAGCTCACTTCAAGGCTGCCACGATTCGGCCTCGGTAAGGTTGTCATTGCAGAAATGCTGTTCACGCACAGTGCTCTGATTCCTAAGAGCCGTGGTAGTTATAACTAACCATGAGTAACCTACAACAGGTCTTTACTATGGTCCTTTATTACCACAATAAAAATCTGCTGTGTTTGGAACAGAAAATGGTGGGAAGAGTTTAATACAGGCTACTTTTAGAGCTGCTGAGAGCTCAGGTTTTCTGTGAAAGAAAACGACTTTTGCAGGACATATTCTGTGCAGGATTTGATCCATGCTGCTTTGTTTAGCAGAACTGGGGGGAGAAGGTGACCATCAGTGTTTGGGTTAAGGTAACATCCTGCACCTATTCACTTTTCTTCAGTAGCAAACCTAGAAATCAAGTCTGAATTGGAGAAAATATGAATAAAAAAAGGCTAGGAAAGTCCTCCAGAGTCCTCCCTATAAATATTTCTGCAGGCTCTGCTGTTTCACAGAGCTAAATGCGAACCAGTAACCTCATGTCACTTACAAGAGGTCATTTTTTCTAGTAACTCCTTTCTATACAGGCTTGCTCTTGTAATATGAGTTATTTCCTGGTAATAACAAGGTGAGACTAAGTGGAGGAGATAGCTGTACTATAGAAGAGAAACAGGGATGACTTTTCATATATTTTTTCTGGGTTTTGTGTGTGTGCACCTGTGTGTTTATTGGCATGTCCCCTAGCCACGACCTGTGGCTTTGGGCCAAGCTCTCAGGTTATATGTGAGTAACTACGAGACTACTTTAGTCATACCATTTTTCTCATGTCAGTGGAAGAGAGACAAATTTCAAAAATTTTGGTGTAAGTGTGATTATCTAGATAAGGTCACAAGTATATTGACAAAAAATACAAAATTCAGAAGGGAATGTTAACAAATCCTTTAAGCATTGCAATGCTTAAGTAAGTCGGTACTAATTTGGTTATTACTTTGGGTACATTGTTTTGAGTCTAATCTTAAAGAAACTTCAATAATACAGTCACTCAAGTTGAATGATAATTCATTGTGAAATGCTAAGTGATAGGAATTTCTTAATTTCTTCCTAGTGAACAAGCTAAAACATCAGTTGCAGATAGGGAGGGCAAAAAGACTGCTGAACTTGTAGAGCCAAATTTATTCTCTTATTTAAACTAGTACAATTTCGCTGATTTTAGTGGTGTAATCAGGAAGAAAGATTGGTTAAATTTTAGAAAAATGTGAATTTGCATTAATTTTGCTTTCTCTTCTGAATGTATGTATCTGGCTGTTTTGATAGATATTTTTCCTATTGTATGCTCGTGCACATGAGAAAAATGTGTTCAGGAGCACATAAATGTGTAAAACTAGCTTTAGTGTAAACATCATTACATACTCCTTTATATTATTCAGTTTGAAAACCTCTTCAATCATTCAGGATAATAGGAGAGTGTAAATATTAATGAATAAAAAAATCCCATAAAATTTTAATTTTTGTTTTCATGTATAACCATTTCATGGCTAATTCACATTCAAATAATCAAGAAGATCAAGAAATGTCTCTAAGTAGCTTTTAGTGAAAGACGTGTATAAAATCCTTTCAGTGTTATGATGTTCTTTTTTTATGGCTATGTTTAGAGTTTATGGTAACTTGAAGTATTCAGCTCTATCCAGGGTCTGTTTGGATAAATCAAGTAAACAATAATTTATCCTCAGTTCAGATCTTAAATATGTTATGTATGTTGATATAGCGTAGTCTTTCTAGTCGACAGTGAGGGCTTGAACTAAGGATCCAGACTGAAATTATTCCATCACTGTTAGTCTCCAGCTAACAGAGAATTCAAAGTTTTCTGTCTCCAAGGTCATGAAAAATATTCTTTCTATTTGTCTATAATGGTCACTTTGAAATGTTATGAGATTTATTTTATTTTTTTTTCACTGATAGTTGTTAGGAATAAAATCAAATTTATCTCACAAGGTGCTCTGAGAGAAGTGGAACTACAAAATCCTTTAGGGAAGGAGAGATTATATGTTTGGTCTTTGTCCATTGGTTCATCATCATGTCTTCCTGTAAAATATCTGCCTCCTCTTATTCCTTGTCCTGTCTCCCTGCCCTGTTTTCCATCAATGCTTTCACTACCTGGAATAATAATAATAATAATAATAATAATAATAATAATAATAATAATAATGTGTCTGTGTTCAGGAGCAAAATGCACATGGAATGGCTATCCAGTGAACCAGTATGTATAAAATAGGAGTTTTGCTTGTCTTTCTCTGAGGGTATTAATTTGGGCCTTTGCAAAATCACATGCTGAAATCTGTGTGGCACTTGTTATGCCCTAACTATTTTTGAAACATCAGTTCTACTTGCAAACCTGGTTTAAAATGTACAATGACCTCACAGATTATCTAAAGGGAGACAGTGTTCACTTATGCCTTATTTTGTTGAGAAACCTAGCTAAAAGAAATAACAAAAATAACCCAGCTTCTGCAGCATCATTTCAGTCCAACAGAATTAATCAGAAACTCTTTATAAAAACTGCTTATGTTCAGAAAGAGCAGGCTGTAATACACGTTTCCAGCTAATAGAAGACTTCCTTCACATGTAAAGTTAAATGGAAAGCTTACAAAATTCAGTTATGGAATTTTTTCTTAGGTTGGATGGCAGCTGAAGAACCTAGTAAATGCATTGCGGGAAGACCCAAATGGAGTGATTTTAACCTTGAAAAAACGTCCTCAGAATACTCTGGTTTCTGCTCCTGCCCTTCTGAAAAACGTGAGGTGGAAGCCTCTTGCGCTTCAGGTAAGAAGGCTGTTGCAACTCTCGTGTCATGGCAAATTATTTCCACTAATCAAAGGAAATCTCTAGAATTGTTCCTTCCAATGGAATGAACAGGAACCTCTTCTAAAAGCCCTATTTCCTTTGAAATACAGTGCTAAGTTTGTATGGCAATAATATGTGCCAATAAGGCTGTTTTCCTCTGTTTTTCCCTGAAGTTGGGAACCACAGGAATTCACAGAAGGAAAGAACATCCATGAATAATATTGCTAAGAAAGTAAGCAGCCAAAGATTCAACAGTTTTCTTTGGCTAGCAAAGGCAATGTTGCCTCTCTTTCTTTCCATTATTTCACAACCTATCGCAACTATTTGTTTTCATCAAGAGTGGTAGTCCTTTTGAACTTCAGGAAAAGGCTGCTTCTATCCAACATTCCTCCTCAATTTGTTTTTGGTAGCAATGCTAATAGACCCTCTGATATTTCTGCATAAACATACCTTGAAAACCTGTTGACATTAAAAAAAAAGTGAACATCACAGCTGGTTCTTCCTACAACATCAACATATGTTGTAGAAACAACAATAAAACAGACTGACCTTAAACATGCATAGTCACTAACTTAAAAGCTTGCCTTCAGTAATGACATTTTATCTTTAATACTCTATAACATTCTGTAATAAGTGTATGCACTTTCGTAACATGGAAGCTTTGTTGTTCTGCTTGGTTTGCAAGATATATGGATGTGTTTCTGAATACTTTCTAAATGAATGAAACAAAGCAAACCCTACAACCCTATGCAGACAAATTTTCTTACTGCCTGCCACTTCCTGAATCTTTCATTCCTCAAAGTGCCTGCACATCCTACACAGCTGCTTCACTTAAGCCCTTTGTGCAGTCTGTGCAGCTCAGGAGTGCTGACACTTTGTTTCACTGCCATCTTTCCTTTCTCTGTGCTGCCTTTTATGGGTGATCTACTTGTGAACTTCATATGAAGTCTCCAGAGGTAGCAAAATGGAAATTGCATTTGCAACAGGGCTTCCATAGAGATCCTCTCCTTATATTACTACATTAAAGAATCTGAATTCACAAGAATCACAAATTCAGGAAGCTTTATCAGTATGAAACCAGTATCTGTTGTATACATGACTTGGTATTTTCCACAAAACTTGTCATCCTTTGTCATGGTAGACAGATAAATGAAAGTGCACCAAGCTATTTTGTGGAATTATCAACAACTTCTATTTTCGTGATGTGTCCTTTCCTGATGGCCCAGAACTCAAGAGCCTCTGAGGAACAAAGTGTGCTTTAAGTGTGATTCTCACTAGGATGTTTCTTCTATGCCAGAAAACAGTAGTAAGGGATTTCAATAAACATATAAATCACCTCAGGAAATAAAAAGAACACTGCCAATATTATTTCTTAACATTAGATATTGTAATAAGTTGTAAACTAACTTCAGGGTTTTGGCATCTTGTGGTCTTCTTTAGTCTTCATGCCATAGAAGTGAGCTCAAGTGATAGGACCTAGAAAAAAAACCCAAATGCAGTTCTCGGTTTTACCAGTTTCTTACCTGGATCTGGTATTATTTATTATTGTCATTAATGGCTTGGAACTAGCATGATTAGATTTCAAGATGATACCAAAGCTTGTGTTTCCTGGACAGCTGACCTAACAGCTTGATGCTGCTGAAGAACAGTGATCTCACTTCCCTAGCCCTGTTCTTGGCTGCCAAATGTCCTTGCCTTTGTCTGACTTTGGCATTGTTTAGACTCTCCAGATCAGTGTAATTCATTGAATTGGTAGGGAGGCTTCTGGTTTTGTTTGTTTGTTTTTCTGGAGCTTTCTATCACTAATGGACTAAATTGGCACTCAGAGCATCAGAGGCTGACAGACTCTCAAAAATAAGTGGAATACACTCCACGTAGACAGAAAGTTTTTTACTTTAGCCAAAAGTAACCAGCTGCATGAATGTAGGGTATGGAATGACTGGCTAAGTAACAATCTGTCAAAAAAGTCTGAGTTAAAAAAGTTCATTTTCAAAAACTGAAAATAATTCAGCAAATGTCAGACTGTCACAAAAATGGGTAACGTAACACACCATGAAATAGAACACATGCAAAGCAATTTTTTCATCCTGATGTAGGATTGGTAAGGTTTAAACAGAAAATCTCTGAACAGTTTTTGACTACAAGCTTTCTTCTCTTACTGGCAGTTGTCTGATTTTCTTCTGTATTTTCCTTGTAGCTTTACTGCTTAAGATGTAAGAAAAGAAATATAGATATATCGTATCAAGATGAAACAAACTTAAATCTTTTAGAAAAACAGAGAGAAATATTTGCTTTCCTTTCCTTCCCTCCCCTGACATACTGTAGAAAGCAGGACCCTACAGGAATCAGACTGTTAGCTACATTACCTAGGAAGTGACAGTCCTTTTTCTGAAGTCACAGACGTTGCATAGTCATTGACGGGAGATGTATAAAGTTCTTCTTTAGAATAGTTAGAAACAGAAGAATTTTAGAATAAATTTATTTAGAAGAAATCATGCAAACACTTTTGTACATAGCTACATGAAGTATTGTGTATGTACTATTTACAAATATGATGAATTCTTTCACAAAATGCTAAAATGTAACTTATTTCTCATACAAAACCATTAAATAGTTTGGGAAGGAATACGGGCAGTAGGATTTCAGAACTTGAAATTCAGAGGCCTGAAATATTTGTTAGCTCAGGCTGGTATTCAGCAGGAAGTTTTAAAAATAAGTTGTTATGTTTTTTATTATTGCCTAAGGTTCTTATAGGTGTTATTAATGATTTTTTCACAATATTTATGTTAAAAAGCATACCGAGTAGTTAATTTATGAATTATTAGTGATACAGAATCTGTGAATGTAATTTTTGGTCTAATCGTAGTATTTCTGTGCTGTATATAGTTTCCCTTGATGGTTAAGTAACAGCAGACTATTAAAATAGGCTGAAGTTCTGTAACAGTTATCTTTCAGTGAGATATGTCAGTCATACCATTTTCTCATTTTGTCTCTAGTTGGCATTATGTGATAATAGAAATCTATTTTCATTTTTAAACTCAATCATGATTGTCTTCCCACTCAACACTTCTTTTATCTACAATGGCAAATAGTACTCTTGTGTTTTGTTTTTTAAAAGTAAGCACACCAGCAACTTCATTCAATGAAAGTACATTTATTGTATTTTTTATTTCTAGAAATATTTAATGAGAATATTTCTTCCTGTTACAAGTACTTGACCTGGAACATTAAACTTTTTATTATTTTGCTTGAACTATAGAATCTGCCATTTGGTGACATGACTAGCAAAACTTGTCAACAGTGACAGTTTTCTAATAATTCTTACATAACAGAAAATGCATGTTATGCCCTGAAACTTTTTAAGTAACTTCAGAATAATTCTACTCAAGTAGCTCATTTCAGATATAGAAATCTATATACATTTGGAGAGATGTTACTTTATACAATATAAATATTTATAAATTCTATAACATTATGAGAACAGATGCTTGTAGAGCAAAAGAAGGAAAATAACAAATCTGTTTAGATGAACTTGGAAATTAGGGTGCTGCCCATGTACTTTCATGTCTCAGTGAGAAATGTCTTGGGCAAGGTAACTCTTGAAACACTTCACACAAAGAAAATGTGGCAAATAAAGTTGTGTTTTGTTCTCTTAAATCTCTTCTTTTAGAGGAAATGATGAACAGTGAATCCCTTTGCTTCTTAGTGCCACTCACGATTTTTCCGTCATATTCATATATGTTTCATTGTATTCTCTTGCTCTGAGGACAAAAATTATTTACACATTAAAAAAGGTGTGTATTTCAAGTTTCAAAAGTTTATAATCCAGAAGACTTGAACACACTGTAAATGTACCAGTTCTTTTACAGCACAGCTGTAGCAATTTGCCAGTATGTGAGAAATACTCACGTATTGTGAGTAATAATATTGACATTTCTGTTTCTTAGTTGTAAGTAGAAGTATTTTTATTGTTGAACATTCAGCCTTTCTGAATAGCAGCTTGTCCAATAGGCAATTAGCTGTCTGTATCACTAGCATGAATGAATCTGTTGTGACAAAAATGCCACACTGTAGGAATTCATAGGGTGATACGCAGTTACAAAGCCCCATTTTCCCTTACCGCAGGCAATCCATGTAGAAGAGTGACGCCTGTGTATTTTCTGTGAATTCACCCATCAGGGGAATTCTGGGGATTGAGTTTATTCCTTCAAAGGAGAAAGCAGAGACTCAGTACCCCATCCTTAATCTTCATATCCCCTCAAAAGGTAAGGGATGTCCATGTTCAAGCCTATTGTTGCTGTATTAATGGGCTTTAGCAGCTTCCTGTATCTTGTCCTGCTGTTTTTTGCAGGATGCACTGGGGCCATATGTTTGTTGTTTTGAACAGCACTTTTAAATAGATACACTGTTTAATTATCCCCAATATTTGCAAAACACACTCAGGATCATAGCAATATATTTTGTTTCCAAAACAGTTTTGTTTTTTTTCCATTTGGCAAACAATTGTTTATTTCTGATGAGGGTTGAATTTACCATTTATGTTTCAATTTTATTCTAGTATTGAAGCATTGCTTAATTATTTTCAGGTTTTTCAAGCTTGCTAGCCAAAATAAGGGGAAACAGATAGTATTCAGAATGTTAAAAGTAACTAAAAAGATAAAGAAGAGTGGAAAGGAAAGATCTAATTTTCTGGGAATTATTCATAAGAGACTTGGTATAGGTACTTTCTCTCTGAAATTGAGTTTCTGCTTGTCTGTTGGTGACGGTGATAATTTATGTTTTGACCAATGGGAAACTGGGTATCCAACTGCAGGTAAGTTGGGGGTTTACTAGAATATGTTCGGTTTAGTCTTTTTACTATTACTGCCACTAGAAAATTGTTGAAATCGTCATTGTATACTAAATGCAGTAGTTAATACTGTGTATAATGTAGTAGGCCTTAATTTCCAGACCAGGTATGAGAAAGCCAGTCATGTATGATGCTTGTCATTGGCAGTGACTTTTTATCTATTTGTACTGATGAAAGAAACCCAAAACACTTGATCAGAGTAAGAGAGGCTTAACAGTAAAGCAGGGCAGACTGATATTCTCAAGGAAAAATATCCTTTGCTGCTATTTAAAATCGCTTGTACTTGTTGAACCACATGAAAGCATTCTCAACGTTTATCTCTAGAAGACAGAAAGCCTTGCATTTCAAAAAAGATTACAATTGGTCTTCGTAGTCTTCATCCAAAAATGGCTAATCCAAAAAGAGGTCATGATTTGTAAAATGGTGCATGTTGATCTAAGTGTTGCTTGTAGCACAGAAAACGTTAATTTGTTCTTCATGTGCTTGGGTTTTGTTTGTTTTACAGCCTGTAATTCCAACCAGTCCAACAAGCAGTTCTACAACACCAACAAGTACAATGGGCATGTCCTCCAAAATGGAGAACTCAGCACTCCAAGATGTTTACATTCTTTCTCCTATGTCAGGACTTTATGGCCCCAGGTATTTACTTCCTAATGAATGTGAAGTTTTGAAAAAAAAAAAAAAAAGGAAAAAAAAAAGAAAATTTACATTTTAATTTCACTAGACCAACAAAAGTGAACAAAATAAAAACAACCAAACCTATATATTTAGTAAAATTAAGCGTTAGAATTGCATTAAGCAATGTATCATTGTTTTGAGACATTTTTTACCTTTGATTTAGCTAGATAGAGGTTGAGCAAAACCTGGTTTGGGTCCTAAACTAGAAAACCACTTAAAGAAGTCTTTACTCATTTACTTTGACTTACTCTTTTGTGACCACTTGTAGCCTATTCTCAGGCATGCATTTTTGCAACAGAAATCCTTGCCATCTCATGTTACACCAATTACTTATGCTCCGTTTCAAATACTAGAAAACTCCTGAATAGCTATGTTTATCTTGCAGTTAAAATGAAATCTAATGTTGATTTCATTAATTTATATTTGTTGAAATTGAAACACTTTTATGAAAGTTCTCGTATATAGCAATTCAATTACATGACTTTTTTCATTTGTAGTGCTTAGGTTAGATTGTTGGTACACTTTCGTTTTTTCATAAAATGCTTAATTTCCCCATGATCTTCTGGCTTACAATTTTTAGGGATGAAATTGGAATAATGTCTTGTGATGACATCAGCAAATTTGGGAAATCTGGATTGAAAGGCTCCGAGTCTCCAAGTTATTTTCTGGAACATGAAAGTGGTAAATACTACACCTTAATTGAAGGTGAAGGCCATCCTTTGGGCTCTGAGTATGAGAGAAGCAGAGCTACAGGAGTGCGGAGAAGAGAAAAAACACCCACTCATGGTAGGCTTGGTTTAACATTTTTTGATTGACTGGATTTAGAAATTGTACTGTGAATGCTACAGCGCCTCCAAATATCTGTCATTTTTTGTTAGATCATAATCTGTTGGCTCTGAATATCAGACAAAAGTTTATGTGAGAGAATAATTAATATAAATACAATCTAATGTTCAGGATCAGGATTATAGAAGTTATAAATAAACTTATTGTGCAGTTCTTACTTAAAATTTGGAATTATATTTGAGTTCACAGTACTTGGATAGATAGCATCTTGATTTACCAGCTTTTATTCTGAAGCTCTTGGAGATTATTCTGGTTGCAACAGTCTAGGCTGTTATGCTTTAATGTAGGGCCTGAAAAGACATGTGGTATTAAAGTATCTATAAGATATAAGGTCTACCAAATTCAGCACTGTGTTAAATAGACATACCAGTGTATTCTCCATGTATTTGGGTGGTGTTATTTTTGAGGCAGTAAGTTATTTTTCTAAAGTTTACCGAATTTTAAGGTAAAAGATTTATTATAAAACTGTAATAATGTGATTTTGGTGGTGCAAATGGCATTTCTGTGCCTCAGAGAAAGGCATAACGGCTCCTTTTGGTCATAATGTTCTCTAAGACTAGGTTCTGTCTTTTGATCAATTTATATATTGTCATCAGCAAGTACTTCATTCACCTACTCTGAAGCTAAGGGTTCTTTCCTTTCTCTTGTTTTGTTAAAGATATATATATATATATATAGATATATATATATATTTGGTCCTTGATAGCTTGAAAAGGGAAAATATTTCACAAGCTCAGAGTAGTAAAGAAAAATGTGTCTGTGAAGAACACAGGTAATGAAAACATGCTGCAGTTCAACAGCGATAACACCAGAGGCAGTTAATAGTGGAAGATTCAGTAACAGCTGAAATGGAACAGCTGGGGAGGGGATTTTTAAGCACTCTGGACACTGATTCTGTTGGTCTGTCTTAAAACTGGTTTAGCCTGGTGCAGGATTTGATACCATGATGTTATTAAATGTGGGTTCCCTGCTCTTTCAATTGTTAGCACTTAGAGACTGTGGCTTTTTCTTCCTGTTCTCAGACTGAGGTGTTCTTTCCACCATAAATGTTAGAAGAGAGTGCAACTGAGAGCCACAGGTGCAAGAAGAGATTTTAAGTTAAGATTTACAAGTATGTTGTTCCACTGTCAATAAATCTGTTTGCTGAGGTTTTCTTATTACTTTCATATGTATTTTGAATGTATTACATACATACATCTATGGCACAGTTTACTTAATCTATCTGGGTTAAGCTCTAAACTGCATTACCTTTTGGCTAAGATCAACATATGAGTGATACTTACATCATTTCACCTGCTGTTCTGGGAGGTGAGAGGGTAGATTCCAGTCTAAGAATGTGGCAGCTACAAGCATACATAAAATTATGTCAAGCTGCAGTGATTATTCACTGTAGAGTTCCCTAGCAAATGACATCCAGTTTCTTAAGTGTTGCAGTGTTCTTTTCATTCTAATAGTTTGAAAGCAATCCTGGCTTGTGCGTGGCCAGGATCATGTTTATATATATGATTATACTTCTTCAGAATAGGGAAATTTTAACAGATTTTTGTTACAAGTAAAATATTTTTAGTAACTTGTACAGCCATATACTTGATGCTTGAAAGAGCTGGTGTTAACCAGGTTAACACCAAAGAGTAGGACTCCATCTTATGTACAGTAACATTGTCTTTATCTCCCTGATATGCAACATAGTTTTAGAATAAAATTAGAACAAAAGAGAAATATTAACAGTGATGGAAATTAGAGCCAGATGGATGTATTTGGCTTGCTTAAAATCATGCTGCATAATGATTTCAAATTTAAGACATTGGGCTATGTAACTAATCCCAATAATATGCAAGTGTCTTGTGTTTATGATGGAGAGTTCTGTGTGATTTTCCCTAGGTGACATTGAAAATCTAGAAGGAATTTGATTTACAAATCTGAGAAATACACTTTAGTTGCTTTTAAAACAACAGTTAAACCAGATTTATTTATTTTTTTAACTACAGATTACATTGATCTGATAATTAACAGATTTCCAAATCCAAATTCTGTTCTACTATATTGTACATTTTTACTTTTTGACTTTAAAATGTACATTTGAATCATGAAAGTGACTGTGTGTCTCTGGAAAGACACAATTTCTGGTGGGTCTAAGAAACACGCATCTGATGCTGGAGTCGGATAGCCATGGGCTAAGTAGGAAAAATAAGAGTTCTGAAGTCTTTCATGGTTGAACAGATGCTTTCATTATTGCTAGGACTCACACAAACTGCAGCTCAAAAATTCCTGCCAGGGATTTGCCAGAATTAAAGTGATTATTACAAACCAGTTTCTGTTGCAGCTGGTGGTAAGTGGAAAAATATTCAGGAAAATGAGACCCTCAGTACTGATAATATATGCAAAATCTATGGAGGCAAATAAGCCCATTTTTTCCAAACATTTGTCAAAATTAAGTCTTTGTTTATCATGGCTGCAGTGCATTTTGTTTTTTTCCAAGGCTTATCATCTCATATTAGTCTTGACTCCAACATGCTCTGGTATTTAGAGTTCTTGTGGCAATGCATATCAAATCTCATCTGTTTGTGTTACAGGCAAAAACATCATAAATCTGTATTTTTTCTTTCAATTTCTGCTATTATACACAATGATTTTCCAGTTCTCTGATTAATATTCAAGTTGCACTGTTAAAAACAGTTTATGTATAGGCTACAGGTATTTGGGAAAGAATTTGCAATTAAAAATAATATGTAAAATCACTTTTTTTCTTCGTTCAACTTCTGTTTCCCATCCAAAATTCCTATCTTTAATGTTGATCATGCTGCGGCATCTCAGATTTGTGTGTAACAAATCTCATCAGGGTTTCAGACTTTCCTCCTCTTGAACAGAAATACTGCTAAGCTTTTTTGTTGATCTCTATTTGTTATGTGCATTTCTAGTTTCATATTGTTTTGTTGTTGCTTTTTTTTTTTAATTTTAAATCTTTACTTGTCTCTTATTCTTTTTTGTATTACTGAGTCTTACTTTTGTTTGATTTGTTGTTTTTTAATTATTTTTTTCTTGTCTATATTGTTCTTCTAAAACCAGTTTTTAGATTAAGAGTCGAGTAATAAATTTGTAGTTAAAGGTTGTATCGACTTTTAGGCACATAGGGAAACTACATATATATCCATACACTTAGTTATGTGCTAACTTTTGTGGCAGTAGTGAAAGTATAATATGGGAAAATCTCAGTCCTCTAGGTATATGCTATCCCCTCAATTTTCAGAAAATCGTCTTATCCAAAAACATACTTGTCTTATATGACTGTTTGTTCTTAAATCCTCCTGTTATTTTAGTAGCTGAAAACGTTGTTTTTGGGAGATAGATGAATTAAACCCGTATTAACTCAGGAATAACCCACAGAAAATACTTAGTCGTTCTAAGCAACCTGAAGAAATTGACAGTGAGAAAGAAACAGTTGTTGACATTTAAATTCTATAATTATTTCAGAAACAAGTCAGTGGCAAGCTACTTGAGGAATCAAGCAATTTATTATTATTATTATTTTAAAGAAGCACTATACATTTAGTCAGCTGGCATATGGGAAAAGGAATCTTTGGCTTTATGGTTCAAAAAGACCTTAACCCGTAATTGAGAGGTTGTGTGTCTTTGTTTTGTGATACTAATGCACACAGACAAGGACAAAGTGCTTATGCTTTATAGTCGGTTTTGCAGTGTTCCAAGTTTAATGGCCTGCTCTCACTGTTCTGCTGATACAATAGTAGGGAATGAATAATGCACAAGAATATCTCACAACTGCAGTGCCACAGAATCACATTAATTAAAACCCTAATGACTGAATCTTTATTTTCTTGTTGTTGTTAGCAAACTTTACTCCATCTTTTGTTTTTAAGGCAATCGATAACCTTCCTTGAAACTGTAAGATCTCCTTGTTACTCACCATGTGCTTTTCCAAATCAGATAGGTTCTACTGGTTAGCTATGTAATGTACCTGTAGTAATCATCTTTCTAGTTTTACTAAAGCATATTAGTCACTTTAAAAAAAAGATTATTTCTTTATTTTAAAACACCTATTTAATAAGCGAGCGAGTTTGTTTTTTTTTTTTTTTTTTTTTTTTTCAGAAAATAGTTAAAAACTCCTTTATATTTACAAAAATTTTCACTGAAGCCAGTGGTACTTTCCTTCAGGTTGGTATAATGAAGAGGAGAATCTGGCATATGTGGTATTCAATTAATTCTGAATGCGGCTGCTTTTGTAATGTATAGGTGCTAATAAAGAGGATTGCTTTGAAGGGTTATGTCATGCCTCCAATTTACATGCATTACTTACTCTACAGTCTTTTATTTTTAATCTTCAAAAATTTTATTTGTTCTTCTTGAATTGTTTCCAGGTGATTTAAGACCTGTTTCTATGCCTACTGACTACAGCTGGATAGGGGAGTCAAAAGAACAAAACGTGTACAAGAGAGGAAGCCGAGGTGAGTTTTTTTTTTTTTTTTTCCTCTGCTGTTCTCCAAGATTTCTCTTTCTTTGTCACTTAAGAACCATGAAAATGTCATCATAGGGACCAAATCAAGTTTTCTTGACTGTCACAGAAAATATAAAAGGGTCTTTTTAGTGTCTGGGTTGTTTGTATTTCTAAAAATTAGAGTTTGTATCAGTAGCAGTGTTTCACTTTGATTCTGGTATGGAGACAGATAAACACCAAAGGGAAAAAAAAAAAAAAAAGACTAAAAGATTTAGATATATGCTAATAGCAACAGTTCTTGATCCTTGCAGTTCTGTAAAGCAATAAATGATGTTATAAGTACAAGGTATCAATCAAACTTTTTTTTACATAGAATATTATTTCAGTCCTAAGCTTTTTGCAACTGTAAAATTAATTTCAGAAAGAGCTTGAAATATTAACACAGGATATTTTCTAATTAATGATACTTGATTATCTTTGAATTTAACTGTTTTCTTCTAGAAAGGTTCAAAGAATTTCATTTTTAAAGCAGCTTTGATTTGAACACTTTTAATTATATTGTGGAATCCACCTTTGAAACTTCAAAATCCAAGATAACCATTCTGCTGATTAAAAGCTAATTTTTAGTTAAAACTTCTTCTGTAAAGTTTGCTTAGATTAAAGAAGTCGCCTTTACAAATGGCATTGTTGTGGCTGACAGCTGAACATAAATCATGAACAATGCATTGAAAAAGTCCATTCAAATTTTAACACCATGGTAAAGGAAACACATACTTATGCAAGTTATCTGTAGGAGCAAGTAACCTGTAGGAGATGAAAAGCATAGGATATCTAGAAAGATTAAGAAGATATGAGAATTAGTTTATTAAAAAAAAATAATAATAATAAATTGAAGTAAATGTTAAACTATTAGAAGTACAGTCTCCATCTGATGTTACCAGGAGATTGATGCTTCATTCTGCTTTGTGGCTGAATAACTGGGATATATTTGAGAACACGGCAGTGGAAACATTGCAAAAGGTTTGTGGAGTTTGTCCAGCACAGGAGACACTTGCTTTTAAATGCAAAACTTTAATTGGAAATGGCACATAAAATTCTGTAAAGATGCATTGACTCAGGAATTAGGTACGTAAAGATTAGAATTGTGTATGCTTATAAATTAATAAAAAGGATATGCGATATGCATATGATGTGTCCTGGAAAACATTCCCAATAATCATGCTGTGTGTTTTAAAGATTGCAAAGCATGTAAAAGTACTGTCTTTTTATTAAAAAAGAGTTGAGGATGGCATACATAATTCTATTATAACTCAACTCCACTTGCTATATGTGTAAATATCTCTAACTGAATGGGACATTAAACACGCTGTAAATCGTTTTGTGTGTTTAAGTACTG
This sequence comes from Cygnus olor, assembly GCF_009769625.2. Classification (NCBI taxonomy): domain Eukaryota; kingdom Metazoa; phylum Chordata; class Aves; order Anseriformes; family Anatidae; genus Cygnus; species Cygnus olor. The sequence continues at coordinate 2,679,121 of NC_049181.1, forward strand.
TTGAAGACTTTAATGATAATGGTAAGTTAGATGTTACTTCTGTCTGTGAGTACCAGCCCACATGTACGTTCTAAATTTGGGTGATTAAATACCACATGCAATGAAGACCAGAAGTTTTGTTTGACTTTTTTTTTTTAAAACCAAATTTAAATGTAAATGGCTCCCCTGTAAACTGTTCCATAATCCTGAATTCACAGTGTTGTTTAGCAAGTGTATCACTGAGATGAGAGAATGATTTAAAATTTGAGGAAGTATGCACCAACTGGTCTGTTGGGCAGATTTAGATTTGAATTCCTATACTCCAAGGTTCTGTTAACAAATTAAAAATAATTTTGTTTTCAAGGTTCATTTTAATGTCTCATCTCTATCTGTTTTTGTTGGAAAAAAAAGGCAAAAAACACAAAGTATTATACATTTGCATTTCTTATTATTGTGTTCTTTTATAGTGTTGGTGGACAACTATATATTTAATAAGAATTGTTTTTCATGGCAGTCAGTACTTTATATACGTAAAACTGAAAAATCAGCTATGCTGTATTTCCCTTTTGTTCAAGCACACTTCAGATAACATCCAGTCAAAGCAAGCTGTATGTTTCAAACATCATAGCACGTAGTTATCGTAAACTTACATAAGATTAAAGTAAACTTGTAATAAAACAAAACGAGGTTTTCTTTTTAGCTGGTAGTAAGCATTAACATTTACGATTGTAGGAATGAAACACAGATTCTCTGTTTTGTCTTACTGATATTTCTTTTTTCTTTTTGTTCCATCCAACCACTGACTCTGAGAATTCCCTCCTGCGGTATCTGAGTGATGAGAAGATATTGGTTATCCAAGAAGAACCTCTGACACAGAAAGACAGCAAAAGGGACACAGGTCATAGGTCAAGGAAAAAGGGCAAAAATGCAAGCAGTCCAAACTACCCCATTAGTTCATCTATGTTGACATCAACTGTTAACATTAGGCTTGAACCTGGACAGCAAGATATCTTGAATTTCTCACTCCCAGAAAACAATACAGTTCCACTTTATCATGTAAGTACATAACAAAAAATGTTACTACATTTTTATTTATTATGTTATTACATGGAAAGAACATTAAAATCATTTCCTTTTAGGATTGATACAGGTACTAAGGCATATTTTGTACTTTACATTTTAATACCGTTTTTTATGGTCCAAGAAATATTCTTAATATCCCTTTAAAGATAGATTTCACATAAGAATAGTCTAGACAGATGAAAAAATGCAGGGCAAGCACCATTTGGTATCAGATGCTTTAAGTAAAGTAGTGTTGTTAATTAATCTCACTGAGTTTAGTCAAATTCAACCATATTTTTTTTCAAAGGTTCATAAGGATCTCTTGCTCTGATAATAATTATAGATTATTTTAAAATTTATTATATATCTAATTTAGTCACTGTGTCTTCTAAAAATATACTTAAGCTTAATGGAGTTACTGTTTATTTATATTGCGGTACCATGGTCACAGTCCAGTAATGTGAATTTGTTCATTCTGATAATGCAGGAAATATTTTGGAGTAAAAACTGTGGAGAAAGTATAATTCAGTGGATTATCACTAACATAGAAATAAAAAATCTCTAATAATTGTAACTGCAATAGGAACAGGCAGTTCGTGTAACTACCATGAAAAATCACTAGGTTCTCATGACTGTCAGCTGGTACAGAATTTCGCTGTATTGATTTGGATGCCCAGAAATAACGAATAGCCTTCCAGAGATCGATTTTCACTGTTCATGCTTTTATTGTGTACCTTGTCCTCTTAGAGGCCTTCTTAAGTTTTGCTCATGGCCTACAGCTTAGGAGCAGACTGTTCCATTCTCATGATGTGGAGTAGTATCTTCAAAGTGTTTGGGGCTCAAACATTAGTATCTTCATAATTCCTCCCCGCAGTCAGTATGGAAGCTTTTCAAGGTGTATTTATTTTCTAATCATGCTGAGATTCCTGTTAGAAGTAAAATGTAAATGGCTCCCTTGTAAACAGTTCCATAACAGTTCCATAGAAGATGTAAGAGGAAAAAGCAGGACTTGTAACAAGTTTCTTCATACTCTTGCATCTGGGGCTTCTACAGAGCATTTCTCTCCCTGAGTAAAAGCTTCAGAGATGATTGTATTTGCATCAAGTGTGAGAGCTGAGTAAGGTCTGCCTAAGGGGATACATTCAGAACATAGCCTGCCATTCATCTTTGTTTCCTGCAATCTGCCAGCATTTGGTAGTCTGAAGATCAGATACTTTCCTTCTGTCTTCAGGAAAATTTAGATTTCCCTTTCCTATGCCACCAGGACTTAGTATTTTTGGAAAACGTGGAAGGTCTTTTTCCTCAGCCTCAGAGAATGTCAAGTACTTTATCAGTCAAGTTGTGTGACTGCTTAGTTGCAGGTGTTTCTTCCATCCGTAAACTCTTACACAGATTATCAGGATCACAAAGAAAAGGATTTCAAATCCAGAGTGAAAACTATTAGCTACCGTGCTAGGGTGAGTGAAAAAATCATTATGCAAGTCTGAAGAAAAAAATAAAATCATAACTGTGTAGATAAATCAACTGGTTTTCATGAGGTTTTGGAAGAGTGGTGATTGTTGACTCACCTGATTTCTGAAGAATGGGAAATGGGTCATAAAGGGTAAAGTGCTAGTTGTGCCATTTAAATAATGATAGTTGTTGGTTAAGTTCCCAGATGCGGGGCTGTTGTCACCAGTATTCTACAGACTGACATACAGTGGTGTTAATTCTTCTATTGGCAGAAGTGTTCCAAACAGCATTTGAGACAGGACTTTGCAGTCCTTCAAGAGAGAGTCAAAGGAATCAAAATATCTCAAGCACAAAGTCAACTGCCTTATAAATATATAAGAGGAACTGAGTTGACAAATATACAGGAGTTGCTGACACAGGTTTTCTGGGTTCTTGCCAGTATAGGATCATTTGTATTAACGACATCTTTCTACTTTGAATACTGAAAGAATTCTGAAAAGCAAAGCAAAAAAATGTGAAAAACAGCTAGTCAGAATGAAACTTTTAAATATCAAAGAGCATTTAATGTCATTTTGACATCAAAAAGAAAAAGAAAAATGATTTATATTTCTAGATAGAAATTTTGGTTTTAAGTAGATCATCTCATTTCCTTAAGACATATATTATATATATTTGTAAGCAAACAAATACAGCATGATGAAAGGAGAAACTGAGACATGGTGTCATTTAGCCATTGCTTTCTTCTTTAAGCAATGTATTTCTTACATAAATACATATTTAAAAGAAAAAAAAAGTTTAGATTTACCAGACACGGATATAAAAAGTTTTACAAAATTGGTAATTGCATAGCTTCGGTACTAGATTAATGCTTTGGAAGGAATGTGGATTTGGAACCTAGAATTAAAGAATTAGACTGATTTCATAAATTGAAGTGAGTATGCAGAGTTACTATATAAAATGGATATTTAGGTAGTGCAATATTGGCAGTTTGCCCAGCATATAAAATGATCCACAAAGCCATGATGCAGTAAAATATTTCATATAAGAAACACTGCCCATTCAGTATATATTTATGATTAATTTAGTTGATAGGCAATTTTGTGGTGCTTGTCACTGAATCTGACATAGAGTGAATTGCAATTAAAAATTCTGTTATAATTAATAGATTGCTTCTTAGAATATAGCTGTGCATGTATACTGATCCTTCTCTTCTGTAGCGACATTTTTAGCTTAAGCCTAAGTATTGAGACATATCTAAATATCACAAAAGTATATACATTATAGTATTGCTGAAATATATTATTGAAATAGACTATGGACTTAAAAGAACAGAGGTGAAATATTTTGTATTTTTATAATAATAAAAATAATTTTATTTTGTTTTTGTTTTGTACTATCAGATCTCTTTCTGAAGAAAATTAATTTATCAAGTAGGACCCCTGCACAATACACCAAATATACTTGAGAAAATTTTCCTTCAGTGTTTTTCCCCATAAAAAAACAAAAGGCAAAACATCTTGAATGGAAAACACTATCCATCTTTAAAGTGCTGTTCGGGATTTTTAAAATCTCTAGCAAATTGTAGATTTTCTGCTGCTCAGTTTCATTTTGCACCACGTGAACCAGCTTTTGTCTATACTGGAGTTCTTATTCCAGATTCAATTTGAAAATCCACAAAATGTGCAACTTCATGGTTTTAACGTCTCAAATTCAGCTTCTGAAGCTCAAATTCAGTCAAGTGGTTATTACATTAAATTCTCAGATAAACTAATGGTTGCTCATCTGGTGTTACTTGATGATTGATCTTCTGGATTGTTATCTACAAAGTAACTGTGTTGGATTTTTTTGTTGTTGTTTGGTTGTTTTTGTGGGGTTTTTTTTGGTAGCATATATTAAGAAATTGGATTATAAAATTGTTAGATCATCTAAATTTTCTGTGAATTAAAATTCAGTATGTAAAAGAGATTTAATTTTTAATACATATTAAGATGTATTTGTGTCGTAAACCAAATAACAGCTGCTGTAGGGCACTCAGTGAGAATGCTACAGCAGTAGACCTGTTTGTTTTATTTTAAAGATAATTTGAAGCATTATATTAGTTTAGGGCTATTCATTGTTTCACAGTGATTGCTTAACTTGCTATTTATTTTCTTGCTGCTGATCACACAAGTTGGTAGTACATGCCTGTCAGCACTGAATGATGTAAACGCTATCTAATAGTTCTTGGAGCTGCAGAAGACAGCTCAACAAATGACACACAGTTTAGTGATACATGCTGAGAACTAAAATGTATGCAGGAACAATGTTTTTGTCTTTTTCTATAATGTATGCATGCTGGGATGTGCCAGATGTTCCAGATGCTTTTTTTAGATGATGATCAATTTGAGTACTACTATGATAAGTATAATAATCGAGGGAATCTGGGAGAATCATATGTATTCAGCTCCATATAACTGAAGGAGGTGCTTTTTATTGCCAGTTTTGTAGGAAAAGTGCTTATATTTTATTTCTTGCTTTCTGTTACTGCAGGAAGAAAAAAAAAAAAAACACTTAACTGTCAAGCAGAGTTTCTTCAGAGCTTTGTTTCCTTTCTGAATTACTGGATAACTTCTATCTTTTCTTTTTATTTATTTTATTCCCATCTGTAACATGGAAAACATTCTTTCCGTACCTCCTAGGTATGTTGAGCAATCACTGTGAGAATGATTATGAGAAACCTAGTAGCTCAGAGTAGCTAAAATAAGTTTTTCTAGGTTCTGTAGCTTTGAACTGATTCTGTCTAGTTTTTTTGATTGCAAGATAAGATTATTTTGCATTTGTACTGTACCTTAAGTGGGTACATCAAAACTTGAGCTGACAAGTATCTGGCTGTGACCTTACAGTACAAACGTCCAAAAATATATTTCTTTACAGTTCTCTTCAGACATAATTCTGTAAACGACACTCTACATTAATCTATAAACACAGCTCAAAAGAGAATATCCAGGAAAATAAGGGAAATAAATTCTGTCAGTTGGGCTGAAAAGTTTTGCCTTTAAGTTCCACTGCACTAAAGAAGTGAAATTGTCAACCGTCATTGAATCTGAATTTTTGGTACCCTTTGTATTCTATCTGTGCTCCAATGTGAAAACAGTGTGTAGAATTCCCTAAGACCAAATTTAGCTGATGTATCTGCACAATGTAAACCAGCATTTGTTTCAGAGATACTTTTTACAGTTCCAGAAGTAGCTTAGAAAAATGGTTGAGCTTTCCCCTGAAATAGTATAGTACATCTGGGTCCGAGCTCAGTATCTCCATCTGTCTCCATAGAGCAATGTGCAGTTGTGAAGCTCAGGTGAGGTACAGGCACCTCCACCGTTTGGTGTAGACCTGCCTTGGGATCCAGCCATGCAGTATTTCACAAGAGACGTCCTGAAATTTTGCTTTGAACACAACTGCAGTGGTTATAACTGATATATTTGCAGTGGCCTGTGATACCTGCTTCACCAATTCTACCGTAATACAGGCTGTGTGTTACTGCTTGCTTCCAAATGGTTATGCTTCCTTTTTTGTTTTGAACTCTTTAAACTGATAATTATATTATGATGCTTCACAGCAAAACAAATACGACAGTATGTACAAACATACACCATGCTTTCATAAATAATTCTACTGTATTGGCACGTTTAAATTGTTATTCAATTGTTGTTTCTTCAAATGAGCTAGTACTAAGTGTCAATAAAAGGTCGCAAATGAAGCATTCATTAACTTACTTTATTCTCATATGTAAACTGCAATTTGTAAAGCATTCTAGAGTCCTCTGACTCCAGAAAATCACAATAGAGCTAAAATTTACTGTATTCTTTATTCTAGAAAATGAATTTAAAGCTTATTTTTATTAATTTTTTTGTAGCCTGAAGAAATATTTCTGATTTTGTTGATACACTCTAAAGATAAATTAAGAGCCATTTGGATTGATCTGATTCAGCATTTGTTAATAAATATTAGCAACAACTGATATTACTGCTACCAGAATTGCAATATTTATCAACCAGAAGAATGCGCCAAATAGAAATATGCAACTCATCTTCCTTGTAGCACAGATATCATCTCCTGCTGTTACTGACCAAGGGATCAGTGTGCAGAAAGCCAGCTGTAGTACTCTGAAGACAGTCCTCGTAGTCTTCCTCGCTACACACTGACTTGGGTCTTGGCCCCCATCCTTTCCCTCTTTACCTTCTCAGGAGGCTTCCTAGGGAGAGAATGAGCAAGGGGGTTGGGAGGTCGAGAGAAAGCACTGTTGGCATTATAGCAAAGCAGGTCAGTCCTCTATGGGGCAGGGGCTTGGGTAGCCTCTACCTTGAGGAATGGGAAAGATGAGAAAAAGGAAGAGAAAGGAATTGTCTCTTTTCTTGACCTGTATAACTTCTTGAAGCTGCACTGCACCCTTCCCACCTGAGCCACTTTCCTTCTTCCACTTCCCTTACCTTTCCCATAGAATCCTGTGCAGCAAAATCACTGCTGAATTGTGGGCTTTATGTAAATCTTTTTTTTAGTTTCTCTCTCTCTTTTTTTTTTTTTTATCACATGAGAAATTGTTAGTCACAGGGCAGCCTTCTTTTAGATGTTCTTTTAGAACACTTTTTAAATCTCATGCATGATCTGGAATATCTTCTCTTCCCCCTCCTTCCCCTCTCCCCCCAAATGGTTAAAAGAATGCTCTGCTATTACCTACTATTCACTGACTTAATATTGATAACGTAGAAAATAATTAAAAATTCTGAGTGGATATTTTCCTTCTGTCCTTAGCTAATTTTTTCACCTGTCACAGTTTTTTCAGCTTAAAAATTGAGTATGATTTGGAATTGTACACGCATGTAGCTTGCATAAGATTATTTCCTGTGTCTATTATCTCTCCCCTCAACGAGAGTGGAAGAAAAACCTCAAAGGCAGCTTTCATTTTTAGCAGAGCATAATAATTTTGCAAGCGTTACATCTTGAATGGCTTAGGCTTCAGCTCACTGAGCTAGAGAGATAAATAAAGCCCCTGGCAGCAAGGCTACTGTTTCACTTCTGATGAAGCATAGTGTAAAGAAATGCTTAGGATAATGAATATGTGAGTTAAGGAAGCAGCCAAAGAAATATTTTTTGTCGAGCATTAAATATCTAAGTACAGGAAAACAGTATTTATAATAAAGGTAAAAGAAAATCTATTTTGCATCTGAATATATGACATATCCAGATGGAATATATTTCATTTGATCATTGCAATTAGTGACTCTCATTATCAAACTATTCTAGTCTCATTACCAACTGTTCTAGTCTCCCACTTTTAACAAGTAAACAATGACTTTTAAACATCTTTACACTCTTTGCAATTCAGAGGTTTTTCGCTTTCTGTGATTTTATATGATTTACTTAGTTATCGATTATTTATAGAACCTTCAGGTAAATAAGAGTTTCTCCAGATGGGAGAGGATCATCAGATCTGCTTGGTAGAATGTATGAGCTTTATTCACCTTCTGAATTCCGTGAGTAGAAATGGAAATAGATCCAGTGAAATTGCTGGAGCCACATAAACGTGAAGCTTACTTGAAAGAAGGCTGATAGGTGCCAGTGACCTGAATTTCACTGAATTTGTGCTTTATGGTCTGTGACAGCATAGCAAGACTTGTGCTTCATGAGCCTCCCACATGTCTACTCGTCATGAACGTGACATTTAGTAAGATGAAGTAAAGTTTTAGTTTGAGAACTAGGATAAGGCAATTTGTTCTCTACGTATCAGGAGCATAACAATGTAAGAAGCAACTGCTCATAAAAATGACATGCAAGTTGCTGAAAGAAGCCTGCTAAATCCTTTAGTTAATTTGATTACATTATTCAATATTTTTGAAAATTAGTGGTCATTAATGCACTATTAAAATAGTGGTGTTGAAAGAAAAGACTATTAGAAAAATACATTTTATGAGCAGAAGCATATTTCACTAATTTCTTTTTCAGTCTAATGTATATGAGTTCACAACATCCAAACAAGCGTTTGCAGTTGTACTAATGGGATCTGTTTGATCAAAAGGAATCTTGGAACACTGATCCAAGATGATCACCCATGGTATAGGTGTATTTTGTAGTGGTAGTGAAAGTTTGTAATATAAGTGATGAAAAGAAGTAGGCCAGCAGAGTGTGAACAGGGGGAAGTATCTTAGCTTTGTCAGGGAAGGAGAGTATGGGATGAGTCCCATTTGGAGAGAAAGTGAATAAACCTTGGTTTGGAAACACTTTAATTTGGAAGCAGTGCTAGAAAAGCAAGACCTCTACCTGTTAAGAATTAGTACACTTGAACTGATGAAATTACTTTCCTAGTCACTAGAGGTAGTAACATGAGAAGGCAGAGGGACATGAGAAGAAAATCCTTGAGCCTTTTAGTATGAATAAACTTTACTTTGGTAACAATAGTATGGGTAGTACTGCTGTCAGAGTTCTTTTACTTGGTTGGCCGCACAATATATTTTACTGTGCTGTCCATGGTATTTTCAGGGATGATCGGTTCGTTCATGTTTAATAGTGCGTTAAGAGCAGCAGAAATCTGACATTTATTGTGCAGGATTTTCCTGAAGCTCTTCAAACAGCTATTTTGCTATAGATGTATGCTGTTATCTCTCAGGCTCTTTCAAGAAAATTTGATGAATATTTCTGGATAGTATATTTTCATTTTTGTATGTTCTTTACGCTTTAGATTTCAGGTATACTCTAAGAAGGGTTAAGTCATTTATAGCACTCAGGTTAAACAGGAAAGCCTGTTAGAGCTCAGTTACTCTATGGGGATCTCCTATCATCACCTGAATTCCAAAAGGAATGTGGGAGAACTCCCTGCTTCTAAGCGTGAGGGCACCATTTCAATACTCTTCCTCAGTTGCCTTATTTGAATGGTCTTCCACATTGTCTGTAATAAATACTTAACTCGGTAAGGAGATCCAACTGCTGTAGCTGCTCCTACATCCTGTAGAAAACTTAGGTTTGGTCTATTGTAAGGTCTATCATAAATTTATTTGTTTATTTAATTTTATAATTATAGAGAAAGCAGGAACATGAGGGACATCATAGGTAATTGGGATACTAGCATGCCCTGATGATTGACACACGGACTGTCGTACTTTAAGGTTTTCTGGCTGCTTCCAGTGGCAAACCATCTACTGTCCACAGTAGAAAAGGTATGGTAAAGGATGATAAATGATTCTTTGCATGGATACACCAGAGGGATATGTGAAGGAAGGAGGTGGAAAAATTAATGCTTGTCCCCTGAACATTTTAAAACTTTACTAGAAATCCTTATGTGTTGGAATATACGTTTTATGGTCTATGTAGTTAAATACAGAACAGGCCGGCTTAAAAATAGAACCAGCAGACTTCCTGTCTTTCACGTGTGAAGTATGCAGTTATGTTTCGTGACTGCTTACTGAGGTCGTGTGTGATTAAATATCTTTACAGTGTACCTAAAGTAGTGATGTTAAAACACAAGCACTAGAATTCCAAAAATAAACCTGTTTCCTATTTGGTTATTCAGAAAGGATTTAAAGTCTAAGATATTTCAAGCGTCAGTTTCTGTATTTCATGATGAGAAACTGCTTTTTTACTGTGGGAAAATTTGTCCATCAAAAAGTTTGGTTTTAAATAATAAAAGCAGTCTGAAGATTTTATTTTTAATGCTGAATCACTCCTAAAAGACATGTTCATCTCCAAACCTTAGATGAATAACTTCAGTGTAGGAAATCAAATTATGTAAATCTAGGTAAGTATGATATTGAAGAAGGTTTTGATGACAGGTTCCTCATTGTTCTTAAAATCCTCTACAGTTTTCTTGTGATATCTATATTGCAATATTCATCCTTTACATCTAACACAATCTAGAGCTCTCTTTCACATTTTAACATTTTTGCAAACGTTGACATGCTAACCTTTTAGCTTCCTTTCTTATTTTGAAGAGCTTTGGTTACAATGCTACAGCAGCTGAGATTATTTGCAATATTGTGTAGATTTAAGTTGCCTTATACATGATCTTCATTGTGAAATAACATTTAGTTTGAAATTAAAATTTTCCATTTCCTTTTCCTTAGAGTTACAGAATGACTACTGTGGTTTGCTTCTGTGTCTTTCACTGCAGTTGAAGTTACCACAACCTTGAGTGCAGCAAGGAAGTGTACTTTTTAGTCTTGCTTAATTTTATTTGTTTTTCTCTACAGAGAGCAGGGGACACAGTCAGTGGAGATACTGAAAGGTAATTACTTCTGTTAATTTTGTATTTAAATAGATATATAATCTATCTATGAATTACATGTAATTATTGTAGAAATTTAGTTGCAATATTTGAGGAATAAATTTTCAGGTCTTAGTGAGAAAAGCATTAATACCATTAAGTAAATGACACAACTGTTTCACCTGCTAACTACGTCAAATATGAAGATAGATTACAAAGGTTGAATTTCCTTCAAAACACATCAGATGTAAAATTATTAAAAATTACGAGGGTAAAAAAATGATCCTACTACAAAGTAGCAGATGTCTCCCACCCCAGCTTTTTTTTTTTTTAAATTATTTTTTCAGAATCAGTTTGAGGATGAAAATGCATGACTCACCTAATTTTTGAAATAACATGCAGAATTTTCCAATGAACACGTAATTCAGTATGTACAAAAGTTACTGTTTATAATTGTCTCATATTTGATAACTGCTAAGAATGAGGACTTAAGTTTCTCTTACACTTGAATTTAATCAACTAATTCTAATGAATACTATAGTAATTTTGTCTTCCTTTGCTGTTACCTGGTGAAGTATGTACCGAATACTTCAGTTGCATCCAATATATCATATTTAAAGAAAAAGTTTGAAGTAACAGATACTTCGGTATCATGGAATGCCATAATTAAGGTTTATTGCAGTGTGTTCATATGGATAATTATTCTTTTTTGATCTTTTCATCATATATGGCCTAAACTTGTTTACAAAGCTAAGCCATGCACTGAATACAAAAAAAAAATTCTTTACAACGCTTTCATCAATTGAAAGGATTTACAATTGGCAGTTTTCTTCAGTATTATAAATTTTACTACATTACAGTTAAAACCCTGAGGTACAACAAAAGTAGTTGTTCGTCACTAAACACAAGTGACCTGGTGCCTGATTTTTCAGGAGTGTCAGCATTTTTATGTCTGTGTATTAAACATTGTAGTTTGCATGTTTAAAATGGCATTCAACTCAGCTGAGTAGTAGTATTACCTCAGATGAAGGTGATGTAAAGATAGAGTTAAAATGAGTTTATCTTGGGTAAAATTCTATTTTATCTTATAAGGACAGTCGTGTCTCTCTATTGACACCATGTAGTAGTCCATTATCTCAACATCTAAGTATAGGTTCTTATTTTTGCAATAAATTAAGTATAGTCTGACTTGGTATTTAGACCCAATTCAGAGCCAAAGCAGCATCCATCTTGTAAAACAGGAATTATTGTATGAGAAGAAAAAATGTGTCTTTTTTTTTTTTTTTAATAGCAATTAGATTTCATCTTTCGCCCTTCTTACATTGGAATTTTCAGAAGTTAAGGGTTTCTGGAAATCTCACCTACTTACTGTTTGGACTTGGTCTTCTATTCCAACTCTGTCATGCCAGATGATGATATCCTATTCTTCCCTCACATTTGTTTCTTGTTGCTTTTTGTTACTCCCTTTTACATCCTTCCTCATCCCAGTATGGCTGCTCAGATGCCTCCTACCTGACTTTCCACAGCCCCCTTTTTTTGTTTTTCTTCTCCACTCCCACAGTTTCTTGCAGTCACAGGGAAGAGTTGCAAAGAAATTTTGCTCTTCCCAGAGCAAAACATGCCTAATTACTCTGAGAGGATCGCACATGCTCAGTTTGGCAGGGGCATTACAATCCAGATGGAGCATCCTTGGTGGACAGGACATAAATCTCTACTGGACTTCTGCCATATTTTCCATGGACATATGGCTTAATGAAATTTTGGAAAACTTACATGGGCCTAGCAAATCATGTTCTTTTATAGAGTGACTCCCTTTTCTAATCTTTCTCCCACACATTTTATATTTTAGGTCCAAAACATGATCGTTTTGTATCTTCTCAAAACTTTGAAAAATATTTTAAAAGAAGCAGAAAAATATCTTCTTGCTCCTAATCACCTCCTTTTAAGGGCTCAAATAATTTTAAATGAAAACATTTCAGCTTAAAATCAGCTGAGATAACAATACACACATAATAATGTTTTGGGATGCTGGAGACAAACACTGGGTAGCTTCACGTATATGGATAAAATAACTGTACAGTCAATGAAAATAAGACTATTTATGCAGTTTTCATGATATGATTGCATTATTTGTCTAAAAAGAAGTTGTCAAAAGCTGTAAGAAAGATGCTTTTTGCTTGTAGTAGAATATACATCATTCTGCAGGGAATATTTAGCATAAACCTTAGCCAAAAACAAACACTAGCCAAACACCAAAAAACAGATGAGTGAGAAATATGAGACTACAGAATGTTTCCAGCTTATAAAATCTAGCTTATAAAACAATTCAGAGTAGTAGAATGTAAAGCTGACGTAGTAGCTTTTCTTAGACTTGAGCAGAAAAAATGGAGATATTTGTACATTAAAACTCTCTTCAGAACATTTCTGGATGTGTTTGGCCCTGCCCTATGCATAGGGCTAGCTAAATTTCCACTGTCTATGCAGAGCATCGACACTCCTCATTGTAAGATACTGGCCATTCACACATTAAACTCTACCCCTTTCTGACCAATGTAGAAAATTTGAGCTGTACTTTTAAGCAATATTGTGTATAGAAAAGTAGGTCACCCCTGGAGAATTTGAGACTCACTTCTGAGCAGGTGTCATGATTTAGGAAATTACCCTCTGCAATTGCAGGTAGGATCACTAAATGTGTGAGTGCTCCTAGGTTTTAAGAAGACAAGCTGAATTAAATGGTTCCTGAAGAAGCAGCTAATTTGTTTTCCTTTCTACCAGAAGCAGTTCACCCCGTTTGTTATTGTTTCAGGGCTGAGAAAGTGGTAATAGGCATCTAACGTGTAGCTGCTGCTGCAGCTGTTCTGTGCACAGACCTTTGACTGTGCTTAGTGTTCATCGTGTTCTTTGATCTTAATTTTACTTCAGGAAAAAAAATCTAGTAAGAGGAAGCCTTGACATCTGTGAATTCTAGATGTGCATCTGTAACGTAAACCATGACATAATTACAATGACCTTGGGTTTTGAAGATCTTACTAACTTGCTAACCACAGAGGCCTGCCAGGAAAAGAAGGCAAAAAGAATGGTATCGTTCATGCATTGCCCAACTGCTAGCTGAATAAATGGTTTTTAAAACTATTACTTTATGACTGCTTGCATGTAGAAGTACTGCTCAGCTCCTTTTTCATAAGAGGCTATGTCTTTGTAAATATTAATACCTAAAAATGTTTATCATCTCAGTGGCTGTGATATGCCATTTTCTAGTTCTCAGCTGCTGTGGATTAATGGAGGTGTTAACTCAAACTCTGTGTTTTGGATTCCCATATGCTTCTAGATATCCAGCTGACAGCAGGGACTATCTTCAAATGCTGGCTTCACTATAGCCCCTAATGCTTAAGCAGCAGCTTCAAAATTCTCTCTTGAATCTTCTGTGCAAGGATTTTGAGATCCTACGTTTAGGTAACTTTATGAAACAGGGACTATCTTACAGCAGACTTGCAACAAAAGCTCTGAAAGTAGTCTGTGCATCGAGTGGGACATTCCAGATAGGTCCCCAGTCAGAATGATCAGAGAAGGTTATATCGCTGCAGTAGTGAAATACACTACTTAACAGTTTATACCCTGTTAAGTTATTTCTGTCCCAAGAGTAAACTCTGCTAAATGCTTGTCTTTTTTTTTTTTTTTTTAATTTAATTTAAGCATACTGGAAATTTTCACAGATTACAAAATTCTTAAAAATTTGTATAATCAGAAGACAAATTTGGGTTGCTCTGTTTGGTCAAATATTAAATATAAATCAAAGAAGTGATTAGTGTCTAAAATGATTTTCAAATCAATGGAAAATATTATTAGCAGCTTGTTATAATTAGAATCGTTTTATATTGCTTCTAGTTTATAATCCCTTACTGCCAGAGCTCCCTTAATCAGGGGCTTAAGAAAGTAAACAATATAGATTGTAACTATTCTAGATACCAAAGACGAGGTAAAAGGTAAGGAATATTTAAAATAATTATTCTTGTTTCTAGACTGTATTCATGGCCATCATTTGGGGATTTATTATCTGTATCCTATCACCTGTGGAGAAGCCAAAATGATAGCAATCTAGCAAGATATGCCAGTTTGTTCTGATAGAGTTATAACTTTCATTTAATGGTGGATTTAGTGACCCTGAAGGTAATACAAAGAGAATTGGGATATTATAATTAAGAGGACTGATAACGTGTAAGAGTGATTTTATCTGATCTTTTTGAGCATTGCTTATGTGATCAAGGGATACTTCATTTATATGCAGCTGATTTAATCAGTCCTTGCTTTCAGTAGATATTCTTTGAATTTTACAAGCAAAAACACTATTCCTTGCTCGAGATTATGGGACACTTGAAGATGTGTTGTTATCTTTATATGGTAGAAAATGAAAACATGTTCCTGGAAGGGAAAATAGGAATGAGTGTCACAGTTGCGCTTTGTTTAGTAATGCTTAATAAATGAAGAAGTAACAAGTCACTTCTGTTCACTAAAAGAAGAAGGTGTTTTTTTTATTAATAGAAAATGCACGATACTCATAATTTTGGTGATGCTTTTAAATGGCTATAACTGCTCTGATAGCAAATGTGCAGAGAGGTGTACATCTCTTCTGTTGATTTCATGTATTCAGTGTTTGATAGGTGACAATTCTCAGCATTTATTACAAATAATTCAACAGGTGTGCCTGTACTTTCAGATTCTTACAGCTTTTATCAAATACAGTGAACTGGACTATATAGTACTGCTATCCCTCGTCCTTTTGCTTTTTTTATTGTAATTCACTATCTCTATTTTCTAACCATATAGCACTATTTCTCATTTGAAATACTGATTACAAATCTTATCAATAGATTGCACTTTGATTTGTATGTCCTTTAAGATGCAAGTCAAAAGTCACAACACTTACTCGAGTCCTCTAAATTCGGTGTTTTGGTTCCACCTATGTCAGTTATTTCAATCTTGTCTTAGCTCATTCTTAGCCTTTCTACTTTAGCTCTATGTTCAGCACCATTCTGATTGAATACTGAGTCAGTATGCCGGTAATACTGAGACTGGAGATAGACTGCATTTAACCTTGAGTTTTTATGTCATATTATGCAATGACTGATTTTGCAAATATCCTAAAATAATCTGTTTGATTTGTTGCTCTTGTATTAGATTGGTACAAGTTACTCATAAGTGATTGGTCCTCCTTTTTCTAGCTTCTGGAGTTTGTTTCAAAAACAGTATTATACGTGGACATGAAAACAAGCATTTACAAGATCAACTGACCTAATTGATTTGGAAAATATCAGTCTAGGCCATTATAGCTATAAAACTCCATATGCCTTTTCCCCCCTCTTCATTCTTTTCCCTTTCACTTCTGTAACAACTGCTTACATAAAAGGAAAGGTGAGGAATAGCTCAACCAAGTATGATACAGACAAATTGAACAGATGACATACTAGGGTTCCTTTATGTATAAATTAATTGGTTCTGTCACTACCATGTAGAGAATTTACTTGTCTGAAGAGAAGGAAAGGTCAGCATGTCTTCTATCATCTGTGGATCTGAATATCTGGGGAATAATTTAATTTTGGAAACAGTATTTGAGAGACATAAAACCTTTTAAAAAAATTTCTTCCAGACTGTTGAAAATGTACCCAAATGAAAAGTTATGCTCATTGTACATTAGACCACATATTCCTGACCTTTCATAAGATAACTTTTGAACAGTTTTCAGAATGCTGAGTGCAGGCTATTTCTATAACTACCAGATTTTTGCTGGTAAGAGTCTATGATTACTGTACGGAGACACATTGTTGGGTTTGCATGGAAGCAAATAAAACTTGACCAAGGACTTTTCAGATAAAAAAGCAGATGTATTATTCATATTGTATATTGGCTGAGAGAAAGAATGGAAGCATTGAAACTGACGCTTTCCAGATGGGTCAAAGCTGTGATTAAAGAAACAGACCAGAAATCAGGGGAAAAATGCCCAGCAGGATTGAAGTGCATTTATGGCATTCCAATGGGTAGACAGAAATGGAGCATTAATGACAAAATCTGCCTTGCAGTGGTTTGGGCTTCTGTCCATTCCTTTACCAAATGTTGTAAATTGAACATTTTTGTTTTTCAGTCTTTTCTTTTAATCCGTGTAATCTACAGGCAGCTCAGAACTTCTAAGAATTACCTATTAACTTTTATAATTTTAATTCAGTGCCAATGTTATGCATCTTCTTATGCATCTATCAGTGTTATCCCATCTTTTCACTGCAGTCTAGAAATTTCCTTTGATTCAGGACCGATAGATGCTTTTAGCTGACAATGCAGTAGTTGTTTATACTGGTAAATTTAATTTCTCTTAATAATGGAAATCATTATATGAAAAAATACCATTTCCTGTCTTGCTGACTGAAGCTAGCCTATTGTTTACTGTCAATTGGCTGACAGATTTTGGGGAATATGTTAAAATGTCTGTAGTCCTTTTAATTCTTTTTAAAAAGATTTCTTTCGGTTTCTTTTCCATTCTTGCACTTTTTCTATTTATATGACGTATGGAAAAGCATTCACATTTTTAAGGCTTTCCCACCTCTGTTTTTTCTTACTTTTTAAAGCACAAGTGGAAAAGAAGAGAATAAGAAATTCTGTGATGGATCAGATAAAGTTGACTCAGACTCAGCACCATGTTTCCATCAGTGCCCAATACTTGTGATTGTATATGGGTAGCTTCTGGTGATGCTTCCCTGCTTTGTTAGCCTTTAGAGAACTCCAGGAGAAAGCTAATAGATAATAATTTAATAATAATAATAAAGAAATAATTTTAATTTAAAATAATTAATAAATTTAATTTTAATAATAAGTTAACAATAAGTAATAAAAGTTAATAGATAATAATTTTGCACCTAACATCCGTATGAATTTTTGGTATCCACGGCATCCTGTAGCAAAATGATATGGAACATTGCTGCAGGATGCCGTGGATACCAAAAATGTTAATTGTGTTCATGAATGAAGGTTCAAAACAAAAGAAGCTAACTGCTGATCTTCTATAACTTAGGGGCTTATACAGCCCCTTTATTGAAGGAGACATTGGCTATCTGTTTCCTCAGAAATCTCTTGAGTTCATAAACCTCCATAACATTCCCCTTAGTTGCCTTGGGAGACAGATGAGTTCCTTTTCAGCTTTCCTCTATCCTCATTGATATTGAGGAATAAGAACTGTATGCTATTAAAAATGTTGGTGCACCACTGCTGTATGTGTACTGACCTAACAGCCTTCATTATTGCAGTGTATCAAAGGGATTTAGGAATACAACTGCTGCTAAATATCTAGAGAGAGATTTTTGTGCACATAGTATTTATATGAGAAACTTATGCAGAAGATGTCCCCTTTTTTTAACAAGAGAAAAATTAACAAACAGGGCTGCTGAACTGGGGCTGTCTCAGGCATTTCCCATTCTACCCTGACATGGCGTGCACTACCATTGTGTCAGGATGCTAATCATTCATCCTCAGAAAACTGAAACTTTCCTGGACCTTCTCCAGGGATAAAGAACTCAAACTGCACTCTACTCTACAGTTGCCTTTCTGAGAAGTAAGCAGCATACCAGTTTCTCTAACAAGCACAATGTTTCTGTTAACAAGCACAATGACTAAACTGTAGCAGCAGTTGGAGCCTACATCATGCTTAGTTTGGGACAGTTTACTTGGTTGTTCTCTTACTAAGAATCGGTTTCTATTCTTTACATCAAGATTGCTTCTGGATGCATGAAAAGTGATCACTAGACTTCCTTCCAGCAGCAAACGGAACTGTTGCATCCCATGTTTGCCAACCAAGAAGGCAATGTTAGGATATCAGTACTGCAAAAATGTTACTGTTTTTCTGATTATCTAAATAATCTTTCTTTAGTTAACTGCTAAATTGCTGTGGTCTTCATGAATTTCCTGTTTTGAAGTGCTTCCAGGGCATCAAAGAGGAGGTGGCAGGGAAAGAACTGTATAGACTTCCTTTATGTGCAAACATCTGACAGTCACGTTGGATTTGGCCCGACAGTTAGATGCTCGTTAATGTCTTAGTGCTTATAAATCTGCTTACGTATTGCTAAAGTTAAGATACCCAGAAAATAACTCAAAGGAAGATACATATTTATCAAACCGAGGATAATTCAAATTGCTTCTGTAATGACAAGGGAGGGAACCAAATTTGCAGTATATGGAACATGTGTAGGTCCTAAATGTCAGACTATCAGTTCAAATACCTTTCCATAAGCTGTTGCATTTTAAAATATAAATAACTCCTAAGATGACAGTCCTACATATTTATTTGCATTTCTGTTTGTTTTTTTTTTCCTGTTTAAAAATATTTATTCTCTCCTAGTTTATTGTGAACTCTAGGTAGGAGTCCGTTATACCTGTGGTAGACGTTGTTGCTGCTGTATGAAATGCACAGATAACAGCTAGCCTTGCAACTAAAAACCTATGATTTATTTCTCCTAAGATTCACTGAATTCTTTTGGTTACTTTTGAATCTTGGCTGATGAAATTTGGTTACTTTTAGGCCAATAATCGAACTAGATATTCTCAGATGAATCTTTTAAATCAGAATATTGAGAATGATTTTGTGCTTTTTTTAATAACACTAAAACCATTCATTGAAAACAATGTGTAAAACATCATGTTTTAGGTGCTACATTTTACATAATTTTGAAATGTGTTTATATCTAAAGGCATACATTTGGAAATGCATCTCGTGTTTGTGTGTTTATTATTAATCAGACGATTTTTTTCTGTAGTTATTTGACACCTTTCCCCTTTTCTGTCCCAGATATGCTAGTTCTGCCATTGACCGTCAAGGAAGCACATCCATGAGGAAGGTAATGATTTATAAAAATACTTTAAAAAAAACTATCAATTAAATTGGCATACTTTAGAAGATACTAGAGATATTCAATTTTTTCTATATTATGAAAAATCTGAAAACAAAAACCTAGCAATAATTTCCATATTCAGAAAAGTATCTACTGCAACCACAGCAGGTTGGTGTGTATGCAGTACTTTTAGTTAAGTTTAGTTGGATCCTTATTATGTGTTCTAAGGTGTGTACTAGTTTGGGGAGGAGGGACATCTGGGGAGAATGTCGCCCGAAAGGAAGAGAAAATTTTAAAAACTCTTAAGATATTTAAATAGCACTCATACTATGTCAGAGACACATACAGGATCTAGATTTTCAATGATACGGGATTTTGATTTTCAAAGAGTTTTATAGTGCCAATTTTGAAGGTCTTTAACGCAAAATATATAGACGTCTTTATCATTTCATATTTTGGCAATTACTTCAAAGAAAGGACAAGCAGTGGGAACTTCATTTATAGAAGGCCTGTTTCTTCATTCTGACTTAGTACTTGGTTTGCCTAAGTAGGCACTAAGTAACTTTTGAAAGCTACCAGATGTCGTTCTGCCTCCCAGGGATTTATGCAGTGATGCTAAAGACCAGTGACAGCAGCGGAAGGTGTATGACTATATTTTCTGAAGTCTGTGAAAACCTGTGGTTGTGTTTATTGATATATTGACTCTACCTGCCAATCCCTACCTTGCCTGCTGCCTCCCCTGGCAAGCACTCGAACCTGTTGCTGTTCCTCAGGATCGTGGTACTTCACATAATATGCTACATGTAATCTGAGGAGATCAGCACTGTGTACCCTCTGATTTGTGTACTTTACTAGTGAATGCACTGATTGCTGTGTTTTGAACATGTTTATGTTCTTCACTAAAAATTCCCGTCTCAAACTAGCAGAGGTATTTGCAAGCAGCCTCGCATTAATAGGCTTGGTTCCCTTCATCCTGACAGGTAACTGAACCTCTAGTCTCCAGGGCATTTCGTAAACGAAGCCTAACTTTTCATGTGGTGGTTCTGTGACACCTAAACAGCACTCCTACTGCTTCACTGTGATTATGTTGATGTCTCATTAATTTAGCTTCATGTAGCACAGATTCAGTTCTATCACTTTTTTTTTTCCTGTGGTGTGCTTCTGTTGGGGGTGAGGTGGGGGTGGGGACATGCATTTTGTTTAATACTCTGCTTTGTGTTGTGGTTTTAAGATGAGAACTTAAATGCTGACAACCACAGTATGTTCTCCTATCATCAATCTGTTTCCCATAGCAACTCTGACTTGTTTTAAGTTGCAAGTTCTGACTGTTTTCCTACAGTTTTTACCACAACGTTAATTATATGGTAGTTGCTTTATCTCTCAGAATACGAGGCTTGAATTCTCTAAGTTAGCAGTGCTAATTAAGCTTTTGTTCCCAAGATATAGCAAACCTTTCACTTTCTCTAGTTTTCTTGCTTTGAATGCATTTTGTGTATGCATAAACAAAGCATAGTAGAATTATTTAACTTATGTTTTTGGAAGAGCTGATTTTTCAGCTCTCGTTGATTTGTTGTACTTGCATTTTCGTTCCTTTTAAAACTGCTATTCTGAATGATCCATACCGGTTTCTGGTGAGCGTCCTAATGCGTATATCCTCCAGCTGTTCATTTTCTTGCAGCTCTTTAATTAAATTACAATTTTCAGATGTGATTAAATGTACAGAGTTCTATTTCATCACTGTATTTTTTAGCCTAAATTGTGGAAAAATGTGGTGATTTCTTATTCACAAACAGACACCTGCTCTGTCCTAACGCATTGCTATGCAGAAAGAGGAGCACTGACCAGGTTCTTTCAGCCACGGTCACCACAGAACTCCTCTTGGCACGCTATGGCTAGTTCTACTGCTGCAGCTTATAGTACATCAGTAAAACATCAGTGGTGCTGTGCAACTTTTAACACTTTCTCATAGCTTTAGTTTTGTTCTTTCATCTTCTGACGTTTTTTTTTACTATGTTTCCTGTAGCAGAGGAACAAACATTAATCTTTGCCTTCTCTGATGCTCAAAACAAGCAGATAAATTCGCAGCTATCAAGTCAATGGAGAATATGTACTGTCTTAGCGATACAATGCATGTACACTTACAGAGCTTGTCACCTGTCAGAATTACAGTATTTTTTGTGTGAAGCGTTCATACTGCGACTGACTGGGAGAACAACCTGAGATAAACAGAACACAGGATGGAGTTGAGACAGTTTGTCTATGGATGTGCAAGCTGGCGTTCCCTGAGCCAGCTCTCTCCGGAATAAATTACTGATCTCTGCAAGACAATAGAAAATGTCTGTGGTGTTCGATACTGTAAACTGGCAATTGTTACACACAGGTTAAAAATAGGCCTGAGCATGTGCAAAACCACTCCTTCCTCCTCCACCTTTATTTTAAACTAAACTTTGCCTCAGCCTCTCAGGTAGCTTGGGTCCTCTTTTCAGATGTTGGCTTTTAATAGTGCTTAAAGTGCTTAAGTTGGAATCCTCCATTATCCTAAATACTAATGTAAAAAAAATCTTAATGTTAATTTTTATTTGAGTAATATGGTATTTATACTCTTACATAATACATGGTTTCACAGTTGCTAATAAGGACTTCTGTGGTATGCATTTGCTTTTGGGGCATGGCGATTCATGAGTTTATATCATCAGTTCTCAAATTACTGCATGCCCATTCTTAATGATTTGATTGCAAGAAGTGTAATTAATAAATGAAAAAAAATGAGATTTTAATTTGTATGTTTAGCACTGTGTTGTTTTCTTTATGATGTTTATAATAGTAAAAAGAGAAAAACAACAAAAGTAAGATCCTACGATAACTAACCCTGGGATAACCATGGAGATGATGGTGAAAACTAACTGTTTCTTGTTTCTACTACTACCTGCATTGTTTTTTCATAGTTCCTTTTTGTTTGTTTGTTTCTTACAGTCATTCCATTACGCTTCCCTCAGGGTAAAATCCAGAAAATGGTCAAAAGGTAACTTGTTTGAGTTAACATTTTGAAAGCAGAGAATGAGAGTTCTTTAGTGATAGTGGTGGTCAGGATCAAATGACAAAGTTCAACTTAATTCATCTATTTCTAAATTTGATAGTAAATACCAGAGTAGATTACCAAATAAATGTTTTAAAGTAGCACGGATATTATACTGCTAGACTCAGTGGTAAACTTTCCTCTGACTTAGGTAGCAGAAAGGTAGTGCCTACGTATTTTGCCGTTTCCTTCTGCTTTGTTTCTTTTTCCTTTTGTGGCCTGTTTGAGACTGTTAAAACAATGAACCTAAGAAAAGTGGTTAGAGCATAATAAATTCATATGAATGTATATGGCCAGCGATCTTTTTTTTGTTGTTGTTATTATTATTCTATTATTCTTTCAGTCTCCTAGGAAAATTTCCTTTACTTTTACTATATGTTTTTATTTCTAAACCTGACCAGGACACAGCACAGTATGTTATTCTAAAAAGAGCAAAATGTTAAGAGGTTGGTTGAGGAATGTTGCAGAACAAAGCACTATGTTTTGAGGTCATCTAAACTACTTCACTGTTTCAAACCTGTAGAACAAATATAATTATTGTAGCAATATAAACTTGATTTTTCATAGAAAAATGTCTGATATTTTAATGGCATTTCCTACAGGCTCTTTTTCAGGAAAAATGATACCATAATTAAGAGCGCTGTTTTTATTAATGTTCACAGAGGACACTGAAGTGTTAAGCCTTGTGATTGGGGTCTATTGAAATAACTGAAAAAAGAAAAGAAAAACTACAACAGCAACAAAAAGACACTATCTTTTCCTGGTGCTGTGCCTTTGAACAGGATTCAAAGAGTTTAAAATGTTATTCTTCAACTAAATTCAGTATAGGAGAAATGTACACATGTGCATTTTAATGGAAATGGATTATTTTTCTTCTTTATTGACTATAAAAATTGACTTTTAAAACTTCCAGAATTTGACAGGCCTACTAGTGATAAAAGTAGCAACAGAAGATAGATGGAAGAAGTAGTGTTTACATCAATATACAGATTATGTCTATGTCATTCTCTGAGTTTCAAATTGAAGGCTAAATGAAATATGTTTTTACTTTGGAATGATGATACAAATCTTAATCAGATAAAAATGCAGCCCTAAAAGGAATGATCCCTCTAGAGACTCAATAAGCCTCTGCATAAAAAAGGCCATTCTGTTTCTTATTCATCCAGAAAGCAAAACTGCAGAACATTGTGGAATTTAGAAACTGTTCATTCAATCTCCTCTCTGAAATTGGAGAGGATTTGGCTTGAAGGATTTTAAATTGATTTATCATTAAAAATTAGTAACGTGCTCGTATTGAGAAGAATAGCATTCAGAGAGATGTCTTACACTATCGTCACGTTCTCAGGGAGCTCTCTAACGAGTGGGAGCAGAAGACGGATTTCCTGCAAAGACTTGGGGCATGGAGATTGTGAAGGCTGGCTGTGGAAGAAAAAAGATGCCAAAGGTTATTTCACACAGAAATGGAAGAAGTACTGGTTTATTCTGAAGGACTCTTCCTTGTACTGGTACACAAACCAGAATGTAAGTATATTCTGTGTTTGGAGAAAGACAAAATTAAACCTTAAGCTTTAGCATTCTTTTGAATAAAGTCTATTTTTAATATTTGATAAAATATTAGAGAACTGTTACTTTAATTACCAGGTCTCAGTCACTCAAGCTGGAAGTGCCTCACTTGGAAATATTTTTAAAGTCTCCAAAGTTGAAGTCTAAGCCTAATAAAATAACAGAAGTTCATGGTACTCTTAAAGTAATGAATATGTCAACAGTTAATATTTTTCCACAGACAGTATTTGTTTGCAATAATAGTGTTCGCATTCAGCTGTCCTTAGTTTCAGTTGTATGGGGGGATGTGTAAAGTTTTGCCATTCATGTCAGTTAACCATTAAAGCAGGTATGAAAATTGGAATTAGCCAATCTTTCTCTGAAAGTTGTTATTATGTAGATGTTCCTCTTGCTTTTTGCTGAATTATTCTGGAGTTTGCAACTTCTCATGTGTAACACACTCTGCTTGGTGACATGTTACTGAAAACCAGTGGACCTACACTTGTGCAATCTGGATATCTGTGGGAATGAAATAATTGAGGGAGGGCAGGGCAAAGATCATTACAAGGGTATTCTCCTGTTTGCATCGAGCCTCACTGCCTATTCTAAGCTGTCTGTGTACAGCCTGATTTGATTTTCTGGTGTTTAGTCTATACTTTCAATTTTCTTCAAGAGGACAATTAGAATAGCATTGTTATCCTCGGTTTTAGTATTTTCTCTGCAGCTCAAAACAGGATTGTTGCAGGCTGTGAATGACAAAGGCCTTCAGGGTTAGTGTTGTAAATCTTGTTTGATACTGTTACATGCAAGGTGGTATTTATGTGTCCCACTGATTTTCAGTCCATTTATGGCCAAGCTATAATTCATAGTACACTATTACTAATACTTTTCCAAAATCTGACTGGTGTTACTGTATCTCCTTGCTTTTTCTGGCAATTTAATTCAAAAGAAGTAAAAAGTGACAAGAAATATTTTCTAGTTATTACTTTTCCATTTAAACAGTGGTGAGCTCACTGTAGGAACCTCCTCAGCTATGGTCTGTCTGCACAATCATGGCTTTAAAAGAAGACATCCACATGACTGTTTTAAAGTGTAGACTATATGATGAAAAAACTGGCAGTTTTCCTCTGTAGCTGTTAATGACCTGAATGCTATATTAGGTGCTGAAAAGTTTTGTGTAACCTTCTGCAAAGGGAATTAGGATAACTGCAAATCCTTTAAGGAACGTAAATCTTAGAAGTTTCTGACATTCTATGATCGAGTAAACTGAATGCTTAAGTAAAACCATTATGTAGAAAATATGCTCAGTATTTTAATTGATTGGATAGTTGTTCTTAGTATAAGACCTAAATGGCTACTGTTTATTTCTCTCTTGAACTGTATGTTATTCTTCACCATCACTTCCTCTTCTCTTTTGATAGGATGAAAAAGCAGAAGGATTCATTAGCTTACCTGAGTTCAGGATCGATAGAGCAATTGAATGCAGAAAAAAACAGTAAGTAATATGTCAATTATGTTTATAAATCAAATGATTATTCTTGGAAGTATATTATACATATCGTACTGAAAACTTGCAGAGAAAACCTTGAAATTTGTGAATAACACATTATAAGACTGCTTAAGTTTTAGTTTTTCTCTTTACTTCAAACGATGCCACTTAATGTAAATTCCATAAGCTGTCTTCCAAAGAATTGGATAACCCTTTGGTCAGTCCCTTTGGTCAGTTTTCCAGATAGACCAGTTCCAAATTCAGTTATATAAGTAAAGCAAAATAAATAAATAAATAAATAAATTAGCCAACAAATAAAACTTTCTCAGGTACCTTGTTGTCTTCTAGATAAGAATCAAATGTGCAAGAAACAATTACCATAGGAAATATCTTAAATATCAACAAGGGATGGTGAATATAATTTTCATTTTCTCATTTATGGAGGAAGTTTATATACCCAATACTGAGTTATTCTCAACTGCTGAAATATTTAGGTTCCAAATACAAAGCCAACACTGTGTTTTTAAGTCTGTTTCTTGTGCACATATTGCTGCTACTGCATTACGCTCCCAGTAAAAAGCATATGTTAAGCTTTGCCACATATTTAATAACAGACCCTCACTGGAAATTGTTTGCAGGCAGTGTTGGAATTGGAAGTCATAGCTGTAAAACAGTAGGTTTAACAATTCTAATGCTTGGAGACTAGCAATTCACCAGTATCTCCTGAATTATTTGCAGGTTTCATCTAGATTTTAAGACTTGCTGCCATCAGGAGCTATATAGAACAGCATATAAGATACTGTTACTAAAGCTTTCCTATTTGTGACTAAGCATCCTGAATTTTTGTCATGCTTTTCCAAGGACTAAACATGGTTTTGCTCTGAGGAATACGTTCCACAACTATGAACATACGTACAAGAAAATACTGAAGGTGTGAATTACAGTAGAGACTGCTGATTAGAAAATAAAACCTCTTCAATTGCTTGTTCTTGTCTGAAGGTGTTATTACTGTCTGCCTGAGAAGAAGACAGTGCAATTTATACTTCCATTACTCCTTTCAACTGAGAGTATCACTGCAGAAATTAAACATGAACTGAGCACTATAAATTCCTCTGTGGAACAAGTAGATATTAATAATGATATTGAACAAAAATACAGGAGAAAATAATATCCTTTTGTTAGAATATAAAACACTTAGCAAATTTCAGTGAATTAACGAAGATCAAACAGCAGGTCATTGTGCACAGCTAGAAATACCTTCCAGAGCTTTACTCTAAGCATTAGAACACATTTTCTCAGAACACTTCTCACAGGACAATTTCTGCAGGGTATATGCAAAGAAAAACTCTGATTAACTAAAACTTTGCATACTACTGAAAGCTTCAGGCTTTGAATACTTTCAAAAAGAGGTAGGTCCAGGGGTAAAAGTATAATGAAGATGTTAATAGTATTCCCTTTTTTCCCTGACCAGAATTTCCCTTTGATTTCTTCCTTCATGGACTATCATTTACGTATTTCCTGCATCATAAAAACTATGCTTTACATTTGCTGCTATTTTACCTGCTCCTCCAAAACTGCAGAGAAAGTAAATCCAGTGTTACGTTCATTTACGTTTCAGTATATCAAGCATATGTGAATGGAGGGCCCTGCTTGTGTTACAGCTCTACTTTACAGCCTCTATAAGTGCGCATATCGATCCTCTTCTACGTTGTCTTACCAAGGACAGGACTGAGCATGACTGATATTGCCTGAGTCCACTGAAAGGCTAATGATCCTTGTGAGCTTAGCAACAACTTTCTATGGTCTGATTCTTCTGCATTCCTTTTACAAATAAGGTGGTGGTGACCCATTCTGAACAAACATAGTCTGGAAAAGCTCTAATTCACACTTCATTCTTCTCTCTGCTAGACTACAAGAAACATTGCAGCTAGGATCTTCTTGCCTCATTTTAAAGAGGACTAGTGAAAGACAGATTTTACAGGATCTGTTCTCACTTCTTTCCACTTTAGGATATATTTGTCATTTAATAGTGGGTTTTCTGTAGGCATTGAAAGTCATTGCAGGCTTGAAATCTGAAAACATTAGTCTGATTGGGTTCTTACTTCTATATGATTGAGTCCATTTTAACACCAGTGCAAAAGTTAGTAAAGCAGTTATCTTGACAGTTAATAAGGGTGGGGAAAGACACCTAATTCTTTCTTTTTTTTTTTCTTATTGGTAGGTCCGTATGTTTTTACATAAATTAAAATTGTCTGAAAGAGCACTTAGTATCTTAGTGCATAAAAGTAGTCCAGCAAAATCACATTAGTTTTCTTATTTTCAGAGCCATCAATGTGAAATGTTCCAAACAGAAGACTTACCTTATTGAACAAAGGAATTTGAAGTCTTACTAGAATAACGTCTTTTATTTTTAGATTTTAGACTTGTGTTTTCCAGTGTTCTGTCAGATGGGAAACGCTGTTTTATAGTGGGACTGTTACTGATGTTCATAGGATACATTGACTGAAATAGTGTTAAAAAAGCTTTGACAAGAATTTATAGTCACTGAATGCATTATTCTGTACGGTTTGATGATTTGCCTCATTAATGCATTTAATGAAGGTACCCTGATTATTAAATGAATCATGGCATTATCTCAGACTGGTTTAACTCTCCAGGCTATATTTGGATGTAGGATGACCTTGTCCCTGCTAGCGGCAGTTTCTTGCTTTCACACTGCAAAACTTTCCATTGCTTTTAGGGAACGCTTGAATCTTCTTCTGAATGAAGATTTAGGATGTTGTTCTCAGAGTAGCATTCCTAAAAATTGAAATACACTCCTGGTCCCACATTAGCGGTTTAGATGACAGCAAACTGGGGACACACTCAAGGGCAGGGCTGTCATTCAGGAGGATCTACACAGTCCGGGCGTATGGGCTGACCGAGGGCCTTTTGAAGTTCATCAGGGACAATGCAAAGTTCTGCCCTTGTGAATGAGCCAAGCCCCTGCTGGGAGCTGACTGGCTGGGGAGCAGCTCTTCTGAAATGGGCCTGACAGACTTTGTAGACAGCAAACCAAACAGCATCCAGTTTGGAATGCTCCAAAACAAGTCAAAGGTAAAATTATGTGTATCATTCTTCCGCATTATTCATTTTTATTTACACATATAAAATTATTTCCCTGGAGATTTCTCTGCAGTTCTTAATGCTATTGTATCTAAAAGCTTCTCTATTAATAATCTTTGTGACACTTCTGGAAAGTGAAGATGGATTTATTGTTGCGTTTTACAGCTCAGAAACAGAACTGCAAAATACTTAAAGGTATCCACAGATCTGGGATACCCATTTAATAAACATAAAGACCCGTTTTTCTTCAGAGTACATAAATAACAGTATATTATTGCACATATATTCACCATGTAAGTAAATTTCAGCATATCAAGCAAAAAGACATTAAGGAACATTTATATAGTGACTGATTATTAAGTCTGCTGCTGTGTCTTGGAGTACATGAGAACTCCTTTACATAAGCAGGAAGAACTGCAGCATGCAGCTGATTTATCCTTGAAACAATTCTTGTTCTGTCTCTATTTTACGACATATTCACAATTTCTGTAACAACTAAAACAGGAGTCCTACAGAAAGTAGACTTATGTGTTGTATAATCATGATTTAGATCACAAGCAAGTTCATTCTGCACCTTAACTGAGGAAGAGTTCCTGTGAGAATGTAGCATTCAAATATATAATTACAGATTGTATCACAATATATGAGCATAGCGGAGCGCAAATTTAAGGTCTGTTTATTGGACATATTCTGACTATTAAAAGGTGAACTTTGAAATTCTATTATTGGCATCTTAATGCTTTTATGTACGTAAATTTCCTGTCTAGGAAAATAATCCTGTTTACAAGCAGAAACTCCATCATGTGATATTCTAACAGGATTAATCAAGAGGATTAGAATCTCTAGATCCACTACATAGTCCTCTCCAATTCAAGCCAATTCTTAAATCTCAGGGCTGGGAGATGGTTGGTCAAATGGAAGACTAGAAGCTGGAGATGTTGCATAGAGTTTCCAACCAACTGAAAAGACTACTGACATCAGGGAAAAGAATATACCGGTAAAAGAAGATACGATGCTTAGATCAAAATCTCCTGCATTAAAATCTTAAAATTCAGTATATATAATTAGCAAGTGTATGCCATCTAGTGGGCATCAAAAAAAAATTCCTTCCTATTCAGGGATTTCCCCTGTATTCACTATTTTCATTTGCCAAAATACAAACTGTCTGTTGTTTCAAAATTCTGTAGTAGTATTTACAGTACATGCAAGAACATCCAGCCTTTTCTGCTTGCTTATTTCTCGCCAGCTGGTATTAACTAGTGAAGTCTGTCTGTTTTGATGACCTTTTTACTTGAATAGAATATCATATTCTTATAATAAAGGTCTTAGGACATGCTTTTAATCAGAAGACGCAGCTAGTAAGATTAAGATCTGCAGTTGAAATTATCAATTTCCAGATGCTAAAACAATACTTAAATGTTTCTTGCATCTTCTTTTTATGGATGTAAGATGTTTTATGATGATCCTCAGTGCAAAGGTAAACTTACCCTTTTAATATATGTCTAATTTCATGGAAGCTACAGAGAAACACAACTCTGCTATCTCATTCTTCTGTAGAACTTTTGTTAGTAAAGTCTGTTACTGTATGCATTTGTATTACCAATACGTATAAGAAAGTAGGTGTGCCCAAGTGAAGCTTCTTCAGCCTTCATTTCTTGTTTCTGAAAACTGGAATATATCATAGTCATTAAAAAAAAATCATTTGCATTTAAGCTAGTAATAGTGGAAAACATGCATTACATGTTTTTCTTAATGCCACATGTAATGATTCCTAATCTAATTCTTACATCTAGTAATTACTGTATAAATGTCAGTATTTTAACTTAAATTCTACATATGATAGTTGTTGGTTTTTAACAGTTGCCAACTAATAAAATAATACTCTTTATTGGTCTGAGTCTGTAGTTTCTTCGATACTCCTTTTAATTATATTCACACAAAAAAATCATAAGAAATATGATTACTGTTGTTAGTAGATTTCAAATAAACGCTCAGCTGAGGAGAGAGAGCTTGGGAATTACACAATATAAAAATGCGTTTCATTAATGCTATTCTATGAACTGCAATCGCTCATGCTGTAACATGTGAGCTTGATTATCCCATGCATGTACTCCGTTCAGCAATGTAATGGTTTCTGTATATAGCCAGCCTAAAGTGAAAATCAGAATTTATCTCATGAAATCAGCTGTATGGAATTGAATTGCACTGACCAGAGGAGTGGTGAAGGAATTGACCTTTGAGAAAGGAGAAGGTATGTTAGCTGTGCAGAGAACAATGTCAGTCTAACAGCTACTTTCCGTCATGCTGCTATTCGGTACCACAGGTCAGTGCTGTCAGTAGTGAAGCATACTACTAATATTGTGCTAGTTACACAAGTAAAAGAGTGCATAAATTAATTTAAACCTGTTGCAATATGCTTTTGGAACTACTTCAGTGATTTATAATTTAACTAGCACTTTTCAAAGAACTTCACTCTGTAAATTAACCTCTGCATAGATTGGAAATCAGCAAATGGGAAAAAAATAAAAAAAAATCTGTCTTTTAAACCCAAAACTAGCCGTGAGAATGGACTGTGCTATAAAATATCGTGAAATACGTATAATTGACCATAAATTATAATGCAACAATAAACATAAGGGTTTAGTCTAAATAATGTCAGCTCTGTTGCTAGATGGCAGATGAAGAACTGTTAACTATTATTGACTCGTGTTGATCAGAGAAAAAATACAGTAGAGGTTAATAGATTAAGATGAAAAGTGCCTGGAATACAGTTGATTTTAGAGTAACTTGACAAAGCAATTGCTGGAGTTAGAAGCTACTGCTTAGATGAAGACTTTTTAAGGAACTTTGTTGTTGTTATCAGCTTCCAAACAAAGTAAACCCACCACTAATATTCCCTAGAACTTTCCGTTAAGCATACATTACCTGAAGACTGTAATTAGGAATTTTTAATAATACATCTCAATTGGGAAACATTCATTTCAGAGGTCTTAGAGTCATATGACTCAGTAAAGAAAGTTTGAAAATGCTGCATTTTTAATGCTGTCTCCAGGTGAATGCAATTACCAACTGGTTATTTATCTTTATATTCCTTCTCTTCCTTTTTTATTAATGTAAAATAAAATTTTGGATAAATTCACATATATCTTCAGTAATGAATCTGAAGTTACAGTAAAGATATGAGAAAGTTAGAGCAAGTTGGCCATCCTTTATATTTCTTTGAGTAGAACACAAACCACAGTCCTATAAATATGTGCGAACAGGTGGTGGGATCAAACTCTTAGTTCTTTAGAATAGTTTATGTTTGGGATACGACTAATATGTACTTAAATTTATTCATGAAGATTTTCAGATTGACATAACAAGTTTTTAATGTATAACATCAGCATCAGTAAACAGATCAGTAGGAATCCATTGGTAAGTTTATTCAGCAAGAGACTCAAACTGAGCATTCAAAATGCCCATTAGACCTGTAACATGCTGAAGAATTATTAGAGCAGGTCTGTCTGTCAGCCTTTTGTGTCTGTAGACAAGTTGTTTGAAATAAAGATTGTTGTTTCATCTTTGTGTTTATTTTCTAGTGCCTTCAAAGCATGTCACCCCAAAATAAAGAGTTTCTACTTTGCAACAGACTGTCTTGAAGAAATGAATAGGTAAGTTACATGTTCTTTATCACGATACTCCAATAATATAAACTAATATTCAGTCTCACATAGAAATATGCTCCTAAGCATGATGTAATGCTGACAGTGATCTCAATGCAGCCCACTCTAGCTCTCCACTGACTTTAGTACATACAGCATTACATTGCATGGCTTATCTTGTTTGCTGAAATTTTTTTGTCATGCCACATGGCACAATTCCACAAAGGCGTGTTAGGAAAGTCAGTTGTGCTGGTCACATCTATGTTCATTATTAATGTCATGGGCTAAGTGTTTCTGGTATATACAAACAATACAGGCGTACCAAAGCTCACACTGAGAGTATACCCACATGATGGGATTAGATAGTTTTAAGTTGGCTGTAATGGTAATCCACAGGAACATAACACCTAAAACCAATGAAAAGCAATTTGAAGTATTTTTTAAACAGAAATGGGACTGAACTAATGAGATGCATTTGTTTTTCATGACGGAATACTTTTAAATAAATACATAAATGTGATCCATTCTATCACTCTCCTATCAAGGCTAGCAAAGTTCTATTGATGGTGTTGCTGTGCTTAGTTATATGTCCTTGGTTGCGCTGGGAGGGCATTCAGGGCCCTGAACAACCTGATCCAAAATTAAAGTTGGCCCTGCAGTGGGTAGGCTGTGGGAACAGATGACCTCCTGAGATCTCTTCCAACCTAAATTACTCTGTGCTTCTATTCTGTGATTCAGTGATGAAGACAGAGGTTAGATAAAGGTGGGAAGGTGCCTTTGAGGATCAAAGGCAGAGTCAAATGTTCTACCTCCTCCTGTTACTTCAGGAATTTGTTTATTCAAAGCTGTGGTAAAAAGCAAGGACACATGGGACAATGTTGCCCTACTTTGAAGACTTAAATCTTTCATTGCATATACCACCGAAACTTTGAGATTTAGTTAATTCTTTCTGTTTGAAAACTTAGATTGAATCACCTTCAGGATACAGCTGGATTTTTTTCTTTGGAACAATAACGTTGAGAGGCTATTTTTAAACTGTATTAATGTATAAAATTAGCTGTATTGAAACAGTTCAAGCCAGTTCATCATCCACTGATGATGATGATGAGGAGGTTCAGTTCTCAGGAGTATCTCACTGTATCACTGCTAGCTATATCACTTTTAGGATGAAAATTTGCAAAATATTTTTTTTACCAATGTTAACACTGTTTTATTGTTCAGTTATGTAATCTAGCTGAGATTTGTTTTGTACAAAACTGAAGTAAGGATCTTCAGCTATTTTTAAATATGTATGGTTTCTACATTAATTTTAGCTACTTTGATGGCTATCATTTGTTGAAGTGCCATTGATCCTCTCTCTCTGTTATACCATAAAGTGTTCTGACTCAAGGAAAACCAGGAAGTCTTGATGTACATTCAATAAAACATCCATTGATTTTCTTACACTAGGGAGACAAGGAAACTGTCTTTATGACAGTTTACAGTCGTTGTGGAGCGTAACACTTGAAAAGGTGCCAGGATCTGTTTTCATATACTGCCACATTAGTTTGGAATTTACTAGAGCATTTTTTCTGACTTTTTGCGCCTGTTTCCCATGAGAGAGGACAAAGAAGGGTAAAGTTCCCCTTGAACTCTTTTCTGCAGTATTTTTCCATCAGAAGTGCTTTTCCTGTGGAGTAATTGTAATTCACTCAGCAACCCAAATGATGGATTACAATGCTACCTCTGTGAAATCCCTCTGCATCCCCTGCAGCCTTCACATACTTCCTGGAATTCCTTGTCCCAGATATATCCTGTCTGAAATCTGAAATGAATAAGCAAGATTCATCAATGAAAAATGCACCTAAAATACTAATTTCACAAATCACTAAATCGCTACCTTTCCACCAAATTGCTAACCATGTAATCTAAGGAAATATGGCAAATGCTCTCTCTCTGTTGTATCTTATACTTCTGCTGTCACCAAAAAATTTAACTGGATTTTCCACGGTGTTACACTGAAAAGTAAAAGCAATTTAATATGAAGTTGAGAAAGAGCATTTCTTCATTCATGGTGTGGAGAACGTTTACCCTTTTTTCAACTGTATTTACCACCACCTTTTGTTTTAACAGATGTTTTTATTTAATTTCTGACTTAAGATTCATTGTTTACTAGGTTGTTTTTTTTTAACACTCCAGAATATTGTAATGTCTTTAATACTTCAATACACTGCTTCTGAAAGTGCTAGGCACCGATGGGTAGTAATTGATTTGTGTGTAGCAGATAGTGTTATTCTGTTGCAGCTCAATTTTGCCTGCTGTGTAGCATGTTGTAGACAGCCTTTGCTTTGCAAAATTAATGCTCATGCTGTTTTCTCAGGTCGACATGAGCATAGCTGTGTTCTTAGAAATGAATTAATAATGAAATTGATGAACTCATATTTTGCTTGCCATGGTCATGTGGTATTCCAAGCTTGTTAAATGCCTTATTTAACAGAAGTGCTTCATCTATTACCAGACCATGTATTACCTGTTTACGGCTTTAATACTTCTAAGGAAATTAGCACTGAATTTAATATTCAGTTGTTTTACAATATCTACCTTATTTAAAAATTTCTTGTGATTGAAGTGTGCAGTTCATTTGCAATCTCATCATAGACTCCAAATGTTAAATAAAGAAAAAAAAAAGCTCCTGTTATAGGCTGAATAATTTTATCACGCTTGTTTTGAATAACTGGGTTAACTTAATGATTTTAATAATTCCCATAAATCTTTGGCATTCATTCAAATATATAACCAATATCTCCTACCTACTGAAACCTAAAATGATGATAGATTGATTTTGTAGCGGTTGTTTCCAATATTTTCCAGGTGAAGATATGAAAGTTTGTAATACCATATTTCTCTTAAAAAGAAACTGCTTGAAGGTTGGAGTTTTTTGAATTCAATTGCTATTGAATATAAGCAAATTTCAGGGTTCATATCCTGTTTATTTTTATGTTATGTATGTAACAAGCAAGTTAGTCAAGGCTTTCCTAAACCATCCTGTTTATTACTGAAGAACATTCAACTGTTTTACTTAAATTTGGGGCATGTTAGTCTCCTTGACAGATCTTTGCCAGCTCATATGGTAGGTTAGTATTACAGTTTTAAATTACTTTTAATCTTGCCTTATGAGTAAACTAAAACCTAAGAAAAGATCTTGGCAAGTAAAAAATCCAGACATATGCCCCTGTTAGATGCTGCCGTTCTTAAACAACAGTTGCTGGGCAAGTGAGCAGAAGACTAACCCAGTCAGATTTGCCTGTCCTAATTTAACAGTTCTTCAGGAAACTGCGCTGAGTATGTTATTAAAGATTTTTTACTCTCCAGACTCTAACCGAATAAAAAGCAATAAGAAAGCAAGTCTGGGGAATGTGAAAGGTACTTTTCAAGCAGAAATCCCTGAAGTTAACAGGAACAGTGGCTCTTCCCCTTCTTTTTTAACTTTCCTATAAACTTTTTTCAAACTCAGGAAAGATACAGTCACTCCGAAGGCCACTGCAATCCTCTAACCTATTGTGCTCACATAGAAGCACATAAGTTGCAGCACAAACAAAACATTTTTCTGATGAGAATTAGCTGCAGGCCCCAGGGGCTGGATGAAACCATGATGCATGTGGGAGTGAGCAGTTACAGCTACAGTGCTCAGCCTGGGGAAAATGCTGCACTAGGAAGTGCTAGGACAGAGCTGCAAGTCTTCGGAGTCTCCTTTTTTTTGGCTAGCCACGTAACTCCTCCTTTCAACCATCTACAGACTACTTTCCATAGATTTGTGAACTACCATTTCCCCCTAATACAGTTAGAGAACCATTGGCTTATAGCATTACATTAGAGGATTTTAAAGGTGTTTGCAATACACAATTGCAATTATCCAATACACAATCCAAATTAGCATTCATGTGTGAATTTATTCCTAATGCACAGGAGCTAGGATTTACATTGGCTTTCTGTACTAGCTTAAATTACAGAATTAACTTAATCAAATTCTGCTGGAAATAATACCACTGTGAATTGATATAGTTGTTCAGGGAGTCAAACAGTTCGTCTGCATTTAAAAGAGCAGATTTTTTGAGAACAGCGCTGTACCTCTCAGTGGTGAATGAAGATCCATTCCAGTCACATTATAATCTTATACTGGACATACTAAGTTAACACTGCAAAAAATGTTTTTTTCTAATAGAAGTACTGTTTATAAATACATAAATTGGGCCTTTAACTGTATTGTGTAGCTTGTTTCATCTGATTTCTCTAAGAGTGTATGGGAATAAAATTACACAATTTCAGAAGTAAATCGTCCTTAAAAAAAAAAAAAACCCACCCCCACCTCCAAACCCTCAGACTCCACCCATTCTTTTCAGGCCATAAGAAACGCAGCTCTCTTGCTCATAAAGGATCCTAGAATGGTTTGGGTTGGTAGAGACCTTACAGATCATGTAGTGCCAACCCCCTTGCCGTGGGCAGGGATGCCTCCCACTAGACCAGATTGCTCAAAGCCCCATCCCTGGCCTTGAAGAATCTTTCCTGAGGAGTGCCCTTCCACTGAGACTCTCCAAAGCTTTTCTGGGCCAGTCATTATTACTAGGATAAAAGCTTGTATAACTGAGTAAAATTACATAATGTATTAGAAGTTAAGAAATCGTGGCTTGGATTTTTACAGATTTCCATCCCTTACCTGTACCATGACAAAATTAGAAAGGTAGAAATGAACACAACGTGGCTGCACATGCTGGAGCATATCCAATGTCATAGTTAGTAAAGGAAGTGGCAGATGCAGGCAGCTAATAGTATTTGCCTGTGCATGGATAGCCAGAAACTCTGGTGAATTAGCCAGAGTAATTTCGTAAATCGATAGGACAGGGCTGCATTATGTAGCTGCATTTCACTAATGAAGAAAATATCTTACTGTCTTCTTAATTAATTCCTTTAGGTATCAGTGGGGCAGTCCAACCCTGACTTAGCAATGACTACTCCTTTTGTTTTGCCGAGGCAGCATTAGAGCTGCTACAAATGTGTTTGGAAATGTATTTGCAATTTGGCTAAAGGAGTTCCAGTTGAGTGAGTTTCTGTGACAGTTCTGGTAGATTTCCTTAGGGTTTTATTTGAAATCATAGTCTGTCAGAAAGTTATTGTGTGTATATTCTGTGTTACACAATTATATTTGTATAATAAGATGCTATTTCATTTATTACTGGAAGCATAATTTATTTTCTACAGGGGTTGTGAACCTCATTTTCTATCATCCACCAGGAAAACAACAGCAACAAAACCACCAAAGTTCCTCCCTCCCCCAAACAAAACAAAACAAAAACCAAGCAACCCAAACAACACAGGCTTCAGACTACAAAGGCCTAGTTGTGCATTCAGTTGACAGAACGAAGATTACAAAAAATAAAATAAAACAAATTCCCATTAGGTGCATGAAGTAGGTGCACATGCAAAGAGGACATAAATTGCTGTGGTTCACTTGTCAAGTCTTAGAGTGTCTAGGGCTTTTTTCATATTTTTTCCAGCCTGACAAATCTAAGAAGACAATGCATGAAACGAGATCAACAGAGTCATGTCAAATTATTGAATAAGAGAGTACTTACAGTTTATCCCTTCAATGATTTTACCTAACAAATTCCAGCAACTGTGACAAATAAAATAGTAAAAATACAGGCTGCTGAGATTTGACGTATTTGGAGAGATGAGCTCATTGAGAAGACTGTTCAGTGTTATATTTTGATGTGAGGCATCGGTTATGTGTTTGGGTTTCATTTTTGTTGAGAAAAATAAAGGAATCATTTTAGCCATACCTATTACAGGAACTTTTAGTCTGTTAAATGAGTGCATTACCCACACAGCCTTAGCAATAGTGAAAATAATGTACCCCATGAACTTAAAAGGGAAACATATTGATTTTTCAGATGTCAATTAAGAAAGGCTGGTCAGGAAGAAGCCAGCATATGAAATACAAAATTGATTTTAAAATATAATTCTATATTGAAAAGAATTTTGCAGTGAACTCTGGAATCCAATTATCTCAGTGATGTAAGAGGTTATAATACAAAGTTTATAACCTGAAATTAAATACAAATTGCACTAAATAAATTGTATGTATGAAATAGATGGTTCAAGGGAATCTATATTTTAATAAACTTAAAGATAACTTGATTAAGTCACATTTAACTTCCATTTCAGTTCTGTTTTTTCTTTTAGCCAAATAACCTGTAGTGTAGATGCAGTCTCAAAAACAAAGATATATTCCTACTCCGAAACATTTACAATACAAACCTGGGATGACTTACAAGTATTAATTGATGAAAGAGGTGAGAAATCTAGGAAGTGGGTTTTAAATATATAACTGTATTTTTTTATTGTGTGCATTAATGTCTTGGTGTTTCATTGGTTTCATTTTAAGGGAATATTTAATAAAAAGAAATAGTTAAAGTGAAGGGACTATTTCTTGAATTTAAATGTTTTCAGGATATATCAATTATTTACTTTTTCACCTGAATTAGTTTCTTGCCTTTGCAAAAAGTGTATACAACATTGAGGGTATTAGCAAATAAATTCATTTGAATCACAGCAACTCACTACTTCCTGACCTGTTCTCCATGGAATTATGGAGCAGTTTTAACTATAACCCTAAAATTAACTGCCTTGTACACATTTCTTTAAAAAAAAAAAAAAAAAGAGAGAGAGAGAGAGAGAGAGAGAGATTATCAAAGGCGTTTTTTCACTTGTGTAATTTTTTTCTCAACTGTTAGACAGAAATAGCCAAGTGGTTGAAGAGTGGTTCAAAAAACAGATAATTATTCTCCTTTATCGTAAATACAGGCATTAACATTTTGTGCAACTACGTCATACTGATAGCTCTTTCAGCTTTTTTTAGGAATCTACAAGATTCCTAACTGCATTTGTACAATGAGTGATTGCATGTTGTTGTTGTTTTTTTAATATAGTATTCTAGGATGCCGATGCTGTATGAAAACGTTTCCCTGCTTGTTTGGCCCTTTTTTTCCAGTGTTTTTTATTAAACGATCAGTAAGAGAACATGTTGCTGACTCCTGACAATTCAGGGCATTTCAAGCATGACTCACTCTTCAGTATCAAGTTTTGATCATTGTCACAGCTACTTAGTCCAAGGCTGCCCTCAGTAAACATCCCTTTCCAGGCCGTAGGGTAGAATCAGACTCGCAGAACAGACCTTGGGCTGTAATCCCCTGGTACTAACCAGAATTATCTCAGTAAATTTAACTTAGCTTCCTACCATGCAGCTCTATTTTATCCTGAAGGAATGCCAACATTGCCTAGTTGTAATCAACAGAATTAATTAAAACAAAATCTGATTTATTTAGAATTTAAGCCATTGAGACAAAATACAAAACTTAGCCATGTGTTTACGTGACTTTTCCTGAGGCTTACAATTCCCTCCATTTGGTTTGCTAAGGTAAAAAATAAAAATAAATAAATAAATAAAGATAAATAATAGGTGTTTCTTTGCTGTAGGTGCTTGACAGGTGTAGCACATAGTCTTGCATTGCATGGCCTTCCATTAAAACATTGTTATCTATCCCTTAAAGAGTCTACTTTTGCCATGCAGCTCCCTTTGCCTTTCTGAAACCTGACGTTAGCCTACAAGGCATTCAACACAAATTTCTGAACCGGGAGGCTGAGTTCCAAGCTTTCCAGAGAGAACTTTTTTGTAACTTTGCCAGTCTGTTTTCTTAATAAAAAAGAAAGTAGTTTGCTCATCAGGCAAATTCATCAGGTTTACAAAGCTTTTCTTTTGATTTGAGTTTGCATTTCCTCCTATGTTAACTGTAAGAAAAGGATCTGTAATCTCAGCATTTCTATAACTCCTGATTAACCTCAAAAACATTCACCCATGCTTTTCTTAAAAAATACAAAACCTAAGATTGAGATTCTTTTTCTTTTATCAGACGAGATTTTATCATTATAAGCCAGTGAATGTCATCAGATATCCTTTTCATTGGCTTGACAAAGAGCTAACTCTAAATTGTGGTAAATGAGGTAAGAATGTACTTGTAACTATACTGGGGATCTTCTTGCTTTCTGAAGGGAAAAAAAAAAGAAAGAGAAAAAGAAAAAAAAACGAGCAGTCTTGTAGAAGGCAGGTTACCTTCTGCTAATTCCAGATTTGGACCTGGAGGCCATACGAGTAAAGCTGATACTCTGTCTAAGAAAATCTGTGTTCTTTTGAAGGTTAATATCAACAATGAGCAACAATTAACAATGAGCAACAACATAAAATAGGCAAGAAATTTAAGACAACATAAATTTCTGTGCACTGGCCACCAAAATGGCTGAGTTTGCTTTGAGTCTGAAGATGGTAGAGTCCTAGTTTATCACTGGTGCTGAAGCAGAACTGTAGTTAAAGTCACTGAGGTATTCTGCTTAATTGCCAAAGGCATATGGCAAAGTATGACTAAAACTATTTTTCTCCAATGCTATTGAGTTTAGAAATTCAGGAATAGCTGTTGAAAAATAGTAAATATCAATGCTTAATAATGAGCAAAGGTATGATGTCATTTCAATTACTGCAATAAATAGCATGCCTTTAAAAAGGAGCAAATGTCAAGTGATCAGCATGCCCTTTCTTGAACAAAATTATGCTGGTGAGCACTGTAGAAAATTAGCTTTTCAGTAAACCTGTTAATCCATTTGAAATTTACTTCCTTCGTGATAAAGATGAGTTATTGGCATGTTGATGCAAGCAGTATCTCTCTTAGCAGTTCTAAGCCTGTGGTTGATACTTGTGAAAAATAATCACTTTTAGTTTTTATTTCCAGTTTGAGGACTTCTGTTTTAATGCTGAAAGGCAAATAATATTACAGTACAGTTCTTTGTATTTTCATAGTTTTGTGATTGAGTTAATCCTTATAACAATTCCCTGTAAGAAGTAAATGTTGTTATCCCCTTTGGATACTTCTGTAAGGCGTAAGATATGTAGAATGATTTGCTGAGGGCTGTACAATGAGTCAGTGATATATCCAATATTACAGATGAAGACCGTTGCTCTGAGCAGTGGCACAGCATTGCTTAGACCAGTAGATGAATCCATGCTGAACTGTGTTCTATTTTCAGTGGAGTTCGCTCTTCCTTCATTTGCTGTCTCCTTGACATGTATACTATCTTTCATATACTATGCTATTAGACAAATAATACATTCACAAATGCCCTTAGAAGTTTATTTTGTTCTAAGTACACTGAATAGCTTTCTTGTTTAAATCTGGAAAAAAAAAAAAAAACCCTTAAGGTAGAGTACGTGTTGTTTACTAACAACTTTCCTGAGAAGTCTGTGAAAGGTGTTTTTGTCATGATACTGATTTAGTGTTCCATTGTTAGAAAGAAAACAGAGCTGCTTCCAGAAATCACTAATGTGAAGTATACTAGAAAATTAATGGCGTAATAAATAATTAGGTAATACTTAAGAATACATCCCTGTCATTACAGATGTCGATAAATGGGCCTTTTTTATTTCATTATATTTCTTTGTAAACATCCAGTCATGTTAGGTAAAGAAAAACTTTAAAAGAACTTTCCTAAAAATAAGCTGTAATATTCTTCTAGTGGAAAAAACTTATTTTTGAACAAGTGAATTTATTTGGGGACAAAATAGAAACTAGAACATCCAATGTACAATACAAATATTGAAGCACCTTCAATTTACCAAGTCTTGTTTTAGAAACCTAAGATTCTGTATTGAAAAAAAAAATCAAAGTAAAAGAATTTTGATTTTGCATGACAAGCCTTAATATTTATATCACCATTGTCATAAATCTAGATTAGCAAATAGCTAGTGGTATACCGTCATAGTTTGTTTCAGCTTTTTAAGCATGTAAACTTAATACAACTTATTTCCTAGCATAGGTTTTCATACAGTTACCATCATCATTCTAGTTAATTTTATAGTATTTTGGTAGCATTTTCAGGAGAGTTCTTGAAGTAGCTATCAGAATAAATGTAGTATATTCTTTTACACAATGTCTCAGGAAACCATTCCACACAAATAGGTTGCAGACGAAGATTAGAGAGGATTTTATTCTACTTCAGGTGGAGACAGAGTTGGACATTCTCTGTATTACACAGAAGATTCTAAGTAAGTGCTCATGTTAAGCCATTGCCAAAGCTAGCATATTAGCATGTATGTTTC
Source organism: Cygnus olor (assembly GCF_009769625.2). Lineage (NCBI taxonomy): Eukaryota > Metazoa > Chordata > Aves > Anseriformes > Anatidae > Cygnus > Cygnus olor. Next base: position 2,721,747 of record NC_049181.1, read on the forward strand.
ACATTTTCCTTATGACTTAATTCTTTAGTTTTCTAGGCAGCAGAATAAAATGTAATGAGTCTGATACTCCACTAGGCAAATTTGCTCCAGCAAATATGAACAGAAGTCCACATCTGCACTGTACATGAACTGTAACAACCTTCACTTGGAATTATTAACCACTGAATACACCTGAATCATGATTTTAACAGCCTGAACAGTGTTCAGTTTTTGGACTAACAGTTACTTCTGACTTTTCTACAGAATAAGAAATCGGTATGACTTCATGTTTACACTAGATGTTGCTTTTAAGTATCCCTCTTCCTCATTTTCTTTTATTCTATTAGGTGGATGAATCGTTTGGGTCTTGCAGCAATTGGTTACACACCTGATGACAAGGACATTCATCCAGATGAAGGTAATGTTTCAGAGATGATAAGCAGGAGAAGAAAGCAGAGAGTACACCTGTTCACTACTTGGTTGAAACTGGAGATGTCATATTAGCATGCGTGCTGTGTCTTTTAAAACACAGATTGTCATAAGAATATCTATCCTTGAAGAACCAGATTTAGTAGTGCCACCAACAAATAAAATCCAGAATAGTAATTTTAAGAAATATTAAAAACAAATGATATATAGAATTCCAAGTCCAGGCTGATGTATGACCTCCCAGAGCAGAGCTATCAGGTATGCTCATCACTCTAGAGCAAGTGAAGACATCACGGTCACAGGTCAACAAGTGTTTTAGATCCATTCTTCATCTGCTGAGCTCGGGTGCCAGCCTTGCCTTTTTTGTCATGGCCAGGATTATTAGGCAATGGTGTATTAGGTGTTTAGTCTCAGCTGTAGTTTGGCACCTAGAAGGAAATTTCCTTCTGTGACCAGAAGCTGCTTTTTTATTGTACACTGGGAGTTAGGTATCTAATCTGCTTTCCGTAACACTATCCTAAAACATTCAAAGGTTCTTCATACCTGTGTATCTAAGTACAAGACGTTTTCACAAAGTCTGCTCTTCAATAACTGCCAAGCCACCTACATAACTGAAATGTTTACCCTTGCAAGTTAGTAATGTTTTGAAAACGTGGGAACCGCTTTCTTGTGGAAAAGCACATGACTGAAACCCAGAATGCTTTGTTAGCAGATTACTGGAGTGAAAGCGACCAGGATGATGTTGATGGCTCTTTAACCCTGAAGCAGGAAGGTTCTTCAACACTGTGTGACTCCTATCACCGAACACCCTCAGTGAGTTATAAATGCTGCATTTGACAGTAGGTCACCAAACAATGTGTGCCTTGATTTGCATTTTGCTTGGTTTAGAAAATTTAGTTATTATAAAGGCAGAACAAAGACGGATCTCATTGTAAGAATGAAATTAGTGCTGTTCCTTGTGATCTAAGAACTGAATGTTTTCTGGTAGTGTCATAAGACGTTAAGAAGCTGATAAAATAAAATACTTCTACTATATTGTATAGGGAAAAGTTTTGATAAATGAGATAAAAATATTTTGTATACAAACAGGTTCTAGTATCAAATACCATTTCTAACATACAGAACATAGGCTGTGATATTTAATCTGTTTCTAAGCACAGATAGGACTGTTCTTTATTTTTCTTTCAGATTTTTCTTCAACGTGAATGACACGATCCTCACACAACCAGAACCAAAGAAAGAGTGACTGAGGCAACAGCATCACATGGGTGAAGTTCAGACTGATTTTCACCCATGTGATGCTGTTTTATCAACCAGGATACAGGTTAAGCCTCTCCCTTTCTGTTTTTTCACTTTTTTGCCTCTTTGTTTTTGAATTAAAATGACACACAGACCCAGCAGAATTAAAATGACTTGATGAGCTCAGCAGTCCCCCAAAATTCAAAAATCTTCCTGGGTGCTGAAGTTTTTTTGTTGTTTGGCTGATGTTTATCACCTAAAAAAAAAAAAAAAAAAAAAGGAAATCCAATTATGGTTTCTTTTGGGGGCTTTCATGTCTTCACAGCACACTGCTGGACTGAGCGTAAACTGGACTTCTCTTCAGGAAACCTTTGTTTTCCAGCAGTTCTTTCCAGCAGTAGTTGCTCATGGGCAGAGAATGTGCAAAACAAGAATAGGGAGTGGTTAAAACATAGCACTTGCATAAAAGATTTCACTGCTAATTATATTGTTTACAAAGGTTCATATTATGACATATCAAAACACACATATAAGTCCATTTTATTAATATGTATTGTGTAATGTTCTACACTATAGTGATTTTCTTGGGTTTGTTTTAAACCTTGTCTTATAGTCAGATACTTTTGTTTCTTTTCAGGTGACTTCTACAAGTCCGTTCCCTGAAACCAAACATGGACGACACTTTTCAAGTGAATCAACATATTCTCATTCCTCTGCCGAAGATTCTCGACAAGATGTAGCAGGAAGCACACACTCGTCAGGATGCAGACCTCCCTACCGAGAAAGACGCTCATGGCAGGATCTGATAGAGACTCCATTAACCAGTTCAGGGCTCCATTTTCTCCAAACTGTTCCTCCTGATCCGGAATACATGAGTGGCCGGCCTGGAATGTCACCAGACAGACGAAAACAAGCAACATTACCAGTACAAAGACGTCATAATTATGAACAGGATGGGCCTTTCCCCTTGGCGGAATGTCAGAGAGGACATAGCTCTCACAGCAGGCCACAGAAGCAACGTAGTCAAAGCCTTCCAAGAAACAGAGATGTCAGGGGTAAGGGGCGTCTGAAGTCCACAGAAGGAACAGATGACAAGCTGGAAGAGAAAATTCCTATTAGAAGGCATAATAGTTTTTGTGTAGAAGGTAAGCTTTCGGAGATATTCTGATTCTCCTTACTGCGTTGAAAACCAAAGCAATACTGCCACTATTCTCAGCGAGATTTTTGCTTAGCAAAGTTATATTTTGGCAAATTCTTCAGTTGCTACTCAGGACTTTGCATTTAAAATGCTCAGATGTAGTGCTTAAGAACATAGCTTTATGGCTGATCAAAATGTTATTGTTTCATCAAAACGAAAATGGGAAGACCATGTTATAAGTTATTTTATGCGGTAATTTGCAGAATTATTTGCTGTTTTTATGCACTAATTTGCAGTATTGTTTGCTGTTTTTAGAAACTTTGTCTGAATTGCTGGATTTGTTCTTAGGTTTCTTTATTTTCTCTCAGAAAACTTAAAAGAAATTGGAGAAAATTCAGATGGTCTGCAAGAGCTGTACAAGTCTCTGGAACAAGCTAGTTTGTCAGCTTTTGGAGAGCAGCGCCCTTCCACCAAGCAGGAGTTCCGCAAGTCTTTTGTAAAGCGATGTAATGATCCAGTTATCAATGAGAAGCTTCACCACATCAGAGTACTCAAGAGCACTTTAAAAGTAAGGCTTTATCATTCATATTGTGTATGAGCAATATAAACTTGTAAAAGTATAATCTCTTAGTGTCCTCCCATGGATGAGGCTTTCTTTGTAGCTTTAGAACAAACGCTTCTTCAGAGCAAAGGTGTTCTGGCCTCAAAACAAAACAAAGCCAAAACAAACCAACCAAACATTACTTGTTGCTCTTTCTAGGCCTGTTATAGAAAGTGCCGAGGAATGAGCTGTCAGACAGTTTAAGCTGTAGTAGTTCCTGAGTATAGGTAAAAAATTCAAGCGTAGTTTGAACAGTAGTTTGCCTAGCACTTTGCATTGAAATGAAAGAAGAAATAAAATGCCAAGATACAAAGTGTGGCATACGTTTCATTTTGACATGTACTGTGTCTTTCTGGAATTTGATAGGCAAAGGAAGGGGACCTCACAGTTATCAACAGCCTGCTGGATGATCCCAACTTAACATCAAAGAAGTTTAAAGATTGGAAACTAAAGAACTATGAGTTTTTCCTGGACATTTGTGAGTACAGTGCTGCTTTGAAATCACAAAATGGAGCCTCTGAACTTGCAACCTCAGCACCAATGCTGACACATACACATTCATTCATTGAAACTCACGTGTGACAGGACTTGTATCGTGAATAACTGCTGGGTGCCGTGAAAAATCCAATAAGACAAACACTGTAATATTTATAAATAATGTACTCAGCAGTACTGTAAATAAGTTGGATAAGAGAATAGTGCCACAGGATGCCTACTACATTGCATGATAAGACAATAATATTCTTTACAAATTTTTTGTTTGCTATTATCAACCGGTGTCCGTATCAAGCTCTGCATTAGAAAGAAGCAGTGCAGAAGTGTAACTGAAAACAAACACCAGTGTATTTAAAGTACTGTACTGAAACTAAGCTTCTAGTATGAGCTCCTACAATCATTTTATATATTTAGATATACATAAACACATATCTATGTATATAAAATGTAACACAGTAGTTGATATTTACTTTCTAAATGCCCTAAAGTTAACATTTTCACACATTTTTCTTCAGAAAAATGCAAAATAAAAACACAAATACATTGGATGCTCTTAGAGATGAACGATTATTTTTCTACATTTCCAGGTAGTGACCATCTTTGCAAATAAAAGGACAGAGTTATCAAAAAGTAAACTCAATCCCTATAGTGTGCCTTAAAATGTACACTGTACATCTAGCAAATAGATCCCAATCTGGCCCTATGGGCATACTGTACATGCCATTAGATACTGTGTTTGTAAAGTACTGTGCCTGCCTTTAAAATGAATGAAAATAAGCAAGCAGGTGTGGCACAGAAGTTAAGATATGAGTAGAACAACGTCGGTTGTTCACTAATGCTGCAACTTATGCTGATTTTAACATAATTTGAAATATTTCATGGTGGAAGAAAAATGTCTGCACTGAATATGGCACATACTGCAGGTTTTCATACTTTCTTCACTGTGAATTTAAGTGACGCATGTGAGTCATAAAATTCAAAAAAGTTCTGATGCTTCAAGGGTGAGAATTTAGTAAAAAAAATCCTGAACTAATCAATTAAGTTCTGTAATAGACTGGCATATAGAGCTAAGTAAATTATTCAAAATTATATCATGTCCGGCAATAATTTTTAACTGTTAGTAGTACATCAGCAAGTGAGTGAAGTTATTCAGTACATCACTAGAAAACCAATCTGTATTGATTGGATTTGAGAAGACACGCACATCACGTCGCGTATTTCACTTCCTTGCCTGGATGAGAATGATTTCTAAGAACCAGATTTTGGAGAAAATACTTGTATTCTTGAAAAAAAAAAAAAAAAAAAAAAAGATTGCTCTGAATGTTACTGAACTTAATTTTCCAACACACATTCACAGTTTTCTTTGACTGTGCTTGCTAGAATATTTCTAGAAAGGGCAACAAAGGAGTTGTGAATTCAGTTAATATCATCTGACTTAAACACAGGTATTCACTGATAATTTTTCACAATATAAACCTAATTGTCTCTCATATGTCAAGAATTGAAAAATTCATACAATTCCATATAATATGGGCAAAAATATTATCTCAAAGTCCTAGTATCCTGGAAGAGATTTAAGTATTCACAAAGCCAAAAACAGACTCAGCTTGTGGAAAATTATTTTTTTGTTGTTGTTGATTAAAAATAGAGAAGGCTAATGAGAAACAAAGACAAAGCTAAAATCACCCACACTGACTTCCTTCTACCTAGGCTCAACTTCACTCCTTCCTTCCTTCCTGACTCTTGCATCTCTTCCAATTCTGTGCAGCACGGGGATGCGGTCAGTCCATAACACTCCATCTATGCCACTCCTTCTTCCTCACACTATATTCCCCTGCTCCAGCATGGTGTAACTCCCACAGGATACAGTCCTTAGTGAGCTTCCAGTGTGGGTCCTTCCCACAGGCTGCAGTTCTTCCAGAACTCCTCCAGCACGGGTCCTTTCTATGGGGTGCAGTCCTTCAGGAGCACACCGCTCCAGCACAGGTCCCTCACAGTCCCCAGTTCCTGCCAGACCTCCTGCTCTCAGGCTGCCCTCAGGCTGCAGCCTCCTTCAGGGCATATCCACCTGCTGCTCCAGTGCGGTCCTCTGTGGGCTGCAGAGGGACAGCCTGCTTCACCATGGTCCTCTCCACGGGCTGCAGCGGAATCTCTGCTCTGGCACCTTGAGAATATCCCCATCCTCCTCCTCCTTTTGTATTGGTGTCTGCAGAGCTGTTTCTCTTATATTTTTCTCACTTCTCTCTCTCACAGCTGCTGCACAGCAATTTCATCCTTTCTTAAATACTAATGACAGAGGCAGCACCAGCTTGGCTCATGGGTTCATCTTTGGTCAAGGGATGGTCCATTTTTGAGCTGACTAGAAAGGGCTCTCTCTGACGTGAGGGCAGCCCCTGCTCTGTTCTCATAAAGGTCACCCGTGCAGCCTGTCTGCTGCCAAACTTTGTAATGTAGACCCAATACAGCAGCTGGAGAATCACAACTCAGATTTGGTTTTTATTCTCATTTCCACTGGCATTTATTGGAACCACAGTGGATGCAGTAGTAGCCTATAACAGTAAAAGGTATTAGAGTAAGGATGTATTATTACTTGACAGCTGTTTTGAGTTCTTTACATCACACAAGCAGTTGAATCACAGCATGGTTGTAACAAATACATCACAACATTTGGATAGAACATACAACATGAAGGCATATTTTACCTGCTTTAGCAAATTGACTATGTACTTAAGAATCACTGAAGACAATGGCTCCTTAAATGCATGCATCAGAGTGGACCAGGATCACATTGTACCTGTTTTGCTTGAATATTAAGCATACACTTAATCTTCTAAGCACCTGAGATAATAAAAAACATACAGGAAATAGAGGATAATTTGTCACCACAGGTTTCACCAAAATTGGAGTTGAGTATTCATGCAAAACGTAAAACTCAATTTAAATGTATTTACTATGTGAACATTGGAGTTATTGGACAACTGAATAGCAGAAGCATTAATAGAGGGAATTTGTCCAATTTTTTTCCCTAGATCTCTAAAAGATGTATTTCACTATTTGTAATGTTATCCTTCATACAGTGTGGGAGAAATATTATGCAGTGAAACAAGCAGAACGGTAAATTATAGAATCCATTTATAAACCAGTTCATACTGTATGTGCAAGCAGTGATAGATAGACACAGAATTAAATGGATTAAATTTTCTATATTCATAAAGAAATTTAAACTTGCCTTTCATTTCAAACCCAAAAGATGATCTGTGCTTTCATATTAAACAGATTTATATGATTTTAAAATAGTTTTCAAAAAGAATTTCAAATGCTACTGTATAGCAACCCAAGAGAAATGACAATTCCCTGCTGAGCTTGTTCAGTAGTCCTTAGTAAACAATGAAACCAGCTATTTCTTTTCTAAAATGCTACTTATAGATACAGCTGAAAGTGGCAAACATCATTAGGAAGATGTTTTTCAAAAATAACACAAATAGTAAGGAAAACAGATAGAATCTCAATATTAATTTCTCAGTGTTCACTAAAATAATAAAAAAAATACTTCTGAAATAGGAGTAAATGACAAAAAATTGAGAGATCATACTGTTGGTCAGATTATTTTTTAAATCTTTCAGTGTCATGGGTTCATCTGTGTTGAAATTCTCATAGTCATGAATTAGTATTTTGCTCTTCTTTGTTGAAGTAACTGAAATGCAAAGTGCAATATAGATATTGTATTTAAAATCCATGCACCAAATTCAAATAAGTCAAATTCTCCTGGTCCAAAAGGTACTCTAACACTGTACAATGCAGCTGAAATTATTAAGGTAGTTCACCAGGTATATAAAACTGAATTAATGCTCCCCCTAAACTACTGATCCCCCTCCTTTTTTAATACACTATTCTGTATTCACTGAATTCTTTGATTGTTAAAAAATATCTTAGTAGCTATCTCTGTATCACTTCCTCAGAAAGCTGAGGCTTTTTTCTTGTTTTCATAGATTTCAGGTGACAACTTCCCTGACCTTACTCTAATTGTTATGAACAAGAAGTAGTCAAAGGAGGAGGAGGAGGTTCTCATCAGTCTGTATGTACAAATCCTTTAATAAAAACAAAGCTGAGAGAATGCTGGCTCCATGCTTGGGGGCAGCACAGGTAGGAGTACATTTCCCCTCACAGAAATCAGCCTGCATTAGACCTGGGGTCTTTACCCTCCCCAAAGCAAGTTGCTTTACTTCATTGGCAAAAACTACCCTACTGTTTCATCAGCTTCTGATACAGCTCTGCTTTCTCAAACACGTCATAAGCACTTTACATTTTAGCACCATAAGGAGAAACTAATCAATTGCTACTAAACTATATTGGAGAATGAGATTTGATACCTTTTCCAAGCAGGGAATTCTGAATATGATCAGTCAGTTAATGTTCAGACACAGACTGCTATCTTTTAAGCTAGAAATGTGCTGCACCACTTGCTTTTTTCAAGGAAAAAAAATGAGTGTCACAGAGAATTGCTAGATGTATGTGGCAACTTAGCTTTATTTTTACTGTCATCAGCAATTACAGCTTTCCAGGCCAAATTAATTATTCTTCGATTCAAAGTTTGGTGAAGACTATAGCAAAGGTACCTTCAAAAGGGTTACTTCACAGAGGGAGTTGCTAAGCTTCACTAAAATGTGTAGAATTTTACTGTTGACCTTTACTGAGGCTTTACTTTGACTATTAATAGAACAGGCACCTCAGGCACTTTTTAATTTTTTTTTTTTTTTGAGAGAGAGAGCTGATATACTACTGGGACCTAGTCTTAATAAAAGTATAGATTTTTTCAGGAAGATACTGCCCACCATTGTTTTCAAGAACCATATTCATCTTACTGCAGGCCAGATAAATAAAACATGTTTATTTTTATCACGCTTACAAGTGTTTAATGTGACAATTAGGGATTTTACTGTATTCATTAATGCCACTGTATGAGCAGTATTTGAAAGAAAGCAATGCTGAAGAAATATGTCAACAAACTGCTGTTTGACCAGAAAGGTCAAACCTGCTGGCTTCTGTCCTCACATTTCTAGAATATTACTCATTCTCAGGCATTGGTGAGGGTATCAATACAGATCTTTTTACTAACTGTAAATGCATCTGTCTGAATGCTGCAGATTAAATAAGTATGCCACATTATACATATTTGCTCTATTGCATTTTTTCACTAGCAACCACAAAGCAAATGTCTTAACAAATCTTGTTCACTGGCTAAACAGTAAGACCTTACCAGTTAAGGTACCAGTTAAGACTTCTGTTTTATTGAGAAACAAGGATTTCAACTTAAAAATCTGAAATGGGAACAGGTTAGGATATAGGAGAAATGCACTAGTATTAATAAACTTTTTACTTTTGACACATACTGTATTACAAAGAAAATATCCTTGCAAGACCATTAATTGCTGGGCCATAGGTGACTTCTGTCTAGTTTACTAAAGTAGCTAATAAAACATGTATAGAGAGCCTTTTTTAGATAATGCTTACATGTATGAAAATGTATGACACCCTTGTACTATGGCTTGCACTTTACTTGCATTAAACTGTGAAGTAGGCTGTAGTAATGTCTTTGTATATTCAGGGGTTGAAATACCAAAGCAGTAGATGGTGTTCAACCTGTACTGTTAATTAAATCTGAACTTGCTGATAATGTGTATTTTGAAAACCCCGCTAACTTAAAAGTCTTTAGCAAATAATGATATGGGGTCTCCATGGTCTTTGTTTCTTTGTAAATATAAACATTCTTACTGTTTCTGTAGCAATAGGAGGTTATAAACCAAACTTTCACTAGGACTGTTTTCAATAACAAAAAAAAATCTATAGCGCCTTGTATAAAAATCATGGAGACTCCATGACCTGTGGGCATTTTTTGTTTACAAGCAGTATGTATATATGTATTAGAGGCAGAACTGTTATTTATCACAAAATTATGTTGTGGTTGATTCTTTCTAAAGTAAATATATGTTTTATGTCATTATGAAAAATAAGTATTTTTAGTAAGAGCCATCTTGAAAAGTTTGAAGTGTCAAAACTTCAAATACTAGTAATCTTCCATGTTTCAGCCTTGTTTTTCTAATCAACTGTGAGATGAACTGAGAGGTCACGGTGAACCATCTGTCTATGCCAGGGAAAATGTCTGAGTTATATCACAGTTTCCGACATTCTGCAACTTTTCTCCAATTACCATCTTGCTTAAGCGCTTTTATGAGCAGATGCTCTACCACTACTGTGGTAAAGTCCCTCAGCTCACTCATGCTACAGAGATAGAAAAGTAACTGCTCTAACTGGACTAATACAGGTAAACTAGGTTTCAACCCCTGGATAATACAGTATTTCTTCAGTTTCACAACAGTATTTTTAATTTTATACTCATCTATGTTGAGAGATGATCCAATAGTTTATATAGGCAGTGAATGTTAGGTTTCTTTTTTTTCCTCTTTTCAGATGAGTTCTGTGTGAATTACTGTAACTGGCTGCGTTTTTTCTATCACAGAATTAACTTGTTAACTTTTTGTGTGTCTACAATGAAAATTTATGAATGGAAAACTTCACTGTGTGTTGCTCACTGGGCATATACCTCATGGTACATTGCACAGACGTGTAAGTTGTAAGTTGCACTGCAACATTAAAAAAGGAACATATTGCTCTTTTTTCAAAGATATTAACTTATTTAAGAGATATAGTCTGTACATTATTAAAAAGAACATTTATTCTTCCTAAATTCAAACAAAGCTTTTGTTTTGGGGAAAAAAAAGTTGTAAACTTCAGTTGTAAATTTGGACTTCAATAAACTGAATTATCTGCACTTAAATTTTCTGCTTGCGATGTTTTAGTGTGTGTGTTCTGTAATAAGTGTAATTAGAAAAAGAGTAATCAAAGTCAGGCCTCAGGCCTGGGTCCAACGCGGGCAGCAGCTGACGCACTCCCTCAGGTCCTCCAGCTGTTTGAACAACGAACCATGGCTGCTTCCCATGAACAGTCCTGAGAAAATCGTTTTATGTTTCCTTGGTTAAAGCAAATGCAGCTTACACGGTTTTTTTCTCTCATGTTTTGAAATGGGGACACTTGGGATTTGTGCTTTGGAACTGCAGCAGTATCAGTGACCACATACCCTGACTAGAACGTTTCGAGACAGAACGTTTCCCGCAGCCAGAGGACGTAACGGTGACAGAGACACAGCTCGGTTATCAGCTCGCCACAGGCCCGACCCCTGCGCTGCTCGGCTATCTGAGCGCTCAAGGCGCTGTGGGGGCGGCCAGGACCCGGCACAGGCTGAGGGAGCACCGCAGGTGGCAACAACCTTGCAGCCTCCACCGCCCCGTCTGCTCGGCACGTCGGCGGCGGGCTCCCGGGCCTCTGCCGCCTCAGGGGCCGCGGCGCCCCTCCCGGCGCGGGAGGAGCCCGGGGCCGCGTCCGAGAGCCCGGCCCGCCCCGCGGCCGCCAGGGGCTGTCGCTAAGATGGCGACCAAGGTGAGTGCCGCCTGGCGGGGGGAGGGCGCTGCCGCGGCGGCTCCCCGGGTCCGGGTCTCCCCGCTTTCCGCCGGGAGGCACCCGCGGCCCGGGGGGAAGCTTGAGGGCACCCCGGGGCCTCCTGCGGCCCTCGAGGGCTCCCGGCAGAGCGCTCCCCGCGGGCCCCGCGCCGCTTTCGCCAGCGGCGCCGCTCCCGGCCAGGAGGCGGCCCCGGCCCCAGCCCCAGCCCCAGCCCCAGCCCCGGGACGTGCCGGAGGCTGCACGGGTCGGGCGCCGCTTGGCTGGGGAGGCGCAGGGGGGAGGCCGCGGGGTGTGCTGTGGGCAGGCCGCCGTGCCGCTCGTGTGGCCACATGCGGGTCCTGCGCGGCTTCTCCACTCCGGGGGTGGGAGCAGGAGGCTGGAGCGCGGGGCAGCTGAGGTGAAGGGGCAGTGGGAGTTAGGAGGCCTCGGCATCGCGCTTCTCCGTTACGGAACGGGTGCCAGAAAGAGCTGGCTGCAGAGCTGGTGCGTTGTGCCCAGGGAATAAAAGGAGTGTTTCTCTTCTGGCTGTTCTCCGTCTACCTACGGCTTTCTGAGATGCCTTCCGCTCCTTACTCAAGAGATGAAATATCGTCAGGATACTTGCTTGTTACTAGAATTGTAAGGGTAGTACATCACTGAAGCTCGCTGTTACAAACTAACTTGGTCACAAGTACCTAAAATGTTTTTAATTGTGGATAATATAGTGTGTTTTAACAGGACAAAATGTGCCTGTAGAGATCAAGGCTTTCTCTCAAATATGTACGTGGGTTTTCCAGTCTTCACAGTCCAGTTGAGGAATAGGTTGCTCACACGTGAATCTTCATACTTCTACAAAGTGTTTACAATGCATGTATGTCTGCAGGGAGAGACATGATGCACAGGAGGACAGCCGAGAGAATGGAAACGGAGCCTTTTACCTTAGGCTGTACCTGAAAAAGGAAATCATTTGGCTTCACCATATGGTTGGTGATCCTGAAGTAATATTGTTGAGTACATAGATTTGAATGATTCAGTACCTTTGGATAAGTGACATGAATTTGTGTGTTGTTAATTACTGTGAAAAAAAATAATAGATTTCCATTGTCATTGTTTTCCCTCTCCATGGGTTACCCTCTGGCAGACAAAGATCAAAAACAAATCCAGAGTTTAAGTTAAGTTGAGTTGAAGTGGAAGGTCACTTTGTTGCACCTGTGTGAGTTTTTTGTAGTTGTCTTTAGAGACTTGTAAATAAATACATATATGAACTAAAGCTTCTTATGATCTTCCTGTCTCGATTAACTTCTGGGAAAAATAAAAAGGATCAGAGACAGTTTTCTGCTCCAAATCAAGACATCTAAGTGATAGCAGAAGACTATAAGCCCATGCTTATCATTCGTTTAATAACACCTCTCCAATGAAAAAGTGGCATGAAGCAGCTGCTAAAATTTTAATCTCATTTTAATCTGGCTAGTAGATTCTGGTTTTGTGACAGAAGGCATACGTAAGATAGACACGTGCATCAGGCTTTTGCATATAGCCCACTTCTTTGATTTCCTCTGGTCATTTGGAAGTTAGCACCTACCTTCAGGAGAAGTTCCTTTGTTTGTGCACCAATTCTTGAAGCAGAATTGTGCATTTGTGGAATTTCAGTGAGAAACTACTTATGTCTGGGAGGTTAGCATAAATGGAATATGTGGTTTTATTGGCCTTTCATTTGTATTCTGCATCTTTTGAGTTGAAGATAGGGAGTTCTTTATAGAGATGAAGCTTTTTAGCTTTTTTAAATATAAAATGTATTTTTGATCTTTGATAAGATTCTAACACTTTGAAGTAGACTGTTTGAAATGTACAGAGACTTAAAGCCAAAATTATCCAGATACATTTGACAGCTTTATTGCTATATTTTGATCAGTTTTACTCTATCTACTACTAAAATGCATAGCTGTAACAATGTTCTGCTAAAGAGCATATTTTTCATCATAGCATATATTTCATCAGCAAATAATTGCTCTTCAGTCTTCTCATGAAAAATAGTGCCATGTCTGTTAGGTTGTGCAGTTCAGTGCTTTGAACCAACTGATGGGCTTTTTATACCTGTGAAGAAACAACTTATTGGTATGCGTTGCAGCATGGTAGGAGGATTACAGGAAATCTTTTGACCATTACCATTCACTTTTTTTTTGTTTGCTTGTTTTTTCCTTTTTTTCCTATCTAGGGCATGAAGGCGTGTAACTGGTGATATCTGTAATTCTGATGGTGTTTAGATCTATCTTCATGTTGAATTTATCTCCAGAAAGTGTCATCTGGGCTCATGGTTTTTATAACTTCTGGTGTTTAGCTCTGTTGCCATTAGGGACTGAGTCATTTTCTTCTGTTATTTTCATAGGGCTTAGGTCAGAGCATTAATTCAGATAACAGAAGAACTATTATTAAAATGCAGAGCAGATGTTGAGCTAAAGTCTTTCAATTTTGTTTTTTTAAAGGCAAATTCAAATATTTCCCAAGTTTATTAGCGAGAGTTTTTTTGTTGTTTTGAATCTGTAATTGACAGAAATTCTGGAGTTGCTTTACTGATTGACTGTGCAATTCCAGCATGTTTACAGCCTGCAGATGTTTTTTTTTTTTTCTTTCCTAGCCTTTGATAGGACTACATGATCCTGTAGTTTCTTAGTTCTCTATAATGTCTTGAAGATATCATAGGTAAATTATCTTATTTTAATAAAATATTTTTAAGAAATTCATAATAAATTAAAAATACCTTAGCTAATTTACGTCTTTTTAATATATGTAGTAATTCAACAAAGAAGAGGATAACTCACCGTAGTGAAGCCCACTGAATGTAGGTGAAGTTCTCCTCGGTTCTTTGTGACTTCCATGGAAAAGAGTGAAACCTTCTTGGAGTGGTTGTGCCAACAGAAGCGTTAGGTGGTAGAGCTGATTTTTAAACATTTATGCATTTGTCTTCAGGCACCCAAAAGTAAAGCAATTAGTGTCAGTCAGGAATTGGACTGCTTTCAGCATTCATATTTTGTCTTCCTGTGTTACACTTAGAAAGTCACAGCAGAGTTTGTAGTGCTAAAACAACTTAATCAGGTTTAAGTGAACAACATAACTTTTTTGTGCTTTCTCACTTTTAAATTGTACTTTCCTTCTTATATCTACTGAAAATTGATACACTGGCTTGGTAGCACCTTGTACTGAAATAGGTTATCTGAATTACAGTACATCTGAAATAGCTTTCTTTAATAATATAAAAGCCAGGCCTTTCCTTGAGGACTGTTGTACCTCATGGAGCATCTTCTGTAGGCTGTGCCATTTCGCTCCCTGCAATATTATCACAAGGACAGTTATTGTGTTAATTGCTTCATACTGTGACTATTGCCATCCTCTTCCACCTATTTGCTGCATTCCGGGGGTTTCCAGTGCTAGGAAAGCTCCTGAGCACCCCCAGGGCCTCCTGGGGACGTTCTGGGGTTGCCTGGGGTGTGGTGAGATGGCAGTGGTGAGTGCTCTGCGGTCAGCGTATGGCAGCGTGCTTAGTGCACCTCCAATTGGAAAGTTAAGGCAGTGAGGTAAAAAAAAAAAAAAAAAAAAAAAAAAAAAGTTCATATGGAGCTGTATTTGAATTTAAGCTTTGTGTAACATAAGCTATTTTTTTCCAACTTTAATGTTCTAAGTAGACTTGAAGCTATCGTGACCAAGCTTAATGCTGGTAAATTGCATTGCAAGTGACATGATTTGAAAAGTTAAGCAGACAGTTCTTTGTTCCAGTTATTGCATTGTATTTTTGCTTATTGTTGATGTGCAGTTTTTCCAGACAGACAACAGTTGAACCGTTCTCTGACTTGGAAAGGAGATGACATATTGGCTGACATCATGGGGAATTCCTGTAAATAAAATTGAGGTGTTTTTTGCTGCAATAAAGATGTCATTCATTGACTTGGAGTACTTATACATTGACTAGATTAGAAATTAATTTATCATAATGGATGACGAAAGCATTAAAGTTGCGTTGATCATAAAATCCTCCCCCGTATTTTAGATAGAACTGTTGTTCTGGGTGATTCCTAGCTTTTTCTTTACCACTGGTATTTCAGAAAGTGTTCGTAATATGGGGAGGTTTTTGAAAGTATGCCATTTTAAAAACATTTTGAAAGTGACTAATTTAATCCCATATTTGATCAAGCACAATACTATAGTAAAATTCAGATTGTATTGGAGTGAAGTTTTTATTTCTACATTGACTCCCTTTTTTCATCTGTCTCAGGTGGGAAAGCTGGCAGCTGTTTCTTCTGGTCTACCATTTGCATGTACTGTATACGCAGCAACAGAAAAGGAATCCAAAAGTCAGCTGGTGAAGCCAAATGAAGTAAGAGTTTGTCATTCTTGAAAAGGATGCTAGAAAAATCTACAAATATCTTTCCACTGATTTTTATTACTCAGTAAATAAAATACATACTTGAGTGTTATGTGATACTATACATTACCTCCTAAATAATTGGCCTCTACAGCACAAATAAAACAGAGTGTAAGTTAGTGAGGTTTTATCTCATTTTGATTATTACATTATTTCCAGACTGAAGCCAGGTAAAGTAAAAGAGTATAATACTTGCTCATAAGTCTTTTCCTATTGTACAGTTTCTAGCAATAAATTACATGCATCTTACAACTCTTCTGGCTTATGCTTTTTATGAATAAAATATATTTTTATCATACTCAGTAATTCTACTTCTTGGAACCTGTACGATACTTCCTGTTTTTATTGCTGAAGAATTAACCTGTAGTCACACTTGTGTAATGCAATTTTCTAAATGTAAAAGAGCATGCTTTAATATGCAGACATTGCTGTAATTGGAAGACTAAAGATTTGTGCTCTTGAAAAACACTATTCAGTGTAAATAAATACTAGTCAGTGTACGAAACAGTCTCCCTGCAGTCCAGTGATGCTTTTCTTTCCAGCTTCCAATTTACAGCTCACCACTTCTGAAATTGAAGTACATTGAAGAACAGCCTGGTCACCTGCAGAAGCAATTCTCTTCAGTAAGACAGGCAACTGGCCGCTACGTTGGATGGTGTAAGGTAAGAAGTACCTGCATCCAAGGTTTCCTATAATTTCTGACAGCACTAGACTAAAACCTTCAAACAACATCATACTTAACTGTGTTTTTTTTGTGTTTTTTTTTCCTCAGTTTCTTGTATTAGGAAAGACCTGTAATTTAGGATGCAAAAATGAACCCTTCTCTCATTGTTCTCTACTGTTCTTTTAATAGGGAACCTGTGCATTCTCCCTGTTTTCCGAATCAAAAGGCAGGGAGATCAAATAGGTCCCTTTCAGTCAATACTCAAGTGGATCTAGACCAACCCACAGCATCAAGTTCAGAAATACCTATTGCTTGACTTCTGCAGCAAGAATTACATAGGTTACTTCTCGCCAGCATAACTCTATTGCATTTGGGATTCTGAAATCCCAGGTACAGTCTCCATGGAGAGAGATTGCTGCTTTCAAAGGACGGGTTAAAAGACCTGATTCAGGTACTTTAGGAAAGACAAACTGAGTGAATCCAGTATTACAGCTAAAGCAGGATATTACTAACTGTTCGTCAAAAATATGTCACAACTCTATTACTGAATATTCTAGTCACAGAAGAAGATGTGATACCTGTCACCGTTCTCTTGATTGCTAGTCAATGGCAGCCTCTTACCCTGACTGCTGTTATATATGAAATGTTAGGCTTGTATTTTCCTATTACAAACAAAATAGACCTGAGCAGAAAAAGACAGAAACCAAAATGTGTATGTGTATTTTCTGTCAATTCCACTTCCATTGGTCTCTGAAAATTCTGTTAGTGACTACATAACTGAAACCAGTTAGTTATAAGTCTGTATCAAACTTTTCCATGCTCTTAATTGGGAAGTGTCAGAGGTTGACTAGCAGGGACCTCTGGTGGCACAAATTCAGTGTTACTACAAATACTTTTTCAGTGATAAAACTCATGATTCTTTTTATTAATCTCATAAAGAACATGTATTTACTTGATTTGTGTAGCAATCTGAGGACAAATATACTAATAATAGGATACAGAAAAACTTGTAATTAAGTTGACTGATTTGAAAGGAGTAACGCAAACTAGTTGAGTGCGCTTCTTAAACCAAATGAGTATTGCATATCTTCAGCGAAACTGAGCACCATTTTCACAATCTAAAAGACGAAGTCAGAGAAACTTATCCAATAAAGCAGGGAAAGAAGAGATTGTATTTTATAATTGAATTTTCTTATGTTACACAGGTGGCGTCCAGATGTGTTCCTGCACTACAGTCTTGTTGGTTAAACACAAAGATGTTAATTTTGAAAATGCTCTCATTATATTAAAGAGAAATTGTTTAATTACATATGGATGGAAGTTTTTAAAAAAATACAAGTTTGGTAGTCAAACAGAATAATCTCAATATAGCTACTGTAGAAGTTCACTAATCTGTTCTATTGTTTTTTTTGTTTGTTTTTTTTGAAAAGTTACATTATGTTTATTTATCTCACCGTTTTGAGCCTTATGTACCTACTGGCTAGTTCTGTACTGAAAACGTCTACTTTTGCAAAGTATTGACGTTTATTTTATTTTACTTTTTTATAGGATGCTTTTTTGTGTGTTAAAAATGGAATAATGGATTCAATTCAGTTTGGGAAAGGTAGGCCTGTCACATAGTTCTGAATTGAACATTTTCTGTTGATTCTTCTAGCAACTTAGAAAATCGGTCAAAACAGTAAATTGTACTTAAAGAGGAAAAAAAGGGATGGAAGGAGACCGCGCTGGGATATTTTTGAGAGGTATAAAAAAAGGTTACTAGAGCCACTGCTAATTCATTATATCACTGTGGAGTTTCACTTCTGTCCTCAAGTGAGAGAATTGACCAACTAAGTAGTATTTCTTATTCCTTTGATTTTTCTTATTCCTTTGTTTTTTCCATGTTTTGAGATCTTGTGATATATTTTGTTTTTGCAGATTTAGAATTTTGTGTGGACTGTCAAAACATTAGATTTTATTGTGATTGTGATGAGAGAAGGTAGAGAGAATATCTCCTGTTGCCTTGCACTCTGCGGAATGTTTTTTGAAGTTTGAGGAAGGGAGTGACTCTCGAGTGGGTAGCGCATAGGCCGTGCTAACTCTTATTTTAATTTGTAAACTTTTGAGTATAGAGTTGAATAATTGCGCAAGTCTGAAACTACAGATAAGAGTAATTTTCTGTAACAGTGGTATACTGGGAAATTCAAAAATATTTATTGTCTTAATTCATCTGTATTAACTCACAGTAAAATCCCAACTTAAAGCTGTTTTCCTTTTTGTTTCTTAAGGATTAGCATTATATAAAAAGTAAAGTACCTAAGGAGGAAAATTGATGAGTTTACTGCTGTGCTTTGGGGACTGGGATTCTGGTCCTGGCTAACGCAGACTTCAGATCGTGCATCTGGAAAATAAGGCATCTTCATTCGTTAACACAAACTCCAGTGTTGGACTGTTTTCAGTTTTGGATATTTATAATTGTACTTCCACCTTTATTTCCTAAGTTGGAAATAAAAGATAGAGTAATGTTGAATTACTATACTTTTTTTTTTTTTTTTTCCTAAGATGCTTATGTTTACCTGAAGAATCCACCACCAGAATTTCTTCCCAAAGTTGGCATAATTACAATATCAGGCCTAGCTGGTATAGTGCTGGCGAGAAAAGGTAGGATTGGGGTTTTGGTTTTGCTTATTTTCATCATTGATGTGTTGACTATTTAGCATGTACTAATTTTAATGGTCAAAAGATTTTTCTAAAATTGAGGAAAAAGCTAACTAGTACTTACATAAAATCCTTCCTGATAAATTCACAGGACATCATTAAATGTTTCTTTAAGATACTGAGACCCACTAGAGCAAGATTATATAGCCGGTTTTGATGCTGGAATTGACAGCAATTCACTTGATTTGAGTTTGTTCATTATTGGTTTTCAATGTGTGTGTGTATGGGAAGGAATTTGGAGACAAATTAATAAGTAAGATTGTCGAGTACAGTGAAAACAAAGAGAATCTAAAGAGAAGTACGTACTACAGATTGTTGGCGTTTGGCTACCAGGTATGAGAGAATATACATCAGGAGGCATGACTTCAGCAACTTTGAAGTCAAAAGGGGAATTTCGGACTCAGAGCATCCTCTTTTTTCAAGATAAATATTAAAGGAATAATACTTACCCTGCTAGAAAATACTGCTCAGAAAATGTTCATCTGTAATACCTGAGTGCACATGTGTTTTCTGAATATTTTGCAAAGCAAATGAGTTCATCAAGATTTTGGCAGATTACTAAAGGGATTCTTATTGTATCCCTATTGCTTTTCAGTGGACAGGCATTAAAAAAAAAAAAAAAGGATTTAAGAATCTGCTATCAGGGCTTCTCTTCTTGTCAGCAAACAAACTCCTGAGAATGGCCCGGCCATTCTGACGTTGGAATAAAGAGGCCCAAGTTTTCAGGTTTCTGCCTTCTCCAAATTCTACATACAGTCTGCGTCCTTGAGAGAGTGTGCATGGAACTACTGAAGAACCACTGCAGCTCCTAACTGACACAGACATTCTTCTCATTTTTCACGGTTTTGGAAAATCTGGTCTGGGATTGCTTCTCATTCAGGAAACCAACTTTGAGAGTACTAGTTCTTTCTTGCAAACCTGGCAGTTTACTGAACCGTAATCACTTTCTGCATTCCCTCCTTCTGCCATAGAGGGGATAAATTGGATATAAACAATTGTTAGGGGGTTAAACAATTGTGTTTAATTGATACTACCACTTAGCTTTATGTTACCTTAGTGTCTAATTATTTGAAATATTTGGTTTTACACAGATTCTAGATTTAAGAAAATTGCTTATCCATTGGGACTTACAACTGTAGGAATTTCAGTTTGCTACCCAGCTCAGTCAGTACTAATTGCTAAGGTAAGTTTCCTCGTGTTTTAATATTGAATATTGAATTAACAGTGAATTTAGTCACAGCATTACAATTTCACTTGATTTAAGTGTTAGTCTTTGGACACCCTTACATTACTAAACTGCTAAGAGTTTTCATTTGTTTGTTTGTTTTTCTTATATACAAATCAATGAGGATTACAGTTTCTCAAGAGTCATTGGGGAACTTCCTTGACTCATTGTTTTAAAACTTACATGTCAGGGTTGGAAGACTCAGAAATGAATAGGAATGCTACAGTGTACATCATAACCTAGCTCGGGAAGCTAAGTCCTTGTTTCCTGTCTGCTTACATTATGCTTCAACGCTTTTTTTTGTAGTTTTAGCTGTGAAATACTCTGTATCTACAGAACAATTCTAACATTTCCCCTTATTCAATGCAGTATTATAAAATTACTTTTCTAAAATATGAAAGATTGAAGGGTTTGGACATTTTAAAGCAAAGAATTGTTTGCTTCCATGGGCCAGGTCATCTTTTGAAGTTTTTTTCCCTTTTGTATTACTGCCTTTGATCACGTCCAAAATAGTGAGGCAAGTCTGGATTCCTTTAAAGCTGGTGTTCCAGTCTATTGTGCTAACATTTACAGAACACTGTTCTCTGACAGGGTTTTGATTTTATTTGGAGTAGATGTATATATCTTTATTTTGAATAGATATGTATATATATGAATGCTTCCTGTGGATTTCTAATAGCGATGTAAATGCTATTTAGGATTTGCTTGACGTAAGAGAAATAGGGACTAGATTTTGAAAAGCAGATGATTACAATATGTCTTAACTCAGTATGGTGTTGAGCATGTTCTCATCGAAATAAGATGTTGCATCTGAATGGTTAGAGCTGTTATTAAATTGCGGGTTGTTTTTTTTTTTTTTTTTTTTCAAATAGGTAACAGGGAAAAAGGTATTTTCTGCAAGCCATCAAATCTATGGGGCAGTACGATCACTGTGGGCAAAGAAGGAGGATGTCTCCAAGGTAGGCTTTCTGAAGTAATGACCATAACTTATAAATGCAAAGGGAGAAAAAAGTAAATGAGAAGGTCAAATACCATTCTGCTGGTAAGTATAATCAGTAAGATTACTGATAGCGTTAAGGGAGGCGCAAAAACTCTTCTGATATTTTTGTAATTTCAGTGTTTAGTTAATGTAAGATTTGTTATACCTTTCAGACCAATATACGCTCAGATCCTCTGTATGCTTCCACAAGCACACAGGTGCACAAGAGAAGAGTGAGTTTCTCTTAGAGCTCATTTTGAGCTTGGCAAAAGTTAACCCATTCTGTTTCAAGGTTTGGTCCTAAGGAGACCACTGAATTTAAGATAGAGAAGATACATAGAATTAGCACAGATATGACTAATTTGTTTTTAAACGTATCAGTGAAGGTAATTCCGCAATCCTTTCAGGAAGTCTGTTTAAATTACCCTGTGATTTAAATTGCGTTTGTCTCAGATTGAGCTTATTTTTTTCTTATCCTGTTCTTGTTGCAGCCATAGTGAATAAATGGTCATTATCCTCTTTATATTGATCTATTGCATATGGAAAATTTGTCTCTTTTTGTTTGACATTATCTTCTCCATAGAATAACCTATTACTTTATGTTACTAGGGAGATATTATTTGTCTTTCTATCTTCTGTTAACTAAGGGTAGTAAGTGTTCTGTAAGATCTAAATATTTTTTCTGTCTCATGTAAGATTATAGATTCTTCATGTGTAAAGAACAGTGACTTCTTTGTGAAGTAATTTGAGGGTCTCAAGTATAAACAGTATCAGACTGAAGTATGCACTCATGAAATTGCTTACATGTGAATTTGAAGTTATGGTATCTGAACTGGGGGGAGGTTTTATGCAGGTTTCTTCATGTTTGTTTTTGTTTTACAGCTGTATCCACTGTATGCAACTGACTAATATTACCAGCTGTATGTCATTGTATGATCTCATATCTGAAAATAATTTAATAACAGATAAGGTTTCAGATAACTTAATTTTGCAGTAACGTATTAAGCATTTTATTCATGTTTGATTCACAGCTGCAGCAAGAGTCAAAATCAGTTACACAAGAAGATAAGAAAAAGAAAGAAATTTCTAATACAAAACCTGAATCTGCTATTGAGTCAAGATCATTTAATAGAACAGAATCTTCTCCAGTAGAGTCTTGGAGTACTAAAGATCCAGTGCCTTCATCAGGTGAATTAAAAATTCAAACTGTAATCTCAGTTACAACGTGCAAATCCAAGGCAGGTTGCAAATTCCTTGGATTTGTTTTGTAGTTACCCTTGCTTTAAAATGGAACAGGCTGTCATAGTGTATTATTCTTGAAAATATATTAAAGACAGAATCATTTAATAACTATATCACAGCCTCAGGGAGATAATTTTCTCACTGTGGAACCTGTCAGAGTTTGAAAATTATTATATATTTTTTGTTCTTCCTCAGTAATGTTTTCTGTCATTCCATACGGTGTGGACCATATTGCTAGCAATGAGATCATGTCATCAAGTACTTCTGTAAAATACCTACTTGACATTATCTTTCTATGCCAGAATTTAAGGATTAATTCTGGGTTTTTATTTGTGGAAACAGCTAATTTGAATTAATGCTCATTTTTCTCTGTGTTCTTTATCTTCAGATGTTGGTAAAAGAGGAATATGTAAATGACAGATGAAGCACTGGATTTTATTTTGCTAGTTTTCTGCAGTGGTGCTTCCCATGCATCTTGAGTGTCTGGGATAATTGACTAGAACATGTCACAGCATATTTAATGTATAAGTATTTTGATAGGCCAGTTGCTAAGAGTAATAGTAGTAGAATTGCCTATTAAAGTAGAATTGAACTTACTTCAAAATATTGTCAGATTTTGTAAGGATAGGTTGAAAATTTTACTTGACATACTTGCTTGCTTCTTTCTGTTGTGCTCTTTACAAGAATGCTTTTTTTCTGGAAAGCAAAGAGAATATATTTGGATTATTCTTTTTCCCTTTCTTTTCACCATTAATACAATCACATTTTTCTTTGCTTTGCCCCTTCATTTTTTCTCATGTAGTTTGTGGAATGTTTTGATCTAAAGCTGTCTTAGATCTCTTTCACAGGTGGAATTAGTTCACATCCCTAATACAGATGTTCCCTAAATTAATCTGGTTTGTCAGTGACCTTTATTTTCATTTGTCCAAACAAAGCAAAGTTTTTAGGGGAATATAGCGCCGTTTGTTAAACCAACTGATCATGTAGCTGGACAAGATGTGGAGCAGTGTTAAGTGGCACAGTCCTAGATAAACCTGGCATTATATACACAAAGATCCTCCATAATGACAGTATCAGTAAATGTGTCAGTGTTTGTGCCTTGACATTCAGGTTGAGTGTGAGGGCTACGCATTTTACTAATCTTAGTCTTTTTGAAGTCATTAAGTGAAACTATGTAAGTGTGTTTTTCTTCATTTGGAATCGTTACCCTCTGGCTGTGAGCAGCTGTGCAGCAGCTTCAAGGAAGATTCAGCTGTGCTGGGGGGTCGGCTGTGCTCCTGGGAGCAGTGTGGGCAGAAAGAATCAAGACTTCTTCCACATCTTAAGCTTTCCCTTCCTTTCCATCTGTAGGGCAAAGCATCACTAATTCTTCTCTCACCCTGTGGTGTTCAGGAACTCCATCTGCAGTTGTATGCTAATAATTACAACATTACAGAATCACAGAAAGGCTGACGTTTGAAGGGGCCTCTGAAGATCATCTAGTCCAACCCCCCTGGCAACGGTTACTTCATCGGTCTGTGACACACAGTTTTAACCAGAATACCTGTGGTTTTGGTCATTCATAAGAGCTTAATAATTCAGTAATTCTCAAAATGTGTCAATAAGCTTTTTTTCTAGAGCTCAAAAAATTACTTAATATATTTTGTTAATATGTTTCTTTCATGTTTCTAACAGGAACAGGGAAGACAACAAAATTTAAACCTGACCCAAAACTTACGGACCATGGTCAGTCCAGCCCAGAAGATGTGGATATGTACAGTACAAGAAGCTAAGATGTCTGCTTATAAATCTTCGCAAAGTATTACAGATAAGGGGGAGGGAAGAAGGGAAGGAATGATCCTTGTGACTCATGCTCTGTGAGGTATAATTTAATCAGGTATTTTCTTATATCCCAGTTTGTATTATTGACTCATGATTCTGTTTAATGAATATTTAGTTTCTCACTACCAATAAGCAGTGAGAATTCACTCGTATTCAGTGTTACTAGTGTGACACTGAGAAAATGAGATTTGTCAGTGTCTTCTCACAGTGAGGTTTCTCTGTGCCAAACTTGTTAATAAATGACATTTCACAAAGGAGATTTGAAAATGTAAACGTATTTCTATACTTGAGCTCGGATTTGCACTGGTAGAAGAATGTGATGGATGGGGTTAGAGAGGCTTCTTTGTTTCTTTTTCACTTTCAGCTCTGGAATGAAGTGCAACTTCTTATTGGTCTGAGTAGCCTTAAAAAATTAGTTGTTTTATCATATGATTAGCGTTATCTCTAATGCTTGTATAAACAAGTCACTTCTTTTCATTGCAAAGTCGTTTGTTGTTATTTGCCTCTTTCACAAAGGTAAATGGAAACTGAACTTCTTGTCTTGCATGCTTGTTTTGTGTTTAAATGTCACTTAAGTTGGGAAGCACACAACTGATCTCTAAAACATCATAGACTACGCATTAGTTTCTGCCTACTTGTAATATTTTGAAGAACTGTATGCAAATTGCTTAATCCATGAGAATGGTACTGCTTCAGTTTATATAGAGTGAATTAGCAATGTTTAGGAAATGGAAACCTGCTATAGTTTGGAGGTTTAAAGTAAGAAATGCATAAATGGTTAAAAGTGCTGACAAATCTGTAAAAACGATGAAGTAGTAGGCAGTGAGAACAGAAAGTGAGAACACCACTATGCAGACAGATGGTTTGGTTGGAAGTCTTAAACCCCAAAGAAGCACTGCTCAAATGAACATATTTTCAGCGCTGGGGTATGAAGGGATATTTGTTCCTGTTCTCAATAAGAATAGATTTCACAACCTGATTCCTTCTTCTCAGGCTGCTACTGCAAAGGGAGGTGATTTAATACAGGCAAACAGTGTTCCTAGTGTTACTGTGGAACTAGCAAAAGTACTGAGGGGATATTGTATGATGGGATGTGCACAAAGCACAAATGATGAATAAGCAATCACAAGCAAGGCTTTTACGGTGGCTCAGAAACAGATCTGATACTTTGGAATCCAAATTTGGGCCTATACAGAGTCCAACACAAAGTAAAGTCAGTAAATGTGAGGTTTAAAAAAGAAGATTTCAATTAGTTAAACTTGCTTGAGACACCTGAGTTAGAATGTCATGTGTTTTGTTTCTTTAATCACTTCTTAAGGCCCAGGAAACTGTCAGAGTTCAGGCAGCAATCAGAGGATATTAAGTCAGTCTTCACAGAACTGGACAAGATGCATACAGTGTTCCATCACAGAGAGAGCAGTAGAAAAATTAGATGGCTGGTTTCATATGCCATTTTCAGGGAAACATTCGAAGACATAAGGCAGGAAATGAAAGTGATGAAGAGATGGTCATTTTCAAGTGCAAGACTGGATGGCAGGTATTATCTATCTCCCTCTCTGGCCCCTTGGTCAGATTCTGGATTAAAAAAAGGCAAAACCATCTGCTCTACACCTAGATTCTATTTAAATTCTAACTTATGTCCTTCAAGTGATGTGCTAACACAAGAAGTCAACAGGAAAGGTAAGAGATGATGCAGATTTGCATTGTTTACTGTGGTGACATTTTTCAGGACGCAGAGGGAAACCTTGCATAGGAATTAGTTTTCTGGGAGCAGGGGAAGAAGCTCCCTTAGATAGCTATTAAGGAACGGGCATAGGCAGAGTGCAAAAAGCTTCCCTGTTGATTTTTTTTCCCCAGGTTCTCTGGGATTTCTCTGTTGTTCCACATTCTCTTCTACGTGAGACAGTGATTTTGTGTGTTTGGTTTTTTTTTCTATCAAGAGTTTTTGTTCAATATCCCACAGTCAAAAGCCTGGGATTAAAATTAGGGGCTTGGGTTTCTGCACTCAAATACAGCCACAGAGGATCTGCAGCCAAAGAAAACAGGACAAAAAAGTGAAAAGCTTTGCATCCTGGCTGGGTGTGTTGTCTCCTTTGAGAAAGACCATTGGTGTTTCTGTATCCTGGAAAATAGATAGATAAGGAGTGGAATTTGTTAGTAAAACCTGGAAAATAATAGAGCATAATAGTTATTTACTAACATAAACTTCTGTTGGAGTTGTTTGTCTATCTATGAGACACATGAGAAAAATTTCTAGACGTGACAAAAAAAAAGATGCAGATTATTACAGGGAAATTTGGAATATATTTGCTAGAAGGAAAGCAGCCCAAATCAGATTAGTAACTTGGTTTTGTATTGGAATGATGACTGTAAATATTCGTTACTCATTCTTCTGAAAAGCGTTTATTTGTCAACTGTGAAAAGATGTCAACCCTCTTCAGATCGGGAGTTCCACATTTTATATGGCTTGTTCCAGATAACTAGAAGGAATTGTAGCCACGTCTCTGTATTAATTATGGTAAAGGTGCTGCATAATGGCTTTAAAAATGCAAATTCAAATGTACGTTTTGCCATGCTTTTGGGTCCTAATTTCAAATACGTGTTCCTCGCAATCTGCTTGTGGTGTTCATATTCTGTATGAAACCTGTTAAACAATGAAAAATTAACATAGGTACACCTGAAAAGATGTATTGGAAAATGTGGTTTTATTACTTTTTACTAAAAACACTTTTAATGATACATTTGAGAGGCTTCCATAGTAACTTAAACTTACAGCTTAACCTAAAAGTTTGATAGTTTCTGTCATATTAGAATTAGACAGTACCACAATAGAAGTAAGAATATACATTCTATTTTTTATATGATGTAAATGATATATTTCTGAAAAGTCTGTCTCTTAAAGAACTGAGTCACATGATAATATTTTATAAATATTTTTAAATTAATGCATGCTCTTTTATTTAAGATTTATTTTATTAATTATATAGAGATTTGCAATTTGTTGATTCTTATTTTTCTTTATTTACATAAAACCAATTGTGATACTTTACTTTGTGATATCGTTGTGAAGCACCTGAAAATAAAAGGTGATAAGATGCTTTTAAACATTAAGTTTAATTTCCATGTGTTTCCTTAATTGTAGAGCAAATATTCCGTTCCTTTTCTTTAAAGTACATTGTAAATGTTAATTGATAAACATGACTAAGTCACACCCGTGTCACCAATGCTCGGAAGAAAATAACTTCATCTGTGAAGTGCTGAAACATGCATTCCTGGGACAAATCGTCAAAGCAACGTGCAGGACATACTAATACACAGTACTCAGTTGTTTGTGCGTATGTGTTAAATTTTGAGAAGTGCTTCCATCATCTTTTCTTGATAATTTCTTTTCAAGAATGCTGAAGCTCAGAACTGACAAAAAATGGCTTTCCTCCATATTGGAGGAGTGGCACATATTGTTTAAGGAATGAGACACATAGCAAATGTATTTACCTCCGTATGGCTCCATGATAATCTTCCAGGTAAAGTAATCTGCCAGTCTAAGGGTTATAAATAATGTTACGCATGGTGTAAACTACAATGTAACTACCTAGACAAATTAAAAATGTGTGAACAAGTAATGCACCTGTTTTAAATGGCAGATTGTCGTTATGACTCTTGAATAACTTAGTAAATATTTTACAGATTAATTCATCGATACACCTATCTTGTAGTGACGGAGTATTTCTGAATAACATTAAATTACATGAATGTATATTCTAAATCTAAAAAGAAAGTGGGGTACTACAAAGTCTATGCTTTTAAAAAGGAGCATTACAGTGCACTAGATTGCATGTAGCTTTTATTTTAAATTGCAGGGGTTCTAGGAAGAAAAGCTCAGATAGGTGCTGATAGGAAGCTACAGTCAAGCAGATAGAGTATAACCAAAACCGTTTGAGAAGTTAGCATATTATTTATATTGCCACAGTACTGATGACCTCTTCCTGTAGACCAGAGGAAATGTACAAACCAAACAAATGCTAAGGAGAAGGAAATCTAAAAGGTGGAAAATCCTGTTAGTATACTCGTTTTTTTACTTGAAGAAACTTCTTTACATTTTCAAGTCTGATACCTACATCTAATTCATCTTACAAGAAAGAGTGTATCAGTACATACTAACAAGTTGTAGAAGGAGAAGAGAAAGGGAAATAAAAGTTGTAGCGATGACTTGAAAAGGGTGAAAGGGATGTTCATTTGGGCATTCGGAGTTTGCTGAGGGGCAGAGTCAGAACCCTGTTATTCAAGATGCAACTCATTCTTTGACTTTTCAGTTATGGGCTGTAGGAAATTGCTTTTACTGATTAGAACAACTCACCTGTGTAAAAATTGCAAATTAAAAAATTCCTTCATCTTCTGTTTTAATCAAATTTGAAAGCCCTGGTGGAGGTGGAGGTGTGTGTGTATCCCACAACGTGAAGTACCTGTGTTTAATGCTTAGCAGTCAGCAGTTGTGAGCTGGAGCCAGAGGGAAAATTTCATGTCAGCTGAAAGAGCAAAGCATGTGAACCGACAGGTACTTACGCTTTTGTGTTATGTCTAAAGAAAGATGACACACTTTTTCTTACTGAGGTATATGTTAATTTCTCTTTTCTTGTTTGAGAAAACACTATGTTTCTGGTATCTGTTGTGAAACAATCTTCTGGCAGGGCTGAGAATCGGTCTTATCCCCTTCTATAAAACTGTTGGCCTTACAGTCGAAGCAGTATTGTTCTAAGAATTTACAATATGCCAGGCATTGATTTTTACAGATAATTATTTATCCTTTGAAAAATAAAGGTTAAAATGTACCTTTCTGTTACGTAACTGCGTTCGGCATGTGTTCATAAGCAACTATTTCCTGTTAAACAAAGAAATCTGTGTTGGGATCTTGATTTAGAGAGAAATGTCAAGAGCATCACCATAAAAACTGTAATTTGTACTAACTTAAATTTCAAAACAGCTTATTTTTTGCAAACTTTGGTTGTATCTCCATTTATTCCTGTGTGTTCTTCACAAGGCATTCACACAGAGGCCATTACAGATTGAGGATATTACTGTGCAATGAATTTTTTTCAGGGAACATTAGATGTGAAGGTAGACCAAAACTGTCCTTTTGTGTGTGTGTGTTTCAGCCTACTGTGGAAACTGCAAGGGTAATACTGTATAAACTGAGTACAATGTGACCAAAGTAATCTTTTGCATGAACATAGCACTTTTTCAGAAGTGTAAAGGTACTAAACAGACACTGTAATTTTGAAATTGAAGTACTTTGAAAATATTTTCTTGTGTGATCTGCGGCAGAAATGCCCTTCTAAATCATCTTTAGTTAATTTCAGTCTCAGAAGGATGGAAAAACACTTTCCCTTTCTCTCGTTTGTAACTTGGTTTGTAAGCTGACTCAGGCTGAAGCTCGGGGCCCATGAAGTGACTGAGGTTATTTCCTCACCCAGGAAGTAATATTTGGAGTGTCTGTTCCTCCTGTGGCCGTTAACCACATTCTTCCAGGGTTTAAAGCTTCCTGCTCATCCCAAGTGCTAAAGCACTTGAAAAACAAAGCATTCATTGTGCGAAGTGCGTCGTATCAAACCATAGCTTCATAGAAATCACACAGAAAATAAATAATAGAAATTATTTTAATAAGGAAAGAGATTAAATACTAAAGATTTGTTGTTTAGCACTTTTTTCAGATCTCCTTTTCTCCCTCCTCTCTTCTCCTGCAGTTTTCCAGTTTCCAGAGACATTGGCATTGGTAGTACTTCAAAGGAGTCAACTTCGGTTAAGTAAGGCACTCAGTGGGCTGTTGCTGAAATCCACTGACACCAGTGGTGTCAACTAGGAATCTTTGTAGTGCACTAAGATTTCTAGCATGAGCTATTATCATCAGTGAATTGGGTGTCACTACTGTGTATTGTAATTGGGAACTCTTGCTAAGATTAGTTTCAGTAAAGCAGGTTTTAAGTCAGTTGTTCTTGACTGAACCAAGACTAAAATAACAGAGTGTGCATATAAGCATCACATATAAATCATTTTTGGCAGCTAAAAAAACAAGACAGTCTAAAAGAGTGCTTAACTAATTTTAGGTAACAGTTATATGCGATGTGCTTCTAATGCCCGGTATTTATATCACTGGGTTGTGTTTATGTATCTTGACATGCAGTTTATAATGTGCAAACTGTATGTGGGGCCACAGAACCAAAGTTTAAAAATATGGCATAGGTCAGCATAACAACCTTTGTCCTTCCAGCTCCATACAGGTTCCCGTGTTACATATTCTGTTATTTTTTCTACTTAAAAATCACAAATTAGTAGATCTTTTGTTACCTGTATAGAGATTTGTTGCAATCCATAGGTCAGAAAATCAGGGGTTTCAGGTGTAAGAGAAGTTTAATTACTGTGAACATCAGATTTACTCCTTTAAATTTAGGCATCTTAATTCATTTCAATATTTACACATCGCAAACAGTATTTTATGGGTTGAGATAAAAGTTTTTGTATTTAAGAAATTACAAAGGCATGACTTTCTAATGTAGAAAGAAGAAGGTAGCATTGAGGAGTAATCTGAGAATTTAGGATGACATTTAAATCGTATTTATGTTTTAATAGCTTTTTATGTTTTGTGTGCCTGACGCAGTTACTTGCACGTGGATTGTTTGATATCTTTGCCTGACAGCCCTCATCCTTCCTGTGGCCTAAGAGCAATGGTATGACAGGCTGCTGGGATTGCTCAAATGCAGCCCCCGAAAACTGAAAAAGTTGCCTGAAAAATGCTAAACATAAAACTATGTAGAGTAGCTGCCTGTAAATGTGCGTGCTTGTGCTCTCTGTCCCAGGAGAGCAGTCCTCATGGCTCTGTCTCGTCACGGGGACCTACCTGTCTTCTGTGGTTTCTTTTGGTAGCACTCACATTCTTTAGATGTAACTGCCTAGTTGCTGTAAAAGAAAATACGCTGCAGAGATTACCAGGAAGCCGTATCTGGCATAAGTTAATTAGTAATTTTTATAGAGAAGGATGCTGTAAAACAAGCTCAAAATCCGTGATCCTTGACTTGCTACAGTCAATAACAGTAGCAGAAAGTGCGTTCTGCTGTTAGCAAAATCTGGAAGTAACCATCTGTTGTTACCACACTTGGCTTCAGGATGTCCGTTCTTAACGTCCTGCTTTTCATTCTGTTGCTGGCCGGTGGTTCGCTGAGTGAACAAACATCAGAACGTAAGAAATGGTTGCATTTTTGCTTTATAGCTTGTTAGAAGAGTGATGTTTTTATCAAAGAGCTGGCCAACCTTTGGTAGTGCTTCTATGGTATCGTGATTCCAATGGTATTGTTTCCGAGTAAATTCTCCTTACTGGTTAGGAAGAGATAATTTTTATTTAAGGGAAAACAATGAAAATGTTAAAACCTTTGTGTGATAACTGCTTAACCACGTTTGCTGAAGTTTTTTGTAGTTTTTGAGTTCTGTACTGCCAAGAGTATAGTGATACTTTATAGACACATAGAAGACGACAATGCTTTCACCTACACCTGTTATCGTGTACTTCTGTACATTATGAAGAGCACAACCGTATGAATTACAACAGAAATATTAGCTTGTCTGGTAGGTTTGAACCATTTTAAGTCAACCTGTCAAATGGGATGTATTTTAAACAAATAAGGCAACTGGGTCCTTTCTCAGTAGGAAGAAGTATTCACTGTATGGATTTTAAAAATTCGTACGTTAATTTTATAGAAAGTATTTTTAGAATTTTTTTGAGATGAAAAGAGAGAAAATGATCATTAACTAAGCATGATAGCCAGAATGCGTTGAAAAAATGTTATTTTAAATAAGTTCAGTTTTATGGAAGTATCTCTGATTCTGTTGATGTATGTAGGATTGGTCAGGATTTTTTTAATTGGAAGATTTTCTATATTTTATTTTATTTTTTTACATTTTTAAAGTTGTTATCAGTACTGTGAGGGGCTCAGTGGTGTATTCCTTAATGAAATAGAATATTATGGCCTTGATATCGAAGGGCACACTCTAAAAGCACATCTTCTCATTGTGAAAAGCTATGCAAAATAATATTCAGCCATATTGGTTGTTTGGTTTTTTTTGAGTATCATAGTGGTGCTTGGCCTTGCAATGTACAGCCTTCCAGTTGTCATTCTCTCCCTCAACTTCTCCAGTGGTGTCTATCAATTGATCACTCGGTTGTACATTACAGGTTAAGTTTGCAGATACATCTCCCTAAATCCTAGACTTCACTGGCTTTGTACCAGAACCTCTGAGTCAGCTTGTACCTTCCTGGTATGAGTGATGAGTACAGCATTTAGTCTGAGTCCTACATAGGAAAGAAACAGATAGTAAAGACCGCAGGGTGTGAGTTCCAAGTGTGGTAACTTCTGATGTCTGATTAAGGTTTGCTAATGAGGAAATTATTTTTAGACAGCCGTATGTTTCTGTAGTATTGCAAGCAGTCAACTTCTGGAACATAATTTACAGCCCACAATGTTACACAGTAGAAGAGTTGGAGGAGAACCCATATTAATGCAAAACAAATCCTTTTGTGTAGGAAAATAAGGAAAAATCACAATGCAAAACAAACAAAAAGTTTTGCTTGGGATTATAATTAGAGGGTTTGAGTCTCAGATGGGTTTCATTATTTCTAGTCTTTGCCAACAATCCAGAGATGATACGTAGTGCAATTTACACGTAGCCGCACATAAATAATGCCATAGAAATTATAATAATGTCAGACATACATTTTAGTGGCTAATTGGAAGGTTGAGTGCAAATTCAAAGTAACTTGAGCAGGTAAGCCTTCATTTCTCAAATCATTTCAAAAGTTTAAAGGGGCCAGTCACTGGAAAGTAAGATTTAGTACTCTTTACAGAGTACTTCATATGAAGCTTAAATTTCTGATGTAATTAGAAATACAGCCCACTAACAGTATGTTACTGTATAAATGCATTAAAATATTTGTTTTCTTTTGATTTACAGCCAACTGCATTGCAGTTGAGGACTTTAAAGCCTGCTTGGGTAATACAGACAACTTCTGTCCTACGAATATCTCTTGTCAATGTAAAAATGAAAAACCTTTTTGCAGGTAGGGTGTGGTTTTCTCTTACATGTTTTTTATTTTTTTAATTATATGCCATGTAAATGCAGCTTGTCAAATGCATTGTTAATGAAGAGCTGAATTTAGACCCTGCAGTGGTAATCCATGACAGTAGATGTAGTTCTTGGTTCACAGTCTGCATAAGATTATAAATCTGCTACAAAACATCATATCTGGGGCATGAGTGTAACATTTTCTTTTTTAGAATTTTTTAGAACAATTTCATGGTTTAGATAAGTACTACAATCCTTGAATTCCACGTGCTTGCTATTGTCTCAGATATTGTACTTTAGAACTGAAATAAGTCATAACAGTTTTTTCGAGGTTAATCAAAATTTCTTTAAAGTTTTAAAAAAATCAGATATATAAACATCCTACTCTACTGTTTGCTTTTTTCCTTTAAAAAAAAATCATCATATGAATAGAAGATCTTGTTCACATGTTTGGCATAATTTTTTTATACATATAGTTTGACCCTTAGACTTGTTGCAGGAAATCAACAAGAAAATAACAAGGCAGAATTATGAAGCTCATCTGATTACCTGGTTGAGTCAAAGAAATACAGTCATAATATTCAGTTGTTTATTTATATGCAGCTGACCTCCAGTTTTAGCCAATATATACCAGATCAGATAACTGAGTATTCTGTCTAAATGTTAGTGCAACTCCAACAAGTACAATGCTATGTTCTTGAAACTATAAATACATATTTTAAATCATATCCAGGTCAATATATGCATCACGTATTAATTGTGGTAAGATATCTGTGTATCTGTTCAGGAGATACTGAAGATTTTACATGCTTACAGTTGGCAAAAAGATCTTTGACCGGAATCATGCTGTGACTGGAGTAATACACCCAGTTCTCAGCAAAGTTTATCATCTCAGTTTTACTGCAATGCTAACCTGGATTTGCAGTTCTTGGTTGACCCAGAGACTGGCAGAGTGCATTTGCATCAGATCTAGAATACGAAGGGTAGACATTTTCTCAGATAAGAAACATCTCTAGATGAACGGAAAAAAATACTGAACCCTTTGACCCATGCTGTATTCAATAATTAATAATTAAATAGCAAAATATTTTCCTTTTTGTTACTTATTTTTAAATTAAAATAATGTTTCTAAAATGTTTTTGTTTGCAGATGTGATTACTACAGAGAGGGCTGGAAGGAGTATTGGTACATGGGCCCCAAATGCAACCAGCTTTGGAGCACATTGGATTTAATTTTAGTAACCATTCTTCCTGCAGTAGCACTGGTTTTCCTAGTTATTGTAATATTTCAGTGTGTCCACTGCTGTAAAAGTAAAAAAGCGGGGTAAGTTACTCTGTATGCAGTGAAAAGGGTTTCTATAATCAAAATGGAAGTAAAGCAAAAGAAGTCTGGTATGCTCATTAATTTTTAACCTCTTGATATTTAAATCAACAAACTTGCTATCTAGCATCCTCTACCAAAGTATCCTTATTCTTTGTGCAGTCTAAAACTAAATCAAAGCACCTTAACAGTTATTCAGCTTTTTACCACTGTGTGCACAACCTCACTTAAAGTCATTGTTTCTCTTCTTTAAGGCTAAACAGGCAAGCTTTAAAGATTAATATGTCCATTTACTACTTGAACTCAAGACTGGCAAATCTTTCTTGTTGATTTATTTGCTAGTAAGGCTTGACTTTCTTTCCACAAATTTAAAAATGAAAAGTGAATAAGACCATTAAATATTGGCAAGAGTCTTGCAGATTAAACACTATTCCACTCATTCTTTGGTCCTAAGTATTGGCAATTTGACCTGCTCTTTGCTTTCAACACTTGTCTTTTTTTTCTCTGGAATCTGGCCCAAGTACATACTAAAAAAATATATTATTTTTTTCCCTTCTTTCCTTGTGCCCTGTTAGCATATATCACTGGTACTTCCTCTGTCATTGAAGAATGTAATAATACATAGTCGTTGCCACAGTAAATCTAAACTTATGGTAGGGTTTTTGAACAAATCTGCAGCACAAAAAGATCCAGTTTGACCTGCAAAACTTGCTAATGTTCTAAATGCACGTTTTCCCCCCTACCAGGAAACAGACAAATTCTCCATACCATGAAGCACAGCATAACCCTGCATTTACTCATGAACTGTCTGGTAACCTGGGACATCAGCAGCCACCAAGGGTAAGAGATGTTGTGTGGTGTATATCACGTGTTCCTCATTCTAGTGGAAGTTGGATATGATTTTATGGTTCAGCAGAGTGGTATATTAATAGTATAAAATTATCATCTGGTCAAACTAAAAGTTAATCTGATTTTAAAATCTTCATTTTATTTGCCCAGTACTTGATTTCCAGGATGCATGGAATAAATCTAGTTTGCATAGGAGAAAACAAAGAACTAGGGATTATTTTAAAACCATACCAAATAAATGTTTCCTAAGCTAGTTAGAATACCTGTATTATAAAGGGAGAGAATTTGAATATAAGCTACATGCTCCAGCCTCTTCCCTTGTGTCATCACTGTGCTCTACCAGCTGCCTAGCAAGCTAGTTTCAGCCTTATCAGCTCATGAACTCGGTCACTGCGTGTGGTTTACTGGTACTAGTGCCAGTGTAATGAAAGGGCCAGGAGTGCATAGCCAGAGAGGAAGAATTTGGTACTCTCCAGACTTGAACTGGTTTAAACTGCTTGAAGAGCCACACCTGCAGTTTTATTGGACTGTTTACTCATTATACTTCACCAGAGGAAAGATCGTCTATTCGGTTTCAAGTTCTTCTGCTTGAATGAGAGTTATCAGTAAAGTTCCATGGCTATTTGTGACTGTTAAAACTTTGAGAATTAGATATATTTCTTTCAAATACATTTCATTCCACTTCCAGTTGATTAAGAATTCACAGACTGGATTAAACTGCAATAATGTGACCCTTTTTTCCTTTTCAGGTTGTGAGCAATGCTTTCCAATGACATTTTTGAAGTCTAGGGGGGTTAGTTTAGATGATCAGAAAGATGTGGCTGTAACAAATGTGTTGTTGATCTTTGTCCTTTCTCAGCTGCATAATCTATGAATACGTAGTATTCAGTAAATGGTATGTAACTGCTTAATTTATAAGCACAGCTGGCACAGATCTAGCCATATTTATTTAAAATTCACTGCCTACTGCTGTGTTAGGTTTGGGGCTAGAATATTTAACCATTTCCTGGTGTGTATATTAGAAAGGAAAAACTCCCTAAATCAAATCTGAGATTAAATTACCTGCACCGCCTTTGTAACAGAGTATTTCACTGGGACCTTTGCAACATTCCTGTGAGATAGAGTAGACAGAGTCATTTACAAGATTACAGTGGTAATCTGTGACTGAGCTGGGATTTGGCCTTTGATCCATGAAGGGATGGATGCTGACTCAGGACTAGGCTAACACTGCCATGCAAGGTTTCTTCATTAGGCGAGGTGATCATGAGTTGAACTAGTGGTTAGCACAAAGAAAAGGTGGATAAATACATTCCAAGATCAGAACAGGAAATCTGAAATAAAAACAAAGATGAATGGGAGTATGTTTTTGTGTGTACATTTGCTTCCTCATTCTGTACTTTAAGTGATTATACATAAGATTGTATACTGTCTGAGAATAAGACTTTATAGGCTGTATGAGAAAAGATAATCTAGTATGATAGGTTATTTTCAGTGAAATATATTTGTAAGGTGCTAATATCTTGGAAATGCTCTGGGGAAAAAAAAAATAAGGCATGAGCCTATCTTCACCAGCAGATGGTGCTGTTTATTTTTTAAATAATTCTGGATTTCATATAACTAATGCTGTCACTTTCAAAGTGTAAATGAGATGAAATCCTGCACATTTTGTTCAGGGAAGAAACACTATCGTAAAAAAAACCTGCTTTGAGTAAGGGCTGCAGTACTTTCTACTTCCTTGTGCTCCGGACAGCAAGCTGTAGCCCAGAGGCACATGGTATGTTTCTGCCTGCCTCATCTCCTTGCTAGATGTGGTGGTCAGGAAAAAGTGAACTGCCGACAAGGCAGGCAAGTGCACATACTGTCCTGTAGTCTGAGGAGCCTTCGCCAAAGCTGCCTGAGGGAGGCCCAAGAGTAAACTGAAATCTGTATCTGACAGATTCAGCTCCTGCAGATGAACTACCCTGAATATTGCGCTCTCCTGAGGTTACCATGTTTTGAAAATTATCTCAGGTCATTGTATTTCTAAACAAAGATACCTTTAGCAAATGAATATATTTACTAGTTTTATGAACAGTATTGAATAGGTACTTTGTTTCTTCATGTTTTCCTTCTTTGTCTAGCAATATGTCTTGGAAGACAGAAGCCAGTTTAAATTAAACAGCAATATTGAATTGATTTTAATTATCAATCACTGTATTCAGTTTAATTTTGGACTCTGTGTTGCATAAATCTGAGGTAAATCCACTGCTATTTTTGGAATGTTGTCTTTTTGATATCTTTAATCATAAGAGACTCAAAAGAACTTGCAGGCCTCAATAAGACCCTTAATACCTAGTTCACTTACTTGCACAGAGACTTACCTGGGTATTTCTTGGTTATGTCTCAGAGGTACGTTTTCCACATTACCAAAATACTTAAAGGTCTTTCTTCTACCGAGTCTTTTAGATAAATTGAATTTATACATATTAAAATGTGTCTATAACAAACAATGCATTTTGTAACTGATAAACAGATAGGTTTATACATCTTTTTCCACCAAAAACAATTGCTAACATACTGTACCTGGTGAGCTATTTTTATTATTTATTGCCATTTTTCACTTTGTAACCACCTAATCCCTTACATACAGGATGCCTGGATTGGACAAATGCCAAAAGCTGTACTGAGAAGACAAGATTTTGATGATTTCCCAACCTCAAGTCAATCAGATAAGTATAGGTATGCTGTTATTTTTCTGTCTTTTTTTGTTGTTGTTCATTTTCCGTTATACTTTGGTTTGAAGACCGCGAATTACTTTGTAGTTTTGCCAGTGGTACACAACTGACAAAGATCCAGTAAAATGGCTAAGTGTTTGACTAGGTTATTCATGTTATTTTGTAGCTAGAGTCTGCAATGGAAAGAAGTTATTTTTTTCTGATTTTTTTTTTCTTTATTCTCTTCTACCTTGCATCATTCAAACAGTGTTGTTGCAAGATTTCTAGGACTATTTCATATATTACTACTAAGTGTGTACTGGCACACCTGAGTAAATTTATCAGCTTGCAAGTAAGACTTCAACTTACCTTCATTTTATGTAGTGTTTTTAAAGTATGCTGCCTAAAGTCTGTTTTCCTAATGTCACACAGAAATGAAAAAGTCAGTGTGAATTTCTCTTCTTTCTGAAGCTAAATTCTAAAATACTGATTTATGCAAAGGCTTGTATGGTTTTCCTCTAACAATTACAAATGTATTCATTTTCATTATTTTTTAGGAAATGGTTTCCTTAGCTTTGCTTCTTTGCTTTAATCCCCCACAATAACACCAGCCAACAACCCACAACTTTTGCAGTGAACTTGTTTAGCATGGAGCAACTAAACGAGAGCAGAACATTCTTCTCATAAGTAGCAGGGTCCTACTGTAGAAACAGACTGGAGCTTTCTGATATTTAGTCCATCAGGCCTATTTTTTTTAAATTTATTTTTTAATATAAACATTGAAAATTTGGAAGGTCTACCTCTCACGATTAGCTGATTATATATTATGGCACTGTTCAGTGTAAGTGTTTTTTAAAAGCAAAACAGAGAATATGTTGCATTGTTTAACTCACTTTTATCAGTGTTTGTGAGGTGAATGGTCTGAGGGTAAAAGGAACTTAAAAGACAGAACAATTAGATATTAGATGTCTTGTGATTGCCTTGATATGTCACGCATACAGTTACTAAGCAGTATTATTTTTATCTTCATGTTACACAAATACTTTATCTAATTGACCTTATATTATTACACCTGTTTTACCTCTTTTTTTTTTTCTTTTGCATAGCCCTGTGTATTCTCAGCCCTCGAGGAGACCAGACTATGCTTCCAACCAGCGACCTCAACAATATGACAAATTTGTCTATTCAGGCAACAATACACCGTATGCACAGGGGAGACAGTATCAGGTACATACCGAAAGTATACTTATATATCATATAATCTTCTGTGTTGGTACTGAGAACAAATCATCATAACTAAAATTGTTAGTATTTGTGTCACCAAGTAAAGATGTGAGCTAATAAAAGGCCTAAAAATGCCTTTCGCTATACAAGTATTTTCTTCTGGGATACATGTCTGCTAATTCCATTCTAGACTGGCTAAATTTTACAACAGAATAGAACGGTTTCTTTAGAAGGCACCTTCAAAGATCACTGAGTCCAACTGCCTGACTGCCTCAGGGCTACCCAAAAGGTAGAACCAATTACTGAGGGCATTACCCAATTGCCTTTTGGATACTGCCTGGCACGGGGCATCAGCCAGCTCGCTAGGAAGCCTCTGCCAGTGTCTGACTGCCCTCATGGTAAAGAAATTTTTCCTAATGTCCAGTCTGAACCTCCTTTGGTGCAGCTTTGTGCTGTTACCTTGTCCTCTATAATAGGTTACCAAAGATTTGATAATTTTCTGAGTCATTTACATCTAGGTGTTACTACTCATATAAAGAGGTTTTTCACCAAACCGAGGGATGGTTTCCCAAGACAGACCCTAGAGAACAGAGAGTAGTCAAGATATCCCTGCAGCTCTGACAGGAGCTATTGGAATTCTGTGTTATAACTCACTGTACAGTAAAGGAAATGTAAATATCTGACTTAAAAAATAAGTGGCTAAAAGCTGTGTGCCCATTTTACCAATGCTGTTCCTTTTTCATGCCACCATGTCTTGTGATTTCATTGAAATAATGTGAAAGACCAAGATGTTAGTTTCCAGCCATGCTGAAAATGTCTGTAATGGCAATATATAAAGGTGCTAACTGTCTTGTAACAATTGTCTTGTTACTTTTACTGACAGTGTAAACATTTTAAAATTAAAAAGGTTTTCTGAACTCTGTACTAAATAAAGTTGTAACTAAATTTCCACTGATGTGTGAAAAATACAAGTGAATAATTCTATTAGTACTTTCTTCTTACAAAGCACCTTTCCTTTCAGACTCCAAAGTTCCTGATCCCATCCTCCCACCACCACTAAATAATTCAAACTTATTGAAGCTTCATGAAAAGTTGCTATTACATGTTTAATGTACAAGCAGTATGATGTACAGAGAAATGAAGTTCTTTATTCTGGAACTTATGAACTCATTTATATAACTAAGTGTTCTAGTGGGCTTTTTTTCCCCTAAAAATCGAATGATTGGTAGACAGATTCATTTATTGTAAGTCATTTCCATGCCTAAAAAAATCCACCTTATCAAAATTGCTAAAAGCATTAGTCAGCTACCAACCTCTTTCTGGCATGGATCTTGATAAAACAGTAGTTTGTGATTAGAATTGATTATGTAAATAAACCTTTGAGGTTATTTCTGTACAGGAGGTGTACATATAATTGAACTAAGTTATCAATAAAAAAATACATATTTTTCTTCCTAATGGAGTTTTAAAAAGACAGTTGGTAAAGGAAAAGCTTATCATAAAAAGAAAAATATAAACATTTTACAAAAAGAAAACTCAGCAGTTCTGAAAGGCATCTGTTACAACTGCAGAAGAGGGCCTTTAGCGTCAGTGGAAAATGAATTAAAAAGGAGTTGTCATGTCCTTTGACTGTCCTTAATTAAGGTGAGAATATTACCTGCGTCTTGTATGTGTAAATCAGTAGCCAGTCATGCATTATATCAGAGACTGTAACCTTGTTTACCCCTCTTGGAATACCCATCTGTGATGTACTTTTTTTTTTTCCTGTGAAAGTCATGTAATATCTACAGAATTTTTCTATCCCAAAAAATATTTTTGTAAGTGTTCCAAGAAGTGTGTGTGTATGTGTATTTTAGAGTCCTATATTCCTCATTGTTTGCAGTTAATTCAATGGAAAAATGAGGAAGGAAAGAAAATGCAGGACTTTCTTGCTAGAAGAGTAGTGTGAGGCTATGGATTATTTTCAAAGGGTCGGTAGAGGATCAGAAGAAATCAAAGTGGCCATGTCTGGCCATATTTTGTCTTCCACAATACTCCCGTGACTTCTTTGGCCCTCGTAAATGTTGGAGAAACCTTTAGTTTAAAAACAAAATCAAACCACAATAGCAACAAAATGTATTGCTGCTGCTTTTCTGCCTGCTGAAATGTTTTTAAATATTTCAAAAACCTCTTTCAGTATGTGCACACGAAGTGTTTGTGTACACAAATATATTGTTATTTGCATAAAAGTAATCTTCCAAAGCTATTGGTGAGTACACATTTGTAAAAACTGCGTATGTTCAGGTACTAGTAAAAGAAATGTAGGTTGATTTAGATGCAAAATTTTTAATATCAAGCATAACAGGAAGTGTATGTCATGCTAACAGTTTAATATTAATCTCTTTCCAGAGATACTAATACCCGTGCTCCCTACTTCTGAAGTGTCTCAGCGTGCTGTGATCAATGAATGGACAATCCAAATGCTGAGAGATCAGTAAGACCTTGTGTGCTCTGTTACACAGAGAAAGTAATAGCTGTTAGAAAGCACTAGAAGTTATTGCAAAAAAAAAAAAAGTATAGAAGACAATTACAAAACAAAACATATTTCTGAAATTACCATCCCATTTGTTTGCTTTATATTTGATGACAGTTTAGCTTTCTGAATACCTGATTTTACAGTTTACACAGCTGTTTCTACGTATTGCTTAAATTGTTGCACATCTGTCTGGACCCATGTTCTTATGTGATTAATTGTGTCCTGTGCCTAAATGACAAGAAGTACCTGTCACCTTTCTTCAGAAGAAATTCATGGGAAAAAAGGAAGACTCAAAAATTCAATATGAGAAATGACAAATACGTATGCTAATCATCATTCTTCCTTTATTGCTTCCCAGGAGGGCTTAAATGCATCTTAAAAGGAAAGTGGGGGGAGCTGCATCTTTTCTTACTTTTCAAGACGGTTTGTCAAAGATAGCTTCTACCGGGCACAGGTTTTGCTTCTTGGTGTCTGTTTGGCTTATCCATTTATTTGTGATGTTTGCCCCACTCTTTCATGATCTCTGTCCGTATGCTGGTGAACAATGGTTTCTAGTCTAATGCTTTTACTAGAACCATGAATTTCTCTGACTAAAATTAGGAAGATTCTCCAGGGCACTGTAGCACACAGAGCCTGCTGTTCCCTGACAGTATTTCTTTGTTTTTCCCCGAAGGAGCCAATATGTAAGGAAGAAAAACAACAAATTACATACAAGTTTGAACTGTGTAGTAAAGTCTGTATTCTTGTGTACTCCAATAACGCAAGGAATTAGGTAGAAGGGAGGGCTCTGTTCTCAGGCACAGCCACCTAGGCCCACTGACACTGGCAGCATTGTGCAAGCGCAACCAAGGCACTTTGCTTCCCAGTGTCTCAAGATGCATCAAATTGACTAACTATTGACTGACGCAGCAAACAGCCTGTGAACCCATTCCATTCTCCCTTGTTTCTTCATAATTTTGTCTTCCTTAGTCATCTTGTTGATCCAAACAGCTCAAATGTTTTGCCTTTAAAAATGCAGTTTGTCTTTGTAACTTGCTTTGTGAATAATGAAAATAAATGAAGCTATGGAAAATTGACTACCTTACCACTAACTAACAAATAAAAGATACTGAAGTCCTGGATATTTTTCCCATTTTCCAAAAAGTTTCAATCATATTATAATTAATGATTCTTAATGTTAGTTGATATGTGAAACTGTAAGACAAAAACAGAATCTTAAGGTGTTCAGAAACATGCAAATACTGGCATTTCATATTTATAAATCAGAATTCCCTCCCTGCAAGCAGCTTCGTGGCGTAACTGCACCCTGGCACTTTCCATGCTCTCCACAACTCTCAGCAATTGCCCAGACTGTATTGGCTTTCCTATGCAAGTATGGTTGTGGAGTCTGAATAGGTTTCTGGCTTCTCTCATTTTGCTTTTTGTTCCTTGCAAGAATTTAGTGAGTAAGTACAGCTTCCTACTGGGGAAAAAAAAAGGAGGGGCGTCTCCAAAGCTGACAGTTTTTCTTGGCTCTGTAAGGTAGGTGCCATCTTGGCTGGTGTTCTTTAAATCTCCAGCCACAACTGCTTTTTTTATTATTTTACTTTCTTTAAGTTTCTGTTTCTTCTCCAGTGTAACAGCTATCTGAAGTGTCACCAATGTTATTTTTGCTACTGCAAGAAACTGGTAGGCATTTAAGTCTGGACCTAGAATGTATTGAGGGCAGATTTGCCAGCTGTTAAATCACGTAATTATAGGGTCATTTTTCATGGTGAGCTGAAAATGCACGCACCAAAATTCATTGAAAAGAAACCAGAGATTTTCTGAATGTGAACTGCTTGTAAACCTGCATTACAGTG
This sequence comes from Cygnus olor, assembly GCF_009769625.2. Taxonomy (NCBI): domain Eukaryota; kingdom Metazoa; phylum Chordata; class Aves; order Anseriformes; family Anatidae; genus Cygnus; species Cygnus olor. The sequence continues at coordinate 2,765,714 of NC_049181.1, forward strand.
TCCTCTGGGGTTGCACACAGCCCTGAACAATGCATTTACACATCAGCATTAACAATTTTGTTGCTGATTAAAGCACAGAAAAAAAAATAATTATTCATACTAGTAACATCTGTACAGCCACTTTGAAGCAGCATCTTGTCTCACCAAAGGATGAAACATGGAAGAATGCCATTGCTTTTACTGGTCTCACCCACTTCTTTCTATAGGCATGTTCAGTGGAAGTATCCTACCGTCACCCAGTTCCTCTTCAGTTTCTATCAGGAATAAGTGAAAATAGTTCTCTGTTATCTTCTGAATCATAACAGAAATTGTGGTGCTAACACATCTGTTTAGATCTTAGGCTATCAGTTTATTATAGCCCCAGAAATCAGGTCTCAATGTGTCTGAATTTTTTGCATGAATGAATTCTTTTCATCGCTTCTTAGCCTCCGGTAGTGCCGTAATTTAAAGAACTCATTGTTATTGACCTCTAGCTCCATTCACCAAGCTGTAAGTGACTGTAGAATTTAATGTAAGAGTGTCTAGTTTGATATCCCACCCCTCCTTTGAAAAGGAGTAGGGTAAAGAGATCAGACAGTCCTGTCACATGTACTTGGTGCTGGCAAGAGAGATCTGGAAGGTAGGCACTCGTGCTGCTTGAGAATAAAGTTTCACAGAAAACAAAGCTTTCCTGCTCAGACTTCTCTGCTCATTACTCTCAGGCAGATCAAGAGTTGCAGGACATTAGCCAAGGGGACAGGCACTTCTCCTGATACACTTAACCGCTTGTGATCAGATCATCAATCTTAACATCAGGCGGTGGTATGTGAAAGAGAAGTGTGAAGAAACTGCTTGAAATACTCTGGTGTCACTAATAGCAACAATGATAATTTTAAGGAATACCTTTTTGGTTATGTCATCTGTAAAGCATTATGCTTTGGATGTTTGTCTCTTACCTGGAGAGCAGAGAAGCTCTGCAATTCCTTAAAACCTGTGTGTTTGAGCTGAAGGGCAAGGAGCAATTCTGGTGTTTCTGCTAGTTGTCATGGTTATGATGTGCTACTTCCCTGTCAGGTATAAATATTTTAAATTGCTGTATGATGTGGTGATTTGGCCTTTGCGCATTCTTTCTGATTCAGTGCAGTGACTTTTGTTATTTGGATACCTGCAGTCCTGGTACCTCGGGTTGGGTTGGGTTTGGTTTGGTGTGGTGGTGTTGGTTTTGTTTTGGTTTGTTTCATTCTGTACTTCTGACCGCTGCTTTGGATTGCTTTTCTTTGTAATTGCTACCTTGCTCTGCACATTCACATGTTGGGTCTGATGATGTGTGCTGTGTCACGCTGTTGGCAGTAGCCTTGTTGCTACTTTACGCTCATTCTACTTTTGAGATTTCCCTTGATATTATTCCAGAAGAGAGAATACAGCACAGATAGGATTTTGTTGAAGAAAGATAATTATCTTTCTTTTTCTGCTCTTCTGATTGAATCACCTTGTAAGATTCACTCACTTCCACAAGAATTCAGTCTTGCAAATACCCATTCATTTTTCCCCTCATTCCTAATTGTGTTGATCAGTTTGAAATAATTTTCTCATCAGAATGTCTACCTTTTACTAGAGCATCTATAACATCTAGAGCATCTACAAGATCTACAATAATTCTTAATTACTGTATTTACTTTGGTGTTTGGAATGTTATGGCCAGCAGCTTTACTCCATTACTCTGCTGCTTGTGTCTTAAAAGAAGGAAAATGTGGGGGGTAGGAAGTGGGGTGTGTGAAACACAGAAGTCTTCAAGCTGAATACTTAAGTGAAAGTCCATGAATAAGAATTCTGTGAGATTTCCAGAAGGAAAAAAAAATACATATATATATATAACTCTATGTAACTGCAAATTATAGTTATATAGTGCAAAATGAAATTTACTTGCACGATTGAGGTGTCTAAACGTGGGTGACTTGTACCATTTTTGATGCTCAGTAGCACTGAATCTGGTGTCGTGCTGCTGTTTATAGAAGAGGCAGGACCTTCTGAAGGTTCCTTCGTTGTATCTGCCATATCCATTTCAGACATCCTGTTAGACATTTAGGTAACTGAATCCCACCGTCCGTGAACAAAATTAATTTGAAATGTAACTGTAAAGGCAAAACTTTATAAAACAAAGGTTCATTTCTGTGAGTTATCTATATTTCAGCCAGGTGAAGAGAAAAGTTGTTTTTGTATCCCTAACGATGTTTGAAATTCGACCATGCAGTACACAGAACAATTCAACAAAGTTTATGCACCAATCTAACAAGTCAGTTTCTGAACCAGAGTTGTGTGTGTGCTGGAATACTCTTAGCTTTGAGCAGGTTTAGAAGACTTAACGTGTACAACCCGTTGGTTGTAGCAGAGAGTACACCTGATAGGCTTCTCCGGAAGTCCAAAATTGTGTATGTTTACACCTGTAAGTGTAAATTAGCCATTTTTAGGTGGTGAATAATTTTACTAATGTTGTTACTGAGATACATTCATGCTAGCGTGATCCCCATGGGTATTCTGAGAATGTTTAGTTTTGCTTCATCTGCTTGCAAAGTGAGTGAATTAAGTCAAAAAAACTAAGAATAGCTACACGGGAGTTGACACCACATCATTCACGTTGGTGCAGATCTCCACAATGTGGTTGTTGGGAGAAAACGTTTCCCAGTGCTTCTGAGTCAGTGCAGCACGTACTTTGTAGTTATAGGGTGTAAGGTTTGGAGAGACGGGATTACATCACGTTGTATCGAAAATCCGATTTCTTAATTTTTTGTTCTTTTTTGAATACTTGATTAAGAGATGAAGTATGAGGGTTTAGCATATACATTATGTGCGTAGGTAATGACTATATCAATCATTAGTAGATTTCATCAATTTAATTGTTAATAGAGAGCTGTAAATGGTAAATACTTAGGACCTGCACTTTGTTAGGGATCAATATTAACTCCCTAGAACAATATTTTTTCTTCTTTGCTGGACCTACCCCTTGAGTACTGCCTGGACCTACCCATTGAGTACTACAGGGGTAGCAGTGGAGGTGATGGTATTGACGCAGACACATCCAAAGCAATGAGAAAAGCTGCCTTCACAGTCACATTTGTGCCACCAGTTTCTTTCAATGTTATGTCAGGGTTTTCTTTTGTTAAGAGTATTTCTGGTGGCAGTGGTACTGGCCAGAATGATTTTAAATACTGTACAAAACGAAAACGTGCCTTTAACGTCTTACTACTGCGAGAATGAAGTAAAGGCCCTGAGGGCTGCCTTGGGCTGCCTTTGTTTGCTGCGGGTGAGGGCAGCGAGGCCGTAGCAGTGCGCTGGGGCATCCCCGTGCCCTCTTGGGGCGTTGTGCAGCCGCGCTGCGGTCTGTGCCCTCTGAGACAACTGGGAGTAGGGGCAGGAGCACGGCCGGGCCTCGCGGGGAGCCCGCTGCTTGGGATTTTGGAAGCGCTTTCTTTTGGCCAGGCCTTCCCAAGCGTGCCCTGAGCCAGGGCCCCGCCGGAGCACCCGGGGGGAGCCCCGGGCCGCCCCGCCAGCCCCGGTACGGCTGTCACCGTGCCCGCCCGGTTGTCCCCGCGGAACGGGGCCGGGCGGGGAGGGGGTACTTCCCTGCCGCCCCCGTCCCGCAGCAGGCGCCGGTCCCCCCCGCCGAGGCGCGGGGCCGGTGCGGGCCGCTCGGGACGGGTGCAGGCCGTGGGGGGCCGCCGAGGGCCGCGGGGGCCGCCCCGCGCCCCCCCTCCCCGCCCCGCCCGCGGGGCCGTTGCCCCCCTCCCCGCTCCCCCCGCCGCGCACAGGCGCGCTCGGCGGCGCGGGCAGCGTGAGGGCAGCGGCCTCGGCGCGGCGGGTGCGCCTGCTCGGCGCGCGGGGCCCGCAGCGGCGCGCAGTGACGTGCGGCGGCCGCGGCGAGGCCGGCGGCGAGCGGGCGGGCGGGCGGCGGGGGGAGGGGAGCAGGCCGCGCGCGCTCGCGCCCCGCCGCCGCCCGGCCCGGCCCGGCGGCCCCCAGCGCCGGTCCCGCGGCGAGGCGACGCCCGCACAGGTGAGCGGGGCCGGGGGACGACGGAGGCGGGGAGGCCCCGCCGCAGGCCGCGCCCGGGGCCCGCCGGCGGCGGCGCCGCCGCAGCCGGGCCCGGCCGCCGCCGCCCCTCAGCGGGCCGCCCGGCCTCGGCCGCTGCCGGCTGGTGCCGCGCCGGGCGGGCGGGAGCGGGCGGCGCCGGCGGGCCCCGCGGCCGAGGGGCCTTCGCGGGCGGCCAGAAAATGGCGGAAAACAAAATGTCGGCCGGGGAGGGAGGCGGGGAGGGAAGGAGGGCCGCGGCTGCCCGGGCCGGCGGGACGGGGCCTCCCCCGCCTCTCGGAGCCGCCGGGCGAGGGAGGAGCGGCGGCGGGGCGGGGGCCCGCAGCGCTCCGGCGGGGCCCAGCGGCGGGCGGCCCCGCGGCCCCTTTGTCCCCGCGCCGCGCCCCACCCCGCGGCCGCCTCTCCCCGCCCTCCGCCGCGGCCGCCCCGCAGCGCGCAGCCCCGGCACGGCCCCGCGGGTGGCCGCGGGCGGCGCGCGGAGCCCCCCGGCCGCTCCCGGTCTTTGTCCCTCGGCGGGGCTCCGAGCCCCGGCCGCGCGGGGGCTGCCCGCTGAACGCCACCGCGGACCGGGGCCGGCGCGGGGCTGCCGTTCCCTCCGCCGTGTTTTGGGAATCGGGGCCTCTCTGCGGTTCCTGCCAGAGCAGGGCGCGTCGCGGGGCGTTCCCATTGGTCGCTGGGCTGAAAAATCGGGGAAAACCGCAACCCATGACTGAAATGTCTTCGAGGGAGGACAGTTCTCTGCTGTTCCTAGTGAACTCGAGTTGTAGGAGATAAAACAGCTGCTCTGAGTTTGTGCGCTGCATACGAGTTTGTCACGTTACATTGGAACGCTTCTGTATCTGAGCATGGTCCTTTCAGTTTAATCAAAATGTCATATACAGCCTAAAAATACCTGCATCTCCGGGCTAAGTATGCTGTTGTGGTTTACTTTATTGTATGTAAACAAGACCTACATATTGCTTAGAAGAATTCCACTGTTTCGTATGAGTACCCAAGGGCTGACCACACAAATCTACTTCACAGGACAATGTCTCACCTGAGCATTTGGGTAGTAATTGTTTATTGAAACTGTGGAGATACTTTGCATTTGCGGGACCCCTCTGTTCAGGACATACCGAGATGTATTAAATACATACTTTGTATGTGGATTTATTAAGTTACAACTGGTGTTTTGTAGAAATGTCTTGCACACTATAAAATTTCAGATTTTTATTTTGAATATGACAGCAGTGCCTGGAAGCCATCATATTGATGGGAGCATCATTGTGCCTCTGGATACAGGAAAGCCACCCTTTTTTCCCTGGGAAGTGTAGAATTGCTGAGGCATTCCTTTTTTTCCACACCTTAAAATACTTCGCCATCAATTTGGGGGTGCTTGCTGAAAGCTTTCTCAAAGAAAACTAAAATGTTAATGCATATTTTATGTTGTTATGGGAAGAGTAAACTCGCAATAAATCAATGTATATACACAAAGCGATGTTTATAATGGCCTGTGCCTTTACCACTTTTTCAGTTGAGTGTTAGGAGTTAAGTGTGGTCGTCCCAAACTGCCAAGCGTTATCTTTGATTTATAAAATACTGTTTACATGGTGTTTCTGCCTCTAGACAGAGAGGTCATATATTCTCTTTTTCATTGTACAATTTATTGCCTGGTCTCAACTGAGCCCAGTCTGAAGAAGAGCTTGGTACAAAGAACTGAAATATTTCTGCAGGTTGAAATCAGCCTTCTCCCTAAGCTAGTTAGAAAGGTAACTGTAGCCTTCAAAAAAGGAAACCAATATTAAATCCATACACATTTTAACAATTTAGGCTCAAGACACTGCTCTAGGAGTCTCAGTTCAGGTTTCATTATTTTTATTTTGGAATCTGATGGTAATATACTCCTTTTTGTTGCAAGAAAACGTGCTATAATTAATGAAAATGTTAGCAAAATATTCTAATGTGAAATTATGTTACTGGCTAATGCTAATAAAGCATTTTCACGGCGTTTTCTTTTAAATGCATAGATGAGAGGGGTCAAGAGCAATAACTGGAGGTCTTAATAGTTTGGTGGAAGAGGATTATGAGAGCGTACAGACTTGTGGCTTTCCAGCGTATTTCTCAATGTCCCTTTTCAAAAGCTTTGTTTAGAACACATCTGTAATTGTGTGGGTGTATAACAGTGTACTACAGAAGAAAGCACAGTTAATCACTGCTACCTTTTTTTGCTGCTAATAAGAATGAAATTTGCATGTATATGTAGTGTGTGAGATTAAATCATCTGCACTGCTGAACTTTACGAGGAAAAATAACCAATTGCAGCGGAATTGCAGGCCTTCTCTGTCGTTAATTGTTCCAGCATGAGCAACAAAGGGGTTGGTTGCCTGCTGTCATTGCGTTCTTCTTAAGATCCCAAATTAGATATAAAAAAAAACCACTCTGATTTAATAGTTGATGCTATTTTGTCCTTTGCCCGCACTGAGGGTTTATAAGAGTGCACTTAATAGTGGCTGGATACCGCTTGCATCAACCAGAGCACACCTTCAGCATGTTTGTTGCTAGTGTGTCGTCGTTCTTCTCTCTTGTTAGGGAAAATTGGAGACACTTGCAGTACGTGCCCAAAAGGTGCCGTCTTTGGGAATTTTCATAGTCTTGTTAGTTACTGGGAAAATAGTCTTCTTGGCGATGGTTCCCTTTCCTAGCAGAAATTTTAATTGTAATTAAAACAGTAGTCTTACTTTGTACTGAATTTTCTACATAGCACAGTATATAGTATACTTATATTTGAGTATCTAATTACATCATCTGAAAATAAATTAAATAGCTTGTTAAAAAGGAAGAAAACCCTAGCGTATTCTTCCTGTAGTCTGAGACTGATATAATTTAAGATAGTTTTTCATGGTAGCTTATGTTTAGAAAAGGATTATATAAAGATAAAGGCTGTGATTGGAAATCGTAGAGCACTGCATTAATTCTGAAATTGCTGTGTTAAGTTAACCATTGGTTAGCTGGTGTTTGAGCGTTGTGTTAAGGTTCTGAAGTTGCTTTGTTATTACACTGGTGAACGAATTTGATCTTGAAGCTAAAATTTTAAAACAATGTGAAATCTGAGTGACATTTACAGGGAGAAAGTGTTGCAAGGGTGATGGTGACAAGAGGTGATGCAAGTTCTGTTTCTTTTGTATCCTCAGTTTAGTTGGAACGTCCTCGGGGTGGAACAGTGACTTGTGCCTGAAACTGCCATCGTTGCAGACTGCTTGCTGCTTCCTTCACTTGAGGATTTCAAGTTCCTTCCTTGACAATGAAGATGCAGTAAGCATGGACTGTTTTCCACATTTTTTTTTTCTCCACGCTTTCTCCATCAAAAGCTTTAAAGGGTCAGTTTCCTATTAGAGGGATACTGCAGATAGCTGTGTAAGACCGGGTTTGTCCTGGCAGCAGAAGTGAGGTGGCACAGAAGGGACAGTGTTGGAAGATCAGACTTCTAGAATAACCCAACAGTTTTGAAATAAAACGTCAACCAGCACGGATAGTAGGCCGCTAGCACTGGGGTGGTGAGTGGAGGTGTCAGCACAGCCGTCCGTTAAGCACTGCCGTTCTTCTGGAAGTTTCAGGCAGTGGGGACGTTGAAATAAGTTGGTCTTTCTTACGCTTAGCTGCTGCCTGCTACCGTGGGTAACTGCGCTGTGCGTGCGAATCTGAGTGCCAATGAAATTTTCTGCCAGGTCTTTTTGTCAGACTTTTTTTTAATGATACAGAGGAGTTCATACAGAGCTCCTGAAAATCACCTTCAGCAGTTTTGTTCTCAGAAATCCAGAGCACCATGCAGTTTTTCAGAACTTACCTATGATTAAACAACCATGAAATTTACACGTTGAACATTTGTTTTGAAATAGCTGATAGATACAAAGTTGTGAAAGAATCTGAAAAACTGTTACAGTTCTGTGCTTTCCTCAATGCAGTGTACTCTATGCATCTAGGATTGCCAGCCATAATAGATAATTAGTTGAAAGGGTATATGCAGGTTGTATATGGCAATATTTGCAGGAGTTTAGGTCAAAAAATATAAAACCATGAGAAAAAAGCAAAGTGAATTGTACGAAGTACTGCATGCTTTTTTCTTGAACTTGTGGATAAATGTTTTTCTGTGGCTGTCAGTGTGACACATGAATCCAGTAAAGCTGGTCAACAAAATAGTGCTGTGTTTAACACAAATCTGGATTTTGTTTTTGCAGGTATTTGTGAATGAATTTAGCTGAATATGGATCCAGGTGGTGGAAGTCTTGGGCTGCAAGCGCAAGAATCCAAAATGCCTCACACTATGATTATGCAGGACTTTGGTAAACATTTTATCTATTAAACGTTAATGAATAAAATCAAGACTGCTTTTAGGGTTTTGCTTTATGTTTGTAAACTATCTCAAGATGTTAAGTTGACAAATAAAACAGTGGCATTTGCATGGCTTTTTGGAGAAATTTCAAATGATTATATATATATATATATATATATGTGATGTATAATAAGGCTTTGTATACTTTGGTTGCTGATGGACTTTGGTTGCTGATCTTGAAATGGTCACCTATTCCAAAAAATTGAAGTAACTTCAAAAAAAAAAAAAAAGTCATCTGTGGCCCAAAGCACTCAAGCTGAGACAGGAGATGTTACAGGGGGAGTTCAGTGGCTTTGTGGTGTGTGTGCCTCTGCTTGAGATAACACTGACTGGCTGCTACATCTCCTGTGTACCAGTACAGGTATTTACGTCTGAGCTTTTGTGTAGTTGCCTTGATCACTGTCTCCACTTTAGGAGATGTAAATAAGGTGGGAAATAATGTCTTTTTGTGGCAACAGATAACTTGATACATAGGAAACAATTTACAAATTTAACTAAATCTTCATGTTCTGTGTGTACTTAGAAGTCTTCACTCAAGAACATCAGTCCAGGGGCTGCACTGTTGTAACAAAACTTATCTGGAAATTATTTTTTTTAATTAGCGGTTTCTTATGATGACAATGGTAGATAACCAGAATAATTTTGAAGGTTTAGAGAAAGGACAGCAAGAAGTCTCCACTCTCTTCCTTGTGGGTCTCCTTTTCTTGCATTGTGGCAGGAGTAGACCTCAAACACTGAGCTTGTGTCTTTGCTCTGACATGAATTATTGTCTTTTAGAGCGTGCTGAAATAATTGTGTTTGCTGTACAATGTTGAATAATTTTAATACTTTTTTTCATTGTGATAAGAATCATGTTCTTGGATGTTTTATCCATTAAGATTAAATCTGCTGTTTCTGGTTGCGTTAAAATAAACCACTCTGTGGTCCGTTTTTACGTATAGAAAAGTACGTTGCAAGTAGGACTGACCAGTCAAGTCTGTTAATGAAAAACCAGTTTCTGCTTCTAGCTATTCCTTGCAACATGGCACAGTGTTGCAAATTGTACTATAAATATGGCATACAACAGAATATTTTTATCAAGGCTCATCCAGCGTAAAGGATCAGAGTCCTTTTGTTGTAACAGCAGTTAATGGATTGTTACCACACTTCCAGTAACAAGACGTTTATGAATGCTTAAATTGCTACCGTAATCAAATATTTTCTTACTGGAATAAAAAAAAAAAAAAAAAAAAAGGAAATTGCAAACTGATCAACAGTTTTTAACATATCAGCATTGTAAAACCTGAATTTGGCAAACTCTGCAAGATGCCTTAAAGAAGAGTCGGGTTTTGTTTTTCTTAAAGAATACAGACTACTTTGAATAGTCTTTTTCTGGTGAAATGTCAAATGCGGATTGCTGACAAGTAGCAGCAGTTTTGCACATCTGTGTTTACCTTATCTATACAATTATTCTGTTCCTTAGATAAACTCTGCTAATGCAATAATCCTAACATTTTTCCTCATTGATAATTGTTTTGTAGTGGCTGGAATGGCCGGCACTGCTCATATTGATGGAGACCATATCGTTGTGTCAGTCCCCGAAGCTGTCCTAGTGTCCGATGTTGTTACTGATGATGGAATAACCCTGGATCATGGCTTAGCAGCTGAAGTTGTCCAAGGACCTGACATCATCACTGAAACTGATGTTGTAACGGAAGGTGTAATTGTTCCCGATTCTGTTTTGGAAACTGATGTTGCTATCGAAGAAGCTTTAGATACCAGCGATCATGTTTTGACTTCTGATCTAATAACAGAAACTGTTAGAGTTCCTGATCAGGTGTTTGTGGCTGATCTTGTTACGGGTCCTGATGGACACTTGGAGCACGTGGTGCAAGACTCTGTGTCGGGAGCCAACTCGCCTACAATGGTTTCGGAGGAAGTCCTTGTAACGAACTCAGATTCTGAGGCAGTCATTCAAGCAGCTGGTACTGTTCCTGGCTCCACGGTGACTATAAAAACGGAAGATGATGATGATGGCAAGAGCACATCTGAAGACTACTTAATGATATCTTGTAAGTTAAACAAAGGTAGATAATGAATAGGAGGTTATCTAAAGTAGAAGTGGTCTAGTGGGGAGAAATTACTATAACTGGACTCTTGATCCACTCTGTACTGGAACTCCTAAAACATATTTAATTTCATAGTTAATTCTCGTCTGGATTTGGGTTTGTGTAATGAAAAATCCGTTATCACTGATACAGCAAGAAAAATAATGACTTTCATGCTGTTGAGTATGTATGCTTCTGCTTCTGAAACCAGATATTCCTGAAAATTAAGAAAAACAACATTTCAAAGTTAAATATTCCATATACTTCGAGTATGCAACTTTTTTTAAAATACAGAGTCGTATTACTCTATTATGGAGGTTCACGTAAAAATTACATGTTGGGTTTAATCGGTAGAATACAGCAAAGGAAAAGGCCTTTTAAAGATACCATACTCATTTTTTTCTCTTATTTGTCAACAAAGTATTTTTGTTAGCTGAATTGAAAATTATAGTAGTCATGTTATCTTACGTTACGCTGTTGTGGACTGAACTTGACGTTAGGGGGTTGTGTGCATTAACTGATCAGCTTTCGAAAAATGCAAAATGGCTGCCTGGTTCAGTTTCCACACAGCATTCAGACCCTGTACAAAGCTGGTGAGAAAGCAGTGTGGTCATACGCTATTTGTTGAGCAAGAGCTACCACAAGCATTAGCAAAATTATACCTTAGGTATATGATGTTTCTTGAGTGGCTAAACTATGCTCTTAAGATAACAGTTTTTTTTTGTTGTGCACACAAATTTGATGAAATGTATGATTGTTTATTTTAAATTTTTGACTTCTCCGAGTTAGCTATTGAAATGTGAGTAGGTCAAAACAGATTTTATTTAGTCAGAACCAATATGTCTTAAAAAAAACCAAAAGTGCCAAGTGTGTTGAAGTGTCAGTCTCTTCACAGTAAGCACCATTTATTAAAAAAATTCAAGGTGTGACTGATCAGTGATTATAATGATTTCAGTATTTCATACATGGAATATAGCACTCTTCATAGCACTTCCACACAACATATTTTTAGTATTTATTTTCCATTCAGTACAGGGTGGACAGCAATGATTTTTTTAATCATTCTATCATTATAATATTGTCATGTATCAGCCGTGGAAGTTGCAAAGTTCTTTGGAAAAAGAAGCAAAAAAAACTCAGTCTAAACCAAATCAGACATACAACAGAAAAACCCGTGTGTTTGTAAATAAAGGAACGCCACTTTTACAGTCAGTTGTTTCATTGAAAACATTCCTCCTTTCTGACAGAGTACTTACGATGAGTTGTATTCTGTAACTGCGGTATTTCCAACTGCACCTTTGTAATTGTAAGTAAAGTCATCTTTGGAATTCCTTCTCAGATAGATGTGTGATTTGATGATACCAATCACTGTGCTTAGACCAGAGCATCGTAGCCTTCAGTAACTGTTACCTGTGGGCTCAGCTGCGCCCGGTCCATACGTAATGTTGGCAGGTGTTCTCAAGCCTGGTGATGACTTCTGCAACGTTTCAAAGCCAGTTTGAGACCCAGTTTTAAGCAAATCACATCTGTGTGTACTTATAACCATGATACATGTTTGAGTAAACACAGTTGGAAGCTACATTATTGGTCTGGAATTCTGTTCTAAAGTAACCGTTTTTTAGGTGTACATGAAGGCAGTCTCTTGCCTCTGTTAAGTTTTGAGGCTGTGTTGTGCTGGGTGGGCCAGCTTAACCCAACAAAGTGTGTGGACTGAAAAATCTTGGTTTTGATGCTCACATAAGACGTGCCACAGGCTATGCATAATCCTCTTTTTTAAATCTCTGGAATACCCGTTGAAAAGGTACTTGTAAAAAGCAAATTAATACAAAATAAACACACAGTATGCTCATGTACCCATCCGTCTCCTACTGAGATGTGAAAATTATAAACAGTGTATCCCATTTAGCCCGAGAGGGGTTAGCACGCTTGTAGCTTAAAGCATCCCCTTTTTTGTTTTTCAGGTTTGCGATATTCAGACCCACAGGGGATTGCCAGCTCCCGATCCGTGTGTTGGCCCTGCATGCACTATGTTGGTGACCTCATACCCACCAAAGAACAACACTGGAGCTGGCCTTTAGGGGTAAGGTACTGTTCCGCCACCGCCGCCTTTGTAGTGTATGACAATACAGTGTTACGTAGTTTGCTGAACATTTTAGTTTTAATACTCCTATATTGTAACCTATGGGATATAGAATAAGTATATCAGACATTAGAAAAATAAGAAAAATTGTAAAACCATGGGACTTATCTTGCCCTCCTGTTATCCCTGTGGGCTCCTGTGGTGGGTGTGATATCACCAGCATAGTGCATGCTGAGGCATCACATGAATTGGGAGCTGGCAATCCACGGTGAATCTGGACATCACACACCTGAAAACAGCTAAGGTAAGTTTAACATTAGAAGTGTGCTGAGTTTTCCTTTAAACCTTGTCGTTCAGGAGGATTCAGCATATATTTATAAAGGTTCTCTGTTGTGTTTTTTCAGTTAATTTTAAATGACGAGATAATAATATATAGTGCTTCTGGTGGATGAGTCAGATGTGGAAGACACTTTCTTATTCTTCCCTTGACATAAAGTAAGCATTCCTGTTCCTGGGCACTATCACTGGGAAAAGGCATGAGATAATTTAACGTTGTTGAGTTAGCAGTGTGTAATTGAAATCATATTACTTAGACAATAGAATGTTTTCATGATCTTTTTTAAAAAAAAAATAGAGTCCTAATATTTTGGAACTTTTCAAAGATTACATGTCCTGCTGTGTTGTTTTATTGCTTATCTAAATGTGTTTTAAAAAATAAATTGAAACTATCAAATTTACTTTGTATAAGGTGGCAATTTAAGCAGTAGCAATTGCTGAGCCAATGGCTTTTGTTGCTGATATATTTCAAACAAACGGCAACATCTTACAGTAGGTGGTCTATATCAGTAACATTTTCTCAGTCTACTTAATATTTTTCAAATTTTGTTATATTTCACTTTGGTTTCCTAAAAGAAGTGATTTCAGAGGCCCTTGATACACAGGGTTCCTGATCTGGTTCCATAACTTCATCTTGAATTGTAGAGACTGAAGATCTTTGAAAACGCACACGATGGTTGATGGTGTGGGAGTAACCACTAATTTTAAAAATACTGCTGTGAGTTTGCAGTAGCTTTACTGGGTTTTTACTGTTTTGTTGTTGTTGTTTTGTTTTTAAAAGGCATTACAAATTTGAGGGCTTTACTTGAAATGGTAAAATACAGCATTTGAGCGTACATACTATATTCATGTATTTTACTTTAAATTTTAGGCTGAAAATATTTATTCTTGTTTAAAAACTGAAAAATTGCTCTTTTTTTCTCTGTGTAATCTTTATTGAATTGGTATTGATGTCCTGGTAAGGCAACTAATCTAAAATTCTGTGTTTATTCTTATACTGTTTCACCAGATACACAGTGATGTCCAGTCACTGTCATACAACGTTAGTTAAATTGTTGGGAAATTTGTCTGTAAAGGAAACATTATCACATATAAGTGATTGCTCCACTGTTCAGTAGGAAGTTGCTGTACTGCTTCCACTACTGAAATACTTTCTGTGTTAAATTGATAATACGTTTATAAAATTTTGCAGTTTAGAAAAAGTTGATGTTGCTTGAGTTGCAGATTTGAAAATAACTCTGGTACCACCTGTCAATTCTAAAGTTACAGTAACAGCATACAGTTAGTGATTTCTTCCACCCAGCCTTTCACTTTCCTTTCTGTGTTTTGGCAGTATATCTAGTCATACAGCTACACACATATGTATATAATCGCTCCTGCCTTGTATTATTAGTTACTTTTGATCCTTTAAAGACTCATGTATGCAGTGGGACCATCCATTGTGCTAAAATTAAACGTGTGTATCATATTGAAGAGTTTGGATAAGTTGTGGCTTGCTTGCTTGTGGTGTTGGTACTCTTATATTGCCCTGCAAGGTAATTTGAAAGTAATGTACTGCATGTCAGATTCGAACAGATCAAGGTATTGATGTTGCTGGCATTAATTTTAATAGAGATACGGTTTCAATTAAAACCATTCTAAAAACTTTTTTCTAGAGGAAATTTTTATCTATTTCCCCTGATCCGAGTTTGATTCTTTTTGGCTATTCAATTAAACTGTTGCTTACAAAGAGAAACAGATCTCAACTTTTTTGCATTCCCTTTAATTTTTTTCAAAACGTATGATTTAATTTTTGGAGGTTCTAAAATTAAATATTACTTACTTCATATCTAGTTCTGTTCTCAGTAACTTCTGTTCCCTTCTGATGCAGTCCAAGATTTCTGAAATAAGGTTCCTCAGTGTGTAGGTGAAAAATGGTGGATATCTGCTTGGATAGGTGTATCTCTGGAATCCTGTGTGTGGGAAGAGCTTAGTTTGGGATTGCTGTGGTGGATTCCAGCCCTGCTGCAGGAGAGGCATTTGCTCTTTTTCTAGCAGGTTCTGAACCACCTCACGTGAATGCCTGGAGTTTTAAGAAAAGCTTAAACTTGTGCCTCGGTGTGCCAGGCTGTAGCCTGAGGTAGTTAAAAGCAGCTCTTCAAGAGCAGTCATTGCTGCACGGGGAGCAGGAAGCTTAGAGGGGGATTGGGAACCACCGCAGCCATCCCAAGGTAAGCCATCCCTCCCTCAGTAACCAGAGCCTCAGCGGCCCCGTTGAGCCCGCTCAGGCCTTACTCATGAAACACTGCTGCTGCTTAAATATTAATATAAGTGATTGGTTTTTAACTTTGGATGCACATATTTTAGTGTTACATATGCAATAAATTGCAGTCCATGAACTGTATTCAGTTCAGGTTTTATTTACATTCTGTGGAATTCTTCCGTTTAGAGAGTGCATTCCGTGTGTGTTACGTAGGCTTGGCTTGGCCATCTGCAGAGAAGCCACTGTTAGCCACTGAGAGGAGCGTTGTCAGTACCTACGTCAGAAAGGTGCTTGGTTCAGCGGCCTCTGTGTTAGCAATTCGGGATATGTATCTGTGTAAACAGATACCTGTGTGCGCACCTTTTTTACCAAAATAGTTTTCCTTGTCAACTTCTAATGGTTTGAATGCGTTTTTGTTGAAACAACGAGCATTTTGAAAATGTAGACCAAATGCATCAGAGTTAGTAAGATGGATACATAAGGAACAAGAAGTCTATTTCAGATTGTATTATTTGGATTTATTTTCACCTCGTCTTTTAATTGGCTATATATTACACAGTAGTCTTTGTTAATTTTTATGTTTTCAAGTGATAACATGAATAAAATCATAATTTCATTTTGCGTGAAGAGGTAGTCAAATTTTTGATGCACACTTCTATCACTGGAAATGTAGTCAGGAGTCATCACTCGTGATAAGAGTATCTACTACTCAGTGTTGGTCACCGGTATTTTAGGGTAGGGAAGAAGCTTCTTGGAACTCTTAGACTGTAACAGGCAATTCTGGGCTTGTTTTTAACATTTTTGGATATGTATGTTTAATTTTACTATCTGATACATTTCTGCTTTCTGTGTGATAGTTTCAGAAAAAACGCTGTGGTGACAAACTCTCTGGTGTTCTTAACTCTGTAATTCATTACATGTTTCCAGAGTTGCAACAAAAAAATGAGTACTGAAATTTTGGAATCTCTTTCACGTACCTTAAGATGAACTATTTTGTGAAGTCCATATATGGCAACAAAACTTTATTATGCATGGAGATAATAGTGAAGAAAATGATGCTACTGATTACTCTGACTTTTAATAAATGTATTTGAGCCTCATTGTTATTCTCTCATCTTTACAGTGGATGATGTTGGAGAAAAACTGGATCATATAGGAAGCACTCCCTTGAAAATCAGTACTGAGGTGGCAAATGAAGAAGTTGCTAAAGATGATGGGTTTGGTTCAGAAGTTATCAAAGTGTACATATTTAAAGCTGAAGCTGAAGATGATGTCGAAATAGGTACCTTTCGAATTCTGTATTTTTCCAGTAGTAAAAAAGTGTTTTGTGGTCTTTCTGTTTGTTAATTTCATGTAATACACTGATCACAATGGTCTGTGGAGTGTTGACATTTGTGGAGATTGCTCATATACAATTAATGCTGCAGGTGTTATTTTCAGGTTCAGGTCAACAAAGTAACTACATATTTTGCTGTCCCATTTTGAATGGATAGTATCTGATTCTGTTGAAGGCCAGTGTTTTTTTCTGTAAGGTTCCTGCAATTTTAGTGTTTGGTCCTTCATTTCTTTAAAGTATAAGAAAGGTTGTGAAAACTATGTGCTTCTGAAGGCTATGGGGAAAGGATCTAGCATATAGAAGGAGCATGTTAACGTCCCTTACCTGTTGTAACATCTGTTTCATCTGCCATTTCCTACATGATTGTCAGGGCCTGGTCTTAAAGTATGGTTCCTTCCTCTGGGGATAGGTTGCCAGTCTTGAGGAACAGACTGCTAATGCAGCAGCAGGAAGAACCAAAATTTCTAATGGCTGAAAGCTAATTTACAGCAGGGACATTCTTGTGTGGCACTCTCACTGCTTCCGCTTACCATTCTTAACGACAGACATGGACGCAAAAACATTTAATTGGAGTTTTTATAAAATAGCTTTATTGTAAATAAAAAAAACCCTTCAGTCTGAAATTAATCTTGAAAGTGGTTTTGTTTACGTTCACTTAATGTGTTTAACTTTTTTTGTTACAGGTGGAACAGAAATTGTCACAGAGAGTGATTTTCACAATGGACATTCAGTAGCTGGAGTAATTGAACAAGGTGGTGTTGGTAGAATGCAGCGAGAAAAAATGGTTTACATGGCTGTTAAGGACTCTTCTCAGGAAGATGAAGATATTAGTAAGCATAATAAGAAACATTTTTGTTTCTCATGCTGTTTTGTACAACAATATAAGCATCATTCTCAAGGACTTTTTTAATTTTTCTGAAGGATTCTTCAGCCTGAAGTAGTAGAAAACTAAGCTCATCTTCCCTATAAATAAAGAGCAGGCTATAATTATTTTAAAGTGATGTGGATAAAATGCACTTTGTGCATACTGTATGCAATCATTTCATTATTTATATTAAATTTAACATGTCCATGGACGAAGTTAATGAGGTTAGTCAAATTTCTCATTTTTCTGTTTTCCTATTGTGAATTACCTTGTTTAATCAGCTTTCTGGCAAAGTGGCAAATAAATGTCATCAGTTACAAGTTTATAATTTTCTAATTTTGAATTTATATTGGTATTTATTTTGTATTTATTTTTATTGATACGTGTTTTCTCTCTTTAAGGAATGTCTGAATAAACAATGATCCCCTAAGAGAAGGGGTGGTTCTAAATGCCAAAGGAAGAAAAGTAATTTATAATGGGTATCAATCAGAGTGAGAGCATATTAAATGAAAGACAATCAAGGATGAGCAGAGTGAAATTTAAGATATATTCTTCTCCTTTAATCCAGGCTGTGCTGAAATAGCAGATGAAGTTTATATGGAAGTTATTGTAGGTGAGGAAGAAGCTACATCACTTCCAGACACACAGCTTGAAGACTCTGGTGTGAATAAAACTTTTGTCCCTGTTGCTTGGGCTGCTGCTTACGGTAGGAGTCAGTATACTTATTTTCTGAAAATCCCTTGCATTATTTTTTTCCCCAATCTAGCTTCCAGAATCTCTGTGCAATTGTCATAATCTTTCACCTTTCCTTAGGGGTTTGGAAACAGCTCCTTCTGATCTATTAGCAGTGTCAGTTAGTGGAGTTGATATAATGCTGTGAAAAATTCTTTTCTGCATAATTCGCAACCTTTTACACATAAGGTCTCTGGCTTTTTGCAGTTCAGATACAAAGAAAATGATCCCATTTTTACAGTGGTGTTTTTTTGGTGGTTTTTTAAATTATTTATTTATTTTTATTTTCTCAATGCTGGCTTGTCAAACAGTTGTCAGATTACTTAAGTAGTTGGTTGTCTTGAATATAACAAATGGGTTGCTATATGTTGAGTCTTATGAAGTAGAAAGGAAAGCTGTTTGGAGGATTTTGGTACTCTTGTTCTAATTACCATCTCAGATGTACAGAATTTGTGGTTTTTTGCTGGTTGAAGTCAGCTGTTGAAGATCTTACAAAAGCAAGGATAGGTTTAAGTATTTTACATTAACTAGGAGGGAGGGAGAATAACTTCAAAAGTACTAGGAAGAGATGTGTGAAGCTGTTCCTGATAACTTCAGTTTATACAGCATGTTTTAAACGTGTTATTCCTTTAAATTATGAAAGAAAAAATAAAATTTGTTTTCTGCAGCAATGTTTTAAATTGTAGAAGTATCTTATCAGGACATGACAAATTCTGAACATTCTCTGATTTCATACTTATTTTTTCCAGGATTTTGGCATATTAAACGTATATTAAGAGGGTATCAGATCAGCATCACTAGTTCGGCTGATGAAGTGGTTTTGAACCACAAAGCCCTTGTCACTTAGCAGTAAACACTTTTAATCCAAAATGAGGAACATACTCTTAAAGCGTTACTTCTCCATCTGGTAGAACTTCGTAGTGTCTCATATAGATGAGTGCTGAATGGCTGATAAGGCAGAAGTCTTACTATCTGCCTAGTTCTATTCTGGAAAGATAAAGTACTTTCATCTCAAAAACAAATTGTGGATTTTGGGTATCCTCATTTCTGGATCGGTATCCAAGGTTATTTATAAGGTTGAAAGTTTTCAGAAACGAGCTTATTAACAGTGAGAAGCAGAAAAGACAGCATGGTAAGCATGCAAACACAATTTCTGTGGATATTGACTACTGACAAAGATGTGATTTTTATTTCTTGGTGCGCATAATTATGAAATACTGAACTGATGTGAACTGCACATCTGAGTTTGGACAGATAGAGCTGTTACTTTTTAGTTAAGTTGGTTTTCCCTCATTCTCAGATTTTCAAAGCCGTCATCTTTAAAAAGAACTTTAATTTGTAATGACTAAAGTACCATTTTCTGCAGGAGATGAAAGACGACTACCCAGAAGATATGAAGATGGTCAAGCGGCAGGTAAGAACATGCAAATGTGCTGCGTAGAACTCTAAAACTTAGGCTTTTAAAAATATGTATGTTTGTGTCATAGTTCTCCTGATCAGTGAGTGCAAAAATAGTCCGTGAACTATATGTTGAAGGAGTAGTCCTTCTCTAGTATTTAGAAATGAAAACAATTTTAGATGTGTTGTTGGCCTTCAGAGTGGGTGGGGAAGCTGGGAGGATCTGCAACTTGGGTTTTATATACAGTTTTATAGTCAGAACAGAGAATGCAGTTGGTGAGAAGTAAGTTCAAGTTAGATAAAAGCAAACAACCAGCATAACTTGTAAGAATTAACGTCTTGAGAAGTATGAGGTATCAAGGAATGTATCTGAGAATGAATCAATGTTTAAAGAAATACGTTCTTTTGCCAACAACAAAGGTAGTGCTTTATACTGGCACTCTATTTTTTGTATATGTTCATTGTAGAGGAATGGGTGATATTTGTTTTTAAAAGTAGTAGATATGTTGCTGTGCAATTCCAGTCATCAGTCCCAAAGAAAAAAGTTGTTTAAGGTTTTTTATGGTGTTTAATTTTTGTTTCTAGGGAATAACTTGGATACACGATTAGAAAACAAAAACGGTAATGCAACACAATACCTGCAGATTTGTGATAGCATTAGCACTAATAGAGTGCTAAAACAAAAAAACAAGAAAAGGAGGAGAGGAGAGGCCAGGCAATGGCAAACAGGTAAACACTGTATGGTTATGTGTATTCTCATGGAGTGGTACTTACTCCATTACTATTCCTTTTTATTTTTATTTTTTCCCCAAACTGGTACAGAATTAAAAAATATAAAAGGTGATTTGCAGATTTCCTGTGTCCTTCCCCCCTCCAATTCTGTGCATAGAAAATGTGGTAATTTCTGCTCTTGAAGTCAGTATGCTTTGGGCTGATGTAATTCATTTGAACTTTGCAAGCTATTAAAAAGTAATCGTGGATATACTCACTGTACATCTGATACCACTTATCTATTTGGGCAGTTTCTAAAACAAAATACATAAACGGTAGGTGCTGTGGATTGGTTGTTTTTAAACTGCTGAACTCTGTCTGCTGCAAGTGTAAGTGCATGAATCTGAACAGCAGTTGGCTGATTTTAAACTTCTTAATCCGTGAATTTGTTTCCTTCATAACTTGTTTTTGTTTGTTTAAAAACAGCTGTTATAATAGGTCCTGATGGACAGCCCTTAACAGTTTACCCTTGTCATATATGTGGGAAAAAATTTAAATCCAGAGGATTCTTGAAAAGGCATATGAAGAATCATCCAGATCATATGATTAAGAAGAAATACCAGTGTACAGACTGTGACTTTACAACTAACAAAAAAGTAAGTTTCCACAATCATCTGGAAAGCCATAAACTTATAAATAAAGTTGATAAAGCCCATGAGTTTACAGAATATACGAGAAGATACAGAGAAGCAAGCCCATTGAGTTCTAATAAACTAATACTGAGGGACAAGGAGCCTAAACTGCACAAGTGCAAATATTGTGACTATGAATCTGCAGAGCAGGGACTACTCAATAGACATCTACTTGCAGTTCACAGTAAGAACTTCCCTCATGTTTGTGTGGAGTGTGGGAAAGGATTCCGTCATCCATCAGAGCTGAAAAAGCACATGAGGACCCACACTGGGGAAAAGCCATACCAGTGTCAGCACTGTGTCTTCAGATGTGCTGATCAGTCCAATCTGAAAACTCACATCAAAACCAAACACGGGACTGATTTGCCATTTAAATGTGAGCACTGTCCCCAGGCTTTTACAGATGAAAAAGAACTGCAGCAGCACACAGAATTATTTCAAGGGCATAAGACTCATCAGTGTCCACATTGTGACCATAAGAGCACCAATTCAAGTGACCTGAAGCGACACATTATTTCAGTTCATACAAAGGATTTTCCCCACAAATGTGAGGTATGTGAAAAAGGCTTCCATCGTCCATCTGAGCTCAAAAAGCATAGTGAAACCCATAAAGGTAAAAAGATACATCAGTGTAGACACTGTGACTTTAAAACATCAGATCCTTTTGTACTGAGTGGGCATATCCTCTCAGTTCACACCAAGGACCTGCCTTTTAAATGCAAAAGATGTAAAAGAGGATTTAGGCTGCAAAATGAACTTAAGAAGCACATGAAGACCCACAGTGGAAGAAAAGTTTATCAGTGCCAGTATTGTGAATATAGCACTACGGATGCATCAGGCTTTAAACGGCATGTAATATCAATACACACAAAAGACTATCCACATAGGTGTGAGTATTGCAAAAAGGGGTTCCGTAGACCATCAGAAAAAAATCAGCATATAATGAGGCACCACAAAGAGGCCATAATGTAATATATGATGTCAAGAAGGAAGCAATTTAGAAACTGTGATATGCTAATTGGGGAAAAAAAAAATCTCATGAACTGTTTCTCCTGGTTTCAAAGCTTGATATTAAATCATAACTTTACATTCTTTGTATTAAAAGTCTTAAAAGTATTAGGGTTGACAGGGGATCTCATAGCCCTATGATTGTTGCTTATCAGAACCTGAAGAGCACTATAGAATGCAGAAAGATGGATGAATGTCTTAAATTTGCAGAAAGATGGATGAATGTCTTCAAATTAATAGTATTACACATTGTTAAGCTATAGAAGACAAAAAGATGATTGTGTTATCCATTTTGTCAGTAAGAGCATTTGTCTCCAATATGAAAACAGTTCAGATATATGGTGGGGTTATTTACAAATTGTTTGCTGAGGCAACTGAGTCTAGCTTCTTGTGCAGTTTTGAAAGAAGAGTATTAGTCAGTCACTTGATCATAACGTTTTTAAATTGTGCCTGGAAATTATATTCTAGAAATGGTGAGATTTAGGGGTTGTCCCTCTTTTTTTTTTTTTTTTCCTAAAAAAAAAAAGACACATTTCATTGGGAAACTTTTTCATTTCCTTTATTAGTTAGGTCCAACACGTAATTTTTTAAAGGTTTTCAAAGCTGCTAACCTATTTTATTGCAGGATATGATGTTTAAAATATAGCATTATGTTATGATCTCAGAGGTGGTGTTCTGGTGCTAGGGTTAAAGATGTGTATGTATATAATTTCCCTTTTTTATCTGAAACTACAGTTGAATGTTGTTCAGTATGGCACATAACAAGATTAACTTTGAATCTGACTTTTTTTTAAGGATAAAATGGATGCAGCTGATAGTGTTGTGACTCAACACTAGTTTTTTCTCAATACCTTCAGATCTCAAAATAATATTAAAGAGAAAGTTGGAAAAATTATAGTTTACTTTTTTTTAATTAAAATTCAGAGTACTTAGAAGTTGTGTAGGGCAGTGTTCTAAACAGGTATGACTATTACTGTCCTACCTCCTAATATGAAATTTTCAGTATAAACATAAAATTGCACCTTTTAATCAATTCTTAAAAAAAAAATCTATACCGTGCTATAAACATGCATTTTCAATCTGTAAGAAAGTATATATGCAGTATTTAACCAGAGAAATATGCTGCCACTAGAGTTTGGAGGTGGATCTTCAGTTTACAGTGTATACATTTAAAATATGCATCCCTTTAAACAATGCTTTGTGTTAGCATGCTGCAAATCAAATGGCGCTTAATATAACAAGCTGGTCTAGGGCTATTTAATGAAAAACCTGTTCATAAATGTTACGCATATAATGTGTATTTTTTACTCTTTTTAGTTGCTTCATGTTTGCACACAGCTGTTCACATGATAAATTGTAACTTCATGCTATATTGTGGCTTTGTGTTTCAGATAATGTTCATATTTTGTTTTTGCACCAGATGAGAATCAGTTCCTTGAGAAAATTTTTTTTTTATATTTCTAAACTTCAGAAAGTTAAATTTGGGAAATCTCTTAGAAAAATATGTGTTTTATGTGGCTGTAAAAAATGATGTACACGCTGTAAAATAAGATTGTCACTGTTATGTGGGATTATTATTTCTAAATGTGTTACTCATCGTAACGGGCATACAATAAAACGCATCTCTTGCACTCCAAATTTTTTGGAGTTTACTTTTCATTTATGGTGATTTAGGAAAGTCTCATTCTGTGGAAATTTGCCTAACATTTTAATTACATTATTATTCCCTAATTTAAAATGCAATAACATCTCAAGTTAAGGGCTTACTTGAGGTATGTTTATCACACTACTGAGGGGGGAATATTGGGGTTTTAACTGACCCTTTAAAGTTACAGGTGTAATGTAATTAAGTTTATTTCTAAAATAATTATCAAATGTGATACTGACATGCCTTTGAAATTCTTCCTTTTAAGTGAAGACAACTTTAGATTTCTTGTATTTTGGGAAAAGACAGGTAGGTATTGCCTTAACTATGTAATAAGAACAGTCAGCAAAATGCTAAAAATAGTGTCTTAATTTTCTTCATTTTAGAATACTTGAAGTATGACATCAGTAATTTAAAACTTTAAGAAAAGAGTGCAGTGTTAAATGAGCTCTTACTCAAGGATTTCCAACGGGCTTTTAACCAGTGAAGTCTTAGGTTTGTAATAACAAGTAGAAATTATGCAGACATTGTGAATTTAGTAATCTGGTTTGTTTATAATACTTTCTTTTGTATGTCCAGCATTCGGAGGAGGAGGAGGAGGCAGTAGCGTTCAAGAAGTCTTAGAAATTGAACTTGTGTTTTGTTGATAATTTTAATGTTTTATTCCTGAAAATTATATTGAATGCGTAGACGGAAGGAGATTCTTCATAGCAGACTGAAGATGATCGTTCTGCCTCTGTGACCAAGCACAGATCCGTGCTGGCTCATTTTTCCAGCTTAAGGATGGAGAGAATAACCAGGTACTTAAGTATTTCTAACATCATCTTTAGCAAACCTTGTAAAAGCGCTCAGTCCTCATTGCTTAAGGATCCATCACGGTTCATGTGGTACAGAACAGCCCATGGGGGCTACATACAAAAGAAATTAAGCTTCTGGAAAGCCAGCATTTTAGATGGTGATAGAAATGTAGACGTAATGCCTGTGAGCATTACATTCAAATCATATTGTGATACCTCTTACTATTCATGGTTGGTATTCGGTAGTGAACTGTATTAACATTCATTTGCAGCCTATGTTTGAGGATAACGGTAGTGTTTCTTCCAACATACCTTCCTGGAATGCGAAAATCTGTGAGGAATATGTTTTTCAAGATGGAAGGGAGGAAATAGTGGTTGGAAAAGCTACAGCTTTAGTTGGTTATTATCAGCTAAAGTACAAATATGGGGAAGTAAGGAGGACTTGAAGAAAGGTGCAGGCTAGTACAATCTCCTATGGATGAGCCCTGCTCTTTGTGACAGCTAGATGGAGAAGCTGAGTTAAGTTTAACATGATGGTTATAGGCAGCCTTTTCCAATATGAAGTCTCAAGACAAGTTGCCACTTTCATTTGGTTGGCTTATTGCTTTAGAATTTTGAACATTTTTTCTTTATATTAATTGTTTGTTTCTTCTCTTGGCAGTGGAACAGTGAAATGGACAGTGAAACCTAACTGGGAAGAAACATTGTGGGGACAAGGTCTGTTGAAGAGAGAAAAATAACTCACACAGCATTAAGGTTAATGTATTGCTATCCATATGTTGTTGGACTTTAAACAGTGTCAAAAAATAATTGTCAGACTTCTTGCTTGAGCAGTGGTTTTAGAATTCAGTAGCTAATGTCACTAGGAGAGTGTATGCTTCTGCTTGGCCCTTTGCTGGTTCTGTCCAGTGCTGGTTAGGTAGATGTTGATGACTGAGCCTGGACTTGGGTATTTTTCTGTAGTTTGAAATCCCCATCAGTGCTTCTGCTTCTTCTAGAACTGTTGTCTTCGTAGCTGCAGATGTTGAAGCTTCTTGTAATTGTCTTCCCAAGTTAGAAGGGGAATAGGCAAAGAAGGGGTGTTGGAGTTATTAGGAGGGCTTTGGTAGTTTAAAAAAAGAAAAAGTTGTGGTGGATGGAAAGAAGAAGGAATCACCAAAACCAAGCGTATGCAGTGTGTTGCTGATGTGATGTTGGGGCTGTGGAGGAAAAGATGTAGAAGCTGGGTTTAGGGAGAATAAAGGAATGCAGAAGCTGGACAAGGAGAAACCCGAGAGGAAGTGGTAGTATATACAGTGCTCCTATTTCGTGCATGTTGTTTGAGTAATGTAGGGTATTTTTATATATCACTTGTGTAGGTATTCTCCCAACAGAAGGTAGGATTCTGGTAGAGCCTCCCCTACTTCCCACTTCCTTACACCCATGTTTCCTCATTATTAAATAATACTTCCCCCGTATTATTTCTGTATTAGCACTAGTGGTTGATTGGTCTCCTCAGCATAAGCTTTTACCTAAAATGTAAGAAGAAAAATCCACCTGAATCCTCAGCAGCTCGAGGCAGTTCCTAAATTCTTCTCGGTGTGCTTTCCCAGTAAATATTTAAGAGAACTTGTGATGGCTGTGTTACTTTTACCGTGGAGGTGTCATGATTTTAAAAATGCATTGTGTCAAATCACAGTAAAATTCTTCTGTCTCAGTACCTCTGCAGATCCCTGCTCTGCGTAGTCTGTAACTCTGCCCTGACTGGCTCCCTCCCCTGAGCTGGCAGCAAACCGCCTTCCGTTTACCCAGACCGATACAACCTTAAGATGGGACGAAGTGCAGACAGGCCCTGCCTATTCATTTTCAAAGCAGATGAGTTCCTAAGTGGTAGCAGGAAGTGAGTGAAGGAGAGACACTGCCACCTGTAAGCTTTGTAAGTCTTGTGACTAAATGTTTCATTCAACGGTAGAGTTGGTGGTATCATACTCTATTACTTCTCCTGCAAACCCTGAATGAAGTCTCCCATCGCTGCTGTCAGGTTGCACGGTCTCTGCTCTTTTAGAGGTAGTCTTCAGTAGACATGATCATCTTCCGTGCCATACATCCTTTCCTTATTGAAGTTCACCTATGTCTTGCCTTTTGCCATGCTTTCAGTAAGGGCTGTGAGCTGTTTTGAAAAGAGGAAAGGTTTGTGCTTTTCAAATTGTTGCAAATCTCCTGTGCAGGGACACTAACAAATAGGAGGAAGTACCTTTCCAAGCCTTTGTGGTAGGATGCCACCCAAAACACGATGAGTAGGAAAGGTGACCTGTGCTGTAAAGCTGTTTGCCGCCTGGGAGCACAACACCGAGGTAGTTCAGCTGTTCTCGACTGTGTGTGGATTTCTTCTGTGCTTGCTTCCTGTGGTGATGTGCGTGATGTACAAACACGTCATGTTCGCTTGAGCAAGCAGCAGGTTTCAGTACATGTGGAAGGGTTGCTCTGAGTGTCAGAGTTGTTTACTGCATTTCTTTGAATGACAGACTAAGAACTAAAAGGTGGAAACAGTTAAAATTAATTCATGTCTGATTCATCATCTGTATTGTTTTTCTTCAGGTTTCAAATAACCACAATTAAAGGTAATGAAATTGAGAGAGCGAGAATATGGAAGGACACCAGCAGCGCAGTCTCAAGGTAAAGGTCAAGGTAAAGGTATGTTACCTTGATGTAGTATTCAAAGCCTATGTTGACTTTTCAGGCAGAATGCTAGAGGTGTCATTAACTTTTAAACCAGGACTGTATTTGGCTTTTGTTTCACAGCTGAGGCAGAAGAAACCATTCCGCATTACATAGTTGGGTGGAAAAAAACAGTAACAGAAACCAGAAGACAGCTTTTTTTCTCCTACCTTTCGATGTAAGAACCAGAAATTGTGTGCTGTCACCTCACTTCAGGCAGTGAGGGTTAATCCTGTTGATAATTTAACAGGGCAGTACGTTCATTGCTGTAAATACATGAAGTAAATGCTGTCTTTGATTTTTCTAATTTGCTTCTGCAAAAATGTAGAAATATCAGTGGATATACCTGAAATCGAGGTGAAAAATTTTCTGAAGTATACTGTTTGTAGTTTGAGCGTTAACTAGAATGTACAGAGATGAGTAAGTGAGAAAAGTGCATTGCTGTAAACTCCAGAAGAAATGTTAGGTCAGTCAGTTTCTGTTCAATGGAAGAGAGGCAGCGGATGAGACTACAGCAAATACCATATATTTTTATAATAAAAAATAAAAATTCTGCTTTTTAAGTAAGTCTGGTTTTAAAACAAAACCAGCTTCAAATGGCCACTATGCTTCATCTTCTAGTCTAGCTCAGCTTTTTGACAAGTATCTATTGCGTCGTGTTTTCTGGGAGTAAAGTATGTTGTTACAGCAATCAGTGCTGTAGCATGTGCAGTATAGGGCGGTTTTAAAATAGTCTTATAAGCCTTAGGGCAGCTGATCCTTGCTACACAATATAATATTGGCATCTGACTTTCCTGGTTAGTGAACTAGGCTTTTTTTTTTAAAATAGGCTGTTAGCCACTAGCATGGGGAACAATTAGGGTGTTTTCAGATCTGTCTTAATGCCAGTTGTATATGGGAGACAGTTCACTTGCTAATCATGGCACTTGTCATCAAATTACAGTGCCCAACCAGCTCTGACTGTATTCAGAGCCTGTACTTTTTCCTGTCTTTTAAGGGCGTTTACTGCTTTGCTTATGCTATTACACAGTCTGAAGTCATACGGAGCTAAAGAAACGGTTTAATATTATTTGCTAGAAAGATTAGTAAATACACTGAAAAGAGTGTAAAGTATGTCCACTAATAACTGATGGTTCTGCTGTTCACAGCTTCTTTCTTTGGAACTGTTTGTATAATGCTTCCAGCCAGTCAAGCCCAGCTGCAATCATGGCAAAGACCACAGTAAGTAAGTTGATTTGTCTCTCTTTTTATTGGGATAACTGCACCAATCAATCACTATGATAGCATTAAAAAAAGTGTTAATTTTTCTTTTGGTGGTTTGGGTCACCAAAGGTGGTAAGGTGTTAGATCGTGTCAGTAAAATTATTCATTGGAATAGAATACAATACTCTCTGTCATCAGATAGTTAAACACACGTTTATTTCATAATTACACATAGCCTACAGGGTTCTCTCACCATTTAACATTGTATATGATCTATATTATTTGTAAACAGAAATATGTAAGTCTGCAGAAATAGAGCAAAGCAAGAACCCTGTGATAGAGAGCTAGCGCCTTCTGATGGCATGAAGTTTTACCTATGATGCTTCTCTTAGTACTTTCCCGCTCACCAAATGCACTGTGTTGCTTAGACAACTACTTAATTATTTATATCAAATCAGTTGAGAGAATTTCCATGGTCCTGCCTGGAGCAAAAAAATGTAAATAGTAAGTTAGTCTGATAGTAAAATTTATGAGCTATTTTCATACTAGGTTCTTCAATATAAAAATATACCATGTTCTTGATATCTTCAAAATAAATAGTTATGACTGGTTTGGGGGCTTGTAAAGGTTCAGCTGAAATATGTTAACGCTAATGTCAGTAATGTTATAAAATCAGCATCGTCCCATATTAAGTATCTGCCAATTTAATAGGTACGTTTAAATTGTTGTATATTTGGAGCAAGTTCAGTAATTTTCCTTTGTGTCTTAGTTTCCCATAGGCAGATGTAAGGTAAGTAAAGTTCCCCATGACGGCAGTTCCTGGATTTTGCTTCATCTTGAACAGGCAGCAATATGAAGTGATGATGGCTGAATCTGTCTGTATTGAAACCAGCCATTCAGTATGTGACTTAAATTTGTGTAAGTGGGTAAGAGAGAAGAACATGGATAATGCTATGAAGAGGAAACAGAAAAGGTTTCAGAGTTCTTCCTTTTGTTTCTTAGATTGCTGCAAGTGTGACTGAAGAACAGATGCAGATGCTAGTCCTGTCAAGAACAGCAAGTCCACGACAGCACGGCATACCCTCCTCTTCTGAGAGAAAAGTAAGTGCATTTATATAAAATATATAAAATAGGAACATTTGCACACACAAGTTAGCGGCAGCTTATGGACACAGGTTCACGATAGTGCAGACAAGACAGTGTCTTCCATCATCTTCATGCTTCCATGTTCTTGATTTGTTCCCTGGCCTTTCTCTCACTATCAGACCGACCCTTTTACTGATGCAAAAATAGCAGAAAGTAAAGCAACTTTAGGTGGTTGTTGTGAACTCCTTTGAGCAGCTGTGATGGCCAAGGCATTTCTTTCATTCCTGAAAGAAACAAGCAAGCAGCTTGTTAGATAATACGCATACTTACAAAGCTGTCCTGGTATATAAAGCATGCGTCATTTAATTATATATTTATTTTCTCTAATGGTCTGACTTTTTAAGCATCTGAAATGGCAGTGGGCCATTCCCCTTTAACAAACGCTGTGCATATCAGTGCTTACAGCATCTAGTACTGGAAAGATGAAAGCTGTATCACTACATGTAAACAGTTCTGTTCAGCAACTGACAGCTGTCAGAACTGCTATGATTCACTGTCTTCAGTAAGCACAAAAACACAGACAATGATTTGTGGTTGGTTGGTTTGTTGGTTTTTTTACGAAAACAGTCAAGAGCAGGAAATTATCAGATACCTAAATAGTAGATATTACAGAATTTCTACCTTAAAAGTTTTCAGTAATATAACTTGGATCAAAGTTACTAAAAAGATTCAAGTACCTTCATTTGAGTATCCTAAGGGATATCATTATTAATTATTACTATATATTATTAATATATATTAATTATTACTTGAAAGGCGGTACCATGTACGTGCTATGTTCAGTATAAAACTACACTATTCAATACCTATCAGTCAGCATCGCTGTTCAGTAATGAATGCAGATACAAAGATGTGGCTGGCAGAACATAAACACAGAAAAAAATATTGGTGAATCTCCAAGGAAATTGGCACTTCTTAAACTGCATTTATCAAGTCTATCTTACGACAAAGCAATTCTGTTTCAGGTGAAACTGCCACTAGTGATAAAGACCTTGGGAAACTTAAAATACAAACAGTTCTCATTTATTTAATGATACTGATCTCTTCAAATGCAGCATACGCTCATTGTTTCCATTTTTATAATGGAAACTATGACAAACAAGTAAGCTAGGAAGGGATTTTAGCTTTTTCTTTATTACTGTTATTTATTACTTTAATTCCTTCACATTTCATTAGGATGAATTTTGGAGGTCAGTAATAAAATTCTGGTCAATGACCTTTTATTTTTAATCCTGCTCCAGTTAGCATCTCAGGTATCCTTTTAGAACATGCTAGATGTCTTACCCTTGGTCTACTCAAGCTGCTCACATAATTGCCTTTTCTTGGTTGTGTCCTCCACAAAGCTGCTCTTATATTTCTTTAAATATGGTCCTCTCCTATACTCTATCCGCATACAACTTCATCAGACTCCACTGTTCAGAACACATGCTGATCTTTCTCAAGACTTTTTTTTGAGATTTGACACTATCCTTTGTGCTGTAACCTAAATAGCTTCTGCAGTCCTACTTTCTCCTTTAACATTAAACCACTCCTTAAAAAGTCACCACTCTTCTGCATTTCCTGGATGAGTCACTGCTCTGTCTCTATGTAAGTTTCAGGAATATGGTGCTTAATATGTTTTAATAATAGTGCAGAGTAATTAATACTCGTGATTCAGAAGAACACTGCGCACCCAAAACACACTATGTGCACCTCACCTGAGAGCAGAACACTGAGGAAGTTCCCAACTCCCCAGTACAGGCAGTGATGCCCAGAAGACTGCCTTATGCATGAGGGCAAAAGCTGTTGTTAGAGCAACACCACTTCTTTTGTTAAAGGTAATTATGTGCCAGAGAAAAGAAGGACAGGTTGTTTTATTTAAACTCCACCTAGCAATTACTGCCTTCTAGAAATAGCCAGCACAGTTTCTTGACTTCAATCGCTTTGCTTTCTACAGCCTGGTTAAATTAACCCTACTGCTTTCTCTCAGAAGTCAGTTTTGGCTAATATTTTCTTTGAAGTTAAATTAAATACTTAGGAATATCAGGGACTATATAGGCAATCTCAAGGTGAACTTACATGTTTCCATATCTCTCCAGTCCTCTCGATTACAATAGTTTGTGATTTATTGACGGGTGATGTAACCTTGTAGTCATCAGACAAAAGACCCAGAATAGGATACTGGTTCCTGTACCTGTATTAAAAAGAGTTGCAAACCTGGTAACTATAAAACTGAGATCTGCGTATCTGTATCCAAGTCACTAACTGATTTTATCACATAATCCTGTCAATTAACAACCCCAAAATATTTTTACTAGTAATTAAAATGCTAATATTGTAATTTTAATGCCACTTTAACATGTTCATTTGCTATTACAATGTTTAGTATTGAATCCTCTGTAGGTTTTACTAGCTGAAGTTTTTTTTTGCATTTAAGTTGAACAGACATTTGACATTAAGACATTTGCAGGAGGCAAGGACTTAGTTTATAGTAGCTTCACAATGGAAAATCAAAAGGATATATTTTTAAGAAAGGTGAATAAGGGTGAATAAGTACATTACTTCTTAGTGATGACAGCTGTTACACCAGGGGACTGACTGTTTGATAATCTCTCATGCTTGAGTCTGAAGAGGTCCTGAGAAAACCAACAGGGAATATTCAAGTGAAATAAATAATGTTTCCCCAGGTATTAGTTCACTAAATCCACAAAAAAAATCTTGCAGAAATTCCTATCAAGTATATAATATATCTATCATATAATTATAACATTATAGTTATTTAATTTATATAGTATAATATATGTTATAAATATATAATAATAATACTAACCCTGATGCCTGATGCAGAAGGGTACAAGTGCCTTCTAGCTTCCAACTAGTAATAAGCAACTAGTTAAGTTGCTACGTTCATAGTAAGTGGAGGCTTAAGCATAAAATATTCTCGGACAAAAAATAAGCTATCCTGTTGTACCTCTTGCTGTTGTTTAATGCAGGCATCTTTCTCCTCCAGCATCGATGTCAATTCATGCAACTTTATTTGCAAGTCACTGTTGTTCCCTTCTCTTCTTGATATATCTTGCTGGAATTGGCATAACTGAGACTATAAAACACAGGTTAAGAAACAATTAGGTGCTAGGTGCTCCTTGCAGGTGACCTTTCAGTATGCGTCTAGAACTCTATGTGTTTTGTTCATTAAAATCATCAACAGTAAGACCTGATTAGTATAATTTACAAAATGCTGTGGACATACGGACACATGGGAAACCCAGTCATTTTCAAATATAAACCTTGAACTTCACAAAAAATTCAGAAAGCAGTGATTTGGCTCAATTCTTCCAGTACCAGTTTAACAGGTTTATAAGTGGAACTGGTTCCAGGGCAGTAAAATACTACTATAATGCTTCAAATGAGAGATTTTCTATGTGCAGTTTTGATTGGGATTTATCTTTATTTTCTGTTGGGTATCTTTTGGCAGTTTCTTACTTCATCGGAGCAAAACGTCCCATTAGGAGTTAATAAGATTAGCAGTATTTCTTAATTCTACATCTAAAGAATTTTTATTTTTTAATGACACTTTAATTGATTTTAGAGCTATCACTAGTGCTGCATAAACTAACTGCAGAGCCAAAAGCTAACAAAAAAGCATATGGTAGATTTTTTCTGTTTCCTAATCAAAAAATAATTTTAAAAAATATATATTTAAAAAAAACTGATTACCTTCAGTTGTACAAGGTGAGGAATACACATATGGCAAAAGTTAATCTACGTACCCTAAGACTGCGGATCTCACGATCTTTATCCTCTCTCAAGTTATTGATCATCTCTACGTAACGGCTGGAGAGTTCATCTGTGGTGGTCTGAAGTGTTGGATTAGAGCAGATCTACAAAAAAAAGAAGATAAAATTATCTTTGTAAAATACTATCTTACAATTTTATTTTCTTCATTATCTGTGAATAACAGCTACCGAATACAGATCAAGTGAAGGTCTCGTTACTACCTGTAGTCTGAGGCTCTGGATCTCTTGCTCCAAGGCACGCTTGCAGTATTCCAGTTCTTTCAACTGACAATCCTTCTCTCCCTCGCTGAGCCGTAGAGAAAGGAGCTGTTCTTCCAGAGAGCGACACTTTGCAGTACTCTCTCTGAGTCCTTGCTGGAAAGCACAGAAGTGGAATGAATGCATGGTGTTCCTTAGGGTAGTAACAGGCTCACACAAACGTACACCAGGCAGTAATCACTGAGAATACTCAAAAAGCCATCACACTGGCTAGTTCTTGGCTGACTGTCAAAATACTGAAACTACGGTCTTAGCTTTACCTGCTGCTGACGGTTATTCTCTCGCAGAGACGTCAACATAGTTTCGTATTCTTTCACTTGAGATTCTTTAAAAGCCAAATCCTTCTTAAGTAAGACATTGTCAGTTTCTAACTTCTGTAAGACAAAAGTGTGAACTGTCAATAGCTGCAATTTTTCAGCAAACAGTCCTATGTATGTTCAACGTGCAATATACTAAGTGATATTTTAGAACTGAAAATTACCCAATTTTCTTTTAACTACATATAGCTCAGATTTGCTCATTATTGCAGTTATCTGTGGCTTCATGCTGTGTGGTAAGCACTGTTATCTTGGACGCTGCTCTTTCAGTCTGTCCCAGAAAGACTTATTTGTAGTTATTAAACAGAAACCAACAGAAAAATCCAAACCAAAGACCACTTCACTGCACAGACTCCAGCAGGGAGTACACCTTAGGTAGGAATGGAACCGAGGTCTCCTGCTTCCTGGCAGAATGCTGTTTAAGTAAGCACTTGGCGTATACGCCCTGTCCGTGTTATAAGTAAAAACACAGTTCCAATACATCTCCACCAATGAAGACATACATAGATTGTGTATGCCAATTCAGAGCACTAAGTCCACTCAAAAGGGCCTTTTCTGCCTTTGAAAGCATTTGGTTATTTAGGCTTCAACAAACCGAACTTTTGAAAACCACTTCTAGGAAGAAATCCAGCCTTGTGTGCTGTTCAAGTCTTGCAAAGCCATTAATAAACCATCCATTTGTATTAAAGCACCTTACATCTGGACTTCCGAAGTTAAGCTTCGTCATAATGGACTTCTTACTGACAGGTAGCAACAAATGGATGAGGCCCAGAAAATGGAAAATTAACAACTTACCCCCAGGTCATCCTGTAAGTGGCAAAGCTCTTCACGTAAATTTTTGAAAGTGGAAAGCACAAGTCTCAAAGATTTATCTGATGTTACTCTCATCTAGGAAAGGGAAAAAACAGTAAAAAAATATATTATTCTGATTAATTAGTGAGCTTTGTTTACAATATGCTTAACTGTGTAAATGAACAAAAACTGCTATACAGCTGAAAATAACTCCTGGCAGTTCTGTGCATGCCATTCTTGATGATTTCTACAAAGAGACACATTTTCAAGTACTTTGTTCTGCAGACGACACAATCTTTGAATGATTGCCTTTTAACACACAGGACACCATTTTTTAAAGAATGCAGGAACAAGAGAGTAAATGAGAATTGCATTTGCACACCAATAAAGAGAAAAACAAATGCATTAATATTGCACAATCATTTTTTTGAGAGCTTTGTGAGTTATACTGATAAGGTAACCACCCTACCTGGAAAGCCACAGAGGAAGGAGTCGTCGTCTTTGAGACCTGACAAAGCCCCCTTTCAGCCCAAGTGCAAGAGAATTTATTAAACAACAACAAGCAAAAACGCCACACAACCAGTTCCTCACTTTAAGAGTTCCCTAAGATTTAAGGAGTCAACTGGATGAGAAAGAAAGGCAATAGTGCGCAATAGCCTCTAACACTGTTCTTTTTTTTTTTTCTTTTAATACACGTTAACATCTGTGTATGGATTCATGTGAAATCACAAACTTGCATTTCGTGATGCGTTTCTAATATTCAAAAGAAAAAATGACTTTGAAAGAAAACATGAATTCCTCAATTTTTTGACTCATCTAGATAGGCTGAACATTCTTTGCAAAAGACGTGTTTTTTACTTTCTGAAAAAAGTGAAATTCTGTCTGTTCCTCTTCCTCCAATGCTTTCCCTCATCTTTCTTTATGAAAGAAATTTGTTGATCATTCAAATCTAAGAAAACTATTAAGCCCTTGTCATATTTGTCATTTCTACTGGTAATATATTGAGACTGAGGCTTCACAAAAGAGCATTCTTTTGTAATTAAAGTGGAATTTCAGTTCTTTCAGTTGCTGACAAAATCTGTTTCACCAAAAGACATTTTAATTGTGTATTTTTAAAACATTTTTGTAAGAATGCAAAATGAGACAGACTTAGAGAAAATGGAAGATACGTTTCAGTTCTTTCACAAAGGGGTGAGCTGAAACTGTTTCCGGGCATGGTGTTCTATGAGAACATGAGATCATGAAATATTTTGGTGTCATTGTCCTTCATTCTAAAAGAATCACAGAATAATTGAGGTTGAAAGAGACATGAGAGGTCACCCTGTCTCAACCTCATGCTTAAAAGTCAGGATCAGCTGTGAAGTCAGGGCAGGTTGCTCACTCACATACGTTTTCTTTACCAGGAGGTGTTCTGCAGCCCTCAGACAGGATCACCTTACCCCTACCCCAGGGAGACCAGATCAGTGCAGGCTGCTGTGGATCCTGTTCTGACAAACCTACAGGTCAAGTCCACCATTCTGGAGCCAACCCTGGGATTCACACGCTAGCTAGTGCTATTCACAATAGCACTGTTTTTAATGTTTTATCAAAGGAAGAGGTCTTCCAAGCACTTCATAAAGAAGTCAGTGGTTTTTGTAAAAAAACGCGTTACGGAGACTGCTAGAATGTTAGGAAGCAACAGAATGCATAACCATTATCAGAAGCTGACATTCTTGTTGGATTGCCTTGCAGCCAAACCTGCGTGGCTGTTGATTGAAAAAGCAGGTAGAGATGGTTAAGTAGCTAAAGAATATGATGAGAAAAAACACAAAAGCCATTTATAAACGGAGCCAAACCAGAAATGGCTTATGTTTTGTTACTGGTTGTTTTAAGCATGCCACAGAGATACTGCTACGGTACAGCTGTTTAACCAGACCATTTGTAAAAGGTGAGACCTCAGTTATAAGCAGTGTATGCAATAAACAGTAATCGATACTCAATTCAACATCCAGTAAAACGCCTACTATGCACTTTTAGCTTTTAAAATAAAGCATTAATATACAACACAAACAAATAAAAAGATGAAAAATCAGTGTTCTCCTACAATTACTTGTCAAAAGCCGAAATGGTTTCCAGTGAAACTGGAAGAAAGCTGCAGTAAAGCTCGGTTTAAAATGCACAAGTAATCTGTGGAGTGAACTGCCACAACATGTCACCTGAAGCCACCTGTATGATTCCATACCCTTCACATAGAATAAATGGAGTAAGCAGAATATAGAGCAATTTATGTTTTGTACCAATTCCCGGGTATGTGTTGAGCCAGCTTCTACTGTTTCGAGTTACCATAGGCTTCCATACATCCCCCTCCATGTACATACCTGGAGGAGATAACGAATCTGCTGCTTTGTTGCCTCAGACAGTCCTTTGGGAATTAAATCTTCTATATCTTCAGTCTAAGCAAAGGGAGGAAGGAGGAGACATCTTGATTAAGAATTTTGCCTGGTTGATCATAATGTGGTTTCTTCATTAATTACATAGCTCTACTATGAAAAGCATGTTTAGTGCAAGGCAAATAAGAAGGAAAATAGATCAAAGTGTATCCAGAAATTTTCGAAAGCCTTATATGTGTGGCATATAGAAACTGAGATGAAATGATAAATGAAGCATATATTCAAATACACATTAAGCTTAACATTTCTTTTAAACGCAGCACTCAAAACAATTCCCTCTCAAGAAATACTAATTAACACTAAAACAGAACTCCCAGCAGTTAACGATTATGAGCAAACCTCATTTTTCTAAGTAATGAATAGACTGTCAATAAACAAATGACCAACACGTTACAGGAGATACTGCCAGTGATGAAGCGGCATTGCTTCATGCAATTTAATCCTAGACAAATATTTCTACCATATAAATAATGACTTCAAAAATAACAAAGGTCCCAGTGATTGCATCATGGCTGGATTCCCAAAAGAGAGCTGCCTGTAAATCTAAAAAAGTCTGTTCTGTCAACTTTACTTCCCCTTACTTCTCTGAGAGGCGGTGTTCTTCCCTTCTCGCAATGCCCGGCAGTGTATGTTGCTGAACAAACACTTTGTTGGCAAGAGTGTAAGATCCTACGCACAAAGCGCACAGTGAAAACGGTGTATGTGTGTAAGTTTGGGTTACAATGAAACCACCACTGGCATAACAGGAAAGACTTTAAAAATTTGACTCTCATGCTGGAATGCAAATTGTTCAACTTCCCTTCTTTCAGTATTACCACATTTGCAAATACAGAGCTAGCAGTAGGTTTCAGGCTCTGAACGTTACTAACAAGCAGAAGGTGTTAGCTAACAGACCAGTATCCTTCAGTTAAACTGGCTTGGCTTAATTTGTTCCAAGATCCACACCATTCTTATTAAGACTAACTTTTAGGGAACAGCTTTGTAAGAGCATGCATGATGCTTACCTGACTCGTAAATTCAATGTCATGGTTCCTGTAAAACAGACAAAATGCAAGGGACTGATTAACAGAAAACCTGACAACTCCAAGTTCATGGCCACACTGACAATTACAAAAGGATTATCTTTAAATTATGGAACATGGAAGGTTCATCCTCAGACTAAGAGTCGTTGCCTTCCCTTTAAGCTGATAGGCAACGTGTTGTTCAATGGGATTCCAGGGACAAGTACCTGAGGAGACCAGAATACTGACAGCAGTAGTCAGCACAGGCAGTTTCTTTGGGCAGTTATCCCAATTATGGCTGGTTAACCCAATTACATTCTTAACTGGCTTGGGTAATATCTTTACCCAGAACTACGCTGCAGTGTATTGACACACCTGAAGTGTTTACTTAGCAGTGGCAGGGGTTCTGTGATGGACCGCTTAAGCTTATTTCAGTGAACTCTGAAAGCACGAAGTGAGAGCGAGAGGGGAACAATGAAGTAATGGTGATTGTGCAGGAAGGGTAAGAACATTATAAAGACTCAAAAAACAACTTGCAAACAGTATTGTGCTCTTAACCGTGCACTTCTAGGATTTCTGGAACACCAAACTGACATAGCAGACATAAGGCCAATACCTTCCTCCTATCTTTTCCACATGCTGTAGTAAACAACTGTACAGGTCATTGGTCTTGCGGTTCAGTTCGGCAAGGAGCTCACCAAAGTAGCGGCAGTCCAGCTGGTCATTATTCTCCTGAGAGCAATCCACCTAGCAGAAGATAAACAACAAGATCATAATTGAGTTCCCTTCTTCAGGATGAAAGCTGAACATGAAAATGCTGCAAGTATGATGGATTTGTTTTCATTTGCCCTTACTAATTTGCAGTTTGTTTACACTGTTCTTTTCCTGGGTATTGAGTCTTCCGTGTCTTCTGTTTTTCAGAAAATAATACAGAAATAAATGACTTTCCTTACAGCAACAAGCAATAGGCAAAGCAGTATCTGTTACAGTAATATCATCATCATTCTAACATGGAAAGTGTAGATAATCAGGAAATCTTTCTTTAATGTTCTTTAATGTTTCCATAGCTGTAGTGGGTAAAACACACGTGGACAGCACCCAGACAATCCCAGCTGGGTGCAGGATTCCCCACTGCAAAACTGATAATTGCATTCCCACGTTCTCACTGCTTTTGCATACATACATGTGCCGGAGTATTTCTGATGGATGAGTTGAGAAGCTCTGACATAAGCCACCTCCTTTTTTTTAAGACCAACAAAACCTAAAGGCACCTCCCAGCAAAGACCAAATGTTGCCGTATGTGAATAACAAAAGTAAGAACAGCAGCCCAAGCTGAGTTTACGTAAGGTTTTGGGTTTTTTTTTTTTTATGAGAGTCTCTGGCTGTGGAAGATTCCACATAGGTCCAGTACTGAAGACACCCAGTACGTTATCACCACCTATGTATGGAACAGATGCACAGGAAGGGACTGCTACATTCCCACCCCCAACCAAAACAGGAGTACACATGTATAGTTGTCCTCTGGCAGCTTGTAGAAACTCTGGAACATGCAAACTATTCTAAAGGAAGCTAGTTTTGTGCTTCCAGTGAAACTATGTCAAGTAACTCTACATCAGGTTGAAATCTATTTCAAATCCTTACTGATCAGTTGAGAAGGAACGCAGTGCTGAATTGGCGTATGTCCACTTTATAAAGCAGTGTAAGCTTTTACCAAAACTGGAAGTATGAGTCTTGTATTACACAGCCTTTGCTGTACGAAGAGTGACAGATGAAACCTGACTGAATCAATGGGTAGCACTCCCAGATACAGAAAAACAAAACGAACAAAAAACCCCCACAACGCAACAGCCAGACTTGACGGATTAAAATTACAGTAGAACGATGATCAGTCAGTATGCTTAAGCACAGGTCTACACCATCAAGAAATACAACTGGACCGGATACAAGAAGATACTTTTTTTTTTTTTTTTTAACAGCATGTGACAAAAGTCTCGGACAGTTCTAAACCATGCAGTCAAAGCATTCAAAGTTACCAGCAACAGACGCACTTTGCTGTTTGTAGTTACAGTGGGTGTATGGTGAGTGAATAACATACTATGATTTTGAACAAGGCTTGACTTTTGAGACCAGGAATCAGTAATTTTGTGTCTGTAAAGTTTTATACTCCACATAGAAAAACATGCTGTGAATAGTAAAACATTAAACAAAGGATTCTTACCGGTTCACATGTCTGAACTGTTACCCTCCTCACTGTATTTCCTCTGCAGTCATCCGTCACAGAAACTGGAATTATTTCACAAGGGCTGCTGGTCTGTGTCTGTTGGCACTGGTGAGTGACTTGGGACTGCTCGGACGGCTGGCAGGGCTGGATAACGTGGCACTGATTGGATTGCTGGGGAATCTGACACTGGTGGGAAAATTGATACTGCTTCTCCTAAGACAGAAATGCATTTTTTAAGCTTCTGAACACATCTTAGTGAGATGGAAGCATCATATGAATACATAAATGAAAGAAATATGTTTTTGCATGGAAAGACTGATGACAGTTCCAAATATCTTTTAATAATTTCAATAAAATTGTTTTCCTAATTGAATACAAGTTTGTCTCATACTGTCACACTTCAACACTGTAATTCACCTACTCCTCAAATTTTAGCAGCTGCAAATGAACACACAGAAGACATACTTTTCCTAATTGAGTTGTTTCATTATATTGCTCCACTTAACATATTCACTGAGGCAATAGGGACCTCCATTACTTAATTTAAAACATCTATATCCTGTTCTCTCAAGTATTTTAGAGATTAAAGAGCTCCAGTTGAACTACTTACTTAGATTTTGTTACTTAAATTAAAAAAAAAAAAAAGTACAGGAAATGGCTGAAGACATTTTCCTCTATAAATGCTTTCAGCAATTCCAGGTTAAGTGTGTGCCATGTATCAGGGACATGCACATCTTGGTTTTATAATCCAAGAAAACTGCTGTTGACAAAACCACCCACCAGAACAACAAACTAGAAACCAGTTTATATTCCAGTCTTTGAGAATGTGTACTCTACCTCGACAAGGCAGTTCTCTGGTGGGCGTAAGTTCACAAAAACAAACAAACAAACAAAAAAAAAACACGAACATTACTGTCTCAATTTCCTTTTGCAGTAAGTAATACAAACAACCAACTTACTTGGTGGGGATTTAACAGCTCGTATTTTCTTATTGTCTTTTCATAGATGACATTATTTCCAGGGCAGAAATTCCCC
The DNA here is from genome assembly GCF_009769625.2 of Cygnus olor. Taxonomy (NCBI): domain Eukaryota; kingdom Metazoa; phylum Chordata; class Aves; order Anseriformes; family Anatidae; genus Cygnus; species Cygnus olor. Next base: position 2,806,950 of record NC_049181.1, read on the forward strand.
CCTCTAAGAAATGGGGATAATGGCTCCTGTAACACATTTTAATAAAAAGCATTCACAAGTGTTGTCACATACTGAATTCAGAGTTAGTATAATTTGGACTAAAAAATGAGGAGGAATATTTGTAACGTGAAGATGCATGCACTTTGAGAGAGTTTTCTGAGTTACCCACATTTGATTGTGCATTCATTTCATCTTGAACCCAGAATTATTTATTTTGCAATACCATGCAACATGCTTATAGATTCTCATCTTGCATCTCTATTTCCCTTCACCCCCCGTGGTGTAGTGCCAAGTGTACCATTTTCTCACAACTACAGAATCCCGCCAGGCAGGAGAAAACAAGCGGGCTGTGTAACAAAGGTGGACGTTATGCTGTGTCAGCTAGAGCTCATCAGGCTATGAAACTTGTTCGCCTTAGTTGTTCACCCAAGCAGTTTACCTACCTGCTCCGGATTCTCTATAATAATCCTTCGAATGGTGCCCTGCAAGGAAGAAAAGAAGTAAAGATTCAGTGATTACTGTACTTTAAAACCTTTTATGCTCAGAATTCAGGCTTACATACATTTCCAAATTAGTCTGAGTATCATAATCAGCTATAAATGTATTGAGAGCCATTGGCTGAAATCACTGAGAAGTGTTAAAGCCACGGCCTTTCCACCCAAAAGGAAATAACCCATACACAGCACAGCAGCACGCAATCTGGACTCTCAGTAAGAAGAGTCTGTTTTTCCTCAGTCACCTATTTATAAGTCAGAGGAGGTGAGTCCTTACTGTCTGTAAGTGCCAACGGACCAGGACACAAAGCTAGCACCGGACACGACCTTCACAGATCGCGTGTCCCACAAAACACTGTCTTATCTGCAGCCTTTCCTATTAAGGTCAGCTGGTGTAAAGTGATTTACATCTAAAACACTTCTTGTTTCACCAGGGAAAGAAAATTTGTATTTTGCTTAAAAGCCAAAATAAGAGGGACATGGGAACTGCCAACAAACCAAACCAGGTAACTACCCCATGTACCGAACTGCAGCAATTATTTCAAAAAGCGGTACAAAACTCCATGATTGACATGGAACATTTACTCATTCTTGAAGGAAAAATGAAATATACTTTTTTGAATTGCAAAAATCCACAAATTACAGCAGTTTTGCTCTTGTTCAAATGCAGATTATTTTGCTCCTCCCCTCGCCCCCCACTGTCTACAAGCAAGTCAAGCAACCGTAGGCAGTTTTCCATTTTGTGGACCAACAACAGCTGTTACAGTGCACGCACGTTGCTTGAAGCTTCCATGCCCAGCTCTTTATCCAAGTAAGCACAATTCCCACTGAATCTCATCTAAGGATTAGGCAATTTGTTAGTTTACAACATACTACTTATTCCTCCTTACAGCGCAAGCTTTAAATTTTCCTAACAACTCATTTACCCCTTTAACCCGTGGGCTTGGAAAGTTTATATTGCTGTAGTTAAGCCTCAGAGACATTCTTAACTGGGTAAGAGCAACTCCGAAGTAGGTCAAATTTCCAGCTGTGAAGTGTTGCACAAGTTTAGGAAGCCTGAAGCAGTTTTCCAAATCTCCCAAGAGTGAATCATAACAGCACCATGGAGGAGAAATCAAAGTAGAGAAGAAACTGCTTTAGCATCAACCACGGTAATTAAGAAATCTCAAAATGATAACTGCTGCAGAAAACTTTGAAAGCTGCTTGCTCGTCCTCCCACACCCCATGGGTCCTTCGAGGCTCAGTTGGGAGGGAACCCCCGCAGCCGGCAGGGCTCGGTACCAGGACCTAGCTCTGAGAGGAGCCAGCCTGCGAGTCGGTAATGTACAGCCTGGTTTCTACGTCACTGACACGTACACAGTGCAAGCTGAGAAGTGAAATACCGAAAGAAGGAACACACGCTGCTATTCCCTGCACACCAGCTAGCCAGAACGCTCCCTTGGAGCGCAGCGAGGCAGCTCAGGGTTTCAGTGTGCCTGGCAGGACCAAGCCCTCGTCCAGTACAAGTGACAGGGGACAGATCTCTTCTTTTTCAACACTGACCGCTATTGTGTGGCACGTTAAAGCCAGGTGAGCATCGTCCACAAAATTAAGAGGCACATTTTCAACGCACAGAGAAGCCGTGTGAACACACCTGATCTCAGTGACGCTGCCACAGGCCTTTGGAGCACGCGGCTCACGCTGCGCCTCGGGGAGGACAGCCGGTGACATCGGTTTATGTAGTTACCCGTGCGTTCTCAGAGGAACGCAGAAAAGGGAAGACTGGAGAATTTTAGGTTAGAATACGCTTTTAGTGGGATCAGTAGGGTGGTGTAAGTCACACGCAAGATAACACCGGAACCAGAACGTTTCTGTTGGGATCAAACTACGCTGCCGTGCAAGAAACCCGAGCCCACCCGCTCCCGAAGCCCGGCGGTGCCGCCGCTCCCCGCCCCGCCGCCCCTCAGCAGCCCCTCAGCGGCGGAGGCGGGCGCGGCTGGGGCCGGGCGGCGGGAGGCGGCCGGGGGGGCCCGACGGGGCCGGGGGTTGTGGGGACGTCACCGGCGGCTCCGGGCCCGCGTTGTACGGGGACTGCAAAAGGCAGAAAAATAAACAAACAAACAAACAAACTCCCAAAGGCGGGCTCTCTCATAATCGTTTTTGCTGGTCTTTTTAAAATACGCTTCCAAATTTGTAAAGTAAGCGCTTGATAGCTTTATCCAGTCGTTGTGCGCAAATTTTAGGAAAAAACAAGCACTACGCTAACTTTTATTTTCAACAATTCCCTTTAGCTCCAGACAAGCTAGTGATTAAGGTGCGAATTTCATGAATGTCAAACCTTTTATCCGTAACACACTGCCCTGTCAATTACAAGCCATCCAGCCACGGAATCAGAAGCCACGCAGGCTCCACTTGGCGAGCGGGGGGCACCTCCCAGCCAGGTGGGTCTGACCCCGAACTCACAGCCGAGGTGAGCCCTCGGCACTCAGCACGGGGCCCGGCCACGAGCAGCTCTTACAGGGCTTCCCCTGAGCGGACACCTCACACAGGCTTTCAGGATTTTACCCCACACTGAAAACAGACATCTCGTGCATACCATTTCCTGCCTTAATTTTTCATGACCGTGGTAACAGCGTTCACATGTGTAAATCACACTGAGAGAATTCATTCTAAGCAATATTTGCCATTTGGCTCTGGCAGGTGAGGTGCCTTCAGTCCCTCCATATGAAACCTGCCGTGGCTGGGAGTAGCATTTGGCTTCTACACCAAGAATAAAACAAAGTTAAATAAAAAAAGGAAAGAAAAGTGAATCCTGAACGATTTGCAACCACAAGAAGTACAATCACACATAGGTGATCTTGGAGGTCTCTTCCAACCTAGATGATTCTGTCACTGTGATACTATACGCACACGCCACTATCACATTTTCCCTCCCTCTAGTTTATTAAAAATGTACATGAACACAACAGAAGACACCAACCATAAGACTTAATATCAGCGTACTAATAGTAATAAAGGCATTCATTATCATTAATCTATAAAAGCTCTGCAGAGGTAAATATTGCTCAAAGAAAGCCATTTGCCTTATCACCAGTAATAAGCTTAAACCACAGCTCCAGGCTGCCACTAACTGAGAATTCGTAAACATGTAAAACATCTCTGTGAGTCAGAGATCATTGCAGTACTTCATTTACGCAGCCATATGGCAATTTCTCACGAAGAGCACTGCCCTTCTCCTGGCAGCTCCCTGGAAAACTTTGTGGGTCCCCAGACCGCCTGTCGGGCCACCCCTCCCAGCGCTCCTCTGACCGCTCCCATTCAGCGCCAAGCAGGCAACTCCTGCCAACTCCCCGCTGACTTCCCTATCTGTTACCCTCTTCCTGGAAAACCTCCTAATAACATTTATTAACCACCTTCGCCCTCCACCACTAAAACTGCAACCCACACACAACCCAATTTAAACTACGCCGTCTTTTGTCTTTAAAGCCTAATCCAGCAAAACACTTCAAGAAATTATTTTTCCATCAGCACAACTTAATGGACTCAGTGACTAAAACAGATGCTGAAAATCAAACATATTTCACAGAGCTGGGACAGAATTTGGGTCTATAACCAAAGTGTTCATGCACTCATCTGGGGATAGAGGGGAAGTCTGGGCCTCCAGTGTTTATTCTCTTGAACATCAACGTAACTGAAGACAATTCAGCCTACCTTTGAGCCCAGCCGAGCAAATCACAAATCTGTGAGGGGAGCCCCGTGTTTACACTCCTGCCCCACATCTTGCAAAGGAGGGATTAACAACCTGGGTACAGCAGGTACCTGCAGCTGCCACAGCCACATCACACAGCCGTGCCAGGGAAGCGCCTCGCGTTACAGAACCAACAGAAGCCACCCTATCCTCCAGAGCAAGGCAGCCTTTAAACTAGGCAAAGCGGCTTTGGAAGAGGATCAGGTTTCCTATTTGCCTTAATCCCTGTTCTTTTTCATAGTCAAATATTTTTACACCACAGGAAAGAAAGTTAAATAAGAGTTGAAGAACTTGAAACAAATATACATTCCTGTATTGAATATATTATGTCAGTCCTGCTTCTATTGATATTAATGACAGTCTGATGTGTGAGACAAAAATGGTATAAGAACAAATTCTGATCTCCTTTTCTGTTCTTACATAGTCAAAGCTGTTCTCAACTTATTGATCTCTACTTTTGTTTTTAAGATACTACTCATATCTATTAAACCATTAAATTCCATCAACAGCTTCAAGCTGTACATTCCCTGAACGCAGACACCGCAGCAGACCTGCTGAACTACTTTGTGAAGACCTTTACACCAACGCTGAGCGAGGACCGTGACCTCTCTACCTGCCCAGCTTCACGGGCGTTCGCAGTTCTCCCGAACCTGCTGTCGCTAACGAGGAAGCGCACCGTGACGTAACACGGGAGCAACAAGCGTGCAGGAAAATGTGCCTGCGTGGGTCACGCCGATGGACGGGGGCAAACCTGGAGCTACAGCAGCAGGAGCACGCGGCTCCCCATCGGCTTAGAGTTTTACAGTGCTGTTGGCAAAACGGGCAAAAATGGTTCAATAGACTAAAATGTTTAGAAATTTTTTAAAAAAGTAAACAGGGGTTGTCAAAAGGGACCAAATGCAGGACTGCTGGATTTACTCAAACGAAAAGGGGACTTCAACGGGGAATTTATTTACGAGTTGCGGGTGAGGACCAGCCACGGGAAGGCAGCCGGCGGCCCGGAGCTGCACCTGCGGCCTGGCGCCTCTCCCTCTCGTCTCCTGGGCCTCGGCCCGGGCCGGCGGCTGCGGATCGGCCGTGCCGTGCCCTCTCCCCGGGGCCGGCCGTGCCCCGGCGCCCTCGGGGCGCTGCCGCGAGGGGAGCGACCGCGGCCGGGTGCGATCGCGACGCGCGGGGCCCGCGGGGGGCTGCGGCTCCGGCCCCGGCCCTGCCCGGCCCCGCCGCCTCCCCGCCCCGCCGGGCCGGGCCGGGCCGTACCTGTGGCGGCGTCTCGCAGGCGGGGGGCAGCGGCTGGCAGCCGTGCGGGCACTCCAGCGGCGAGGCGGCGCGGGACGAGCAGGAGGCGCTGGCCCGGCGGCAGCCGGGGCCGTAGGTCCGCACGCGGTCGAGCGCGGGGCCGCCGTCGTGGCGCTGGAACGGCGCCGGCTCGAAGCAGGGCAGCGGCCGCGGCGGCTCGGGGCAGGCCGGCGGCTCCCGGCACGGCGGCGGCTCCGGGCAGGGCGGCGGCGGCGGCTCCCGGCACGGCGGGGGCCGGGGCAGCGGCTCCGGGCAGGGCGCGGGGCGGCGGGCGGCGGGCAGCGTGCTGTAGTGCTGCTGCCGCCGGTAGTAGTGGTGCTGCTGCTGCTGCTGCTGCGGCTGCAGGTGCGGGGGCAGCCCGAGGGGCTGCAGCTGCTGCTGGGCCCCCAACATCGCGGCCGCCCCCCGCGGCAGCTGGGCCGCGCCGACGGAGCAGCGGGGCGGCGACTGCGGCGGGGAGCCGGGGCAGGGCGGCGATTAGTACCCGCCGGGGAGCCGCGCCTAGGGCAGGACACACCTTCGGGTGGCCGGGCCCGCCGCCGCCTCCCCGCCCGGCAGCGCGGCCGCACGGCCGGGGGCGGCCCGGGCCGGCCCGGTCCCGCTGGGCCCCGGGGGCTGGGGCCGGGGTCCCGCCGGGCAGGCAGCGGGCACCCTCCTGAAACCGCCCGGGTGGGAAAACGGGGTGGGTGTGAAGGGAAACGCTGTTCGTTTCGATACAGGTGGACGGGCGGTTGTGTTCTCTGCAGGGCACCACAGCGGCCAGGCAGCCCTGGGTACCCGGGCCAGGCCGGGGCTGGGCACCTGTCCCAAGCGAGCCTGGCGCCGCAGGGAGCAGAGGTCAGCTACCCAACGCTGCGTGTTTTGGTACGGGGTCCTTCAGTGCACTGCCTGTAGCAGGCAAGCCCTAACCGAGAACACAACTCTGTTCTGCGTGTTAATGTAGTAATAACATAATTATAGAATATTGTGTAACAAATATAATCCTTAATAATAAACCTCAGATTCTTAATTTCGCCAGTTTGTTTCCTCCACATGCTTACTATGCTTTCAGGTCACACAGTACAGTCACACACAACAACAAACAGCTTCTGTAGTATCACGTAATGCCAAAAGACCTTGAGAATGGAGCAATACTGACTGCATTATTCTCTATGACGTTACATTGCCCATTCACTGAAAGCTTCGTCTCAAATTAAAAAGTGCTCACATGAAATCTGCTCAGCAGGCGGTTGGGAAGCTAAGAGGTTTAGGAGGAGGATGATACAACAGTTCCGTATTTTAAGGTACTGTGACATCTGGAGATATTCATCAAAAATAAAAAGTTCCACTTTACCCGTAGGCATTAAACCCAAACAGACACCTGGTTTATCTATGGGTGTATAAAACAACAACAAAACACATTTGGAGTACGTTTTAGCCCACTGGTTTGAAAGGCACTGTATGCAAAGACAAACGATGTACCTGGACATAAGAGAAATAAATATATTTTCTCTTAAAACCTCATTCCTGGTTCACCAGCTGAGACAAGCTATTGATGGCTTCTGACAAAAACAATTAAAAAAATCCCTTGGAAAGCAACAACCTACGGTTACAACAGCCCAGTCTATTTTTACACAAACCATTAGAAATTGCTTTATGCTTCAGTAGGAAACCACAGAAACTACAGCAATAGTCCCCAGGGAAAAACAAGCGCTGTAATGCTACACGTAGAAAAGACTATTAGTTAGCCAGCTCACAAAACCTTACCAGTCTGCAGGATACTGCCCTGTTTAATAAAGAGTGCCTTGGAAATTTCTTACAAGGGTCAGCAGAAAGAAAGGCCTAAATCATCCTATTGTAATGGAAATACAAAATAACTTCCGGGAAAGTCTGTGGATGTGGTAAGGCTTATTGGAGTCATAAATAATCACAGTAAGTAATGTACGCACAGGGATCTGTACCAGTTAATGAAAACCGCCTCAAACAAAGCGCTTGAATTTTAATGTGACCTACGTTCTCTGTATGTCTAAAACAGAAAGTGATATTTCCTTCTGTGTCTTATAGTGCTACCTGTTAAAGGAGTTTGTGCTGTGATAACCGGCTGGAATAAACCTGTGTTTTGATACAAAATAGGAGAGAAAAATACTTGCTTGGGAAGACCACTACAAAATACACATTGTATCCTGGTGTCTACACTTAAATCATTGAAATTATTTGTCATGTTGAGGAACAGGTACCTACACAATACCAGGCTGGGAAACTTCTGAAGGGGTTGAGGAAGAAAGGGTTAAGAAGCCAGCAAAATGGCAGGGAGCTGCACAGCCATAACTTGATGAGGCAGAGATAAAAATCTGCTTTCAGCTGTAAGGAAAGCATTAGAGGTTGAAGGGGAAGTCAGAACCAGCTGTTAAGTAGAGGCTTCGGTTTTCTGATCCTCCCTTTGAAGGAAGTGCAATAATGCACTTGAGGTTTGGTGGAAGGTGCCTGTCTGCAGACACCGATGCAGTGCAGCCACTTTGTTCCTCTTAACCTCTTTACCCTGGGCTACCTGGATCGGACTGTGCTGACAGTGGGAACACACCTGGCAGAGAAGGGCATGTGGGCAGCAAGATGTCTCTCCCTGTTTCAAATGGCCAGCGCTGCCTGGCTACAGCCTCTTTTCTCAGCAACCAACAAAAGGTTAACACACTGAATTCCCTCTAAAGGTGCTTTCAGACAAGACAGCGAGTGTAGTGCTCCAGCTGTTTACCGGTGACATGGCGACTGTCCAGAACGTGCTGCTTAGAGCACAAGTAGATCACTGTCTTTTTAAAAGACCAGCTTTGTTACATCAGAAATCGTGTTTTTATGGCAAAAATTACTTGGTCATGGTGACAGCCTATTTTATGCAGGTCGGGCTTGTATGAGCAGATGGCACGTTCTGACTTGAGAGTCCTTTAATTTTTTTCCTCAGAGCTTTTGCTTCTCAAGTGCCTTTTTGCTCTTAATTTTTTGTGGAAATATATATATATATATATAACATAATATTTGTCATCAAACAGAATACAGAGTAGTCTGGGGGAAGGGGAAAAATATACATGCTCCTAAACAATGACATTCTATCTACTCTTTTGCAGACACAGGTGATCCTGACACCTGGGAAAACAGAAAACGTGATCTGTGACTGCAAAGCTGGTACAATGTGAAATAAAATAGCACTTACCTGTTTTAGAATATCTTTTGTCCTCTAATTCGTCTTTCCTTCATTAAACAACTACAGATGCTGGGCATACAGACACCTCTGGAACATCAGGATCTCAGATCTCCTTCTTGAACCACCTGAAGACAAATACAAGTCTATAACACACAAATGCACACTGGGGTAGAGAGGATTATAGTGGAAATACCAGGAGTTGAGTGGGGAAGGGGAAAAAAACGGCCAAGTATTGAGCAAAGGTCTGACTGGAGAAAACCTAGCCAGGGTAGCAGAGGGAGCATTGGCTCTGTTGCACCTGGCAGCCCCATCTGCCACATTTCTGCAGCAATTTCAGGATAGACAATATTGAGAGAAAGTATGACAGGTTGTTCTTTGTACTGCCTCATCCTCTGCACTTCTGGTTCATGCCTCCACGATCAACACATGCTCTTTATTTCCCAAGAGAAAAATGAAGAACCTCTTAGGAGATACCTTGAGACTGTTTTAGGACAGCACTAGTTAGCTATTTGTATTTTAATTAAAAATACAAGAGCAACCACATCAGTTCTGATTGAGAGGTCATCTAGATCTCAATCAGCAGCAGATGCTGAAAAATGCAATTATATTCCAAAAGGGTCTGAAGAGGACAAGTCACTGTAATGCTTCCCTCTTCACATTCAGCAATTATTTTCAAATTTGGGTATTTCATAAGCACAATGTTTTCTCATTAGCACCTCCAGTCTCACACATAAAGGACTTGTTTCATACCCCCCTTGAACTCCGGCCAACTTCTGGCGCCCACCAAGTCCTCTGCAAAGAACATTCAGAGGATCTACTTGGCTGCATGAAAAACCTCCTTCTGAATCTGACTCCTAGTCCAACAGCCCCTAGCTCTTCTGTACAACATTTCTCCCTTAAGTCCTCTCTCTTCCAGGCTACAAAGTAAAAGAAAAGAAAAAAACAACACACACAAAAAAAATCCCAGCCTTATTCAGTCTTCTTCATATAGATGTTATTCCATATCTTGGGTGATTAGCACCCTTTTCATGACCCTTTTCCAGTTCTACTAGATCATTCCACAGTATTTCAGAAGTGGAAATATCACGGATTTTAATAATGGTGCAATGATGTTTACCAGTTTATTTTCTGTTTCTTTCCTAATAGCTTCTAATGTTTCATTTGCTTTTTTTTTTTTTTTTTTTTTTTTAACTGCCGCTGAACTCATGTTTTCTTGGAGTTATCTGTCATAACCTCAAAGTCTCGTACTAGAGCAGTAACAGGCAGTTCATAGCCCATCATCTTGTATGTTCCATGTAAGCATCCCTGGATATTCATCCACAATGACTTTGTGCCTGCTGTATTTTATTTTATTTAGAAATATTGTGTTTTAACAAGATATCTTGCGATGCGGAGGTAGCAAGATCGGATCTGAAATGGTTCTAACAGGATTTCAGAATTGCACATCTTGTCATACATGATAGTGTTTCAGTAGTAAGAAAGTTCAGCAAGAAGAGAAGTTTAAACAGAGTTTAGACTATGTTTTAAAGACTCAACTGCTGCCACTAACTAATGAGGAGGCTAGGAAGTGAACTGTTGCAACACTGAGAGAAAACCCTCTCATCCCATTAATATGCTTCTTGTAAAAAAATACGTGATATCAATTGTAGCTTGAAGTTTATACACTTCAAAAAGAAACGGAAATCATTGGAATATACAAAACATAAAAAATAAATTAAACTGAACCTAATGATTAGTAGCTAGGATGATTTATAATCCAAAATTATCATAAACACGTAAATATAATTTCCATTTCTACTGTACCAGCAGAGGTGAAAAATAATCTTTGTATCATAGTATAACAGTACACAGAGAAGAAAAAAATATAACTAAATAAAATTACTTTGTTTTACAACTACACTGTTTTTGTGATGATGTCAGTATCTTCAATAACTCAAAAGCTCAAGAGATTGTATTTCAATCTGCGGAGTGAAATAATGCAATACTGAACTTACCCTTAAGCAGAAGTCACTCTTTTGTTCCAACCATTTTCCCATTTAAATTGTTGAGGTTATTTAATAGTCAATTTGCTTTGTTTCAGATAATGAATACTATGCGTGAGATTGGTGATCAAACCAAAAAAACACGTTGGGCCACTTTTCTCCTATCCACTAAAGCCCTTATTCAGCATGATAAATAGTGAATGCCTCATTTTAATGAAACACTATCAGTCATCGTTTACCAAATATGACTGCAAAAGCAGTTTAGGAATACAACATTGCATGCTAAATACAGAATTGTATCCATCTCTAAGGTTTAGGACACAACAGGTAGCAAAAGATGACACTAAACTTTCCTCATGATACTGCAAGAGTCCTCTGGACACCCGTCAGCGACACCTACACTATGCTACCACTTTTAATTTATAGCTCAGCGATGCTCTTAAGAAAACTGATAATGGAAAAGGGCCTGCAGTCATGTGGAACATAGTAAGGTAACAGCTGATCTGTGGAGCTGAATACTTAAAGTGCCATGCCAAGGAGAGATATTAAGTTCATTATGACCAAAGAGCAGGAAATGGGTTCAATTCCAAAACAATAATTTGCATTTCCCTCTCCTGGGCAGACTGCCTAAGGAACAATCCTCACTATTGAAGGAGATAAAGGAGCTGGGATTGTGACATACTTTAAAATAAGTGCTAGTACCCTGGGCTCTAGGGAGAACAAGACAGGGATCTGGCTGTTTATCTTTGCTTTTATTTGTACATCACTAAAAATGTACATAGAAGCATCTGGTCTGTCTTAAAATATATATATATATATATATTTGGAATTTGTCTAAGATTAAAATCTGTTTACAACTACTAAAAGCAAGGGAGAAAGTTTGTATTATTTGTTGTATTTTTAAGTAGACCGTTTCCCACCCAGTAACCTATCACAAGGAAAAAAGGGTTTAAGGTGTGCTTAATTTCAGATGCATTATTATGTTCATGTTGTTCAACTACTACAAAATTTCTATGGCAAAGTATGAACGATGACAGGAATTTAAAATATCAAGTGTAATTGATAGAAAGTTGTCCAGTCAACGTATGTCACAGCTAAGCACAGGTTAGAACACAATATCTGAAGAGCTCAGGCAGCCTGCTCACAGGAACTGGAAGAGGGACAATTTAACCTGCTTGCGTGCTACCACATCCACACTGTTCTAGTATCCAAACAAGCTAACTGAAATACATGTGACTTGTATCCATGTTGTGACCTATATATCCTCTGTTTTACACCAAATTATTTGGCTACATATATTTAAACAATTATGAGTTATACGCATTTGTCTTTCTATCATGGAATTTCATTTTACTTTTAGTTTCTCTCCCTTGGAGTGACCTATAAACTTTGCTATATTCCTATAACATACCTGAAATTTCAACTTTTTTTTTTTTAAATAAAACATTCTGCAAAATTCATTAAACAAAATTATTCAATTCAAGCCCTTCAATTAGGACTTTCTCTACTAAGAAAGCTAAAATTTTCAGTTGGTTTCTTACTGGTCAGGCAAAAAAAAAAAAAAAAAAAAAACACGAAACCAACTTGATGGCATTTTTTTTTTCCATAGATCTGATGTGGCTTCTCTCTGATTTCAGAAACAGAGCTCATGACAATCCTCCCACATCTGTTTCATCAGCTGATTAAAATGCAGATCTCCTACAAGGTAACACATTTTTGGATGATGGGCGTTACTCTAACCAACTCATTATTAAGGGAATAAGTTTATGCAAGATCAGCAAGTTGGCAGCATAAACAACATGAAACAGTTCTTTTAAATAGGACTGGATATTTTGTTTATGACAGCTCTGATTTAATGGAAGGCTCTGTGACTTTTATAGCCCATTTAAGCATAAATGTTTTTGTTACATTTAAAATCTTTTTGCCATAGAGATTCTTTATCTAGCACAAGAGAGATTGTCAGATAAGAGCCTTATGTAAAGTGATGAATGTTTGGTTTTCTGATTGTGGTGTGGTGTGTATTGGAATACAATACACAATACAATACAATCTCTCCCCTCCTCCTCCCCAAACAAAACAAAACAAAAATTATAAAAATCTTGTTCTAACTTTATTCTTCCAAAAAATGAGTCTCTTTTGCTGGTAGGGACTGAGCATGCTGTTACACTTAATTTCATAACTACTTTTTATTTATATTTAAAGTTGGAATAAAGTCAAAATCATAGCACTTTAGCCAAATGTATATTTTAATTTCACAATTTGAAAGGTTGTATTTCAAAGGCACAACTGCTGGGGTTTCTTGAGGAAGGCATTTTTCTTTTGACCCTGTTCCACTAACTGTCTGTTTTGTGGCTTATTTTCCTCGTGCCAGCTGGAAGCATAGCAGCTGGCCAATCTGTTTTGCCCCTCTACTTTGACCAGAACACGAGAATTAATTGTGTTAAAGTAGAGCTAAGCCTATGCCATGCTGCTAGTAAAAGCGTTCACTTTCTGTCCCAAGAAAGTAATCTTCACCCTGAGTTAGAAATGGGCTTTAGGAAGCACAAATATTAATCCAGCAACTTTTTTTTTACCTCAGTATCTCACCCTCATTTATGTAGATTGTGAGTCTGTGAAAATGAAAGTTGAAAGAGGAATGATTAATGACCGGTGCAGGAGAAAAATGAACAGAGCATTTCTGATGGAAGAAGCAGGGGCTCTGTCATCCTGTTCTATCAGCAGGCAGACTTGTTTTCATTTCTAATTCTCTGAGGGGAGTACTAGCCTTAGAATTTGAAACATCATACTGAACTGCCAAACTTCTTTGGCTCTAGCAACATTTCAGGAATCATGTAGGCACACAGCAGGGTAACGTAAAACTCACCAGTTTGGTAGGTATTATAACTCTGGCCCAGAAAGCATTTTCCAGTGTTAATCTCTCGATATGATTACTCTTTTCTCAACTTGTGTAACTTTCCTCCTGGAGCAGAGATTCAAAAATGTCATCCAGAATAATATTTTAATTCTACAGCTGCAACCTTCCCCATGTGCCTTCTCCTAGACAGCCACATTCATTCGTGTTGTAAATGATCTGAAAAACACTAACGTGATATGGAGGATCACTCTTTTCCTATGAATAATGTGATACTTTGCACCTTTATCCAAGGGAGGTCTTTACACTCGTATCCCATATCAAGTTACAGAGTAAGAACAAAGTTCATCGAGCAGTGAGAGATTAAAGGACCTCGGCTTTCACTAACTGCCTTCTAGTTCCTTGTTTAAAGAAGCTTAACAAATTAGTAGCTTCCTATCATCCCTGGGTAATGGTTACTCTATGCAAGTAGCACTCTAAAGAGGTACCCTTTTGTGGGAGCACTGGTGATTTACATAGATATGTGGGTTTACATGTGCACAATACCAAAAATCCATGCTGTTATTTAAATCTACATTAGCTGCTGCTTTTATGGCTGTATCAGATTCTACACTTCCTTCCCAAATATTTTTCCGTATTACAGAGATGCATTTAAATATTACCAGATTCTGTTTTCTATATTAACTTATTCACATGTAGGTAATACTCCAGCTTTCCTGCTCTGCTTTCTGCTGTCTGGTTCTCATGTAATTGTTCTTTTAGAACTATTTTTATTTGTGCACTATTATATTTGTCTTTACTTGCATAACTTATAAGGAACACACATACTAAAAAGCCAGCATACCTATACACACACATTGAAGCAAGTCTATGCGTGATATGTAATATTGCTGCATTAGTTAAGTTCTAAAGAATCTTCTTTAACACTTGGTTCCTTTTATCCTGTAACAATGGTGTAACATAAACCCTTCATACAAATTTATCAGATATTAACACCTTTGGATTGTATTGCATGAAACAGTAGCTCCTTTCTGCCTGAAGTGCATTTTCAGTATTTAGATTGAGATTTAAAAGTTTTGTCATTCTGCCTGTTACATAGACAACTTATTAAACACGCTTTAAGCTACTTGTGTTGTGTAAAGGCAGGATGTTAGCCCCTTGTGCTTCCAATGCTGACGTTCTGAACAGGCCTGAAGGAAGGGCCTGGGTAGGCCGGGGTGTTCAAGTGGCCACAACCCTAAGGCAGCTGAAGTCAGTGGCAATATTTTTATTTGTATTTGGTCACTTTAGTCAGTGACCTACGTGAGTTGCTGTGAATACCTTGGAATATTTGTTAACACAGTCATTTCCCTACTTCATACTGCTCTTAGATCAGTGAACAAGCTAGAATCTCCAGAAAAACAGGTACAGGCCTTAAGCCAGATTTAAAGAGGCTTGAAAACTTAAGAAAAATCTGTTTTAGATTACCCTGTTTTCATAAAATCTTAAAGGCAACATGAGATATTTTTAATACCTGTAACAAGAGATGTCCTTACTTGAAAGACTATTGAGGGCAATGAACTTGACAAAGTTTGACTTCCTTTGCAGGGGACACATCGGTCTTCCATGCTAATATATACCATCTGAAAAACAAGATTTATTATTTTAAGATAAGAATATTGGGAAAGTTTTCTCAACAAAAACAGAAGGACAAATAAATAAGATGTGGCAAGGGTCAGGCACTAGTTCTTTGTGTGCATGGTCTAGGCTATACCTGGCTTCATTGATTTATCAGCTATTTTTATCAGCTATTAAAGCTACTGATAAAATTCCCATTTTACTTATATCAGAAAAGATTTTCCCCCATTCCTAGCATCCCAACTGCATCTCTCTGTAAGGAAGATTATCCAGACAGTAGAACGAAAGCATTTCAGAGCGAAGAACACATGGCTAAACTAAACTCAGTGTAGTAGAAAGAGAGATGTGCTTTGCAGACAGTAAAAATGAAGAGAAGGAACTGCGTGCTGCTCCACAAACTACTAATTCTGTGGTCAGTGCAATTTACGCTATCACCTCCAGAGCTCTTAATTTAATAATTGCCTTATTATTTTAATTGCAAGTCAGCTGATAAGTCAAGTGATCTGTCAGAAAGACACAGAAGAACCTTCTTCTACCTGTAGTCACATGTAACAGGTAATCATCATGAACCTTTCATATATAATCCATCAGTCATCCATATATCCACCTATCACGCTTTTTGAGAGACGCAGCTGATCTGTGAGCACCCAGTTTGCAGTTTTATGAATTGGGAAGAGTACTGGAAAATCACCAACTATCAATAATAAGTTGTATAACGACAGGAGCAGAAGAAATAGAATATTCTTAGGCAGGACTGGCAGGAGTTTAAACCAGTTCTGCAGGAAGCTTCATGCGCCAAAGATCAAGAAGAATGCTAATGTGCATCCATTGAACAGAATAGGAGCCCAAACTTGATATAAGGCACATAATGAATAATTCTATACAATCAGCTTCTATACACCCACAGCGTGTCTAAATTTATAAGACGTACACACCATTGGATAAAGTTTAAATGCGTTTCCCATCATTGTAGTATCCAATCTGCTACAACACAGGACCATATTGGGATTGAGTAGACCATTCTGTTTGTTAGAAACTTACCAGAATGTGCTGGTATTTATATCTTATAAAAGCTGTTCAGTAAACACAGTACAAGACCTCTGATTTCACTGAATGCATAAACACATGCAAAGAATTTCATTCCAGGATTTCGGACATGAGAGAGCTGTCTCTGTCAGAAGAGCTTAACTACCCTTCCCCCAGCCCAGTGAGTTAAACATCTTTCCACCAGGAAAAGTGTCCTGGCTTCACAGATAAGAATTTCAGAGTTCTAAATGACAAATTCAGAATTTGCCTATGGAATATACTTTAAGGGAAAACATAGGATAGCCTCCTAGAGACTTCCCCCCCTACTAATTAGTTCTCAGGGACAGGATTTGAGAAGGCAAAACTGGTCCCTGTTCCTGTTACCTTTCTGTACACACTTACATATGGTTGTAGGGTTTTGTTTTGTTCTGCCTTTTTACAGATGTGACAATTCAAGCATGCAAGAATGACAGTTATAATTTCATTAATATTTTAAAGATCCTTTGTTAGTCTTAGAAGAAAAGTTAGAGAGGACTACAAAGCACCGTGATTATCTTTGTTCTATACAATTGTAAAACCTGCTTCTCCAAGCCACC
Source organism: Cygnus olor (assembly GCF_009769625.2). Classification (NCBI taxonomy): domain Eukaryota; kingdom Metazoa; phylum Chordata; class Aves; order Anseriformes; family Anatidae; genus Cygnus; species Cygnus olor. The sequence continues at coordinate 2,823,711 of NC_049181.1, forward strand.
CAAACTGAAGAGGTAATAAACCAATAAACCCAATAGAACAAAAGCATATCAGGATCATAACTTCTGCCTAGATGGGGAAAGGAAAGAAATCAAAGTCAGTCTGTTGAGGCTGATGAGGAATGAGGCACACTTTTTTCTGTTCGTGACTCATGGTCAACAGGGCTGGCAATGACAGCAAGGTCACTTCTCTTGTGCCAATGCCATACCTAAAAGCTTCTTAAAGTTTTTCAGTCCCTTTCTACCAACAGCATTACCTCTGTAGACAATCTATTCATAGTATTTTCTTCAAGTTTATCTTACATTTCCATGGCTGCCACCTAAGACCATTATTTCCAGAACCACTTGTGGTGGACCAAGAGAAAAGTGCTTATTCCTTTCCCTTCTACAGGTTAAAGAACGTAAGACAATAGATTGAATCCTCTCAAAGAAATATCCACTTTAAAAAAAAATCAAACTAAAACAGAGATATCTGAGAGCACCAAAAGATAAATCAGCTACCTTGGTAAGTGCATACCAGGAACACTCATTTAGAATTAGTCAGGAGTTGCAAAACTAGCCAAGAGAATCCCAAAATCTCTGTGCTTAGCCTGGAAGCTCTTTGGGTTTGCTGAAGAGGGTGTGAACCACACTCACGACAGGATGTTAGGGAGCTGATGGCACTAGGAGAGGTCACCTGGTTTCCTTCTTCCAGGAAGGATCTTCAGGGGACTGTCAAACCAGGAACTAGAATCGTTTGTTATTAAAACAAAAACACACACACACAAATGAAAATAAATAAATAAATAAATACAGAGTGAAAGAGCCCATCACAGTATTAAAGCAGAGGGCTTTATTCCAACTTGCTGTCTTCAAAATGGAAAAGGGGATGACATTTCATTTCAGATTTAAGAATCAAAAATTCATATACAAAATGAAAGTCATCATGGTGCATAATTCCTTTTCAAAATTCCTTCAGAATACTCATTTCATTACCTGCAAAAGTTGTGAGAGCCGATAGAGTCTTAGTAACTCACACTTACAACACCATGGTAATTGTGATACTTGTTACTCTGTTTATGCCATTAGTATTTGAAGACAATAAAATGAGAAGTTGAGAATTTCAATTTTTTTTTCTAAACTTTACAAATTCTGTCTTATGTTCTGCACCTTACTTCTCTCACTGAGATGAATTCTGCATTATAATTTATTGAAGTTACCTCATTTTGGGATACTTTAAAATAGGATCCAAATTTATAAACAATCTTGAATTTGAAATGGCTCTGTCCCTACTGATTGGGCTAAAGACTGAGCAAAATACAGCTCACAGGGAAAGTAACTGAGCTGACACAAATGACCTTAGAGGTATTCATACAGAAAATTTATAAAATAAAACTATTTAGCACTTAATTGAACTGTCTAATTTTAGTAAAACAGTTGTATGGAATTTAATTTCATAATTCACATATTTATAGGATGATAATACTGGAACAACAGAATGGATCATGCTGTGTAACTTGCTCTGTAGACTAGAGCAGAACTAAGTATTTCAGACTTATCTTAGCACAACGTATTGGTAAAGATAAGTGACTTCGTGATTTTACTGTGACTCAGATTCAAGCAGTTTTGATTTGTAATCCTGGAGTTGTTTTTGAATGGGTGTCAATACACAGAAATCTTGTGCAAGCATTTTACAGAGAGAATTATGGTTATAAAGCAGGAAGAAGGTGCTTTGTAGGGTGGAGTTAAACTTCAAAGCCAGTGGAATAAAGAACAGTAATCACTACACCTAATAGCTGTCCTTCTATTATAATTAAATGGAACATTCATTTCTAAGTGTTATGACATTTAATCAGCTATATAAAAATAATAATAGTAATAAGAACGATAAGCATCTTCACTGAAGTTGTTATGAGAGCAAGCCAAGATCACATACCCAATGTTTCTAAAAGTTGTTACAAGCAAGGTGTTCTAGACCATAAAGACTGTCCAAAATATTTTCTTGCAACATATCCAGATAAGTTTCTTTAATCAAAGGGAAAATTCACAACAAATCCCACAGTTTCTGCTCTTTAAACAAAACAACAAAACAACTATACTCTGCCATTGTGTTGCTTCTATGCATCCATATAAAGATGTGAATTTTTTTTTTTTTTAGTCAGTATACATTCATGAAATATTGTCATTTTTTACCATATTACAGCAGGCAGACTAAGTAAAGTAATGCTAAATGAGTCATCACAAAGCACAGTATTGTAGCTGCAGACCTAGAATATGAATTATGGTTTTGTATGCTTGAACTTCATTCTCTGATTTTACACAATTTTCCTTTCCAGCATAAGAACTGGATTAGATATTCCTTTCTTCTGTAGTATGGTAATTCTAAAATGAACTCTCCTCCAATAAATGGGTGTTTTAAACCTTTTAAACCCCAGACCTTTAGAGTAAAAGACTAAAACAAAAAAAGATGACATGAATGTGAAGTAATACGTTTGATCTGTTTTGACACAATTCATGCTCCAGAAAACAAAAAAGTGCTAGTTTTGAAATACTTGGGGTAGAAAAGAAGAGGTGAGTCCATTGACCTTAGCAGTTCCTACTGCAGGTTTTGTATCTGCTTTTAAGTGGCTTTACGGGCAATCGAGCACTGACACCATGCTGGAACCTTTCAAGCTCTTCTTGAGCTGCATGGCTCATAGAAAAGGGTCAGCACAGGCCACTAGAGCTACACTAAAACTATATCCACAAGCGACAAGTACTATTCTGGTTATGACAAAACTGACAGGATGATACATTCTCATCTTTGTGCTTTTTCAGTTCCCTGCAGCATATGTCAGCTAGGTACTCGAAACAGATTTCTTTTGTTGTGAGGTTTTGTATGTTTGTTTTTCAGTGAGCCACTTTCAACAAGCTTAAAAACCACCAGTGATATCCTTGTTACTTACTGCTTAGGAAATCCTTCTTCAACTAGCATGAAGAGTTCTTGGAAAAGTAAAGTATCTGTTGTGTTCCAACCAGTTTTCACAAGTGGGTAAAAATAGTAGTAGAGGAGAATCATTAGAAGAAATCATCACATATCTTTTGGTTTTGAATACAGAGATACAACAGAAGCTAATGTCTGAATCCCAAGAGCCACCGTGCTGTAGAGAAAATTCACTCTTAGAACAGAAAAAACAAATGTATTCACAAAGAGCTGCAAGTACTGCTGAGCTTGGTCCATGTAACCAACCAACAACACTTCTGCATATTCTGTATATAATGTCCATCACTCCCTGTGATGTACTTGAAACATCAGCTAGGTCAGCAGCTGGCATAGTAACTCCTTCCTAAGAGTTCCTGCTCCTCGCCTTTCTGAGAAAAACAACCACCACCTTTTCAATTACTTTAAAGAACGGCGAATTAATCTCCCTTTCGTACATTCCAGCCAAATAGTGATGGTGAGGAATTTTCTACTGAACTGGGTCTTATCTTCAGACTACTAATTTGGCAAAACAGTTATCTCCAACCCCTTCTTAACAATCTCTAATTAATTAATTTTTTCTTGTATTATTATGTGCATAACAACCAAATGATAGTCCTACCAGCATGAGCGTTTTTACTGGATGTTACGCACTCTTTCCCACACTTTGCAATGGCACTGTATTTGTTATTTAGAACAAACCCAGATTGTTCCTGGAACTGTGCCTATAGAAACCACTGCAGTAATGTGTTTATGTGATATATAATTATAGGCATGCTTTAACCTGTCCAGAGCCACTGCAGAACAAGTTGCATTATCAAAAACATAAACCAGTCCCTAGATTAACTATTCAAGCTGATATATTTTTTCTTCATTAGCTAATATCACAGAAATTAAATGAACACAGGTTACATTTTTGAGCTTCAATAGATAGCAGCTATATAATATTCCAAGCATATTCAAAACTACTGAATACTCCCTAGTGCAATAGTATGTTATATTTTCTGACACCAAACACCGAAACAGCTGTTTTTTTTGAATAAAAGTTGTAAATGCATCGCTATATTTTCTGTTCAAGTATCCTTTTTTCTCACATTTTTATTAAAAAGTTATAAGGAAGAATTTTTAAATCACAGTAAATCACAGTAAATCTTACGAATACTTTTTATCCCATATATCAAATATCTATTAAGTGATGTCTAAGACAAATTTCTAAAACCTTGCTTCAGTATTTTCTAGTGAACTTTTTTTTATATGTTATTGTATAACTTGTTGCTATTCATACACCGTAATAACACAGTTTATAAAAGTATAGTTCCAATAGCATTTTTGTGTAATGCATTCACATCTACATCTACAGATGACCTAAACCAGAATACAAAGTGCCACTGAATCCAGAGGGAGAGGAACGAGTGAAGAGGGACAAGCAGGGTGCGAGCTGGTGGCACAGTTTATCATTTTATTTTCGCTTTACAAATTTTATTTTGGATCAAATCCAAACCGAGAAGAGATGTACTTTACAATCATGAAATGGATGTGGTCAAAATAACACAAGAACAGCTGGTCTCATTAAAATGAGTTACAGATGGCAGAAATCTTGTAATAGCAATCTAACAAAATTTGGTAGAAAAATTGTATGATCTGACTTATCTATTCACTGTGAGTGTATTCCTGCAGATGTGGGGAAAACAACTTCTGCTCTCTCATATCTAATTTCTAATTTGCTACTCCAGTAATATTTACTGTGTGAAATATATATATATTTATTTAGACTTACTCCACAATTATAATCAAATATAAGAAATAATTACACAATATTTTCATATTGAGTTCCCATAGTGTTTTTTCTGGGACATATGGTATTATTACATCATGAAATTAAAAATTACACAGTAAGTTAATGCAAGCCAGTATCTTACACTGACTCTGATGAAGTGGAAGAAGAAAGTAAAGAAATACACTAAAGTACCACCTTACTAAGGTAAGTAGCTTGAATTGGATGAAATTCGAAGTCCCTTTTTCTATGATGTGGAAATATGAATGTATGTTTGTGGAAATATGAATTTATAAAACAGATTAGACAAATTATTTTCTGAAATATTCCTTTCTCCCTATTACTGTCTTCTGCAGAGTGATTTTCTCACAACTGTTTTCTGAGTGTTTCAAATCTGAGGGGCACATTCCGAACTCAGTTATGTGGCTGTAAATACTGAGTAACTGCCCTGAAGTTACTGGAATGACTCCAGGGTTCATTACCTCAGAAGTATGTGAAACATGTGTCCTTTTCTCCACTACGGAGACAAATGAATTTTACCAACCCAAGTGAGACAGGGAACTCTTTCTAATTATATTTTATACCATGAACACAAATGTCATGTTCTCCCTCTACATGCAGAGTCTTTAGCAGTAAAGTACATTTATTATATGTTCTACAAGAACAAGGAAAGAAACAAAAAAGCCCACCTCCTCATGTCCTTGCATGCAAGTAACGCAGCAGTGCTAAAGCTAGCCTGACTCTGCATCCCTGCACTTTGAATATTGCTGCTGACATGCTCAGAGGGTTCACCTGAAAAGGGATGGCAAGTGTAGGCCCTTCGTATAAAGGCATATTTAAATAGAAGGTCATTCAAGATAATTCTGCCTATGAACAAGACTTCATTTGAGTCAACACATTTTATAATTACATGTTACCCGTAAAGTGAATTTTTGGATGTTATTTTCTTTGATATCTTTATGACTCATAGTTCAGTTGAGCAAAGCAAGCTACAATTTGCTAATGCAAGTGTGTACAAATTTGAAACTGGTTAGGTCGGGTGTGTCTGCCTATAGAAACATACATTTTCTTCTAGTTTTCAATAAATGTTACTGATGCAAAATTATCTGAATACTTCCAGTATTTCACAGTTTGAATACCATTCCTTCAAAGTTAATTCAACTGGGTAATTGCTAAGGTTCAGAACAGAAACTGCAACAATTCTGAAAAAAGCAGTAACTGAGTAAGAAGTTGTCTATCTTGATCAGGTCACCTAGATTATATAACCAGTTGGCAGCAGTTTATGACATCTTTTGTACATGCAGGCCCGCTTCCCTCACATATCCTATGGAAAGCAGGGGGCAACTGGTTTTCATTTGAGAGAACTAAGAAATTCCTTTTGTTTTGCTTCAGGCTGTAGCTCATAGTTTGGAGAGCTTGGAGCGAATCGAATCTACTCCCTGTTTACCACTTTGCAAAGACGAAGGAAGCACAGCCTACAGCTCATTTCTAGTGCTACGTGGAATGTTTCCAGCACGATTTGCAGGGACTCATAGTACTACAGTTTCTGCATGAAATGGACAAGTTAGACAAACTCACCAGATACAGTGAAGAGTAGCAGCCTGTAGGCACTCACAGCTCTACTCTCCCTTTCAGTGCTTTGGGGTTTGGCTCAGGCACTGGAAGAATAGGGCACTCCTAATCTGAGAGTGGACATCTCTGAAGCATGGGTAACCTACATAATGCGAGAGAGTCTGTAAACTGCTTTGGTTATGCTAACAGCCAAACAAGTCATCTGCAATCCCCAGAAGCAGGAAAAAAAAAAACAGGTAGTTTGATCTAAATCTATTAGAACAAAAAAGCTCTCTTCTAGTTGAAAATGTAGTCTTTAAATTCTTACTGTCCTGCCCTCAAAGCTAGTACAGCTGTTGACTATTACCAATTCAGAACTGGAATGCAACTGTTGTCATCCCAGTATAAAAACAAACTCAACAGTTGTTGTGGAGTTTTATCTGAACTTTCAGGAAAAAAATATTAAAATGTAGGTCAAATTTAAATCTAAATAGCTATTCCCAGTGCATTTAACGGTACTTTTTTAAGTCTTGATTTAACAATCATACAGTTGAAATATATTTTATGAGAAAAGTAAGAATTACAAATCAACATTTCAGCTTACTAATTCAACTAATTCGCTGCTTTGCAATATAATTTGTTTCATTCATACATTTATAAATATGTTGAAAAATAATTGTCATTTGCTTTCTCAAAATAAATGTTTTTTTCATCTACGAATACGAATGTTTCAGATGAACTGAGTAATTAATATAATATCTAAAACTGTGATTATTTTAATAAACACAAAGCAAGACATTGGACTAAGTATGACTCCAACTGTGAGTGATTTATAGTGATAAAAATATACAGATGCCATCTGTACCAACAGAAGAACACTCATCACAAACTTGTTTTCTGGTAACACTTCCCTTTCATTTATACTGAAATGAGCGCTACTATTTTTTTAATGATACTGACAGTAAAATATGGCTACTTTTAAAATGAGTAACATAACCGTAAGAGAAATACACTGAAAACTGAATCAAAATAAAATTCCTGAACTAAACTGAATTAAAATTCCTTATGGGTTCCTTCCAACTCGGGATATTCTATGATTCTATGAAAATACTCATTTGACTTGCCTGAGGCCTCCAGGATGTATCATTGAACGCTCACCAAATATTAAGCTACGTTTGCCAGACTAGCTATGCTAGCTTAGTAGCTGCATCCATACTAAGAGTTTTTGTTGGGTGTAACACCCCCCACCCCTCCCTGAGAAATTCAAAACAAAACAAAAAAAACCTACCTCAACCAAAATGGCAAAAGCTTTAAGTTCAGAACCCAGCCTAAGTCATTAGTCTGACCTCATCAGCTTGTCTGTGATACGTTTGCCAGCATCTCTGCCAGTTCAGCATTAAGCAAGAGAGCCATGGGGTATGCACCAGGGAAACTAGGGCAGGTAGTGAGAACACAGTGATAAATATCAGTCAACTTCAAATACTAACAGCAAGATCAAAAGAAAAGTACAATTTAAATAAAATCTGCACATGGAGAACTTCATTAGCAGCAGTTACAGAAACAGATATGATACCCAAAGCATTATTAATTTACAACTACGCACCAGATACTGAGAGTTTTGAGAATGATGAGAATTACCATTACCTGTATAGGCGTAATAAACTGATGGTAAGTGCAGTGTGCAGCATAGGTTCTAGCATACCCCCTGCTGAGTATGCAGAGCCACAGCTGTGCTGTCATTGCCTTGCATTCTTAATTCTGAGTTTGATGCCGAACTTCACTGGATGCAGTGAGGAAGGCAGATTACATACTCTTACAGCCTCTTTTTAAAAAATTATTATCATTGGCCTTAAAATACCTCTATTCAGTTTGAGGTTCTAAAATACGACACGAATGTAAATAAAAGTACAAAGTAGATCCATATTTATTTCTGATTTGTCTTCTGCAACCATCCTTCCACCCCCACTTCTTTCAGTTTTCCAGCCCTTCCAAATTTCCTTTGTATCAAAAAACTGACAGATTTAGCTCCTGAAAACTTCAAGATAGTTTTCTTGTTGAAATTTAGGAAAACAGAACAGCTGTCATTCAATCATACTTCAGCAAGTGGCAAGCCTGTTCACTTCCAAATGTTTATTCCCCAAGAATCAACACTTCAATGGCATGTCCTACTGACATGTCATAAAAAACACATTCAGATCTGTCAGACGTGGAACAAACATGTCCCAGAGCCTGGGGTTCCAGAGTTCCTACACATCTGATGTTTAAGGTATTTTTAATATCTCTTCACTGTTCTAAACTGTAAAGATTTTTTGATCCAGTGGTTCACTGTTAGATTATTTGTATACCTTCTTGGAGTAAGATTTGACAATAATTCTACCTAAGGCAGTTCACTACATACAGCCAATGGTAATGAGTAAGCAGCAACAGTTGCTACAAGCTGAATCAATGAAGCTGCTCCTTTCTTGCAGATGTTATGATTCTGGGGTCCAAACAGGACCATACTAGTCTGCTACACTCAAATCCAAGATCTTTTTCCTCCTTAATCAAATTGTGACGCTAAGCTTTTTCTTAGCAGCTGGCCAGGAAGCAGTCATTCATGAGTTCTCTTTGACATTATTGTGAAGGTTCTCACTAAACCTTCTAAGACGAAGTATACCGAATGCAGTACAAAATCCAATTTATCAAGGAATAGGGAAAGACATATCTAAAACTCAGTTCTTGATAGCTTTTCCTATAAGAAATGAAATAACTTCGCGATTCCATAAAAATATCACAGAAATGAAAAGGGAGTTTACTGCTCTACATAGAAGACAAAATCCAGCAGTTTAGTTCCCATCATTGAAGCCACACTACTCATTCTAATGGGGGCGGATTTTAAGTTCAAACTGATGCTTCTATTTTCACTATTGGATTTTCCACACTAGTGAAATGCCAGTTAGGTGTTAGGAAGAACTGCAGAAACAGCTGATCTAAAATTATTTTCTAAAATGGCATTTTCTTTCTGGACACAAATAAAAATTGTTTGTAGAGATGTATCTGTATAATGCAATAACATGACTTACAATCCGTAACTGGATAGATGCAGTGGAAAATTCCATATAATGCTGCCAAATGCATTCCTCTAAACTTCTTTTTCTTGCAAAAAAGGGGTGGAAGTTTGCTTCAGGTAGCTGCGCTCACCAACACCACCAGCTGAACATCACTGAGAACAATACAGCAGAAATCATTTAAATGTGAGCAAAGACTGGAAGAGAAATGCTAATTTGACAGTATTTGATATATACATTTATAGAGATAAAGGTTCCAACATGTACCAACAGTTTTTGTACTTCCATACCCCCAAATTAATAGAGAATGTGTTCTAGCTATCTTTGGGTAAAAATGCACATAGAGAAAATAATTGACTCTTGAGGAAAAATGTCACTTTATAATTTGTGTATAAAACAACTCATAGTTTGAAGAATAGACAAAGTGAACAAATACTTTCTTCTATCTCCTGAAAAAGCAGACCAAATATTGTAATTCACTAATCTACCAAATTCCATTGTAGTTCCCGTAATGGGTATGTAATTCCATTCCATTATCCACAGCGACACTTCTCACAAGGACTGCTGGGCCTCAAATTTTGTCTCCATTTTACGGAAACTTGTCCTGCTTAGTTACTTTACTGCTCCCACAGACTTCACCTTTTATCTACAAATGGCCACTCTTAACACTTCTGTTTAAAATCTGACAATTTTTATTTAATTGAAAGAAAAATGCCTAATCAAAGCCACTGAACATAAGCAATTGCGACATATGGCTCCCCAGCTGGGAGAGTGTCTGACCAACGTATCAGCAATTTGAGAGACAGAGACAAACAGCCCCATCAAATACCCTTTCACCGAGGGACAGGTGCACTGGGATGGAAGCCAAAAGCCCATGCTTCAAAGACCCAATTATTGAGCAAAACCATACGAAGGCAGCAGGTATTGTTCCCCCATTTTACAAATGAGGTTAGTAAGAGGTTGCACAAGAACCCTTTTGGAAATAGCTGGGAAGGAATCCATATGTCTGTTATGACAAAACCTATTTTCATCCACTTAACTGACACTCAGAAAAAAACTAATCCAAATGTATGCTGCTGGCTTTGCAAGGCATGCAGACACTTACACTTTTATCACCAGCCTCAGTGTAAATATTTAGCCTATCACAAACTATTACAGGGTTTCTGTGAACATTTCACTCAGTATGGCTCTCTTTCCTCCTATTTTCTTTGGGATTATGACCACACACCTTTCAACGACGTGATGCTATTTCCCTCAAGGCTGAACGGGAACAAACCTGCTGGTAGGAAATAGAGCAACAAGATGGTAGAGAGGGGAACAAGAATCTGAACACAAAAGTGGTGGATAAGAGATTATCAAATTGAATCAGATGAATGCAGGAACTTTGTGGGATGAAGCAGTTCACGGGCATGGGGAAGGAAAAGACGGGGAGGGGAAAAAAAGAGGCTGCACTGGATTGCTGGACAAGGAAAGAGGAAGGAAGCAGAGAAGGACAGTAATGAGGGGAGAGAATTGCAGATGCGTATGTCAGCAGCTGAGATGTCTGACAAGTATACAGAAACTCCCCCTAAGAAGCTGCAAGGAAGCCAAAATTGGGAATTATTTAAAAAAAAAAAAAAAAAGAATTTGAGCATCAAAAATAAATTTAAAAATAATCACAGTGATCACATTTTTCCAGAGATGCAAAATTCATAAAACAGGTTAAAATATGTTTCATTAAAATGAATGTCTTAAAGGCAGACTTGGTACGATTTTTGAATTTATGGAACCAGAATTGTCTGCCTTCAAATGTATATAAAGCCTTGTAAGTGTCTGAATAAACATATCCAATTTCAGTCCCAGAGCATATGCCAAGTATCTTGGACACTTTCAACAGTCTTTCAACTTCTATTTTCAGTCACAGAATATTTAAAATGCAATGTAATACTTGTTGTATTCAGATGTCAGTCAAATCACATGGCAAAATTGATTTTCAATACATACTTTAGAAGAGCTGACGGTAAGAAAGTTAGAGAACACCTCCCTCTACTGTTCCTTTCTTGTAAAAAAATGCTACTTAAGTCATTTTAGATCAAAAGCTGAAAATAGAAAAATATATTTAACATAGGAAAAAAATGTATTTTTCATGTTGCCTTTTTTTTTTTTTTCCCTAAAAGCAAACCACTAAGTCTACTAACCTCTGGCTCAGCAAAACATGAGAGAGAGGATTGTAAACTATATTCAAAGGGAAGCATGTAGTCTGGGAAAGGAAGAGAGGCAGAAAAGAACAGACAGGCATCCCAGTGGGCGTACTGTCACATGTATTTGGACTGAGCAGATCTAGCATAATCTGGGCATGAGACACTCAGGTGAAACAGGCAATATTCAGCTTGGGTTAGTACTTCAGGGATAGACTGTTCCAATTTTCTTAGGTACTAAAAAAAAGAAAAAGAAAGAAAGAAACAAGCACTTATTTCTATTCCGACCATGTCTACGTTCAGGCTTTAGACCTTAGGGGTCAGCCAGCCACCTGCATCCCAAGCCCCTGAAAGCTACATTCCAAGTGCCAAGACTTAAGCTCCAGAAGCCAGCGTAATCAATCAAATAAGGACACAGAACTGCCACACTGGCCCTGAGCATCCCGTCTTTATCATGTCTGGTAGCAAACCCTTAGGGAAAGAGTGTAAGAAGCAGGTTAGACAGAGTGATCCTTCCTCAGATACTCTGCCCTCGCTTCTGATAGCCAGGAGTTTGGGACCAAGATTTAATCTAGGCTGTTGTGTTTTGTAGCAACTGATAAACTCCGGCTTCATTAATTTTCTCAATCTCTTTAGATCCTTTTTATCCTTTTGACCTTAATCACTCTGTTCTAAAAGTTCTAAGGTTTGTGGAAAAGTACTTCCTTACTTCCTTTTGCTTGTTTTAAAACAGCACTCTGACAATTAACCACTTTGGGGGGCTTAAGCAAAACAGTGAATAAGCATTCTGAATTTATTTTCAATTCCTTCTTCATTTTATAGACAGTTACCATATCTCCCTTCTCTTTGCTACTAAGCTTTTCCATGGAAAAAAAAATATTTTTAGAGGTACGTGTGTATAATGACCTTAGTACTTGTAGTCCATAATGCAACACAAAACCTTTTCCTGAAATGATGGGAACTGATGTTGTTTTGTTAATTTTGTTCCAAAAATCCATTCTTACTTGACCCCTTCCAGTCAACAGACTATGGAACTAATTTCCTCATTAGATATTTATCATTATTTCTGTACAAGGTAGGTATATGCAGTGTACATTTTTCAACTCTCTTATCTACGAATATCAAAGGGAAATTTTAATCTCATCTATACTTGGTCTTTCAGCAAGTTATTTAAACTGTTGCAAATTAATTTGAAACTCTGTTACAGGGGAAAAAAAGAAAAAAAAAAACTTAACTACCAGGGCCAGCTAAGTAACACCTAAACCATTTCAGCCAGAATGCATCCAGCTCACCTGAAAGCTAAAGAAAGCCCAAGGTACTACGTTTTCTTAAACTCATTTACTTCTATATTTTTAAGAAGCCAACCACCGTAAAATCACATAGCCCCAAAATTTGGTGTCAAAGGAAGTTCTTCATCCTCTGCCTACTGAAATACATCAAACTTATCGCTTGCAGGTCACAATTATCATCACTAGTACACAATATTTAATAAAGCAAACAGAAAATAATGTTAAATGTTATTATAACATTATATATTATATATATAATTATATATACATTATATATATGTGATTATATATTATAACATAAATAATGTTATAATACCACTGAGTGGTATAGAACGGTGATAAATGTCACACGCTGTTTAATCTTATTTTACAAGGAGCTAAATGTTCTGCTGCTACGTTTGTAGCTTACGTCACTGGCATTTGTGCCTTTTCTCATAATTCCTCCAAAAGCACCAGTCAGAGACCAAATCCCGCTCGCAGGCATGGCAACATTTCGATGTAGTGCTCGTAATGTAAAGAGTAGAAATCGTTCAAAGAAGAAACATAAGCAGCAGAATAATGCTGTGCCAGCAACCTTAATTTGACTTTCGTGCGTGTAGACACCATCAGTCCATGGTTAATTACGCAACCACGTAATTTACCCCTTATTTAGTGTGGAAGATTAGGAGTGCTCAGCACATGCAAATACTCGGTATTTCTCTTAATCTTTGTAGCTCTGTGTGCTACAGTCTACTTTATTTACTCCATCCAAAAACTGAGTATAGAACCATAGTATTTGGAACTTATTGCTAAGTTTTCTTGCAAGTACTAATTACCTTACACATGCAGTTCTCCCAGAACATAAAATTACATTATAAATCCTGTTTTGACAAACTGAGACAGTGACGCACCCCAAAACACAATGAATTGCTGGAAAAGTGGAACCGGGAGCCATGTTTATGTTTGTCTCTTTACCAAGAGGAGCAAGTTTTCACAGCTCATACTAAGTTCACTGGCAGCCCTAAAAATCTAGGACTGTGCATCTCAAAGGACCTCGACTTGGACTGCTCTTTTTCTAGGTGACAACGTGCCAAAATTTCATTTGAAATGTTTGCTGGGTACCCTTAGAGAAGTCCTTGACAAGGAGAGGACATGACTGACTTCTCTTACAGTCCTCTGGTTTGTTATTTTTATTTGGTTTGTTTAGTGCACTGGCCACTTCCAGTGTAAATAGAGAGCTGCCCTGACATGCAACAAGCTCACAGCATAAACCTCAGTCCGGCTCTGAAAGCTGGTTACCTGCACACAGACCGAAGAGGCGCTGTGCTACACAATTACTATAATCTTTACATATCATGTATTAACAGAAGAAAAAATCCTTATGCAAACAATTCCCAAGTAACCAACACTGAACTCTTTGACTCAGCTTTCTAATACATTGGATTATCTTTACTATTGTTTTTTAATTTAATAAAAAAACAAAAGTACAATTAAAGTCCTTTGAATAAAGCATCCTCATCAGGATTTGAATCTGAAAACACCAAGCTGAAGCCACCACCAATGCACATCACTAGCTCTGCTACACTGGAAGCAACAAAAGCTAACTTCAACGTATTTGTTCAGATGCTAAAGGGGGATGCCTGAACAACCTCACGTTAAAGCACAGCCAAAGCCCAAGCTGTGGCATGTTTTCTGCTACACGTAGGGTGTTCTTTGGATGGGGCATGTCCCATCCTCTTAAACATTAACAAGTTCACACAATGGACATGAGGCACTGATTAACAACAGCCTAACAAGTTCTGCACACTGCGGAACACAAACATTGCTTGATATATACAGCATTAACACGCTTAGTCGCATGTTACCATTTGCATTTGCCCCTGCTTTAGGTGTTTTAATCTTACTTTTGAGAAATGAGGACAGCCACAGCCAGGACAGTCCAGATCCATCTAGCACGTAGGGAGCCAGGAGACCGGCTGCTGGGGCCGTGCGAGAGGGCTCCCTCTGGGCAGCACTGCTGCAGCTGCTTCGCGCTCTCTCGTAGCTCCAGGGGTTAAAGTCAACAACTGGATTCTCTCTTTCTCCAAGAGGTGCTTGGAGAGGTGCTTTACCGCATGCTGCTATGCTGCCTGGCAGACCAACCATGTGGAGAATGGCTGAGGAATTTTGCTATGCTATCAGAAGTACACTGAACAATGTGGGAGTGGCATAAATTGTCTTTTAACAAAAAAGCAAGATGCATCTCCCTACATTTTTCTCACCAGAATGGCCTTCAGGTTAGGGCACAAAGGTAGATAAGAATAGCTCTTTCACATCGGAAAGCCCTGAAGATTACTATCAGCTTCCCTTATCTGCCAATAAATGCCTAATGGCATATTATCTCTCCCTGATACTGGATGCCTAAATAAAAGCTCCTCTTCTTTGAAAAGCAACTATATGCACTCTTCCCTTACTTTACCTTTCTTTTGTACCTGGGCTAGTTTTTGGAAAACTACTTTTAGAACTGCCAGGCCAAGGAAAACATCTCAAAAATAATAAAGGGAAATCCAATGGCAGATAGTTTCTGTCATTTTTTAACATTTCCAAGACACAATTCGTAAGCTCTCACTTAATGCCAGATGAGAAAGCACAGAAGATACTGTACCTCACTATTTGAAATGCTAAAAACAA
Source organism: Cygnus olor (assembly GCF_009769625.2). Lineage (NCBI taxonomy): Eukaryota > Metazoa > Chordata > Aves > Anseriformes > Anatidae > Cygnus > Cygnus olor. Next base: position 2,839,133 of record NC_049181.1, read on the forward strand.
TGCCAAAACTTTTGCAAATTAAATGAATTCTGAATAGTAAAAAACAAAACAAAACAAAAAAAACATTATAGATATTCAGGAAGTTTTTCCGTGATAACAGCTTACTCTACAGAGCCCGGTATGATATTTTCAAATAAAAATACAGTTCCCTGTTTCTTCGAATCAAAACGTTAAAAATTTATGCCAACAAATATGACTACAAAACAAAGAAACTCACTTTTAAAGAGTCTCTAGTTCAGGCATACGATCAAATGGGTAAAAATTACATCAAACAGAATTTTGACGTTTTTATTTTTCCTAAAGGACTTTCACGCTTATATTAACTAAATATAGTGCTTAATACATCCTCTTTTAATATGAATCCAGGACAGTGTTTTGAACATCCTTTGTATGCAAGCGTTCATAATAATGTAGTATTTTCTAGCATTATATGTAGCATATAAGGAACAGAAATGGTGAAACTTTGGGACCTTATTTCCACTCAAGGCAAGCTGAGTTTTCAGTTGTCATTTAATTTATGGAATGAGAGCTCACATTGCCTACAGGTAGGATGCAGAGAAATGTTTGCTTTGTGAAATCTAATAAAAAGAGTTTGGAATTATTTCTAAATGCTAATATTATGTAAAATTTGCATTTCTGCATATAAAATTCACTTTTTAATGTTATATTGCAATAAAATCAAGACACACATTGTGAACAAGACTTTCAGACCAATTAGGCATACAATTACATGTGCAGAAGGCATGCACAATTGTGCAGCTAATTTGCGCATGAAATTACTTTGATTGCACATACTAATTGGATAAATGTGTGTGCAAATGCCAGCAGTCATTTGTGCTAGCAATTATCCAGTGTGCATACATAGTCATGGCAACTGCATGCATAAATTAGATGCGCTCTTGCATACCTAACTGGCCTTGGTTTATAATCAGAAATCCTTTCTTCTTTTTTTTTTTTTCCCTTCCATCAGGTCATTTGGATACAATATTTATGGGAATTTTATATTTATTTCTTATCCAGTTGAGAAAAAACTATGAATATAGACAAGATGAACAGAACAGAGTTCTTTTATAGAGACACAGCACCTGAAGTCTTCTCTTGATAAAAGAGAAGATGAGAAATATATAGCAGTATAAAACACAACAGGAACACGTTCAAATATATTTTCATGACACTAACCTGAGTAAGAATTTTTAAAAAAATATTTGTAGGTAATGATTTAAAAAATTAGTGCGAAAAATTTTCTGTACTCAGGTGGAGGTTTTAGGTAATTCTTCTAGACACAACTACCATGCTTGCACACTTAACAAGTTCAGTGTTCACAACCTTTAATGTGCAAAATTAAAAAAATAATTATGCAAATTAGGAAGAAATTCTTCCATTTATAAGTGGTGGTTTGGAGATAAAATACATATCTAGACGTACATATAGGTAGGAGCTCAAATCCCAAATGAATCCTTAAAAGAATCAGTTGTTTACATTATTTCTTTCAAATCTAAAGAGCTCTCTAAACATATATAGATAAATAGGAAAATGTATTTCAATAATAATCGACTTTACAAAAGAATCTAGTGGAGTTTTGAAATTCCATAGGAAAAAGGTCCTATGTCCTTTAAATGTCCACAGTCCTTTAAATCCTTGGAAAATCCTAATCCAAATGGATAGTGAGCAGGATGAAGAAAAGCGTAAGGATGAAGTTGGGGTAAACCAAATATTATAAATCTGTAACAGCTTCCTCCCTCAGTAATTGTCTTCAGTTCTGGTCCCACTCTTTTCAAAACAAAACAAACAAAAAACATCCCAAACCAAACCAAACCAAAAGTATACAGAACAGACTAAAGGGCTCCAGAGAAGAGCAATAAAAATGATCAAAGATATGAAAAAAATCTAACAGGAGACTGAAAAACAGGATTTTTTCTTTAAAGTTGATATGAATAAGAGAAGGTAAAGAGATAAGATAGTAAATGTTTAAAGAAGGCAAGTTAACAGTTTCTATTTACTCTCATAATAAAAGGACAAAGAGGCATAAAATTGCAGTTTGTATTCCTGTTTTGTTTGTTTGTTTGTTTGTTTTTAATAGTGGCTTCATTATTGCATATTTTCCCCTCCCTACTTCTAGCAAATCTTCATTCTGTTTTCCAATTTTCACTGAAAATGCTCTGCCTAATACAAAATTATTTATTTATTTAACCTTCAAGGTAACCAGAAAACACTCTCTTTTGGACTTGTCTTTAAGGTCAAAGAAGTTAGGGTCGGCTAGGCTAGTTTATAACCTGATATAACACATTTCCATCAAGACCTGTCAACAGTCCTTATGCCTGATACATGGCAGTTTCAAGGCACAGATTGTGAGTTGACATACTCCATCTTTTTATAAACCACAGCTTTCAGCATCCCTTCATCCACTCACATGTACTTTAAAAAAGATGGAGATCTGAACCAAAACAAAGTTTTAATCTTCTGTAAAGATGTCACTAAATCTAAAGTTACGCTAAAAAATCACTCTACTCCTATAGTAACTAAAAAGCTTAAGAATCCCAAGAACACACACTGAGGTTTTGCTTATGTGGAAGACCACATGCCTCTCATGAGAGAAAAGGCAACTTCAGAACAAATCCTTTCATTGCTTAGTTCAATACAGCAATAGTGGCAGTGTGCTTGAAGCTACTGGAAAAGCATTGATCATAAGCAATTTGCCCCAAAATCATGTGGTCATAATCAGCACATCCACACAAAACATATTGCATTACTGTATACTAGTACAGATTGATAGTTAACAGATACTTACCATAATTATATATTGTGGTCTGTTTTTTTTTTTTCCCTTTTCCTGAATTAGTAGTTAAGAACACTGTAGCTGTCAAAAATTTGATAACAGAAAATACCATACTGATTAGCTAGCTATCTTTCTTAAACTATGTATATTACTACATCCTAAGAGCTTTGATCTAACACAGAAGGCTTAGCAAATGCCATTTGTAAACTAAGTGAAAACGTCTGAAAAAAAACAAACCAGCCAACCAAAAAAAAACAAACCAAAACAAAAAACTGTTAAGAAATGTAGAATCTGGGTCTACAATCAACATTCAAAGCAATAACATTCTTAGCAGTCACCGATGAATGGAAAAAATGTATCTACACTGCTAAAAATTTTTTAAATTCTATTGTGAGCTTCAAAACGAAATGAAAGAACCAGAAAGAGCTTCAAACTGATTGTCTGTGTGCATCCTCCTGAGCAGACCCTCAAAATTGTTCCATTTCTCTGACCAATTAATAACCACTTCTCTTAAAAATCAATTGGAAAGAAAAGACAATAAATAATAATAATAAAAAAGAGACCCTCCACGCCTAGAGATATTAACCTCTTTCACACCTGATAATCCCTTGGCACATTGTTACGTCTTGTGCAATGAACAATAACTAGCAATTGTTCTCTAAACATCTGTTCTGAACTGCTCACGATGTTACAGGTCTGCATTTCTTCTGCAAGCGCAGAATTCTGACCTGTTCAGTCCATCCTTGTGAGGAACCTGCCCCATATTGCTGAGGATTTCACTGCCTTCTTGCGGCTTTCCCAATTTTTCAAAATGCTTTTGGAAGTAAGGGTATTTCTGAGCTGAGATGTATGTGAACTTCTTAACTAATGAGACCTTTCACTGAAAGGTGTCTGCCATGCAGACAGTAACTGCCTTAAAAAAGGCAGAAGGGTGTTTTCCTTTTGTGTTTTCCATTTTCTCCTTACGAGTGACCCCTGGGCATGCATAGCAGCAGCACTGAAGTGACATTTTCAAAGAAATACCATAACCTTTGTCTTGACTGCTTAGAACTGAGTTACAATTGCCACCCTGAGCATTTTTTGAAGTTATTTTCACTCCCGCATACAGTTTTACTTCATTTTTTTTCCCTTAAATTAAAAACCCTTAATTTTATGGGATATGCATCTGTAAACAAAACTAGCTTCTTAAGATATCTAAATATCATGCGATTCTGTGGAGGTTACAACCTCCTTCTCGAGTTTTCTGGTCTGTAAAATGGGGATGATATCAGCCGTATTTATGAGGTTTGCAAGTGTGAATCATCCCACAGACATGTGCTAACAACCGTATTACAAAAATGCTACCAAAACTAACAAATTATGCCATGTCTTAAGCTCCATAATGTTGAAAGGAGGTGGGAGAGGAGGTATTTGGATTTTGATAGCTTTTATATCATAATAGAGATGGAGGGATTGCAGTTTCAAAACTTGTTGATATGCATGGAACTTCCAGAAGCTCCTCTTCTTTCACTGCATTACATCTGTCATGGCTACTCTCTTCTAGGACATAGAAAAATGATTCAGCAGAAATTGGAGTTCCTCATTTCTATGCTGCAAGGGCTCATATTCATTTTCAGGGCAGTTCACAGCTTCAGAAAGATAGTTATTGTTAGCATGGACCATTCCTGAAAACTGAGCTGCCCTGCTGAGGACACTCCATCACCAAAATCACAGTTGTCCTGCTCCTGTGTAAGTGATGCCCTGCTGGCCTCGCAGCCTATTAGATTGCTCCAACAAAATGTGTCCCACGTCACTTAGTGCTCCTGAACCCTGAATTTTGAGTTGTCTGCTGCCATCAAGTGTGAGACAATTCTCTTCGTTTTCTCTCCAGATGGCAGTGTTCTCTACATACAGCGCAGAAATGACTCTAAAATAGTCTGTTAAATTTCTACTCATAGAAAGTGTCTTTAAAAATGATTAAAATTCCTATACCTTCACTTATGTATTATAACTACCCAGGTTCTGCAGAAGCATGAAGGAAAAATTCAACTCTGACACTGATTAAGAAAACTAGTTTTGTTTGTTTGTTTTTGCAACAGATTTAATTTTAACATTCCTTCCACAGCAATAATGTGAACTGGCACATGTAGTTAAAATAAATACCACAGATAGATCTTATGACTATTTACAGCTGGAGCTGCAGCAGTTTTACTAGAATTCTGAACTTTGAAGTGGTTGCACAGAAGAGACAGACAAAGAGTCTTGGGTTCTTGCATTATATTTTGTTTTCGGTGAGAAAGACCAAAAGAGAGTATGGAGAGTTTGAAAGCAAAATGGAGGAACTGTGACAGTGGCCAACTGCAATCTCTATCCCCCATTGTTTCATATTCAGTGAACTTTTTATTTATTTCTCAGTTTCAGCCCTGAGCCATAATTTTGTATGTATCCAGCTTGAAGTCTGACTACATTTCAGCATTTGTATTTTTTTTCCTCTGGAAATATTACATTAAGTGGTATAAAATGACACAGTAGCCCTCAGAGCCAAAAGTCATAAAGTCATCTTCAGCAGTAGATATAAAAATTCTGAAAGTATTAAAAGGCTTTTTTTTTTTTCTTTTACATTCCAGTTTAGGCACAGCTTACTTCTTGAGGCAGCCTCAATGGAAAGAATAAAAGGAGAGACGAGAGCTATGTTTCAGTTTAGTTTCACTTCAGTGACCACTGTTTTTTTATCTAACAGAAAATCTCTTTCAATTCCATTCAGTTTCTTGCACTCTTCTGTCCATATGCTATTTCCCACCAAGTAAAACAGTTTTGTAGATTGTTGTAGAAGAACTTATATCATCACAGCAAATAGTTTGGGCATTTACATTTCTACTCCTCAAATTTCTCCTGAGAGACTGCTCTCTTGAGGCACTGGTTTTGACCACCTATTTTCCAGGATATGTTTTCAATAATTTCATACATTAAAACACATTTCTGTAACCAGGACAATAATATTCAGAAGTTACCACATATTTTAAACTTCAAGGGCAGAAATTATCATTAAATGAGATATTCTGATTTTCCGTGTCATAGTCACAGAATTTCAGCCATTTATTCCAGCCATGTGTTAGATGCCTTTTATGCTCACGTTGATGGAGACTGAACTGCCTTACTGGAGACTTTTTGAGAAAGAAAAGCCATCAGTTTCTCAGGTTGCTTCTTTAACAGTTTTGAATTATAAGTTTACTTTGCTACAAGTTCTAGCCCTTGCTATGTTTGCATTAAAGAGAATTTAGTAAACAAATCTTGATCCAATGAAGGTACTCCTATACCAACAGTTATCCTGCTAAGTTCTTTTGGAATAGCTTAGCAAGCCAGCCTCAAAGGCTCTAATTTGCAAGTGCATCTCTAGCCTGACTCATGTTTTAAGCTTCTCTCTACATTCTGTAAGTTCTTCAACACTGTTTACAATTAAAATACTGGAATATAATGAGAACGTACTACAGAATCAAAAATAAAAACATAATACCCTCGGCAGCACACAGTCATTTTTATGCGATTAGTTAAGATTTGGTATATCCTATTTTACATAGCATTTGCTGGGAATTTCTACTGAGCCACTTACCACTATTATCTTTAAAGCCTTTTCAAAGTCACTTCCTTCGTGGACATAGGTTATAACTACAGAATGGACACTATTTTCCCTGCTCTACAAGAGTTCATTTGACTATGGCAGCATTACCATGTGTTTTATTATAATGGCTGATGCTTACCATTACAAGCCATATTACTATGCATAATGGCTCTGTCCTTGTCAATGCTTATTAAGTCATAATCATTTTGTCAGTGGCAAATGTTCTGAGTGGTAGTATAATATTTATGTTACATTATTGATAAGAATATTGAAGAGCATAATACTCTTCTACCCTGCCAGAAATGCTGCCTTTCAAAGACTATTTCCCATTGTTATCTTGTTTTTGAGGTCTCTTAACTGTTTTATATCCACGTGCACTATTCATAATACTCTGATAATCCATGTGTACTATCCATAATACTCTGGTAATTTATTGTGTTCTAGCAAGGACAACAATTTTCCTCTAAAATCTGTATTTATTACATCTGTTCAAATACCTATTCAACATTAATCCCAAAGAATTATATAAATTTTAGTCTAATGATACTTGTCATCCATAAAATATTGCTGACTGTCAAAAGGAATGGAATGGAATTCCATACAAACTTTTGCTTTTCCATTTTTTGCCTGGGATTACTTAGGTTAAGCAACCTCAAAGTAGCTCCAAATCAATCATGAACTCTAGTATCAAACAAAAACTAGAAATTCAGTCTGGTAGAAAAAGATCAAATGAGCACTTGAAAAATATCTAATTTACAACAGATGGAACTGATAAAATTTGGAAGTAAAATGACTAACATTTATTTCTAATGTATATATATATTGAATTTCAAACAAGATTCAATAATGAATGTGTCATATTGAAGCTAAATTAGTATGTAAATAGCACTTAAGAGATGAGAAAGGCAACAATTAAAAAACTTGTCACAAACTGCTGACAAGCCATATTATTTAAAATTAAGTATAAATAATTTTGCAAAAAAAAATAGCAGAGTAAGATTTATAAGCATTTTAAGAGTAGAACAGGCTTCTTCTTCAAAAAAAATCTACACGTTTCAAGAAAAGCTCATTGGAAGCAAACGCTAGGCTTGTTCTAAACATAGAATTACATATAGACAAAATAGGTACTATAGATAAAATATAAATTGAATGACTGCAGCATTTGTATATGCTATTCAAATTAATATTAATAATTAAAAAAATACTAAAAGAATTCTTCACTTTTAAAATGTATCTTTCTTTTGACCAGCTTTCCTTTTTATATTAATCCTACTAAAATACTGCCACTTAAATGGCTGTGTGCGATGAAACAAACCCAGTGCACAGGCTGAGATATAGTATTTTCAGATAGATAAAAATAAGTAATGTATGAAATTTTGACAATTTTGTGGCATTTTTCTTAAACATCTAAGTGTTCTTTTTCATTATCTGAATACTTACAAAATTGCTGCTGAAAACAGAGTTAGCTAAATTCTACCCAGATGACACTACGCATCCATGTATTTTCTCATTCTCTTTGATGAACACCGAGCAGACAACGCAGCCATCTGGTCAGGGAGAAAGAAATTGTGTAAAAATGAGATATGCGTGTGTAAATAAAAGATTGATGAATGAAGCCCTGAAAGCTGAGATGAAAGTAAAGCAGAACAGACAGGTAAATCATTCTGATACTTATGTTAGTGCTGAAATTATGTTCCTCTACCTTTTTTTTTTTTTTTTTTTTTTTCCCCCTGCTGGCAGCAATGCAGGTGACAAAAACTACTTTCAATTTTGCTGCTGACAAGCGCTGGAGGTTAGCAAACTGTTTAGTTCTACTGCTGAGAAAGCATGCTTTCATCAGGAAGAAGTAAGGTAAAGTTTTGGTGTTTTAATTACTTGAGATGTATCCACATACTAGAGTGCTGATAGTTATTTAGCTATGAATCTCCAACTTCGTCACTACCAGAGGAATCTAGGATGGCTTACTGAAACTGAAGAAAGGTTTAAAAAAACATACTGTTTCCAAAGCTGTTCACTTTAACTCAGACACAAAGGGCTAAATACTTCTTTTTGCACAGTTTCAGAAATGTTTTAAGCTAGACTCCTTCCTGGACAAGTCCATGAATTCCCTGTTTTTTAAGTATGTCTAAAATAATAATTTTAGCTGAAATACAATTGAAATAAATATCAAGCAACTCTTTACAGGAAAGGTCTTCTTTTTCTCATGACAATCAAATGATACACCAACTAACCTGGAAAACCCTACCTGATGTGACTCCTGTTCAATTTAGCAGGAGATAAACTACACTCTAAAAAACACGGAACTAGACTCTAAAAAACATTGCCATCACGGAACTCAGTGTTTCCCAACCTTCCTTTTCATTATAATTACCCTGCAAGGTTGCTTCTAAATGGTAGATTTACATTTTGGCAACGAACAACGGTAGTATGCAATAAACCCACTATGGATCCCTTTTCACATAAATAAGCATTATCTGACCTTACTGAAAGTTTATTGAGTACATCTAGAACTACATCACTGTAAGGAGAAATAAATATTAACTACTCATCTAACATCTGAAATATCCGCTGCTTGCTTATTGGTGTATTGGGCATTATACAAATTTGAAGCCAACAGCTGTCTCAGTTCAGTAATCTCTGGCATAACTTTTATGAAACAGACTCGTTTTTATAGATCAGCAGTATCAGTCTTATTTCTTAGTTTATTAAATAACTCATACATCAGTTGATTTTTAGTTAAATTACATGACCATGCAAATCATTATGTTCAAGAAGTTAGGCCTCTTTGATCAGCACGTTCAAGTTCTGTGGATATTGGCTCCCATATTGTTCAAGTTATGACAAATATATTTTAAATAATGACCTCAGCCAATCTTGTATCACCTACAAATTTAAATACATAAATGTCTGCAAAAATGAAGGTACTCAGAACTTCAGAGCAGTAAAGTGACAGAATTCAGCCCTTCTGGCTCAAAAATCACAGGCCTCTGCCATTAGATCTGAAAGACTATTTCCAGTAACTGTCAGCAGCAGCACATCTGCTGCAACTGAACAGCTGAGTCATTCCAAAAAAAGCAAGAATATATACTATGCATATCACTTCGTTTACCAGAATAGTTTTAGGGCTAAGTTTTCAAAGGCAGAAGCGAGCATTGACATCAGCGTCTCCTCTGATTTAAGTCAGGCACCTATTCTAAATTAGAACTTGGAAAAAATCTCGTATGTGTTTACATATTATATTACTGAGCCTAATATTGCTTAATATAGCTATACCAACTATAAAAAACCAATAAAGCCTATTACTGACAATTGCATAGAATCGCTGTAAAATACACTATTACAGCAATGTCTTATGAAGAGATTTCAGTAAGGAGTACATGATTTTGCCATATTTCCTGACACAAAATTAATAAATGTTATTTTGCTAAAATCAGTCAGATATGCAAGTAGTCACATGTAAGAAGAGGTCTTAGCTAAAAACTCAGTTTCATCTATGCTCGTTATATATGCTCCAAACTATACACCACCAGTAAAAAAGGTGAACTTCAGAATAGGAAAACAGCATTTCTATCCATGTATCTATTCTAAATCTATTATGTACAGAATACAGTGTTACCCATTAACAACAAAAAAAGTTCTAAAAATTATATGTAATGTTGGCGAGAAGAATAAGCAATGTTCAGAACGACAGTGCTTACATGCTGAAGCCTGCATAATGTGATAGTGTTGAGAGGCACTATGTGCATTCATGTATTGAATGCACACATTCAATAACATCACACCAAGAAGAGGGAGAAGACCTATCGTTAGTAATTTATTTAGTCCATAGGGCTGCTTAGTCATGACCTTGGCACTGAGGAGAATTCAGTGTCGATTGTAATCACTATGTATTTTCATTTAAAGTTATTTTAAACAGTTAAGAAAGAGACAACAAAGAGAAAAACATGTGGAAGCTTATTACTGAGTGAACTGATGCTATGTTAACGCTGAAGAGCAGCTGTCATATGGTATCTTTTACTGACACATACAGAAGATAGCTGTGGATGACATTTAGCAGTGCATGAAAATGCCAGAATCACAACAGAAAAATGACTTCCACAGATGTCAATCAGTTTACTGCCTCTTCAAGTTTCTATTTTCGAGTTTTTAATGTACATTTTCATCTTACACTAAATATCAAGTATTGCTCTATAGCTGCAACATGCATGCTCCTTTCATGCTGCAAGTGTCGACAGGAGACAAAGCTCCCAAACAGTGACAAAAAACATGTCTCTTCATGAGTAATTCTTTAAGCATTTAAGCACCCAAAAAAAAAAAAAAAAAAGATACCTTGAGAGTTCGTTCAGATCTATGACAGAAAAAGAAATAACTGAGTATATACATGCAAGCCCTTGCTTATGATCGACAACAGGACCGCTAACCAGGCTTACCTCATTTTTTCAGTAATTCCACATCCTATCACATGCTGCTTAAAGAACAAAACTGAAATTCCCAGAACCTTACTGCGAAGAAGAACGGTGTCCTTGTTCATACACTTGCCACACAACTTGGAGGAGTGGCTGTATTTCTCTCCTTGCCACAGCTTTCTGAAGTGTGAGAACAGCTTAGATTTCCCCCCTAAAAATAATTAAACATTCGTGTAGAAGTAACACTACAGCTGGTCTATTAAAAAATCACGAAACTTTCTACCTTGGAGAACGTTTACCATACTAGCTTCACACATGCTTCCATCTAGGCATTAACATCAATGGTAACAGAAGCACTTGAATAAAACATACTAAAGACTTCTCCTTAACCAGAGAAATGCTAGACACCACACAAATTACTCTAGAAATAAAGGTATAGAGTTAACTCATCTCTAATTTTAGCTTGAAGGAAAAAATGGGAGTGATGCTTTAATCTGGGGTCTGCCACATGAACCTTCCATGGCCTTAGGGAAATCAATTAACTTCAACTTGTTTTTGCCAGTTCTAAAACAGATAATAAAAATCACCCATTATATCAAGAGAAAGATCAGAAAAATGATAAGACAGATAAGTAGTATAATTATCATTATTAATCTCATGGAATGAAAAGGGAATACTTCATGAACAAAAATGAAAGGAGTTATTTCCTTTGAGAAAAGAAGTCAAAGCACACCAGCAAACACGTGCAACGCAGAATGCAACACAGGAGTATTTTTTTTCCCAGTAGACAGCACAATAAAATTTACATTAGGTTAGGTTAATATATTGTATGCAGTCACATAATTGTGCTAAAACGTTTAGTAATCTTGTAAGTCAGTTTTAAAAGGGTATTCAAAGCTCAGAATAACGCATGAAAAGAAAAACAGAAAAAAGGACCAAATTGGATTACAGTGCTGTAATTACAGGTAGAAAGAATGAAAACACCCAGAGCATGTAGGGAATGGAGGGTGTTGAAAGGAAGTTGTACAAAGCCTAAAAGAATTAAGTAGCTAACAGGGTAAGAGAAGAAAGCAACGCAAAACTCCCCAGTCACTGTTGTTGACATTAATGAAGCACTCAAAAAGTGGTCCAAGAGAGCCAAACAAGACCCCACCTCCCTCCCAGTTGCCAGCACAACCCACCACCATCTATATGGGCTAGAGTCTGTAAAACAGACAGCCACATGTAGACATGAAAGGCTGTGGGTGGAAAATGAATAGCTGTAGTAAAAGGAATCCTACTTTGACTGTATTAAGTCTCAGTCGATGGTAGGACCTCCAAGACACCAGTTCTCTAATTCAATCTTTTGTGTCCCTCAGTCTCCCAGTTTGAGATCTCTTCATACAATTAGAGGTCATCCATACAACTAGAGGTCCTTGAAGTATATCCAAGGCTGGGAGGGGACATTTCTAAGAAGTGTGTGGGAATAGGGCAAGAAAAAAGCAAAGTAAAGATGTTTAAAGGAAGAGTGAATATATCAGGCCAAATGACACTGAAAAGATTGTAGCTAGACAATGCTTGAGCAAGAACAGAGGCTAATGGGATTTATTAATCCAGTATGTTGCCTTTCCTATTGGGATCTAGGATGGGAGTGCCTAAAGGCTGGAAGTGGTAGTATGGCTCAGCACTCTCTTTGCTCTTGGTCTGAATTCTGTGTTCAAACATACATTAAAAGCATACATGAATAATAAACTAAGGTGTCCTCTTCCCTTATTGGGATTTCTTTCCCTTTTGAAGTAAAGAAAAGAAAAATAAAAACCACAACCAATATACATGAAGACACAGCAGCTTGTCAAGCCTTTTGCTTTTTTTTTTCCCCCCCTCTTTCAGCAAAGGACTTCTCCCATCCCTTCTTTTGCTCACAGGCATATGAAAAATCTAACACAGTCACTATTAATAAGGCTTAGTTTTTGTTGAGTATATAGCAAGTTGTGGAGTGGTCAAGAAGCAAATGCAGTCTGGTTAGAACATGTAGAGAAATTAAACATTTTAATCCAATACTATGCATTAGTTTCAGATAAATGTGTTTTGATGATTTTGAGTTATTGTTTTCAAAACAAAACATGTTGTTGAAAAGACGCTGTAGAAAACATGCTTTACATTGAAAGGCTTTGCAAAACCATATAATCAGCAAAAACTGAGAAATTTGGCCTCTGTTTGCTTTCCTTCCGTTCCTCATAGTTATTACTGCCTCATTATACAGTCATTTGTACAATGTTTTGGCAGACATTTACTATTGCATAAATTAAAGTCACTGAATCTAGTTCTGCCTACAGGTCTTTATGAAAATACCAGCAACATTTTTATTTGAATGTCAAAGTTTGTCAACCATTAAACTGATTGATTTTTCATTATGCAATTCAATAGAAGAAGCAATCTCCAGTCTGTATGCAACATTACTCTGAGAAAAATATGCATCTTTGAAAAATCCTTCCTGCTTATTCTTTAAAAAAAAAAAAAGTCTCTTCACAAAGGAACTACATTTTAAGGCTGGCTTCATACATTTTATTAATATACTAGCAACAGATATGATGCTGTAATTCAATTCGGTGAAAAAGAATGAATTCATCTGTAGTAATCCAAAAGTTCCAGTAAGCCTTCAGAAACCTTTCCATGTGGCTTTATAAGAAAAATATCTATCGATTTCAATAAGTTTAAGCCCTGCAGTGTGAGGCTACTGTAGCCTCCATAACAGCACCTAGACTCAATGCTGTAAAGAAAGCTCCTTCAGAGAACGGTGCAGTATGAACTTTCCTGGAGGAATAGCACAACACTGAGGAGACTTCAAGTTTAGACAACATCTTTCTCAGCTATTTAGTTTAGAGTTGCCTTTTCGAAATAACCAAGGACGGCAGCCACAGAAGATTCTAGAAGAAACTCAAAACTTACCTCAGATTCCTCCAAAACTCCAAAAAATGCCTAGATTTATGTCCAGAGTTGCATTCGGTTTTCCCTGTGCAGAAGATCTGGTCAAGGCTGGTTCACCACTCCCGCTCCCGAGGAGCTGAAAGCAGCAAGCACAGGCCGAACGCTGAGGCCTAACGGCTTGGTCCATGGCAGCTCGGCCCGCTATCCGTGGTCAGGGCGAGGCCGCTACGTAGCAACTGCAAAGCTCCGAGAGATTCAGAAGAGCCACACAACCAGAAAGAGGCCTCCTCTAGTGCCATCCTGTGCTGCACTTCCCCACAAATTTTGTTTACGTTATATTCTCTCAAGATGGAAGTGACACGGTGAAGTGTAATCACATAGGAAGAAGAGGGATTATTTCTCCCTTGGGAGTAACCAAGTATGTACAGGAGAAAGAGTATACCTCACAAGGGCTACCCTCTCCCTCACTGCCAAGTCGTGCCAGTCCAGGCCTCCTGCTGCTGGCACCACAACCCAGGCCAGTGAGGTGACAGGCCACCGGCAGTGCTGGCCTCCACCTCCATCTGGTGAGCACCTGCCGTCAGCCTCACTGGGGACACACCACAGCCTCCCCACAAGTCCTCCATGCCCTTAAAGGATGAGCTATTTTATCACCTCCCACCAAGAACACCCTATGTATATGTAATGGAGGTAGGGAACCAGCAGTACCAGCAGAACGAGCAGAAATGTATTTTCCTTAACTTCTGTTGCTTCCAATTTATTACTCAAGTGTTATTCATTGTCCTGGCATCATTAAACAACCTCCTAGATCATCTGTTTGACTCAAAGATTAAAGAGTGTAGAGCACACAATGAAAAGTTTAATTAAAACCGAGATGTTACAGAGTGTAGAAATAGAGTCCAACAGGAAAGCATAATTCAAGCTGTAAAATGGTGAATTAAATCCGAATGCACATGGTATGATCACTGTATGTATACACTGTATTTACAGGTTAAGTACAAAAGAGCATCAGGTGAAATACTATGCAAAATAGGGCAATAACATAATTTTATTAGGAGTCCTTTGAAGTATAATTTATTCAGAAATTTGTGCTTATTGATTTTTGTTAGTGGTATCCCATTGCTTTTATTTAAAAACCTTCCTAGAACAGGAGATCATTTACGCCAATTAGATACTATAAATGCTTAGAAATAGGCTGGATAAGAAGAAATCCACAGAATTCATTGCCCATACTAAAGAGATGACACGGGGTACAAAATTCAGCAAATATTTTGCACTTTGTAACCACATCCATATATGCGGTAAGAAACCGAAAATGCTGTGTAATTATCTGGGTTATAAGCAGTACCATAGAACAAAATGAAGATAAAAAATTCTGATTCCTTAAAGTTAGTGTTTTAACACTAAATAGTCTTCAAGCAGGACAGTATTTCAAACTTGAGATCTCAGTTTTCTGAGATTACTGCTTAATTCAGACGATTTTTCTTTTTCAAAGGAAAGAATGAGTTAGGCTCTATACAAAAGTAAAAAAAAATTAAAATATATATGTTTAGCGTGTATAGTGGCATTTTTCAGATTCACTGGACTACTGACAACCAAACAAAGCTAACATCAGGTTAGAGTAAATTTAATATTATTTGTCATTTAATAGCACAGTCAAAGCACTTTAGTTCAAACAAATTATGGCTTTCATTATGTCTATAAATAGGCAACCTACTGAATTATCACACAGAATGTTAATGACATTAGCATTAAGTCCTAATTAAACAAAGAAACAATATGCATTACAATCTGCCAGCAAAATATGGGCAAGCAAAAGTATTTCAAAAAAGTATCACTTTACATTATTAATCGTAAATAAAGTTTGTGCTCATTGGTGAAATCTTATTTGCGAAACACAGATAATGTCACACTGATGGCTACCAAAAAAAATCTGCTATTCCATCATTTAATAGTTATATTTTTCTATTGGAAAATTATTGCGTCTCTACTCAGTATTACTGATATCCATTTTTACAGTTACCATTAACACTGTTCCTTTTCCTTCTAAAAGGCATATATTACTTTTATATTTTACTGACCTCTCAAAAAGCTTCAGAAAATATCTGTCACCATTTTACATCTTTTTACTATGACATTAAAGGGAAATTACTCAACCAAGTTCATTCAAGAAGCCAGTGCCAGAGCCAAGAAAAGAACCCATTTCCCTTGAATCCCAAGTTGGTACATTATTCACTGCTTGGTGCTACTCTTATTTGAGTATTGCTTTGTGCCCACTTTTACTTGTGCATGTGCATGAATTTTCTGACATCATTTCAGAGATGACACTGGAATAGACCATCTGAAGAGATCTGATGTCAATCAAGATTTTAAATGTATACTCTATGCAGTGTGCATTTCAAGTGACATCTTGGAAGAGCCAAAAATGTACTTAAAATATAAGTGAGAGGGCTATTAGCTTTTATTGGGCTTACATCTTCATTTTAGATTCAGACTGGGAGGCTGGAAAATAATCTAACGTCTCCTGGCTTAAAACTTCTACGGAAAGAAAATGCAGGCATAAATGTACAAGTGTCACCAAAGCAAGTAATTTTACAAAGACTGCCTTAATAGATTTTATTTTGTTTTTCATAATAGCATTTTATATCTTAAAATATATGAAAGAAAATGAATATGTCATTTTTAAAATTAAGTTTTGTGTATTATTTCAGCATCCAAATATGGAGCAGGAAAAATACTTGCAACTTAAGCTGCAGTAATAATCATATAGTAGATTATCTCTGAATAATCTAAAGATTAAAAATTATTCACTGAACGTACTTAGCTAGGGCTTACACAAGTTTCTGAATAGGAAAAAAGACTGAATTTACTGGATAATTTATTCACAACAAAGAACTCAACCATGACTAGCAGTGATTTTCACGCTACTGAGAAGTTCCCAGAGCAGAGAAATGTTTCGTTACATTGGTCTGACAGCTGGTCTCTCATCATGATTAAATGGCTTTCCCTTGGGTGAGCTCCAAAAATATGCTTGGGTTTGAAACAGAGCAGATTCAAAATTCCACACTGGCCATTACAAAGTTTCTTACCAGCGTGGTCTAAAACATAGCACAGGGATGTTTTAATTAATTAATTAAGAGAGAAGAATCCTTTAAGCTATACTTTTCTAGATCTCAAGTTTCTAGGATGATGTTAGCCAGTAATGAAACTTGTTCCTCAGCCTGGCCATTCAACTCAGAATACCAGCTTACCAGCAACCACCACATTGGTTTTGTGGCTTCTAACCTAGGCTTTGAAATATCAAAAAATTGCAGACAAGGATGTTATTATCCTGATGTTTTATCATTGTGCTGCTTTAGACTTGTTAACGTAACAGCCTGAGGATCAATACAACAATCACTTTCAATGGAGAACCATTTCTTGGTCCAGCTCTGTGCTTAAAGCAAAAAAAAAGGAATGAGATAAAGCTACCAATATTCAAATAGAGAATGATCTTCCTGAAGTTGGAGCAGCTAAAAAGCAGCCATACAAGCTGAAGCCACATTTGTTAGCCACAAATGGTGATTGCTATCATGCAGTAACACCTCAGAAAAGAAGCAACTCTGTTTAAAAAGACAGATGGAGTGTCCACAGCCTTTGGCATGCCCCACTTACTGAAGTGTTAACCGTGAAGAATAGTGGAACAGCACTAAAGCTGTCTCCAGAGACCCAGATGTACTATCAGCTAGAGGGTATCACTTCAGAAGGAAGTAGGAGATCCTGAAAATTTGTACCTAAAAACGTGGATGTTCTGAGATTTCCTAAAAATCAGCATTATCCATGCTAACAGCACAACTTGTTTGCAACACACCTCTTGTGGTAATCAAAAGATTAGACTGTCACTAAAAGTATTTAAAATGCTTAAACGTTTTAGAGTAAAAAACAAAAACAATCCAAAATCCTGACAGTTAATAGGAAAAACTAAATTCAGGTGAAGACAGTATACTACTGAATTCTATATATTTGCCAGATTAAAAACAAACAAACAAACTTGCAACACTCTCAAAGAAGCTTCTCCCTAAAACTGAGAAGTTTTATGTAGATAAACTGCCACTTGAGCAGCATTATATACACTGGGAGTCAGCCATTGTCTACCCAACCATTGTTTACTCAAATACATCTGGGGCTTGATATACATTCAGGTTGATACCTTTCATCTTTTTTGTCAATGTATGCAAGTAGTGTAAAATATATTGTCTGTTAGAATTGTGACAGGAGGAGTATTTTCTATTAAAGTCTCCTCTGATCAGAACTCCCATGCAGTCAACAAATGCATCTTCCTGATACTTCACTGTCAACTTTCTAAATCTCAAATGTCATTGAGATTTACAACATTCCTGCCTGGCTCCCCATCCAGACTTTGAAGAACCAGTCACTGCTATGAACAGAAACTGGCAGCCTGTAAATAAAAATAATGGTGGAATTGCTAATAAGCTCTATTTACACCAAAAGTAATTTTTTTGGTTGGCAAGTGGCTGACATGATGGATTCCACGTGGTTGACCACTTCCTACTACTTACCTCTGCAGCTCCAAGTATCCACCTACAGTAACTTTTGTCACATTAAAAAAGTTACACTTGAAATCATACACAACTAAGTTAAGGTTTCCATCTGAGTATTGAAGTAATCTTACTACTAAAGTGGGTTGCAATAAATGAACATTTAAGGTAGGTGTCTCAAACTTGCAGTGTTACTTTTAAATCTTACCAAAGATACTTCATGGTCCTACTTACCTGAGGAATGCAAGCGACTCCACCTCCACTACCACTCTTCCAGATTTTTGACAGTTTGGGTAATAGCACGTAATTCTAAGTTTTGAACATTGCATAGCGGTTGATTTCTGCAAAGGTTTAAATGATAAGCTTTATGAGTTAATCACTTTGCCATAGTAGTGCTATATGTATATACACACAAACACACAGTGATAATACTATTTGAAAAAAATCTGCTAAGAATTGTATGCACACACAAAAAATCAAATAAGTTTTAAGATGTGACTTCAGTAACTTGCTCCCTTACTTAGAAATTTAGCAACTGCTCTTATCATATAGGAATAGTATTCATAAATTCAAAACACTTATATTTTATGAACTTCAGCTGCCAGAACAGCTGATCTGAAATTAAACAAATAAACAGAAAGTCACAGAATCCTAAGGAAAAATAAAAAAGACCATCAACAGCAGATAGCCCACCAGAATCTGCAGAGTTTATTGATAATTAATGAGTGAACAGAACATTCATTATGGCAGAAAAGCCAGGAGAGATGTCTGAATTAATATTCAAAGCAATGGAGCAGTAGAGGGTAGTTCCGACACCAGAATTTACTTTATAAGGTGATGAGCTGGAACTTTTCCTTAAGGGAGGTTTTATTCATTTTTCAAGGAAGTTGCTTTACGATTACCACTGAGCAAAGTCTAATTTCCCTGTCATGCAAATTGATAAAAACTATTGTAAAGAAAGTAGATACAAATGATCACAATATTGTGAAAAAGTTAACAAGGCTTTCATAGCGAAAAGCTGTGCCTCAAAAATCCCCAACAGTTTTTGAGGAGTCTAATTTGATGGCTGAAGAATAGGCAGGCTATGGTGATGCTAGCCCTCCCTGGAACTTCCAACGTGATCCCTCAGAAACTCTTGAAAAACATCAAACCTAACCATCAGAGAAAAATGTAGCTACTATTGATTGACAGCTAGTTAAAAAAAGATAGGATTTGTCTCAAATCTGTGTTGCTGAATATATTCAAGAATGATTTTAAGAAAAGGGATGAGAAAGTTTGCTGTTGCTAAAAAATTATGTCAGAGCGAAAACCTAAAATGTACTGCAGAGGCTTATACAGAAGACCTACAACAGTGACTGATCAACAAAATGCACAATAAAGGATAGACAAATATAACCACAAGTAGACAAAACATAATACTCTCAGTTGTACTGTAAACTCCTCAGTGCATGAGCTGGTATTACTCCATTTATAGGTATTCATGGCTACTTGTTGCCTCATTCCCAAAAGCACATGCAGTGCCATCCCCACCCACCCTTACACCCCCAGGGTACATCAACAGCAAATGGTGTAGAAATCTCAGAAATTGTGTAGAAATCTCAAACAGCAGAAAGGGAAAGTAAAAGTGCAAGACAGCTGATCTCAGAGCACAAAGGGTATGACAGTGCCCCCATGTTATCCTCCCCCTTCCACTACAACAATCCTATTTTAGCTATTTCCATCTGTTCACCTCTTCCTTCTTTCTACCACGCGTGGAAAATGGGCAGTTCACATTTTCCCACTCATAGCCTGGAAAAGTGTTGAGGACAGTCATTTTATCCTTTCATCAGCTGAGATTAGATTTTAAGTGATCCATTCTCTTATTGTGTGAAAACAGTATTTTAATACTTCCTACTTGTCATTAATCAATAGACTACTAGCAAATTGAACTTGAAATTAAGCTGTTGCAACTCACATTGCTGATGTACACAGATTTGGAGGGGAAAGAGAGGGGTGTAAAATACAATGAAGGACAAAGCAAGAGGAACCATGCAACCTCCTGAGTACAAAAAAATGAAACCAGATGATACCAGACACCAATGATACCGGAGCTATAAAAGTGCTATAGGATTGTTACAGGAACTTGGACAAGATTAGCAAGTGTATGGAAATATTAAATCACAATATTAAAATAAATAAATAAATTCCACAAGTCCTCTTCAGAGCATTTCAGTGAGACATCAAAAGGCAAGCTGGCATGTGCCCCACTCTTCACATTTCCACACAAGAGCTGGTAGTGCCTCATTTCTGAATCAGCAAGTCTAACACGAAGATTTTTTTTCCAGGGGTCAATTTTCCCATTGATGCAAGGAGGATTTACACATGCAAGTCCCATTAACATTAATAGGAGTTACCTACATAAATCCCCCTGCAATGATAGGAGAAAAGACCCCATAGCCTGCAAGGATCTAAGTTCTAATGATTACCTGTCAAATGGCCCTAAGCATCATCATCGCTAGAAAAAGCAGACGTAGCAGCTTCATGGCTGAAAATACTTCCAAAGGAAGGGTAACTAATTGCAGTCATACAGATAAGGCAATGCAATACCAGAAGGGAAAGTGGCATAAAAGTGTTTGAATATTAAGGGTTAATTCAATTAACCAAGTTAAAAAGAAATACTCATTAAAAAAGGAATTCAAACATATCAAAGCACTCCTTCAAAAAAAAAAAAGGTGTGAATATTGTATGAGCTCCAAGGTGCTTGAAGGATAATACAGCTACTTGTTTAAAAATTCAATTAACCTTATCTTTCTTTAACTTGATTTATTAATAATCCTACAGATAAATTGCCAGTTTTTAAAAAGTCATGTTATCTTTTGAATACATCCTGTATGACAAGCCTTAAAAACTACTTCAAATAAGCCTAACCCTCACTTTGTATGCTTAAATCATTTAAAGCAGGAACAAAATGCAGTTCAATGCATGATTTCCGTAAAATAAAAGATCAACAGTCTTATCTACTGCTATTGCAAGTAAGCTATTGGGTACTCAAGTACCATAGGAAAAGCATTTTATGTTTCCATTTGCCATATGAACAAGACATGAAAAACATTTTTAAGCAATCAATGTAGTGTGAAGTCATAGCCTACAACTTGTAGATTATTCTGTTTTATCTAAAATCACATTTGCAGGATTATCAAATGTTGCTTCATATGGACATGAAGCTTTACACAAACTACTTGCTATCTTATGTAAACATAATGTCACACATATTAAACTCCAATCTTATTACAGATGTCAACATGCTGAAGGTGAAGAACAGAATTATCAGAAAGTCTCCGCTAACGAATGAACTGCTTTTCTTGATTAATTGAAAGAAAACACACAAAAATGCACTTGCAAGCAAACCTTTAATTTTCATTGATGATTTCCTTGTAAACATAGAAGATGAAAAATTCAACTATGATCCCCATTACTGAAAGACGAACAGGTACTATGTCCTCCGCTTAGTTCTTTTACAGATTTGCAGATGGTTAAATACAATTACCAGATACTCATGCTTTCCAATAGGCACGAAATTACAGCTAAACAAAGTCTGCTTAATACATAATATATATAACTGCTCAACCACAAGCATCCGCGAGTAACTGTTGTTTAATATTGGAAACATTTCAACGACATTTTTCTAAGGACTTTGAGATTATACACACAATGGTGCCTATCCAACAGACAAAGAATGTAAGCACCAATAAATTCATTTCTGAATTGCAAACTGGACAATGTATTATGATGCAAGACAAAATGAAGTTAACCGTATCGGTCATGCTGTAAAAAAATAAATAAATTAACCTTTATGGCACAAAGCCATTTTAAAGGCAGGAACATGCACTGCAAAACTGTACAGAAGTTTTTGTGTCAAGTCCAGACAGTGCTGAATATTCATAATTTTATGGCATTTTTATTTACACACAGTATTTAAGTACTGCTAGAACTGTAACTAAGTTCACATACAAGTTTAAAGCTCATCAAAATTCACTGATCTATATATTTAGACACACTGTTGATATGTTGGGTGTACATTTTAAGGTAAATCCTAAAGTAAATGCTAAATACTTTTCATCATCTGATTTGAAGAATTGTTCAGAAGAAATGCAAGTCTATCCTGGTCATTTACAACAGCGTTCTCATTTTGTAATTCTTCATACAAACTAAACTTATAAATAGTTCAATAAATTTTACTGTATAAATGTTTTATGATTACCATTACAAAACGCATCATGTACACCTATCGCACTAGTTTTAATCCTATTAACTGGGATCAATATAAACCTTCGAATTCTAAATTGAACCTTCTTCTCAGCATGGAAAACCTCAAACATCATCTAAACTTCTCAGATACCATACTTGCAAAAAAAATAATTATTGGCTTATTAGAGGTCCAAAGCTGCAAAAAATCCAAAGAAATGTGACAACAGTTATGTTTAGTATATGATTTTTGGTTTTGTTAGGAAGTCTAGCATTAAGCTTAAACTGTGCTATTTTCCTGACTACAGTAAACTAAGTCACTGGTAAAAAAATGTCTGATCACACAACTGTTAAATCTTATTAAAAAAAAAAACAAAACCATAAAACATTCTGAATGTAAAACAGTTTCCTGTGAAGAACACCCATTGGATACTTCCTTCTAAATTATGGCATCAGCTTCAAAACCATACAAGATTTTTTTCACGATACAAATTAAATGATGTCTTTTGTATTCTAAAGCCATCCCAGAGCTGTTAATACTATTGCCTTTAGGTTACATTCCTAAAAAGCACTCTGAAGGACAGATGATGAAGTGTACATACAACTGTTTTTAGCATAGACACAGTGACTTTCAGTAGAAATGTCATACTTTGAAACAGATGATGGTCTTCTGACTGGTAAGCAAAATTGCATGTTATTTACATCAGTTTTGACTTGCCTGTTTAAAAGATGTCTTTCCAAGATGTAAACCAAAACCAAACTCTCTCACAAATGAGTCAATTTTAACATTTTAAATTCAAATGTTTTGTTCTATATATTTATTTATTTTTTTTAAGCTTTAAATACCCCTGGATCTGGTGGACCTATGACTTTATTTAGAAATATCTTAGCTATGAATGAAACTATTTGAATAAGAAACATTATTCAAGCTAAGGAAATAAGGCAATCACAAATAGTAGTTATGGGCTTTTTAAACCTCTTTTTCTTATCCTTCCTCTCTAAAATTTTCATTTCTTTCAACTGCCTTGTCTACAAAGAGAAGAGAGCTAATTCATTCTTCACTATGTTCTTTAACAGCAGAACTACCTCTGCTACTGCTTTCCTCAGGGGAGGGTTCAGGTTTTGTCTCTGGTGAATTACTGAGTCCAGACTCTTCTGATGCAATCTCATCTTCATCATAAATAATATCTTCTGGATTTGGCGGTGGTGGGCAAAATTCCTCTGTAGGAAACATTTCTTGGAAAATAGTTTCAGCCTATTAAGAAAAATAAACACAAAATAAACTTCACTTTGAAATGTAATACCTTACAGCAGTATTTCGTAGATATTTAAGATTAACATCTGTTCTTTCAGATCAATATTGATTTAACATCTGTTCTTTCAGATCAATATTGATTTAATACTTTGGCCTTTTGTAAACACATAGGAATTGCCAGACCTTCTTGCAGTTCTCCAAAAAAATCTTTTCCACTACAAAAATCTTTTTCCACTACTACAAAAATATCTCTAGCTCCAGTCAAACACGAAGAGCTGTATGGGAAGGATCTTGCCATGTCAGGCAAGAGCCAGCTCCAGGTAACACACAAAGCGACCCGCTGCTGCCCAGAGCTGAGCCACTGAGCATCACTGGTTGTGCCTCTGAAAGCAGATTTAGGAAAGGAAAAAAACTGCTGTGTGCAGCAGCTGGAAGAGAGGAGCGAGAAGCAGCCCTGCAGCCCCCGGAGCAGTGCAGCAGGAGGGCAGGAGGTGCTCCAGGCACGGAGCAGCAGTTCCCGAGGCCCGTGGTGGAGCTGGCTGTCCCCTGGGACCCCACACTGGAGCAGGGGCAGAGAGTGACCGTGAAGGAGCAGCGGGGATGAAGCGTTATGGACCGACTGCAGACCCCAGGGGAGTAGAAGAGGGTGGATGGGATAAAGGTGTTTTTAGTTTTGCTTTTAGTTCTCATAGCTTTAGTCTGTTAGTGGTAGATTACATTACTTTCCCTTACACTGACTCTGTTTTGCCCATGACGGTAACTGGCGAGTGGTCTCCCCATCCTTATTTCAACCTATGAGCTTTTTTCATCAACTTTTCTCTCCCTGGTGCTGAGCTCCCTACTGGTGTTAAACCACCACAACGTCCATAAAGGTTTTCTTTTCCAAGCCCCTAAACTTCCATGGCAAATGGAGACAACTGACACAGATCCCGGTTATGTTTTGGGTTTCTTCAGAGTGAAAGGAATATTGCCGCCCAATTTTGTCTATTTAGGAAACTTATGCCCTGAGGATGACCCATGATAAGAGCTCCCACGTAGGAAAGAACAGTTCACCTTTATATTGATATTTTTACCAGACACTACACTGAAAAAGCTGACAGTAGGGTCAGTTAATGCCAACTGCAAAGGCTGATTACATGATGCGGATTCCTGGACAAGGGGGAATTGTTTTCAGATTAATACATCATTGAGTATGTACCAAACAGCTTTCTGTGATAAACCTCACTGCGCACCAGCAGTGGATTTGTATCACCTGCACATGGATGTAGGGCTCCATTATTAACTGCTCAAATGACCTTGTCTACTCTCGGTTCAATTTAATTTTTCACTCTGCTTCCTAAATTTCACTTTTCCTTACCCATTTAAAATCATTTTAGAACTATTTATATTAGTATATGAAGAAATATATATATAAATCTATTACCTACTGCAAAAAGATGAGTCTGTAATTTCAAAACCCTGACTAATAAGTAAGTCTGGAGGACAAGGGGATGGAAATATCCTACAAAAGGTTTACAAGCTAAGTTGTTGAAGGTAAGAAAAAGACTTTTGATTTCAAGTTTGCACTTGCCCTTGACATTCCAAAAACATATTTGAATTACTGTATGTAATAGAATACGCATGAAGAAAAGTGCCATATTTTGCACTAAACATATGAAAAAATAGAACAAACACTCCATGCTGCATTTCTGAACAATTTTTCAGCCTCCAATTAGGCAGTGACCAAAAACAGTCAAGTAATTATGAGGTTGAACATGGAAAGAAATTCTCAGTATCTCATCTATGTAGGACATCATGACATTGATTATAATTGAACAATTTAATGGTATAGCGTGCTTTCAGGTCTAACAATTTTTTAAGTTAACCTTACACAGTTGAAGTCATGCAGAATAACCAATAATAATTTAACATCTCCTTCATTACAGCACATTGATATTTATTGTAATTAAGTTAGTAACTACTAAATATTGAAGCAACAATTTAAGTGTACCAGAGCTGTACCAAGTGTGTATGTTTGAATTAAGCATTAAGACATAAGCATGCAAAGCATTTGCAATTAGATATTCTAATTTATAACTGTTAAACTACTTAAAGTTGAACAAAACTATGTTTTGTTGTTACTATGTTTTGATGGCACATAGAGTAATTGTATGGGCTTTCGTAGCAACATTTACAGAGAACACTACCAAACTAACAGAGCTTGGAAATACAGCACACTTTAAAAACTATGAAATCCTTCCAGATAAAGAAAAAAAAAAAGGAAACAGGTTAAAGCACAAATATTGGCATGACATCGTAATGCTTTCTTATAAACACGAAGATGTCTCAAATCTGAAATAACTCAGGGAACATTGCATACTAATTCAGTACGTGATAATTCATGTCAGGTTGTAGAGAGCAAAAAATAGAAAACTGGAAGCAATCTGGAAGAAATCTGTACGTACAGAATTTGAAGGAATCATAAACAGGACTTTACACTTGATTAAGCCTATCCTCAGGGCAAATAAATGCAGACATTAAAATTTTAATCAATATTATACTAGAATTTAGAAAACTAAATTAAATAAAACAAGAATTAAGTCATCTGTATACTGAGATAATCAGCTGTTAAGTTGTGATACCTCACCTTCTAAGTAACGTATCACCAATACAATCAAAGAGCATAACAGAGGAATTAGAAATACTAATGGTAATGAAAACATAAATCATAGGAATTATCACTAAACAGTAAGCAGAAGTGATTAGAGAACTTATATTCAATTTTCCAAGCAATCCCAAGAGTAATACACATAGTTTTTTTTTTTTTTTTTTTTTTGTAGTTATTAATAGCTTTCTCATCCATGAATTTGTAATTATCTCACGTTTAGAGATTTTCACCCGTTGCTAGGAAGATAAAAGAGATTTGGGGGTAGAGGGCACACCAACTTACATTTGTTTTCTCCAATTGTCTGGAAAGTACCTGTACACTAATTGGGAAGGGTGTGTCCTAACTCTGAGTTCTGCTTTATTTTCAGCCCAGTCCCTATTTGGTCCTCACATACACTCCATGTTGGTTTTTTTCTTCATGACTTTTAATTATAACATGTTTACACTAAAATATTTTTCACTCTAAATAGTGACCATGAATTTCGAAATTCAAAACAGGTTAAAAAAAATGTAACTCCTACTCTTCCTGAAAACCACTGTCAGGCTCTTTCAATTGCTTCTCCTCTGAGATATGTCCAGTTAACATCTACCTCACTGATTGCCAACAGATTTCACATGAAGGCAAACTACAGTACTTCGATTGTGTACATACAGCTTGATCTATAATACCACTCCTCACCCATTGGTAATAATAGGACCTCTTAATGCAGAAAAAACAAAGCTGAATACTAGAAAGGGTGGCTGTCTGAATTAGAAATAGGCCGTTTTAAAACAAATTTAAACAGCTTTTAACTTGCAGTGTTTCAAGTAACTGTTGAAAAAGTCTCTTTAAAAAAAGAATTCATTTACAATTTAAAACTGCTACCATAATAATTGTCTTGCATTATTTTTTGTCTTGACAATCCTTTTGTCCTATCGGGAAGCAAATGGTTTCCTAGTAAAGGAAAATGAAGGGTACTATTAGCCCTTAATTACACTGTTCTGACCCTACAGTTCAGGCTATGTCAGCCTTTACATTTTAAACCCTTATTTTAAGAGGTTTATGACTTACTCATAAAAAATCTTGCAACTAGTTAGAAGATGGGATGCACATTCTCTGAAGAGGGCCATTAAAAAAACAGCTTTAAAAATGAGTAGTGCCAGTTAATCCTACAAAGATGTAAAATTGTTCTCATACATTAGGTTTGAAAGTACCTTGACATCGCAGTGACTGCTGTGGTACATTTGCCTAAGAATTTATACCTTCCTTATCAAAGCACACCTTTGAATGGAAGAGCAAAGGAGAAGCATTCCTGTACTCTTCTTGTGTTGAACAAGTCATAAACTGCGTATTCTCAAGATATTGTTGTCTTCTGCTCAGTAGTGGGGGCACAAAGAGATATTTAATGTGCAGTTCCTTGACAATTTCTATATAACTACACTTGATGATCTGGTGTTCCTGAGTACTCTGTCTACTGCCAAGAGAGAAGGCAGCTACTTCAGCACTTCTCCATTTACTCTTTGCCTAGGGAGCTTCTTCACTTGCTCTTTCAGAGCACTTGTACCGTGTCTCAAAGTGAGTACTGGTCTGTTATGCCTACTACCAGGCAAGTTGCAAGTAGGTCTCAGTTCAGGATTCCACTTAGCTGGAACTACATACATAGACACTGAGAACTTAAAGTCAAAACTGAATGTGATTTGGTGCCAAACACTACCTCAAGATGATGAGCTGAGTGAAATTCCCCTCAATGACTTCAGAGACACAATTACACCATAAATTTTTAATGCACTGGTACTAAAGCAGAGGGAAGGTAAGCTTAACAGGTAGCTTAACAAGCGAGACTAGTAATTATGTTGGTTTTTTTTCCCCCTTTTTTTTTCTTCCAATACGTTTTGGGTTTGTGGCTGTCTCCTGCAGGTATTGCACTACTTTGACAATTTTTCCAAGATGAACGGTAGACAGGCTGTTCTGATCGACCTTTAATTTATACTGTTTCTCTACTAATTTATCACTTCTTTAACCTTACAGACAAAAGACTATACATTTTGGGGAGTTATCTTCTGTACTTCTGAATTGACAGTTTTTCCTTTCTACAGTGTTAAAGGAACCATTCTCCCAACATCATCATTTTCAGGTACTGCTGCCTTATAAACGCCCTTTACCTTTTCAGATTAACCATCTACTACTCCTAATGTTACTACACTAACTGTCCTTTTCTGAAGTTTCTTCCATTCTCAATTCCACTGACATTCACTTTGCTTGTTGAGTAAGAATTTTGTGTGTCCAACAGCGAAGCTTTATAGCTGTATTAGTATTGATTACCTACCATAAAGCAGAATAACCCAGAACAAAAGCATGGACTGTATTTAAACCTGAAATTCTGCAACCAAAAAAAATTGGTCTGACTAACCTGTTTGACAGCACAGTCATTTCCTAAAGCAGAGTCTGGGCCAGAACAGACATACACATTTGAGGGTAAGCTGCTGTATGAATTTCTGTCGATTCCTGAAGAATCTCTCATGTTGAAGTATACTGCCCAGAGGACTCTGGGTTTTTCCAATTCTTCATTTTCAGTCTCTAGAAAGATTAAAAAAAAAAGTGTTTCCCATAATCAATGTTTATATGTAATAAAATAAAAACATAATCTAGCATACTAGAAGTCAATTTGTTAACAGGAAATTACATTAATAAACATGTATTTTCAAATTATTTAATTTTACTTTCCATTCTTTTCTGAGGTACTCTTTCATCATAATTCTGTTTTCCATAATTATGTAAACTCTACTTATTCTGTACATGGTATGCCACAGAGAATGCCTTATCACATAAAGAAAGAGTACCAAGAAGCTCGGGTCTAAATTTAACCACTTTTCACTTTGTGTTATCTAGTTTACTCAGGAAAGACTCCATGTGCGTATGATGGGTTAAATAAGTCCTCCATGGGTCGAACCAACTCAGAACTGCATTCCGTATGCAAAGACTTTTTTTTTTTCATGCGTATTTTTTCCCCCTCATTTAATAGTTTATCTTCGTATGGGAACTCCTTCCACAATGGACCTTTGTATGCTTCAAAGGTTGGGCATCTTCAAGCCAATATAAGGAGACTCAACAAGGCTCATGGCTTAAATCAAAGGCATTGTTTAAGGAAAAAAAAAAAAAGTAATATCACCCCACTCTCCCTTACTAACTGTAGATAAAGAATTAGCTAAAAACAGAGGCATGCTATTTGAGGTAAGTAGTATGTAAAATCCCTATACTTTGGAAACACTGCTGAATGAAAATAATTGGTTAATTTACCTACACTTGTTGAGGTGTATTGTAACACAGTACAAGTCATTACAAACACAAATGACCATTAGCTACATTGTGCTTGTTCATCATTTATATATTCTTATAGTTACTTTGCACATTGATATAATCCCTCTCACATAGGCAAAGAAAAGCTCGGAAGATGAAGGTCACTTTTTAACAGTGCAGAATGCAATGGAGGAATACACAACATAGATTCTGAGCTTAATAGATACTATTTGTTTGGCATATTTGCTGTCCCCTTTTTGGTATTTTAGCTCCTCTAAAATAAATGAAGCCTGTAAAAGACCTTGTGAGATTTACTTCTGTCCAAGGAAGAAACTACTAGGTAACGACATTCAAAACAGTATTTTAAAACAGCTGAATTAGAAAAAAAGATAAATCTATGCTATTTCTTCAGTATCTTTTTATAACTGTCAAATACTTTAAAAAATAGGTGCTAACCATCTTGAACAATTTGAAATATAAATTAAATTCATCAGCCTGTGAAAGTCTGAGCCTTAATACAGGGCAAGATGCTCTTTAATATATTTAAAAGTTCACATTGCTCATAAAAGTTACTTCTTCCTCATTTAGGCAGGAAAATGAATGGAGTCCTCTTCTCCAGGTGACTTTGCCTCTTTGACCTGCCATGGCCCAGTGCTCACTTTATCTGGTGATTCATTTTCAATAACTCCAACAGTATTTGTTCTGACATTTTAATTAAAATACGACCACTACCTCATCCTGATGATAAAAAGGCCTATGTGTCAGTGAAAACTAGCTTTTCAGTGCCTCAGTGCACCTGAGGACCCCTATGATCACGGAGTTTCTACAGAAGAATTTCAGTCAGGTTCTAAACAATATATCATTTCAGAACTGGATCACTTTAAACTTATTAAGATTATGCCATCTCCCCTCCCCCAATGACTAGAAGACGCTAAACTGCAAGCTAATCTTTTCTTCATCAACTGAGTCTTCAAAACACTTGGCACTGTGTTGAAAATTTAAGATATACTTTAAAGGTTAATGTTTGGAAATTAGCAGGCTTTAAATTAACAAATACAAGCATGAAAAGTGTTTGCAGCATTCCAATCTAATAATGTTTTCATTTGCAAAATGTTTTCTATTTTCTACTTGTAAACAACGTATTCGTTTTGTAAAGACAAACTGATTAAAAAATACATTTTTGGGACATCAAAATAAAGCTTCCCTTTCCTGTAAGCAGAGAAGTTAAGAAAATGCATTTTATTTAATCTTTTACTTTCTATTTAAAGCAGTTTGCTGTCTAATAAAACAATAAGATATTTTCTTTTTCATTAAAGGGTAGAAGAAAAAAAATTTTTAAATGGGAAAAAACATAGGAAAACAAAATTGCGAGAAGCAGAAACCATCCTTTTATGAAACATTTTCTTGGTTACAGAGACCTGAGAGGAAAAACAAAGACTGTGTACATAAAAGACTGCCTTTTTTTTTTTTTTAACATGAGGAAATTCTACCTGAATACACAAAGTTAGGAGTGAAACTTAAGAGCAACTACTATAAGCAAACCGATTGTGTTTTAAAATATATCCAAAACTTACTAATTTGTGTATATACAAACACTTCCACCGACAGCTGAGCATTGGTTTCTCATAGTAGAACTACTGTTTACTGCATTTAAGTATAAGCACACTATTTAAAAAAATGCTTTGCCAGAGTTAGAATATAGCAGCAGCTTCAGTGTGCACATTATCTGTTATATGAGCATCTATCAAAAATACAATTAAATTCAAGATCTTGTGATTTAATTTCAAGTGTTTCTGTGAAACTAGCTCAAAGAAACTAGCTCAGGGACAACTGCTTTGTCAACAACAACTCTGTGAAACTGTCCATCTTGAGGTCCATGGAAGTAGCTGGCAAAGTTTCTTAAATGTAGGATCAAACAATTAATTACTGGAAACAACTGGAAATCTGTCTTCCCAGTAACACCACAGTGAACAAAGTCTTTACGCTTCCACTGCTTAAAGCAGAATCCCGAGAATTTCAAAAGCAGCAAGCAAGGAAGCACTTGAAGACAGAAAGGATGAGTAACAGCTTTAGAACAGGAGAAGGCAAATAAATTCTGCCTAATCTGGCAGCTGGAAGAAAAAGCAGACCCCTAACGTTTGGGGGTTTGTGATTTAATTAACCCCTAACTTTTGTGGGTTTTTGTGAAGAAACCAGGATAATGTAAAAAAAAAAAAAAAAAAAGGAAACGATACTTCATTTCTCTACTGAAAAACATGCCGAGGAGCAAATATGTTTCCATGTGCTAAAAAAGAGCTAAAATTTAAAAAGGTTCTAGACACTTAAATCTACAGTCCTTGTACACTGAAGTTAAACTACAGCTGAAGAACACTTGAAGCATTAGATCATGAAATACAAGAAACCTGACATCTGCCTAATTGTGATCCCCCTCTGAACACAGATTCCTTCACTCTGAAATGCTGTCATCTAAGTAGCAGCTTACCACATATGCTCATCCAGGTGACGGACTCAGACGTTCAGTAACAGATACTTTAGATAAAATGGCAAGCTCTATTTTTTATATAAAATATATTTATTTTTACCTTTTCCTATTTCAGTATTTAGATGGAATAACTTCTGTACAACAGGCTCTAAATCTTCCCTAGCAGTTTTACTTGATGGACACGTTAAATGGACTAAATCTGTAAAAGAGAACAAAATTAACTACAATCACCAGTACGCAGATATACAGATGTCACTTAACATTTTTTAAAAGGCACAGAAGGCTTTTAGAAGTCACTGCTCTTCATATAAATCACTTCCTTTAAACCAGATTAGGGCTCTATTATGGAAATACAGATATACACCATACATATATAGTTTTTAAGAACTTTATTGGTGAACCTTTGCAGAAACCTAAAAAGGAACGAAATCTGCAGGATGACACATTTTAAAACAGGTACTACATTTTAGCTCTTGTCCACATACTTAAAATACTAACTCCCGTTCCAAAGAAATGTTGCCAAATTACTTCAAAACAAACAAAAAGCCAACAAAACACGAATCCCGTATGCTCTCATCCTCCATACAACACACGAATTATATTAATTCCAACAGAATCTATTCATTCTTCTTCTGAGTTCTTGAGTACACAAGGGATCCGTGTCCCAATAACTGTCTTTCACACATGAATCTCACAAATATCTCTCTCCTCCATATGAACCAGTAAGATGAAAGTATAATTTAACATCAGCAGTGCAGACAAAGAGAATATTGTTCTATGAATAGATGACTACTGATACCAGGAAAAGCAGAAGCAGGAGTCTGGATGAACAAACATCAGTTAAGGATCTCTAGAAACCCCAAGAATATTCTTGAGTACATTCCATAATCCTTGACAGTCCAATAGTTCAACAACGTAGTAAACCCACAAATATCAGTTCTTTCATCAACACCCTCCAATAACAACTGAATTGGGACTGAGCAGAAATTTGGAATTTTGATTCTGTGCCTGCTTAGGCTACTCAAGCTTACTTCTGGGTGCACTATCTTTCTTCACTGAAGGAAAAAGTCTGAGCAAGACTTCCATTTCTTCTATTGTACTAAACAGTAAATAGGAGATGAAGTGAATAAACGCATATTTTAATTTACTTTTCAAGTGGGCTGGTACTTCACTATTTCCCTCCAGCCATAAGGACAACAAAAAACATTGGGAACAGAGTCATGTTTTGGTAAGCCAGACTGAATTTAAAGATAAGCACTGCTGAGCATCAGAGAACTGCTCTGTGATGGAAGTTGTAACACACACAATCCCTTGCTACAACATAACAAAGAAGCTCTACAACATTTTTTTGTCTACCTTTTTACAGAATAGCAGAAGAGTTTTGTGTTTAGGTAAGGGTGAATTTATGCTAGGTGGACAAGTAATAACTTGTAACTTGCAAAACTGGTATTACATACTTGATTTCAAGTGGTGCTCTGTACACATAAAAAATCACAAGGCCCAGCAATCCCATATTGGAAAAGATGACATGAAAAGGTTTTGGACCATAAGATACTTGTGGAACTGTGTAACTAATCAAAAATCAACTTACAGCATGGATAAATCAGTGTCGCTAAAGTGAATTTTGTATTTGTGACGATTCACAATTTTGCTTAAACAATACAGTTTTGATATTTGGATTTCTTGCTCATGTCTGAGTTTTTGTGAAAATAAACTGCTGAACAGCTTCTTCATGGAGCACACTATTCCTTTATTTGTCCTGTTTTGCAAACTAGTGAAGTTGCTGACTCTTAGATAAGATGATCACTCAGTGTAGTTTGACCTCTTCTGTCCCAATGGTCTCTCACGAGATAGAGCTCTGCTACATTATCCCACCTGAATTTACATCCGTTAATTCAGATATTCAAAAGACACATTTTAAAGTTTATAAACCCACCTAATTGTACTCATTTACTACTGAACAATTACCTGGAAACTCATCAGTAGTGAAGTATCTGTCGGAGCATCATGATGTTGAGCCTATCTTTGTACAAAATCACGGATTCATTTGTTTTCATCACAATATATTTTTGA
Organism: Cygnus olor; assembly: GCF_009769625.2. Lineage (NCBI taxonomy): Eukaryota > Metazoa > Chordata > Aves > Anseriformes > Anatidae > Cygnus > Cygnus olor. The sequence continues at coordinate 2,873,315 of NC_049181.1, forward strand.
TCAATTTCATAGCGAAGTATAGCTACGATGTTACTTCAAATGAATATGACATTTTCTTTTTCACTCTGAAACCCAGCGGCATTTGTTTCATTATTTCATTCACAAGTACACCAGAAATGTCTTGAATGATTTTTTTGGCCCCAGTTATGCTACAAAGTTTGACAAGGACTCCAAGAGGGTCAGAATTTTAACCCTTCCTGCTCTTCCTTTGGATTGTACGCTAACACACACAAAATCACCTTCAAACATTGATACTCATTTTTGAATTTAACCAAAATCAAACTTTGTATCTAAAAGGCGCATGTGCTAAAAAAAAACCAACAAAGGCAAATAAAAACAGGTGGTGATAATGAAACTCTCCCTGTATTGTTAACTAAATGTTTACAACTCCAAACACTGTAATACAACCTATTCTTTCCTCAAAAAAAAAAAGAACCGCTATAAATCACTAAAGTTCACATGATTTACTTCCTATAAAATCTTTTTATTACCTTTAAGGTTATGGCTATGAGTTACAGTCATCAGTATATATTTTGATTATATTTGATTTACTCAGGTATAACTGCATTAGTTACAGTGGTTGCCAACATTTGTCTTCAAGTAATTCTTCTAGCAAGAAGAACGATGAGTTTAGTTCATGATTTCATCATTACAGTCTCAATTTTTAGGGCAAGTGAAGGAGTTTGGTTCCACTCAACTGGCAATACAGATTATGTGCCTGTCATTTATGCAGTGTGATCAAAGCGCAGATGTATTTGTATACTTATCTTAAATAATTGTTTGAAAGAGAAATCAGTCAGGTTAAAACCTATTTACAGATAATGATGTAAATTTTAAAAAATATATTTATATAGATTTATGAAATAGTGCCCTTTACTAAATAACAACTATTTCATTTATATACATGAAGACAAATTTCATTAAAGAATGTAATACGTTTTTTATGAAACTGAAGGAAAATGGAGAAAATTAAGTAACATAGAAACTTAATTTTTCAGCATTACAAAAATTCTCACGAAACTAATAATTACATCTGTTTAGCATGAATCCTTTAGTTTCACATCCTGGTATATGCGTTGTATAAACCCTTAAAAAAAGTAAACCTGCTATTTAAAGGACTAAATATTAACATTATGCTTTAAGGCACTGAATTTCTTAATTGCAGATTTATCACTTTATCACAAGTAAGAAATATAACTTTGAGTGACTTAATCATTTAGTTCACTCTTCTTTCATATGCAAATACCTGAGTTCAGGCCTGGGTACCAGTAAAATAAATTGGTCATTATTACAATTCATTACTTTGTTGTTGTTGTTAAAAAGTGTTAGTCAGATGATGTCTAATTCTATCTATATTCCAGAGTGCCCCAGTCTTGTAATCTGAGTAACGGAAAGCAAAAAAAAATAGTTTGGAAAGAAAAATAAGCACCCCATATGACTATTTTGTTGCTTATCTCATCTATTTGAAGTTCACACAAAATACCAACAAAAGTCATAAAGCTCTGTACTTATAAAACTCTTAATGGAAATACTGGGAATATCCCTTCAAAAAGGTCATTTCTTAGATAGAATTAGAAAATCCAATGCAGAATTAAACAATAATAAATTTCTTAAATACATTTTTGTATCTTTTCCTCAAACAAATCATGATACATAGAGTGCAAGACAGAGAGTGTAAGCGTAGACATAATCTTACCTCTGCTAAACCTTTCAGAAAGTAAAAAGCCCCAAAACGTAGCGTACTTAGGTACTTCAGCTAAGGTAGTCCATTTTCAAACAAACTCTAAGGACATGTCATCAGTAAGATTCATGTGCTTTAAATTATTACTATTTTTAATGGAAAGATTTATTATTGTATAAGTGAAAATAAATATACTAGTCTAGTAGGAAGTAATACAGTTAAGAGAACATATCCCATACTTACAAGTGTCCTTCATGCATGTCATAGTTGAGGAACACAACTCAATGACACAGACCGCTGGTTGTCCTAGATCCACTGGAGGCACTGTCAAAATGGAAACCTGCCAAGCAGAAAGAGAAAATTCTGAATATCACACTAATTTTAAATGTAATGTCATCTATGCTGTATTAACCTACACTGAAATGTTACAAACTGCAACTCTAATATCCTATGAACTGCTTAATTAAAAATGGCTATGCACTGTACTGCAAGTAAAACACAGTATTAAGAATACCATAGGTAATTATTAGACCAATAGCCATGTAGCACAGTTTGGAATATAAAAGATTTATGATACCCAGACCTATGTATACAAACATATACATTGATTTGTGGAAAGTTACTGAAAGATAAACCTATTAAGTTTAAAAATCTTTATGTTTTTGCAAAAATAAAAAGATTATCTAAGCCTCACACATATTCACCAACAAATTCATACCTAGGTATATGTATGGTCACAGAAACCTGTGTATGTGCTCAGTCACCTGCAAAAGTTTATCAATCCCATAAATGTATTTCTGCAACACATATAAAAAGCTCTCGAGGAACAGTTGTTATTCCCATATATACAACCCATGATGCATGTGTTTCTTTTACGAAACAGAAAACCCTGTTGGCAAGAGCATTGGTATGTGAGAATGAGAGTACTTTAACGCAAGACTACTAGTAACAAGATTTAGGAAGGACAGGCTTCTCATCTGTATTCTTATTCTGTAGATAGTATTTAACCTGTAAAAATTAATGGAAGCACACAGGCAGTGTACTGAAAAAAAAAAACCACAACACAAACTGCAGGCCTTAATTCTAAAGGGTATTAAAGATTGACAAAGCAGAAACATTTGAAGAAGGATCTGAATATGTATGAAAGGAATCTCAAGCTATAAAAGCGAATGTTATAAAACAAAAATGTTCGAACAAAGCTTAGACAAGAAACTGTGTTAATTACCATAGTGTCAAACAACAGAGAAATCCAAGTCATTAAACTACAATAGAGTAAAATTACGAGCAGTTTTAGAGAAACTAATGAATTAAATAATTATCAGTAGAGATGGCTGACCAAAAAGCTTGATTCAAGCAGAAACCAATCCATAAACTAATTCATAACACTTAAACAACGGTTTAAATATCAATACATACAATTCATAAAGAAGTAAGTGATACAAAATTGGTATATACCTGCTGCTCTGAATCTGTCTTTAGTACAGATTGATCTGTAATGAGCACTGCTCTGGAGATCTGCCTACAATTAAAAAATAAATAAAATTGTGGTATTGAAACATAAAAAATTGCAATTTGGATTCAGAGTTTTGGCAATTCCAAATTATGCATAATACTGTGGGAATGTTATTTAAGCATACAATCTTTACTAGTATGATTACTGGTGAGACATTTTGCCTGTTGATAAAGTAGGACCACATCTGGAACATTAACATACTATTTTAATTGACAAAAATAGATGATGAATTAATGAGTCAGTGCCATTATATAAAGCAGCATGAATATCCTTCCGATTTAAAAATTTATTTTATGAAGATTAGTAGCAGCATGTTAGAAGACTTTTTATGTTCCAAACAGCACAGGACATTTTGGACTAATGGGAAATATACTACAGTGGGGTTCGTGAATTCAAATCTCTACTCTTTCATGGCCTATAATTATTTCTGCATTGCACCTATTACTATAGCTTTATTTTCATATCTGCAGTATTTTGAGGAAGGCACTATATGTCCAATGCTTTTGGCAACAACAACAAAAAGAGAAAACAAGGACTTTCTACTTTTCTTTATACCTGAACAAATTTAAAGAAAGAAGAGCAAAAGCACCTGCACCCTCTAAGCACTTTTTAACAAACGTGAAACCCCTAATGCACTTAGACCTACTGGATTTTTTAAAAGGAAAAGGAAAATATGATTTAGACGAGCCTTTAAGGAAACATAAACATAGAAAATACATTATACTCTCAAGTATATGCAAGGAAGACGAAAAACTATGCACAGAACTAAGCTATGCTGCAAAGATTAAGCAGGAAACAATCTCTTTAATTTGCGCTGTGCTCTTTTGTTTTAAGAGACGTAGTACGTTTACTGTTTTACTACATACCTGTAACACACATTTCTGCATACGCTCTCTGAAAGGTAACTGTCTTCCACAATAAAATAGTTGGCACTTATTCTTTGTCCAAAATGATCAATAATTGCTTTGCATCTGTTAAAAAATTTGAACCAAACTAATAAACTCAGATATAAAGTAACAAAAGTATACACATTTTTCAATTTTGAGTTATATACAACATCATTTATGTGGGTCAAATGATCTGTACACATTTACCATGTGAACCTCTAAATACACATCTGAAATTGATAAAGAAATCATATATTTATACATTCTACATGGTATATATGACATTTTTTACATACAATTTCATTAAACAATAATATTAGAACATTAATAAAGTAGCCGCTTTTTAAGGAAAACAAAACGTAAGCTAGTAACACTGCTATTTGCTTGTATGTGAAAATGGCGTCAAGTTTCACAGTTCAGAAAGCATGGAAAAGTCATACTCTTAATAATTTTGTAGGTGTTACTCTAACACGGTGTTATTTCTTGCCCCCACCCCAGCAACCTTTACCAAAGGCAAGTTTATTTCCTAATAATTGACAAATAAAATGGTAAATTAATTTAAGAGATGTAAGAAAAGATCTATGAGAAATGTTTGCATCAGACTTTCCAGGAGAACTTTTCTAAGCTTCTAAGATTGTATTATTTGTGGTTAAATATAACATTTATCTCTAAGTTACAAACAAAAAGGGTAACTGCTTTAAGAGCAGCATAAACGTTCGTAATAGATACTGTTTGATTGTATTGCAAATGTATTCATTCATTTGCCTCAGACAACACTTGAAAAGTCAAAAACAACCACCCACCAAAAAAAGCCCCTCTGAATGTATGCAGGTCAAAATGATACGAGAACAATTATATGTTGTGACATTAGTATATAAATTTTCAAGAGACAAGTGTACATAAAACAGATTAACATTAATAAATGGTACAGAAATGCCAACCATAGGAAACAAATTATTCAGAGAGCTTAAACTGAGAACAGGATGCAAATTCCAGATTTTAATGGGGAATTGCATAGAGGTACTAACTAAAACCAGCCTCTACTGCTGATTCCTCTACGGATAACTGTATTCTTGTTATATTCATTACTCAAGGTTACACTTTGATTTGTAATCTGTTTAATTGTAGCTGTTTTCCTCAAACTGAGAGTTGCAAACATTTTGAGAAACCCCTGCAGGTTTAAATAGCACCTATTTTAATGAATGTGTTTTACTATCTGAAGTGTAAGTAAAATATGTTCACTACAATTTCTTTCTTTATAACTTGTATCCATCTTCTAAAGGTCTTTAAGGCTTAATACTGATTTCTAAAACAAGATTTTAAGATTTTTCTATAACTTCAGAAAATTTACTGTAAAAATAGAGTGAATTAGCTTTACCTAACAGTTGCTTGATATGTGAGTTACTGTGGTGTTTTAATTAAATACTTCTGAACCAGCATCTCAATTTTTTTACACACGTACATACACATGCATGAGCAACATGTAAAACATCAGCAGGATGCCTAACGGAGATCCCTTAAAAGATTTAAATGTTTTATTGCAGCACAATTCCTGTATAAGTAATTATCTGACATGCAAGTTATGCCTTACAAATAAACAAGACTTTTGTAGCTTCAAGTTACTCATTAGCCTCTGTGCTCAGAACGGTCTATACAACTACAGAAGATGAGAACGAAACCTAAGTAAGTAACAGCAGCCAGTCGTCACTAGCTTTAGCAGCGTTAGGATTTCACCGTTGCTTCTTCTAGTCAAAAATGAGAACTGAAGAAGGGTGCAGGCTATGCTTATGCGAAAATGTAAGAAGTTAATAACAAGTAAGGAGAGTTGTATAAAACTTCTAATGCCTATTTCGTAGGAACCTGGATGCTACATAATATACCGACATTCAAATGCAGCAGGTAACTTGCAAAGCAGTAATTAAAAGTCTAATGGTACAAGTATTGTTTAACTGGAAACATGCCGTACTTTTTGTACACTTCAAATCGCATTCTGTTCAACATGTGTTTGTGTTTCTCTTGCAACTTTAAGAAGTTTTTTCTTAACGTTAACCTGATTTCTTTCTCAAGCACTCATTTGAATACTGCAAATAAACAAGGAAGTCAAGCCGCTACAGTTCATATCTAATTATAACCTTTCTTATTGTTTATGAAACAATTTCCCCTGCCACCCCCCTAAACATTATCGAAGGGGAAAGGTTGATTAAATGTCATGTTATATCACTCAAAGCCAGCAAAAGCAACTACACGCTTTTTATTTTCCTGCTAAGTGTTGTTTCCTCTCCTTTGTTCAGGAATAGCTATCGGGTCATACACTTGATAAGATTTTAAACAGAAAAAGAGATAATGCTTTTAATATCAGTCTCCACTTTACTTCAAAGGATGATGCTGAGAAAATTTCTTTCAAGTACTGCTTCCAAATATGGAAGACACTTATGCACTGACATTATCAGGTCTCTGTCATCTGATATGTGTTGGGACAATGAATCATACAGAACCCTCCATTGACCTTCTTTCAATGTGTCTAGATAAAAGGATGAAAATTAGAATCCATCTCCTTGCAGTGCCACGAGTTATAAATGTACTTTATAGGGCTCATTATCCAAACTAATGGACTAAGGGCGACATCCTTGAAATGGACTTACCAGCACTGACAAAGCCAGTATGCAATATTTCAAGACAGATATGTAAATGACTATGTGTTTGCTATATCTTTTTATTACAGACATATAAATTTCCATTTATCATACCTTTTCCATTTTTGAGACAGAATTATTTAATTGGAAATGTATTTAAAAAGTGATCAATATAAAATGTCTACCATTAGTATTAATGCAACCCATGTAATTTAAAATAATCTAAAATTTATCAGATAAAGTCAAATAAATGATGTACAATAAAAATGAGAAAATAACAAAAAAGAAAACAATAACCATGAATACATTCAATTTGCTTTTTCCTCAATCTAATCAACATGATGTATTTTTATTTTCTAACGAAGCATCAGAGTTCTATCAAGAGTACAGGATGTTCTGCTTATGTATTAGAACACCAGACCTAATCTGATATGATACCTAAAAAAATAGAAATTTTCAAGTGACTTAATGAAACTTTAAAACAAGTATGTCTAAAAGTTTGCATACTTTCATGTTGTCTTCCCTGAATCTTACTTTCATGAACTTTAAAAAAAGGGCTATGGCAAGGTGATTAAAATAATTGGGTGGCTCAGGACAAAAAAATCTACTGCTCTCCTATATACAATTACGTGTAGTAAAAAAAATAAAAAGCAGTTCAACTAGTTATTGAATTGGTTCTTACTTTTCTTGAGCTGGACATAATGTTAGCCAAGTCTGGAAAAGAGCTGAAATGACCTATGGTAACATTTAGGGTTAAACCAAAACTCTAAATGAACAACAAGAAGTTTGAGAAGAAAATCAAGACTGTATTTATATTTTTTCCCTACTTGTATTAAAGCACATACATTAAAGATACTAAAAAACTAACTGCATGAAGATACTGATGAAATTTGGAAGCCTATGGGAGATCTTTATAAAACAGTGATGAACATTGCGTAATTTAACTATGTCTATTGTTCTGAGTTTAACCTTCTTGCAGTCAAGATAAGCTGTCTCAAACTACAGGGACAGCTGTGGTAACAAGAAGATATGAATTTGCCTATTAACAACTACTATTAATGGCCTGTTGACTCAAAAGCTCAGTAACTCATGAATACCCTCATTAACAATCTGATCGATGATTTCTAGTAGGCAAAACACTGCAGCCTGAAGTCAAGAGGAAACAGAGCTGGCACAAGAAGGGAATGCACAGTAAGGAAAGAGATAACATGGAGAAAGAGAAAGAAGGGAAAGGAAATAGTGATGATCTTAGCAAGAGAACTGGTTAGTTTACTATGTAACACTAAGGAAGAGACTTTTCACAAGTAAACAGCAGTACTGAGTACTGAGGTGAGAGAAAATAGAAAATAAAGAGAAAATATCCCTTATGAATATCTGGATAACAAAATACAGTTAATTCAAGAAACTTGGCTTTTGAGTAACATTTTTACTATGGTGAAGAGGATGTTTAAGACTTTTTGAATGATTAGGAAAAAAAAAAGTTATATGATCCTGTTGCTGAAAATACTTTGTTTTAGCTACTAGTACCATGCTCTCAAAGAATCAAATATGCAGTGAAACTGGAAAGCAAACATACTGCACTGATCATTTAATTACTAATATTCCTAATAAAATGTTCCTACATATCTTATAGCTTATTTTCCAGTATTTGCTGAAGAATGTTTTCAATTACAGCTGGAAAAAAAAAAAAACAAAAACTCCTAAGAGCTAAAGTCTGCAGGTAGAGTAAGTAGTAACTGATAAAATGTATGCAACAGAAACCATGACAAACTACAGAGGTATGAAAAAAATGCCACTATGGAAAAAACTATGGGTTGCCTTTTCCAACTTTATACCTGCCTACAGGCCTGATATTGTAAAAGAATTTATCCTAGGATAAGAGGGCAGCATAGTTTATGACAACAATCTACCTAAAAACTCATTAAAGTCTTTTCTCTTGGAGTGACATGCATTATCAGCAAAGATTAATCTGATGAGTCTTTAGGTGAGCTCCATTTTTAAAAATGCAATAACAGAGGGCTTTGTTGTCATCTGATGAAAATCAATTAGAGTAGGTAAGGCCACAAGGAAAACTAACATCACTCATCACCAGCCCCCCGGCAGCTGAAATGATTTGTCTTCCAAGCTTGGGTGATCAGGAGCTGTAGTAATATCACAGGGAAATTAATTTAGTTTCTATATTCTAGACCCACTTTCCTTGTTCTGGAGGACCTATACACAAATTACTTTTAATCAAGGTTGATGTGTTATTAATACTGAGGAGGATCTTTGAAGAATCATTTTTTTTAAATTGACTTTACGCATTTTTCATCTGTATTTTGTATATAAACAGAAGGTTACTTATATTACCCTTACCGTCCAGATTCTTTGTCCACTACAAGGCACTGCACAGAATGGCGAAGACAATAGATACCACCAAATACTGCACACATCCTAGAAACATAAAAAATAAAGGTTACACGTATCATGACTAATTGTAAGCAATGTGAGCACTTATGTTAAGCAAGGCAAAGTATTGTGCATACTGTAGTACAACATTTTTAATGACAAGCCTTAATCTCTGAATCAGACAATCAAAAAAAAAAAATAAAGCATGTCTGTCATATAGTTTTGTAAAAGATTTGTTAACTTTTTTTTAATTAGCATTTATCATAGTCCTCTTAATTGTTACATTAGCTTGAACACTCCTGTTACCATCCTCAGTCATTCAGGATGGAAAAGCACTTATTTACTCAAGACAGGATATCTACTGAGCATGCTACACTGCAGATGGTATAGAGTGAGAACGTAAGACCACACAACAACCACACTTCTACTAGAATTTCAAGTGTGATTCAGAACTTATTTCTCTACTTCTATGAACTGTAGCGTGGGAACTTTACTAGCTATGAGCAGCTTAAATTTTAAGGGCGTTGAGAAGTACCCCAACAGAATAGGGTACCTCTTGTGGTCTTAGGGTGACCTCTTGCAAGTAGCGATTCCTCTAAGTTCCGCCTATATTAAGATACAGTTGTTTAAGATACTCTTTGTATGGAATAATGATAAAAAATATTCTAAAGAGAAAAAGAAACCTAAGAAAATTCAATAGGTAAAACATACTAAGTTGTTTTCCACTTACAAAGAAATCTCAATACTCAAAATAAAATAAATTACCAAAACATTAAACCAAAATTACAACTTATCTGTTTTTACACTATAAGGAGACAGTTTAAATAAACTAAATTATGACAGCTAAATATGAGGAAATTACTTTTGTATGTGTTTGTAACAACTTTTACAGAAAACAGCTTTTTTTTAAGAGATTCTGTAACAATCTGGTCGTGCTTCTCTACTTTGCTCTGATGCACTGAGATGCATACAGTTGAGAATGACACTGCTGCAGCAAGGGTCAACAAATCCAACTCAGTATTGAACAGTGAACGGAAGAGATCTCTGTGGGATGAGTACGTTTTATGACACCACGTACCATGGCTGATCATAAGAAGCAACCTGCTGCTCCACCGTACATGCACTGCTGCCTGACGCGGCATCTCCTCGAGACAGCTGCCTTCGGCTCCCCTCCGCGTTTCACTGCTGACTGCCTGTAACTAAGCCAGTCTCTGTGCCAGAGACTGCCCTGCTGAATCATACTTAGATTTCCCACTTTTTAAATGGTCAGCGAACCATTTTCTTCTTTCCATTTGCAGACAGTCTAGTTTGACGGCACCTGCCTGAATCCTGGGCCCCCGCGTGAAGTCAGCCCCCTGCAAGAGTTCGTCACTTGCCAGGCTGTGTCCCCCCCAGCCCCTGGGGCATCTCTCAACAAAACTCTTCACCAGAGGAACATCCTACGCACAAAGTGCAAAACCTCTCTCCTGTAAAGCAGCACAGTTAAAGTTGGTTTGGTGAAGAGAAATCCCCTTATCCTAACTTCCTAAATCTGCTATAAACCAGGCTTAACCTCTGGGGATTACCTTTCTGTAGATTTTGTGACAAATTAATTAACAACACATAAAAGTTTTTCCCGCAAGCGATACCTACAATTTTTACTGAGCTCACTTGACATTAAAATGGCTGCAATATTACTAGCTTGAAAATGTTTTAATCCCAGCTCTTAAAAACTTTTAATATAAACAGACACTCTTGAAAATAGCACCAAGCAAGTATCAACAACCAAACTGCCTTTTGAAATGTATCTAAAAAGAAACTCTATGAACTTTTTGTAAGAGCACAATAATGCAGAGAAATTTGTAATCTTACTGAAACAGAATATATGTTAGGCATTCGCAAAGATAAAGCTTCATGATTAATTGTGAATTCAAGTTTGGTGAATCAGGATAAACTTCCGTCCTTACTTTTTGTTCACGGTGCACTGTTTCAGGGCATTGTTACTACAGGAGTAAGACAAAACTCAGAGAATGAAGTTCTCTAGAACTCAGTATGGCAAAAGGTAAAACAGTAAGAACATTTAAAAACATTTTTCCAATATTTTAAAAGAGAAATAATCTTTAACGTTTCCAGCCAGCATGAAAATTATCTAGTGGAACAAAGTAAAGAAAAAAAAAGGGGGAGATCTACCCGATTCCTTACAATACAGTTTCAGGTTTGGACGGTCTGCACTGTCTGATTCATCTTGGGAATCTTTAACTGCTTTTTTCCCCCCAGTGGTTCATTCAGATCAATCAGCTATCACTGACCTCTTCTCATATATGCGGAACATAATCCGCGTATTGTCATTACCGGAATATCCTTTTCTCAGAGAGAACTGATGGGACAACCGTCAAATGCTATCCAGTGACATTTGACAATTATCCTTTGCCCTACAAGTTAAACACAACTGTGTGCTTTTGTGATACCTATTATTCAAAAGTAAACAGCCACTTAAAAGAAATCATGAACCAGTGTGCAGCACATTCAATGCAGTGACACACTGTTCCATTTTGCCATACCGGAGAAGGATACCGTGAGTTTTCCAAGTTCCTGTTACTCAGCTAAGCTTTGGTGTGACCCAGCCATTTGATGTTCAGCTCACAAGTGAATAGACAGAGCCCAGACTGGGAGGGCATAAAATTAGAAATGGTACCTGCCATTTCATTAACAGAGTCTGCCTAGGTGTTGTATTTAAAAAAAGATTGTGTCCATAACACCCACAATACCGTAGTGCTGTAGAACATTTGTGCCTTCTTCACCGCTGACACCACATACAAGAACAGGAGGCAATAATATCACATGTGCAGCCTCCACAGATGATGCACTTGAAAGAAACGAAAATTTGGATGTTGCCAATCTGCCTACAATGGAAACCATACTGGCATTCAAAACTCACGTTAGATAGCTCACAGACAGTTAATACCACAACACCTTTCAAACTGCATGAATGATGTGGCACGGCGAACAGCTGATGTGTTACCAACTCACAGCTCTTCTGAATTGTACTCTAAAGCACAGCAGTCTAAGGAAATACCAACGGTATTACTAACTACGGGCCAAAGCAGAAGAGCCGGTACCCCAGGCCACCTCTGCCCATGCAAAAGCAGGGAGAAGATGCACCACATTGAATCATCCCACCTTTGGTTGTCTCAAGATTGCTGAACATGACACAAAGGTTAAACATCCACTGAAGAATTATAACAGAGCCTTGAGAAACGGGCTTACTATCTCTAATGCTGCAATCAATGACTTTTAGGCTGATAAAGCATGTGTAAGGATCTTTCAAACCAACTCAGATGAATGTACTTCATGTGGCATGACATAAAAAATAGTAGTTAATACATCCACAGTCAAGTTTTTTTTTTATTTATTTCTTATTTGTTGTTTGTTTTTTGATAAATGCACTTCATTTTTCCAGCAGCTTTGAAAGAATTTTGCTGCTTGGCTGCACAAAAATGTGACTTACTTATTTTCAAGAGTAGTCTGCTATCCGATGGAGGAGGGCATGCCCTGTTTTCACAGTAGGCCAGAAGAAAACTTTTATGTTTAAATGAAAATAGGAAGTAATTTCGATTGCATTGTGTTAAACAACTGTAAAGAGCCAAAAAAACTACTAAAACAGCCCAGCTTGAAAAATGACATGATTAGGAAGAACTTGCTGAAATTATTTAAATACAGAAATTGAAATATTAAACTACAAAGCATCCCAATAATTTATGACAGAAGTAAAATCACTGTGCTAACATCACTTTCATACAACAGGCTATTCCAGATAATGTGACTGCACTTCAAGTACAAGACAACTCTTTGATACCATTAACCCTAAATGACAGACATTTAAACCGATATTACTCTAATTAACTGGCTACTGCCTACACCAATAATTCAAGTTTTGCTGAAAGATAGCAACAACACTGTACTCTACTTCAACTTTGCCCTGGTGACATCAAATATTACAACTAAATTAACAGTTGTGAAAATTTTGGCCCGGTAGCCCTCCATCATGCACAGCCTTTAAATGCCATTTCAGTTCCCATCAAGGCAGGAATCAGCAGTTGTAATTTTTAATACAGCTGTGAAACAATTGGACATATTAAAAGTGGATTTTTTGACAGCATATTCATGATGATTTATGAGTTTGTATATAATTTGATTATTCTATTAATTTTTCTGATTACTGATTCAGCTAATACAGTGAAGGTCACTTACAAAATAAATCTTCATTACATTTCACAGAAAGTAACTGCCTCCAACTAGTTGTTTTCTTTAATTAAACACTAATGTAACAAGAGAGAAAAAAGGCTTCAGGGCTGCTGCATCTGTTGCTACAGGAGGAGTTTACCACTTTGATGTAACGCTCTCCGATATTAATTGAACAAAAATAGAATGCCTCTCCACCTGACATCTTGATTTTCACACAGATATCAAACACCCTTAACTTACAGACCACCATTAATTCATTCAGAAACTGCACAAAAGAACTGGAAAACCGTATCCCAAAGTATAGTTTCACACACGCAAAAATAGTTTTTACTTCTAGCATATATCCTGCCTTCTGTTTTATAAAGGCATGGAGGGATTAATTGAGAAATAGTTGTGCCAACTGTGTAACTTCTATATGAAAAAATATTTTCTTAATGATGAATACTGCATGAACAGTTTTGGAGAAATATCAAAGAAAAACATGTGAAAGGCTGAATTAATAAATTGTCCTCTTTCAATTTATTTATTTGCATACACGGAGCAAGCAGTATCCTGGTTCTTAGGTGAAATTCTGTTTCCTGAAGGTCCCTAGAGAACTTCAGCATTTCCTATAATAATGTTTTATGTTCTAAAAACATTAATAGGTAGAACACAGACAAATCAAATAATTAGTGACTGTAGTTCAAAAAAACAGAATTCATTTTCCCAAACAGAGTTCCCATAGAAAAAACAAGTCTCAGTATGTGCAGTGACCACCTGGGTTAAGATTAAAAAAAAAACATGTAAAAATGTAAAAACCAGCACCAACGGAATACTGATGACAATCTCCTGTCACCTAGAACTGTCCTGGCATTTAGAAAACTATTGGAAAATACATTACAATAAATTTTTAGGCAAGCAAATGAAGGAAGTGTCAACTACTTAGATCTTTTCCTGGAGACTGTGTTCAGCATTCCTGTAAAGTTTTAAAAATGTCCAGATAGATTTTATAATTATCCTAGTTTATAATTGCAATTAACAAAATGACAGTTTTAAAACCATCAGAAAGTTTCTGCAGGAACCAGAATGCTACAGAGAAATATGTATTCAATAGTGTGAAGAGTTGTAGCATAACGTACAGTATTTGACAGTAAAATGGGTAACGATAAAAGCTGGTTTACTTGATTCTGCTTTAGAGCAGAAAACTCAAGAATCTGAGTAACATATCCAGTTATCACTTATCCAAAAGTACATCAAAACCTCTACGCACTTTTTCCACAGCTACACAATAGGTATAATTTAAGTTTATCTCACTGCCTGGCAAGGATTAGTGTTTATAGTTCATGATGTCTGAGTGGTCAAATCTGCACTGAAATGCAACTATTTCAAAAGTTTTAAAATTTGACTTCCTATTGTGTGATGCACAATTTTAGGGTTTGGCAAGCCAATGTTGTTGCCAAAGCAAGATTCTCGTACAGAATCAAGCTCTCAATTCTGTTTACCCAAACATTCAACTATTTAACTAGCAAGTATCCTAGAAATTAAGTCCAAAGCACTGCAGCAATTTCTCAGAAATTAAAAGGAGAAAAAACAAGGGAAAAAAAAAAGTTCAGTATTTTTTGTGCTTCTGTGATAGCAGTTAACTACAAATGCACCCTGAAGACTAATCTCTATGGCGTGTAGAAGCGTGAGACCTGCCTGCCTGTAAGTTCTATCAAGCTTGTAAAAGAAGCCGTTCCTCACACAAAGTCCTTCATCTGCAATTATACAACAGTTCTGTCCTCAAAGAGGAGCTTGTGAGATCAGGACCAGAGGGCACAGACACAAAAATGAGCAACTGCAGAAACCAGTCACTGAGCATTAGGTCATCTATAAAATGCATTTATGTGCTCTCTGCCTCCAGAAAAGACATAAAAATTCTAGATATCTTAACCCGCAATGAAATTCAAAGAGTATTTTACTAATTCAGTAATGTTTTGGAGGTTACCTTTTCTTTGTCTTTTAGTTTAATGAAACTAATGCTAAACTACATTTACATTTACTACAGATTTGCAATAGAGAAAACATTCATGTTGTTTCCACAGATCTGCTCATAACGCTGTACTGTATGCAGATGTCTGAGTCCATATTCTGTAATATGAGCCATAATCTGCACTTACCCACACAAGCAGAGAGTAATTGGCTTGTTAGGAGACTACTGAGAGATAGTATCAAATAATGTATTAGATACACTTCCTTCATATTATTCTCTTTGTCTTAATTATCAAAGAAAATCAATACTAAAATAGCATCTCCATTAAAGCATTTGTATTTTGCACTTTGTGTTCCAAATAGGTTTGTAAAATGAAGAAAGACTTATCTGAGAGTGGATAACGTGAGTTATTTTTTAATATATGTAAAGTTACATTTGCTTTTCCCATACCACAGGGTATATTCCAACCCCTGTAATATAAACAATTTCTTGACTGAAAAGTTTTCCATGCCTACTTAAGGATCTAAGACCCACACACTCTGTCAGCATTCTTATGGTTCAGAGTATTCTATGTAACACATCCTAATATTGGCTGGAGGTTTTTAGGAGGCATAAACTTTTGAAGACCACTATACTCCTAGTCAGTCAGTGGAACAGTAAGGATCAGAAAAGGGTTCATATTTGTAAATAATTTGCAACCAAACATCTCACTGAGAAGATAAAATCTAAAATGGCAAGGTATTTTCCAAGTCTCATACACTTAGAACACATTTCCCAGCAAAGGTTATTTCCAAATTAGAAGTCTTTTTCTGTCAAATCCCGAGAAATAATGTGGGCAAGGACACAAAAGCATTCTATAGCTTTATTAACGACAATGCTCACTGATCTGTGAATAACCCGAAAAAAATGAAGATTATTGAGTTACTTTACCAATCCATCCATCCATCACTAGAGAACAGGTTTCAGTATGATGGATTGTTGCACTTCCCTGATGTTTATCCCGAGAGTTTCTCCTTAGGGGGAAAAACAAACAACTGATCCTACAAACAATCATGCTAAACACACTTGTCCATTTGCATTCAGCTACCAAGTAACTGAAGAGAAATATATCAAGTTTGCCTTTAAAAGACAAACCGCACAGAAAGTTTTATCATTTCATTGAAATGCATACAAAAACAATTAAGAAGAAAGCAGCACAGCAGCTACTCTTACTAGTTGTCATTTTAATCAAGACCAAATACTACTGGCAAGTTGTTAGTAATTTCAAAACAAATGTTCTGGTCCAAAGTAAGCGAATTATCTTAAGTGATAAGAGATACATAAATATGAAAATGATTTGTTTTGAAATTAAAAACTTCTCTCTCAGATACAGCTTGTATTTTAAAATCAGCTCTGATTCTTTCATACTTCCATAGAATTGCAGTTTTCCTAAGACTCAAATATGTCATATCTCATTGTCAAAAAAATAAACACTGTTTGATTTTTCTTTAAGACGCCACATCATTTAATCAAAATACAGAAAAGTTATGCATATTGCTTACATGTAGAGAATTAATACCTATTTGTAGATTCAAATGTAAAGGACGTTATGCTGAACTTTATATATCAATTCTAAATGCATATTACATTCAGGTTTCTTAAGGTCTAGTCTTGATTCTAGAACACTAAAAGCTTCCTAGAGAACTTAACATGGACATAATTGGAAATATTAAGTACCTGGGACAGCCTTCTAAGATTCAACATTTGTAGCAGTTAATAGCCCAAATATATGGGTAAAAACTGATTGCTCATTTTTGAAATACATACAGGAACCTTCCAAATCAATCACAGAATCCATCATATCTCAGCCTGGACTCTTAATCTTCTTGTAAATACAGGGATTGAAAGGGATGACCCATCTCAACCAGATATTTCCTCTATCACAAAATTACTACTGCCACTGGCTCTGACACAAAATGACTAATTTCAGCTAGAACCTGTAACAACTACTTAAAGGTTGTATCGCCCACCAAATGCATACACAATGTAAAAGTTCACAGCCTATTTATAGGAAATGCAAGCTGTTAATTGAATACCCATACAAGTCAGTGAATCACTGTAGCTCCTATGGCAAAGCAGCAGCAGACCACCTATTACCATGACCACATCTGTCAATTCTTGGATGACTTCTAACAAAGAAAAATAAATACAGGATGCGTAACCCCTCCGAGCCTTTACGAGATGACAGATGGTGTACAGACTCTAATTCCCTCTAAAACTTCAACTAGGAAAATAACTGAACTACTGCTTAGACAGTATTTCCATTTGGATGCTTGTATTTGCAAGTGTCCAGAAAAAAGAATCTGAAAACAAATTGAAGAGAAATTAGACAAAGACTTGCCCAGAATTTGGAGTGTTCACAAAGCAAGCCCTGATAAAAATAACAGAAGGGAGGTCACAGCCTGCAACTGACTTCTCAGCTAGCATTCACCCTATTCAAACCGCACTGGCCATGGATCAAGAGAATCACCACTGAAAACTTCCAGGAAACTTCTTCTCAACAAAACTGAAAATAAGATGCATATTTCACTGACAAGAAACACAGAAGTCAACTATTTACAATATTTCTAAAGCAGCGCTTCCAAACACTCCTCAAAACCGTTTAAAAATAAAATAAAATGCTTGCTTCTGAAAAACAGAAAAGTAGATAAACCTAGTATTTGGCAAACTAACAACAAAAATCTACAGTAAACTAAGCTGTCTTATTTCACCCCTAGTACAAAGGAAAATTGTAAGTTGACAATTGTAAGATTTACCTCCTGTATCAGGAAATACTTGGGGCATTTCCTAATGTTTTCTAAAAGCAGGAAAGAAATACTAAAAGTACTTAAACAATCCAAATGTTGCATCAGTGAGGCTTTAGAGCTTACAATGATGCCTACTGTAATTTTTCTTCAGAGACATTTTTCAAGAAAATGAAAGTTGCATTGCAGATTTGCAACAAACACGTTAGCAGTGAACTGCACAACACACTGATTTCGATAGCTGCCTTCCCGTATTTCAGTGAAGCTTTGGTGTCCTATGCTTACTGTACCAAATGAAAACGTTTTTCCCCAAGAATAAGATGTTATTTTATTTATTTTTACTAAGCATAACACTGTTACTTCATTAGAAGAGAAAGAAGATAAGAGTTTCACATCCGTAAGTTTGAACCAAAAGGAAGCTGCTTCATATACAGGCTAACAAAAGTTCTGCTGCTTATCAGCTTAGAATAACACGAGGCTTCCAACGACCTTCCTTGTACCACGAATCCAATTTATGGAGACAGAAATC
Organism: Cygnus olor; assembly: GCF_009769625.2. NCBI lineage: Eukaryota > Metazoa > Chordata > Aves > Anseriformes > Anatidae > Cygnus > Cygnus olor. The sequence continues at coordinate 2,891,904 of NC_049181.1, forward strand.
TCACATCTGTACCTCGACATATTGGAGGACATACAGTGATATAAAAGTTTAATTTTCTCTCCTAAACCATACTGTTTAAACCAATAAAGAACTAACACTGCTTTTCCTCACTCAAGTGTCATCAGTAGTTATAAAATGTTGTACTGTTTATGCAGAATTCATTTGGAATGCAAGATGTGACTTACAAATGTCTTGACTCATTCACATAAATATGGCATGTATGCATTTATAACAGTAGCCTTGATGAGAACACACAGTGTAACTGGCTGCAAGAAATGCTTAAGAGGTTTACATTAAAACAGAATATAGAACGGTGGTTAGAAATCACAGAACAGGTGACACCTTACTCTGATAACCTGGTGATAAAAACTGTAGGGTATGATGTATAGGTTGTGCATTACCACTTTACTATACAGTCTGAACAGGATTCCTCAGTTGTATCAAGACATAATGCCCAAGGCAGACCAGATAAAGTAATTGCAATTAATTTACAAAATTGTGACTGCCTCCTAAACTGTTTGTTTGTTTACAAAAAAGACACTTTAACTTCTTTATTTTTTACTGGAATGTTATGTAATTTTTTTTTTTAAACATAATTACTTCTTGTTTTGACAGAGTGGTTTGCTTCAACAATTTAAACACTCTCCTTATCGTACTCGTAAGACTTAGTATTCAACAAAACCAACCAACTAAAACAAACCTAAATGCACTAAGCAATGGGTATAACTAGGAAGTTCAATTCATATTCCTGTGACCATGGAAGCCTTCTGATAAGAAAATTTTAAAAACTTCTAGACACCATTATTGCTAACTCTTGAAATATATTGCTGTTATAGACAAGAAAATTGGCAGTGCTGGCTATCAAACAAAATGAAGCCAAAGAGCTTTCCAGAATGCAAGAACAAACTATTTTGAAAAGAATCTACCTAGGAAGAAATTTAACTGAAATTCTAAGTTGTAGTTACTAAATTTAATTATTTTTTCAAGGTATATGAAGGTCTAGTGAGGACAGACTGCAAAACTTGTGCTTCTGTAGTATCTCTGATTATCTTCTGATTTATCAATCTGTTGGTATCTGTTGGTCAGGTACTGGTATCTAGTGATGCATGAAGTCCTAAAAAATAGAAAAACATCCATAATGTCCATAAACACTAGTTCTGTTGCATGACTATGTTCAGAGTCCTTACGTGAGGAAAAAAATAAAAATCTTTTTCACAAAATCTGAGTGCTTAATTACATAATCCCACTTAAAAAAAATAATCTCTATACAAATACAGTTTAAGTCACAGATGAAAGTCTATTGAAAAAGCTACCAAATAACATTTCTATTCATTACAGTACAGAAGAATCCCTAATTACTCAGTGAACTAAAGGAACCATTAGGTAATTATATAGATAATACTGAAACATCATATCGGACAGTTCTGCATGGCCTTCGCTAGTTGCTGAGGCCAAGTAAGACCTTCCACGATACGGCCAGCTGCTGGTGCCAACCACCTACTTTACAGACACCCTCCATGAAGTACAGTAATTATTCCAGAATACTTCTAACAACATAGAAATGCATCCATCCTATATACTGCGACATAGGCTCAACCACTAAGGCCATTCTTCTAGCAGTAGCTTAAGTACTGTTATAAAGCAGAACACAATCTATCATGCAGACGAGTCAGGGAGATAACATCCAATGGCATGCTATAAACAGAATTTCTTAATTGCAGCACACATAGAAAAAGCAGAATTTGTCCATCAAAGAACAAAGTAGGGACTTTGCACTGATATTTAACGGAATGATATATGAATGCATCACTCACAGACAACAAAACGGCCTCACAGTGCAATACCAGTTTTTAAATAGAGCTAATGTTTACTTCAGACCTACAGGTTACTACATTAAAAACCCACATAGAGCAGATGGAAAGGCTGCTTGCCAGCAAATGAAAAGAAAAAAAAAAAAGAACTCAGCCTTTTAAAAAGCCAGCTGAACTGTTGGAAACAACTAAAAATTAAAACTACCCACTCTCTGCACATGTATTTCTCGATGGCCCCCCAGAGCACCAGTCAACAACTCCCCTACAAGACCTATGACCCCCGCACACCTCTGGAGTCACACTGAAGAATACACATCATGCCCACAGTTCAAGTGAAGGGGCTGAAGTGGATGTTGTAGTAGAGAACATATGGCTGTTTAAGATGCTGGAATGTAAAACTGCAGTATGGCGCAGTACGGCTCAGATGGCTCAGGGCTTTAGGATGTCTTATATGCTGGTCAAGTCACAGATGGAAGCTTGTGGTCTATAGGCACAGATCTATAAAATGATGCCAAGAGCAAGTGTATGATTTCACATCAGTTGACCTGAGTGGTTAAGTCTGTGATACAACAAGGGTGTCAGCATTGCATAGTTTTTTGCTTAGTAATAAACCGGACACATGGCACTACTTTGCTTCTTTCAGAAAAATCCAGTTCACTATTAAATACAAACCTATGAAAGGACAAAAAACTTTCTAACACCAAATGCACTGTCAGCAGGAATTAGCAACACAAACTGGTAACATACCTCCCCTTTTAACTTCGGGAAGACTGAAAGACACATTTTCTCAACCTAACCAATATGCACAGTCATCCTTTTGGACAGACACTGCTCCAAGTCTCCTCTGCCAGTTTTAAAAAGGGATAGCAATGTTTTAAATTATCCTATCCACTTCCTAGCACTTATTACCAAATGCAGCCATCACAACCACCACCCATTGCTACTTCTATTTGTAACAGAATGAAAATTGTTCCAAAGTATTAAAATAGCATAAATTACAACACTTCTGCTTTTCTGAATGAAACTCTTCAAAATCTAGTTTCCTGGTCTCATCAGCTTGGTGCTCCACCATCCTACAAGAAGATTTCTTTTTCTCCTAAAATGTGCACCTTTTTTTGAGAATTTTGTAGCCAATGAAAATATAAAGCAAATAAAACCAACAAGAAATTGCTAGTAGAATGATTTCTATTGAATGACCTCCATCAGCATTAGGTTACTGAGTACTTCCTGTTTTGAAGAAATGTACTAAAAACAGTAGGGCCTACCTGCAAAAGCACTGTGGAATCTCGCCTTGACCATATAGAGGAAACAAAAATGGTGTATTGCCATAGCGGCCAAGGCACTGAAGAAATTTTCTTGTTGCCTGAAGACCTTCAGAGTGCTGCAATCAGTCTCCGAAACCATTGCAATGAATGAAGAATGAAGTGCTGCAAGCTAGGTGTTAACTTTCCGTGTTCTTAAGAACTGAGCAAACGTACTGTTCTTGTAGTCTGAGAAAAAAGTAAAATCAGGTAAAGGATATAGCGTGCCACCTGCATTTTCTCATGTACTTCAACTTAAAGAAAAAACTTTTTTATTTAAATACACAAACATAAATCTCAAAAGCAATGTGTTTTTCAACAACATTGCTCAAAACGGATTATCAAAATTAATGGAATTTTAATTACTTCCATAAATTTAGTTTTCTCAGAAGACAGAAATGCCATTCCATTCAAATATTTCAGAATAACACAAACCAACTGCATGAGACTCAAACCTTCTAGACAGCAACATCTAAATACAGCTTCCTCTGTTTATTACGTTACAATGATCTAAATCCAATTCTCATTTTTGAGAAATACGAGAAGCTATGGACAAAACCCACTGGTTTCCAAGAGCCTGAGGATGCTAAATTACTCAGATCTCCTGCAGTACACCCATTCAAGAAGAGTACTGCTGAATCTATGCTGAGGCAGATATTAAAGTGTACAGAAGTAATTAATTTTTTTTTTTTAAATGAGAAGGGGCAGTGTTTATTTCAAATATTTGAAATTGCCGATTTGCTCACAACAAACAAGTATAGATGACACACACAGCAGCCAGGGATGAGGAAGCACATTTCCCCTTCAAATTAATACTGTTGCTGACACATTTTTAAATTCAAAGAAATGCAGGTCTTTCAGGGAATACGTAATACAAGCATTGCATGTTGCTTATACATCTCTAAAACCCTTCAGTAACTTTAATGAAACTTGATTTTTTTTTTCAGTAAATGACTTGCATTTAGGCAATAGCATGCTTCAATACCATTCAGAGTTCTGTTCTTAAGCTCTTTTCAATTATGTGAAAATTCACGAGTCAGAAGCACTTCCATCAATGCTGTGCCTAGTGTTTATTATCAGGCCATGTATTGTGTTTAAGATTCAACCAGTTATATTATAAATGTATTTTACTACCTATTGTACAGCAATGCAAAAGCATAAAATGACAAGTTTTTTTTTAACTTTCTAAAAAAGTTCTCAAGTTTTTATCATATTAATCTTCTTACGTAACTCCAAATTATATCAAAAAAAGCTTTAAAAATATTTTAACTATCATGAACTCTTCCTATTAAAGTGTGCCTTTCAATGTATGTAATGATCTCAGCAGGAGCAATTTTAAAATTCTGAAGTCTTTACATTAGACTAACCTGACTCAAAATACTCCAAGTTACTTCTCAGGTTACTTTAAAGTGTAGGAACAAAATGTGTTTAACTATCTCTGGAAGTAAAATAAATTTAATGTCATTTAGGTACATGAGGTTGAAGAGGAAAATTGACTAACGGAAGGAAGGTGATAGACTCCCACTCTCTGCTTTGGATGAGGCTTAAATAGAAGAATTCAAATTGAATTGGTCTGGAATTTAACATTGATGGTCTGGAAAAGGTCAGAGTATACTTTGAAAATGAATCCATAAAAATAAACAAAGTGAAAATACAGGAGAGCTATCAATATTGTGGACAACTGAGTGAACTCAGAAGACGACAAGGGTGTTAGACTGTTCAATGAAACCCTACCTTGAAATTCATCAGGGTGTTGTTCATAGTCCAAACAAAATGTCAAAAATTTCATTAGCATTCGCTTTTCCACCATAGTGAGCTGTCTGCTGTTGAAGACATCTGCTCTAGAACAGGGTACCTGGAAAACATTTTTTTTTATAATTTCAGATATTGTCCATATTCTGAGTAGGAAAAGCATGAAACAACACAATAGCTAATTACCTTACAGATATTTTAAAGTCCTATCTTCTATTATAGTATTTTCTTATATATTTATTTCCATTTTCTATTATAACAACAAGAAAAGTTATCCGTTTTCCATAAAGATATTCTAAAATCTTTTTCCTCCTCTTTTCCTTTTAATTTCTCTTCAATTTCACTTGCATCTCCTCTGACTGCAGTTTTAATGAAAACAGCTTCCATTAATTAACTATGCCATATACCTCCTGTTGCCATTATCAGACCAATGATTTCTCTCCTCAGTAACAGAGAGACAAATCAAATCTCTGCCAGGTATTTGAAAATCTACTACCTGTGAATCTTTAAGAATTAACTGCTGAGTCAGACCAAGGTCTAAGTATTTGATTAGACAAAGATTCATGAGAATACTTTACTGAACTGCATATTTAATTTTTATTTTTTTTTAGTATTTAGATATAACATTTACAAACCCTTCTCATTCCGGGAATGAAATAAATATCAGATGATTTTTAATTAGTAGCTTGTTACAAAACTCTCATGAAAACAATGTCAAGCTTTTTGACTTTAAAAAGATGAGATTAAACACACACAGTATATTATTCTACGATACCTGTTCTACTTTTCCTTCTCGAAAAGCAAGAATTCTTGTAGCATTTTTAAACTCTGCATATCTGCTAACGTTCGACTTAATCAGAAGGTCAATTAACAGACCTCGGGAGTAAAGCAGCTGCACAATGAACAAAAAAAATATGGTGAGTAAAGAGAAAATGCTTACATCAAAAGAAAATAGTGACATCAATAGTACTCATTTGTAAGATATTTTCTGTAACTCTTCTTAAGTACACACAGTAAAGTGAAGTCTCCATAAAAGCATATAAAGATGTAATAGGTGCAAAAGAATATTAAATAAATTGAAGTGATTACACAGAGGCAGGCAGGAAAGCAGTCCATAGGAGAGAAGGGGAGAAGGTTTCAGCTTACTGCTCATTCAGTTTTAATTCTGGGGATCGTAGCTTAAGAGAATCATCTTGGATGATTTTCTGAATTGTACACTATATATCCTTGATCACTGTACTTTACAACCATCACTTCCAAGTATCAGTAATGCACGTGCCCCTGCCTAAGTAAATTATCCCTGTCTGTTTCTTAAATTACCTGAAACAATCATGTTGCGTTTTCTAAATGCAAATTACTCAAACCCTCAGTTAAGGTTTAATTTTATTCTATTGCTTCATAATATGTCTACCTTTACTTTCTATAAACTACAAATATATTATGAAATACTGAAAGGACAGAAGTGTAACTATTAACAGAAGACATATGTCTGAATTTAAAAGCACTCTCAATCCATTGGAGATTAGTTTAAAACACACTGCAAGTCTTGTGGCCCTGAATAACTGATCACACAGATCTGCAAGATCACACAGGAATTTAAGATAAAGGTTTACAGGAACACTCCCTAGGACACTAGCAGAAGGTCTGTGTCCAAGTGCCAGAGAGAGACCAATGCAAATTTTGCCAGAGAGCCGGGGGGGGTGGGAAGAACTATTTTTCATTTTTAAAATATCAAACACCCCCATTTAGATTGATTTTCCTTTTTTTATTTTTTTAATGGTAGCATTTAAAAAGAGCAGCTTTGTAGATACTACCTAAATGCTAAATTTCAGGAAATAGCTGCTTTTATGGATAGTTTTCTGACCTATGCTTTATAGTCTCTTTGGTCATAAACAAACATTGAAGAGCAACATACGAAATTGCTTCTCTTTGTTATCATAGTACACTAATGCTTGTTTACTTCTCCAGAGAATGTATTTTTTGCTTCAAAGGTACTGTATCAGACCTCTTTAAAAAGTTGCGGTTTGTTTGTTTGTTTGTTTTAATCTCATCATATCAAGCAAAGCAAATGTACTCTGTCAGTAAGTTCCTACCTTGGAAACTAAATCAATATTAAACCTTCTGCCTTCCCTAACAATTTGGGAATACATAATTTTCTTTGGTTCTTGGACAGAAACTTCTGATGGTGCAGCTTCAGCTTTTCCCAAATCCGGAGCGGACTCGCCTGAAGACAGACTATGAGAACTTTCATTCTCACAGTTTACTTCTGTATCATTCCCTTCCGCTGTACTTGCAGGATCCACACTTGCAGCCTTTTCTGGTTCCCAGCTCTCAGCCCTTGCTACGGCACTCTCCAGTGGTGGGCGCTCTTTGTTTGGGTCCTGAGCAACCCCCTCAGCACCAGAGGCTCCAAATACAGGCAGCTTTGGCAATGCACCGGCTTCTTCAACATCTTTGGCTGAATCCTGACTGATTAAAAACACAAGGGGAAAAAGGAGGGGGGGAAAAAAGTCTTTAAGAGTCTTTAAATCTTGTTTAAAGTTTTGAGTCTGTGCCAGGAATGGAAAGCTCAAGCCCTTCTTAAAAAGCATTAGTTGCTTTATCCTGGCCAAATGGGGTGTATCACACCCACTAAAGAATTCTGCTTCTTTGACTGAAAATCATTCAAGAGGAGTACTTTTACTGGGGAAAAACGCAAGAAAACACTTTTGTGTTCTTATTCAGCGAACTCAAAAGATTGAACGAGCTTAACATGAAAATCAAAGCTCCACTGGTGATACACAGTACACATCTACATGAACAAAATAAATATATTTTTAAAAACGGAGTAATGCAACCTAAGCTTTTCCTAAGGATAAAAGCCCTCTAAAATCAAAATGCAAAAAAGGCATTAAAGTCATTAAGCTTGGATATGTTAAAAATGAAACTTGCAGAAGAAAATACAAGTGCTTTATATAACTAAGACTACTTTCCATCTATTATTTTAACAAGTCCTTAAGAGCAGCACGGAATTTTGAACTGAAGTTTACATTGAAATTTTGATTACTTTTTTCTGCTCTTATCTTGCATTCAGTTTAGCTGCTCAAATAATGGCCATATAGAACAAAGTTCCCTCACATGGCTATGTTATTGTTTTGCATGTTACAAATTTGTTCATTGTTCTGATGAATTTCTAATATGCGTATGATGCAGACAGGCAGTTAAAAGGATGGAAATGACCACACAAGTGCTATCTAGTCCATTTCCTTTTCACAACACAATTCTTTAAAATTCCTCTTACAAAGCAGACCCACACTTTTAATCATATCTATTCGTTTTATCTTGAACTTCAATGACATCTACCTTAGAAACTGGTACTTTTGAACTTAGAAGTTTAGTTTATACTACCAGCTGAGATGAATCAAATCAATGTCATTGTAAGTGAAAGGAGTTCAGCAATAATTTTACACTATCTTTTTATCTTTATACCACAAGCCATTAATGCACTGAATAAACAATTTAATCTTGGCTGAAAACTAATGAACTACGATTTTAAAGGTGACCTGCAAACGTACAGTACAAAATTTCAGTTACTATCAGGATGGTTAAAATTCACCAAACACCAAGGAATTATTCAGTACACATAAAAATGCTCCTTCACGTATCTGTAGACTTAGAGATGGAAGGAAGAGGCACAATTTCTGTTCAAGTCAAAAATAAAAATGGGAAAGACAAATCCTCTCCTTTAGAAGTTCTTCCTTGCTTATCTCCTTTTGAACTCAGGGAGCTTGTATGGGCTGATGCAAGTAAGAGTCTGGTGCACCTCAGCTTGTGCACAGCCACCAGGAAGTACGTATCTGTGAATGGGGTAAAATATTGCCCTGGGAAATACAGAAATGGATACAAGGAAGCACTAATGAAAGAAGTCTGTTTCTGTACATTGATTTTTTGTCTTCTTGCTTTATACTGCAAGCATTAAATAACTATAAAATATAAAAGACAAAGTACTTTGTCAAGTGTTTTTAAAAAGTAATCTCTATTAGAACTACAAATGAAGGTCAATTCAATTTTGGGGTTCTGTTTGGTTTTATTTACTTACTGTACTTATTTTAAGAATTTTGGAATATGGTGTTAATGAAGATGTGTTAATGCAATAAGGAAGGATAGTATTTTTTTATTCAACCCATCCTACAGTTTTCTGTAACGCAAAAATTCAGAGAAAATTCTATCTTCTCCCAAGTTCAATGTAACAGCACGTTTAAAATGTGACTAAACTGCATTGTTATTAAAAAAAAAAATCAAAATAAAATTTGGATTCACAATACGTTGTCTTTTTAGTATTACTGAAAAGCAGTTTAACAAATGTTGTATTTACATATTTTAACTCTATTCAATTCCATCTTAATGAATACGTACATTTGTATGATTTGCATCTCTACGCATTTCATAATGAACGAGTAAAACCTGTATATAATCTAAATTCATGACATTCTTCCTATAGGAAGAAATATCCCTGAATAATGTAAAAACTGTCTATAAAAATCACTCAAATTGAACTTTTGTACCAACAATTATTCTCCTAATTCAGAAAAAAATAATACATCTGCAGACAAATTGTTGTGTAAATTTAGAATATTATCTTCTACCATTCATCAATTAATGGTACTAACAAAGGAATATCTTAAAATGAATGTGTCTTATTAATGCCTTGTAACAGCAACCCCTTCAGATAGGTCAAATGAAAAATTGCCAACCAGCTGGTTAATTTATTCAGCACAGGTGTTCACTATTTATTTTTCAGCCATTTGCCTTTTTTCAATACAGCTTGTTGTAGACACAGTATTCTTTTCCTTTGATGGATGCACTTTGTTCTAAGGCCATTCATTTCAGATTTGCACTGTGTATATTATACTGCTACCCAGCTGTTTATACTTTCAAAATAAATGTTTAATGGTTACTTCATAGGAGTTATAAAAGTTAAGCAAAAACAACAGAATCTAGCCAGAATGTGTAGATTGTCAGAAACACAATAATTGACTCTCTTGGAAAGTTTTGTGTTATTTTGAAAACCTTTTTCTTTGTTAGGTTTATATATCTACCCCCTGTGTGTTGCGGGGAGAGAGAGGGGGGTGTTTTCTTTTTGGTTTTGGTGATGATGAAGACAGACAGCATGGTACTGCCAGACTAAGTTAAAGGCTTAAAAGTAGATCCAGGACAAAATGGAAGACTTGAGTATAATGCTCAGTTCAACAAACTGTGAAGTCTTAGGGCTAGGGAACTTACTTTTGAGCCAGCTATCAATCAATAGCACATCTTCTTAGAAAAATCATATGTAAAGTTAAGAGACTAAGAAACGTAATCTAACATTGGCTCTGAACAGTATTTAATATATCAATATGATTACAATTAAAATATTCAATTGATACAGCTTTAAAACAAGCATAACATTTTACCTGCTGTAAGGTTTAACAGCCATTACTGTGCAATAAAGAACTCTGGAATATTCTGTACCTGTGACCTTCAGATTGCAAAATATTCATTTTTTGTTTGTTTATTTTAAACTGTGATGATTACAGAAATAAATATGTGTTTCTATACGAGTATGTGTCAGTGTTTCCTCCAGCTACCTATGATGTTAGCTAGAGGATTCAAGGTTAAACTTAAATATTTCTCCTAAAGAACCTTTGAGGAATTCTGCATAGTGTTCAGTTCAGTGCAAAACTCCAAAGATAAAAATAATGAATACGAAGTTCCGTTTTCAGCTGAGGCCCCCCCCCAATTTCCCTTTACTATTACTATGGCTATGCACTACTCAACTACTCAAGGTGAAATGCTTAAAACCAAAAGCACAATATAATCATTTACTGGGGGTATACAAAATAATTTGTAGATTTTCTTATTTATACTTACTCGCCAAAACAGAAAGCTTCTACATGTTCAATAGTTTTATCCTTCTTGTTAAGAGAGATAACTTCTTCATTCTCAAGGATCAGTTTTCTCCAGTCTTCACATTCCTCACTGATATCTGACTTTTCCTTAGGAAAAACAATTATACAATTACTTTTTGTATTGTCTGTCTGCTATTAATCTATATAAATCTTTGTATTCTCAAACAATCTGTTGTACCTCCGTATATGTTAAAAAAAATATATGAAGAATTGTTTTTACTGTTTTAATGTCCTTTCCATACAGATTTTTGGAATTAAAATAGAGCTGGTTGCTTTATTATAGCATGCTAACATTTGTATTACATTACTAGCCCTAGTGGTCTGAAAATAATGGTAAATGAAATGCAACTTTTAGTAGAGATTTGAACGTAAGTTTGAATACAATCTTATAAAAGACAGATCTGTTGCACCCAAGTTATTTCCAAATTTTCATACAAAACTCTTTGAATGTAAAAAAAAAAAGTTATTAATTTGTCTAAACAGGAATCTCTAAATCATATAACAGAAAACTGAGAATATTAAAGTTCTGAGACTGAGCAACTCCCCTGATTACGCCAGAAGGTAGCACCATGTAATATCAGGCATGAGACTGAACTGAAAAAGTCCCATCTTGTACAGACCAACAAGCTCATAATGCTTCAGTAAATAACGCAACCAGCCACTTGCTAATACAGTCTAAGTGCTCACTGCCTAAATAAATATCATCTTCAAAAGATTTCTAGTAGACTGTCATGAATTAGACAAACTTTGGTAATTGAAAAATACACTATCAAGATTCATCTTTTTGTCCTGCTTACAGAACATTTCAATGGAAGGATCCAGTAACTACCTTTCTTACAGTTAAGAAGAATCAGCTGAAAGCACAAAAGAAAAACAAAAGATGTTGAAACATCAGTGTAGGAAATTTGCAGAAGGTGCTCAGAAAGGAATCAAAACTACGGTATAGTTGCTCCTACATAAATTCAAGAACCCCAAAAGTACAACTCAGCACTAGACTGTTTGGTCTCAGATGGCAATTTACCAGGTGTTATCAGTCTTAGCGTACTAGGCCATATGGATGAGTTTTAACCAGGGAAGCTGGTAAGTAGAAACTTACTGGATTTGTAAAATTACCAAAGAGAAAGAACACTGTGATAATCTGTTTTATAATAAATTATGCAAACAACTGGGATTGAACATTAAAAAACATTAAAAGAAGTAATCTGAGAATTTTTTACCTGATTTTCTTTAATCCAGGACAATAATCCTGAAAAGCTAAAACTGGCCCAGTTTCCACCATAGTAATTTCTCCTGCAAGGAAAAAACAACAGTGAAAATTGACAGAAAACACAGCTTTTTCAGATTTAAAGTAAACCAACCAAGTTTTGAGACACTCAAAATATTTTTGATGACAGATTTTACAGGTGCAGTGTACACAAGTTGGTATAATATTTCAAAATCCTTGATCAGATGTAAAATTTCTGTTTTCATTTATTTCTGTTCATCTCTGACCAAATAAACTGTAGTCCAGTATCAGATTATTCAGATGGTAAATTAAATAATGCTGAGAAAAGCACACAGGATGCTGCAAGTAAAGAAAAATATAGATAATACTGCTTTTTTGGCCAACACTCTAACTCAAATATGTACATCGCTATAGTTATCTTTACTTACTGTGGAGTGAAACTAACTAGTCCGCCAGTTTCAATTTTGCCCTCAGAAAAGCCAGTTAAGGTTTTATACTCAACAGTTTCAAGTTCTTGTGGAACTTACCAGCTTTGACACAGGAACCCAGCCATACAGCTTCTGACTGAAGCTGATCTGAAAGCTAACACAATAGCACTGCACGCCACCTCTAAACTAGCAGTCGTCCCTGAGGTGGATAGGCAAAAAGGTTAAGTAAATTCATCTTGGGTGCAGACAGTAGAACCCACATCTCCCTTACCCATTATGTCAAGTAACAGAAAGTTCACTCTATTGTTTATCTACTGTTTACAGAACAGATTACAACAGACTGTTAAGATTCTCTGGCAAAATCATCATTAAGCTGCATATACTGTAGGTGGAGCCAAAGGAACTGATTTGTAGAAAATGATCCTATCTCCTTGACTATTTTTCAGTTTATATATATCACCTTCTGCCTTGAAAATATTGGTTTACCTGCTTTAAATCAAAGGAAATCAATAGTTCTGCTGTTAATGAGTTTCTGCACTCCCTTTTAATTTTTTTTTTCTACCAGTATTTCTCTAAACATTGGCCGTCTGGATGAATTAACTTTTGTTACCATGCATATCAGATCTTAAATATTTAACAACTTAGGAAAAATTGCAATTGGAGCAACTGCATTTGATAAAATCAATAGGTCTTACAAAATAAAATGGTCACTTTAGGATTTAACTCTGTTCTCTGGCACTGTTGCTGGCACTTCAGGAGAGTGTAGTGTACCAAAACTGCCCTCCTGAATGGCCATCTAGTGTTACTGCATACGCTAAAAAGAAACATTTAGGAAGGAAGGTAGTTTTGTGTTTTACAGAATAACGCAGACTGGTAAACCCAACAAACTTAAAATCTTATCACAACCACCTCCATTTCTGGATTGTAGAAATACATACGATAAAAACGAAAACTTAAATTTGGGGTTGATTCTATTGTTTTTGACAAGGCTTATCTGTACCGACAAAGGCTTCATTAAGAGCGTCAGCCCCTTTACAGCACCAGAGGGTGATGCTCTATACTATGTTGCTTACTTAGCATATGAAAGACAGATGTCTGCTAAACAATGCCTAATTGTTCCTGACTAGAAACTGACCTAAAAAAGTCTTTCAGCCACTGCAAGGCAATAGTGAAGAACATAAATAGGGCATCTTTTGAAAAGACAACAAAATGCAGCATTCACTGAATAAGGATGGCTTCAACTGTTTAAGGCTGTGAACGGGGAGGACTCAGGGAGGACTCACTCTGTACTTTATGGATACCCAAGTTGTTTATCCCGCGATTTGGTTATTCCAAGAACAACAGCTTCATCTGCAGATCTGTTACCAACCAGAAACTCTAATCATCTACAGAAATGAGTTCGTACTTACCTCTTTACGTGAATGATGTGGGCAAGGCTTAAGAAGTAGTTTTGTTTGGTATCATTTTGATTACAAAGTGACGAAGATTAAGTGTATTACAAAATGCCTGATTCCGCCAGATTTCAGTCTGTGTAACAGCAACTTGCTGTTGCTTGGCCTGATAATCGTCAGCTTAGTTTTAACTGTCAATAGCGCAGGTCAATTTCTTCCTCCTTCCCAAAATTCCACTGAATAAGAAGTTCAATGCCCATATATTATCTGTCGCTTCCGGGACTTCCAAAAAACCCACAGCCACAAAGATTTATTTTTCAGGGAATCTGCTGCTTTAGTTCCAAGTTTCCTTGAATATGGAATACAATCTGGCTGTCAGAACAAGCAAGGCCATTGATCACAGAAACCGCAGAAAACACCTGCCTAAAATTAGGACTGCGTTTCTTGAAACTATACCAATAAAAATTCAAGCATATTTAGAATTAAAACTTTCAGTAAGAGAAATTGATACGTTACTTTCATAGAAAGTTATGAAAGTTTGTTTGTGAGCTGCCAGACATCTTTGATGTAAACATTCCTCTGTTCATCAGGTGGATTTTCCTTTGAAACTGCTTTCCTTTTTAACCACCACTGATGCGAATCAATCTTTTTAACAAAGCACCACGTAATTCTGTTCTGAAGCTCAATCAGTTCTGAGAAGATGGTATGGTCTTTCTCAAACGAAAAATGAATCACAGCTGTCTTTCCTCTCTTCTGGCATCTGAGCACCATTCCCAAGTTACGGGACACAACCTCCAGTATTAATCTTCTCTGGAAGCATCAACTTTCAGATTTTTTTGCGTCGGAATTTTAATTATCTCACCCTACATTACATGATGAATCAGGATTGCTTAATTTTCCCATCTGAAAACACCACAGTAAGAAGGTAGACAAGGCATAATTATTGTGATAATGAGGAAAGTTTTTTTTGGAAAAGTTTTGAAGTAGAAAGAAAAGAATTGACTTAGGGTTTTACAATTTGGACTCATTTGTAAACCGGCATTTTTGTTATAATTACCCAAAGATGGGCTAAAACAAGGAATTCTTTAAAGTAATAGTCAAGATCAAAGCCTAATTAAAGCTAAAATATTGTCCCAACATCACTAAATATCTTCCTTCTCTTGCTACATTAGCTAACTACAAAGACAGATTTTCCTTTTCTTAGGGTTATAATTCAATTATCCTCTAGATAAGAACATGAAACATTGCAAACACAATTCTGTGAAAACACGTTTTGAAGAAATAATAATACAGTTAGAAAATATTTTTTTCTGACAAGTTAGAGAATGCAAGTTTTCTTTATGTAGCATAAATCATTTCCTAAATGCTAGTTGTTCAAATCTCCTGTATCATATGGATTGTTCGTATGGATTAAAATACTCGCCTTTTAGTTCAGATTTTTCAAATCAGGAATCTGTATTTTAGAGGTAATGTCAAAATTGCTTATGCTATTTTGCTAAGTTTTGGAAATGTAGCTGCAGTACCACTACAAAAAGCTTAATTCTCACTTCTACATTAGTTTGTGATTTTTTTTCCTCAGTTATTAAGACAATTTTTTCTACAAATACTTTGAAAGCATTAGGAAATCCCTGCCTGGAACAGTGAAACTAAAAATTATTTCCATCTACTTAACATTCTTGGAATCTGAACCAAGAGAATACCTAACAGTACTTTTTGAAGACAGACTGCAATTTCAGAAACCCAGGACTTTCAAAAGCATGAATTACACAAGTAAAACATGAGTAAGAGCAGAAAAGGTATTTCATGGACTACTCCTGTAACGAAGACTGCCCCTCTGAATGCCATGTCCCTACAGCCATGGTGTAACAGTCAAAACTGGTGATGTCTGAAAAAAAGCTGCTGATGCCTCATGATCGCTCCCAAGAGCTGCCTCTATTTGTCTGTCCTGCATTCGATCTTTCAGAAAGGAGTCTCCTGCCATCAGAGTAGCTGTCTTTTGCACAGGAAGTTACTGCCACATCGATTTTAAGGATCTGAAAACAAAATGACCTCTGCTTCAAACCCATAAAGTTTCATGTGCTACCTATTAAGAACACAGATACTTCTTTGAAATTCCCATTCTGCCATAGTAACTGTGTTTTGGAGCATGAAAAGTTTCCATGCATTTCAAGAGAAACAGTTAACCTAAACATAGCTTGAGATCCTCCAGCTCAACAAAAGGGGGATGATGGTAGCCACCGGTACTACATTAATTATGTTACATCCTACGGTAACGAAAATAGCAAGGGTAATCATCACAGACCACTTGAGACAGTTTTACACTGTAGCACCTCTGCTATAATTTCACATCCTAAACAAATTTAACAACAGCTTTTCCAAAAAAAGGGTTAACCTGAATTAAGAATTTTTTTTTGCCTAGGTTTCCTTTTGGAAGTTAAATAATTCATCTTTTTTTCTTGGAAAAAAATGACTTGCTTTGAGAAGCAACCTTTTCCCTCTCTGCTTGCTGCGCTTATACAGCTATCTCACTTTACAGAAGCTAAAGATCAAAAAGAAGGCTATATGAAGGCATGAGTTGTATTACATTATGTACTTTACAAGTCGTGAAAAAATGAGACAGCCATAGCATGAAGTGGAACATACTACACAGATGTAGTGATGTTTTTCAATGCTCAGATAAAACAATTTTGGACTCCAGGAACTTTTCAGTACTCCATATGCAAAGAGAGGTCAAAAGACAAGAGGTCACAAGATGCAGAAACACAGAAGTAGACAGAGCAAACTGAGCACAAGAGAGAAGTTAAAATCCTGCACCTTGACAGTCCTCCTTTGTCTTCCAGTTAAATTCTACATGGAAAGATAAGTCAGCAAAGAATGACATACAGAGCAAGTTTACCATCTACAAATGTTATATTCTAGATGCTGGAAATCAAATACAAAATGTAGCTAAACGTGCTTCACCTCTAATCCCTCATCCTCAATAACCAAACCACTACACAATTATATATGTATAGAAGAAAACAGGCAAAGGACCAAAATTAGAAAAGATAGCAAACCACCAGGAGAAAATCCTATGCATATGAACAATTACTGTGGGAGGTACATTCACTTGAAGTAACCAACTTTCAGTCTTGATCCGCCTTCCTTCAGCAACTTTGAGTTTAAAATAGGTGCCAATCTCCGCATTTTAAATTGCAAATTACTTCTCTAAATCACTTAATATCTATCCTTGAAATTTCACATGTCAACAGCTCATTAATATCTACGGTAAATGTAGCTCTCTAAAAAGAACCACAGATTTTACGTTTATTGAGACAGATAGCTGGCACAGAGAAATAGAGCTCCTTCAATTACTATTTGGCAGAAGCTAACTTTAGTTTAAAATCCGTCTACAGGAATTTATGGCAACACTGCAGTGAAGTGACTATTTTGAATAAGATTAGCTACTGTTGATGGCAATGCTTGGACAGTATTTATAAATCAAACTTAGAACTTAGTATTTTATAATAGGCCACTTCAAAACTATCTACCATGATCACCTATGCAGTATATTATGATAAACGCAAACAAGGCTGGAGATTAAAAGTAATAAAATGATCTATACAAGGTAACGAATGCAAGCAAACTGTAAACAAAGACTTCATTCATATATGTTTTCTAAACCTTGTACTTAACCTAACTCAGACCTTTGTAGAGAACATGAGATAGAAATTAATCCAAGTAGTACACCTAACACAAGCAAGTATTTCAGTAACCCCAAACCTTATTTTCTTACAGTCTGAAAACAATTTAACCTGATGATCCTGCAAGATGGGAACAATGTAGTCTGCAATATTATAGAAAGTGATATTCTGAATATAAACAAGCTTTTTTTTGTTCATCAACTTTCAATTATACTGTTATCTCAGTTAAATGAAACCTGAAAATTTACCTAGAAATGATTTATTAAACTAGACATATAGTAGATAAAATTAAAATGTTGTAATTCCGATGAAGTCTTAGAAAGCTTGCCAGAGGTCCAGGTTTTCACTTGAAATTCAAATTGCATCAGTTGTGTTTTTTGTCTTTTTTTATTTTTCCAAGAGTACTAGCTTACTCAAACATGAAAAGCAAATGGCTCGAAATGCTTCCCTATTTATGGGAGGTTGTACAGTACAAAACTGTATTTTTTTGCCAAGATGTGGATTCTTGACCGTCATTAAGTGAGCAGATGCACCAACTACAGCGGCAACTACTCCTATGAGTGAAAACCACCTTTATTAGGAACACCTTCTTCCGACCTAAAAAGCTTACGGCCTGCATAAGAGTTGAACAATAACTCCACGGGAGAAAGGAATCAAATGTAGAAGCCTTCACTCCCATCATAAAAAGAAGAACACGTGTGAATGTAAATGAACATGTTTAAGTAATAAACAGACAGTAATAAACTAAATCTGTATTCCACAGTTCTGTGAGGTTTTTTGAAAGACTCTTCATCCTGGCTAAAAACATTCAGAGACAAAATAAGAAGTTCCAGTGGCTGACTATTACTACAGACTTCGATAACCAATTAATATGAAAATTGAAATAAAAGAACTGATTCATTTAACAAAAACAAAGTAGTCTACTGTTAATATATGCATTAAGCATAACGTCCAAACAACCTTTGGCATCTGCTTACTCTAAGCTAAGGTTTTTAACATTTTGATACGTAATCTTAGAGCTAATTTTAAGAATTACAGTACCAAAATGTTCAAAACTAACATACGCTTATGCTGCATGTGATGTCTTTAGAATTACTTCTGTAAGATCTTCTTGACTTGCATCTAAGCATTCTTTTTGTTACTATGGCAGAACAGTGAAATGCTAGAAAACGCAACAGATATGAGGTAGATGCATATTTTCCTTAAAATTATTACAATCCTGAGAGCTTTCTTTCAACTGAATCATTAATTACATTAAATATGGAGCATCGAGTACTGCCTTGCTGTGCATTATCCCATTGTGATGTAAAATACTAGCCCATTTCATAACTTTTTTCTTTACAGTTTTGGATGTTTTTCCCTCGGATCTGAGTGTTTAGTCCAGGGATCCTGAAGACTCATTATGCTGAGCTCTTAACCCAAACTCCTTCCTTTGGGTAAAAACTACTGACTCTGAAGTGCATCACCTGTCCTCACTCCAGTCCAAGACAGGAAGCCAGAGGCTGTGGACAGATTAACAACCAAGTGAGCAATTGCAAATTGGCATTTTATGCAACCAATATAGTGAGCTAACCTTACAAATTTTGAGCTTATGTATGAATTGAAATCAGAAACAAATGTACAATAAATTCCTAGGTCCTTTCAAGGGCTGTAGGCAAAAGAGATTACAGAAGTTTAATCTTGAACCAATATGGTTTAGAGAAAATGAAGAGGAGAAGCTCTTGGTGTGAAACACAAGGAAAACTGAAAACATGCATACCATCCATAGGAAAAGCCTCTAAACCTGGATGCTGGGTACGCAGGTGCATATTACAGGAAGTTTAGTGGAAAGTCTTGAGTTCTTTCAAGAATGACATAAAAATGGAACACTCTGACAACCTTGTCATTTTTGGCAAACAACTAACAGTGAGAGCATCTGAGCTCACTTGCTGCTACCACCACCCCAAAGCTACCTGTCACTCTCTGCTGAAATCCAGCAGGAACCTGCTAGAGAAGAAGTACCAGGCTTTTACTGGTTATTAATAGAGTTACGATTTTACAGTTAAATGTGTAAGATTTTTTTTCCACTTCAGGTCAAACTTTACCAGATTATCCACTTTGGTCGCATGCACAAATATTTACCACAGCTTATCTGAAGTTTAACATTATTTTTTTTATTTTTTTTAATAATTTTAACACCAGGTGAACACAAAATACAAGTCCTGAAGGACACACTGACCTAGACACAGATACACTTCTAACCAGTTTAACTCTTAAAAAGGAAAACTATTGGAGTAACTTACGAATCAACATGAAGAACTCTCTGGCCACTTCTGGCACATGCTGCTGCAATAATAGACTCAGGCAAACCTGAAACGACACATGCAATTTCTAGATCTTAGTATGTTAAGATACATTAAAAATGAGATAAAAGTATAAATTAGTCAGCAACAGGCAATTCAAAAATAATTTAGTGAGTCACTGAATTTTTTTAATACTCTTATGCAACTAAAATAATGAACACTTCTGTGATCATTAACATCTTGCCTATTAACATCACCCTACTGAATGCAAATTTTAATTTTTCCTTTTTATTTTTAATAATAGTAGGCACATATCACTTACAAACACTACTACCTCAGAGTTAAAGCTTGTTACCAATTTCATCTCTAGATGTCTTGTTGCCATAAGCAGATTGAGCACTTGCCAGCATAACGATACCTAAAGTTTAATGTAATTGTGTCCCCTTTGATACGGACTTGTATTATCCGAGGGCATTTTGTGTACTTTTGTTCACTTCAAAGTGCCTGACAATGCGATGACTGTGTCATAACCCGTTAAAATAGTGTTTTTAAATTACTAAGCTTATGGTAGATGTTGCATGCCCCGGTTTGTTCCCCACTGGAGGGTGTGAGGGTATAAAGATGCTATTAAGGCATTAAACAACTGTTTAATGTTTAAAGGTAGCCGGTGTCCTGCACGGTGCTTTCTCCTCCGTACTGCCTGTTGGCAAACATACCTAGTGTGAACAGGTCTCAGAATTATATTTGCACTTCGTCCGAGATGGAACTGATTGGTTTGCTCCGTAAGAGAGAGCGCCAAGGAGCACACCCAAAATTCTGCATGCAGACCAAGACTTGAGTGTAAACAGAAAAGCTCAACTGACAGCGCAGGCGTACTTTCACTTCACATTTCAAAGGGGTAATGTTAGGGACAGAGTGAGTGTCAGACGGACATCCTTAAAGGGCTATCTCTATCAAAGTCTCCCGTGTCACGCAGTTACGCTCTAGAAAATCTGTTTTCACTATATTTAGAAAAGTAGCAAAATAAAGAAAATATCTAATGATATTTTTCCACTAGCAATGCCCACCTGGAATGACATGGTGTGGTGGTTAAACTGGACGTTTAATAAATAAACTAGACAGTTTTCTAACTTCTATTCCCCTTCACTAGATATTTAGATGCAGTTAGATAACTTGCACTTATAGCTAGATTCAAAGAAGTATAGCTCCCTATCTAAAACCTCTTTTTAAATGATCTATTGGCTGTTTAAACAGGTAATTCAGTAAAAGTGATTAACATTCTACAGGACTGGTATTAGGAGACACTTACGGTACGTATTCAATTAAGGGAATGAGATTAAAAATAAGTGGAAGAAATGATCTGATTTACAGGGCAGCTCCCGAAGCAGCTGTACTAGTACAAGTGATGCGAGGCAGAACTGCAAGTGGGAACAGCAGGTGTGGCAGGGCACAAACAACTTTGGCTAGCTGCGTGCCGAACAACATCTTGGCGAGAATTTCAGGCCTGCAGTCGTCTCTCTCTCCAGAAAAAAAGACTAGTGCCTTCACCGAAGAATGAATGGTCAGCATGCTGCCAATCTGACGATTCATTTAAAATACACTATGCAATATGTTAACGGACTGTTCTTACTGCTCTCTGGAGTAAGAAGCTGTTAGACTTAAGTGCAATGTACAATTTAACACCCTCACAGGTTTAAACCACTGCAAATGGTTGAGTCTTTATTGACTCTAGAACCTGAAAAGCCGTCTAGAAAACATCTAGCAGGACTTAGACAGACGAGACCACAGTGTCACAAACTCTTTAAGCCAGCAAAGGCAATCACGACCATCCAAATAAAAAAGTTCACGTCCCTACCCCTGATCTTTGGCCACTCCTGGCCCTCCTGCCATGCAAAGTAAATTTGGATTTCAACAGACCTGTGCCATGACAGCGCTCCGTGCAGAAGTACCAATGCTTGCACCAGCGCCAAGAAGGATGTTTAAGACAGGCAAGGCAAAGTTACCAGGAAAATGGCTATAATTTCCCTAAAATTTTCTATTTTTAACACTATTCTGATGGATTTAAAACAACAGAAAAAAAAAAAAACACTCTTTCTGAACTGATAAAACTGACAAAAATAACAACAGTTTGCATTGCTGATCTTCCACAGCAAGTCTTCTTGTGGAATTAAGCTCTGGAGGAAGAAAGAGGAACAAACAGGTGAGCTGCATCGGTTCCTGGGACATTCACTTTACAACGTAAAAGTCTGACAGGTATCAGTCACTTCAAAATGGTGGGATGCGGTTTTGCTACTCTGAACCAATGCACTTGCAGTGACGCATCACGAGCTGCTCCGACGGCCTCGTTTCAGAAGCAATACCTGCAGCATACGCTATTTGATACCTACGCCACTTTAGGAAGCCTGAAGCGCTAAACGCAACACCAAGATTTCGAAATCAGCACATTCAGATTATCACCTGTATCTTATATTTTGAACACAACATCCTTTGACAACACAGATTCACTTTACAAACTCTGAATATACAGACTAACCACGGAACTGAAGACACTTCCAGCATTACAAGCTACTCCCAATATAACCTGCATGGCACCAGGTGCTTATGCTACGCTCTACTTAAACAGCACACGTCATTTCTGACAGGAGTACGAACAATAAGCCTACCTAACATTTGGGTGAAGAGAACCTACATCAATAATTGAAGAGACCTATGAAATGCCTTGATAACGAGTTTTTTAAATTAAGAATTCAGTATACAGACTATTCTGAACAAACAGACAAGAAGAAAACATTTAGCTGTAGCACACGCTTCAGGACTGTCACAAGCCCCTCCACGCACAAAGCCGTATTATGGAAAAGCACCTCTACATTCAGCTGCCCTCCCAAAGCATTTCTACATATACATAGATTACACGTTTCATTTCTCTCCATCTATCAACTACCTGGAACAGAATCCACTACTAGTGTTTTGTTTGTAGCTTCTGAAAAGGTTTTCCTCCCCTCATTTGGGCACAGAGAATATTACTCAATGGAACTGAAAAACTTGTTTCTCCTTCCTTATTGATAAAAGCCACTGAGAAAGTGTTGTAAAACATCACCAAGTGCTGCCTGGCTGACCAGGACTGGAGTTATAGCTACTAGGGCATAACTGATTGCTTTAAGCTTGATCCAATTGATACTGTGTTGGAGGTCTGTTCTTCCATTAACCTTGGATGAAATTGTTCCCTGAATTAGCTTCCTTGCTCTTGAAAGCTGGCATCAATTTTCTTCACCAACACTTTGCTTCTAAGATACTGGGGCCTCCTGAGTACCCACTGGCAACAGAATGAGAAAGTGTAGGAAAGGCAAAGCCCATGCATTTTAGCTTTTGGAGAGGCTCTTAGAACAATGTGATGGAGCAAGACACCATTTATTCTTAAGTGACAAAACCTCAGTAAACCAAAGAAGTTCAGACTGTGCCTTGGGCACCAGTTTCTGAATCCTATTCTCTAACAGAAATAAAGCTCCACAGAAATCAGGGAGCTCTGTCAAATGCAAGTTCCTGCTCCACACGGTCAGGACTGTATGATGGTTACTTCACAAAAGCTCTTTCCCAGGAAGAAGGCTCTGGTAAACAGACCACTACAGCACAGTTACACGCAGCCCCTCTCTACTTAAGAAAAAATAACTACTCTTGGGAAAGCCTCCTCAGAGAAATGGCAGAGATTTGTTTCTTTACGGCACATGAAGCCGAACTGTCTTCGACAGGATGCTCACATGGCTGAGCAAAATAGGCTCCGTTCAGATTATTCAGTAACAGAAAAATAATTGTTCTCATCTGGAAATGGTTTCCTCTTCTGCACTTTGACTCTCCAAGAACTTTAAGCTGAATTACATTCAAATTTTGAAATGCCCAAGCTACAGGGCAGAGCAAACTCCAAATCTCTTGTTCCCAGCTCGGTTTTAATGTAACAGTTCACTACAAGATTCAAGTGACTGCAGGAACAAGGCTATATCCCTAGCAACGATTCTCAAGTTTCACTTATGCTTAGTGAGTAAATAAAGCTGGGTATCTCTGAGCTGGTTTTCCTCATACAAGACTACTTTTAACACTTCCTGCCATTCATCCCTCTTGGGGAACAGTCAGCTTCTGGTTTTGCTAGCTTAAGGGATGAAGGACATGGTGTTAATACCTGTGTCGCTCATGATGTCTAATGTTTTTGAACAGATAGCTGAGTAATGATTTGCATCCAACAATTTGCATCAAAACGCACCAAGATCTAAACGAGAACCTACATTTCCTTTTAGATTAAAAAAAAAAAAGAAGAAGATTGTACTGCAATCAAATCAGTAATCAAATTACTGGGTCAGAGAACTCTGCCCTCATGTATAATTAATAGTAACCAGTCCTTTCCTACTATGCTACTAGGCATATTAGTTACTGTGAAACACAGCACACATTTCATTTTATTTTACCTGAAATGAAAAGGGCTATTACAAAACAATACTTTCTCAAATAAGGTTCCAAATCCCAGTAATTCTTAGCTTTCTGGCGGTATTAGCATGACATAAGAAGTCTGAAGAGTAACTGCATGATCCAACGACAAGCAAGCAGCAACAGATCCAGACCTCAGTATTTGATACATAAACATCTGGCAGCATAAGAGGGACTTACCTGGAGGAATAAGGAGTCCACACAATTCTTTAGAGTATAAATTTAATATGCTGACTCAGACGTTCTTCGTATTTCAGGCAGAATCAATACAGAAATAGCAGTGCTTGTTATCAAGATGCATAAAGACATTCTGTGCTTCCTGGCCGTTTCATATTTTAGAATGATTACACTTGAAATATTTGCATAAACAGTCCTGTGACTCATTTAATATTTGTTAAACAGTCCTGTGCTGCATTCTTCTCACCAGGAAAAACAGAGTTTTCCTTCCTGAAGGACAACTGCTTAGTACCAGTTGAAATCTACATCATCATTTCTTAATGTCATTGCCTTCTCTCCCCACTTACTCGCCCCCATTTCTCAGCCGCAGCAGTAGGGAAGTTAGCCTCTCCAGCTTTCTCGAGGAAACAATGTTTTAAGATTTCACTAAAGCAGGACATTACATCTGCAGACAGATACAAAAATAAGTAAAAAAAATTAGGGATTTTACTCATCAGTGACCTCTGTGTCACTAGTGTGTTCTGACAGGTAGAACTCCATAGGTACCTCTCAACACCTATCCAGACGGCGATACATTCACATGGGTCAGTGACGCTGCCTCACTGAAATACAAATGCAAAATCAAACCAAACCAACTTCTAAGCCTTCCTTGCACTGGTCTGAGCTGACTGCTGACTACATACTTGCCCTTCCGTGCTTGGACTTCTTCCATCTTGTTGGAAGGACACTGGGAAAAAAATGCAAGCAGCCAGAACTGCAACAAGCTGGCTCTGATTAACTGACAAGCACAGTAACACAGCTCACTTCAGCACGCATAACTGAAGTTGGTCCTACAAATCTTTCTGGTTCTCCAGGTATTTGCATGATGCGCTGAAAACTGCTGCAAGAGATTGCAGGACTGTCAGAAGCAGTTGCAGCACCAGAATAAAGTAATCCAGAAAGCAGACAGTATAAACACTAGGCTCATGACAAGCTTATGATGAAGAATAAAGTCCACTTTTCACAGCACTAGTTTTCACTGCCAGCTGTCTAACCACGATGTCAAGTATAACCTTCTTGGACACCTCAGAGGCAGATTAATCTCAATAAATCTTACAGATGTGGCTGTTGCAAGCTGACCTTGAAGCCTACATCCACTTGATTCCTGCAACCTCTGATCAAGATAGTCTCTATTACAAGTTTTTGGACCTTGTCTATGGAACAAACTCAGCTATACTTTCATTTTCATGAATGATATGTTTTGTAAGTAAATACAAAATAGAGAACTAGCTGCACATACAGTTATGATATCAATTCTATTTTTGACTTCAACACAGCAACATAAAAACTAGAAATGACTGCTGAACTAGAAAGCTCCTTTCTTCAGTTTTAAAAGCCAGTTGATTTTAAAAACTCTACAAAATAAACTGGAAGTAATAATTCACCTCTGTGTAGTCAAAATCTAATTTTCAGGACTACACATTTGTCTCTTAGGATTAGCAGCTCTACATAACACTGCAGAGAAGCACTGTGTCTTCAAGTGACTTCAAATGGATAAATTCACTGCCCCAAGCAGTTTATAAACGGAACAGCTGCATATACGTGGAAGCATCTCAGTTCCGGAGTTTTTTATTGAAAACTTTTTTCCAGTCATCCAGCTGGTAAGCTTTTACAGAATTACACAAGCTTCCTTTTGAAAAGGTTTAAATGTTTAATTTGCTTCACTGTATCTACTAAATAAATCACAAGTGGCTCTTTCATAATATCAAACGTTGAAGGGAAATATATTCGAAATGCTGGGACAGAGACAATTTCAAAACAATCTTCTGGAGTCAGACAGCTGACCAACTGCAATAAATTCTGTTTGTATGTGAACTGCTAAGAGACGAGCGGCTGATTGTGAAGAAGCTCACTGAATTTTCATGCAATGTTTTAAATGGAACTTTTAAATTTTTTGGCAAAGTTAAGTTACTTATTGCATGTAACATTTTTTAAAGTTAAAGGTAGCCTATTGAAATTAATAATAGTTTTGATTAATTTTATTTTCTGTCCATATTGCAGAATAATATCAGAAAATGGTTTTTCATCACAGCATATAGTAATGTCACAGAAATGACAGCCCACTAAGACAAATAAGCAATGATAACTGGTCGAGTAAGGAGCCTCAAGTAAAAAGTTTCTTATTCTACACTGTATCATGGGATGTCTAAGAAACACAATCAAGGTAATAGATTAAAAAACCACTATGCAATTTGGCAGACCAGTTTTTGAACTACAGGTGAAAACAGCTTACTGCAAGGCGACAAACTGTTTACTTGAACGGAACAGCAGCTTTGTTTTTCACAATTAGAGGTTTACTTCCAACAGAAGGATAATTTTTGAAGAAATATCAAATCTGTGTACTTTGATACAAGCAATTATGATACAGATAAGCACATCAGGATATATACATACTCCCCTTAACCCAAATCTATTAAGAAAGAAGTAGAACAGTTCAGTTGGAAGGAGCCTCCCAAGATCCCTGAACCCAACAACAGCACCTCCTGGGACCGCAAACGTGCAGAGGATGCGCTGCACTCCTGCCCTCAGATCACTGATAAACGTCGTAGGCGGGACTGGCCCTAGGACCGAGGCCGGGGAGACACGGCTGGCGCCCAGCTGCCGGCCAGCTGTACCGTCCACTGCACCCCTCGGAGCCCTGCTGCTCATCGCCCAGCGCGCCGCGAGCCTGCTCATCTCCCAGCTGGACGTTTGGCCAGCAGGACGCTGCGAGGGGCAGTATCGAAGAACGCAGGCGAAACCCCGAAGACTTGTCTCTTACAGAAAAAAGTAAAGTTGTATTAAATTGTAAGTAGATTTTATAGCAGACACTACAGCTGAGTCTAACCTTTAGTTTACAGCCAAAAGCAGTGGATTAAAAATATATATATAAAAAAGCACATACATTAAGAGATGAGCATAGTAAGACACATGTTAAAACTTCTATTTTTATTCTAGTCTTCTAATACCTTGATCTTTCACTTCCTTTTCTACCTCCCTGCAGGAAGAAAGCCTACTCTCCTTTCTCTGTATACCGACACTTTTGAACTTTTCATAAAAGGCAACTTGAAAAGTGAAAAGTTTATTTTCCTAAATTAGCAATTCCATATAGTTACCTGTGTACCAACAAAGACTATTACAAAATGCTTTGGTTGGTTTCAAGGCAACCCCAGTGCACCAGTGCCTTGAAAAACCTAGGTTCTTAGACTGGAGAGTAGTCACAAAGCTAATAATTTAACCAGGAGAATGATATTTGCTGTTGGAGACAGAAAAAACGGTTCTCGATTAGTTCTGACTCTCTTTGATTACTCATGATTCTTACTTTTGTAAGATCAGCAATATAATCTGAAAAATCTGAAAAAGTTACAGGCTGAAAAGGACAGTAAAATATTCACAAAATAATGAATTTTCTTACAAGAGCAGCAAGGGACGTTTCACAGTATCTGGGAAAGAATCCCATTTGAGATTTCAGTGGGAGTCCAAGCCTCTGAGAAGGCTGGAAGGCTGTCATAGCAGCTCTGCTCTACAAGAACATTCAGAACAGAAAGCATGCCAGAAAAAAAAAGAATCAATTTTAGTCAGATTAAAAGAAGTCAGTAGGAAGATAAAGGTATGTTTAAAGAAAAAAAAAAGAAGCGGAAATGAGAACACTATGCCAGTGTTCATTTTGTTTGACACTTACACGGACAGGTAACAACTTATTAGCAAACAATAATAATAAAACGGGCCTATTTCCTCCTCAGAAACATTAACATTACAAGTCTGTGCCACTGTATTAGTCCACAATGACCACGGGCATTAAAACCATCCATCTTCAGCTGGCTTTCCTTTTAGTTTCTGTTGCACAACTCTAAGTAGGTGCTGATGTGAAATAAAGACTGTGTGCATACATAAAGTAAAATAACCAAAATACCAACCCAGAACGTGTTAGAAAACATTTTGGTCACATCCTAAAAATACCCTGCATCCATAAAAGCATTAGCAATAATTCATTTTTCCAAAGTTTATTTTTTAAATCATTCTCCAATGCTAACTTCATCACCCACACAGTAGTATTTAGGTTAGTTTTTCATGACGTACTTTTAAAATTGTCTTAGTATCTGGAAGTGATTTTTCCTAACACTATACTTACATAAGATAAACATAAAGTACTTACACCACTCCCAGCATATCGAACAATAAATAATAGATTCGCCTGACAGGACTTTGATGACCTGGCAAAGCCCGAGTGCTTTCAGCCAAAATCATATGAAACCATAAATCACTCTTTATTTTATAGAATATTTCAAAATGGATTCCTGCTTTCTACCTTGAAAGTCATTTCATGTGTTATTTATAACCACTGAAAACCAGAATGGAAAGAAAATTGCATAGAACTAGAAAATTTACTGTGACTGCTTTTATAAAGAATAACTCCTTTTTAGGAAAAAAAATTAGAATTACTGGCAAACTTGTGAATACACCTGCCTCTTAAAGAGTAATACCTTTTATTGTATAACTTCAGCAGCAGTTAATACAGGCCTCCTGCGGTATCAGAGACAAGTTTAAGAAGTTACGACTGAATATAATCCAATCAACTGAAGAAATTCAAAGGTAAGGGTGACCCTGCATCCCCATCCATACCACTTAAATAAATATTTCAGTTATGGCTGTTTGCAGCAGCCATGTTGCAAATCTTAGCATTTACACTGATTTCTGGCATGATTTCGACAGTGCTCAATGTTCTGCCTATGAGTCTTCCTTTTTGGCAATTGTTTAAACATAAAACCCCTGCCGCTGACTTCTACAACTGTGTCATTCTCTCAAATGGATGTTTTTTTAACATACTTATCGAACAACTCATGACATATCCTCCTCTGAGGCATACCCTTACTATGCCTGCTCTAATGTAAAAGTTGGCCCCACAAAGGGTTGGCAGTAACAAACACGACTACTGCCCAGCCAGAAGTCCTCAAGCAAGCACTTAGAACATCAGCTGTCCAAAACTAGACGGTACAGACCTTAAGATAAATAAAAATCACTGAATATAAATTTCCAAAATACCAGAACTACTTTGAGGATTGATGATGCTGTATCTGGTTTGGCAGAAAGTCACCCAATGAAGCCATTTCTATGCGGTTATTGGATAGCTTGAGCAGAATGCTATAATCATATAATCAGAAAATAGGGAAATTGGGATACAAGAGCCTTAATGAGGGGAAAAGAATAAAATGAAGTAAAAAAAAAAAATCAACACTACAAAAAATGGGTGGGGGCAGAATAAAAGAAGGTCATAACAGCTTTAATTCTCATGTTGTGCTGTCATGGAAAACCTCAAGATACGTGCCCGCCAGTTCATGCCATGTGATAATCTAATTTTCTTAAGAACTACGGATATAAATTCCACCATAGGAATGATATTTTGCTAATGAACCCACCAGGGTATTTCTGTACTACACATCCAGCTTGTTCTACAGTTGGCTGTGCAAGGCAATGTTCTCTCTGAGTTAAAGCAGTCTCTTCAATAAGTGAATTTGCTTTTACCATAGAAATATTGATAAAGTAATTGAACCTAAGCATTAAATGCACCACTGATGACAAAAATTCAGTGTGAGGTTCCTGGTTTCACTCCAAGGAAACAGTTAAATGACCCTGAAATAAAAACAAATTCAAATCCAATAATACCACTCAATCTAATTACTAAAATTAACAAACGCACAAATTATAAAACCAGACAAAGGCCACGCATGCAGAAAAGAATGCAATTACTACTGTGCACTTAACACCAGCATTACAGTTATTACAGTGTCACAATTAAATATCCACGTGTACACTCAGCACTGGCTAGAGCATTCAAAAAGAGAGCGCTGAGGACTTTAAGCTATTCCTTCAGAAATCATTTCCTAGAAGATGAAAGTTCTACTTTGACTCACATCCCATATGGGTAATTTAATACAGACAATCGGCACTGCTGGACATCGTTTACATATGTCTTTAGTGAAAAGAAATGCCAAGAAAAGTCAAAATAATTCCTGAAATGTAAAATTCTGAAAATCTTCCTATTAGTTCTAGCAGTACTCCTACGGGTGGGCAAACGTCTGAAAAAGGCATCCTCTAACACAAATCCTCAGCAGCACCACCAAATACGGCAACACTTCCGAGGAAGAATTTAGCTCAAAGGATTTTCTCCCCCAGCATCAGAGCTCTGATGCGACAAGGGATTCCCACAGCAGGGAAGATCTCACCGGATGGGCAGCGACGTGCTGCTGACGTGGTGCCGCGAAGCTCAGCCAGAAGTGACTTTGCCTCAGGTGAACGCTGAGAAGCACAGGGCTAGGAGCGCGCGATCCTGTCTGTCTGCGACACGCTGCCGCCACAACACGCTACTGCCAGCCGCCTGCCCCAGGAGCAGCCCGCTATCGCAGTGTCACACAACGCAACCACAACGGGGGACGTGAACATCAGCACACGGCCACGGGTGCTGCTGCCGGAGCCACTCAGCCCACCTTGACTGCGCGGCCCCTCAGCACCAGGGCTGCCAGAGCGAACGGGACTACGCTCTACCTTGAACAAAAATTATTAAGTCTCCAGAAGAAAAGTGTGGCAGCGGGTTTTTACTTTTCCATAGGACTCATGAAAGATGAAATGTTATTTAGGTAAATTATAGTTTTATCGAAGATACACCACCTGCACTAGCTTGCTTAGTAGCTAGACAGCTTCT
Source organism: Cygnus olor (assembly GCF_009769625.2). Taxonomy (NCBI): domain Eukaryota; kingdom Metazoa; phylum Chordata; class Aves; order Anseriformes; family Anatidae; genus Cygnus; species Cygnus olor. The sequence goes on from NC_049181.1 coordinate 2,923,072, forward strand.
CCCACTATTACTACTCACCTTCTGGTTTCCTCAGTAGCTGGCATACCTAACAAACCCAACATCAATATCAATTTTATGAAGCTCTGAGTTTCCTTTAAATTCCTACATCATTACACAGATATCTTTTTCACGGCTATAAACACCAAAACACCATCCTAAATCACAGAAGATAGGCAATTTTCTGTATTTCACCCTTTTGGTTTGGCATTTTAGCCACTCGTTCTTTACTATTCTTGTCTTACACTCATACCATTCACAAATCTGAACATAGAGGAAAACATCAGGTTTGTTACTAAGGCTACCACTCCATAGAACAGGAGTAAGAACACAGAGGGGATCTCTTAATCTGCAGTTATGATTTAAAAATTTATTTTGATGTTATATTTTGACTGTAGTTACAACGTCGTGGAATGTTTCGGTGAGACGCTGAAGATGGCCATCACGACGCTCTGCAACGGGGTATCTCGTACAGTGTACACAAGGCGTGTGCAGCTTCAGAGAGGTCACGGCCACGCCTGACAGGCGCCGTGAGGCAACCTTACGGTCTATTGGATATTGAGTAATACGCTTTAACGAGAAGTACCCAAAAAGGGGACGTTTGGGGTTATTTGTAGGCAAACGTAGAGATTAGAGAAAACTTTAGAGAATTTAGTCCTCGTGTAACGAGGCACGACACAGAGCACAGCACATAGCCCACCTCGCCCCGCAACGCCCAGCTCAGCCCCTCAGAGCCGCTGTCAGCGCACGGAACCCCTGCCCCCAAGGCCGGCAGGACGCCGCTCCCGGCAGGAGGGCGGCCGGCCCCGAGCGCTCCCCCCGGGCACCCCCCGGCTGCCCCTGCCCGGCCCGGCCCCGCCGCGCCCGGCCCGTACCGGTGCCCACCACCACCACGTCAAACTCTGCCGGCAGGTTGTCCGCCATCTTGGGAGCGGCACCCTCACGTGCCCGCCGCGGCGGGAAGCGGAGGCCGCCGCCAGCGGGGACTTCCGGCTGCGGCGCGCGGGGGCAGCCGGTGGCTGTAGTCCTGCCGGGGCTGGCAGGCCTCGTAACGCGGTGTGTGTGGCACCCGGCCCCGGGCGTTCCTTGTTAATTAACAGCCACGTTACACGTTGGGCTGTACCCTGGTCTCTGCTGCATTCGGAAACCTCACCGTTTTCCTCAGCCCATCGATTAACATTAACTTTTTTCTCTCCCTCTGAGGCGTTCGGTGTTGCTTTCCCTCTTCCTTCCCCTTGGGAAGATAGGGAGATCAGGGCAAAGGACACAGGAGTATTCTGTGACACACAATACCAAAAATAAAAAGACATGCTTAAAAAACCCACATGTAGATGAACAATGTAAGCAGATTGACCTTGCATGGAACAGCTATGTCAGCCCGCTAGAAATTTCTAGAAAGTTTTAATTTTGCATTTAATGACTTCCATGGGTTTAAACTAATCTCTTATTATTATTCACTGTGTATGATTATATTCAAGTCTTAGCACCTTAAATCAATAATAACAATAAACCAGCTAGCAGCCTGTTAACACCTTATTACAAGCTCCTTGTTTGTGTAGGGAAAGAATAGGGAGAACGGCATAAAGCGGCTAATGGAAACCAGAGCCCCCCGCCCCCTGTGGTACTGCCAGACGTACGCCACAGGACAGGACAGAAAACGTTCCAGCAGTACGTTTCAACAACAGAAGAACAAATATATATACATAATATATATACATACGGATTTAAACATCGGTACCGGATTACAATGCTAGGAATTAAATAACAGAGGAAATTAGTAGTTATGGATTCAGATGTGAAAGCAGTAAGATCAAAACTTACATTCCTTATATTTATGCTTTCAACTGTCCCACACAAATGTTAAAAAAAAATCCATTTTGCAGCTTCTGTAGTCCAAGTCTGTTAACGGGGCTGCTACGTCTACCTTTTAACCTGTTACAAATTATTTAGCCCCAGAACTCTTGCAGTGTTGTATCATCCCGACCTGGATGTCTGGAGTCGAAGAACAAAGCATCGCTACATTGGTTAGTTCAGATAAGACAAATTCTCCTTTCACATCCATTCCTTACTGAGAAGGAACACTCATGAAAATATAATTTCATTGTGAAAACCTTTTTTTATTGTTTAGTGTAATTCTAGGACTGCACTAGAACTGAGTTATTTCACTGTCAATGTCTTACTGTTTCTCAAGCTCTTAAGTATTTATTCCACCACAATGCTGTTGTTTGGTTCTGTGAATTCCTGTTAGCTTCATTCATAAGATGCAATCAGTACGATCCTATTTCATGATGACAATCATTATCCACTGGACCAGAAATTCTTCTTAGTACTATTTATTTGACAAAATGGATTATTCAGGATATTTAACTGCAAGGTTTGTCAGCCCACAAAACACAGCAATATTTTCCTGCGCCTTCCATTTTTAATATCAGCAAACGTAAAAGTAAAATATGTAAGTATGAATAATTTTTATGAGAATTTCACGGACCTTGAGAAAATGTCTTGCCATGTTTTTCTCTTTAGCTATTTAATTGCAATGTCATAGTAACAGAAAGCAGCATACCCAATTCTGCATGGATGAATAAGCACATTCAATAAAGAAGATTTAACAGAGTAAATCAAACACTGGATTAAACATTTTCTGCATAACAGACCACAAAATGGGCATTCATTTTACCAATAGATCCTCTACATTAGAAACAAATAGAAATGCACACCAACATAATTAAACTGCACATCCTGTGGTCTGATTGCAGAATTTCCCTATATTTTATAAAACTAGGCCTCATCAATTAGTCACCAAACGCATTGAAGAATGCACACTGATCAGACTAAATTTATTTTTTAACCATTTGTATTAAATGTTTTTCTGTTTTATGAAATAATTCACAATCCTATACTGGAAAGTGATGATCAGTTTAAGATACCTCATTTAGTAGTTTTAAGTATTTTTCCTGTAAACAACTTTTCTTGCTTTGCTTTCAAGCAAAACGCCTACCTTATAAAAACCTGGATTTTTGCTTCCTAACTTTTATTTTGGATTTTCACTTACTCATAGAGCTACCTTATTTATTTCAAAGTCTGTGTAGTTAATATCTAACTTTACCAAAATGCTTTTTTGAAATATAGTAATCTTATCAAAAAACTCATAAACTATGAGTTTTTAGTTTTCTAAATAGAAACACTGAAGCCCAAGGACATAGAAAAAAAGCAAGAAGAATCAGTATTAGAACTATGGAGTTTGTAGTTGTCTCAAAATCTGTTCTCAGATCAAGTATTTCCTTCTCTAAAAGCAAAAAGCAAATACTTCACAGTATGATTATTTATTTATTTATTTTAATTACGTGTCTTTATCTTGCAGCGACTTCATGTGTGAAATCTCACTCTTTCTTTTATTATTCACTCGGTGGATATAGAATTTAATTCTCCTTGAGTACCAGTTTGAATAAGGAGCAGCAGCAGGATCGGGCCTATTAGCTGCTTGAAACATCTATTGAATAACCTGATTTATCCAACTAAATGGCTCATTAGTTCAGGCAGCAAGAAAATGTTTGTGTGTTGCTGAAGTTATGCATGGTTGTCATATAGAGTTTGCTGTTATGCAACTGTCAGTCACTCAAGCATGCACAAACTAGATTGTTCATTAACTACAGGAACAGCCACTCTACATTCAAGCATGTTTGGGAAAATATATTTGTTTACAAATTTCTTTTAAACTCTGATACACATTTCTTCTTTGTTACCACTATCTGAATTTTTCTTTGTCCCTAACACAGCTTGCAATGGTCTGTCTTTGCTCCTAATTATGCCCACAAAACACTTTATCTGTGTTTTATTCCTTACATTCTACAATTAGACACTGTTCTGATCATGCACTGTTCTAATTCACATTATAGATTTCGGACTTCATACTTGCTAAATGATCATTTGACTATCAAATCCACAGAAGGACAGATAACCTGCCTTTGCTTTGTCACACTAAACTTCCTTAGGAAGAGATGTGCTATTCATAATTTGGGGAGTTGTAAGAGCAAATTGTACTCAATGCTGTACTCCTTTTTCTTGGAATTATATAAATTGTTCAGCTCTGGGTGAACACTCTTGTATATGTTTAGCAAAGGGCATTGAATTGGGAATGTTATTCGGCACGTCAAAACTCTTCTATTTCCTTCTTTTTATTTTGTTTAATTAATCTAGAGGAGTTCTGGTGTGTAAAATAAACGCTGAGAACAATAGTTACAACCTCATAATTTGTATCAACAGATTCTGCTCCTTAAATTTTACAGATAATGCAACTGAAAATTCAGATAGCTATTTAATGGTCTTATTTTAATCAGAGGTTAATTTATAATAAATAATTATAATAATAAAGTGTAATTTAGCCAGTCATCATACAGTCTGTTTCATTTTGTTGTCCTCATAACGATCTTGCAAGGCTGTCCACACTTCACAGATAGTACAGTGGTGTTAGCACACTGGGCCTGATCTAATCTCCATTGCAGTCATATGAATCCTGTCATTTAACAGAATTGGGATTAGACCCTAAACTGCAAATTCTCATTCAGATGTAGATACCAAATTCCCATTGATATGAATTCCTTTGATACAGTAATCTTGGCCTTGGTAGGCCAGTGAACAAAATATGAATATATATACACATATATAAATGAAACCCACCTTCTCAAACTAGGGAGCACTGAAATTAATTATTAAGTTTCCACTTTGATTACTAAAATAGGAGTAAATTATATTTTTTTCAGAGATGGGAAAGGAGAATTAGATTTGCTCTACTTCTGTAAGCATGCAAAGCAACAAGTCTCTTTTGCCAATTTGTTAATTAACAACATTCTTCAAGAATTCTGTCAGTCTCTCATTGCAGTCAAAACATTCTTGTACAAACTGAGTACAGAGGAGAAAGAAACAGGATCATAGCTTTGATCAGTCTGCTTTGTCCAGCACAACTGGCAGAATATGCAAAAAAGGCTCCACTACAGCTTCATTAAGGATTTTTAAGGAGTCCTAAAACTACCAGTATGCAGGATAAAGGAGATGGTCTATGCAATGGCTGAAAAGTTCAGTTAATGTTTTTGCCACAGGTTATTCTTTCATGCTTGAAATAGCTGATGAACCTAGGATGGTGACTCACACGCTGCAGTTTTTACTGCTTGTCTCTTAGAGACACGGAGGAAACTTTCTTTAGGAATTGGAGATTTAGTAAACTACTGGTAGTAGAATCAGACTGTATCTTGATTTACATTACCCTAAAAGCATGCTGTTAGTGCATTTATATGCGGTATGTGGTGTCAGTTCAGTTTTTGATTTCGTTAGATTACTTCTCTCAGTGCTCTTTAACAGTGACTTAAGTCATTTGGTATGGCATGTGAATTAATATTGCTGCTTCTCTTTTAGTGTTTGTGGTTTGTTTGTTTTTTTAATCATTTAGGCATGTTTGTAAAACACCCTTTTACCTTCCTAATCTTCATTCTGCATCTTTTCTCTTGATAAAAAATATGTATTTTGTAGTACTACCAAGATAGAGACAGAATGGTGTAAACTATTATTGAAACTGAAATAATCTCAATATACTTAAGCAAACGACTAAATTTTTTTTGGACATGTCAATGAAAAAATAATCAGGAGTTTGTGACAGTGTTTTGGGTTTATACCGTGTAATTTCTTAAAGCAATGTATTCCTCTCCAGAAGTTTCCTTAATTTCCCTGGTGAAATGTTCTTTAACATATGTAAGAGGTTGTTGAGACTACCTTGACAAGGTGGTGTTTCTGGCAGAAGTTTGCACATCACTTTTTAACCTTTTTATTTCAGACTTTACACTGTATATGGCTTACCAGTTCTTCCTATTCAAATGAATAAAAAAAAAATGCTACTTACCATTGTGTCATGATTCTGTAAATGTGTTCAACGTTACTAGAACTCCCAAGTTAAGACCGGTCAATAAAATGGCAAAATCAGTTTTCCTACACTGATGTCAAGATAATTTTGAAGTGTGGAATATCCACACTGCATATATAGGACTGTGCAGCAGGCCGTTCCTGCCTAGCATTAGAGAAGAGGCTGATGTAAAAGCCAAAAATGTATTCTGGAAATACTGTGGATTTTTAATTAGGATTAAGCATCATGGCAGTTGAACCACAAAAGATGTAAGGAAACTGTCTAACCACAGCCACGTAAATCATATTGATTTATGTAGACATGAGTTGCAATTCTGTTTTCCTCACTTAAAACAGATTTCTCAATTGCCAAACGTGAAATAAGCCAAACCCTGTGTATTCTTCATCAAATGTGTAGGCTGTTAGATAGAAAAATCATCAACTTGGAAATGACTCCAGCAAAACTGGAAAAATGTGGTATCCTCGTATGAACAATCCCCTAATAAATTCAGAAACAGACAGGTTTGCTGGAAGATTTTTTTTCATCTGCAGAAATAATGCAGATACTATAACATATATGTGCTTGAAACCAAAGAAAAAGCAGTACTGAAATTAAACCTAAGAAATGGTAGTTCCTCCGCCAACACATGACCACTTCTGCGACTGAAAAGTACACGGCTGTCCCCATACGGGAAGATGAGTCACAAGGACTTAAACTTAAAAGTTTTCACTCAGTTTATTGCAAGTTTTAAAGATTCTGGGCCTTGATCAAAAACTAGAAAAATTAGTGGTCAGCTTGAGAATGCAGTAGAGAGCTAGCAAGTTACATGGAGGAAACCTGGAGAAAATCTGTGAAGAAGTTCCATAAGGCTTCTTCACAGAAACTGCAGCAGAGGATTAAACCAACAGAGCCTGCCTGCCACTGAATAAACTTGAGGAGGATCCCTGACAAGTGTAAGGGATTTTTACGAAGTAAGCCATTTTTCTACAAGGGTAATTTGAAGAACTGTTTTTGACTAATGAAGGATAAATTAGAAGAGAAAGCAAACAATAGAAGTTAAATATATTCAAACATACACAGTTGTTAACATACTTACTAACGTATCTATGCTAGTAAGGAATTAAATTATAAACTCTTGCAGAATATATGCATTTTGTATATGTAACAAATTGTTTTTACAGCTTCTTTACATATTCTAAGTGTTGACTTTGCATTTTTCAATCATTCTTTTAATAACTAATGCCTTCTGTTTCTTTTCATCTGCTGAAAATGACAACAAAATTCAGTATCAATAACATCATGAATTGGTAAGAATTACTGTAATTATGCAATTATAAAACAGGATGTTACAAAGCAGAGTTTGGTGCTTTCCGTCCTAGCAACTCCACTGTTTGTATATTCCAGCTTCTAACATCTTGGTCAATCATGGTGTTTCAGAAATAGCCTGTAAACAGCAGACAAAAAGAAACTGATTGGATATATAGCCCTACAAAGAATATATAAAGTGGTGCAATAAATCAAGAGTAGTAAATGCGTGTGTCTAGTGGTATTCAGTTACTGCCTTGTTTCATTTGCAATATTACTTGAAGCAGCTATTATTGCATAGTAAGAGGTTTTCAGACTTGTGTTCTCAGGGTTTAGGAAAAATGTGCCTTTTCCAGCACTCTGGAGACTGTAGCTCATTTGAAAAACTAACCTCTTTTCTCTGTAAATATTCCTGTTATTTATTAATTTCTTTTATTCATTTCTTTAGGCTTGCTGCCAATTTATGAATACGAACTCTTTAGCCATTAGGGCATACTTTTTACTTCCTTACAGTCAACACAAGTTTTATCATGCAAAGTTCAGCCTCTTACATCACGGTCTCTTCTAATTGATAAACAAAACAGAGATGAAATGTTTATTGCTTTGAACATGAGATAGGAGTAGTTATCTCACTGTATATATGTTTTTTAAAAGTGTGCACGCAAATAATGAAGAAAACATTAGTTGGTCTGGGAGATAACATGCCATATCACAAAAAAAAAAAAAGACAACAAAAAACCCTACAACCCACAGAGTGCAAAGCTCTAGTTCCTCATTTAAGGAGAATAAAAAAAGTAAAAGATCTTTGAGTATCTTTTTTAAACAGTATTCTTCTCCAGTCTTGAAAATCATAAATGGGACATGGCTGAAAAGAAAAGAGAGTATAAAACAAGACTTTAAGTTCTGAAACTGAAAAGGCTCCCTTAGGAAACTCACCATAAATATTATCATATAATTAAAAGGGTTTAAAGTAGTCCATAAAGCTAAGTGAATTGATGTGTCTCATATGCAGTATTTTTACTTAGACTTCACCAGAGAAACCATAAACAAAAGACTATAAAGGCCTCAGATAAAATGAGTTCTTGCAGGCTTGGATTCTTGTAAAGACACACTTATCACTAAGGACTCAAACATGAAAACGTATCCAAGAGACACCTGCAAGTTAGGAATGAATAACAGAGAGGGACCAATTTGCTAGTAAAGCAAGCTATCAGTTGTATCAGTAAGTTAAAAAAATGAAGTAAACGATAACTATGAAATGATGAAAGCAGATGAATAAAAACGATGAAAATCAGTGTTTGAGGTTGAATTTGCCTCTGTTTAAATGTGTGGGGTCTGTTGGTGTTGCACTTAGGGCTCTGCAGTGAGAGCAGCGATTTGGTTCAGGCTTTACAGCTGCAGTGATGAAAACTTCTTAACCTGTCTGAGGGTAGATACGGACAAGAGGAGCTGCCAGACCCTCCTACTCTATTCGCCCCTGAAAGAACGTATATAAAAATAGCTGTCACTTGTACGAAGGTGATTTGGGGAGAATTTTTGTAGTATTAAAAGGACTGTGACTAAAAAGAAAGTCATCAACTTCTACAGCCATCCGTCAGTCTTCTTTGTAAGAAAGAGGTGTGATCACCTCTTATTTTTAGTAAGTACATTTACTAAAGCCATACACAGGAAATGCCTCCTTTTAAAACATTTCCCCCACAACATTAGAATTAAATGAAGTTTTATAATTAAAAAAATCTGTTTGGGATTTTGAAGCCAGAGAGTAGAAATAGTGGTTCACTGGTAAGAAATTTGAAATTAAGTTTTGCTCAGCTTGCCTCTGAGAGCAGATCTTCTTTTTCTTTCAGAAATTTTAAACTGGTGCCAGACAACGCGTAGTGATGCTTTTGAGAATTCAGAAAGGACAGTTATGATTTAACATCCATTTTTCATTCATCCAAACACAGTATACGCTACTTAAATGCTAGCTTTTTTTGTGCAGAAATTAAGACATCCACACTGCACTTATTAAACTTTAATTAAGCTGTATGTGTCTAGGAAAAGAATGTTTATACTGTAAACATTATGTGGGTCACCAATATTAAAGTACTTAATGTTTTTTATTAGATGTTTGCATTTTAATTTGTCTTCAGGAGATGATGCAACTGAGTATTATAAAATATTTGAAACCTGAATTTCAACACCATGACCACGATAAGCACGTTCTCCAGTTCATGCACTTATATAGAGACAATGATAATGTGTAAAGCTAAAACAGGCGCAGTCAAATCTGGTTGTAGTCTGAGTAAAAAATTATACATTGGAATGCAACAAATCATAATACATAGTACTAATTAGAAGCCCTTTTTAATTTTTTTTTCCTTTTTAGTTTTAGCATAATTTTTTGGGGGGTAAGATCTAGGCTTGGTGGTTGTCAGTCCTAGTGGATGGTTACATCATAGATCCATTCAATACAGTAGCAGTTCTTTGATAAGTTAATTTCCGCAATAGCATAATTACTAATTGTTCCCCAACTTCTGACTATTCCTAGAAATATAACCATACCTCTCAGAGCAATTTTCTATCACAGACTCTCTAAGGGGAGGGAGACTTTGAGCCATTATACTTGTTTAATTCTGCTGTGCACCGAAAATGACTCAGAAACTCTAAAGCAGAACTAATGGGAACATGATGTTCACTCCCTGTTTTTGTACCTACTTAGCACCTTCTGAGTGGCACTGCCTCCTCTGTTTGATAAAGTAAATAAAAGGAAAGAATAGGTCATATCTCTTCAGATTCTGAAGGTGCTAGATGAATACTAATTCTATATGGCTTATATAGACCCTTATATTGGCCCCTTAGTTAAGCCAGAAGAGTCAGATCCACCCCCCCAGATGAACGCTATGCAGTTGTAAATGTTGAGGCAGATTATTAGGAAAATTTGCAAGAGTAACTACTTAAAATGGTCACATTCATTTTAAAGAAAGGAAATATAATTGGTATTTGCATAGAAGAAAATGGATGAATTTAAATTTTAGTTGATTATAATTATTGTCATCATAATCATCATCATTATCTTTGTATGTCTAAATGACTGATTCAAAGAAGAATTTTAACACATTTCACATGTCAGTGCAATTCTTTTCTGTTTTGTGCTTTAGCGCTTAGGGTTTTTCATTTGCTTTTTTCAGTCTGAACTTTTCATGGAAGCTATTGTAATCTTTTTAAAAGGTGGAAAGATGTTTCAAAAGAAGTCAAATCAAGAAGTATTGCATATGCTCATTTAATTTTTCAATAAAATATAATCAAATTGTACAGAAAAAAAGGGTAAACTGATTCTGTGTGATTGCACTTCAAAATGCTCCTAAGAGTTTCTGAACAGTAATGTTCTACCTGAGTCTGGCCTGCTTGACCAGATATAGGATTTTAAATAGGGTTAGTTATGTGCAAATTAGTTAAGTGGTAGGGCATTCAGACAAAGATACCATTCAAAAAGTTCGTTAATAAATTGGAACTGCATGTAGATCTTGTGTTCCTAGAGATACACAAAGTTACTAATATTTTTTCCTATTTAAATTATGCACTTATTGATAGAGGTGGTATTTAATTATGTATTCCATGTTATTGTTACTACAGTGAAAAGCATGTCTTCCACCAGTAGATCTATATTGTGTGAGTTTATCAGTATTGACAATTATGAATGGTTCAGATCAACAAAATGTGTAGGTGAAAGCAGTTTCGTTCTTACTGAGTTTATATCACATCAAAACACAGAGGAGCAATCAAGACTACAAAGACCTTATACTGTGCTTAGTAATACAAATAAAAGTTTTGTAGTTGCTGTTTGCCTGGTAACTCTGAAATTGCAATTAGAAGAATGCATTTCGCAACAGAGGATCATCACAGCTGACATGACAGCTAGAATTCTTGATGCTTGGCATCTTTCATAAATGAGGACTTGGTTTTCCCATAATTTAAACTTTAGTGTTAATTCATTTTATTTGGTTCCTTGACTCTCCAAACTTTTAATGGAATCTATTATCAACATAAAGAGAAAATAATTCTTCTGAACTAAAAATCACTTATCTCCCTACCACAAAGTAGAAGACCAACGATGTGTAGTTGGCTCCGTGTACATACATAAACTGGAAGCTAACGTTTTACTTTATGCTGTCCTGTAATGAGGCACAAAGTTTACAGTGGCAGATAACTCTATAATATCAGGAACTTAAGCTTCCCTTATACAGTTGTTTATGTACTGAGTACATCTTTCTTGGGAGGTCGTAAAAAGGCTGTAGCTAAACAATAGAATTGGATGCAACATTAAATAACCTACATTAATGTCCAGGGTGTACCATTATGTGTACGAAATATGGATAGGTTCTGCCCCTTGGTAGTCTGATGGCATTAGGGTACACTGCACACTGGTGTCCACTAGCGATTTGTACTCCTGTGGGTCCCATGCGCCAGGCCAGATTTAAATCTATATCCTACATTTACATTTTATGAAAAAAGTTATTCAAATCCCAAGGTCTATATTAAAATATGCTCTATTCTATAGCTATAGTCGTTGTGAAAAAATACAAAGAACTTGTCATTTAAAATAATAATAATATATAAAATAATAGTATGTTTAAACTAATGATGGGTATAATTTAATCATATTACAGCACCTCTCTCTAGAAAAATTCTGAAGAAATTTATTTGTTTTACAGTCTTCCTGGGTGCAAGATACCCTAAAATTCATGACATGATAACACTTTTTATGAAAAAGTATGACGAAGAGCTATCTCAAAGTGGCAAAAAGGTTTCAGGACCAGGCTCACTCCTTATGGAGCTTGAAAAATAGATCAGAATACTGAAGGAAAGACTTTTAAAAAATCTATGGGAAATTAGGAGTCGCTAGTCCTACAGATTACTGGCCTTAATTTTGCTCTTTGCTCTGTACACCCTAGACTGTCTTCTACAGACGTATTTAGGATTTGTGTTCTTCTAAAGAAGAAGCAGAAGGTAGAACGTCCTGGACTTTATCAACTACTAACAGTATTCCAAATGAGAGTATTCATAAATTTGTTAATTTGCATTCTAAATGGAATGTCTCTAACATTCCTGAGCTTGTGTTTTAGGGATTGAAGGGTGAAAATGACATCTACCACCTCAACCAGTTTGGACCAGTTCCATTGATTTTTACTCAAAACTTCTTATCGATTTCAGTAAGAACTGGCAACATAGATTGAGGCTACTGCATGGCTTTCAGAAGAAATGTAGTATTCATGAAGCCAGTAAACAGAAATTTTGTACAATGCAAAATGCCCATTGATGGCCATTTCCAGCAACAAGATTTCTATTAGTTTGAGAAGAGCAGAACTTTGAAATGTCTGGTAGTATGTGTGGTAAAAATACATGCAGAAATACAGAAGCAGGCCCAAATTTTGAATACTAAAATCTTATATATGTTGTTAAGTATTTAAATCTTCATTATCTCATTAAGTTTTAGACATAAAAAATATTGAAATATCTATGTTTTTTTTAAATATGGTAATTTCTTAATGTTTACTCTCACATTTATAAAAGATATGTAGTCTAGAGTGATGTAGATCAATTATCCCTGTACGTGTGAAATGCTGTAAAAAGATCAATGAGACCTGAACACAAGGAGGCATCTTAGGATAACAGCTGCAGATGCATGCATTCTCTGGAAAAACAAAACAAATGAATACACACTGCTCACCTTTTATGTTTTGCCCTTCCCCTGCCCCCCTAAATCCCTGCCATTATTCTTTCCAACTGTTAAGTGCATGAAAAACAAAACCAAACCAAACCAGACCACCACAACAAATAAGGACAGGTAGCAGTCCATATATCAGTACAGGCAAAGTACACTAAATGGTCACTCTTAGAGCTAAGACCAAATGAATGCTCTGCATTCGGCTTTGAAATTTGTTCTTGATGGGACTTAATGGTCAGAGTACACTTTCAACCAAATGCTGTATATTTAATGGCTCTATGGAAAACTGCAACTACATACCTTTACTAAGATGAGCTCAAGATAATTACTTACACAATATTAATAATTCTGTCAATTGGATTTCCACAAAGTAGATTCAATAAAATACTAAAAATATTTATTCAATAAATCAATTACACTTCTGATTGAGTCTGGATAGCTATAAATTATTTTCTCATTGATGAAATTTTGTTTATGAAAACCTATTTTCATGGAAACAGCTCTTAAGATCTTTATTGGAAAGTACTTTGCTGTTGGGCAGAAGATATGAGAACTAATGAAATGTCCACAGAAGCCTTGTAAGTTTAAATAATAATAATAATAATAATAATAATAATAATAATAATGTATTTTTTTAATTGTTGCTTGAGGTAGAATGCAATGTCCATGTTTAATAATGCCAAAAAAATGTAAAGAAAAATCAAATACCTTCTTATCCCACTAGATGGTGGTGCCTTCAGATTAGGGTTGCGATACTTGAACAGACGGTGCCAGAAAATTTTTGCTTTCTTTAGCTGACCTGCAAGTGTAGAGAATGAGAGATGAGGTTAATCTTGTTCCTCTGGGGACATTAACAAGCATTCAGGTATAATGACTTACTAAATATATTTGAGTACGTATTATTGTGTTCATAGTACATTTTGTTTTAAAGTGTGTTTTAACTTCAGTATACATCTAATGGCATTAATTTTTCTCCCTGAAGAAGAAAAGGTGCAAACAATATTAAACTTTAATGATGATTGTATCTCACATAAAACAGCCTTATTATATTAAAGGTCCTGGCTTTGCAGTTTTACTGTCCTCTATCCTCAATCAAAAACAAAATCCAGATTAAAGTAGCAAATCATTAACAACTGAATCTTTTATTTCAGTTGAATTATCTTAAAGTACTACCCATGTTTTGATACAACAAACATACTACTTGCTCTCATGGAGAGCAGTATTTACACATCTTTTAGACAAAAAGTTACTGTCTAAGCATCAACGGGCACACCTCTTCCATTATAAAAGTCAAGTACAATTTTAACGAATAGGAAGAGTAGATAGAATCTGGTTTGAGAGGGTATTTTTGTGTTTTAATTTTCTTAAGTTCCTCTAGTAAATGGTCAAATTCTTTATGTGTCAAGTGAAGCTTGAACTCTCGAGTTCAGTTCAGACTGTGACCTGGAGTGCTCACCTCTAGGGCTGTGTCTGCTGAGGACTGTCCAAAAGAGCAGGCTCAAAATCACACCCAACCATGGCGCAGAGAGCAAGCCTGCAGGTGCAGACTCACCCACTGCTGAAACATTAATGTTAGAGCGTTCAGAGTATTAGATGTATAAACGTTGCCAGTGAGCTAGCTTGCTGTCAGTCACACCCAGAAAGGCAGCACACACCAAGCCTAGAGTTTAGTGCGTACACAGCAACCCACATGGACAAATTGCTGCACGCACATGGTGGCTCTCAAATTTGTATAAAGGTAGACAGTGATTTCTGATTTTGCTTTTGAGTTTCCTGTTGAAAGCAGTTCGCAAGACTTGCACTGATTGAAATGATTCTGAATTGTTTTAATTTTCCTTAGATATTTTGTTGTGCATAGTATAAAATATGACATAGTATAAAAAATTAAAAGCTGTTTCATGGATTAAGAACGTAGGGCAAGATAAGCCCTAGCATTAGGCTTTCCAACTGTTCTTTTTAAAGATGATGTAATGGTAAAGAAAAAATAAGGATGTCCATTACTATCTTGGAAAAGGCAGCGTTAAGAAGAATCTCAGACCTATTCTGCAGCCCATAACTGTTGTTACTTAGTGGATTTTACTTCACATCACCCTGCTTCTAGGTGATTACCCAACTGATAATACCTAGGGTCATTAAAAAAACATATTTTTTTCTGTATGTTTCTTTGCATTTATTCCCTTCCTCATATTCTACTCTGTTACTTTTCAGTTCTCATCTTTGCAATAACTACTCAGTTTTCTATTTCCTCTGCAAATAACGTACATCAGCACGAGTAGTGTCAAAGTGCTGAGATATGCCAAATGAGTGTTTTTCCCAAGCAAAGACACGGACCCAAAAGCCCAGATGCTTCCACGTAAGAGCGTCCACTGCTGAAAACAGGCTTAAGCTGTTACTCTTTAATGAGTGCCTGGTAAGGGCATTTCCTTTGCAAATGCAGAGGAGCAAGGCAGAAAAACGGATAACAGAAACGAACGTGGATGCTTGGTTATTCTATAAGGCGTTAATTATTTTGCATGTTGGAGCCTGCCCTGACTGCACCAGTGAGAGAAGACCCACTCCTACCTTCTGTAACAAGGCAGGCAGGACTTCCTAAAAGCCCAGAGAAGCAAAATTCACTCCAATCATTGTTGCTCTCTGCCATTAGGGGGTTGAAATCCAGCATGTGCCAAGAGTGCAAGTTCCTTTATTTGATCTCTTTCAATTGTACCAGTATAACTGCCAATCACAGGAAATACCTCTAATAACTCTTCCTTTTACTTAATAAGGAATACCACATCTTTAAAACATTAGAAACAGATGTCACTGCATTACTTCACTGCTGATGTATGTAATAGAAATGACACACTAATTAATTTAATGCAGTATAAATGTACTGATTATTTATCATGGCTGACAATAAAATTATGAAAACATTCAATTACAATCAGTGGTAATTCATTATTTATTGATTCTGCATTATGCACACATTAATACAATACATTTAATTATATAAGAGAAGGGATCATTTTTCTATTGATGCTTAAGACATTTAGACTCATCAGTTTCATTTAAAATCCTTGATGTTTAGGTGGGAAGTTTTAATCCACACTTCCAAAAAAAACTCGACTGAAATGTCAGAAATAAATTGAATACAAGTGCCAAGTACCAGTGCATCTAGAAAAATGTGGGTAATAAAAATGACATACTAATTTCAATCCCTTCATTTTTTTGTATCAGTGGCCTACGTTTGTTCATATAATCATGGTTACTCTTTCCCTTGAAAACCAAGGGCATTAAACACTAATCTAGCAAAACAAAACGCTTTCTCCTCCTTTTTAAAGCTGTGCTCAGAATTAGCTACATAAGTCGCTTGCATGTTCATGATAGAAACTCAAAGATTGCCTTAGATCAGGCCCCAAGCAATTTTTTTTTGTTCAGGACTAAGAGAGTATCATCATCACTAGGGCTCCAGTCAGGCCACAACTCTCAAAAACGGTGTTTCATTTCATTATGGTTTGGGAGAACTGTAAATAAATCTTTCACATTTTTCTTTTTTTTTTTGTCCTTCATTTTGGGTCCCCAGTTGCCTCTGACCCTGCTAAGTCTACATTCACATTTACGTCTCAGAAACCTTGGGGTACAAGGGGGAGATCCAAGATCTTTGCTAAAAACTATCATTTTCTCGATAATCTCACGCTGCACATGCCTCTATCAAGTCTGCAAAACTTCTTTATACAAAAAAAAGGGGGGAGGGAGAGAAGGAGAGAGAAAGAGGGAGAAAGAGGAAGAGAAGGAGAGGGAAAACAAGAGAGAGAGATCACCATTTATGTTAACCTAATAAATCTACAGAATTCATTTTTAAATTTTCCTGCCTCAGCTTTGGCTACAGCAAACTGAGATGCAAGACAAACATTACTACTGAGCCTTCCAGTCTTCTAGAAACAAAATTATTATTTTTAGTTATTTCCTTATTATTTTACTTCAAAAACTGCCCTTTATTTTTCATCATTGTCTTCTAGTCAGTTGCATCACCCATCTCTTCACCTACAGGATCAACATGAGCCACTAGCCACATTTCTGCCAGCTGGCAACAAGTAATTTACAGAAAGCTGTTGACTGGCCCTATCTGGAAGGACTGAGGCTTTTCTCTCTTCTGTAGCGTCAGAAAAAAGAGCTCTCTAACATTTCAATCCAATGGGGCATATGTAATGATGATAAAAACAAAAGCAAACAAATAGAACCTTTGCTCGATATTTTGCCATATGTACATGGCCAATTTTTGCAGATAATATAAAATACGTTAATATTTCTACGGCTGACGGAGTTAAAAAACTATGTTGCACACCAGTCTAAAATCAACAAAAATATTTAAAGTTTAAGTTTAAAGAATTATTCTAAAATACTTATTTAAGCTATAGGGAGACGTACAATCGAATTACATACTGCTGGACTCCATTCAAATAAACCATCTGGATACTTTATAAATGACAAGATATTACTGTATGATTGTTAGGCTTTAGTAACTTTCCCTTGTTCTGAAATAAAATTACAGTGAAATAAAAATATTCAATGATGTAGTTGATTTGTATATGCTTAGCTGAACTGGACAGCTGTCTGGTATTAATTCTCAAACCTTGAGCATTTTCTTAGTTTAAGAGCAGTTCTTCTCTCCATGGATAGTCACCTCTCAAGGGTACTGTTTTTACTACAGCCTTTATGATTTTATATTGCTTCATGCCACTCCAACTTGCTGGGTGCTGATGCGCAAGGCTTCCTCTGGCCTTGCAAAAATTCAGTCTTATTTAGAAATATGTTTAGCTTATGGAAGACATTAAAGTCAAAAAGGAAAAAGAATTCTCACAGTGGAATTTGATTGTCACATTAATCTCAAAAGTAAAAAATGTCTTCAAAAGGGCAAAGCCAATGAGAAACGCTTCAACCTGATTTATTAAATCTCCTAATGGCAATTATGCCCTGTAAATTAAGCCCCCAAAGTTTCTATTTAAGTCAGTTGCTATTTCTATCATTTCTGGTATGTAAAAATCCCAGATAAGTTCAGGGCTAAATCACACCAAACTTTTTGCCCAAGTAGATAGCCCCTGCCTCACAGAGCTTTCAATCTAAGGTTCTGATCCTAGAAAGTTACGAAATCTTGAGTATTCTCACTGAAAGGTATTCATTTTATTTGAAGTTTTTCATTTCACCCTAGGTTATGTGAAAATTCTGCCTTAGTCTCAGCCAGCTAGACGAGGGGCCTAAAACGGGCAGGGGCTCTTCCTCGAATGCACGTACCATCGATGGGGAGAAAATGAGGTTTCTCCAGAGAGATCACTTAACAAATATAGCAACTTAGCATGCAGTCATCTCCCTTCATCTAAAATGGGATTACTCATAACGCAAAAACGTTAAGTTTTTGCACAAAGGGTTGCCTAAATGAGCAGGCACAACAAAAGGAGGGAGAAGATGGCACATACAAGCATTGCCTGGTCCTGGAAATAGTTGCAATGCTCTGCTGGCACCCACTTGTAAGCTGTGTTTCTACTTTCCTGCTTGCTTTGCTTACGGAATGCTTTAGGAGGAAGAAAAAAAAAAAAGAGGGAGAGGAAGAAAAAAAAAAAAGAGGGAGAAGTTGAAGGAGTAGGGAAGAAGGGAAGATGAAAAAAGAGTGAGAAAACGTGCAAACGAGCAGGAAGCAAGGATGCTGGTACAAAGGACGAGCGGGAGGAGCGGTCTAACCTAGGTGCAGCGGGAAAAGCTGCTTAGCGCTGTGCCCTGCCCCGGCTGCCAGGTGTGTGTCAGGCTGAGCGCCCCGCTCTGACGCTTTTATGGGCACCTCCTGGGGCCGCTCGCTGGGGGGGGGGGGCGCCCGGCAGCCCCCTGCCGACTGACCTGCTGCGGGCCGGGCCCAGGGCCGGGCCGGGAGCCCTCAGGCGCCGTTCGCACGGCGCGTCCCGGCCGGCCTCCCCCGGGCGGACCCGCAACGGGAACCGCGCCGCGCCTCGTCCCGCCGGCCCCGGCAGCGCTACGGAGCCCTCCCCCCGCCCCGCCGCCCCCAGGTGCCGCCCCGCTCGGGGAGCCCGGGGACCACCTGCGGCGCCCCGCCTCGCCCTCCCCGTCCCCTCGGGGCCGCCCCTCCCGGCCCGGCCAAACTTTCCGAGCACCACCGAGGGCGAACCGGGACTTTGCGGGAGCGGCGCGGGGCAGCGGCCGCCCCTCCCGGCCCCCCCGCCCGCTCCGTCCCCTCCTCACGCACCCGCCCGCGGCGCCGCCTCAGCCCCGGCCCCCCCCCCGACTCCCGCCTCGCGCCCCCGGCCCAGGTGCAGCGGCCGGCGCTGCCCCGCCCGGGCCCGCCCCGCCCCGCCGGACGGCAGCCACTCGCGGCGGCCGGGCCGGAGGCGAGCGGCGCGCATTGGCTGGGGGGCGCCGTCCGTCAGGCGCCCCGCCCGCCCCCCGGCGGCGCTGGGGAGGGTCCGGGCGCGCGGCAGGCGGGCGGTGCGCGCGGCGCGGCTCGGAGCGGAGCGGTGCCGCCGGGGGCGAGGGGCTGCGGCGGGCGCCGGGCTGGCCATGGCGGTGTCCGCGCCGCCCGTCATCGCCGCCACTTCCAGCGGCGGCGCGGGGGGCTCGGGCGGCTTGTTCCGGGCGGACCCGCTGTACTCCAGCCCCGCGGACTCCCCGCGCCTCACCAACAGCCTCGTCAACTCTTTCCTCGGCGGCGGCGGAGGAGGAGGAGGAGGAGGAGGAGGAGGAGGAGGCGGCGGCGGCGGCGGCGGCGGCGGCGGCGGTGGGGCCGGGGCGGGCGGCGGCGGCAACGAGTGTAAGATGGTCGACCTGCACGGGGTGAAGGTGGCCTCGTTCCTGGTGGAGGGGCAGGAGCTGATCTGCCTGCCGCAGGTCTTCGACCTCTTCCTGAAGCACCTGGTGGGGGGGCTGCACACGGTGTACACCAAGCTGAAGCGCCTGGATATATCGCCCGTGGTGTGCACGGTGGAGCAGGTCCGCATCCTGCGCGGGCTGGGCGCCATCCAGCCCGGCGTCAACCGCTGCAAGCTCATCACCAGGAAGGACTTCGAAACTTTGTACAACGACTGCACCAACGCCAGGTGAGCGCCGCGGGGCTGGGGGGCTGCGGCCGGCCCCGACCAAACTTTTCCCCTCGCGGTACGTCGGGCGCTCCCCCCCCCCCCCCCCCTTTCTCCTCCTTTCCCTCGAAGTTCCTCCGCCCTGTGCCCGTTACACCGCCGCAGTTTCCAGCTCCGGCTATGAGGGGGCCCGGCCGCCAGCTTCACGTCCCCCAGCACCCCCCCGGGCCCCCCGCAACCCCCCGGGCCCCCCGGGTGCCCCCGCCGCCGGGTGCCGTCGGGCTCTGGGCAGCGGCTCCGGGCCCGATCCCGGCCGCTCCCTCAGCGGGCTCCGAGCAGCGGCCGGGACAGCGGCCCCGCTAATTAGCCCTAAT
The DNA here is from genome assembly GCF_009769625.2 of Cygnus olor. Lineage (NCBI taxonomy): Eukaryota > Metazoa > Chordata > Aves > Anseriformes > Anatidae > Cygnus > Cygnus olor. The sequence goes on from NC_049181.1 coordinate 2,943,403, forward strand.
TAACGGGGGCGCCTCAGGGGTGCCCCCCTGCGCTCCTCTGTGCCCGTAACGCCTCCTGGTGCCGTGGTGGTGCCGCCGTGCCCCGCCGCGACACCCGCACCGCACCCGCACCGCGCGGCCGTCGCTGGGAGCCGGGACGGGGCCAGCCGCTGCCGGCCTCCCCGAGGGGCTCCCCGACATCCCAGAGCCGCTCCGAAACGCGTCTGAGACCTGACTGGCGTGCAAGTTGGCTGGTAAAGAAGCTCACCGATAAATGTCTTTGACCAAAGTTTTTCCTCAGGGAAATAGGGGACCCGATTTGGCGATGCAGCCTTCTGCTCCCTTACAGCTGGTGTTTAGAGATCAAGAAGTGCTGGAGCGTTAAGTGCTTAAAGCGTGTGTTTCACGACTTTTTTTTTTTTTTTTCCTTTGGCCAAGACTTCTGACCGCGCTAGGAAAAAGCAGAGAGCGGCTGAGAAGTGAGGCCGGGGAGTAGGAGCTGGTGCTGCGGTGGGGGCTCTGCGGAGCAGCCGGTGCCACCAGCGCCCAGGCAGAGGCTGAAGATGTGGTGGGAGCGCTGTCGGGGGGGTCACACGGGGCAGAAATCAGTCAGACGGGGCAGAAATCGGTCTGATCGCATTCAAAGCTCTCTGCTCAAGACAGACGTTCGACACATGTATGTAAGCACAAGCTCTTCGTGCCCAGTTACGAAAGCACTACTGATTTCTACCTGTTCAGGAGCAGCAGATCCCTTTACGTTTCCTCGAGTGTTTCTCGCTTATTGAAACATCGCTCCACCTTTGCTTGTATCTCTTGAAAATGCCCCTAATTAGAATGACCTACTGATACCAATGTATTACTGCCTTCATGGTTTTAGATGTAATGTATGATAAATGTTATCAGCGCATACAAAAACTTTTCTCAAGTATTGTAACTAACAATGTTAATTGTATTCTACCATGCATAGCTCGTCATTTTATTTAAAGATTTTTTTTTTCTTTGAACAGCCCATATTTCATGGTAGAGAAAGTTGGATAAAAATAGCTTAATACATGTGATCCAATTCTCATTTGCTGTGAGCTGACCTGGGAACCACTGCGGCGCGTGGTACCGTACCTAACTAATAAAGTGGGATGGGACTGCTATTGACTGTGTATGCACTAGTTAGATTCTGGATCTGGGAAGTAAAGTATTGCAAAAATGTTGTCTTTTAGAGAAAAACAACAACAACAACAAACCTTTAGATATGTGTTGTTCTACTGCATAACTCAAGAATTAATTTGAACTGAGAATATTGTGCATTGCTCTTGTAATCTCTGTTTTTGCTGCTAATTGATATGAATGAATGTATAATTAGAACGCTGTAGAAGCGTGGTTTTAAACTCAAAAACTGTCGGAAAAAGCAATGAGAAACTTTGGCTATGGTTGTTTTGTATGTTAGCTGACTCTTATCTTAAGAATCACTATCTCTTACATTGGTGTACACTTTTGTTTTTTAGTTGGAATGCAAACCATCAATTAATGTATAATTGAAAAAAGAGATTTTAGTTCTGCTTAGTCTATTGGATTATTTTTTTAGTTGAGCTTTTCTACAGAGCTCTTCAGAAATGCAGAGAAATACGTGTAAGCCAAAGTTTCCGTATGTTCCATGTTTGTAACGCTAGTTACCTGTGTCTGCCATCTTTGACCTTTGTATTTCGTAAACAGCATGCGTGTAATTTGCATCCACATGTAAACAAAATATTTCTAACTTTGATCATCATTAATGAGTGCCATGTAACCTAACTTGGGAGCAAGGTTTGTAAAATGAAACTAGCCATTCATTTCACTGCAAGCACCATCTTCAAGTGCATGGTGAATACAACATGCTTCCAGGATTTAGTTACTAATTTGTAATATCTTGGAAATTTACATAAATCGAGGAACAAATGCTTAATTTTAGTAGTAAAGTATTAGGTTTACTTAAAGTAGAAGACTACAATCAAGTTTCATTTTAAAAACGAAACATAACTGGAGAGAACATCTGTGACAGTAAATATATCAGTCCTTAAATATCACAATAATATGAGTAGGATCATAATGTCTTCTGCAGGGCTTCTGTATTTGACGGCTGTTGTCTGCTGAAAAAGGCAACGTCGGTCTGGTTTGTTCATTGAATAGTAAGTAAAACAGTACACGAGAGAGAATACTTCCCAGAAAGCAGCATTTTAGTACATGGCTTATTTTTTGTTACGATTTACAGTGTCCAGGTCAGCTAATATTTTGAATTACTTTGACTTTTCACAAATAAGAAAAGGTTTTAGAAATGAAGTTAAGCAGGAAATGCAGGCATTTTATGAGCTAATGAGGGTCTAGTTGTGTTGTCTATTAAAAGCTACCCAACAGTCAGCAATGCTCAGTCTTTTATAAGGAGAATGATGTCAAGATTATAATTAATGCAATCTAGTCATGTACCACCACACAGAGCTCCTGTGTGTATTGATTTTTAAATGTGGACATCTGATTACATAAACTTCTTTGCCTAAGTAAATATTTAGCGTGCATTTGGACTCAGCCAAACTAGTGGATTTTGGAAGTAGTGGCATATTGAAATAAGAAATGATCAATTTCCCTTTCCTTTTTCTTCCTCTGAGGAGAGATTTACTTAAAGCACGCTCTTGAGAGTTAGCACCAGCATAGTGGATTCTGTAAAGAGAGGCAGAAGTGAATTTTTCCGCTCTCTAAGTGAACTAATTATACTTTTAGAAAAACACCCCAAGTTCTTTTTGGACATATTGCATGTCTGCGCTTCTTCAAAAGTACTAAAATACTTGAACGTTTTCATCAGAAGCATATCTAATCTGGAGAAACCTTGATTAACGTTCCCTTCTCTTTTCATGGCAATAGAGCTTCCCATTTGAAGTGTAACATGCTTTTCCTCCAAGATGGAGTATTTGTATGTTTCCTGCATGTGTATATGCATAATACATATGTAATTTTCTACTGAGACTTGTACAACTGAAAAATACTGTGTTTTTGTAGCAAAGACAAAAAAGCCAAACAATTAGGTATTAATGATATTCTTGTTGCATATTCAAAAGGTCTTTGCAAGCATTTCTTCTCCTTTTTTTCTTTTCACCATTTCAACCTGCAGAACTCTTCACTGTCACTTCAAATCACACAATTCTACAAAGATAAAACAACATTTAAACTCATTTGCTTTGGGAGGGAAATTGAGCATTTGCACCCAATAAGCCTGATTGTGGAACTGCATGCAAATTGTGTTTTGATTTATCTCTTTTGCACTTTTTTCCATTTGAATTGATCTTGCATTAATTTTGCCAAGCGGCTCTGTGAGGCTGCAGATGTTGCCCTGTGTTTAATAAATCAATGAGACAGATCTGAATGAATCACTTCAGATGGATTCTCTGCTCGGTTTGATGTCTAGATGTTATTCTTAGCTTGTTATCATGACAGATGCATTAATGTTCCCATACACTGCCAGCAATGTCAAAGAGATTGAAGCTTTTAAAGTGGCGGTATCCCCTTTTCCCCCTTCTGTTAGAATAGCTAAGTCGCCTTTAGGAGTAGGGCAGAATATAAATTTAATTGTGACATTATTGTGGGGAAGATGCTAAACTTCGGACAGTATTACAACACAAAGTCACGCAAATACAGACTCACGTAGAATGATTAATTATTCCAAAATAGCGGAGATCAATATTAAAATCTAAACATAGGTAGCTCCTTAATAGAGTAACCACTTTCTCGACATTAATATTTCATTGCAATAGGAATGATCCGAATAAATAATATAAGACTAGAACATGTTAAAAGTGTTACTATAAATAGAATATCGCCGTGTCCAAATTGATTACGGGCTGAAGCAAGGCTTTCTTTAACAAAACAAAAGAACACCAAAAAACAAAAACCAAGAACTATTATACTTACTGTTTCTTTTAGACTTAAATGCATCTAGATTCAACATCTGTTAGATGCAAAATAGGAAAACCAGTTTATTGTGTTTCCAGTCTGACTTACCGTTTAGTGCCAGATATATTAGGAAAGTTGTTGGTCACCATTAATTTCTGATCTGAATAGTCTGGTAGCCATTATCTTGGATAGAACCTGTGGAACGCAAATCATAAAAGAGGCTGGAATGTGTCTTTGTGGAAGGGTTTTAAATTCTGGAGAAGACTGCACAAAGTGTAAAGTACTCTGCCATGAATAATGAAGATCTATTTCCCAAGTAGGCTACGCACAGGTTTTATTGCCTTTTATTCTTCAGTGTTTATTAAAACACTTGCGGTCTTCCTTCCCTTTCTTTAGAAGGTAGAATAGTGCTTTGTGACTTGTTTCCATCAGTTTGTTAAACCTTACTTCTTACTCTGATGCTTTATTTTTAAGACATTAAAAGTTATCAAGAACGTTGCTCGCCCTGATCTCTCCCCAGAACAGAAGAACTTTTGACTCGCTGTCATTAAGGCTTCTGAGAATAAAGTGGAGAAACTGGCTGTAACAGATCTAGATTTATGTTGGTATTCTTGCTCCAGTAGTTCCAGTTTGATAAAGGAAACAATATATGTAATAGAAATTCACAGTTTATTCAAATGAGTTTAAGCTGTAGCATTGTTATAATTGCCTTTCTTTCGCCAATATATCAATGTGTGGCAATAGCATTATACTTAGCAAGCTTCCAGAACTGGCCAGCCCTGTAGATGGGAAATCGTTCTCACGCTGGGCTGCTGTTGGACACGCAGCCTGTTTGTGTCTGCGCGTTCGTTTTCAAGGTAGGCGAAAAGGAACTTTGGTAGAACCGAGGAGCGCTGCAGAGATCACGGAGTTGGAAAATCGTGGCTGGTTGTAGGGCAGCGGCCTTAGAGTAAGAAGCTCGTATCTTCCTACCTTAAATATTTTCTGCAGGATTACCAAAGTGAGCATTCAGAGGTAGTTTATGAAATTGCATCTTGCTCTTGTCATTGATAGCAGACTAGAATTGCGTAAGAGCTGTTTGTCAGTATCAGCGTTAAAAAGCTCTTGAAATCCGGGCTGGAGAAATCCCTTCTGACTGTGCTGAGGCCAACCTCATTTTCCTACCAATAAAAGTTTGCCTGAACAAGGGCAAAGAACTTGGAAGTAGTTCAGGATATGTGCCCTTCTCGTCAAAGGTGGGATGCTTTTGCCTAAAACTTGCATTTATTTCCTTCCGTTTATTTGGTCTATTAAATACCAATGAAAGAAGTATGCAGATTTGGCATTTTTGCAGGCACTGTTTTTTTGGCCTAATCCTGTTCTTGGTGAACGTAGGATCTTTTATCTTTCCTCTGCACGTTCTAGAGACTGTAATTTTGAGTTTTCTGAAGTTATGAACAAAACCATCCAAATCCTTCATGTAAAATATCTGTAAAAGAAAATAGATGCAACCTTCTGAAAGTTATGTGATTATCTGTAATAAAGCCCTGTAAGTGTATGGAAATGCAGTATTTTAAGGGTATTAAAAATGTGAGCAACACAAATAGCAAAAAAGACAAGTAGTTAGGGTACCGCAGCCTGTGATGTGTTCTTGGTGTAAGCTAAGGTAAGATGTGTGCCATGATTAAATGTTTTACTGTGCACAGGTACATTAGTTAGTAATAATTTGTAGTGATTTAGGTTTAGCCTGCTTGATGCTAGCGCTGTCCCTTGGGGCTACACGCTTTTGATCTTTGTTGCCTCTTCGTAAAGCGTGGTATCCAAAGTGGCTGTGATGGGGTTCGCCCTCCCTCCCCACTCTGCAGCCTGCAAGAAGCACCGATCCCTGTTAGTTTAAGTACTTTGATACCTGCCCCGAAAGCTCTGATATCCAAATTCTGTAAAACTTAAATTTGTTTGTTTTCCTTTCTTTCTTTCTTTCTGGTAGCACAGCTATGTTGTTCGTGTGCACAGAGCAAGTTTATTGTCACTAATAAGTGTGGGGAGCTTATATTTCCTTGTCAGTACATCTTGACCTGCTAAGCCCATTTTGCTCATTAAAATATATTGTGTCAGAGCCTTTATTGACTTGGTTAAAAATACCACTTCCCAAAAAGTAAGAACCCAAACAAATGAATAGCGCTTGCTTTATTCCCACGCGGTGTCTTAAACCAGATTGTTTAGCAGTGTATGTTGTTATGTGTATGTTAAGGTATAAAATGTTCAATTGCAATTGTGTCTGACGATCTTATCAAGCTTCTGGAAATTGATATCTGGTAACAGCATTTAACCTACATCTAGTCTATCTGCTATTTATGTGATGGGTTAAAAAGAAAAAGTAGTATCGATCTGTCGCTGGATTAAAGTTTGAAATCGGCAACAGCATGAGCACAAAAGGCTTTTTTTTATGATTTCTCAGCTTGCCATTGATCTACCAGTTTTATTGCATTCATTATTTATTAAAAGAATTTGCAAGCTAAACATAACGTTAAGCTAGTTTGCACACAGGGACTGCACTTAGGAAATTGAATGGAAATTGCATTAGAGATGAACATCTGTGCTATTTTTCCACTCATGTGTTTATGGGTTTGTATAAAAGGTGTATTGGATTAACAGTTATAACCATTATAGCTTGCAGCAATATGTTAGAACCCTAAGCATTTAGTAGTTGTGTAGAAGGGAGATTATTTTTGCTTATACTAAAAAGTATGGTAATACCATCACAAACATTGCTTTTGTTAGGTTGTTCTTTATTAATGGGCTTTTTAGCTGTAACGTATTTAAAAAAAAAAAGAAAAAACACCACCAACTTGAGGTATCTAGCTATAGTATGGATGCAGTCTCTTATCAATGCTACATAAAGCTCCATTAGTATTGTCATTAATTGAAGGTTTCTGGTGACAGCATTAGTTAAGGATAGCAGGACACATATTTGGCATATAGACATCGAAGTACTGAAATGAAACATAATTTTATAATATACAATAAGTATTGAAAAGATCTTTGATATATGTTCCTTCACATTTTCCTAGCAATTCAACTAATTTTCTGACCTTTAGCAGGTCCTTTCTGTGGTGTATTATATCAGTGAAGCAGGTGAAAAATCTTAAATATTTAGAAATCTTTTTCCACTTCAGTTCACAAGTTCAGCTGCCCTCAGCACTGTGTCTAGTTACATGTGACATATAAAGTGTAAGGTGGATCTAGAATTTTGTGGTCACCATGTATAATGCTGGTGGTCTGCCTTTTTTTGTTTGTGCTGTTTCTGTGAAACAGATTATTTTGATTAAATACCTGATGATTGAATAAGGAGAACAAAGGAAAAATTACTTAGGGGGCTTTGAGTGAAAAGTGTGTTTTTAGAATTAAGATGTTACCTATTTTATTTGGTCTAAAAGTATGTGCAGTCTAGTCTGTTTATGACTAGAAAGTACTGAAATATGTCACGCTTTGCATCATCAGTGCACTTTCCTTTCAGTTTTTCTATTCAAGACTCAACCTGATACACCTCACCAGCTTGCAGGACTGCTAAGGGTTTCCTGTGCGAAGAAAAATAAATGTTCTTCATGCCAGAAGGTTGCACGTATTCTTTCAAATGCCACCTCTGCATTTTGCTGTCTCACAGGATGAACCCTGTTAATTCCTAAGAGTGTTTTGGGCAGAGGTAGTTCTGGTTTCAGTTTAAACAATCTTGATGCTCTTGATCCCCGCTGTTTTGCACTCACCGTTAGTAGTGGTCCTCGCTACTGGTCCCAGCCTTAGGCCCTTCTCATCGCAGTCCTCTTGTGATACCACGTTTCAACTGCCCTGTAAGCAGAGGTAGAAATTAGATTTTAATATGGGACCAACGTAGCTGGTATATATCCACCTTTCTGTATATATAGAATTTTTCAAAAATTAGGAGTGATTTCCAGGATGTGGAAGAGAGGCTTGGGAATACTTCAGAAACTTAGTTTTAATTCTATTTGCTGCAGACGCGAACTAAATTTCCTACGCATACTTGCATGGATTTCTAAAAGTCCTTAATTTTATGATACTTTCCACAGCCATATTAAGTGCACGAAATTCTCAGCATGTAATTTCATTTGGAATTCTGTCCAGTCTGTAGCAAAATAACATTTAGCTTAGGATGCCCTTGTGCCGCTTTCAGTCAGCAGCACATTGAGTCATTTCGTTCTGCTGCTTCAAAGCCTGTACGCAGACAGTGAAATTAAAGCAGAATGCTCTATTCATAAAGTTAATCAAAATTATTCTGCAGCATAACTCTAGAGAGTTCCAAAGCCGTTGTACGTAGTGGAGTCGTAGGGCTGTAGAGGTTGGCAGGGACCTCTTGAGATCTCGTCCAGCTCCTGTGCTCGAGCAGGGTCAGCTAGAGCAGGTTGTCCAGGTCAGGGCAGGTTCTGAGTATGTCCAAGGATGGAGACTCCACAGCCTTTCTGAGCAGCCCCTTTACAGAAATGAAATAATTATGATGCGGAAGAAAGCCTTTTATTGGATTACATGGGAGTTGTTGAAGCTGGGCACGCACATCGCAGCAAGCCGCTGAGACGGTGCCTGACCGAGTGGCTCGTCACTCGAGCGGGCGGATACGGACACACTGCCATCGTACCTGGCCTTGCGGGAGCAGAATGTGAGTTGTAACCTGTGAATCATCCCTGTCACATTTAGATTGTGCTTGCTCTGTCTCAAAAATTATTTCCTGAAATCCTACGTGCGTGTGCTGATGAGTTGACTTGTCATATTCCCTGGTGCTACCAAAGGAGTTTTTTTGTTTTTTTTTTTTTTAATTTGCAATACAAAATTGGGATGGCAGTAATAAAGCTCTTAGTGCAGACATTGTGCCAGTAGGGGGATTTAGTTACCTGAGTGTTACAGTAACCTAAGAGTTGCTAATTAAGAAGATCATGCTCATTTAAAGAAAAACTGTTAAATGTACTCCTGAGCAGGACATTTAAAATGCTGTGTGCTATGTTTTTTCTTAGGCATGTATCAGTTGTTTTTAGCTAGTGCATGTTACACGTGATAGCTGATGGCCTGTTTTTATAACAGTTAATAAGAAAAGGTCCTGTGTCAGGGAAATGTTCTCTCGGTTGCTTTTTGCAAAGCTGATGAAGGAACCTGGCTCTGCTGCTGCGTGTCTCTGGAGCTGCCTCTTGTCCTCGTACTTTGAACTTTGTCTTATGCTGAAGGAAAGCAGTTCTCTCGAGATTCTGAGATAATACTGAAAAATAGAAGTAGGAAAAAATGCAGAGTTCTTTCCAATGAGATTTAAAATACGTATCTTAAAAAACAAATGCTCACAAAACCAGAAAAAGCTAGTTATGGTCAAAATGCTGGCAGTTAGCATGGATATTTTGCTGTCTTCTGAAACAAGACCTAAGGTAATGAGCTCAGATAACGTTTTTTCTCTGTTGAATGAGCTTATTATTGAAATATGTCTTTGTAGCTATTTTTTGTAAGCTTGTGGGGCTTTATTTAGTCTTTGTATGCAGTACTTCATGCATCTGATACAGAAATACCTTGAGTTGAGCATGCTGTCATTAAGAAATCATTTTTACCAGCTGGGTGGTTGTTCTGACTGTTTTGCAGAGAACCAAGATACATAATAGAGTGATCTGTCAGTGTATTTGGTACTCTTCGTTGTGAGGCTTGCTAAATACGCCACACTTCTTGCTCCCCCTCCGCATTGCACAGATTTGTAGCACAGCAGCGCGCCGTGCTGCTGGCTCTGGGCTCTACCTGAGCGGAAGGGGCGAGGCGTTGCTGCCTGCCTTTGCAGCCGTGGTGCATCTTTCAGAAGGAGGCCTCAGAAAAGATTTGGCTTTGTTCATCTGTGAAGGAAGATGAAGATAAGCCAAGCGTCCGAGTTCTTCTGCTCGCGTATTTTGATGCAGGTAGAAACTTTCTGTAAAAACGTTTTTCAGAAAGACACCTAGATTTTTATTTCATTAATTCATGATACTGTGAAATCCACATTCTTGTTCCCTATTCCAAACTTAGGTTTTAATAAAAAAGTTATGTAATCAGCCCTGTCAGGCATTAAAGCCAGGTAGGTTAGGGACTGATTGAACCAGTACTGCATTTGATTTAAATAGTGCGTTGTATTAGGGTCTGAGTGGTTTGTGCTTTTATATTTCATCTCCAAGTGTAGATAGGATGAACCTTGTTGCTTTGGCTTCTCCTAACCTACAGCATGTTTATCTTTTTCAGTGTAACTCCTTTTCTAATGTTTGTCAGTCAGACAAAAATACAAACCTTGTCTGTGCTGGTTGTCTCTACCTGTGTGCTACAAAAGGTAAGTGAATGCAGCCGGCCCTCCCAGTGCCCGGATGATCAATGCAGACGTCTCTCAATTCCCTGAGATGAGTGGATGCTTTTAAAAGGAATCGTGATTGTCTATAAGTTACTGTCATGCCACAGTAGGTAGTAATAGGTGCTCCACGTGTCTGCTTTCTAGGGAAAGAAAGGAAGGAGAAAAGGCCATCACGCACCACATCTGATGCCCACCGACTTCTGGCTCGCAGTGAAGTTGCCTCACAAAGTGCAAACTCTTACCAGGAGTCGGTTTCTGATTTACAGGGAGAAGAAAGAAGGCAGAGGGAGGCTGAGTTGGTGGCTGCCGTATGTCTGGATTCCTGGGGCTGGAAGCTCTGGGCTGCAGCCAGCGTGCTTGAGGAATTCCGTCCTTTAGCACCTGCACAGGCAGGCAGGGGGATCCAAGACAGGCTGAAGCTGCTGTGCGGCGTGTGCAGCAGGCTGGTATGGTCAGACCACGGTAGAATTCCTGCAAGAAATCTGATGATCTGTGCATTACATGCATAATAATACATTGAATTTATTGCTGCACATACTCTGTGATGTATCGGTGGTTATTGAATTGTTTCTTTCAAGTTACCTGTGGCGAATGTTTCAGACTCGTGAACTTCTTTTTAACCTCTAAACGTTACACTGGGAGGAGGGGGATGTTTTTTCATGCTGATGTTCATTCTTCTGCTTTCTGATGAACGGCTCTTTTCCAACATCTTATGCATACAGAGTAGCTTATCTGATGATGTCACATTGTTTCCAAAATAATCCCCTTTGACCTGCTGTGCTATGAGAATTTGAGTGATGGTAAACAAATCAACCAACAATAAGGGGGCAAAGCACATTTTTAGTTAAATACTTAGGATGACTGCTTAGTTGTTACATGACTGTGAGCAAAATTGGAAACTTAATTTTTCTGTTGTTGATTTTCATAATGCCCTGTTGTCAAAGAAATGGTTTTAACCTGCCCTTTTGTCAGAGCAGATAGTTTTTGTTTTCAGTTTACCCTGTGGGTTGAAGTGACGCTGTTAAAGAGTCTTAAAACATGGACAGTTGGTGGTGGGTGGGTGTGTGGATAGCAAGACAAATGCATGGGAGATTTAACTGAATTCTTAACACTTAAGTGCTAAGGAGTATGTTAGTATTTGGCTATAAGCTTTTCATCCAACAGGAGTGAGCAACTGTGAGACTGAGTGAACATGAAGGCTTTCCTTCTTATTGGAAGGAAGAGATTGCTATGCTCCTTTTGACTGTACTGCTGCTAAAATTCTGCAATGGAGCTGTTGCAGAACCAGAATCTTTCAATTGATTTCAGTGGATTTCAGATCAGGAGCATAAAAGGCAGTCAAAACTAAATGCATATCCATAAGCTAATCTCTAAGTCACTTTGTCCCACACCAGGAGAGTTCTTACACAAATTCTGAAGTACAATAATTAAATAATCCCTTAGTAGTCAGTAATATCCCCGGCATATTTAGTAGATCTCATATTCAGGTAATGTTAATTACTCTTTAAGTCCCATACACTGATACAGAAACATAAAGTACTAGTGGAACCCCAAAACATTTCTGTGTTTTGGAATACTTCTGATGAAAGACACTACGTGGGCAAGAGGTAGTAAGGCTCAATAAATGTATGATCGCATTACTTGGTGAACTGCTGCCAAGATTAGGGGATTACTGATTATTGGGTGTTCATGCAAACTTTTATTGGAATTTCTACTTTTCATGTTGTAGAAAGCGTGTGATTAATATATTTTCCATAGAGTGGTTGCATTTTTGTGCTACTGAAGGGATTCCTCTTTAATTTTTCATTTCTAACAGTTTTCTTTAAACTTTCTAACACGAATTTCATAGTTAAAGTAGTTCTGGAAGTTTTGAAGCCTGAAAGAATATTAAAAAATATTGGTGGAAAGCAACTTTTAAATTTGCAAATTGCTGGCTGCACCACAGTCAAGAGATTTGCTTTCTTTGGAGGCAGTCTACTGACTGTTTTTACTGTGTGCCAGCTACTGCAGATGATCTGCTGAACCAGGATAATTTATATAAATTGTGTGTTAGTTTTTGAGTATTTATTTTTCCTTCAGCAGAAGGAGGTATATCTTGAGCTACATGCAGGAAATTACCAATTTGAGTTTTTATGGCAAAATGGACTATCTTAATGAAATATGCCTACAATCGTTCCTTCACTACCTTAAATATTACCTGCAGTATGAAAATAATACTTGGAAAAGTTTTTGTAGGTTTGATGAGACTCAAACTCCATCACGAATGGTTTTTAATTTAAACAATGTTTTCTTTTCAGTTTATATATTTAATTTTTTAACTCAAACACAGCATCTCTGTACTACAGAACTAATGGAGAGATGCTAAATTATATGCCAACAAATTGCATTAATTTTAAGTCATGCATGTACTTGACTAACAGTGTACAATGCAAGAAATATGCAAAAGGTCTTTATGTTCTAATTAAGCATCGACAATGATGTTCAACATTTTTGTACACAAATTCCAAGTGCTAGATAACAGATCACCACACTAATCTGGCATTTCTTTTTTTTTTTTCTTTTGTAGTTGGGGAAGAAAAAGCATTTATACAGCTTTCATGTACAGGTTGGTTACTATAAGCTTGTTCTCATGTGTAAGTTGAATGTTGCTGTTATTCATAGATCCTTAACTTGAGGTGTCAAATACCTAATGGAGATTGAGCATTATCATATTTTATTTTTAACCAAGGGAGGGATGTTTAATTCTAAGTGAAGGGAACTGCATGTAAAGCGTGGTGGGAAAAATAACTTACTCTGCATCTTAACAGTTAAAAAGTAGAAAATGGAATTATGTGTACTTCTTAAGAACATAAGAACATGCATTTCATAATGTTTTCAGTATCATAGGCAGCATCCCGGCTGTTTAGCAAACTCTTGATTTGTTCTTGCAAGTAGAATTTAACAAAGTTTTGATTTTTGGTAGCCATTGGTTCAAGTTCCTGGACGTGTTCAGAACAGTGTTTTTTTTTCTATAACTGTTTACTTGAAAATTAGCAGATACGCTTTTTTGGAAATCAGATGTCTAAGAATCTTCAGTCTTCTTCAAGATCTATCAATTCTGTGTTCAAAGCAGTAGCTATTTTACAGAATACAAGGGATTGTTCATTGCAGGTATTCACTAATATCCATGGAAAAACCTTAGTCTTCTTAAGCTGAGACTGAAACATGAATGGTAAACCACCAAGTACCTGTATTTCTGAATACTGTACAAGCTTAAATCGTGGTCAGTGATTTTCTGGGAGATCTTATGCATTTTCTGAACTCACATGGCAATTGGTGGACCACTTATTACTCATTTGGTTTTTGGTGGAAAACTCGGCCTTGTATGTCATTTAGACTTTGTGACACATGTAGCCTCCCAGGGCCTAATGACTTGTCTGCAGATGGGCTGTTATTTATTACAGTCATGTAGAATAAAATTGATTGTCTTCTAAAATTAATTTTTCATTTGCCTCCAGCTCTGCTTTAATAGAGGACACACAGTTGCCTGTTTGCAGAAATACTGTTTAATCACATTAATATCTCAGCCCCCCAGGCCGGTGAAGATAATTGTACAAACGAACAGCAAAATCTGTATCTTTAACTTCTTTTTATGATTAAATTATGCAAATGACTTATCTCCTGCCCTTCCAAGCACTAATCATCTAATTAGGAATGATGTGTTAAAGGGATGGTTTTGAATCAGGAGAAGGGGAGAATGGAGGAAGCAGAAAATGGGACCTGACAATGAAACTGCTGAAGGTACTGTAGTTGTAGAAGAAGAATCTGTGTATTTGTTCAAAAAGCAATAATAAAGGCTTGTTGTGCTATTTTTGGTCTTGGTTTAGCAATGTTTTTCTTACGAACATAATTCTATTGGCTCTTTGTTCCTCATAATTTTCCACATTATCTTTAAAATTCAATTATTAAGGCTCAAGAATTCAGTCACTTGTTTAAACGAGAATGGGAAGAGAAAGTATCTGGCTTTTCTGTGTAGTTTTTGGGTGCAAAGAACGCAAGTTCTGACATTGCTTTCATTTTTTTGTCACAGACATAAATTACTGGTGGAATGTTTTCATAAGCATGTTATGGATGGGGAGGCTGCATTTCTTTCTCTACCCTCCAGCAATATGATTGAATTTTCTTGATCAATTTAAATTTGTCTTTGTGTTCATCATTATCACTCCAAAATTCTTCACAGAAGGACAGATGAGAAAACCTTGCTGAAGATGTCTTAACATACAAATATTTTGGAAGTAATTTTAGTACATGCAGCTAAGTATTACCAGAATTATAGGGGACTCGGTGGGAAGTTGTTATTTTTGGATTAGAAGGTGGTGGGGCTCATTTGAGGCTTAACAGATGAAGCTCTCATGGCAATTTAAGCAAAACGTTTTTCCTCTTAGGGTAGGAGATTCTATGATACTGAAGGAGCAAATAATCCCAGACTTAGTTATTTTTTTTTCCTTTAGATTTGCTGGATCCAGATATTTACCACCATAGAGATAACAATAGAGGCCTTGTACTTATCTTGATCCCGTGTGAGAAATCAATGGAGAGAGTGGGGGACAAACATCCAGCTGCCATTCTTCGTGCAGTTGAATTTCCTAATGCTGATGGCTTTTTGCTGATGTGCTGTAGTATGGTAGGACTAATACGGAGGTCAGGACATCTTACATGGGCATCTACTGAGATAACTCATTGCAACTGGTACAAAGTACCATCTCTGAATGCTAATTTTGAGGTTTTAGCATCAGCAGGGAATCAAAAAAAAAAAAGTGTCATCAATAGTTTGAATTTACTGACTGTGACATACAGGCAAATTGGAGGAAGGTGGTGTGCAATAAGGATTAAGATATCTTTTTAGTTTTTTGTGTCCAGGCATGCTCAAGTCTTTATTCAGTTGTTCATTCAGATTTTTTTTTTTTTAAATCTCTGTACTGGCCAGTTTTCATTGAGCAATTACATCTGGTGATAGACAGTAGATCTTGAACCATTTTATGATTTAAGTTGTTGATCTTGCAAGAATCTGGACAGGAAAGAATTAATCCTTGTAATTCTGTACCCTTCACAAAAGATAGATGTAGTAGTAGAGCTATCTCATGATTTTTCTTTGTATGTTTGTATTAAATCATTTAAGTACATTTCCTTGAGTTCTACCTCTTTGTGGGTTAATTATAAGGCTTACTTTAGAGCAGTTAATTCTCTGTGCTGAGATAGGCTATTAGATTTTTCAGTCACTGTCATCTTTCATAACTCAATGACATATGGTAAGACCTTATTGAATTGTCAGGTCTTCCAGATGTGAGGGGTTTTTTTTTTGGCCAATCTTGACCTATCTGTGTATTTCAAAACTGCTTACTGCCTGTGCATGGCATATTTAGAAAAGTAGAGATGCATGTGTTTCAGCTATTAGAATTACAAATTGGTCCTATACTTGAGAAATTAAATAATTATACCTGTGTAAAAGGGAGGAAATGTGATACCTGCTCCCTTTTTTTTTTCCCTCTGTTTAGTAGGAATTACATAGAATAACCCTAATTAAACTGTTTCAGTGCTGAAAAATGGGACACCTGCAGTTAGCATGCAGTTTGTGTGAGGGATGAACTTTTGGGGGGGAGTGTCCATTGCATGGCACTTAGTTTCAGAGTTCTCATCTTGATTTTTTTTTTTTTTTTAAATCTTAATTCTGTGGCAGTGGTTCTGAATGTTAATGAGAAGATGGGTCATCTTTCCCAAGGCAGTAGTTTTTAGGTGACTGTTCAGGGGAAGAAGGAAGCTGCAACACAAATTCACTAGCCTGGGAAAGAGGTTTCTTTGTGCACTGTCTGTAGCTCCTTGAATGCTTTAATAGAACAACTGATAAAAATATTTTTCACTTGTCCTTGAGACTTGTGCACTTACAGTGCTATTCAATAGCTATTAATATTTTTCATACTAATGGAGTCCCAAATAGTAGCAGTTAGGTAGATAAAATAATCTTTTCAGTGGTTAAGGTAAAGGCTATTTCAATATTAATCAAATTTGAGTTACATATTAAATTACTGCACAAAACACTAAGCCACTATGAAGCTTCACTAATACGATTTTGAGAGAACACATTGTCTGTGGTGAGTTCTAAGCCAATTGTGACGTTTATTTAGGAGCAATGAGAATTCTTGCAGGGGGTTGTCTTGAATAAGTTACTGATTTGTCTGCTAACTTCAGATTAGTTTAGAAATCCAAATGTGTTCCCTTCTGTGGTCGTCTTGTGGGTTGGGGTGATACCATATTTTTAAAGAAATATATAATTCTGTCATTGAGATTTTGGGCAAAGATTGAGAAACAGGAGAACATATAAATATTCATGTTTCAAGACCGTTAATGTGTAAAAAGTGTGAAGTTTCTGGAATTGTCAATAGTATGGTACAAAACCATGTTCTTGATGCTTCCTTTTATTCACACAAATACCATTAGCAATTAGCTACTGTAACGGACCAATCCATCTTCACCCATATTGGTGAAACTCCAGTTTGATATACTGAAAGCAATACGTTCTCATGCTTCCTGTAGCAGTCTCATGCATGCTGCTTTATCTCTTTCCAGAAGTTAATAGCAGATAAGGAGCATGGAATGACGTGTTAAGCACATTTGTGTAATCATATTAATACAGTTCCGTAGCTTTGAGTTTCTTAGTTTTCCAGAAATTGCTCAAGTTCTACTTTTTAATGACTCACATTAAAGATGTCAACTTGATTTACTGTGGACCTGTAGCTAGCTAGCTGTGACTCAGTGTTGTTCAAGGCAGGAGATGGAATAGCTTTCAAATGCAGCCTTATGAAAATGTAATGGGAAGGTGGAGGGGAAAAAAACAACAGTGGGAACTTTTGGAAGGATATGCGTGTTCTCTTTAAACTGTAGATGCTGTGTGTAGGTTACCCTTTGAGGTAGAGGTGTGTGTCTGTACATACATTAATTTAGCAGAATATATATATCTCTTTTGGTTGTATTTTGTATGTTTTAAGAGTTGGGAGAAACAATCATCAAAATAACCAGTGGAGCATAAGAAGGCAAAGGTAGAATTTCATAGCTGTATAGATATGCATGTTAATATGTTTCTAGGAATCATTCTGGTTTCTGCAATGCCTTATTAGACTTCGGTGTTCACAAGCCCTTGTTAGTAGCCATTCGGCATATTGTTTCAGAGCCACTTTCCTGTGATACCCCTTTGCCTATGTTCGCATCACTCAGAATCCCTCTGCTTGCTGTTCTTTTTTGTTGTGTCCAGGGTAAGCTGCTGCCTCTCATGTTATGCTCCTTTCCTGCCTGTCCTCTCTATTGGTTTTATTTCCTGACTTTGCTTCACAGACAGCACAGACCTCCCTGGTGGACTTCACAGATTTTTGTTGTACGATTTCATCCATGTTGTTCATTATGTTTCAGCAGGCATCGTCAGAAGCATCCACAGAGCTGTTTGTGTCGTCTTTTATGCCTGTTGTTATGAGGACTAAAAATCTTGACGGTGCTTAGTGTTTTAAAAAACTTTAAAAATCAGTAGCTATCAAGCTGCATGATGGTTTATCTATTGTCCTGTTTGTATTTTTTTTCTATTTCCTGTCCTGTGTCAGATGTTTAGGTTGTAAATTCTTTGTAGAAGGGAGTGTATTTTTGCTCTATTATACTTTGTATGATTCAGCTGGGATCTGATCCGTGACTAGGGCTCTACAATTTTAATTTGATCGTACCTGTAGGAAGGAAGCTGTACTGTTAAATTTGCTGTTAATAAATTCATCAGCGTTGGTCTTTTTAAAGAAAAAGAGAAAAGGTGCAAGAAAGAGTAAGCAAAACAGTGATTTAATTCAAGTTCATTAGTACAAAACGTTCTTCATGCATGTTAATGTACATTTTATGTTAACATAATATATCAGTAGTGGAGGAGCATCCAAGCAAGCTTAGCAGTGGATCCGGACATGACAGGAAGTGGGCAAAAGAAGTCCTTCATAAGGAGGATTCCAAAAGCTCTTTGAAGAATTTGTGCAGTGTTTTATCTTTACCTTGTACAGATTAATGCTTGCTACATTAGGTTTCTTAGTGAAGTACTATACTTCGCGTGCCATATGTGTATTAGCCATATATAACGTAAAGCAGAGATTGGGAAAGTGGTATTTTTCAAGTGAAGGCGTTGGTCTGTTTCTAAATTGGTGCATTGTAATGGTTCTCTGCATGTACAGAAGTCGTTTGGTGTTGCTATTAATATCGCAGGAAATGAATAGCTAATTTTGGCAGCGGACAGTGATTGTTCAGGGGCAGTAGGGGGCTGCTTAAGTCATATTCACCTTTATAGATCATGCTGGTACATGTGTCTTATTTAGTCGGTTGCTAAACCTTCCAACCCTCTGCCAGTAAATAGGATGAAATAGTAATGGAGAACATCAATTTTAAGTCAATTTAAATATACACAGACTGCCCGAGGGCTCTTCATGTACTTATTTTTATTCAGAAAATACTGGTATCTGATGTATCACAACAGGATCTTGTCTCTTTGAGATCAGAGTTGTGTCCCTGTATTTTTAAGTCTGTATAGGCAGCTTGCCTGTTAAATTAGGCATCTGAATAGTTACCTAGTTAGCAAGGACCTCCGCTAATTATCTGCTTTAGCATTTCATAACATGGAGCAGACAAAAGCAAGTGATTGTTAGGAATTATTTGGAAAAGTGTAGAGAACAAACAGAAAACATCGGCAAATGCTTGTGTAGATTCAAAGCACTCTTTCATCTTGAATATAGTGCAGTTCTGGTCTCCTTCCAGCTAGCTCCCAAAGGATACTGGAAAAAAAAAAAATCAGAGGAAAAACAGAAAAATGGTGAGGGTGATGGGTAAAGAGCAGCTTCCATGTGCATGGCTCAGGGTGGCGTAAAGCTGTGTGAAATCACAAGGGGCATGGAAAAGGTGAACAGGGAGCCGTTGCTCATTGTTGGTGCTAATGCAAGAATTAGAAGACAGGTGACGTTAACAGATGTTAAATTCAAAACAAACAGAAGCAGGTGGTTCTTCAAATACAGTAAACTTTCAGACTTGTTTTTTTTTACTGCTGGATGCTGTGAATGCTTGAATGTGCGTGGATTTCAGAGGCTGGACAAGTTAGCACAACAAAAAATCTATGAGAGGGTATTGTACACAGATACTGCTTCTGATCAAAAATTTCCAGTTACTCAGTGCAGGTAAGTGTCCTGAGGAGGTGTTACCAAATGCTTATCGAGTTCTTGTTCTTCTCAGGACATCTGCTGACAGCTGCCTTTAACTGAAAAGGAAGGGAGAGGGATGCATATTTGCTTCTTTAAGGAGTCACGTCTTCTGGATTGCTTCTAGTTACTAATTGTGATGTATTTGTGAAAACTGTGGAGGGACTTGTGAAGAGGACTAGAAGGTTTAAACTAGGATAATTGTATTGAAATATTTAGCAAATTAGAAATAAAACTGTAAGAAAGTAGGAAGTTAGTTGACTGGGAAATTCTCTGAACACCTGAAGCCTGCAGAGAGAAGTGCATGGCGAGCGGTGCTATGTACGCATATGTGGTCAGTTGCTCTTGATGGTACCAATCTAGCAGTCCACTGACGTTATTTTTAAAGTCTGTGAATAGTATTGCTTATTTCAAGAAGTCTGATTACATGTTAGTGTTGTGCTGAATGGAGGCCTAATTTGGCTGAAAGTCTTTGCAAACCACCCTTACTTCCAAATTGAAGAGACGCTGGCTGTTTGTGGTCATTGTAGATACCCAGCAGGTCATCCTCGAAAATGACTGTGGCAGGATTAAAAACAGTCGTGGAAGAAAATAAGCTGAAGAAGTCATGTTCACCTACTAATTTGTTGGATGATAAATGCTATACTTAACAGCATATGTAATCTTTCTTTTTCAGGCTTTTGGTTTATAAATAAAGTTGTAAGACTTTGATAAATAGATGTAGTTGTTAGCTCAGTAACTGGTAAATAACTGTTCTGTAAGTGAAATACACGATGCCAGCTCTTAGGAGTTCCTTTCATTCCTATATTTAATTTGCTTTCTCTTGTGTTTTATGTAACAGCACTTGCTAGCCACAGCCTCTGTTTGGCTTTAACAAGAGATCACGTTTTATTGAATGAAAATACTGTAAATTTTAAGATGTATCACCTGTGATATATCAGTTATCAATAGTAGGAATTAGGAATGCAATGCTGATGTTACCTCAAACAAGTAGTAGTAATACCAATTTTTTGAATAATGGGAAGGTTTTTGATCTCATCTTTTGATTTACGGAGACAAAGAAGCACCTGCTGGGCAGTTAGGGAGAACTGGAGTGTTGGGATGCCTTGTGAAGCTCTCCTGGGTTAGAAAACCTTACAGCTTTCTCAGTTCTGTTGGCAAAGAAAGGGGGATAGTGGTTAGGGATCATGGTTTCCTCCAGATTCTTCAGTCCTTGAGTGAATTATCAATTTTATTTGAACAGACATGATTACAGTTTAGCAGTGGCAAGGCAAATCAGGTGAATAAAAATAAAACTCATTTTTAGGTTCATAATGCATATGTGAATGATAAAAAGTGGGGAATGAAGAGAAAAAGCAAATTACTTTGGTGCTACAGTAAGGAAAAGTTTAAAAAGAGCATTGACAATTTGATCTTTATTTGTTCTTGCCAACACTGAAAAATTCCCCTTAATGGGATAATGCATGTTTTTTAATCATTGAACTAAGGGTGATATATATGATAAAAATTGTACATTTATCATGTATCTGTATAATAGTGTACACATGTAATAGTCTGGAAGGGTAATGCGTGTCTTCTCTAATGCAGTATTTTGATGCTGGAGAGTTGCTCATAACCCAGTTTAGATTTAAAAAAAATCAATTTTTATGAACGGACCATTTGTTCTATATGGTGACATACAAGCTTTAAAGGGAACTTTAAAAGGTTCTGTACTGAGCATTTGGAAATTAAATAAAATATCTAAACAGTGGTTTTGCATAACACTTTAAAAATTTTTCAGATCATTTATTTTACTGTAGACAGTTAAAGGGAATGTCATCTTCTTTCTTTAGCTCCTTGGTGGACTTCCTGATCATGTATTCATTACAAATAATACTTATTAGCACAGGGTTGCCATCATAATGGTGACTAATGAGGCAGTGTGTTTCCAAGGTCAGCGCTGGAAGAAGAGCCTGATCGCTCTCGTAGGCTGCCCGGGTGTTTGATCTTCTTGCAAGTCAGGGAGGTTCAGCTCTGCACAGGGCTGCTGAAAGCAGGCCTTAAAGGCTTCGCTTTGGGGTGCTCCAGCCACAGCTTGGGTAGATTCGACACACATGGACACGGCAGTAGCAGGAAAACTAATTCTTCAGAACTGGACCCACAAAACCAGAACCAGAGTGGAAGCCACTTAACGTAGAGGGCAGGGCGTGCTGAAGACAGGGGGTGTCTGCAGGTCTTAATTAGCTGACTGAGCTCAGTGGTGTCACCTGCCACCCTGGTTCTGCAGTTGAAGTCTCTCGAATGGAGTTCCTGGCTTTACTGAAACAGAAAGGGGAAGGACATCAGTGCCTCAGAATGACACACCTTCCTGGAGAAGGTGCCGGCATGGCCTTGTCTTCTGTGTTGTGTGCCTGACTCTCGAGGAACTCGGGCACGGAGGTATTGCCAGGGCTGTGCCGCCGGCAGGCTGTGACCTGTCAGGCATTTTTACTGGTGGAGAACGTGTCAAACTTTCTGTTCAAGTAAATACTGCTTTTTGTGGAATATGGAGTGATCCACTGTGTCAGAGATAAAGATGTAAATATTTGATGTAAAATACGTAATTGGTGGAGCAAGGAGTACATTCCTGGACTCCTTTACTTGTCGAGCAGCTGTCCTGTCCATGTCAGGGCACAACAGCCTTGTGTCTGCTGCACAAGCACGTTCTGGATGCTGGGTCTTTGAACCCAGAATTCAGAAGACCTATGGGGTTGGGGTGCACAGGAGGCACCTATGTATGCTCATCAACCTTGTGTCATTACGTTTGGTCATCAACTCACACCTAATCAAGCATGAGCTAGTTTGATTCTTGGTTAGAAACCCTGTAAGAAGGTGCTGTGCCCTGCAGGAGGGAGCAATTTTTTGTTGGTTTGTTTGAATCGATGTGGAATCAGTCTTGCTGAATGCTCTGGAATGCAGCTGATGGGAGTATCTGCTTTAAGGTTTGCAAAACTGAGGTTGCATTTGATTCTGGCAAGCAAAGAACTTTGTATACCTTAACAGAAGCCTGGTATGCGTAGGCAAAATGGCATAGCATGGATTGTTGCGTGATACATGATTCTTTTTATTTATGTGTGTATAATATACATATATACGCAAACATACATTTATATATGTCATACATGATATAAATTTAACAAATTTTAAAAAGATTTTTCATTAAGCCTAACAATTTTATTTGCATTTTGGTGACACCTAACGTTTTAATAATTTCAGGATTTCCCTGAGATGTTAATCCTCACGCAGCACTGTATGTTAAACTGCTGAAGTGGTTCAGGAGTTTCAGATGATATTTCTCAGATACTTGACAAAAGGCGTGATCAGATATCCCCAGGTTCCTGTGAAATTCTGTTGGATATTCACGCAGGATAGGTACTTCAGTTGCTAGTTTTGAAAATTTAAGTCTGGGTCACTTAAGGTCAAAGGAAAGTTTGTTGCATTCAAGAAACAAAATCTAGATGCATTTCTTTTTCATATGCTGAAAATATAGCTCCAACTTTGTAGAAATCTATAGAATAGGAGCTTTGTGTTATTATGGGCTGAAGGTGAAAAGTACCTGTCATTTTCTCCAGATTCTGCCCCTTGTGTTTTCATGGTAACAGTAGCCTTAAATTTTACCATAAATAAATAAATTAAAAAGAAAAAAATCTCTACTTTTCTGGAAGTATGGAACTGTATCTTTTTTTAATTTCCTTTTTCAATCTCTGCTTTATCTAAGAATCTAAGTGTGAAGTATAGTAAATTAGTACATCCAGTCCCTAAATTTTCCTCCTGAATTAGTTGGTGTTTTTAAATATTTTGCTTCTTCATTATGAGCAAACTCAAATAGAATTAAAATAAAAAGCCAGACAAATTGAACTTGCCAAATCTATGGCTATGTAGGCCAAATCTATGGCTATGTAGAAATGGGATTTCACCTTGATTTTAAAGGAACAAATTAGCAATTCATTTGTAGAATAGGTAGATAATTTTTTCTCAGAACATTCTGATTTTATTGTTTGTAGTTCCGTGAATATCCCGGTGTAATTTTGTGCTCCATAGATAATGTAGACTTCTAATGATTTTCAACCTAGAATTTGTATTTTCTTTTTTGTGGTGAGAAACAGAGAAATCGGCAACAGCCCTCTCATCATTTATGTATCATGACCCAGCGTCTCAGAGCCTTGGGCTATTATTTCAAAATCCAATATATTCAAACTTTGGCCTCAGAGAGCAGTAGGATCAGTACACAAGAACAATAGAGTGATAAATATAGATTTTTCATTAAGGAAAAGACTATATCCTGTCATGTTTGAATCAGTGTTCAAAAGAGGATCTGAGAATTCATAGCCTCCTATAGGTTTTAACTTTATTTTTGCTGCAAGAAAAGGGCTTAACAGCCTTTTCATGTTACGGTGAGTGTGGCATCGCTGACACATAGAAATAAAATTTTAATATATGCTAAAGGAGAGATCCACTAACACTGTGACAGTAATTTAATGCAAGTCAATTTTGAGCCATGCATAATTAGAGGCGTGATGTGGAGCACTGCTCATCCTTAAGGATGGCCTGCGTAAAGCGACAGGCCCAGCAGCGGTGCAGTTGGCTAGCTAGGGTAGGCTTTAGTCCTGGGAGCTGGATTGCCTTTCTTCACTGGCTTCTCTGCTACGCTGCAAATTTCGTTTGGTAGTCAAATTATAGTTAGTATAATTCTCTTTGTTACAGCGCAGAAACTACAGATTTACAGTACAAAAGTTAAGCTACTGGATGGATAACATATGCTTTCAGGCATATGCTGTATAAATATGCTTTTCTACATGCAAGTGTGCCACCCTCACATAAGAAGGGGTATATCTGCTCAAATTCTAGAAACTGCTGAACTTCTCAGAGCCTTTTAATGCATGTTACATTCTGGGAAGCTCTTTCAGACTTCATAAATTGTTTTTCTTCTCATTTGAACAGATTTTCACTCAATTTGATTAAATAGAGCAGCTGTGATAGTGTACAAACAATCAGAATTTATATTGAAAAGTAATTTTTGTGCTCTTTGTTTCATTCTCAAGGAAACAGCCTAAGACTTGTGTGTTCTCCAGTAACCAAACAGTGAAAAGTTTTGGTTTCTGCAGGAAAAGTGATGAAGCCTGTGTTTTTCACTGGGCGCAGATGCTCCAGTAACGGTAACTTATTCCATATGTTAATCTGCATGGATCTACGTAAACATTTGAATGAAAATAACAGTATTTGTTAGGAGGCTTCTGGTACGTGCTGAGTACATAGGCAGCGATTATATATTGCTGTTGTTTGGCTTTTGAAGTTTACTGGAGGAGACCGTGTTTGATTTGGTTGGGAGGTGCTGGAGGTGGAGTGATAAACTATGGGCTTTCTCTCCGAGCCCTGACAGGGAGATGCTTTATTCTGTATTGTTACCAATGCGAAAATAAAATTACGCAAATAGTATTATTTCAGA
Source organism: Cygnus olor (assembly GCF_009769625.2). Taxonomy (NCBI): domain Eukaryota; kingdom Metazoa; phylum Chordata; class Aves; order Anseriformes; family Anatidae; genus Cygnus; species Cygnus olor. The sequence continues at coordinate 2,968,328 of NC_049181.1, forward strand.
AGTTTTCTGCATGCTTTTAGCCATCAGGACTCCAAGTGGATATAGCTTTTCCACCTGCAATCAAATGTAATAAACCTTCTTCACTGCAGAAGTCAAATTCCTGGGGAAAAAAAAAAAAAAAAGTTGGAAGCTCACACTTACACCATAAAACCTTGTTTATTGCGACCATCAGTCTTCGAAGATATGCCCCACAATGGGGTTTGGTAAAGCCATTACAAGGTGCCGTATGAGTTCCATTTGCCTACAGTAAATAGAATGTCAGAAGTGTCAGGGGGAAATAAATATCGGGCTGGTTAAAAGGGAGCAGAGATGGCTCAAAGCATCATTGAGAGGATTGATTTATCTGGCGTGCTGTAATGACTGCAGATGTGGATCTGTTATTCTAGATGAGCAATGAATTTGATGAGCTGATAACACAGGGCCAGAGAGGCCTGGTTTTAATTACTGATGAGGAATTTATTTGTGAAGCACTGTGATTTACTGAGGGTTTGTTCTGTTATTGACAGGTGACCTTGGGGCTTTTCTCTTTTGATGAATAAAAAAAGCAGCATTTTTTTTAAAGGAAAACTGTTTTATCAGTGTTATGAATACAGCGAGGTCATTTTAGATACAGTATTGTCTTTCAAACCATCTTTATATATAATTATTTTTGTAGCAGTTGTTAATTGCCTCTTTCATTGAGATTGCTGTGTGTGCTACGCTTGCTACTTGAGAGTGACTAATTTTGGTGCAGAGTTGCTAACAAGAATATGTTGAGTGGAACTTAAGGTAAAGAGCAGGAAGTCAAATCATCCAAGTATATGTTACTGGGTTGCTCAGCCTTCTGGCTGCATACCTGATACAGGATATCTTACTACTGCTGTTCTGGTTTTCCTTACAGACCACCAAGAGGGGCAAAAAATCTTAAAATAAAAATAAAATAAAATAAAAAACTTTCAGTTTTCTTGTTTACAAGTAAATTTATTGCCTTCAGTATTTTAAACAGTATCTGTCTCAGGATAATTTTTTACCAAGATGTACCTTTTTGTTGGGCAGAACGTTACTGGTATACTTGTTATTTTTATACACTGTTTTAAAATTTATTCTGTAGAATAGACTTTTCTTTTTGAATTGTACATGCAGTAACATTCTAATGTTATTTTTTGTGCTTTTGCTCTGATTGCTGTACTGCAGTTGCAAGTTGCAGATATTAACATCAGGGTAAATCACAGCAGTTTCTGTCTAAACTGCGGCAGAACTAGTGCGTAGGTACTGTAGGTGTTTACTGGTTTTTAGGTACTGTTTACTCTTAAGTAAATTTAAAAAAAAAAAAGGCAAAACAACAAACACGCTAAATAGGAAACCACTCTGACCCAAAATTTTGTAGGTGATGTTTCAGTGAATGCATACAATAACCTGACAATGTGCCAGGGAGAGGGAGGTGCTGAGTCAGGGAGGTAGAAGATTTTTTCTTTTTTCTTTTGTGAGCATCCCAACAAAAGTGGTATTATCCAGAAATGGTTTTACTGTCAACAATAGTTCATTTAATATGGAGAAAGTTGTTAACTTAATATTTCCATTCAGTGCAGTTTCTGGAAATGACAGAACCGCAGAATGGCTGAGGTTGGAAGGGACCTCAGGAAACATCTGGTGCGGCCCCCTGGCAAGCAGGGTGCCCTGCGGCACATGGCCCGGCGCTGTGACCAGGCACTGCTGGGCCGTCTCCAGGGAAGGAGCCTCCGCAGCCCCTCTGGGCAACCTGCTCAGTGCTCAGGAACCCTCACAGCAGAGAAGCTTCTCCTCACGCAGTGAAGAGACTTACCTAGCCACATGCCATCACTCATTTGACCCGCTGGCACCAAAGTCTGTTCAGACTGCATAGGTGTTATTTTCGTGGAATGGAGGAAGGGATCCCTGGGCTAGCGGGAGAGGTGGTGGCAGATGGCCATAACGTCTATTCTGACCCGAGGGGAAACTCTTTAGCAAATAAATGCCAATTATTCAGAACTTTATGAGATATGAGTAAGAAATGGGAAAATAGCTCTGCAGCATGCACTAATGGGCAGCTAATAATAGCTGGGCTTCCACAACTTCTACGCTGCTAAGAATCTCTGAGAGTCTTGTAGTAAGAACCAGGAAGAGATTGCTAGGCAGTAAAGTAGGCTGGAATAAAGCATTATCAACCCTGAAAGTAATGAAACTGAGTCCAATAATAAGAGTTTGTTTTAAAGTATCTGCTTTTTATGAAGTCCTTTTGTTTGCTTTTTAGTCTTTCTTGGACTTGATTGGATTTTGTTTGAACTTTGTGTATTAATTAAAAACACATTCGAAGTGGAGATGGAGGGAAGGTGAGGAGAACTAGGAAGAATAGTTCTTCATTTTTTAAATGAAGACTGACATTTTGAGATAACTGGGGAAAAAGAGAAGCAAAGATAATTTCACTAAATGCACAGCAAAACAAATGAACAAAAGCAAACCAAAAACCAACACCCCTCAAAGCAAGCACCTCTCCCCCTGCCGCCCTGTTCTCTAGTTTTGCTCTCTTTTCCTCCCATTGGTCCCTCACTACTACTTCTTCGTCTTTTTTTTTTTTTTTTTTCCATGAAGGGGGAACAGTTAGCTATTCATGAATGACATATACCTTATTATAAAAATGCAGTGTTTAGCTCTAGGGATAGTATTTCAATTAAATGGATTTGACAATTTTAGGTATACTCATGACTTAAATATCAAAATTAAACAAGCTGCTGTTAATAAAAGTATTAAATAATGCTTTATTGTTTCTATGCATTTACTGTTTTTATGTATTTTTTTTATAAAACCAATGTGTTTTTAAAACTGTTACTTCAGCACCTGCAAAACTGAATATTTGTGTAAATAACAACCAAAACCTGCCTCCAGTTTCATTGCGGTCAGAGACTTCTTCGCGTATGGAAACGTGCCAGCCTATTTTGCCAGTGCAAATGCCAGATTTCAGGTTTATGCAACAGCTTAAAGAGTGAACTTGGACAATAGGAGGGTCACAGCAGAAGCGTTGTTGTGCCTTTCCTTTTATTTGGGTAGTCTATTCAACGGCAGAGGTTCATGCCTAATACGCTGGCGTTAGTACAATCCAGTTAGGTTCTCAGTGAGTGCCAACACTTGTAGATAACTGTCATTAGTGCTCTAACAGAGGGTTAATAAAGACTGCATTAATCGCAAACCTGCAGTGTTTGTGGTCCCATTTCAGTTTCCTGACATACCTAGCTCAACTTGGCATTTTAATATTATTACTGAATAAAGCTGGGTTGTATTTCTCTGTCCCTGTATCAGGTGTCTTCCAGCCTTTACATTCTGCAGCATAGTCGAGAGCTCACAAGGTGACCTTAAGGTTAGGTGAAGTGGTAGGTACAGGCTCAAGAGGCGGAGCCCCTAGTTAGATGTAACATTTCTGTTCTATTTCAGGTAGGGGACCTGCGCCTGCTGAAGTCGATCGATATTTGTTATTGGTGGCAACAGGAGATAACTACATCCCACAATTTTGAGCAATTGCTATGCTATCTATAACATTTTTTTTAAAAGCACTTCTTGTGTAGCATCTTAATATGCAGAATAAATATAACAAAATTATCAGACTTGGAAGTTTTTACAGCTTCTGTGGGACTAGGCTGAACTAGGAAACAATGCTCCAGAAGACACATTCCTTACTGCTGCTTTCCCTGAGTGCCAGTCCATGTTTTGTGTCACTGGAAGTGGCAAGGATGGAAAGGACAAATAACCTGTTGTATAGCAACTTTGCTTGTTGAGAACTTTTTTTTTAATCTCTTCTTCTTATGGGTAATTAATGTAGTTTTTACTCTAGGGTTACAGTCTGCTTCTGCATTTCTTCTTGCTCTTACAGGCGGAGTTCTGCCTTAGCTGTGTGCATGAAAATAACTTAAAACGTGGGCCTTGTAAATTAGCCAACGTTTTCCCTATTTCCACACACTCTTCTTTAAAAGCTGTTCTGCTCTGTCAATGCCTGTGTTCCAGAGCTGGTGCTTTCATCCCTGTGGGGCTGCTTTGCGATTAGCAGTTAATACTTCCAGCTTCGTTGTCGGGATTTAACGGCGCCGTCGGCATGGACCAAAACTTCCTGGCCACTCGATGGGGTGTGATGAGAAGCTGTCTTGCAAGAAAGAAGTACAAACTCGGATCTGGCTTGGAGTGTCTGTATAATGACTGCTTTTTTGGGGGTGGTGGAGCTGAGATGGCCGCATGTTACTGCTTGCCACTGAAATTTCCTGGCAACCCTCTAACAGAGTGTGCTCTTCTGCGCACCTGGGTTTGACTTCTGGTGAAGTAAACCCCACGTTTTCTCCCACACAAAAAAAATACTGTACACTGAAGTGCTAAACCCCTCTTTTCTTTATAGGTTGACCTTTTTAGGTGTAGGTGTATGTATAGTGAGTTCTCTATTTACTGGGTGGTGCGGAGACATGTTTTTCTGTTAAATGCACATACTGGAATTGTGTTCTGCTGTTACTGTGTGACACCGTGCAGGATGTAACAGCCACAATAGTGCGTCTGTGAGGCAGATAATCAAAATGACCTAGAATATTACTGTCTCAGTACCACCATCTTACTTGAAGAGAGTCTACAAATGGCCCTAAGGATTCTGTTAATTATGGTCATTATTTTTAAAATGTTTCTGGCTTCCTAATTGATTTGGACGTGTATTCTATTGTATTTTATTAGATTATTTTTTTTAATGTTTATATGCAATCATATATACTTAAAGCAATCTAGAGAAGAAAGTCTTTGCACTTTTTTGAATGTTTAATTCACAAATGCCCGGTACAAGACAGATAACCAACCTGTTTGTGTCTGAGCCAGTAACGTACAGCCGTTGGAGTGAGCTATTGCATTTGTTGTAATTAATGTGGAAGACCCAAATAGAAATGGGGACATGTAAAGTGTGTCAAAACCAGTGATATTCAAGTGTATTTAATTATTAACATCTGACGGATTGCACGATGCTATTTAAATGTAAACAGCCAGGCTGGTTCAAGGGAGAGGTATTCCTGGTGATCCCTTAATCTGGGATGGAATGGTATTTTGATTTAACAGTTTTCAGTGAAACTGTACAAAAACTGGTAGTAAACAGTATTTTCTCCAGGTGAAAGAGAGATGATGGTTTAAGGTAGTTGCAATAAAAAGTATGGGTCCTGCTTAATCGAGATACCTAATGATGTAGTGCAAAGCAGGGAGGCTGCAAGACGCGATGTGCATGAAAGGTGAAGAGTTGGTACTTAAGTATCAGATGAAGGACTAAGTGTGCTTTTAAAAATGTATATAGCAATATTTCCTTAGAAAAATATCTTAATCTTGCAGTGTTAACCGCTTTATCATATGATGTTACAAGACATTTTAATTCTGTGTGACAGTACCTGAAAGGTGCTGAGTGCTCTGAACATGCTCCCAGACAGACGAGCTGACCTGTCCTCCCAGTCGCACACAAAACTGGGTCTGATATGATGCTGGAGTTGCTGGTGGTTTATTAAATTCACAGTTGTGCAGAACAGAGCAAGGGTGAGTTGTGTTGTTAATACAATAAAACTAGTCTTTAGTGTTTTGGTCCTGATTTCTGGAAACTTTTGTGAATGGTAGAATCAGAAAAGTATTAAAGCAGAATTGCTGCTTTCTAGCAATGCCTGATGTCCTGTCATGTTTTATTGTCCTGTGGATCACTGTTTTGTAAACTCCAGAATACTTTTCATTTGCACAGTTAATAAAAAGAGATACATTCTGCTTACCTAAATTTTGTGTCAGTCATCACAATGTTAAATGTGAAAAATTTTATTGTAGTTTGTTCATCGTTACAAGATGAGATTTTTATTGTCCAAAGGGAATGGTGGCCTTGCCAAGTGTAGGAAGAGGAGCGGGGTTGCGGCAGTGATATGTTTTTGATCTTAAACTAAGAAGCAGTACATGCTTCTGTTTGCAGCTTCTGACTTACCTGCAACAGAACAAGTAATTATAGTATTGTTTAGGCTGAATAGAGACGGTCCCATATAAAATAAATGAGTAACCACTGCTTGTGGAAATGGAATTTCATCAAATGTGTCTCTGTACAAAAAAAATGTGGCTCTGTACAAGTACTTGTGTATTGGCACTCAGGTTTGAGCTCCCTTGTTGCTTCTGTTGAAGGGGAAGGTAAACTTTTTCTTGACTTCGCAGTTCTCTAGTTCTCTTCTTCATGTTTTACCCGTGCTGGCAGCATGGGGTGTCTGTTCTTACATGCCACAGAGATTTCGTTCACATACCTTCCACAGAGGCAGAGACCTGCAGTTAGTGGTTTCTCTTGATGCTGTATTGGTGTAGAAGGTATACCAGATGACTTCTACTTTCAAATGTCTTTGTATTTAGAACAAACAAGCAAGCTGTGCCTTAGTGACATGAAATTAATGTTGAGGGACATAAAGAAACAATCTAGAGACGGTGGGTGCCTGTGTGCTTGCCATTGTGATATGTCTTTTTCCTACACGAAGCTTGCATTTATTCATAGGTTTTGTGTACATAGCTGACTTCATTTAAGCTTACATGGATTCAGTGTGTGTAGTTTTTCACGCAATAGATTGTTCTATTGTCAAGCATCAATAATGCCATTGTAGTGCAAGTCACAGCCTAGTGAGATATCCTAGAAATTCATATTTAAGAAAATCCAAGTTCAAGTTCAGTTTGAAATTAATAATGTCAAAACTCTTAGGGAGGAGAAAAAACGTGGCAAGAAGCGCTGTAACTGAACACAAATGTGTGGCATAATTGGGTTAGAGGTTGTTTAATTCTGTTTATGGCATCTGTAAAAGATATGTACTTAAAAGACAAACAGAAGCAGGAATGTTTATTTAGTTTTGATAGATTTCTATCATTTTCTATCATATAAAAATGAGTCTGTATTGTGGCAGGATTTATTTATCAGTCTGTTTTACCAAGCATACCTCTAAAATTATATAGTTTCATGTGGCGTTCATTTACATAATCTAGAAGTGAATAGTAAAATATGCAATTTTGCAGAGCAGATCTTTAAAATACTCCAATTATTGGCATCACCAATAACAGCTCAGATGGGGTAAAGCAGCTCTGTTTATAGACACCCTCACACTCAACATAAGATTATGTTCCAAGTTTTTTGTCACTACATGAAAAGTCATTTTTGGCTTGTATCATTACTTTGAATTTCTTTTAAGTCTCCTTTTTTTTTTTCTCCACTCCTGTGGTATGATGAAACAAGTACTGGTTGAATAGTTGAAGCTTGTTTTTGGAAGAAGAAAAAAAAAGCCCAAATTTTGGAAGTGGTTTTCGATAGCATTCAGGACAAGAAGTCCCAGAAAGGCATTGCTTTGATGCACCACCGCGTGCTGGGGCAGGCAGGGCCCTCGGGGCCCAGCTCCTGGCCCTGCCCTGGGCACCCACAGGTGCCCCCTGAGGGCCAGGGGAACCTCCTGTGCTCCGGTTTTGCCCAATGCCACTTCTCCTGGCTCCAGGCACCACAGAACAGAGCCTGGCTCCGTCCTTTTGCACCCTTCCTTTCAGGTATTTGTAGGCATGAGTGAGAACTGCAGTCCAGCTCTGTTGGTGAGGCACTGCCTCGGCCTTCCTGCTGTCCTCTCCTCTCCAGCTTGGCCTCGAGCTCGAGGAAGGAGCTCGGCCGGCCGCCGTGCTCCTGCTGTTAGCGCCTGAGCAGGTACTGGGAATTTGTGGAAGGAGCTGGGAGGCTTGAAGGTTTCACAACTTTCATCACAAAGCCGTGTTGCTGTGGAAGAGTGGTGTTCGCTCTGTCGACAAGTGTGACACTTAACCGAGGAGTAAAAATAATACAAACCACACGGTATACCCACTGAGGAGGGAGGTGTCTGTGCAGACAGTTTGTTGACACTTTGTTGGAAAAGATTTCTCTGATCTGCTTGTTGGGTAGGATCAAATGAAAATAGATTTGAATTCCGCAGCGTTTTGAGCGCTCTGTTGCTGCAGTGCAGGGTTTGTCAGTCGCGGCACGGTTGTGGCACGTTCAGGGCCTAGGTGCGAGCAGACAGACTTCCAGCCCTGATGAATAAATGCAACTAGCTGGTTAGAAGAAGCAGAATCCAACATTTAAGCACTTTTTGGAATGAATCTCTCTCTCATTTCACAGCTTTCCATGAATATGGTAAGCTGTAAGGTGCACAGGGCCTTTCAAATTTGAAAATAGTATGTTTTTTTTCCTTTTTTTGGTTGTTTTGAAAACACGGATGCAGTGAAGACAAACTTGCCATTTTTTCTTGTGATGTAGGCTGTTAGAACTGACACCCATGAAGGTTTATGTGAGCAAAACATAAAAACGTCCATAAAATTGATGTGTTTTTTTTTTTTTTTCCCCATTTTGGGAGTTTGATGGGACGCAGGGTGGCTGAGTGCGTGGTGCTTCCCCATGGCTGGCAGGGACATGGCAGGGGGCACACCGGGTTGCTGCCAGCCCCCCGCAGCCCCTCACATCCCCGCGGTCCGACTCTCGATTTTGAGCCCCACCAACTCTGTGTGGAGGTTTTGGAGTCCTTTGAATGTGAATGTGAAGCAGTTTGTCTGTCCTTTGCTGCGCAAGAATTCTCTTTTAAAAAACAAAGCTGTAGCTATGAAGTAGCCTATTTGTCCTAAAACTTATGAAAAGGAGGGGGAGGGAGTGCTGGGACCCATCTTTACAACAACAATCAGCCTTTGTAAGGTTTCATTCCAGGCTAATGGCTGGTGAAATTGTTCTGGGTAGTTAAAATGAAATGAAATGAATTAAAGAACATGAAGGAGAGCAAGCAGAATGGTTTATTGCTTTTCTTTGAAGGCACAATAGCTATACTCTGTCTCTTTTTGTTACTCATATCTGTGTGGCGGATATTTAAAGTCGGGGTTTTGAATAGCATGATGGCTAAATGAGGGCTATAAATCGAGGGCTATGGTGCAAAATCCTAGTGCCAGCAAGTACTAAAGCACAATACCGAAGAGGCTGGGGTCTAAAATTGTTTTAAACTGATGAATATGCAGACATAAAAACAAGAAAACGTATACATTCCCTATGAGAAAACCTCCAGAGAACGCTAATGATCAGGTTTTTCAAAACGGCAAACAAGTATTTTAAACACATTAATGCATCTGATTAATGCCGGGATGTTGCTGATATTTCCTCAAAGTCTGAAAATCCATACTCCAGAATTGAAATGGGGTAAAAACCTGAAATAGTCAAATATTTTTATTAATGTCAAAATGTCGAGTTACTGTATAGTATTTTGTTTATGTACTTACAAATTTAGCCAAAATAGAATTTATTTTATTTTATTTTTTGGAAATGTGTTAGCTTGCTGATAGCAGCACAAAAGTTTCCCAAAATGGGATAATGCAGCTTAAAAAGCACCTGGTTTGAGACTGTTGTTACACAGCTGAAAAAATAAAGTGTCATATCAGGTTGGGGTCACGTTTGTCTAAGAAAAACTAACAGGAGGATTTCTATTGTCAACACAGGAGATGAGCAGAACGATAAGGGCAAATTATACTCTCTGATCCACCCCTCTGTTATAGAAGTGACTAGAGATTAAAGCCTCAGCCAGGAATTTCATTACTCTTATACATTTTTCACAAAGGCAGCATTTGCAAAAATCCGGGTAAAGAAGGGTCAGATACTTCCATGAAAGAATGAGGTCATTTTGACTGTGTGCATGCGTATACATACATGTACTACTGTAAACATATTTAGAACCAAAAAAGATACATGATGCATCTTTAAAGTTAGTAACGTGCCTAGCTTTTCGATTACATAAAAATGGCAGCGGGTGATTGCTAGTACTTAGTTAATGTTATGTGAAAGATCTGTATTGTGTTTTTGGAGGGGAGGTGGGGAAGCTAAAACATTAGCATAAGAATATAAACTAAATGGAAGAGAATTTAGAATATTATGAGTTAATAAAAAGTGAAAGATTTTTAAGAGTTGAAGAGTACAAAATTTGGTTATTTTCCAAATAAAAAAAGTTTATTAGCAGTATTGGTTTTATTGCCACTCAGTTGAGCAAAGCCCAGAGTGTGGGAAGCTCATTTGGGGGATTTTTTTAAAACAGTTCTTGGACATTTTCGTAGTTTTTTCCACAAGAGATTGGCAATGCTAAGTCCAGCTCTCTCCCTAGCTTTCCCTGACGAGGTGGTATGTCTGCGGCTCCTTGTTGGTCCTTATCTGTCCCAGAACAAAGTGTTGTGTCTCTGCTCCAAAGATGCTTCTCTACCTGCAGCTTTAGTACTTGCTGTGCCAGAGGCTGTAAAGGTGGCTGGATCTAGCTGTGCTGCCCCAGAACCGGCGGGGTGCCTCTGTGCTCCGCTCTGCCGTGCTCCTGCTTCGCTCCCTGTTTGCAGATGCGCCCGAGCCAGCTTCCACGGAGCCTTCTGTGGCTGGACTTCAACCCTAGAGCGGACGACACCAACCACCCTTGGCTGTTGAGGTAACTCAGCTGACTTTCAGTGTAGTGCTGGGTTTTCATTTTATTCACTTTTTTTTTATACTAAAAGCAGAAATCTTAATTGTAGCCTGAATGTTTTGTAAGCATGAAACTGTTGCACAACTTAAGAAAGAAAGAAGCATTCATATTAAGGAATTTCATCCGTCAGTTTTAGGAAATGAATTAATTCCTACCCTGTGACTTGCTATGAAATTGCAGTTCCGTGTTGCCCATCTATCATTCAAGAGCCCTGCTGCACTTGGCATTGTTTGTAGTTGTTTCCTTTCCTGATACGTTAATATGCAAGGTTTTATTTGCAAATGCTTTACCTTAAATAGGAAGTACCAGAATGTGAGAACCAAAATAGCAATTGGCTTTGTGTTTGGTTGATAAGAAGCCCACAGGCATGCTTGCTACCATTGATGAATAGTAGCATTCATGTTTCCTACTTGGGAAGCTTTTTAAATGCCTAAAAATTGGTAGGTGACTGACATCTGCTTATGCAGACACCAAGACAAGCTTTTTATAGTCAAGCACTCAAAACTTTCAGCATAGAGTAGATGTGTGTCCATGCAAATATTTATTACATTCCATCTAGAATGATCCCTTTTTTTTTTTAGCTGCCTGCTAGTATTACTTCCATAACAAGCATGTTACATTGGGATTGTGTTTACTTTAATAAAAATTTTCACTGCTTCACTCTATATTTGTTCTTGGATAAGAATAGTTTGCAGGACATAATGTATGAGTGGCTCTATGCATAATAGCATCAAATTAATCAAAATGTAAGGTGCTCTTTGCTTTTTCATAATGTTTTCCTTGCAGAAGTTTGTTGCGTTGGCTGCAAAACAGATAATTGGATTAAAATGTATATTTGTTCCCTTAAAAAAAAAAAAAAAAGCCGTATTCTTTAATAATAAAAAAAAAAGGGGGGGGAGGAGAATCCCTCTGATCTGACAGCACATGCAAACCCTCTTAAGATTACTTAGTTATGACAAGAATGCCGTACTAGACTATATTTTTAAGAGGCTTAACTGTGGCTCTGGGGGCTGTGACAAATACTGAGTGGTGGTGCAAATCGGAACAGTAGCTCCGCCTGATTCTCCCTGAGCGGTCAGCGTTGGGCCCTTTGGGCCAGACCGTTGCCTTCCAGTTGTCGTTGCAGCTGAAAGTCGTTGCTGGGCTTCTGACTGTCTGGTGGTGGAGAGTGGAACCCCTTCGTGTTCGTGTGTTAAAAAAATAAAATAAAAAGGAATCAGACTTCTACGGACCATCAGCAGCTAGTACTATGGTATACTACAGTTAGTGGTACCATTCTGTAGTGTAGCATTGTTCTGAAGCTGATACTTTTATTTCCATTAAGTAAAGCTTTTTGGGAAAAACACTAGTAGTACATGGCTTAAGGTGTCTACCTCGTCCTGTTTGTTTTCTTCTTATACTTTGGATACTCATGCAGTTATCCTTCATTCAGGCTTTCCAGCTATTTTGTTGTTGAATTTTGCATAGACAAGAGCAGTATTACCAAAATACCTTCAGATGTGGTTTTGTAGTTCCTCCATATTTTTTGTAGGAGCTTGAGAGCTGATAAGGACGACTGTGATGCACTGTTTTGCATTAACATTTTAAGGCTATGGTTAATGTCACTGAGATTCTGTAGTAACACAATGAATTCACAGTAATTTAACATGGAATAAAGAACTTATAATATTGATCTTTCTGGGTTATTACATTTGCTTTTAAAGGTAAATGAAGCATTAACACCTGAGACGGCACCGTTGATCATGACATTGTCACCGTAAAAGCCTAACGGCCGTCAGTTTACTTCAGAGTTGATATAAAGAGCAGCCTACCTTTAAATCAGGTGATTAACTTGCTTATCTGTGCCGAAGCAGGGAGAGCTTTCCACTGAGTTTCAACAGAGGGCAGATTCGCAAGGTTCTACTTTGGCCACACAGTGGGAGTTTGTCTGTGATGACCTGAAATTCCTGATTGCTGAGGATTTCTCCAGTGTTTTCCTATGATGAATATCCTGCTCTTTTCTAAGGTGTCATGTTGTGTTCGAAACCATTTTCAGAAAATACATTTGAAGTGCATAGGAATAGGAATAGAAATAATTTTGGATTTTATATTTAGAAATCTTTTTGGTGTCATCTCTGTAGAAAACTGACATGGAAATATCACAGGCTGCCACCGATCCCTTTTGTGAAGGACGAGATACACTAATACCATCGTCACCTTTTCAAGTTTAGCATGTTTAGGGAAAAAGTGTTGAGAAGGTAAGTTCTGAAATAGGACCTGTTTCCAGTGCTGTAAGAGGTGTGTCTGTGTGCATACAAATACTGTTTGTGGGTAGAAACCTTTGTTTTAGCTTAACTGTATCTTTCTAATTTGGAAATGATTGTTTTGACTTTGGTAGTAGGTTCCCATGCTTTCTTAATTGTTTTTCATATTTTTTTAAATGTGGATTTCAACAAAAACAAGGATTTGCATGTGCATCCTATTTTTGATTGCTATGCTTTTAAAAAAAAAATCCAAAAAAATCTGAAAGCCTTTCCTGGCAATCGGATTTAAATTTGAAGTCTAAGAAGTTTGAGAAAACAGTTCTAAAGCAATTTCAAGGGAAGAGGTTAATACCAGGTTTGTGTGGTTTCTGTTCAGGAATGTGAATACTGCGAGGTAGCATATGATTCGCAAAGGCATCTCCCACTTACGCTATTTTTCTTTTTTTCTCCTGCTGTATTTGCCTTTCCCCCCCACCCCAACTCCCATTTTTTTTGATAAGTAAACATGTAATGAATTTAGGGAGTGCTGTCAGGGCAGGAAGTAAAGAGACCTGACAATTATTACTGGTGGCGGTATGTATTTTGTACAGAAGACCTTGAACTGAGATGCAAAAAGCAAACTAGATCAAGGGAAGAAATTAGCATGATGCACAATTTGAATATGGCTAATGAACAGATCCGGGGGGGGTGTTTGGTTTCCCTCACAGGGGGGTGGGGGAGCGTGATTTTCCCTCATTTCTTAACCCCGTTCCCAACTGCCTTTGGAGTCTTTGAAGGTACCTGACAACCAGTTAGGGCTGGGTGTTGATTTTTTTTAATATATTAACGTAGTAAAGTCTAATAAACTAATAAAGGTCACATGATACAGCTTTTTTTTCTTTTAACCAGTTTAGCAGGAAGCAATTAAGAGAGCTTATTCTAGTGGCTAATCAAAATCATAAACCAAAACACAAAATAAAGGCAAAAGTATAAATTAGCGCTACTGAAAAGATGCTCCCAAACCAGCTGTGCTTACATACATCAAGTTTACATTATTAACTGCACCATTTCTCCAACCAGTATGTTGTCAGCACAGTGGAATGAAGCCTTCATCTCTACCCATTATTTCTTTTCATAAAAACTAAAATAACTTCATCATAAAATAAGATGGAAAATAAAGTCACAGAAGATGCGCTGTTGAAAACACGCAGTTTCATTCAAATGTATTTGTTCAAAAAATGGTGAAACTGCCTTTGGAGAGTTTGTTTAAGAGGAGCTGCAGAGCTGGCTAAGATAAAGATGAAAAATGCGTGTGCGAGATGGCGTGCTGTTAGCCCCCCTGTTGGGGCTGACAGATCAGTCCAGAAGTGGCATCAGGGCAGGGAGACATCAGCTTCAGTAATGGAGAGATGTCTGGTGGAAAGATTGCTCTATCACGGTGATGGGTTCCTCACGCGTTATAAATCTAAGATTGTTCTTTCCTGCCACAGAAATGAGCAGCTCTTTCTCCTTCCTAGAATGAAATGTCGGATAGAGAAAGGAACAGAAATGAAAACGAAAAGTGAGGAAAGTTATCTTTTTAACATAAATCTCTTGTGGAAACAGTATCAGACCCATTAGTGATTTGAAAAACAGCGCTATGCCAATCTTCTCCCTGCGTGGGGAAAGTAACAAGCCGTGTTATGGCATCTTCCCTCTCCCTTCCTGTGTGCGTTTAATCTAGGTGCAGTAGCGATGGACTGCTCTAAATTTCTGCGTGGAAAGTGAGGTCCGAGGTGGTGACAGCTGAGGGAGCTGCCATCCATGCTGCAATGAGAAGCTGGGAAGAGGAGATGTGTTTATTTCCCGAAGATCGGAATAAGGAATCGACCGCGTGTCGTTAGCCAGCGCTTCCTGCAGCTCTTGCTTGTCTGGCTTGATGTCCTTGGGAAATACAGGGGTGCCTATAAAAGCTAGGTGTGAATGTGAGAAAACTTTTTTTTTTCTCTTTTTTTTACTGCCCTTTTTGCATCCTTTGTGTAACTTGGTTTCATCTTGTGTTTGGTGCGAGGAAGCTTTATAACAGGGCTTGCCTTGCATCCTTCTGAGTTTGCTCTAAATGCTCTGGTAGTCTTGAAAATAATGCTTACGGTTCTGTTTTCTGAGAGATGGTGACAAAACAGGTGAACTGCAAGGTTTTTTGCTAGTAAGCAAGTACTTTAGATCCTTCATATTCCTAAATAAATAGATACACACAAAAAAACATAATTAATCTTGGCAAATTTATATAAGCTTTGATTAAGCTCAGGTAGTTTATCAGTATAAATTTCATAAAAGGAAACAGAAATGTAGATGTAATTGTTCATCCAGCTTGCAAGGGAAATGTGAAACTTTTTTTTTTTTTAAATATAATTCAAACCAGACAGAAAAGTGGATTGGTAGAGACAATAAAATGTGGTTATCCATGGGTAGATCATGCTAAGATGATTGGATAGTTATGTTTTATAAAATTACTGGTTTTCTAGGCATAGGAAAGGCTGTGTTTCCTAGCTGGACTTCTGTAGAGCATGTAGAATGGGAAATTGCAGGAGAAGCTGGTAAAAAGGAGGAACTCGTGGAGGAAGTGTAAGGTGAGTTAAATGGCTTGGAGATATAAAATATAATTTGGTATGATCAGGCTTAAGGGAGGTTACCGATTGAGTTTTCAAGGATTGTTTGGTGGCTGATCTTTAATATTTTTAATGATCACCTTGGCACAAAGACTGGGAGTGTGGTAATGCAATTTGCTGATGACAAATGTAAGGAGATACTGTCAATATATAGGAGATTTTAAAAAGACAGCGTGGTGATGTGAAGGACTGGAGTAATAGAAACGGGATGAAAATCAGTAGATTGAGGCCAATAACTCACTTAAGAGGAACGCTCAGCCTGAGACACTAGGCCACACGATACAGTTGGAAAAGAGAGGGACTACGCAAGACCCTGAGAGAGAGGTGGTACAGACAAGTGAGAGAGTGAATCCATTCCTGTTAAACTTGGGTAATTTAAGTTGTTCCAGGTAGGGTCTGGCAAACGTCCTGAACAAGAGCATTAATAGTTGTTTTTATAGGAAGTTCCACTCTAATCCTATCTAGATAATTCTCGTTATCTAGAATTATATTTGGTGTGGTTCTTTTCCCTTGTTACCTTTTTTCATATTTTCAGGGAATAATTACACTGAAGTGTATTGGTTCTGTGTTTTGAAGTTAAAATTTTTAATGGTTTGTACAACTTCTCTTGGTTGCAAACCTATCCTTGATCAAATTCACTTTGCAATTGGCTTTAAAAATAACTACTAAAAAAAAAAGGGCAAAAATAAAATGGACCAAAGGAAAACAAAACAGCAACAACAAAAAACCCTGTAAGACTATTTTTTTTTTGTGACTGAGGGTCTGTACACGTGTTGTTTTCTTGCAGTATTCTGTGTTCTAAATTATATGAAATCATTTGCTATGAAAATACATGAATATCTATTTAATTTATTTAAGAAGAGTCGACTTGTGAAAGTCTCGATTCCACCAGCAGTGGTGTTTTTCGAAACCATTGGAGTAGTCCGAAGAAGCTTTCTGTGTCCGAGCTGCCTGCGTACTGTCCCTTCTGGCTGTTCTCTGGCCGCTTTTCCTTCTTAAATCTGTAGTGCATAGGCCACAGGCTGTTTATTTTTCTTTTCTTCTCCGTGTGCCTGAAACTGTTAAAACTGGCAATAGCAGATGAGTAAGTGAATAAGAAATAGCGAATAGTAAATAGCAGTTTTCATATTTTCTCCCTTTAGACGACTGTTTTACAAGTGTTAATGTAACTTCAGAGATTTCCAAACAGCTGGTGGTTGTTCAAACACTCGGGAAGGAAAGCAATGTTCTCCTTGGGAAAGGAGATCTGGGCTGTTTTATGCGCGGCTGTCTGCCAGCCCCTGCCTCGCTGTACGCGATCAGCCTTCCTCTGCGCTGCGCCGTCCTCGCCAGCTTCGGGAGGTTTTCCTGTTCTTCCCCAAGTTTCCGGGTTAGTAATGAAGTGTTGTCCTCCCATAAAAATGTCATAATCCTTGAGTGATTTAAAGCGTTTCTGGATCCGAGATTGATGACACGGGGAGTAGTTTGCTGTAATACAGTTAAAGGCATCATGGTCTGGTTGCCAGACCAGGAGCGGAGGAGCCTCCGTCTCGCTGCTGGCCCCGTGAACGATTCCTGTCGTGACCTTGAACGAGCCACCCAGCCTCCGCGTGCCTCTCGTGTGCGGGTTGTGAAATGGGTGTACCGATGCTCGCAGAGCTTCATCAGGAGCAGAGTGGGAAGCGCTGTGTACAAAATAAATTTGCCGTGAGGGGACAGCTGAAGTCTATAAATTCCGTATGAAGTGGAATTTATCTGCTTACCTGAGTTTGTCTATACTGGAAGCCTGGAAACAGAAGCGCATAAAATTGTGTGAGCTTTCTCATCAGTCTTGGCTATTACAGGATCTCACCCTTTTCCTACCCCTGGAATTGGACACTCACTTCTCTTGCAGTATGCGCTTTCCATTTTAATCCACTCAAATTTCCGTGGTGTATTTTTCAAATTCACAGCACTTGTTAAGAACGCAGGTTTGCCCAATAGGCCAGTTGCTGTTTTAAACTACATATTTATTGTCTAATCAGTTTTACTTCGCTGTTCTAATTTTCAGCAAGGGTTTGTTTTTCTACTTACAAACCTGTCTTATGCTCCCATCCTGTATGGGAACTGTGTGCGTGGACTACCTCTGTTTACATGTTGAAGGTTTTAAATTTAAGAGGAAAAGCCAGGGCAGATGAAATACAGCCAATCATAGCTCTTAGGCAAGTAGAGCTTGCTTGGGTTTTGTTGATTCTTACGGAATTTGCTCTGTTCCAGCACCTGAGGATTTTAAGAGAAAAGGTTTAATGTTGCAAGTTTCATGATAAGGTACAGGTTTGGCAGCAACAGGTATTCCTGACGAGCATTACTGACCTTGTGCCATGCAATCAATATGTCTTAACTGCCTGAACGTAAAATGTCTCCCTTCTGTTTTGTTCTTTGTTCGTACCTTATTGCCTGGTCTGTTGGAAGCTGCAAACAGCCGCATGGGCATGTGCTTTCATATACCACCTGTTTTGTTGCCTTTTAAATACGTGAACCTGCATAATAATTCCAAGTTTAGGACAAAATTAAACGTGGGGAAGATCTCTGTGCTGGTGCCAGCAGCTACAGAACTTCCGTGATCCTCCAATTAGGGATGCATTTTGTTTGTTGGAAAGGACTAGGAATGTGTAGGAATGAAACTAGATATAGTATTTTAAGACTTATATTCAATTTTTTTGTGTGTCAACTTAATCACAGAATTTAACCTAATATAAAATTATTTTCCTGGTCTATTGAAGGCTTTTGTCTAGACTGTAGGAAGATTTTATTACCATTTAACCTTACCTTTTGAGTCTTTTCTTCTGTGCGTTTTCTTTTAAAGGACATTAAAAGGAACATATCAGAATGAGAATGGACATGACATTCAGGTTTAAAAACAGAGTGTTTAATGGAATCATGAATAAATGGAAACAGATTTGTCTGTCAAAAATTAAATAGGAGTATTCTTTGATTAATATCAAAATCTAATCTAAAATAGTTTTAGCCATTTCATACAGGTGACATCTGTGCTTAAATATAATTTCCTCTCCCTGTTCTGGCATGACTGTTAATTACTTACTCAATGTAGTTCACCATTTAGTTAATAAATATGTCAAGCTTTTACCATGGTGTTCTTTTTGCAGAGTTGTGAATTTGCAATTAGTTTTAGATTTACTACATGGTGACAGACAGTGCTGTATAAATAGAGGTTAAACACACAATTTACATATTAATTTCATGATTCATTTATTCAATGATTTATGTGGATATAGATTGTATTTAATCTCTGCGCTGTAGTTGTTTCAGGCATGACGAACAGAATCACTGTACTGGCGGAGAAGTAATGATGTCTGTATCGAGCTACAGAAAGCGAAGAGGAAAAATGAGAGATTTTGAAATGCAATGATTCATTAACCTCAATAGTTTTTAAGAGGCTAGCGAAAAGCAATGATAGGTTTCTGAAGCACATATAGAGAGGCGCATGTACATGTGTACACATGCTTATACGCGTACATGCTTTGTTGGATACTCCATCTTGCCTCTGGAATAATGCTTATTATCTGTCATTAGATGACAGTTTGTGCCCAGTTGTGTTAACCCTGACAGTCAGGAGACCAGTCACTGTCCCTTCATCCCAGGGATCTTACTGCACAGCTCCCACGATTGTCTGTTTCTCAGAGATGTGAACGTGTGCTTAACATTAAGGTTATGTCTGTTGGCTTTTTCAAGTTGATATATCTACTTCTTGTGGTCAAAACACTTGTTTGCATTTTCTCCGTTTATTTTACAGTGCAGCTCCAATATTTTGATAATTCTAAAAAGGAATTTAAGGAATACCATGTTATCTGTAAAAAAAAAAAAAAAAAAAAAATCTTTTTTTTGCCACATAACTTTTTGTCCCCTCTATTGACAGGAATACTGAAGTATTCATAGGTAAGATAAGAACTTCAGAAAACTCCCTGCATGCTGCCGTGTTACTTTATTTTATAAACAGCTATTACAGATGCATGGATATAGAAATTGGTAGAGGAAGTACTTTGTAAATATAGTTAGGTTTGTAACTACTTAAGCTCACAGACATATTTGATCTTACAAATTACTAAACACATTAATATTAGTTACATTTCCTTGCTTCCAGTTGTGTGAAAGTGTAAAGCTTTCTGAAGTGAAGGTAATCTTTGACCTGATTTAGCAGGCTTTGGCCTTTAAGCAGATGATACAGTTTGAGCAGTGTTGAATTAAAATACAGTTCATTTTATTCAGTACATACATAGACCCCAGATTCTTTTGCCACAGTTTTGTTTCAGGAGCTCTTAACCTGTTAGCTGGTGTAGCCAAAGAATGAGGGACTTGATCGTGGAGAGAAGAGGTGGCGGTGGCTGCACAGGAACGTTCTGCAGCAGGGCTTCAGAGCAACCGCTGAGAGGACGTGGAGCTGAAGGCTGGATTTATTTTTATTCAGTCTGTTGCAGGTGGGACTTCAGGGTTTGGAATTACAGGGACTACCCCCAAAAGCTGCTGTTTCTCCATGCCAGGTTTTAAAACAGGTTTGTTTTCTTGCTCCAGATTCTGTGGGGAGAAGTAGTTCCTTGCTTGGGGAATCCCTGTAGATGAACAGCGTGTTACTATGGAAAAGATGATGATTGAAGCAAATAAACCAGGGTAGGTGAAAACAGATTAAGAACCTGAAACAAAGGACATAATTACTCCTTTAATTCATTAAGTTAAACAGCATATTATTAGTCCCTTTTTGGAAAGATAAGGACCTTTTCCCTGGGATTGTTCAAGGTGCATTCCTGGGCTCTCTCAGGGCGTGCTGCAGCATCCTTGCCACCCTTCCAGGTAAACTCAGGAACCTGATGCTTCATTAGATCGTTTGGGGAAGAATACTTTGATATTAAATGACTCAAAAGAGCCGCTGATTGGGTGAAAATAGCGTATGAATAATCCCTTTATTTTAAGGTAGCTAGGCGAAGGAGAAATAACCACTGTCGGCCTGAAGTTTTTTAACTCCAAAATTTTGGCAGAGGCTGGTGGGGATGGGGACGCCGCATTTGCCTGCGAGGAGCTGTAGCAGCGCGAGCTGTCTCGGGTCACTGAGCAGTGCCATCTAGGGTGTGCCCCTGGGGGGGATTCAAACAGAAACCTCGGATACCTTCTTTCCTTTGCATAGAGGTGGAAGAAGGCAAAATGATCTGTTTTTCTGATGAAATGTTGAGGAAGCTACATGGGGACAGGTTGAAAACTTTAGACTTCTTCTCAGGTCCACACATTTTGTCACACTTCAGTTCTGGGTGTTCCGATGTCTGCAAGCACACACACTTCGGTATTATTTCCATTTCCTTTCTTCCTGGAAAGGGTTACAAAATCGTGCCAATTGAATTAGCTATTTCTGCTTTTTAAACTGAGTTCCTGGAATATGTGTGTAGATGCGCAGCGCTGGAACCTCACTTTCTAAGCCCCTTGAAAGTGTAATGCCCTGAGTAGCTGACTGCAGGGAGCAGGTGTCAAACAATATTTAAATGACATTCTCAACAAAATAAATATTGAGCTGCCCTGTCACTTTGGTGGGAGAATAATCTGCTCAAAAAAAATCCCATTCATTGTAAACTGCCTCTGACATTTGTT
This sequence comes from Cygnus olor, assembly GCF_009769625.2. Lineage (NCBI taxonomy): Eukaryota > Metazoa > Chordata > Aves > Anseriformes > Anatidae > Cygnus > Cygnus olor. The sequence goes on from NC_049181.1 coordinate 2,989,295, forward strand.
CTTCAGGAATTATTTGCAGTTTATCTTCTGAGCTAGAGCCTTTTATCAGCACAGCAGTTGAACTGCAGTGCAAAAAAAATGGTAATTGAGTATTTTATCAAACGCTTCCAACAAAACGGACTTTGCAAGTCGTAAATGAAGATTAAAACCATTGTTGGCAGGGATGAACAAATTGGAATGATTTATTATCTGAAACATCAATATGTCACTGCTCAGAAATAAAATAAAAAGAAACAAACAACTTCCCCCCTTCCCCCCAAAATATGCATGTAGTCTCAGCCAAGCGATGGAAGGTAAATACATGTTTTAATTATTTGTGCTAGAGAGGCTGTTTAAAAAAAAAAAAAAAAAAAAGGCATCATCATAATGGCACAGCTGCTGTGGGACATTATGTGAGGAAAAGAGACAGTAATAAAAGAACTGTGTCAAAGGAAAGCAACTCTGAATGTGTACTTCAGCTCTCCTGATTACAGAAGGAAGATTAAATATTATAAATGAGGCAATTTGACAAAGTGGATTTACTACTTGGGTTTAACACCTAAAGAACCAGTGATTTTAAAAGAGACCTTATCTCAAATAGCTTTAAAAAATACGAGATTAAAATATATTGCAGAAGTGTCTGTCTTAAACTATATAAATAATTGCATGGTCAAGAATAATTGAAGTGAGTCTGTGTTACGAGCTCTGGATCACTTTCAAAGTATAAAACAGAGGCCATGAGGAGTCTGACAAGATGGTAGGGCTTAGGGATTTTATTTTCTCTAAGTGTCCATAGAAATGTCAGCTATATATGCAGTTTCAGGGACTTGTTAATCCTAGTTTAGCAAAAAATCACTTTCTTGGTTCTGCAGTTGCTGTCTGTGCAGTGAGTAGCCTGTCAGGTATCAGGAGGCACGGAGCGGTAAGCAGTGAGGCCATGTTCTTGTTCTTATTCTTGCCCTGAAAGCGCCTTGTGGAGACACCGCACTCCTCCCTGCCTGAGCACAGGCGCGAGGCTGCCGGCAGCTCCGGTAACGCAGAGCTCTGTCCCTTGGGCTGGGGGCTGGCAGCTGCTGGGCACGTCGCGATGGGATGCCACGATGGGATGCTCGGGAAGAAGCACTATTCAGTGTTTGGCTCTGGGGGCGGATGCTGCTTGTTCAGGAGCAACACGAGCAGGTATGGGGAGCCTAGGCGTGCTCAGGGGAGATGGGATTTCCAGACGTTTTCCTATGCACTTGAGCAATCCTGAATTTCTTACAGTTCGTAACCTCATGCGAACAGCGGCTTTGGGTTTGAGTATTTGCCATCTGACAAAGATCTGTCATCTGACCCAATTCAAGTCCAGTGCAAAACCGTTTCCAGATGTAAAGTTCTAGTCCCTAGCGAAAAGGATTGTAGCATTTCTAAGTGAGGCAGTTTCCAAGTTTTAACACTGAAAAATGTTCTTTGACAGAATTTGATTTTTTTTTTCCCTAAATTCATATTTGGAAGTGAAACGAATTCCAACTGGTAGTGTTCCTAATTGGGCAGAATTATATAACTGATTGATCACACACATGCATGATCTTAATATGGCACTTCTAATTATGGAGAAAACCGTTCCTGGACTTACCATCCATTAGGAAGAAAGAATACATATGTGGCTTCTGAGATAGGTATGTTTTTTTCTTGACATTTAAATACCATAAAATTAGAGAAGGTTCTATAAGTAGAATCTTAGAAATACGAGTTCAAAATGATTTCGTCTGTATTTCTTACATCAGGCAGGATCAAAGTGTTCTGCTTGGACTCTCTGTTTATAAAAATACCAAAATTACTGGGAAAATGGTTTTCTGGTAGTTTACTAGCCACTGTTGCCATTTAGGAATCAAAGTAATAATAAAGTTGAAATGTTCTGTGAATTAATGGATGTGGAGCCACTTTTTTCCTGCTCTCCATTCTCAGTGACTTTTTTTTTTTTAATATTGAACACTTTTTAAAGGAGAAAAATAAGGAAGATGGATTAAAAAAAAAAGTGGAAAGTTCTGTTCTGGGAACCGATTCCCCTTTGCAGATGTGTGTTTATTATTTGATCAAGAGACAAAACTTGTGTGCTAATAAATTTCTACACATCACAGAATGTTTTGCGTTGAATAAAGGAGGCAATTAAAACATTGAAACAAAAAGCAAAAAACACTCGCCAAAAACCAAAACAACATTTGAGTCAAACCTCCCTGGTCCTTTGCCTCTTCTGAGCGGCAGCGGTTGCAGTCTCTGTTTTCTACAGGCAGAAGGCAGCAAGGGAAATCAATCTCATTATGCCAGAGCAGAAAATGGTGTCAAAGACGACTTGATCGTCTGCTATCGTGTACCTTATACGTGAGGAAAAAGCGCGGGCTTGGTGGCATGAAGCTGGCTCTGACAAGGGGTCAGTCGTAACCACTGGAGGAAACAGCCTGGCTGCCCTTGGGTTGATGCTGTGAAGTGCGAGGCTGTTCCTGAGAGAGCCCGATTCCTGAGACCACCCAAATGAACCGTTCTTCCTGCACCTTGATGCCTGAGATGGCAAAATGAAGAGATTAAATCAAAAGCTTACTTGATGCTAGTAAATCTTGTTCCTAAGGGTTCATTAACAGTGTCAGATCTCATTGGCTTTTAGATGGATTTTTTACCACCCCGGAAGAAGACGCACCAATTCTGTGTGAAGCCATACAGAAGCGCAGCTGTCTTTGGGGAAGCTTGCCCAAATTTTCTGTTTAAAGTGCTGGGCCGCGGTGAAAGGCCCAAGGTGCATCATGTCGTCCCTCATCCCAAACCGTCAGCTCCAGCGTAGTTTGCAAAGTCGGTCTCGGTGTGCTGGCTGCCATGCTTTGTGCTTTGCTAGTATTTTTAAGTGATTGACTAGCAGAGGATTAACTGAAAGAAATATTTGTCTCAAGTGAGAAAGCCTGAGAGTAATAAAACTTTTCTATACCTTTTTTTTCTTACAGTGCAAACGTTGTTTTTCATCTGTTATCAGAGTCTAGATGTGTTTTTTCTTGTATGTATTTGAGAAACAGACTCGTCTGTCTGGCATGGCATTTTTGCACCAATTTAACAAAATTTTGATGCATCTGTGCCCAATAAACTGCTTATATTGTTTTGTATTACTTATTTTATATTTGCTTTGGGGAAAAAAAAATACTGAAACTCTTCTTTTGAGTTTTTGTAGCATACCTGCAGAATCATGTTGTTCTCCTTAGAGGTGGAGTCTTGTGATTTCAGCGCCTGCGGTGGTGCGAGCTGGGGGCGTGCGGCTCAGTGCAGCCTTTTTCCTGAGGATAAACCACAGCACTCTGATTCCTTTCCTGAGGCTGACCCACGACTCCCAGGAGACACTGAAGGGACGCCTCCAAACCAAATAGTTTCTTCTCTTTTCAGTCCTCTCTCCTCCCTGAAAGTTTCTAGGTATAGCAATCAAGGATGAAGTACCTTAGTATTCAGGTTTGTGGCACAGATGAAGTAGAAACACACAGCTTAATTGGGGGCGCCAGTTCTGTATGGTTTCTGAATGTGATTTTCATTTGAAGTGCTGCTTTTTTCTGCTTCTTTCCTGAGGCTAAACATATTCTGTATGCCAAAAACATGCTGTATCATTTATAAAAGAGCCAATTAATATTATTTCCCGGTAAGGATGTTCTTCTACCATGGTATGTCAGTGTAACCTTGACTTTTTAATTCTCCACCAGAGTCTACAGAAGATAATTTGTTCCATCTGCCTATAAGAGTAGTATTTAGACTATATGTATTTTGATGGAGAAAAGTCCACTCTGTTTTGACTATCTTCAAAAGTTCGTTTTGAAGTGATACAGCTATAGAGATTGATGTGAGATATACAGCCTGTTTCTTCTCCAAAAATTAAATGCCCTAGAGTTTTGTACAGTACTCTTAATGTAGCCTCTGGTTACTGCTTTAACTGAGAAACTTAAGGGCTTTGATAAAGATTGATGCCTGTGTATCTAATTGTCTCCTCCTGGTCCTGGACTTGGAGCATACCACGTAGCTTATATATATTTATATATAGACATACACAATAGCAATTTTAGCTTTTAGTTTTGCAAGGCCGCTTATAGGTCACTTCTGTTTTGCTTGTGCACGCTGCATGTTGTTCCTGTGTGTAGGCACGGAGAGCTGTCTGCTGCTGCAATTTTACCCCAGTCTATAGGGATGCAGGATGCAGGTACGGAGTAGAGGAGCCATACTCCACCCTGCGAAGCTTTAATCAGGATGAAGAGCAGGAGGGGACAGTTGGTAGAAAAAAGCGGAAAGATGGGTATCCTGACCATTAAACTCCTAAGTGTTTAGAAGGAGAACAGGAGGCTTGTGAGTGGTAAATGTGTGTGTGTTGTGGTGGGGAATCCTACTGAAGGGTATAAAAGGAAGGGTTTACTGGTCTTCTGAGAGCAGAAAGCACGGTTGAGGGGAGACAAACAGTGAATAGCTTCACTGACATAGCTGACGTTTTACAGCCAGCTAAGTGTGCGTAATTAACAGTAGAACGAAATAAGAATAATTTCTATATAAGGGAGGAGAGGGATGGTAGATATCACATCTGTTATTTTTTTTCTTCTGTGCCTGTAAAAAATAAAAAAAAAAATCTTAGCATGGTGTGATGGTAGGAGGACCAATTACAGCAGTGTCAAAGTGCAGTGTAGAAAATACTGGTCATGAGGTTTTTTGCTTGACTTGCTGTGTGCAGGTCTAACATACGTCTGTTTACAGGCTGATCCTTTTTATAACTGTGAGCTGTTGCGTCTACTGTGTTGTTGCTTTTGAGTAAACCTCCAGCATCACATAAAGAGTTCTAGATGCCTTTCAGTATCTGCAGTAAAGGTGATCCCTGGGAATTGCTTGCTGAATAACTCCTCAGTATACTGCACATCATTTTTATTTGTTGTAGTAAGGGTGGAGAGGCTGTGTTCCATCTGTACGATGTTGGTTGGAAGCTTGTTTAAAAACATTATGTTCCAGAGCCATTTGGAGTTCAACAGAGATAATATTCCATCTTCCCAATTAAAAAAAATTATCTCTAGTAACATAATATTAAGGTTGGAAAGTAAAGCTCTTAGTAACTGGGCAAATGCCAGATTTGGGAAACATGACCCTTTCTTTTCATACGCTAGTTATATAACTGCATTTTTAAATTATTCTTTGTAATGAAGCTGCTCGTCTTGATTTGAGTTGTGTGTTTAGGGAAACAATGTCCATCAAAGTTGGTGTGTTTTAGGAGAAGTGGCCTCAGTGTCTGCTGTGATGAGAGGGCAGGAGGGCTGTCTTTTAGTACCAGCCCTGAGGAACTGCCTGGAATGCTTGTTGTTCTTTTGTTTCCAGAGCATGTGCAGACAAACAGTATTCTGTGCAATTGCAGAATAGCTTCGATACGGTCTCTTCCTGGAAAGACACCGTGTTCTTAGGAACACTTCTCTCTAACTGGCAAGGAAGCGCCCGTCACTGTTTGATGTGCTCCCCTGCCTAGCTGCTCTGTAGCTCTTACTTGACACTAAAGGTAGGCAAATATCCCACCCATGCTCTAAGAACCCCCCCTCCCCAAATCAGTAATATGTATTCAAATGAAAAAAAAAGAACTTGTTTGAATCCATTCAGTGTTTGTTTTTGGAAAGTGATTTTGTGAATGAGTTTTTGAGCAGTATTAATTGAAATTTTCTTTCAAAAAACATTCTAATTTCATTTGCAAAAGATGCTTGTTAAATTCAAATAATCACTTTGGGGCAATCAGTGTGTGTAAGTTATTCCAGTCCAAGGACAGAACCGGTTATAAATGCTTGTCTCTACCCATGGTTGGAGCTAGACCCCGGCAGAAATAATGAATTCTTTAGCAGCCGTACTTGATGCTGTGCTTCTGGTACGTCTTGAACAGGTCTGTGCTGCCTGAAGTTCAGTACTGCTACTTGCTTCCTGGTATTTAAAGACATTTCTTTAGCCAAAGAATTGCTGATTAAGGAACTTCTTGCATCATACCCTGTAAATTTCATATGTTGTAGCTGTTTCTACATAATAAATAGATCATACCATGGGGTTAGAGCAGTTTGACAGGCCCGGATGCAGTGGTTAATCCTCTTCGTCACCTGCTTTGCTAGTCATAAACTTAGTGTAGCATAGTTGATATGTTTGTACAGGTTTAGTTATTATCTTGGAGAAATGAAAATGGGCAAAGCGTGACTTACTATCCCACCTATAGCTGTACCATCTATGCCACCAGTAATTACAGTATATATAATACACATATAATGTACAGTATATAGGGAGAACAGTATTATCAAATTAAGAATGCTTCAGGCATTCTGTGTACGATATCAAAATATGTTATGCTGGCTGACTGTAAAATCGCTTCTGATATATTTAGCTCTCCGAGTCAACATTTTTGCATCAAATTCTAATACAACTGCATATATAATAAAAGAAAAACAATTAAATTGTTTATGTACTTGTTTCTCCAATCAGCAGTTTTTTTCCCCTGGTCCCCAACGTCCCAGTGACCTTGAATTTTGAGTAACTAAATAATAGTACCCATTAAATTTTATTATCTTCCTCTGCTACCCAAGCTAAAATAAAGAACAGAACAGTACAGAGATGTTCTGCAGGCTAAATAGAAAAAGGTTGTTACTTCTAGAATTTTTAAGAGGGCTTCCTTGTTGTTCACCTTCTGATTTAAATTATACATGAAAGATGTGAGAATTACATGTTGGAAAAAAAATGGGGCTTGTGACCTGGCTTAACAAATAAATGTCGGTCATCTTCTGGTAATGTGCTGAACGAGTCTAGGAAGTCAGTTTAATGTTTTCCAAATGTGGCATCAAGAAATAATTTTTGTCTCTTCTGAGAAAACTAATGTTCAAGAATTCTTTCCATAGCCTGAGTGTGAGTGATTTCCCTGCTGGAAGTAAAAGCTTAATTCGTCAGATGCCTGTAGCTGTCCTCTTGTACCTCTCTCTTCTGGGACTGCCTGCAAAAGCCCTGGGTTAGCACTGGTTCTGTCTGTGTAAATTCTGAATAAGCTGGACAGAATCTGTCAGATTTGGTCTCCTTGTGCATCCAGGTCTGCCGAGCTCCGTGGCATACTGCTAAGTCAGTAATCGTAATGCTCTCTCAGGAAGAGGTGACTTTGAAGTAGGTCTCCCCAGGCTATCAGGGAGATACCCTTCTGTAAAGCAGTACCCGTGTGCATCTTTTTCTGGATTTCAGAGTTGTGTGGTCTCCTGGAGGCAAGATTTATGGTTATGCTGTAGGGCAGAAGGTGTCCAAAAGTCTTGGCCCTCTTTGTCCCAACCAGTCTTCAGACATGAGTGACTAGTTCACTAAACAGGTTTAACAGTGAGCTCTAGTTACCAAAAGCTGAAGAAGTTCTGTCCCCGTTTGAGTGTAGTTTTTCCCAAACCAGCAGGATTCATTTTAAAATATTGCAGTCTTAATCTAGTGGGCCTGATGAAAAAGAGTTAATATAGCAGTAAACGTTGTGAAACTTCGTTTTAGTATGCAATATATAGATGAAATAAAACCCTGTGTGCCACGTTGAATTTCATTATGGAGGTGTAATTTTTACTTTTTTTCCTTCTGTTTTTTAAGATAGGTTTTTATTGGCTGCCACGGGCAAGTGTACCTGCTTAGAGGGATCAGTAGGGGCAAGACCTAAATAGTGAAAGGTAAGGTACCTTCCAAATCAATGTGGAAAAGAACTGGAAAATCTCAAGGTGCAGCAGGGAAGGCTCTGTGGGAGCAGTGTGGGAGCTGTCTCAGGGGGACCAGGGACGTTCAGCTGGGCTTTTCCTCGGGTGCTGCATTGGAGTCGCGAGGAGCCTGCGGGGCTGCAGGTGCTAAGGCACAGGTCCTGGCAGACTGTCACAAGTTGGGCTACGAAAAGACTCAAAATTGCTGCTTTGTAGCATTTTTCTTTTCCTGTTGTAGCCTGACAGCTGCTGGGAGCAGATTAAAAATATCCCAAATTCCAAGTCTCTGAATTAGAGCAGGAGTTTGAGTGTGATTTGCTTCTCCCTCTTGAATAGCAAGACCTTATAGGATCATTTCTAAATCAGAATACTAATTCTGTTGATTCAGGCTTCACGTATTCGGGTCCCTAGACTTAAACCCTGCTAGTTCTTATTTCTGTTCTGCTCTGCAGGTGGTGTACGTGTATGAGTACTGTGATTTCCGTGCTTTTATTTCTTTTTGCTTTTCTTTCATAACTTTTTTTTTTTCTCAGGTAAAAGGCCATAATACTGCAGTATTGCTGTAGGTCTCAAGGCAGTCTTTTGGACTGTATTTCTACTCAGCAGTGAAAAAAATCTCTTCTTTGTGCTTTTAATTTAACGTCCTTGTTTTCCATAGCTCATGTAGAATGTTAGTTTCTAGATGTAAACTGTGACTAGTACAAGGCTGCTTTAATTTTATACTTAATTTCATTAATTACAGAGGGATTTTCGGAAATTTCTTTCAGAATGTGTCAGCAGTACAGGGAAGATGAAATAAAGTCGTATTTTTAAAAAAACCTTTTAGAAGATAGAAAATTCTAGACAGCATTGTGAAACCTGCAGTGAGGTCGGGACAGCAACTGCAAGACATGGACGTGTTTAATTACTTTATGCATTTGGTGACTGATTCAAGTCACATTTGCACTAGAGAATAAGTTGCTATGTGTTAACAAGTATAGATGAGAGCCTGTTTTCTTCTTCAAATAGTTATCGGGTCTTTTGAAGTGAGAGGAGAAATCCAAAGGGAGGGCATGAGAATGACCCTGTGCCAGTAAGCAAACAAACTAATTGCTTGATAGCCGTGTTTTTGGGTCTTCCTTGAGCGCTGATGTCTCTGTCTGCTGCCGCTGGCTGGCATTGTGGTAATGCCCTGGGCACCCCAGAGAAGAGAAGAACCTCAGGAGACTGAGGGACGAGCATAGTGTATATAAAATCTATAGGGCTATCCTTGCTGTGATTTTTTTAAAGATAATTCTTTTGTTAAAAGATTGTAAATAGCTCAGGTCAGGCATTTATGGAGAGTATGTATCAAAAAGCAGTTTGCAAACTGCAGTTTGATTTGAATTTGAAGCGTTTTATGTTACTGTTAAGAGAAGTCGCGGGTAGCCTGCAGAGAAGTCAGACAGCCATCTCAAAATCATGGGGTATATTTTTCGTGTGCGTATATGTATATATATAGATAGATGGATTAAAGTAATTTTTTTGGCGTATAATCTTACGGAGTACTGTCGCTTGAAGAATGCATGTAAAACTAAGCCACTGCGTTCCATGACCAAAGCAGGATCCTCATCTCCATGGCAGCTTACTTCTGATGATCTTTCTCTTCACTCCAGCCACCTCCCACTGTTGTGCTCTCTGTCTCGTGGCTTCTAGTTCTCTTGCTGCCTACGGTCCCGAGGCTAGGATAAGGTTCACTGCATGTGGGTGGCTGTCTTGCAGAACCTACATGTTTGAGGATGGGAATCTGAGATCCCTGAAACATCCTTCAGGAATTTGGAGAATGGGTAAGTTTGCAGCTGTCGATTCTTAGATACTACTGGGGGGATAGTGGGGAAGAGGAGGCTGTTAGGGGCCTCGTTGGACTTGAAAACAGCTACTCATACAGTTTAAATCAATGCTGTGAGGCGAAGCACTTGGGTTTCACCTGCGAACCTTAGTTAAAGAAGCTGCCTCTAGGGCACATTGCCTTACTTTGACTGCTGTCAGAAGGAGTTTTTGTTACCTGTTCCGAGAAACGGGCCCCACAAGTGGGTTTTACTTGGAGAAGACTTCGCGGCTGTCCCAGTCTAGATGTTAGGGGTTCAGAAAGGAGGGGACCTGGGAGGCAGGTGGAGCCCAGCTGCCAGGCAGCGCTGCCCAGCTTGTCCACGGGAGGTGTAGGCAAGCTTGGTGCTGTGAGAGAGAGGGCTGCCTGGAAAGAGGTGCAGTGAAGGGTATATTAATTTTATCAGTACCTCTGATACCATAATATTTTCTATGAATGGAATTCATCCTGGCTGCTTCTTGAATTTCAAGTTTGAGTAAAAAATTTGTGTCAAATGCGAGGAAACAATTAACTGTGACATTACATGAAACCGACCATTTTATTTCTCGAAGATTTCTATGCAGCAAAGAAGAAAAGCACAAGAAATAAGGCAAAGACTCAGCTTTTGCAGTTGTGCAGAGCAAGTTAGAGACGTAGATGATTTCAATTTGTAAGGCTGTCAGTCAGACATTAAATTAATTACAAATAGGCGAAGATTTCACAATGAAATAAACAAGGTCTTTGACATAAATTATATCCTATCATTAAAATATTTGGAAATGTGTAATTATGGTATTTAGTAGTGTTATTCAAATTATAATTAATAGGAGCCTCAATAATATTACCTCTTCCTAAGTGACTTCACATTTTGAAATGCTTTCTTTTATCTTTATGTGCATTTTGGATTTAGATATCCTATTTAGGTATTTTTATACTCTTCCTTCAGGGATCATTATTCTAGTGCATCGTGTGCAGAAGTTTCAAGGTCAGCATTACTTGAACAGTTGTAATAGTCCCAACAGAAAGATAAATATATATTGACTAAGGCTGGAGCTTCAATTCTTTCTGTTGCTGAAGGTCAACAGCCCCTCTGAGGTGCTCTCCAACCTTCAAATGTCTATAGGTTAAATCACTGATGAATTACTGCACTTTCCTAAATGAAGGAAACATATTCTAGACAGAGGCAGCACATAGTATCATGCGTGTTGACTGATACAGTCTTGAATAACTGAGTAGAAACTGTTCTCAGACTTCAAGGAAGGCAGTACAGAAGTGAATGTCTGAATTTGATGCATCGGACCTGTAACCGGGAGCAAAGCTTCCATTCTTTTTCATATGAAAATCCTGTCCCTTGCATACTGGCTAGATAGAAACACATTTATGATAAAATCATTCTCACTAACTTGAACTAATCGGTAGCAGTCACCGAAAGCGTCAGTAGTTCTTTGATGGAGAGTATCTGTGAGGCTGCAGTGAGAGTACTCAGTCTTAATATTCAAAGGCAAATTTCCTCAATATACTGCTCTTCCCGACTTCCAGTCACAGGAGAATACACAAACATGCCAGGCTGTAAACAATGCAGAATCTTCTTCGCTAAAAATATTTTGAAGGCTGGAAGTAATCCTCTTACAGAACACTTCAAAACCCGCACAGTAGGGTATAGTGAAACTAAATGAGATATTTGGCTTTGCAAATATTCCAGCACTGTTCCAAAGAATATGATCTGCAAAGGTCAGCTTGAGATCACCAGAGGGGTAGAATAGAGAATCTCATGTTGTAGCTATGTATTTTACCTGATAGCCTTTTATATAGGCAAGCAGTGTAACATATCAGGATTTGGACTTCTCTGCAAGTTCAAGGGATTTTTAAAATATATTTTGATGTAGTACTCTTTTAAAACCGTTTCAGAATTAAATGCTCTTAAAAACTTCATTTTGGAATGTCACGTGAGGCACATTATCCTGTAATTTTTACAGTATTTTAAAATTAAATTTGATAATTAGAATACATACACAGTGAAGTGCACTTACATAGAAGTTCAAATTAAAATGTTACCTTCCTGAAAATCTGTTTTAAAATGATTTCTGAAAACCTGTGTGGGATAACTCAGACAACTGCTGCAGTTTTAATATAGCCAGTATCAGGAGGTTCAAATTGATGTTTATCTGGTCTAGAATCAATAGCTGTATACTATACGTATATTATATAGTATTCAACTTTTGGGGTCTTTTCTGATATCATTATAGTAAGCTTGCCTTTTTCTTTTTTAATGCAAGTGAAAACGTTGTGTAAATGTATTGCCAGGTATAGACCGAACTAAGTCTTGTGGCCAAAATTTTGAAATTTAGTTTGAATGTTAGGCATATAATGGTTTTCTGAACATTTCCACAAATTGTTTGGTGACAGACTTTAATAGGAACTAGTGGTTTCATTGTTAAAGAATGTTAAGAGTTGTGTTTGCCACAACAATGGACTCATTAAAAAATTGTGGTGACACTACCCTGAACTTCAAGCAGTGGCAGTCTGTAATGTCTTGGAACTCAGGTGTTTTTATTAATTAGTGTATGTGGTATTTCTGGCTCCAATCTTGTATGAAACTGTACGGACGACTTAAACTCTGTAGGCTTCATTTTGCCTGCGCGTAAGAAAGTGCAGTAGCATCCTCCAATTGGTGGTACATTTTAGCATAGATAAGGTGAAATAAAGTTTATGCTTTTCTATTCAGACTTCCTGTCATATTTACATACATGAAGGTAGCTTTTAGGTTCCCGATGTCCATTTTCTAAACCTAAACTGAAATTTTAACAGCAAATTTACTGCTTTTTAGTGTATTGCAGAATTAATTGCATAATTTAGCTTTTGTGTTGCTTCAGTGGTTGAACGAAATACAGCACAAGACGTCTCAACTTTATCTCAACCATAAAATTAGTCAGTCTGCTGATATAATCAGATACATTGCACTCACTTTATTGTCTAGGGAAAAATAAACTTTTAACATTCTTGTTGCTCCACTCTACTTTTGATTTATGTTACTTTCCTATCTTACATCATTTCATTCTGATATGTTGTAAATTTGGAAAGTTCCTCTTTAACTTGTCAACATCATCTTCACTCATTCTCTTTTGTCAAAGTTTTTCATTTTTTACACTAAGCTCTCAGCTACCATGTCACTATTTAATTAATAGCGAGACGATTGCAGCCGCAGTATTTGAGAAGTAACAAATTTCCGTAGTTTTTTAACATCATATGTGTGAGAACAGGTACAGGTAAAGGTAAAACATTTTTAAAATTTATTAGAAGCGTGGAACACGTTTCAAGAAATCCAGTTGTCCTGGTGGCAAATGTTTTTCAGTTTGAAAACTTGAGTGAGCATAGCCGTTATCATTATCTTGTTTTGAGGAGTTCAGTGGAATTGCATACACAGTATAAAGGAACCTCATTCCATATATATGACTATAATACTTCGGGCAACATTTTTCTAGCTTCCTGGATTTTTTTTCCTAGTTTTCACTGGGCCATTTAAAAAATGTCCTCGTTATCTAAATCCAGTATCTTGGGGTTCAGCACAGCAGTGTACAGGAAGGTGTATTGCTAAAATGAGAAAAACGGGAGAGGAGAGGAACATAAAAAGAATTGGTATCAGCAAATAAATTAACACAGCTTTCAAAATGCATGCATTTTGTTATCAGTGATAGTGTTATTTGCCTTCAGCCTTTTGTGTTTTTATTCTTTGAAATGAAAATTGGTTCATATACAAATACATTATGCTTTGAGTTTGGATCTTTTAATGAAACACTGCGTACTGTGAAATCTATGAAAAAAACTGAACATTGGTAACCGAACTCTTATGAGATTTGGATTGTAACATTATACCCATAGGGGGAAATGGGGAAATACTGAAACCAGAGTGTATTAGCAGATGAGCACAACCTTCTGTTTGCCCTTGTTGACCATATGTTATTGTCTCAACGTCTGACTCATTGGATTCTTCCTGAAAGATTAAGCCACAGGATCTGCAGTTTAAGTGACAATTATGTATGACTACTGAAAGATTCTTAAATGTTGCCCAGTCCCATTGAGTAATTCAGTATTAATTCTAGCACAAGCAGGTAAGAAGTTATGTGGCAATGAGCTCTGTTTGAGAGGTGCTTCAGATATACCACATTTGCGGGACTTTTAACTTGCCACAGGAAGTCCTTGTTTTGTTTTGTTTTCTTATCACTAAGTTGCTCGTTGTATTTCACTATTGATATAAATGTTTGCATTTCAAAGGACTTATGTTTTACTGAAATTTGAAGAATATATATATTTGAAGAATATGTTGTTATTGTCAAATTTGTTTTTGTAAAACCTGTTGGTTTGTCCTTTCATTGTTGACCTTTAAAACAGACTTTCTGCGGATAACATCCCACTCAAAGAGAAGTAAAAATGTCTGTTGGCCACCTGTAATCCTCCCTTTGGTTCCTTTGTCCTCCTAAGCTACAGCAAAGGTAGCCAGGTTGGGGAAGGATGAAGTCAGATTGGTCTGTCCTATTGCAGTATTCCATGGGAAGGCCAAGCTTTCAATGACTGCTGTGGTCATTGTACTCCTGACAGCTAACAGCTGCAACTGTTTATGGAGGATTGTCTGCAAAAGGTTGTTCCACCTTTTGTCTTTCAGAAAAAGCTCACCTTTGGTGACGAGGCAAGCGTTCCTGCTCTGCGTCTCGTCTCACTTCTCATCTTAGTATGTTTTGGGGATGGGCGTGTACTGATCCCCCTCCAGCCTCAGTTTTGCTGTATATTTGCCAACTCAAAAAAAATCGTGTTTAAGATGTGTGGTTAGATAGATGGTAATTTAAGTTGCATGTTCTTCTAAATCTGTTTTAAGGAGAGCTTCTGTTGAGTCTTCTGCTAGATTGTCCAAACTGGTCCCAGATGGGCCAGAAATGGACCCTTATGAATATCTGCTTAAACCTACTTTCCTGTGGGATCTCGTTACAGTTACCAGTATTGAATCTAAGCATTTTTGCTGTTTTACAAATAAAAAATGAACATGAACGGGGAAAAATGTAAAACCAAACCAATTTATTTTCTTTAGAGACCTAAACGCTAATAAAGAACAGCATAAACTCCTTTAATCAATCAAAGTTGTCATTTAAATGCACTAGCTTGGGCAGGGGATAATGCAATTTGGCAGAATTTTCACTGTCTTATAAGTACCAAATATAGATTAATATATAGTTCAAAACACTTTAATTTTTAAACTCTAGTCTTTCTTCTTCACTGCTGAAAAATTATTCTTGAAAAATAAAGAAACTGCCCTGTGGTCAAAGATAGTCTTAACTACCTGTCAATCAAAAGGAGAAGTTTGTTGAGACATTTAATTACAAGATAATGTAGTCATCAAAATCTCGTTGTGGTAACTGACAGCTCATTTTGGACTGAAAGCGTACAGCTACCTCCCCTGAGGTCAGAGATGTTCCGAGGTTAACGTAGTAATGACAAGTCCTTTATTATCACATTATGACATTGAAAAAAATTGCAATTATACTAATAAATTAATAACAGTAATAAAATGACAGTCATAATTGCATAATATACATGTTGTCAACGGCATTTTTGTTACATGGCTGGAATTCATATTTTATCTGCATATCTTACACTGTATTAAATTTTCCCAATGTAGCACACGCATGCAACGGCTTCTGAAATTTGTGAAAGCCTGAGCAGTTCGAGTAACTACTGTAAATGAGACTTTAAGACAAGACTTGTTCTTTACTTTTATAGATTAAAATAATAAAAATAATAATGAAATTGAAGAATTTTGTACTTGAATATAATTGTTAGGATTCATTTTTAGCCGTAGCCCTAAAGAAAATTTAATGTCTTTTATCAGATGTAGTATTGGATAAAAAAAAGCTGAATGAATTAGTCATGAACTCAGAAATTGTTGCTCCTCAGTTCATAAAAAGAAACTTAAAACACACAAAGATTCAGGCTTAAGGTGTACCCTGTAGATCAGTGTGGAGAAGGGACAGCTCGTGGTACTGTTGTGTTTCCCACTACCACACTGAGAATGGAGTTAAATGAATTGTCTCATTTTACTTAAGCGAACTTACAGAGCAGTCTCGGCTGATCTAAGACGTTACCCCACGAACCAGTGCTGCTCCCCGTATCCATCAGACAATAAATGTTCACTCCGACATAAATCAGGAACTTCACAGCATTTTTTTATTCAGATCTTCTCTAAAGCTTTGCCTTAGAGCTAGGGAAAGCACCTGTGGACAGGACCAGGGAAGGAGGATGGGATTGAGAAACTGCTAAATTTTTGATGCTGATACAAATCCACTATTTTTCAATTCAGTATTTACCTGTAGGTTTAGTTTGTCTGTGCCTTTAGTGGTGATGGAATTACCTCTGTAAGCATTGAGTCTCACCCATGTGTCCACTGGCAGTGATAATGGCACCTTCCAGAGGTAATGCAGCTTTTTCTGGCATAATGCTGACAAATCTCTGTCAGCTTAAAATTAATAAACTTCTTGTACACTTTCAAGCTGATTGTTGCAGTAGGGACAAGTTCACTTTGTCCTTTGCTTTTCTGAAAAGTTCATCGGAGCTGTTGGCTTGTTTGTTATTTTGTCCACGTTTTCATAACTGGTTGTGGCGACCAACTGAACGCGGTGCTGCAGGCTGTAGGGCTCTTCATCTCTTCCAGACTACGGAGAAGAGCATTGTCCTGACAATGGATTTGTTTCCAGGTGCTTTTAGCTCCAACTTCTGCTTTTGTGGATGACGCTTTATGTGACTTTGTGTCCAGTCTCTTTCCTTATTTTATTTTTTTTTTCCAGCAGCGTGAAAACACCACCAGTTCTCATGACCTACAGTTGTTCTTTGATGGATGTGACTTGTGTCAATTCTTGCTTCAGTTCTGCCCTCACCCTTAATTTCTTCTGCTGCTTGTCCAGGTTTGCTTTCTCCCCCTGGCCATAGCTTCATCAGTGCTGTTAGGGAGCTCTGCGCAAAGCACGTTTTACACCAAAGGACTGACAATCTTCTTTAAGTGCTGGAGAATATTTTCATGAGAGCCAGTCATGTTGCTGGCACTCCTAACTTCATGGGCACACAGTTTATTAAAAAGGAGCCTTGTTCAGCTTCCTCAGTCAAGCTGAGGAAGATGTAATCTATACTGTTAATGGTACAATAATTTCTTCTAGCCATAGACTAGATAAATTAAATGGTTGGTCCTGGAAAGGTGAGCGATGCTGTAGATGCCATGGTTCTTCGTTCAGTGGTGTTCTGTTCAGTGCTGCTGTGGATTGGTTCCTCCCAGACTGTGCAGGAACTTAAATTGGTAGGAAATAAGTTGTTGAGTACTGTTTAATGAAATATTTTAATAGGATTCTGAGTTTTGTTCCTCAGTTTTGATAGAAAATATATTTTATATTCAGACTTTATGCAGAGAGAGAGAAAAGATTTTCTGACATCTAGAGAGAGAACATCTTTGGAAAGCAGAAGTAAGGCCAAGAAGGGACCAGGTTATTTACAAATACTGTTTGTAAACAGAAGGCATGTATGTATTAGTGTAGTCCTTAGATACCAACATCTAAACTTGTGTGCATTGATGTCCAATGCTAATTGTTATTTACTGCTGCTTATGCAACTCCTTTTCAGCCATGAGTGGCTTTCAAATCATTTTCGTTGTCTATATCTGCAATGTTAATCTATTTGAATATCTTTAAGTTTTGCCCAATCATCAATTTATCTCCAATTGTACCTTCATCTTTAATTTTGTAACGCAGATCTATGGTGACAGATGTAAAATCGTTCTGCCCTTTAGATTATTTCATGTTTCAGGCAGAACATAGATATATCTTTTCTCTTTGTACACTTGCATAAAACATAAGTAAATAAAAGCCTAGGGTACGCTCCGTGTTGCCCTGTAATGCTGAGAGAAATCCAGAAATAATGCTTTTTCCTTTGGTTGGAGTTCCCTTTGGAACCTCCTTGGAAGGAAGTGGCAGAGGAGGTACCAGTGTCCCGTAACGGGACACGGAAATCTGCTCCTGTTCCTCGGAATCCAGGACTCCCTGGAAAGCCTACTGTAACTCGGGTGTGCTCTTTTTGTCTGTTGTTCGCTTTTGTCTTAATTTATGTAACTTAGCAAGGAAAATACAAGCTGGGTTCTATCACGTAGAGAATTTTGATAATGTAGTTGTCATGATTAGCATATACAACATCAGATTACTAAAATGCTTAAGAAATTTGATCACATTTGGTGAACTTGCAGAGGAGGAGTAAAGATCTTTTAAAAAATCTTTACAGTATCAAAAATAAGTTTCTTCAAAATGTTCAACCCTTTCTTTAGTATGTGGAGAGGCCAAAGCTTTGCAATGAAAGGCTTACATTTTATTAATATTTGAAAAATAACCAGCTTTTCCCTAATTCCACCATAAATTTAAGATGGAAGCACATACCAAATGTTGAGAATTTTGATTTCAATTATTAATATTTTTGCAAGGATGTAAAATAACAGCTATATGATATTTTATCTTTATGGAAGCAGAAAACAACAGGATCTTATTATCATTATTTCAGGTAAAGATGTTATGCCAATGCCACTACCAAGCTGTATGTAATAACAGAAAAGCTTTTGCAATGAACATGTAGCCTGTTTGAAAGTTAATTCTGCTCCAGACACAGAAATTTAGTTTGTTCCTTCCTGTTCTGTGTTTTGAGCAGACCGTTTTTTCAGTGGCATCTGTCCCGTGCTATTCCCTTTATGCCTTGTAAGCTATGTCACCTCTTGGGTATGCTTAAGAAAGATCACCATCTGTGTGCTGGGAAGAAGTGGCTTGCCCCTTAGTGTTAAGAGTTTGAGATTTTCCAATACTAAGCAGAAATGCAGAGTGGCAGTAGCCAGGAAACAATGAATTGCTTAGTTTTTTTTGTGTATTTGCAAGCAGTCTGTAAATAGTATGTAATACTTAAACAAAATTTTTCCTTAGTGTTTTTCTTTCTGAAAACTCTTTTATGATTTCTTTCCTTCTGAAAGGGGGTAATATATTATGCCTCAAGAACAGAAACGACCCCCAGAGGATAGCCTTTACTGTGACAGAAAGTGTTTTGTTTGTAGGTGATTCTTGCTCTGTCCTTTGTAAAGAAAGTAGAGTCCAACAACTGGATTATAAAATTTGGTTGGGAATGAATTACTGACTGTCGTATAGAAAGGATGAAGGTGTTTTGGGTTTTGTACTCTACTTAAACAAACACCCCTGGTCTCCCCTCAAACCAAACAAAAAACACAAAAACAAAAACACAAACCCACCATCAAAAGTTGAAACAAGCAAACCCAGAAATGAGCCAAAACTTACACCTCCCCATACTTGTCATAATTAGGGCTGAGTATTTTGAGGGGGAATTTTTCTGTTCATCTGATAACGTAAGTTTTGTTTCTTGTAGCTGGGCACTTTCTCATGAATAGTCTTTCAGAGAAGAAACAAATACGACTTTTTTTTAACAAAAGCATTTTTTTATTAGATAACATTATAGAAATTACAAGATTTAGTGTGGAATAGTTGCATAAGTTGTAAAGAGTAAGTTAGCTGATAAATCCCATAATATTTAGCTGAACAATTTATAAAATGATTATAATTTTAGGTTATATTCTAAGACTGCATTATTCAGTACACTAGACCAGATAATCATAATGGTTTTCCTTGGTCTTAATGTCTGTGGTCATGGGTGTTCAGCAGCACTTCTGTCGTTGGCCCTACAGACGAAGTCTTCCTTTAATTTGCGCTGGCTGGTGGCTGGTGTCTCCACATGTAGCTTAGCCTGGAGTCGGCAAGAAGCCCATGTGCTGCATGGAGTCTGCTACAGCAGGGGATGGTTTTGTCTGCCAGGGTGTCGTGGGTTGGAAAAGATAGCCATCCTGAAATGGGGATACAGAATTCCCCTATAATAACAAAATCTGTGAAAGCAGGCATCCGCCTGGAACAGAGAGATCCCGAACCTGAAACTTCATTAATAAGCGTTGTGGTTAATTGCTTACAGCCATATATAAAAACAAATAAATATTACAGTCCGATTCACCAGTGTATTCCAGTGTATTTTTGGTGTGTGTGGGTACGCACACAAATACATATACACACACACGCTATATATAGTATATATAGCTTTAAACATCAGCTTTCCAGAGGTACCATGATTACACAAGGAAGGTGGCAGATTAAAAGGCTGCTGTTACTGAGTGCCTCCCCCAGTCAGCATCATTCCCACCTCACGCAGGGTGAGTCACAACTTGCACTTTCATCCAGATCCCTCTTTGTACAGGTCATTCAGCCACCAGCTGAGTGGGTAGTGTCTTGTTCACATTTAAAGTGTCTTTTTTTTTTTTAAGGAAGGTAATGTTTTGCTGCATTTACACAGAGGTATTACTGCAATTCTTCAATTTCACAAGAAAAGCAGTTAGCAGTTTAAAGCAACTTTGCAAGAAAGATTTAAGATAACTACCGTACTCAGAATGTTTTGTAAGAGAGCATGTCAAAGGCAGATAAACAGAAAACTTCACCCAAATTTCAGTAAGCATATTTTTGTAAGCTCTGAAGAAATCAAAGGTCAGATGCATGTATAGGCGTTTAGTGATGTTTTTCCTCCCAGTTTTTTCCTGTACAATGCGGCTTTTGAGGACTTTATATGGGTGTGTTTTGATTTTAATTGTGGGATTAGCTTTCAGAAAATACATTTGATGTGTTTTAAACACTTTTATTTCATACTGGAGAGAAATCAACCTATCTTGCTCAGAACTATTTCTCTATAAATGTACAGAGGACTTGATGTATTGCTGCGTATCTAAATCTACAGATACAAGAATTCCATTGCAGGGGAGAAACAGGATGTTTGTGTCCAAAGTTTTATGAGGCTTCTGAAGTCAGTGGGTGTTAAACTCTTAGTTCTCCTTGTCTTGAGTTCAAATATGTGCATGTATAATGTGGACCATGGAGTGTCCTTTTTTTTCTGTTCAAGATGGTGATGAAACCATTTATGATATAAGATCTTAATGATCTCGATTCATGACTTATATATGTGTGTGTTTTCTAACAGCAAACTTTCTCTGCTTTTATTGAAAAAAAAAATTCTTATTTTAACTGTTGTCCTTGCATGTAAGCTTGTTCTTGGATCACCAACGTGCTTCTTCTGTTCCTGCTGGTTGAAACCGCTGGGCTCCTGACATGGCTTGTGCTGTGTTCACGAGCCAGCTTTAGATGAAGTGGAATTTTTCCTACGAGGTTTGTGGGGGAGGGAAGGGAAAAAACCTTTGACAAAGTAAGTTTGAATTAAGTCTGCTTCGTGCTGTTCTTTTACTATATTGCTTTCCTTGGGGTGGGGGTGGGAGGTGGGGGGGTGGAAGAAGGAAAAACAAACAGTTCTTATTGTAAAACCGTTTTTCTGCTTGTTACTTACTTTATCCTTGCTACCTACATTCCTTTCCATCTGATCTTAATCTTCCAGGATCCACTTCTTTTTTTTTTTGTTATTGTTTTATTATTTTGCTTGTTTCATTTCCCTTTTTTCCTTTCCTCTTTGATCTGGATAGTTCTTTATTTAGGGAACAAGTTTTGATTGTAGTGTGAAAAGTCTAGTCCTTGCAATACACTGAAAGGATGTAGAACCCATCAGTGAGGACCGTGCAGATAATGGAGACATGCTTGGCTTCTGTGGCTGGTGAAATAAATACTGGTGAAATCGCACGTAAGCCAGAGAGAATAAAACTGAAAGCCTTAATTCCTGAATGTGAGGCTTAACACTTCGTGTTCCCTTTGCAGCTTTAGTTTTTAGAAATGTTGAGGGACCACAGTAAGAATTAAAACTGATACAACCATCTTTTTCCCAGGGAAACAAAATAACTATAAAATAATCTGAGTATCTTGATTTCTGGAAGGAGAAAGACATAATTAAAGTAAAATAATCAAAAAGGCAGAATGTAAAACCACCATCCCCTTTGTTTCCCCAAAACAACACTGCTCCCACTTTTTTTTCCCAGACTTTTCATTTCGTGATTGTGATGCAGTCTCCAGTCAGTTTTCATTTGAGTTAAAAAATGGGGGTGTTTTATGGTTTTGCTTAGCTTTAAGGTTTTGCTTAAGTCATTCACCTCTAATTTCTGAACTGCAATTAGAAATAAACTTTTTTCTTGCCCCTACTTTCCTTTTTGCTTTCTAGGATAGCAATTAAGAAGAACTGGGTGAATAGGTTACCATTTTATCCAACTCTATTACTCTGACTGATGGAGCTATTAGATAAAGGCAAACTGTAATTCTTTATTACCTGCCTGGCTCATTTCTGCACTTTGCCCTGGAGAAGAGCTGCATAAAAGATCAGAGTGTTATTGAAAACTCCTGAGCAAATATTGAGCAACTTGCTGGGTTACTCAGGTAATGACAGAATTTCATGGAAAGGCGATGTGCCCGTGTGAGTGCTGTCCATTTATTTGGGTAAATACGCTGTGAGAAACTGCTAGCATGGCACAGTTGAAATAAGATGGCTTTAGGAAAGAATAGCTGAGAACACTTTGTATATGAAATACGCTTATAATTAGTGGAATCATTAGCATGGACACCATGTACTTAAGTATTCACAAAGAAGTCTTTAAGCTAAGCAGTTAGCTTCACAATGAAGGAAAGAAACAAAATGAATTATATACAGCTGAATAAGCTTTTCAGAATCTCCAAGGAGGTGACTTGTCTGTTGATGGCCAGTGGGGGTCGAAGAGTGAAATAATTACTTAACAGCGTGTAAACAATGTGAGATGTGAAGTGTGCATTTTTTTCCTTTTCTTTTTCTTTTCCTTTTTTTTTTTCATTGAGAGAGTTTCTTGTTGCGATGGCTCCACTGGGACAAGCAGCAGAGAAATTTGATTAAATGGATGCCTGGGGTCATGACCCTGTCTAAACATGCTGCAGCTCTCAGCATTAATCAAAGAATGTTAAAAAAAAAAATTCTGACCTTGCTGCATATGAGTATTGGTGAGCTCTGAATGCAGTTGTGGATGGATAGAGGGCTGTGCGTGGCTCTGTGAGCGCCCGCTTACAAAGAAGAACAGAAGAGGAGGCAGGTTTCAAGGACAATGGCAACCCATCATGTTGTTTTAGTTCATGTTATGGGACTTTCATGTGATGATAGCCCATCAACAGCAGTGAAGTTTGGAGATGCCATTAGAATGCAGTTGGGAATGTAGCTTTTTATTATGAACTACTGCTGCTGCAGCCGAGTGCGTGGAAAATATTTATAGCTCAGCGATACATGTCAGACCCATGGGTTCAGAAATATTTTTGGCTGCCTCCTCTTACTTTAATGGATCTGAAAGTACAGGGAAAGCAACTCTTTTGTAGGAGTAGCCAGGGTTAGTATCGTGCTTATTGTTGTAAGTGTGTATTCTTAGAGCTTGTAGTAGCAGGTTGAAAGGTCCCGATTTTTACTTAGAAATTATTTGGTAATAGAGGCTACAGTAAGTCAGAAGGTGAGATCTGGCATTGAGTCCACAAGTCTCTGTGTGATTGTTTTTAATTTATTTATAGTATTTTGGGTTCCTGCCTGAAAACTCTTGATCCATTTCATTTAGTTATGGGTACCAGCAATTGTCATTGGAGATGTGAATATTTTGGGAAGACATTTACCAAGTAAGTCAATTAAAAAGTCTAGGTTAGGGATAGATCCTTTTTCTATCTTTAAGTGATGTATTTGGGTATTGGAAGCAGTGTAATTGCAGTAGCCTTGACCTCCTGGCACACTGATTTCCCACCTGTTACCCTGCTGTAAGGGTGGGATACTGCTTATTTAAAATGAGTTTTACAATATTTCATTGAGGTTTTTGCTCCTATTAGATGATGTGAAAGACACTCTGTAAGGAATGGTATTGTGCCTGATGTCATAGGCTGTGAATCAGAAACTTGTCCGTCATGAGTTTGCCCTTCTTTGGACAAGTATTTTGAGGGCACAGTCTAGTGCAGGTAAATCGAGGAATACAATGATGGAGTTGGCATCTGGAAAGTTAACTCCACTTAAAGGTCAAGGCACGTGGTTTGCTTTTCACAAGGTGTAGCAATTGCCATTTATTTTCCACTACCCCCCATTTTCATTCTCTGCAAGGGCTTTTGTTGGATGTTCTTTCTTGGATGCTTGTAGTGGGAAACTGGGGGCGAAACAATCAAACCTTCTAAAGATATGGGAGGTTTAAACAACTTCTATATAAATGAACAATTATTTTGTACTGCCATTCAATAAATTGTGAACATTTAGACTAATTAAGAATAATAGAAGAGGATGTAGAAATAATTTGCATTTAATCCAAGTATGTTTTAAGATAAAATAAAATATTACACTAGTATAGACCTTGATTTTTCAAGAAGGTGAGAGAAAAAAGGAGATGATTCAACTCCATGTTAGAGGAATTAGTTTGGTCTTTCTGTCTATTGTTCTCCGTAATGGTGTCGCTATTACCAAATAACGGTGTCACTATTATCAAAGAATCTTGAGCTCATTAATGGAAGCAGCTCCAGTACATTTGTCTGTTGGATTCTGGTCAAAAACAAATTAACAAGTTAGAAACTAGTAAACTCTGAACAGTTAATCTGAAATTATGTGTAGAGCATGTATGAAGAGAATATCTCAAAGTTTGCAAACGTCTGAAATAGCTTCATAGGGATAAGGAGGTAGTAGAGAGTATGTTCAGTGCTGCGGCAAGAACAGTAGATCAGTGCTGTGAACTGTAGAAGCATCCAGTGGAAACTTTATTTTAAAAATGTACTGATTCATCATAGAATTCATCACAGAGCACGGACCTCTATTCAAATGTCACCGATTTTACTGGAAGTTTGCATGAAATGCCTAGCAAGCCAGTTTTCAGTAGAGCTGTGCTGTGCCCATTGTTTTGGTAGAAAAGCTGCAGAAAGCAAGCCACATAACTTTGAATTTCCATGTTAAAAAATAATAATATATGAACCTTACATTAAAAGATCACGTGTGTAATGTCAGGCAGGCTGTCTCTTCTGAGACCTAGCAAGAATCTCCAGTTTTAGAAAGGTTTTAAATTGCAACGTGAATACTGATGATAAAACCAGAACGTGGTCTACTTATTGCTGACTTCGGCGTGGCCTTGTCAAGTTGAGATCACTGACGTAGGGATGACTGTTGCCACCCTTACTTTTCTCCGCCTTTGTAGTTTAAACTCCCGCCTTCTTGAAATTCATTCCCGAAGAACAAAATTAACGTTATTTTAGCTCCAGACCTTCTCACGGGCATAATTCCTTTTAGAAATTCACTACTTCACTGACGGAAAGGAACTTAATATTTTAAAAATACCCAGCTTTGCTAGTGAGTTGTGGGTTTTATTTTGTTTGTTTGAGGTCGAACCATGGAGAACTTACATGCAGCAGAAGTGCAGTTTTTTACCGTGCTACCTTGTAGAGTTGGGAAGGCCGTTCAGCTGTGGCATGGAGGTAGCATCAGCTGCATGTAACGATCGCCTGGGATGTGCCATCAGCCCTTCTGCAAGGACTGCTCTGTGGGCAGGCGAAGGAGCCTTAATGCTGTGGACATGAGCTGAAGGAAAATCAAGGTGAACATTGCTCAGAGGCTTTGTGCTAGTCCCAGTCCGTCCTGGAGAGTGTATTTTACTTGAGTTGCGTCTTCCATGTTTATGTGGGCAACTCCTACGCTGTCTTCTGTGCATTATACTCTTCCAAAACAAGCTGTCATTTCTTTGTTCCGCACTGAGGTAGAGCTAATGTTCTTGTGCTCAGGAAAGGGACAGAACCTCTTATGCTTCCCCCTTTTTACTATATATTATCAGATCATTTATCTCTTCTGCAACTCGAGAGTCATGCTGAGTGCCCGTTACAAGAGCAGCAGGAGTTGTGACATAGGGTTGGACTAAATTCCTGGTAGTTTTACAATAGCTCCAAACAATTGTCAGCAGATGACAGAGTTCTGGCCTTTACTTGTCGAAGCTGAATTTGAGTCAGAAGGCAAAAGTTGCCCCAGGGAGGCTTGGATTTTTGAAAGAAAACCAATCTGCTGCCATTGAAACTAGTCATAGCCAAGACTGAAGAACGGTGTATAAATCCTCTCTTAGGAAAAGAATTCATCCAACATCAGGTGGATTTAAAAGGTCCACCCAAATTTCTACCTCCTGACCTTTTACGCCCCTGTGAAGTCATTGAAGAAATCAAGTTATAAAAAAAACAAAACAAGTTAAGAAAAAGAAAGGCAAGCTCTTTGGACTCAGCGTGCCATGATGGGCCTCAGTACTTGCTCTGTGACAAAAAAAAGAGTTAAGGTTTAAAATATTTCTTTTAGACCATTGTCATAAAATTCATTGCATTTGTCAGATGCTCAGTTGTTGCATATAGTCCCTTGAGGACTGTTGTTATAGCACTTTTAGGGTAAATATTTCATATTTGTAACTTTTTTTTCTAACAAGTTTTAAGTTGTTGATAAAGATTCCCACTTTTTAGCTTTATCATATGCTATTTTTGGTCTCTCATTTTGGCTAGTATGTGCCATGTATTTCTGTAATTACCTATATTCGTCCTTAAGAAATAACACAGTAGGTGGTTGCTAGTGAACTTAAGGTGACAGAGGTCACTGAGTTCATGCCAAGCTATATTTTTTATAATTACAGTGGAGAAGAGTAGCCTTGTTCATCACAGAGCAGGTTATTCACATTTAAATTCCTTTCTGCCAATCTTTCTCAGAAGGAATTAAAAAATAAAAATAGAAATTATCGCACATCACTGTCCTTTTACCATTCACCCCTGACCATCATAACATGTTATGCCATAACCAGCTGTTGCAAATTGCCTAGTTAGAACTTTTTTCTAATACGGCATTTAATTTTAAAAATTCATTTTCAAAACAACATTTTAATTCACTTGAGAAGTAGCATTTTGTATTGTAAAACAACCTAAATGTACGAGTTTTAAATACCTTTATTTAGCTATGCTGAATGTAACTGATGTTGATAAAGTTGAAAATTCCTTTTTCTAACACAGAACAGATTTTGCACAAACACAACTACTCGCTTTTGTGCAATAAAAACAGAAGGGGAGAAGATGACCCTTGAGAAGTTTATAGTTATGCACACACATTTAAGTGTAAGTTGATAGGTTTTTTTTAGTCAAATTAGTAATTTGAGTAGGAGGTAAATGGTTAAAACCGGTGCATTGATAAGAGTGTGCTGTTCGTGCTAGCTTTGGAGAAAACGCTGATCAGATTATATCACCTTTCAAAGACTAGTCTTGTGTATTCAGTGTTTTAAAATATAAAGCTTTGAAGGTTTACTGTAAATATATTTTTTCTGTAAAAGTTAACTAAATGTTTGTGAAGGTGGAATTAATACATCTGTAGGCTGCCGTCACCAGCAAAACACACCCAGCTACCAGCAGTAGTGATGTTTTATCCACACTCGAGATACTTCGTGTGAACGATTCCAGGAGTGAGAATGAATTTTTCTGTTGTGCCTCTGCAGTGCTTAATCTCTAATGAGTCTGCCAAGGAGCGTGCTGGTCATGGCTGGGCTGCTTCTGATGGGCTGTTGTGTTCGCTCGGGGCTGGACTGACATCGCTGATGAGTTTTTCATTGGTCGTCAAACATCTGTCAGATGGCTTAAAAAAAATTACCACAGACCTGTACCTACAACGGAGGCTGACTTAAAATGATCTCATGATCTTTGCTCTTGCTTTTTGCTGCTTGGGTCAGTACTTTCTCCATTACCTTCTTAATTCATCTTATTCCTGAAACCCTGGCTCTGTGTGATGCTGTGTGTGTGATCTGTACATCTGTAATACCATTAGAAGTTCAGCATGCAGATGGCAGGCTTGTATTGTCTTGTTTGTTTTTGACATGGTGTTTCATGAGAAGAAAACAGGTGTCGAAAAGTAAATGTGTATATAAACATAAAAGAAGATACAACAGAATATAATCTCTTTTTAATGTAAATTTTTATTGCGGACTGGTGAATGTTCTTAGGCCTACGAACGGCAAAACATTTCCAGCCTGAGAAGAGGATGGGAAGTTGCACGTTGCGAATTTTGATTGTGATCTGTATAAATATCATAGTGTTAGGGAACGATTTTTGTGATCTCTGTACACATATTTAAATAGTCTGGAAACAGTGATTCAGTTGCCTTACAAGCCATGTGTTTATCCAGATATTAAAAGGAACTTTGTGAAAAACATACTTTTTAACAAAATATTTTGTTAAAAAGAGTTAAATTTATCCATCATTCTTACTAAAACAATTCTACAGTAAATATTTTAATTAAGTTTCTTAGGGAACACAATGGGCCATCTAGACTCAAGTCACATTGACAGCACTAAAAGGCATTGCTCGATTTATGAGAGCACTCTGTTTACCCAAGAATGTAGAAATTTCCCTTTCTAAATGGGACAGCCTTATCTTTATTATTCCAGTGCCTTTTAGTTTACAGTTCTGCTGTAAGCAATGTTTCAGGAGCTTATTTCAGGATTCCTAAATAAATGAACAGACAAAATTAATGCCCAGTGCTAGCAATCTACATTTTATATATTGTGTGATTGAAAGTAAGCCTTAGTGAGCAGCAGAAAAGAAAAATGATGGTTGTACTTTGTTTGTACAGAATTTATATGATAACAAAATAAACTGAGCTCCTGAAAATAAACATTGTTTACAAATCCAGGTGGTTTTCTATTTTTTCCTATCTTTTTTCTTCTTTTTAAACACAAACTAAGCCACGATGACTATGAAATTCTAGTTCCAAGAACGTCAAAGAAGCCATCCCTCCTCCTTTTAATCAGCTACGTGTCAGAATGGATGCAATTGTGTTTGTGCAGTGCATGCAAGACCACTACCAACCTGCACATACTGTTGCTGGTTTTTAAAGGCTTGTCTGTCTCATGAATGGGAATAAAGCCAAATTTTATTTGCAAAAAGAAGCATTCCATTGCATAAACCAAATAGTATAATGCTAATTACCTTGTCTGCATCCGGATGTCCCCAGGAAGTATCACTTCCATGCATTAATACAGGCACAGGGTCTTTGTGTGCACAAGAAAACTTTTCAATATGTCGCGTCAATAGTAACTACAAAAACAGCTGATGTGAGATCAGGCACAGGGTGCTATTCAGTTGCCTAGATAAAATTCTACAAAATAGAACAGCTGATGGGGGTTAGAGCACTGTGTACTGTTTCCATCTTAAGATAAAAATCTGATAAAGAAAACAGCTGATGTAAGTTAAAACAGAGTGTACTATTTATATGCTAAAAATAACATTTGGAATGCTTTTGTGTTGAGTTATTTAGCTGTCTTGATCAGCAATTAATAATTTATTCCACCTTTCTTAGTCTCTTTCTTTTTATCAATGGATCTTCAATGGAAAAAAAAAATGTGGCAAGTCAGTAAGATTCTGTGATTTGATGGACCTAAGTCTTTAAGTGATAGGGTCGTCTGTTTTAAGCATTCAGCAACTGCAATACCTCTGTAATCTGCAGCTGACATTTTACTTAACGTGCTTTTCTCAGTTCTTGTTTTCTTTACTTCTGCATGTGGCTGCTTTCCTCTTTGACCCCCTTCCTTCATCAAGTAACTGGTCATTCTCTGGGGGGAACCTTAAAAATGCCTGCTTGCTTCTGGAACCAAACCGATGGCTTCAGCTGGGTCAGGGACAGCCTCTGGCCATGAGATACGGTGTTCAGCTAATGATTTATCTGCTAATAAATGATCTATTTATTGACTTTATTGTTTCTATATACAAGGTAGTCAGGTTCCTGTGCAATGCAGTGACAAAAGTTATGTCTTCTAAAATTATTTTGAAATTGAACCAAATTCATCAGAAAAATTAATCTTTCACTTTCTTGGAAATGTTTATTATCCTCTAGATTTTTGTCTGAGGTCTTGACGTCTTACTGTAGAGACTTACCATTATTTTAAAGCTGATGAAAGGCCCAAACGTTCTCAACATCTAAACACAGGGCCTGAAGTGCAGTTTGGAGAAAAAAAGTTAGCGATAACCAGGTCGCTGGTCTTGGGAGATTAAGATGTAACATTAATTTATGCCTTTAGCTACATGGCACTTTCATGTCATTACATATGGGAAGCTTTAACCTAAGTTTTTAGTGTGCTCATCAATTTTGTGCATTTTCCTTACTTTTTAAGATGAATACCAATTCAAGAAAGTCATGCAAACATTTCACATATTTGCCTAAGTCTGCTTTTTTGGCCTCAAAGTGCTTGTGCTGCTTAAATGCATTTTGAATTTTCCCAGGCTCTTGAAACAAGTGATGAATCAGCCAGTGCAAAAAACAAGGCGTACATTTAGGACTCGTAACAGCCTCCTGCTCCATCCCCTTCATCCCCGGCACACAGACGCGCTCGCACGATCTCTCCCGTTGCAGCCTAACTTCAGATGTTTGTCTTTTTCTAATCAGATGCACGTAATCCATTCACCCGGTTTGTGAAGTTCTCCTTCCCTTGTCCTCACTGTCTTCAGCCAGACAATGAAAACAAAGATACAGTAGAACTCGTTTTCTCATTATTGATTTCACGCACCAGCTGGCAGCTGTTTTAGCTTGTTCATTTTTATAACCCTCTGGGCAACTTTTTAAAAGTACTTTTCTTTGACCATCTGCTAAATGCAATTGGTTTAATAATTAAAGACTTGCCATCCCTTTCCAGATAAATACAAATGCTGTTACTTGCAGCTGAGAGTTCAGCATTTTTGTTTTAAGCTTAGGTGGAATGTTTTTCTTCAGTGCTGGGAGTGATACAGTCGCTCCACAGATACACTCGCAGCCCCTTGAAGGATCACATCTCCCGTGTTAATATTTAAAAAACAAACAAAATAAAACCTCCTTTCTGCTTGCTTAGGAGGAAGGGGGTGAGTAAGCTCTGGCTGGTTTTGAGTCCGGAGAATTTCCAAGTCTTGCGTTCCAGTTCAGGAATAACTTCTTCCTTAAGTGCATAAACCTGGTATTTCACTCTGAATTGTCTATCGAGCGATAAGGAACAGAAGCCGTTGGAATTATTTTGCCAGTAGCTGTGCCTGTACTGATAATAGCAGCTTTCGCCCCCCATCTGCCTGCCTCCTGGCTGGGGCTCGTGCGTGGAGGCTTCTCCGGGCAGTGCCAGCAGCAGGACCCCTGCTCCTCGCGGGCTGGAAACGCATGGAAGCGACAAAAGCTTCGTGAGGGTTTTGGTACATTTGGATTTTTTTTCTTCTTCTTCTTCGAAGTGACAGTGGAACGTAGCACTAGTGTGCGGTATGTTAAAGTTGTTTCTAAAAAAAAAGGAAAGCACATTATAAAAGCAAAAGCAGAACTGGTAGGACACTGATGTGAATTGGGTCCCCTGGAGCCCCTGGTTTTTCCATGTTGTGTGCTTTATAGGCAGGATGTGTAAAAAAGATCCAACCTTAATTTGAACTTATCTTTGTGCTGTGATTAGATCTAAACTTTCCCATGATTCCTTTAAAAGGGGCTGCTGAAAAATCCTTCTGTTTACCAAACAGTTTACCACTTGTTTCATCTGTACCTCAAAGCCGACCTGTAGGATTAGTCTCTTGAGAGGTGAAAAAGGGTAATTCATATTTTATGTTCCTTTAATCTTGGAGTTCTTTAAAGACCTCGCTTTGCAGGAATCTGTGCATCTTATTTTGCCAAGGCATCATTTATTCAGCAAACATTTTTTGCTGCACAACTTAAATTTCAAAACAATTTTGTAATCATGTGGAAGAAGAAAGCCTAGCTGAATTTGTGAGAGTTTTTTGTACAATTGAATAAGACTCTTTCGTGCAGAATGAAAAAGGAAATAGTCATGTGTTTTCTTAATAAGATGAAAGATATCTGTGTTTGCTTTGAGATTTTTATGTTTGTTTATTTTAAAAGTATTCCCATCTTTAATATTTTTGTACTTTACAAACATAATCTTGTTCCAGACAGCTGTGATCTCTGGTCTCCTCTAATTCCTAAAGTAGACAAGAGCAAGTCAAATTTTCCAGAGTATCTGGCTAAATATCCCCTGAAATATAATTGAACTGAAACTGAATGCTTACAGTAAAAGTTCAGATTGGAGTGCAAAGTTTGCATGAGAAATTCCTTTCTTGAACTTAATCCTGTGGTGGTTTTCATATGAAGCATTCTCATCATAGATTTCATGGCTGCAGTATTTTTTTAGATTGCAACAAGTATGCGCTAAGCTGTGTAAATCACGCTGTGCTTCGCATAGGTATTTTTGTTTCAAACAAACCTCGCTTTCTGCCACTTAATTTCTTGGGCTGGCTTTTCCTGGGACTGTTAATTACAAGCCTGTTGAACTATACAGAAATGCAAAATGGGCAGAGGAGATATATGTAATATCTTGCGTTTGTAGAGATTTCACAGTCGAGAAAATCAGTGACAGCTGAACAAAGCACACGTAGGTCGAAATGATATTCCTATTTAGTAGATTTGAATTATTCTTCCCTAAATGCCCTAAACCCCTTAAAATGTTTTGCAATACTTGGTGTAGTTTCTTTGAAGTGTCCTTTTCCTGTGCTAAGTTTGGTTATAAATGAACTGCAGACAGATGAATGGCTCACAGGCCAAGGCAGGGGATTCAGTTCAGGATCAGGCCAGGAGCTGTGGTGCCGGCTCTCATGGGCGCAGCTCTGTCGTGGGTACAAATCCAGCCGAATCCTGCAGATCCGATGGCAACTGCAGGAGCCCCTGCACTTGATATTATTTAAATTCAGCGAGAGCTCCTCAGTGAAGTTATTGTAAAGAATATTTAGGAGCTCTTCGGAGCATGGAAGAAACCGCTCATCCGTTCCCCATGCCTCTGCCACGCAGCCTGCCAGGGCAGCTCTGGCACCGATGCCACGTGAAAGTGCGGTGGCGAGGAGGCTTCTTACGGGGCTTCTGCCCGCGGGCTGGTCCCGCGTCCCTCCGCTCGGCTCTGGGCACAGGAGTGGCAGGGACCCAAGTCCCAGCTGACACACACAGCGCTTCTGTGCCACGGTTCTGCCTGTTCCTGCGTAACGGAGCCGTGCAGCATGCCATGGGCCGCAGGACAGGCATTGTGTTTTGTTTTGTTTTCTTAAAGGGAAAAAAAAATCCATTGGTACAGGATTTTGGTGTAAGAAGATACCACGTTAAAATGTCTGCTTTTTGGTTCGGCATGAAGCAATCGATGCTGATCTGTGCAGATAACTAAATGCTTCCCTGCTCCTGGAATCTTTGTTAAAAAATTCAGAAGAAAACCACTTAAACACAGCTCCCCTTAGCCCCATTGATCTTTCCCTGTGGAGACACAGCGCCTTGCCCAGAGAGGGAAGTGCAAAAACCCCAAACAAGAGTTGCAGCACAGTGCTCCAGAGGTCTAAACAAGTGGATTTCTTCTTTTTTTTTTTTTTTTGTAACATTTCACACCCATCTTTTTCTTCAGTATAGAAGGCAGTTCTATAAAGAAAGTTGCAGTCTAGAAACGAGTTCAGAGTCTGTATGGTTCTCATAAAGTGTTCCTGTGTCTGCAGTTCTCAGGATAAATATTCTTGTTTGTGCTAAGTAGTCACACCACATAGGTACAAACTCTGAAAGCAAAAAAAAAAAAAAAAGGTATTTCCTAAGCTTTTAAATTCTGTTTTGTTTTTTTTTCTCATGATCAACCTTACTCCGTTTTCATACTTCCGAGCCGCTTTTCTGGTTGTTGGGCTGTGGTACAGTGTTTATGACAGGCAGGTTTCTGCGGGATGTGGCTACAGACAGCTGTCTCCTTTTGAAAATGGACTTCTTGCTTTGAGGTATGGTTTGAAATGAATGTCGACACGTGTAAATTAATCCAGTTTGTCACACACATCAGAGTGTGGCAGTGAGTGGATTTTTTTCCCTTTTTTTTACAGCCTTTCCCCTTATAATAAAAATATAGCCCGAGTTTTTCTTACTCTAGAGCCATAGTCATTATGTAATTACTTAATTGATCCCCTATGGGAAAGGCCTCACATCTCTGCTGTAGAACTCTACATCAGGGTTCAAAATCAAAATGTGAAAGGATACATTCTTCACCAAAATGTGTATTTTCTGTCCCATGCCATTGATTGCTTTCAGATGGTGAACCGGAAAGGATTTATGTCCTACCACACTTCACTATAAAGACTGTCAGTAAAAACGGGGCCTGCCTGCAAAAATTAGTCTTGAATAATTCCTTTGCTTTTAAAAATTGCATACAGACTGCAACGAGTAAACCATGGAAAAGCTGTAAGCAAATATACTAAATGAAGAACTCGGTATAACTAGTTCATCTGGTTTTCTCTCTAGTCGAATAATAATGCTAATACATATAAAAAGAAGGTTTTATCTTATCTGTGACATGGAAGGAATTCAGCTCATTAAGTGATTGTCTGGAATAGGTTTAATTTGCCTGCTTTGTTCATGTCTTCGTGTAGTGCAATATATCATGTGTCTGTTTGTTTTCATTCATATGGAATGACTGATGTCCTCACCTATATATAAAAAACAGTCAAACATTTTTTTGCAGATGTAATGAGCTGGATTTTTCAAAACCAAATCTCTTCTCTAGCTTGTGGCATTTGTACAAGCAGTTTTTGCTGATCTGGGTGAGACTTAATTGTTCAAATAATTCTTGTAGGACAGAAAGGGAAAATAAACACTTTGTACTTTAAAGTACAGGAGAAAACATAGATGGTCAGTGCTTCAATGCTATAATCTTTAATTACAGATATTGGAAAATAGTGCATTGAGATTTCTAGGGAATATGAACTTTTTATTATTATTGTGCAAGTAAAATGTTAACTGCAATTAAAAGTGTATTTTTGAAGGAGAGTTGAACTCAAGCTAAGAACCCATTTCTCAAAGTAGTTTCATGTAAAGGTATTGTGATACTGGTGTGTGTGTCAGAAAACAAAGATGTATATATCAGAATATGAAAAATGTTTTTTTTTTTTTTTCTAAACACTGTAAATTCTAGCGTATTCAGACAGTTTTATGCAGTTCAGGTCAATTAATACAGTCTTAACCTCTGAAGACCCTTTGAAAAAAATCATGATGCAAACATTTCTGGAAAGAAATATAAATAAAACCTATGATAATTGTTTTGAATAGAGAAAACAGCTTATTTGTTTGTAGATCCATTGCCTAAGTTCAGTAAAACGAAACAAAACAACAAACAAATGAAAGATCCTAAACAATTTTATAAATAATTTTCTTAGCGTGGTTGATGCTTTCAGTTGAGTGTAGAGCATAATGGTAAAGATGTCTAAATAGTCAATATTTGTCTATTTTATCTCCTTTGTAACCAGACAAAATAGTTTCCTGATGATTCTTTCTATTTGTTTGCAAGTTATGTCAAATACAGCAAGATTTATAGGTGCCATTAAAAATCCATATTGATTTCCCACAGTCAACTGGGACTTTACTTGAAAAGTCAATCCATAGTTGAACAAGCATCCAATGCGTGTTCTAATTTCTATTACTAGTTTCGGTTTTTAAGCAGAAAGGAATTTTTGGAAAGGAAACCGTGGTAGGTTCGGGGCTGTAGCGTGTAGGGATGCCCGCTTGTCACTCGGTGCTGCAGCCGCATGTGCCATCCGCCCTGCAGCGTAACCTTGACGGCGATGCTCGAGGTTTCGGTGCTGGTTTATTTCATTCGGACTTGGTCTTTGAGCTTTCCGAGTACACGCTCCTGTACTGCCTGACCCTGGGTACGGTTACGTTTGGCACAGCAGTGACCTTGGTGCCAGGCAGCCGCTGGTGAGCCCAGGTCTCGGCCCTGAGGAACTCCCAGGCTCGTGGTGCTGACTTGGAGCGGTAGCGCCCCCATTCCTCCTCTAATGCTCAGGGTTAGGGCTCGATCTGTGGGGTTGGAGGGGCAAGCAAGAGGTTGCGGAGCCAGAAGGGGAAAACATGAGGGAGGACGACAAAGCGAGGGTTTTGATGAGGCGAGGGGATGGCGCTGCAGGAGGGAGCCGCCAGGGAGGCGAGCCGGCAGGCTGCGTGGCACTGCCCACTGGCATCTTTCCTCAAAGCAAGGCGGAAAAGGAGAGGGGAAGCAATGACAAGGATGGGGGTAGTGTTGTCTAACGATTCCCACTGTTCCATCCATGTCCTGTTGAGCTCGGATGGGTTAAGGCTGGACTTGGGCAGTGTGTATCACCTGCCCCCAGCCCCACAATCCTGCAGCTTCTCCTCACGCGTTCACCGCACCCTGGACCCGAGCCCAAGTACTTTGGCTTTTGTGTTGTTTCGTTAACAATTGCTTTCTTTTGTTCTGAGGAGAGATTTTCAGGGAGGAGGTAGCACTGTTCCACAGGTGGACGAGGGTGGTTATAATTAATTGATTATATGTTCTCCTTACACTTGCCTTTATGGACAGCTTATGGGATACCTACAGTAATGGATTGTTCTGGTTGAATGTATATTAGTAATTAAAGAAAATAGATTTTTAAGAGGCAGAGATATATTTTATTTAAATCGGTACCTTTCCCTGAATCAAGCAGTCTTCGCACAGAACTCTAATGGGTGACATTAGTCAAATGTGTGATGGATCAAATTGTTAACTGCGAGAGGTGGTGGTAATGTTACACTGAAGAGAAGTCTTGGGGGGGAACTGAGTAACGCGTGGGGAGGGTGCGTTCGTCTTGAGATGCTGACAAAACATCTGAGTGATGATGGCCATTAAATCTTTTGTCATGGCAAAGATAGGAAAAAAGAAAAGTTAAAGTGTGAACCATTGAGGAAAACTGCCATTTGACATGTAAACCTTTCTGCCTCTATGTATTCATTTTTATATTATGAAATGGATTTGCATTTTAGAAGGAAATTTGATCTGCCTAGCAATTATAGGGAAAAAGGTGATTTTCAGTCTTTAGCTAATTAAACATCTTATTTATTTATTTATTTATGTATTGTTTTCTGATCCATGAATTTGGTTTGTGTTAGAAGAAACAAGCAGTTTTAACACTGCTTAGAAAAAAAAAACAAACAACCCACAACATTCAGCAAGATGGGATTTATTGATTGATTCATTTATTTTTGAAAAAGACTCGGTGTCCTAACATCTGTTTTGTCTTTTTGTGACCCTTTGTGCAAATGGATTTTAACTGGGCCTTCTTACAGCCTGGGACAGGGAAATAATTCCGAAATGCTCAGCAGTGCTTGTTTCCTCAAAATGAAGGGTAAATAAGCTTGCTGAGTTTTTGGTTGGAAGAAGCCTTTGAACAAAGTTCAGACAGAAGAGATTTCATACAGTACAATTTCAGTGTTTATACAAATTTATCAATATCTAGTCCTTGCTGATGCATGTGTTGACAAAAGATTGCATGCGTTTGTCTATTAGACACAGATGTCTTTGTTTACTAAATTGTGAGTTTATAAATCAAATGCAAGATCTAGTCAAGTTCCTGCTACAGTGAGTGTTCACCTCAGAGGCTATCTTCATGAGACTCAATCCTGTCAGGTTTTCCTTATTACGTCTACGCAGACCACAGAACTGCCTGCTTTCATCTTTAGGACTGTGAGCCCTGACCACAGAGGGCTCCCCGCGGCAGGAAAGAACTCGGGTGGTGCGAAACCGGCCTTTCTGGAGGGGAGAATGGAGCAAAACAGCCTAGTTTATACAACTCTAATCCTATATACAGCTGTATATAGGATTCTGTTAATTTATTTTTCATAGAATGTCCCTTCCAGTTTAAATTTCAACTCAGTTCCAGGAAATATTTTAATTGAAGAATAACAAAAATATTGGACTAGAACAGACACAGGCAAGTGAATTTTTTGAACCATCAGATGTGCAGTTAATTGGATTTCAATGTGCTATCAGGTGCGAAGGGACCCCCTATAATTTTTTATGTGGTTAAAATGAATAATCCCTATTTTTTTTTAAGTTATAGGCAATGTCTTGAAGTTATACTTGACTCTTCATCATGCAAGTAAGAAAAATCTTTAAAAGCCTTTTAGAGAAATGCACGAGCTGCTGGGAGAGGTTCTGTGCCGGGTGAAGCAGTGCTCCTTCCTCTCCTCAGCACCGCTGTGCCTTCACCTTGCTCTGATGTGTGGAGTTCAGTGGGGGGCATCTTGCTGTGTTGGTGACATGGCTATTAATTGCCTTTTCGGTTTTATGTGAAAGACTGGGGTTCTGGCTGAGGATGTAAAAGAGAACAGTTGTGATCTGTGAAAAAGCCAAACAAATCTCTTCCTGTCACTTTCTTGGTGTTCTTTGGCTTCCTTGAAGAAGTTGCTTTCAAGGAGGGCACAGCAGACTGACAAATGCCTCTGAGAATACTTAAAGTTGATTCTTAGAAAGTGGCTGGCAGTGAATAATGTGAATTCAGGGTTTAAAAACTGAGTAAGAAATGATTTGAATAAGCATTGGACTTTGAAGCAGGCTGAAGTGGTGGCCCCGTGAGGCAGCTGAGGCTGTCAGAGTTGGTAGCGTTGGGGTGAGTGGCAGTGCTCGGAGGTTGATGGAAGGAACTCAAGTCCCACAGTCTACTTGTGGACAAGGCTTTAATGGGAAAAAGGAGTGCAGGGCATGTTTTGAACATAATCTTCACCTGGAATGAGAAATACACTAATATTGTAAGAATAGCATTTTAAGTCATTACAGCTAGGAAAATACATATAAGGAATCACAGAAATACTTTAGTAACAAAAAAATAAAGAAACTGTGCCTAGACAGCGCAAGGCAGAATAGCAGCAAATACCACATAAAAGATAGTAGCAGTAAAGAGAAAGGACAGCAACTGAAATCTCCAGAAAGAAAGAAAGAATGGACAAGAAGTGTGCTGCATTTGAGTCACGAAATCAAATTTCGGAACCCTTCCTTCTCTGTCCCCAAACAGACTGCCACATTTTGCATTTCTGGACCACATGTTTGTAATTAGACATCAGTGCTTTGGTGGTGGTCTCTCCAAAACCTGGAGCTGAGGCAGTTTGCTGCTGTGTGGTATGGAAGCACGTGCCATGGCTGCTTCTGTGGTATTTTCTATTTAGTCTCCAGTCTGACCACTTCTGTGG
The DNA here is from genome assembly GCF_009769625.2 of Cygnus olor. Taxonomy (NCBI): domain Eukaryota; kingdom Metazoa; phylum Chordata; class Aves; order Anseriformes; family Anatidae; genus Cygnus; species Cygnus olor. The sequence goes on from NC_049181.1 coordinate 3,027,830, forward strand.
CATCTTGTATTCACCTGAAGAGCAGGAGGAATACTGCGACGAATGTTGAAGTCTCCTCTGACAAATGGCTTTTCATGAAAAGAACAGCTATAACTAACCAAGACAGGAAACCCAAGAGAAATTGGATTTAGGGTGTAATCTTTTAAACTCAAAACTGATGCCTGACAGTGCAGAGTAATGTGGTACCAGTAATGTCAGAATTTGAGCTGCTTGTGTACATTAGGCGATATTTAGTGGAATTAAATTACTTTTAGAAATCGGAAAGTTTTGATTACAGAGCTCCTTGACAAAAAGGGCATTTTCACTTAATTATGAGGAATATAAGTTGATTTAGTGCAAAATTAAAAGAGCATCTGAGAAATAAACCTCGCAATATGGTTAGTGAATCTAGCAGCTAATGACAAATGGTGACAGAAGCAGTCTTGGAAGGACCAGGAGTCACAGAATTGATAAAATTTTTCAGAAAAGAAGAATGGGGGGAATATCAAACTTGGCTTTCCCCGTTGCCATGTTCCCTTGGCTTTATGCTAATTTAAACATGTTTCAGGAGATGCTTAGTAAGAAATAGCCAAAGAGTATCGTGAAAGGTGTGCTCTTTATTTGTAGTGTGTGGATCTGTTTGTTCTGTTAGAATATTTGGTTACAATAGGTGCTCCTAGAGATAGAAATGCTTGTCCGATCGTACAGGTGAATATGGCAGTGAGCGTACAGCATTCAGTGAAGCCACTGAAGTACAGTCTGAATTCGTTGTTGCAGGACATCGATGGGATTGGCATAGCGGCTGGGTCCAGAATCACGTTTATAAGAAGATACCGAAGAAGAAACCGATAACGTTGAAACAAAGAAATGGTGTGTGGGGAGACATTTTGAAGTTGATACAAAGGTCTGTCGGGGCAGCAGAGCGTCTCCACGAGCAACATTCTGTTGTTGTATTAGGGGGAAATGAGGCAAATTACAATAAAAACTACATTTAGCCAAGAAAGAATTAGTGGCAAAATTGTCCAGATGGTTTATCTTAACCCTGACAGCAAAATATGTTAACCAGATTAGAAAATTAGACATCAGTGGTAGGGGAGGCACCACGCGCAGCAATACTTCTGTGGCTCGCAAAGCCCTCGTGGGAGAAACGTTTTCTTAAATGGCAGAGTTGGTGAGTCATTTGTTTTGAGATGGCCCAGACCCACGACCAGCACTGACCCTGTAGTATTAGTAATTAAATTATTACTGCATTAATGTGTTTGGACTAAACAACCCCAGCAATAGTCGTTCTCTGGGAAGGAATTGTTAGCTTTAATATAAACCTTTGTCCTGTGGGGGAGTGGTGAGAGGGGGAGCACTGCTACAGATGCTTGCGTTGTGCAATAAGCCAACATTAAAGATGAGAAAACTGAGCAGCCTTTGCAATGCTGATTCCTGTTTTAGAGGAAAAATCGTTTCATTAACTTTGAATCGCACAAAACGATATGCAGCATACAATTGGATAAACGTTGTCCTTTTGCTGTACTACGTGTTAAAGGTCTCGTAGCTTCGCAAAACTGACCCTACATTCTTCTGCCTGAGATCATGGGCGTTGAGTATCTGTGATACTGACCACAGTGGGACTCAGTTCTATATGAATTCCTTAGGCTGTAAATTAATGCCTACATTTCTTCTAACAATTTTGAAGACCTGCCAATTTAGCTCTAACTGAACTGAAATCAGAAGAGAAAGGAAAGAAAGTTCAGTTCGGCTTAACAAATATTTTTGTTCAGGTGACTTCTTTTATTTGGATTATATATAATGTTTACCATCTAGTTTTCTGTTCTTCTACACAGCAATATGAAACATCTTAAAAAGTTTTGAAACTTTTAATATTTCCTGCAGTTAGCTGTGTCTTCATTGAAACAGGGAAACACAATGCAGCTTTGCAGTAGTTGGTGGTTTTTTGTTGTTGCTTTTGTTTTTTTGAGCAGTTGCATGATTGAATTTCTTTAAATAAATAGTCAAATTTTAGTGGAGCAGCTGAATTCGATATATGTAACTTGAAAACAATTGCATGTGTAACTCATGCAAGTTTATAAAGTTTGTGTTTTAGTGTAATCACCTCTGAAAGTGAACGTACGATAGCTTTGAAACATCAAGCAGTGTAGTATTTCATGAGCAGTATTTATAGAGTAAGGCAAGACAGGCAAGCCTGCAAATTCTTCTGCAAATTTTTGTAGCAAAGAAGCAGCCCCCAAAAGAGCTGAAGTGATTTGGATCTATTTATAATTACAAACCTGTAGAGGCATCAGTGAAATCACTGAAAACACAAATGAATCGTAGAGGGGGAAAAATGGGAAGAAAGGTACATTAATAAGTAATGGAATAAGAATGCAAGGAATATATGTGAAGGTTAGGAAATCTCCTGACCTCACTTAGGATATTGTTTTTGTTCTGGTTACCATATTTTTAAAGATGTAACATTTGAAAAGGGGAATTTGATTGACCTTATGACTAAAGATAGGAACTCTGAAGAGAGGCTAAAATCATGAATTTCTATAACCTTTAAAGAGCAAAGGTTGAAAGGCATTTAATTGAAAAATATAAAATCTCCTGAATTATATATCAATATATAACTCTATTTCTTTTATATCAGAAATTATTATAAAAAGAGGACTATATGTCAGTTGAGCAAGTAACTGAGCAATTCTGTGTGCTTGCTTCTTTTGCCTTTCTCTATCAAGCACAAGGTCTAACAAGCACAAAACAAGCAGGTTCCCTGTTCACTTTTCCAGATCAGCACTGTTCTGGTAATTTTAGCAATGTAAAAATGTGTTGATGAACATGGGGGAAAAAATCTGAAATTATTCTCCAATATTCAGACGGTCTTACTGATTGTCACTGAGGAGTGTTGTGGGGGTTTTTCGGAGCGTGCCTTGGGTTATAGTCGTGTGGCCTTTTTGAAGTACGCACACCCACGCCATGGGGACAGACCACACCAGTGCCAGGGGACGTGGAGGTACTGGGAGAGCCTGCAGGATGTGGCTGGGACCAGTTCCTTCGGCAGAGGGGGTTCCCTGCCTGCTGAATAACTGGGTCCTGCAGCGTGCCTCTCAGCTCAGATGCCTCGCTCTGCACACCTCAGCTTTTGCCTGTGGAATTGTTACGAGGATGCCTGAGATTTTACTGCAGCTTCTGACATTTTGGCATGGCTGAGCAGCTTGGCTTTTACTTCATGCCTGAAAGTATTTGGGATTCGCAGTGTGCAGGGCGCGCTGCTCAACCCGCTGGGCTGGCTGGCATTGTACACGTGCTCTGTGACATCTCATTCTCCCCTTCTCCCAAAATCGGATTAAATGTCTAAAATTTTCTAGATTGTAACTTCAAATCAGAGAAGACTTATGGATATTTAGTCTTTTTAAAGAAAGACTTCTGTCAGTGTTAGGAACTGTTGGTCATGGTGCGTGCAGGTGTGCGCATGGAAATGACGTGTCCCATCTTCAGCAGGTTTCTCAGAGCATGAGCAGAGCACTTCAGTCAGGTAAACCGTCTGCAGTGTGCAGCCAGGGTCCGAGACTGGAACTTTTTAGCTTGGGTTTTGGCCCTTGCCTCTTCTGCTGCTTTTCTGATGGTACGCGTCTTGCTGCGTCTGACTGTTCAGATGGAATTTTCCTTCTGAAATAGCAGTGGCAAATGAGCCAGATCTGGCCAAAAGCTTTGCAGCGCTGTCTTAGCATAAAACTCATCTGGAATTACCAAAATATAGCATTCAATTTAAACTCATGTAAATAGGCTCTTAAAAAGAGATGATATGACTAGATGAGTCTTAAAATTACACTGTTCAAAAATATTTTGCCTAATTATATAATATTTTAGCTTTATTTAGTTACTGAAAATATGAACATAAAAAGACAGTCTGGTAAAATTCCAGATGCCTGATTTTTTAAAAACTAATATACTCAAGAAAATAAGATGCATTTATGGCCGCACGTTTGACATATAAAGGTCTAGCTTGAGATTTTGAACTTACTTAAAAAGCATACTTTGTGTTTTACCAAAAGAAACAATCTTTGTGGTAAAATGCACAGGTGCAGGTCAGTCTGCATCCATCTATGGCAGATCGTCCAACAACCATGTTTTAAAATGCGTAGTAAAAACAAGAAACTGGTAAAAGGGAGATAAAAAGCAGCAGTATCTCTTACCCTTTGGTTTGGCAGGCTTTGCTCAGCCAGTGACACCAAAAAACCCACCTGAACCTGCTTAAGTTTGCTGTCAGCTTTTAGAAATGAAATCAATTTTCTAGGAAATGAAGAGCTCTAGTAGGTCACTTGATACTTCCCTTTATCTTTGATTAATACCGTATCTTGTAGTCTTGATCCATTAGAGTTTTGCCACTGACATCACTGTTTAGAGATAATTTAAACATTTACGTTTACTTTGTGCAGCTTTTAAGTGCAGGCCTAATGCAATCTAGTGCTAAGCAGGTGCTTTCTTACACGTCTCTTTCAGTGTGCCAGCACGTTATTTAAGAGTCCTACGCCAAGAACGTTAGGATGTTTTTCTTGTTTTGTATTTGTAAACAACTGCCATTTTGAGAAAGCTATCTGGTCACTTGAGCTGCTGTATCGATTGCATCGTACTGTTGAATAGGATCCATGAGAATGGTGAAGGTCCCATTAGAAAATACATAGCTTGATTTATACTTGATGAGAGCTCCATTGATCACATTCACATACTGAAGCAATTATTGATGGAATCTATGATGAACAAGTCATTCTGGTAGTGATGAACATTGGCTTCTAGCAGACATTTGACACTGAACCATGAGATTCTTTGTTGTTACAGCACATCTGAGAAAATCATTAAGCTTTTTGAAGCCTTCGCAGGCTGGGTCTGCGAGTATTATTTGCATTAAGACTCATCAGATTCCTTTCAAGTCAATTTTGGCTTTCTTGTACGAGTACATAAACAACTTTTTGTTATCAGTAGCTGTGGCATATAACACCAATAGAAGCATAAATGTAGCTCACCTACTTAGCGGAATGTATGTGTATTTCCTTTGTGGGCAGTAGTGAAGTATCCTCAAGGAAAAGGAGAACCCATCCAAGCTGGTTAAAATGAAGGCAAATAGCAGCAATTCTCAACAGAAGTGTTGGAAATATTTGCAGTTCTAAATTCTTTTGGTTCCTGTATTGTTCTTGTGGAAAAGAAGGTTGAAAATCAGAAAAGAAACTCTTTCTAGAGTTGCTTGAGCCAGACTTAAGTAACTAGTAAGAATGTGTACTGCCACAATAAAGGAAGTTTTCATGTATTTTTCAGTGACAAAGCACTGCAAGTCAGAGGGTTTGGATTCTTAGAATGGAAGTAGGTTTGCAAGAACTGTAACAATTTTTAGAATTTGAAATGAAGAGAATTACCTGTTAAAATATGTAGGAAAGTCCGTAAACACCCTCCAGGACTGTGCAAACCACTGAAATGATTGTATAATGTTCTCGTAAGTGATACAGAGCTGCTTATAATTATTATATCCAGCCCATTTCATTTCACGGAGCATGGAAGGAAGAAGCTTATGCTTGGAGTATTTGCAAGTTTGTTACTTTTGTCTGTGGTCCAAACTATTACCATGCATACCTGGAGCTATGAAATCTGCTTCCAAGAGAAATAGGAAGAAGTTGTGACCACCCATAACCTATTTAAAGGTAAGACTAGTAAACTCAGCAATGCAGTAGCTAGAAACTTGTCCACCAGAGGAGTACATAGATACTTAAAGATCTGAATTGATTTGTGTAACAGCCTGAATAATGAATGTGGATTTTTATTTAGGTCCCCTGAGTGAACAGTGCTGTTCGATGGTGTTTCAATCACTGCAAACTCTTCCTTTTGGCCTTATTTATGATCTTTAAGTTATGTCTGTTAGATATAATTTCAGTCTCAGGAAGAATGGAAAAATGACATTATCTTAAGAATACAACACTTTTTGTTCTCTTCCGTGAAAGGCATTCATAATTGCTGTAGCACTCTATGAAGGAGAATAGCTTGCAGATTTACTACTGTTGTAGTATTTAGGTCTTCAGAGATATCCAACCCATTGTACTTTGGCCTGCAGGCTTACTGTCAATTCTCTTTTGCACTTGACTTTTTTTTTTTTTATTTTAAGTGGTGTTATACATAATGAAATAGATATATAAAAGTTAATACTCTTTCCAAGCAGAAATCTTTGCTATTTTGTTTGCAAAGTGCACTTAAAACTCTGTTACGCAGACAAACAGGATGGCGCTTCACGAGCTGGGTAGCTGACCTGCACAACTCCTTGCTGAAGGATGTTGAAGGGCAAGGACGTAGAGCAGAGGTGCACAGGGACTTAGCAGACAGCCCAACCACAGCGGCTCAGGGAGCTTTGGGGCAGGAATCATGCACATCATTGCCCAGGTCTTATCCTTCCCTAGGCACCCGGCTGTGCCTGGTGCTGGGGACAAAACGGAGGGTCTCGTGACCTGAATGTTTAAGGCTGTTTTAGTGTTCTTAGTCCTGTTCAGATGTTTTGTAATAGTATTCAGAGTTCAGATGTATGACTACACCTTCCATTCTATAACACTCAGCGCGGAGGGCTGATATCTTACACCTGTCACTCATTGTCCTGTTTATTCTGACTTCCAGCATAGACATGTATTTAATGTACGATTCAGGACCAGAAATTGGAAAGGCACAAAAGAGAGCTTAGCAGTCATAAAGACGGCAATTTACACCAGAAGTGGATGAGGTTAAAAAAAAAAGTTAAAAGGAGTTATTCAAACCCACCAGACTTTCCCATTACACCCAGTTGTGTTCAGCAGTGATTTCTGCTCAGCATCACTTTCATTAGATAACCACCAGGGAAGTACTACGTGTAGAAGAATCAAATAGATGGAACTGACTCACACTGGTACTCGCGCAGATGCATTTGTAGAATGTAGTCCCTGAATAATTCAGAAACACTGTACAGAAGAGAAACAGTTCAGTATCACAACGTGCTGAGGAAGTTATCATTTTGTATAGTATTATATTAAGCTTGGAATACTTCAAAGTTTAAAATATTTATCTGTTTTTCTATTTTCTGTCATTCTGGAACAGAAGTTCTTCGAAAAAAAAAAAGTGAAAATATTACTGAAGTGCAGAAGATGGAGAAAAGAAATTAAATGTCCATTTTTCCTTCTACTACCTCTAAAACGTGCTCCCAAATTTTGTTTAAATGAGAATGCAGTGAAATATTTTCTGCTTTTGAAAAATGTATTACTTCAACTTAAAAAAAAAGTGGAAAAAATGTCTAACCCTGAGTTCTAAAAATATTTAAGACTGCTGTTTGCATTGCGATACTTATAGTCAGTCAATTCAGAGAGAATCCAGGGACTGTGTGCTTTGAAACGCATAAAAATGGTATTTTGTATGCCTGCCATGATGGACACTGAATTCATCTATAATAGCGTTATCTTTGTTTTTGTTACAAGTTTCTGCTGCTGAAGACTCGAATCTGCCCCTTCCTCCCCCCAGATGTTTGGAATAACTGAAGTGCACATCTCTGGGGGAGCTGCTTTGGTGAAGTGCGGTATCGGAACGAAATGCGCTGCAGTCTGCGTGCGGGACTGCTGAGTGGCACAGGGAAACGGATCCCAGAGGGGTTTGGAGGAGGCATCGCTTCACGTGTGGTCACTTTGCATTGCAGTGAGCTAAAATACTCATGTTTTCTAGCAAGATAAAAGTTCTGGGTTTCTTTTTTTGTCATCTGAGTTAGTCCTCTGAGCACATAGCAGGTAGAGTGGTACTCTGTTCGAGTTTCCTACACCAAGTGGCGTGACTTAGGGTGGGGTGTTACTTGGCAAAACAAACTCAATTCCGCTTTCCTACATTTCTTTCAATTTTTTGTAGTGAGCATTGAATCAAACAAGTCTTACATAAGGATCTCTTCAAGCGTATGTGAAAAGGAAATAAATTTAGTAATGATGGCAGCATGACTGTAATAAAAGCAGTACGAAATTATTAGAAAATTGAGGAGTAAAAGTGGTGAATCTCCACGTTGTTTAAGGAAGGCTACATACAGAGGAAGAAGAAATCAAAAAGCAAGGTAAAAGGAATAGTGAGCTACTGGGTGGTGGTCTCAGGGTAACTGTACAGGGTGAAAAGGAATATCATTGGATTTAATGGGATTTGGACTTAGTTTGAAGCTTTTCAAAAAGTAGAAGGTCCTTAGAGTCCCATCAATTCCTAGGGAAATGTTCTTGGCGTAGAAGGGTGGATTTTGAATAACTCTTATGATGAGGGAGCACTCCTACCGCTAGGGGGTTAATGTCGCAAAGAATGAATCTTTAAATTCATTAAACCACTGGAAATAGAGATACTAAATACTAAAAAAGCAGGGTTCTGTTACCTTACATAGAATTGGGCAGGCGATGTAAAGAAATGCAGTCTTAGTAGGACTTGCTTGTTTTTCAGATGCTTCAAATTTATGTCTGTTCAGCAATGTAGTGTGCTTCAGGCACGTTGAAGCCTTTTAACACCTCTTAGACCTCTGTTGCAATACAGGGGAAGGAGGATGTTAGTGTGTGCTACCAGGATTGCATGTTAAAATGTCTGCCTTTCGAGTTACTTCTGCTGCCAGAGGAGGTAATATGCTTGAAGGACGTATTTTCGGAAAACACCTCATTACGCAGTTAAAGACAATGCTTGCTGTTGTTATTTTTTTGTTATTGGTATGTGCCAGATAGAAAACGTGCAGCGCGTAATGAACAGATGTGCTGCAAACAGAACAGAGGGGCCCTCCCGGCCAGTCTCTGCGTTGCAGGGGTGCCCCGGTGAGCTGGGAACCCTCCGCAGAGAAGTTACAGTGGCTCCCTGCTTCTGGGACCAGCTCGGCCCTGACACCTGGGTGCCATCGGGCGGCCCAAGGGCACCTCGGGCGGCTGCGTGCAGCGTGGTGCCCGTGGCCAAGGACAGCCGAAGCGTGCGTGAGCGGCCTTGGCCACAGCATCCACCCGTAGACGTCCGAGGGGCAGGGGAGCAGCGCGATGAGCAGCAGCCGTGGGAAGCTCAGCGTTAGTTTCGTGGCGTCTGAGGGGAGAGCTGCCTATGGAGAGCTGCTGCTCGGCAGTGTGTGGGCGGGTGTATGGTGTGGGGGGTGTTGTTTTTTTTTCTAAGACCGTTATCAGGTTGTTAGAGAAGGAACCATATCACAGCAGTGTTTGTCAAATTTTCCAAAACTAATCATTTTGATAGGGCATCGGTACATCAGTGTGAATCTTGTCAGTGAGAAGTGAGTGTTTTGCTTTGTCTTTTCCTGAAGGAATCTTTACCTGCTCCCCCTTCAGGTATTCATGCTTGTGCAGGGTGGGCGGTGGGGGATGACAACAGATTTGATTTGGGGGGAGAGATTTGGCGAATGAATCAAAAGCTTTCATGTGTTTTTCTATTTCAGCTTTATTTAGTAACAATTTTAATGATCATGTTTGGGAGTGCTTTGTTAATGGGTACAGAAAAAGTGCCATCGTCACATACATGGCTATCAAGTCTAAAAAGAGATTTCAAATATTTCTCATTCTAAATAGCCTCAGCAATGTTTTGGAAACTGAAATATGTAATGTCTAATATGTCTAATTCAACAGTGCGGCATTCTGCAAAGCAGGACGTTCTTTGCATGCTTAGCATTGACAGTTTCTTTTCTAGTTTCTGTGCCATGAGATAGGAGCATTGCTGACTGTCTGCCACACAAGCGCTCTCTTGCTGCCGTTTATTTTATTCTTTTTCCCAAATGGGAAGAGGACAGTTCATTGCTTCTAGATGCAGGACATCGCATTCCTAATTACTTATTTTTTTTTAAATTGCATTCCAGATGCTCACAGATGAGAGTTCTGTTATGTTATCAGGCGTATTTGTTAATAAGAAAGTAACTTAAGTAGTTAACATAACAGAAGTTGATTTGACCTGCTGATACACATTTATGCAGGATAAACAGTGTGTTATCTGAGATTTTATTTATAAGGATCTGCTCAAGTGATCCGAAATCCCCCCCTTGTTTGCCTGTCCTGCCCTAGACCTCAGCACGTAATCTCACTGTACTGCTGCCCTTCTGACATCTGATTGCCCTTTCCATCAGCATCCATCCAAAAGCATATTTGTCTAAAAAGGAAACAATTAAATTCCAATCTCATACAAAAAACCTTTACTTTTTAAAGAAAACATACTAAAGAAGCCACAAAGTCGTACGTGACAGGGAACCCTCACTAAATCAGAACCATAAGTCATTAGACCAAATTCAGCTCCTGCCAAAGTAGACACCAAGTCACTGATCCCTATATTTTGCCTGTTTGTGTTAGTAATATTATATGCACTTCATTTTTATTTGTTTTTCTATTAAATCCTGTAGTAAGAATACATTATAAATGTATATGACAAGTACCATTAATATGCACCATAAATAACAAGTATGATTTGTAAATTAATACTGAAATATTTCATCTATGGAATGATATACTGGTTATAACTAATTATATCAATGGGCTAAAATGACAGAAGTCTTCAAAGACATCAGAAGACACTGAGAGCATCTCTTGCTCTGTTCCGGTGTCGTAATGGACACGCTCAACTCACCAGAGCTTTCTGTCAGTTCAGCCTGTGGTTTCGGCTGTCAGCCCTTCTGTTCAACCCACATTTCAAGCCTTGGGAGCCCTATGGACTTTGTACCAAACGGGGTTACCAGATGACGTGGAATTCTGGACTGCTTTGAACCAACCGGTACCATCTCCTTCCCACTGCTTCCCCTTGCTCTCTCCGTGCCATCGGCTCCCAAGAGCAGAACTGCTGCTTTTTGTACGTGCACATCCTTTCCTGTCCGTAGATCTCCAAGCAGTCCCAGCTGGGAGACACCTTGTTTCCTTCACACCAGGCACTGTACTTTGATTTTGGCCTTAGTGACAGGATGTATGCTTCTGGATCTTAAGTTTGAGCACTGTATTGATCTGCAAACAACTTTTAAAAAGCTGCAAATAATTCATAATGTATAATCTGTGGTATAATTGAGTTACGCTCTTTTAGTGTAGGTTTGACAGGGAAGCAGTCTCTGTGTCTTATCTTCAAAGCCCTCCATGAATTTACAAAAGGGAGCTTTGTCACCGGTTCCACTGGAACTTGCTCCAAAAGCAGCCAGGTAAATGCACAACTTTGTGCTTTCAGTGAGATGCCAACCCCGCTCTGACAGTATGGCCATTCTGATAACGTCAGCAAAGAAGAAAGAGCCAAATTTGTACATCGTGCAAGTAGAGCGGAAAGCGGTGGAAAGAGATTATTTTTTAAACTTTAAGAAGAATGCAGGCTGAGTGGCCACTGATCAGGTTATGGACTTTGTCTTGTAGTCTTACCAAAACTAGTGAGTCTGCAGCGTAAAATCAGGAGTGAGCCTGGGGAAGGCTCTTTGGTCTTCCTGGCAATCCACTTTCTTAACAGTAGCGATTTAAAAGTAGGCATGGATAGATTTTACTCCTGTAGGATTTTTGGCAAAGACCTGTTTTTATCAGTGAACTTACGAACATAATTCCTACCTGAGAGAACTTGAAACAGTTCAGTTTTGTCATTAATTAAATTTCCCACAGCTCCTGTTTAAGATAGAAATGACTGAAGTGACATTTCAGAGTGTCTGATATGTCAGTGACATTTCCCTGGGTACCACTTCTGTGCCGGTGGAATTCCCAGAAATTATTGCAGCCCCAGTATGGATGTGGCTAGCTAAATCCCAGCCCAGCCTGGTTTTTGTTAGGCCTCCAAGTATATAGGCTTGAATGCTTGTGTATTTACAGTGTTTGAACAATTTATGCAATTTTTACCTGCTAACAAGACTTTCTCTGTTTAGTTAATTTTATGATACTTACAAGAGGTTAACTGGTACGTTTCCAAACCCGTGTAGGTAATAGACTTGAAAGCTATTATCTGCTGATTGTAGGATTGCAACTTTTAAACTTAGGTAGTTTATCCAGTTTAAGGCTAAAAAGCGTACTAACTAGGCTAAGCAAATAAGCGTTACTGAAGGGAGGCTGCCACTGTAACTGGTAGCTTCAGCAGCCTCAGCTTAACTGGCCATGCCACGCGATGCATCGTTTTGCCCTTCAGCAGTGTTCTTTTCAAAATGTATATAGATTGAGAAATGCCTGTGTGTTGTTAGGGTAAAAGAGATTCAGTTGCACGTTTGTCTGCTTGACAGTTAAAAATCACACAAAAAAAAGACTGTAAATGCTTTCCTATTTGATATTCAAAGCAAAAGCAAATTCAACTATGTGAATTAGACAAATTGGTCTTAACAATGAGGTTAATATTTTTTTCCCAGCTGCCTGACTGACAGTTTAATGGAGATTTTATTATGTTATGTTAAGGATGGCGTTGAAATATATATTTCTTTGTTTGCATCTGTCACTTACAGATTTAATTAATAATCTGCTAGTTTCATACAGGTTTTTTTTTTTTGTGCAGAATCAGTTCTTTTACTCCTTGCATATCTTTGACAGCTGAGTCCTTACTGGCAAAAGAAAGTTTGCAGTGTTCTGACTGACTAACTGTCCCTACAAATAGAAGCGCATTTTGCTAGTACCTTCTACAAAACAATACTAAAATATTGGTGTAGTACATAAGCCTTTTACCACCCTTGAAAACCCAGCTTGAACCTTGAGCTAGTCATTTACATGATATTTCCTTGGGATTACCTACATTCTTGTCCACTCTGACCTTGTAATTTTGCTCACAGTTGGAAATGTAATGCAGAGTGACTAAGATAATGTTGTTTACACAGACTTTAAGTGGAGTGACATTATAGTCAAGCAAGTGTCACATCACCCAAAGTGAAGGAAGACTTAATTACCATAATCCTGTGAATACTAAAATTCCTTAGCCATGTGTAGCATAATAATGTAATGTTCTGCATGTTACATTTAATAATGTGAAGGTACTATATTAACTCTCAGGGATCTTTTAGTTATTTTCAGCGGAAAACCAACAGATTTGGTTTGGGTCAGGAGAAATTCTGTGTCGATGTAGATCCTTGATGCATAATGTTGCTAACAGTATACCATCTTCTTTTAAAAGTACAGTTTGACAGGCAAAAACCTAAAGTGACTGGACTGGCATCTCCGTGAACTCTAATGGATGTTCTGGACCAAGGGTTTCTTCAGGTGATGAAAGCTAAAGTCCATGAAATAAGAGGAACGGTAGGGATGAGATGGTAATTAAAACATACAGTGTCACGGCAAACATACAGAAGTGTTAAATACTGCAGGACTTGAACAACTTTTTCTTTAAATAGTCAAGCGATCCTACCTGTTTGCCAATACTCATTGCACCAGCCTTATGTGTTCAACCAGAATAAGAAGCAAGATCTTGAATGTGTATGTAATCACAGTAGGCAAATCATGAGCACTGATCATAATTATTTTCTGAAAATAGAATGATCTTTCTTAGTATAGGTGGTTTTTATTTCAGTAGCACTTAGTAGTGCACAGTCTACTGCATGCCTTAAACACATTTGACCTAAGTATCACACAACTTAGCAGCTGAAAGAGTTCAGTTTAGGCAGAACCCAAGTACAGTCAGTAGCTATTTGCCTTTTACTACTTGGGAGTCCAGATTGTTCTCCAGCACCTGCCAGGCCACAGCCTTGTTGCCTGGGCTGTACGGTTTTATGGTCAATGGCCAACAATAATAGATAGACAATAATAGATGGATTCAAGAGCACAGATGAATAATTCGGTTTATTTTAGTATTGTTTGAAAGTTAAGTTTTGAATTAGCATTTTAATGAGACTAGCAGATAGAATGGTCAGTTCTGTGGGAGATTACGTTCACTCACATAGGAACTGCTTTTTTGATAACTATTATTGTGTAGTTCAATTCTGCTTAATGTCTACAGTTTGATTTTTGGAGGACTGGAGAACAATGTAAGTATACAACAAACTATGAAAAAGTTGGACATGAAAAGCTAGCATGGACTGCTAGTGTATGATTGTGTACAAACAAGCAGCAGCACTGGAGTAAGGAGTCTAGAGTTCATGTTGGCTTGCACTGACATGAATGCTTGTGCTCTGACTTTCTCTTTACCATCACTTGTGTGTCACCTTCATGCAATTGCCTTTGTTGGAATTGGCTTTATTTGTAGAGAGGGGTTGGGCGAGGAGACTGTCCGTAAAGGTCTTTAGAAGTGGGTGTTAACATTAAGGATGCTCTGCAGAAAGAGGGTGCAACCTATCATTGAATGGGCTAAATAAAAGTTTTGCTGTATTACAGCAGTCAGAGAAGGATGTTCCTTAAAAGAGAAGTGTTTCCTCAGGAATTAAGAGCCTAGAGGGAAGGTAGGCCAATACTCTACTGTAGTCTCCTGCATCTGTCCACGAGGGCGTCTGTTTCTGAAGCAGCAGCACGTTGTGCTTGCTCCTTACTGACGCCCAGCCTGTCCTTCTTCTAAGCTGGCATGTGCTGTCCCTTCAGTTTTATGCCCCTAATTGCTGTTTCTCCTGTTTCTCAGATTATGTTCGTAAAATTCAGTTGTGCTTAATGCTCTCTTTAGTATCCACTTCAGGTGCTAGGAGCTAAATAATAGAAGACCAAACAAATGCAAATCACAGAGAATGTAGATTATACGTGAAAAAAAGTTCTGTTGTTGCTGATTTTTTTAAACAAATTTCTATTAGCAGGCATTGCCTTGGCTGTGTTATGGACTCATTTATGCATACATGTACTCCTCCTGTCCCCCCCCCTCCACTGGCTCTTTTGTTAGAATATGATTTGTGGAACGGGACTATATGAAACACGACTAAACACTGTGGAAGGCAGAAGCAGAGTTTCATTAAAAACCACCTTGGCGTAAACTTCTATTCCAGCCCGTGCGCTGTTCAGCGAGTGTTCCTGATCGACGGCTGCTTGTTCGCAGATTAGTTTTCATGGCTTCGAGCTGACCATATTTCCCTTTGAAATAAGGGCACTGGAGCTTTAACCTTGACACTGCGGTAATGCAGAAATCCTGCTGCACAGCCACCGAGCTGGTGCGGGAAGGCTCGCAGCACCTGTGAGCACAGGCTGTTGGACTGGATTGGGGGCCCCTGGAGTGCAGAGGCTGCAGCTGCCGGGCTGAGCAGCAGTTGGAAGCGCTTCGTCGCTCCCTCTTGTGAAGTCCCCTGAGAGCCACTAAAGGGTTTTAACTTTCTTTGGATGTATAATTTTTGTTGATTAACAGGAGTTCTGGGAAGGAGCCCTTTTGTAAAACTGATGACAGGGAGGAGCTGCCTGGGGCAGAGGCTGTCAAATGATCTCCTTTGTGACTCTGATAGTACAAATATTACCAAGGAACCAAAAATCCCTTCCCTCTCCCTGAGCTCCCCAGGGGCGGCAGTGTTCAAACACAAAACCGTTCGTATTACTAGAGAGGAATCTTACAGGTCGTGCCTTTTTTTGCCATTTCAAACGACAGAGGGTCTTGGAGTATGCACACTTATAATATTATTTGGAGCAGAAACATCAGAGAATATTCCCAATATTAGAATGTCAAATCTCCGATCTCATAATTACTGTCTTAAGTAGGCTCTGTTTCATAAATGTTAGAATAATAACTGAAAGCATTTTGGGTGCAACAAGTTTGGCTTCCCTTGTAAAGACTTCATTTTCTGTCCTGTATTGTTTTAGATTGCAGAGAGCGGAAAAGGTTTTTTTCAGGACATCTGCAGGTGCTTGTCAGGAAGATCTGAGTGAGTGGACAGGGTGGTGGTGCTTGGGATTTTGTAAATACTGTGTTGAAGCTCATGCGCATGCACTAAAAGTATGCACACATGGATGCGTACACGTATAGATGTGTGTATGTATAGTTAAAGTTCAGTAGAAGGAAAATGATCAGATGTTATCCAAATTTTGCTTCAGAAGCTTGACTGGAAGTGCAGTGTCAAAGGCTTGGTGAGTGTCATCATTTACACCCATTTTGCAGGGGCAAGGCACAGTATTTTGTCTTTGTGTCAGACAGTACAATATGAATTGTTATGCTATAGAACTGCATCAGATTTTCCATCATTTCCTTTCTATTCCCATTAAAAATAAATCCCAGTCACTTAAAAAGCAACGTTTTTGAAAAAAGGGGGACATCCCTATGGGATGTGTATCGATTGTTGTGGGGCCTGCCTGTGGGGTGTGTGGGGCCTGCACGCGGGGCCTGTGGGGCCTGCACGGGGCCTGCGCACGGCAGTCAGGGTTCGCAGCCTTGAAAATTCCTGCAACTGCAAAACTAATTAGTGAAATTAAGTTGAAAATGCTGTAAACAAGTGAAGTTATTATTCATTCTGCACGGCACTACAAATGTGGGAGGACATGTTAAATGATAAATTAGGCATGAACTGCTTTAATCTGTAAGCTGAACATGCTAGCGAAGGGCCTGCATTTGTAATTAGTATTTCGGGCCACAGGAGAGTGGTGCCTCTTTTAAAACAGTGACAGGGAATTGATCAGTTTAGGTTGCCATGGCAACCAGGAGCCCTCCATTGCTTTTGCCGCCATTCTCCTATTATGCCGTCCCCGTGTTTAGAAATATATTTATGAACTGTAAAGATAAACTACTCAATAATGCAAAAGAGGCTACGATGCTCAAATGCCAAAGTGACGGGGGCCAAGTGAATGCCTGACTACCCGATAACAAGCTTAAGTGTTCTATGGTTGTCATGACATTTCTTTTACAAAGCAAATGATGTCTGCAGAAAAAATCTTAAAATTAGCCGAAAATGCAAATCTCTTTATGAGGCTGTCACCTCCATAATAACAGACAATAATTGATGATTTATGAGATGCCACCATAGCAACCAACTCCTTCGGCACCCCTTGGCTTCTCTTATACAATAGACTTAGGCTCCTGTGAAAAAGTTTCCAACGTGAAGCTCAGGAGGTCTGTTAGCTTCCTACTCCATTTGGTCGTATTAAATGAATTTCACAAACATTGCAGAGATTTTTGCAGTCAGCGTACGGATTAAATGGTTGAAGTATCTTTTGTAAAAGCTATGTAAATCATAGTTGAAATAGGGTGGTTTTGATAAAAACCTTTTAAAGAAACTGTGTAATTTTTATTCACTTCAAGTTGGATTGGAAGCTGTGACACAAATCTGGGCTGTTTAGCTGGCTTTTCAGAGTCCTTTGTGTAATACTTAGATTGAAAAATATTGCTTACATAAATCAACCCATTTTTTGCATATTGGTATCTAAGTTAAACTGAATATCATAGAATAAATGATGTTTCATTGGCTTGTAATTTCAGTGACTACAAAAAAACTTTTATTTATGGTCATGTATATTTAGGTGCCTCATGGTTCAGTGTATCTGTGTCCTTCATGAGAAACTAATGCTTCTTAAAAAAAGCTTCAAGTCTTTCAGATTACTTGCTTTTCTAACTGATACGGCTCTACTCACAAAGTCAAGTTCAGGAGAATTGGGATGTGTGGTCTTCTTGGTTGAAGGCCATGTAGTACTAGGTGGTGTCAAATTAATTTTTATCATTTGTTTCACGTTCATAGTATTTGCTCTTTTGCAGGGGAGTATAAGGCACAAAAACCCTCATGCTAAAGTTCTGCTAAATTTCATACTTAAAAAGCTCAATTTAGTGTTAAGGGAGGAAAAACTGTTTTTTTTCTTTTTGTAGTTGTTATAATTCCTTCCCCTCCCCTTTCATTATTAAATGGAGATTCCAAATATACCCTTTTTATTTCAGTCAATTTTTTAAAACACTGTAGTAGGAAAAAATCCACTGATTAGAAAAAAGGTTCTCGAACTGTTATGTTAAATTTCATCCTATATCCTGAGATTCTTACTCAGACAACAATTCCAAAAAAAGTAATAGGAACTTGTTTGAATTAAGAGTTCATGATCTTTCCCATTCCTTTTTTACTTAGTCAAATATGACAATTAGAGCTGTCAGTTCCAGAACGAGATTTCTGGTAGAATGTTATCTTTGTCACCTTGCCTGGTATATAGAGAAAAAAGAATAAATAGATGGAAACCCATTATGTTGTTCCTGGTTACATCTAAGCATTGTGAACTTACCTGTTCACATTTTGATGTATTTTTCCAGTGTTTAGTGTAACTTGTTTCTTGTCATAGAACTTCTTATGAAATAGTTTTCATAGGAGTCTTTTAATTTTATTATTATGTATGAGAAAAAAAAATGGTGATTTCAAGATAAAACAAGTTTTTTTTTTTTTTAATGGCTGTCTTCCTTGCAGCCTTACTTTTTGCTTCAGAAGAACTTGCTCCAGTCCTTTCTCTGCCTTGCTCCAAAACAAACAGAAAAATCCCAGTCACCACCCCATAACATCCACCTTTTTGTGAATAACCAGGTTTGAATACTGTAATGAAAATACGAAGAGTAAGAAGGCAAGTAATAAATGCTGTTGTTTGCTGAGCACAGTACAAAATGGTTATAATTTCTGTTGCTGGATCCTTTACAATAAACATAAGACCTCTTTTATTTTATATGTTCTTTTCCTTTTTTCGGTATTGATGTACTTTCAACATTGTTGGTATCTTTTGTGTTCCTCTGAGTCTGGATGCTGTGCTGAAGGTGTTCTCATTAGCATTTTACAAGCTGTGTGTGTGTAACAAGTGTAGAAATTGCAGCAAAATTTTTTGCTGTGTATTGACCTGAAGTCCATTTGAAGTTGATAAATACCAGCTGTTCAAACAGAAAATTAAACAAAAGCAACTCAAAACTTACTCTGAAGTAAACAGGTGAACAGTATGTAAGACAAAGCAGTTCCCAAAGGCATTTTTAGTACATGGTCATTATTTAACTCCTGACTGAAAATAAACAATGCTGACAGTGTGTGTGTTGGGGGGCTATGATGTATGAACACTGTCAGTACTGTAGGCTGATAACCTATAGCTTGACATCCTTATCTATAAACTTTGACAGATACATCAGTTTGTTATTGTCTCTTTATTAACTTGCTTCTATGATAGCAAAAGATAATCTTTCTCAAAGTCTAACAGAGCTAATACTTTACTACATAAAACATTTGGAAAAGTGTCAACAAATCGTTTTCCCCCTCCAAAGGAAAATCCTTTACAGTTCATTACATATTGAGACAATATTTCACAATATGGAATGGAGTTGTTTGCATATCAGCAGCAGACAATAAACTGTTTTGCTACATTAATTTATTTCTGCCAGACACATCTCAGCAGCCTATCTTAAAAAAAATAAAAAATAAAATAATATATTGCTAGGAAATGTAGTTGTGGCTCCTCAAACTGAACACTTGCTTGAAAAATTAATATTTTGGTCTTGTGATTTTTAATTGGAAAATAACAGCTGTTCCTAGTTGGAACTGTCTATTTTGTCTTCTGGTGGTTTACAACAGAGCTGTAATAAAAATTTCACAAGCCTTCTCGCTCACTCCATCCCACCCCTGCTATCCTGCTGATGCCATGGGGGTGAGTGAAGGGACAGAGCTTGAGCTGAGGCAGCATCAGAGAACGTACAAAAACAGTTCTGACTTTTTTTTAACGTCTCCTGATTTTACTTTAAAATGTTGGTATGAATTATACTACCAAATGAGCATTTTTTCATGTTCTCTGTAATATTTTTTTTAATATTTGAATCTGAAACTTTATCCAACATCTGTTGCATCTTATCTTGCCAGACTTCTTCCTTTTAGCTCCTTGCCCCATCTATCTTATGCTTACTGGCACATTTTACTTTGAAGACTGTATAGCTATGTGTGTTTTTCAATGAAGGAGTTATGAAATGATCCTTTACGTGCTCAGACATTCACTTACTTTGTAGTGCATTCTGTGTACTTCACCGGGACTGTGCTCCTTTGGGCTGGCGATGATGGGCTGTGACATGACAGCAGGACTCCAGTTGCATAAAGCAACCTGCATTCTGGACTCGCATAATTTTGGGGTGCTGGTGTTGTCTCAGTGGTGTTCTTTAAACATTAACTGCGTGTATGTGTAATTACGTAGGGTTTTTAGAAATGTAAACAAAATCCACAGAACTTCTGCCATCTGCAGCCAGTGTCACCCTTACGGGTCATAGAGCTACTGGACTGCCCAGACCTCTACCATGTGGACTGATGGAGTAACTGTAGCCAGAGCATGATGCAGTCTCCTCTAGGAGCCAGAATTGAATCAAGGTGTGCACCTTTGGCAGTGCTTTTCATTGATAATGGCTGCAGCGGAAATACGAAGCTGCACTTGTCTTCAGAGAGTACTTGAGCAAGTACTCAAGTTGGTTCAATGAGGTCTTACATTTTGCATTCATATAATTTTGATAAGAGATACAGCAACCAAGCCTGCCCAGGGTAAATTTCTGGAATATACAAATATTTATTGCTTGGTCTTGTTATAATAGTAACATTGTATAGTATACCATTATTACTTCACAAGTGAAATAACTTGTATTCCAAGTCAAAGACTAAGCTCTATGGATAAGAAAATATTAGCTATTATAAATGTCCCTGTTTTTTAAAAGAATTCATAGATACATCCTGAGATTTTTGGAGAAGATGCAGAATTAACTCAATTTTTAGGAAAATATATGTGACATCAGAGAAAAATCTTTCAACATAACACTTTGTCTCTCATCTGTTTGTTATTTAAATAAAACTTATGTTTCTATTTTAGCCAAGTGTAAGTTTAGTGTGGCCTGAAAATGTAAATCATTAGTTAAGAGAAGCTCCTTGTGTCAGTGGCTGTAATGAAACACGACACAAACTTCTAATTCCATTTAAAACAAGTAGAATTATGTGGTATGGTAGTAACTGAGCAAAAAGGGGGTAAGGAGGAGTTTTTTTAAATATCGTCATTGATATTGACATTACTGCGCATTGGAATCAGCAGAACTTTTTTGGTGTTTTCTGACAAAGACTCTTACTCCACATATATCTACTGCTGCATCAGTTCTTTCGCAGCTGCATTGCAGACATGCTGCCACACAATTTTTGGTATACCCTTGATGACTTTTACTACTTTATCACAGTGTCAGCTGCATGACAGCAGCAGTGTTCCTGGATCAATATTATATTATGTCATTTTGGGCTGTGAAAGAGAGCTGTATAAAACTTCCAGATTTGTTTCTCTGGAAATGCAGAGCTGATACTACAAACAGCCAGATAATAATCTGCAGTAGAAGTACTGAATGAAAATGAAAAAGGGTGGATGAGAGATTTGTGTATAAGAAAATAAGAACATTGAGTCTTTGAGAAGCAAGGTAGGAAAAGGTAGTACTGCTTTTACATTTTCGATTATATCATAGCATCTAGAGATTTTTAGCACAATGTAGATAAGGTTGTCATACCTCTGAATCCACTGGATTTTGCTACATTTCCAGGTAGAGTTAGACTTTGCCCAGTTTGTTACTAGTGCAAGAAACAGGGTAATTGGACCAGCCCACATCAGTTAGTGGAACTCTCCTGACAGTATCATTTAGGAACTACTTGTTTGTTCTGCTGTTTTCTTCCTCATCCAATTTCTTCTTAACAAGTGCAAGTGGTAATATGAGAGGTGACTAAATGTGTTCACTAGAACACACCTCTTGAAAAAGTTGATGTGCATGTTTACATACTAACTTGCTAATATGGTCACAAAGATTTTAAATTGGAATTAGAGGGGGATAGGAAAAACTTCGAGGTTAATACAGATAGCTACAACTAGTCGAGCATTTACAAAACCAGAAGTATGAAGTGGTTGTTCATGTGTTTAAAGCTGGTACAAGATACAGGCTGATGGATTGCTTCCAGATCACCTTAAAGGTGTATTCTAATCCAAGAAACAGGGAAGTAAATAAGAAAAAAAATCTTGATATATGATCATGATTTATAGCTGTTATTAAAGAGAGTTAATCAGATAATTCACACAGCTAGATTATTACTGTGAAGGATATTGCTTGTTCAGGAAGCAAAAGCAACTAAAAAGGAGAGATGTTGCCTTTCAAAACATGGCATGCACTTGCTCAGGGGTGCAGCCTGTACAGGGAGATAGCACTGGATATGATGGCAGCCAGCTCGTGAAGGCCACTGAGGCAGGAGGGATCCATGTGGGTGGAGCTTTGTGTTACCATGTAGACTCACGGGAAGCACAGGACTTTGTGCTAATAGGAATTTTTCCCAATCCAGACATACAACCAGTATGGTCTGGAATGCTTGAAGCTTTTTTGTGTATTGGATAGAGAAAGCAGCTTTAAAGGAGAAGTTCTAAACTTGGGTCTAATCCAGAAAGAAAAACTATTTAAGAATGTCCAAGTTTAATGTAAGTGGAGTGAGAGAGGCTATGAAATGATAGTGTTTACAAGCCATCTGACAAGAAGCAAAAACAATAATATATAAAGAAAGTAGTGCTTTAAAAGAAAACATGCTGATGTATTCAGATTGGGAAGTAAGAACTCCACAGTAGTGGAAGGGCAAAATTTTCAAGAAACCTTTCAGTTGTTTTAGTTTAAAATAAATAAATAAATACAAAGAGGGCATAAATACAAACAATTCAATCACAGATGAAAGGTAGCAACTGTAGGAAGAGGTCAGGTTTGCTGAATTAGCAATCTTGCCATGATGATTATGAGAAGCACCTTTCCAACTAGGGGGAGCAGTGAAGGCAGTTCGGTTAATCTAAACATTATAGAATAAGCATGTGGGGACAGTGTCAGAAAGGCCGAAGAAAAAAATGAGATGCAATTGGCAGATGCTTTCCAGAGTAACAGGAAATTGGTCTACACGTCCACCTTGGGCAGAGCAAAGAAAGGGTTGATGCCCTGCAATGCATGCAAAGGGAAAGGTTGCAACAGGTGGACAGGGAACTTATTTAGATTAGATGTTTTGAAATCAGCTGGGTCTGAGGACCTTGGTTTTAAAGTAGTTAAATAATGGTGGATGAGATGTCTGTGTGATTAATGGCTAATTTTGAAAAGTCATGGGGGGATGAGTGAGGTATCAGAAGACTGGAAAGGAGGAAAGAGGTGAAATTGCTTGGAAATTGTAGACCAGTTGACTTCAGATCAACTAGAAAAATACTGTGACTAATAAATAAACTGTAAGTGCTCAGAAGATAACAGACAACATGGATTTGTCAAGAGCAAGTTATGTCAAACTAATCCGATTTCCTTATATAACAGAATAACAGTCCATACAGGACAAAGGTGGAGCAGTAGATGTCACGTGTCTTCATGTTAGGAAGATTTCTGGTCGTGTCTTAGGTACCATTATCATAAACCAATGAGAAGAACATGGTCTAGATTAAACTAATACGGATAGATGCAAAACTGCTTTGAAAATTGTATTTGGAGAGTATTTATCAGTTCTTTTCAAAATCAAAAGCAAGAGAAAAATTGGGAACACAGCAGGTTGAAACTGTAGTATTAATGTTATTATTTCATTATTTTCTGTTCCTTTACTCTCTGTAACAAAGAGGATATGATACTCTTTCATCACAGTTTATCTCCTTATGGCCATTTTAACTCTGGTTGTCAGAATGGGGATTCATTCCTCTTGCCCTAAGGATGTGGGTTTCTCATGATTTCTCAAACTGTTCTTGGATTTGCTTTTACCAGTGAGAGGGTTGAGAAAAGAGATGCACACACACACTGCCTTCTTCCTGACACTTCAGGCTTCACCATGCAGTACAAGGCAAGTTCAGGCTTTTTGTGTTAAAGAGAATCTCAGGAAAACCAGCAGTGTTTGTTCTTTCTGGAAGTTCTATTCAGAGAATACAGCTCAATCAAATTGCTAAAACAATGCATCCTTTAAGACCCTTTTAAAAAAAATTCTCTTGACTAATTGTGTTGCAAAATACTCGAGAGGGGTCACTCCACTTAATAGAGATTTTTAATAACATAAAAAGACAATTTATTCTTGCCTTAATATGACAAGTTTTTATCTCTAGGGAGGACTGGGTATAGATTGAAGTTTAAGGGACTCTTTCTTTGCTAGGTCAATTTTCATGAAAGCAACTGGGATGAGGAGGAATTTATCCCTATGAGTTTGATCCAGACGCACGTCAGTCGTAAAACCTGGGGAGACATCAGGTGTGCTTCCCTACTGGTGTGTCAGGAATGTTGCGTGCGGCTGCCTAACAGTAATTAATTCTAATTATTTGCATTCTAAAATTATGAATTCTAGCAGCCAAGTTACATTTTTCTGTATATGCCAAGTGTTACATTTCATAAATATTATTATTAGGACATAAATGAATATGAATCTGCAGTATGAAGGAGAGAGTAGTGGCAATAGTGGTTAAGACAGGATAGCATGCTGGGTTTATATCCAAAAAATTACTGTTCGCAGAGATGTGATAAAAGCGTGTTGGCTTTGGAAAAGGAAAGCTACTTAAATTAGAGCTCCTGGGTAAAATGTCTGGGCTTTTGCTTCTCATGGGCAATTGCTACCAGTTACTGCAGGATTAAGTTGTGACCTAAGGATTAGAATGCATGCACAGAATTTGGGGTAAGTTTTGGACATTTATTTCCTGTCTTATTTTCCTCCCAATTGTAGTTAATATTTTTAGCTTATATTGTGCTGCCCTGCCCAGGACAGTATCTTAGACTATTTCATTTTTTTTACACTAATTACATCCTGTGTTTAACGTATAGTCTGTAGAAAATGTAAAAAGAGGAGATACTCTTTTTCAATTTTGCCATCTTATTCCAATGGCAGTTGCAAAGGGATGGTGCTTGTTAACAAAAGAAAGGGTCTGATTTTAAGGGCTGCAAATCAATCTGTAGGATGGGATTTGAATCACTGTCAGTGGAAGGAAAGTGTGTTTATAATAACTATAATCCCACGTGTTCATAATTGGCATAATTAGAGGCTATATGCACAATTTCCCTGTAGAGAAGAAAGATAATGATTTGGAAACCTTGTTTGTTAGGGGTTTTTGTTGTTGTTATTGTTTTTTAATATACTTTTATTAAAAAGGAAAAGGAAATCTGGTATGTGCAGCAGCTTCTACTTTTACTCATGTGGGAACTTCAGATAAAATAGTGGCTTCCTTTACATGATTTGTACATTATTACAAATCATCATGTTGCAGTCTGTTTCACAAAGGCTTGTTGGAAATCGTGATGTTTTGTCAGGATATATTTGGATAGCTTCTTGATACATATCCCAGAAATGAAGTTGGTGTGTGCTAGAAACTTGCACGCTTTTTTAATTTTGCCCAGAATACATATTCTAGATCTAATTTTCTGTAGAGTTGTGTGCTTTCGCCAAAAGCTTCCAAATCTAAGAGAACATTAATTCCTCTATATCTAGAAAAAGAAAACCAGTACTTTCTGAAAAGCACACACTTGAGGAATAACATGTATTTTATGCATTCTGAAGAGATAAATCTCAACTCCTGCTGCTCAGTCCTATGAGAATTTTAATTGTCTAGATTTTTATATGTTGCTGCTGAAAACGCTAAAAGAAAATCATGCCGTCCTGTTGTTAAAATGTCGGTTACGGGCTTTTGTATGAAATGCCCGTTCTGTAGGCCACAGGTTATAGTGAGACCAGTAATAGGTAGCAGGCAGGCAGTGAAATGTTTCTGATATTCTCCAAATTCTTTTTGCAATGGTCAACTTTAGTAGAAGGTGATTCAGTAGGAACCGTAAACATTTCAATTTGCTCTCTCCAAATGGTAGTTTCTGTAATAAAAAGTGAATTTTAATGACGAGGGGAAACTCATTTGAAACAAAGAAAGCCGTCTGTTAGTTTTATTTTGATTGACAAGCGTGCCAGGGATAAACTGTTGGCTGACACTAGAACATGCCTCATCAGAGCAGTCTACAATGTCCCCAAAGTCAGCTGAAACGTTAAATAACATAGAGCATCAGGATCTTGGAACAGTTTGAGCGACAGGAAACAAACTGTTTTTTGTTTTTCATTTGGTTTGTTTGTAGGTACAAAAAGGAATCTGGTGAGTGTTTACATCTTCCCATGACATTTTGCACTAATACTGTTGCAAACAGATTACAGAGTGGAATATTAAATGAATACCACAAAAGGAACTCCTGGTTTTCAGTTTCCCCTAGTGCTGAATGACAGTAATCCTCTCTGACAAAAGAGGGTTATTGCCATTAGTTAATCCTGTTATGTAGTTCCCTCAACAGTCTGTAACACACGTTGATAAAGACTGGGAAAATCCAAAATGTCAAATTAAGAGACCACTCTGATCATCTTGACCGTAAGGGCATAGCAGTAACACATCAGCAGAGTATTTAACTTCTGGATCTAAACCGAAACGATGTTTTGGGGCTGAAAGATGCGCGCTGTTGTCGGAATTCCCCTCTGGCTGCTGTTTGCCTGCGGAAGGGATGACTTCAGCCACCTCCTGTGCACGCGCTGTGAGTGCGGGAGAGCTCTCGCGCATCAGGCTGGGAAGTTTGTTTCAGAGGCAGAGCCTCGACTCGCACTGCTGCCCTCCGCTTGCAGCTAGGACTCCAGAGCCAGCTGAGTACCCGTACTGTTAATCATCTTTGTTACCATCATGAGGAGGAGGCGGCAGCTGCTTTTTTGAGCTAATACTGTCTGCCGCTTTGCAGCAGTACTTCCCAATAGAGTCACGTCACTTGAGGATGGTTTAAAGCATATCCACAGCGTCTGCTAAAATGGAGATAGAAGTTTTAGTTCCATCTGGTGAAGTTGAGGATGTTCCTGCACTTGTATTGTGACTTTGCTGCGCTTCTTTAAAATTTGAGTGATTCGAGTGCTTTCCCTCTTTCAGAGCCTGTGATGATTTTTTTTTTAACTCTTGCAAATCTGAGTGAAACACCAGCAAGAGAGTATGAACTCATTGTCAATGCAGGAGACACTCATTTCTCTTTATCTGCCTATGTATTTCAGTGCTTTTCTATGAGAAAATACTTATGGGAACGTGGCAGGACAATCAAAAGCACTGGGCTCTCTTCTTATCTTTTCATATTCTTAACCATAGTTCTTCTTTGATAGCTAATATTTTTCTACTTAATCTTCAATAGGCACAAGTTTGGCTTAACTAATTTTCACAGAAAAATTATTAAATTCTTATGCAGGATAGAATTTAATCCGAATGGTTGCTTACTGTGCTAGATACCTAATCTAAACATTTATTTTCACAATATTTGTAAACATTTGGAATGATCATTTCAAAATGGAATGTGTCTTTGGATGCCAGGTGTTTGGAATAATTCAGTTAGGATCTCTTCGGGATACCCAGTAGGAATGGTTTCACAGCGCTGGTCTTTTTTCTTTTTTTTCTTTCTTTTTTTGTTCGTTTTCTGAAGAGCACATGATGTGGTGAAAGGGAGGCAATTCTGTTGTAACAATCTAATCTATCAAACACAAGCCGATTTTTTTTCAGAATACAGGAATTACTTTAATCACTCTGTTTTTTCTTTAAATAAGCCTACACTGAAAATCTGTAGCTCAATGCTGCTGCTTGGAAAATGGCTAGCCATTTATTTCTAGTCATAACAATTGAAATCCAATATTTATTCATTTACCACTCAGTAATATATTTGACAGATGTGTTGAATAACTGAGTAAATTGCTGCCTTTAAACTCCTAGCCATTTTTTTAAGTTCACAATACCTAGAAACACCACTGATAATGTAGTAGCTGTAATATCTACAAATGAATGTTGTTGATATGCGACTTATTACTGTGATTATTGCTGCAGGTTAGGATTTTTTTTTTTAAAACACTGATTCAAATTCACCCTGAATAAGCTGTTACTGTGAGTAAAATCAGTTCAGTAAATGATGGGGAAGTCAGATCCCTAGTGTTCCCCTTACAAAGAGAGTTGGTTTGGGTGGTTTGTACCCGTCAGAGGTGTTAGCTGTGATTGATGTAAGTAGGCATCTCACAGCTCGTTCTCTGTATAAAGCTCTGAACACACATGGAGCATCTTTTGCTTGTTTCTTTTTTAAAAAGTAATTAATGAAGTCAAACATCAAGGTGCTGGTCCCCATAACGACTGCAGAGAGAAAATCGGAGTGTTCGTCTGAGGACCCTGCCGGTGATGCAAGAAGCTGACACGCAGCCTGCGAATCGGGTCCATCACCCAGCTTCAGGGGGTGATGGTGGGTCTGGTGGAGGGCGTAACGGACTGAAGACACACAGCAGCAGAGGATGTTTGGTCACAATGAGGTCAGCCTTGTGAGGCTAGCAGAAGAATGCAATTTTGTCTTCTTATTGTGAGGCAGATGTTAAAGATATCTACGGGAAAGGTCCCAGGAACACCGACAGTAAAGTCATAATGGTAACTGATGATTTTATGGTTTACGTCTAGTCCAGCTGGATGCAGAAGTATTTTATATGTATGCTAATTATACCAAAATTGTAGGGAGGAGAAAAGCAGTATAGAAGAAAACCTTCCAAGTAACTGCGTTATATTTATGGAAATGATTCTCACAGACCGGTGAGAGATTGATTTGCTAGGGCTTGTTACTGAGTTCCTTCTAGCATTGAACCTCCATCTGCTTTCCTCTGGTCATAGATAATTTGTACTGAATCAAACGTGATTTTGTAATGCTATTTCTTGTGTAGAATCTTTCATTGCCTACATAATACTTTTTTTTCTTGAATTATTTGCCTAAGTGGTAGATCTGTCCACTATTCTTTGACCTTTTGTGTGAGACTTTTGAGGTAGGCTAACTACAGGGAGGTGACAGAAGCTCCTGCAAAGGGAGGAGGCAAAAAATCTGACACAGGTGTGGTGGCCCTGGTCGTTAGGCACCTGACTCTAATTACAGTTTTTTGTTTTTTGTTTTTTTTTAATATGTATCTCTTACAGTCCTCTTTGTTACAAAAATTAGTGGTCTTTGGGAGATGAGTTTTTGTCTTGCAGTTTTTCACTGGGAGTGTTGATTCATCACTTCAAGTTTTTCAGGACTAAATGGTAAAATGGAGAAAACCTTTCTATGTTCACTTCCTTGCTTGTGTTTTGTAGCAAGCCAAACTGCTGCGGAGTAGCAGACATAGCTGGCTTTGCAGATAACTGAAAGATGTAATAAATCATTTATTTTGTAACTAGATCAGTCAACGGTGGAAATCGGTGAACTGAGTTTTTTGATGTGTACAAACTTGGATTCTTCTGAGTGAGCTACATGTGATCAAGGCCCACCCCAACTGTGAAACCACTGTTGGCCACTCCCAGGTACCAAATCGATACCAGACATTAAAGTCTGAAAATGTACCTGCATCTTAGCAGTCATGCTATAGGCGCCATTTAGTGGGCTGTTTTGTTTTGACGTCAGTTGATTTACCTAAGAAGGGTGTTTAATGAAAGCGAGTTACTTGGCTGCACCGACAGCCTGTGAACAAAGCTTGGTGTTGGTGATAGATGTAATAATGTTGAGCTGTAAGGTCATCAGAACCTTACTTGATGGTGTGTGATAGCAAGTGAAAGCGAAGTTGTGTTTGAGTGCAGCACTGTACAATGAACTGAAATCCTTTCCCAGTAGCTGTAGTTTTCTGGGCCAAAACAACTTTTGCTATCGGCATACAATACCTCCCCGTGCTGTTTTTGCCACTTGAACAATGAACTTGACTGTGATTAGTAGCTGATCTAAAATTCGTTGTTGTTTATTTTTTATGAAGTTCTTTGCCGTGCTCTCCTTGTGGCTCGTTGCCACATCCTTCACTGTGTAGCTCAGATGAGAATCTGTTTTTTTCGTTTCTAAGGAAGTGGAGCAGGAACTGCTTCCAGTCAGCTTCAGCGGCTCAGCCAGCTTTGCTCTGTCAGTAATACAGGGTACTGAAATAGGGAGCTGAATAATTCCCCTTTATGGCAGCTTCCAGTGGGCCAAGGTGGGTAAAATGAAGTGTCTGGCATCCACAAACTGTGTTATGGTGCAGTGCAGGAATTGCAGGCATCTCATGGCAGAGATGAAGACAAGGGCATTGCAGAACTATTTCTTGGTATCTCTGCAAAGCCAGTTGCACAGTCCTGCATTGCTTTTTATGCTCAGTAACTAATTAGAAAGGAGTTATTTTTATTTCTCCAATGAAAACTCAAAAACTGCTTAAGTCTTTAAAACCAGGTTGCCTAAAAAAGATAATAGGAAATAGTGACGTGAATAATTTTGTTTGTAGAGTACTGGGGGTTATGCACAGCGTTCAGACAATCTCAACAGGGTACTGTCATAAACATGGAGGCAGCTGTGTGTGTACTTGAGTATGTCATGGTAAATGAATTAAAATGTACCAAATGTAGTTATATGACTTTGCCATTGTCCATATTTCTATCCTGAGACTATCAGTTTACCTTCAAACAGACATTGGTCTGAAGTACAATTTTCTTTTTCGTAATCTGGAGGTCATCTTTGCTCAGATAATGAGTTAAGAACATCAGTAGCTTCTGCGTTGGCACAGACCGACATAACAGCCAAAATGGGACTGAGGTTCCCTTTTCCTCCGGGAAAGCTGCAGGTGATCTGTTCTCATAGTCTTTTGTGGAAGCACAAGAGATGCAAATAAGTGAGTGCTGATGAAAGAGTATGTTTTATTTTCTCACTTCATCTCCTGCCAGAAAAACTTAATGGTATTTTAGACCTGATATTACACCTCAGAAAAGGGGTAATGCATCTTTAAAAGCTAAACTACATCTTCTTTACTTTTATCAAATTCTCTATAAATCTTTCATGACAGTTTATTTAACAAAGTGTCATTGAAACTGTATAGATGATTGATGTGACCCATGTAAGATCAACATGAAATGTTTGTAAATGTCAGCAAAATGTGACCATCTAGAAGCAAGTAAGGATGGTGTTACTGTGAAAGTGAAAAACAAACAGAAAATGTTTATCTTAAGATCTTTGCTTTTTGGGATGAAATTACAAATTCATAGAAGTATTATATGATTTTTCTTGGAGATCATGCCATGAAGCGGGGGAGGAGGATCAAGATTTGTCTTGACATACTATGTTTTTACCATTGGTTTCTTTCACACTGGAAAATAGTTTTTCCCTCACCTATTAAAAAAAATCCCTATTTCATTTCTCAGAAGAATGTTATTAATTTGGATGAAAAAAGTAATAGAAAATTAACCAGAGTCTGGATAAACTGGCTTTATTCAAACAGCTCCATTCATCAGAAGAGCTGGAAAGAAGTTGAGGTTCCGTTGACCTGAAACTACTCTGAAGAATGCAGATTGTATGAAAACAAAGCTGGTGGTATGTGTGCACTGTCACCAGAAGTTTCCTTAAGGTGTTGACTTGTTAACCTTATGCCAATGCCACATTTCTCATTTTTATTTTTATAAATTTAATTTAAAAGTATTTGGGAGTAGATTCAACTGGAATCCTTCTGAGCAATTGATTTTTTGGTTCATGTTTTTGATACTCTTTATTACTATCATATATTTTGCCAGGATCCTGGGGGTCAAGGAAACCTGTGACTTTTGGCATTTCTAGAGCCCTCCAAATGCCCTGGGGCCTTGCACAGTAGCTAGTGAGGCTCAGCAACCTTTAAGTGGTCATTGGGCATCCTGCACAAAATTGCGAGCCTGTAGCATCATCATGCCCTGCATTTTTTAGTTCTTGGTGGTTTTGGTGGGTTTTTAGATACAAATAATGTCCTGGCTCCTTAGCAAGTTTACAACAAGAAAATTTTTGTTCGTTATTTCATCCCTGAGAAGAAATATGGAGAACCTTTCTTTTAGTCTGTGGCCATGCATTTGCTGTGATAAATTCGTGTTGTTTTAATGCTAGGTAAGTCTTCTGTTTTGCTTTAGAATAAAGAATCTAGGTTAAAGACCTGCTGATTCCTGGATAGCATTAAAAACATAGGGTGGCAGTAATCACCAATAGTTTGGCTAGGCTTCTTCTCCACATACTTCAGAGTTCATCTGCATCGCGCTTGAGTGTCGAATAAGTGGACCTCCTTGCCTGATAATGATGAGAGATTTTTTGGCTAGTGAACCAGGTACTGCTCACATCAGCCATCAGATTTGCAGCAGACGTCCACTTTTGTATGTCCTTCATGGCAGATTTGATCAGCCACCAGAATTTGAAGGAAAAAATAAATATCACCAATTGATTATGGGCATACATGTGTGTTCATGTGCATGCGGTTCCCAGTTTGCTTCTCAACCCAGTTCAGTGCAAACCATCTAAGGTCTTAGGGCCCAGGCAGGGCCCTTCTTCATTCATAACCAACCAAAACAGCTGTAATCCTCGTGAACAATGCTGCTCAATGTGCTCCAAAGGAAGTTCGTGAGAGCTGGAGATAAAAACATTTTTGGTCAACAGCCAAGGAGAGTCTGAGCCCAAGCCTGACGGTTTTTATAGTGTTGCAAAACTTGTATCTTTGCCAAGACCTTCCCACAGTAACCGAAGACAAGGTACTACAGCTCACAAACATATTGTGAAAGAAAGAAAGAAGAAAAAAAAAAAAAGAATGTGAAGGTGAAAATATAATCTGCTCTGGTATCCACTTGGACAAAAGCCTTTACAAATTGCTGTAATAAGGTGATAAGATACTGTGGTAATAAAAATCTTGTAAATCAGACATGTTTGTATTGCTTTTAAATTGAACTAAGCAGACATCAAAGGAAGATGATTGAAAAATTTAATATCTAAAATGGGAGATAAAAATGAATCTGAAGGAGAGAAAAATCAAATACTCTATGCTAATGCATTTTCAGATGCTACAGGACAAATTTCAGATGCTACAGCACGGAAGCTGTAGTCAAATCAGCAAGTATTGATTGTGATCTGATCCAGCCATTCCTGGCCTTCTGTTGTTGTTGTTCCTGTGAGCCCTTCAGCATTTTCAGAAAAAGTATGCAGATGCACATATCATGTATTTTACGATGTAGGTATGCACGTAAACTGAAAACATTGGAGACACGGTATTAGCTGTAGTGTGCTGCAATGTAACTAATGACTCGTTGCTGTCATTGTCTGGTAAGGGGGGAAGCTCTGACATACGGAAGGCAATAACAAGACCGTGCTGTTACGAAAAGCCCAAGTGTCAAGTAGCGTTGCTCAGGTAGCAGGAAGCACTCAGGTTACGCTGACATGCCTAATGACCGCAGTGCCCCATTTGGAAAAGTATTACTTCAGATGCACTTAAATGATTGTAAGAGGTACTTAAGTGCTTTTGGAAGAAGCACTGAAAAGGTGGGGGCCATTATTTCCTTCTGCATGCAGGTGTGTGTGTGTGTCTGCATAAACACGGAGTGAAGGGAAGGAAGATTGCTGAAGTTCAAGTAAATATGTTTGTGTCAGGTATGTGATCAGTGAGCTGCAAGAAAAGCAGCCTGTCTTACTCATTTGTAAACTTCCTTCGTTTCAAACTAACTTAGATTTCTGAGTAAATTTACTTTTTCATCATAATTAAATGGTAATCTAGCATGTGGTTATCACCCTAAATGCAGTAAGTCCTGAAGCTGGAAGTTAAGCAGAGAGTATGAGTTCATGCTAGTATTTTTAACATGGCCTCACCATGCTACGGCTGTATCCTTGCACGTGCAGAGTAGGGGTATTTCATGGGGTAAGGAACATGCAAATATCATCCACTTAATTGGCAGTTACAGTTTTCTGTGCTCTCACAGTACGGAGAAGGCTGCGCTGTTAATAGAAAAGCAAAGAGACTGAGGCCTGTAGGCCACAGATACAAACCAGTAGTTTTTCTGTTCATTCCTTGGTACTGTATTTGCTAAGTATGAGAGCTGCACATGCCTGTAATATTTTCAGCTGCAGCTTCAAGAATTTCTCTTAAAAATTCACTTCTGAAACAGCAAAACAGAAAACAGCCAAAACAAAAGCGCGCACACAAAACCACTCCTACCGGTGTTCTGATATGAGGAGCTTTGCATGTCTGCAAAATGAGGAAATTAGGGAAGCTGAAGTAGAGTCCAAACAATTTTCTGCTTCCAGATGTCTTCAGGATGTGGACATGAGCAGAACGCTCACTTCCATGGCTCTTTGAACTTTCATTTAAAATATGGGTACAGAGATTTAAGAATGATTTTGCCACCTGGTCTTATATTTTATGTATGTATGTACAGACACACATGCTGTAATAGTAACTACCTCGGGCTTTTTTTTAGTTTTCTCTTAATAACCCTGCTTTTCACTGCAGGCTCTATTTTGTCCTGATTACAATACCCCTTACCAAGAAAGCTCTGATGTTTTTTAGTGCAGCACATAGACATCGGACTTACATGGGGCAGAAAGTGGAATAATCAGAAAGGAGAAAAGAGCTATTGCAACTGTATGGCATCCGTGCAGTCAGGTTCAGTGAAAAATGCATATTCTTATTTGGACATTGTCTTTTATAAGCATTTGGTGCCCTGCTTGCCTTCAGTGTCTAGTTCACTCATTTCACTCTTTTTTGAGTAATTTGGGTAAAAGATAAAGCCTACTGCATATGACAGAAGCAATATTTTTTGGTGTTTGGCCATTTCTACTACTAAGTTTTTACTACTTACAATGCAGAAAAATGGTGGGAGTTCATTTTTAGCATGCATGTGTGAACAATCCTGAAAGCTTAACCTTTCTTTAAGGGAAAAAGGGAATTTGATATCTAAAATCCCACCTGAGCAGTAGCTTCCTGTTGCACTTAGTTTCACTTAATTATAGAGAGCAGATAGTCAGTAATTCTTGGAAGATGATAAAGATTAATTTCTTTAGTTTTCTCAGCTAAAGGAATATGTAAAATAAATGGATAGCCGTGAGTGTGAAGTTCTACTGCGTCTTCTGATTACTTTGTATGTTATATCCGTTGCGTGCATTAAACATTACAAAAGTAGACATTGTTCTAAAGATTACTGCATAGGGTTTTTCTTCAGCAGAAAGGAATACTGATGGCTTGAACTGGCAGCCAGCCAACTCAAATTCTCGGTGGAAATCTATAGCTGGCTTTGGCTTTAGTCTTTAATTGAAAAACGAAAATTAAAATGTAAAATGTAATTTGTTTGAATGTAGAGAAAACTGAAATACATACAAATGTACCTTTCTTGTTAGGCTCATACGGGTAAAACGACACGGTGCTTTCTACAAATAATCGGTGTTGCTATAAAAGAAACCCCATTTAGTGACAAGTTTGGACATCTTAGTTTGGAGGGTTACTTTGAAGGATGCCCGAGGGGTTGACCATTAGTAGCATATTTTTTTTTCCTGAGAGAAATACTGAACGTGAAAAACAGCAAGGATTTTCATGACAGAAGCTCCAAGATGAGGTACTTTAGGAACCAGAGGAGCTGTCTTCTGCTCAGAAGTTGTGGCTTGAACCATCTGTCTGTTAGAGCTATCAGAAGGAATATGTAGGTGTGGTTTAACATTGTTTAAATTTTAAAAACTTCAGCTTAATGTTCATATAGTAAAAGGCAAGATGCATTAAAGTATGGAAAGCTATTAATTTAGAACAGTTTTTATTTTCTGGTTTGAAGCCAGATGTTTGTTGGTGTCACCTTCCAATCTAATGAGTGCTTAAATGGCTTTCTCCCCCCTCTTTTACACTCCCTAACTTCATGTGAAGAAAAATCAATTCCCAAAGGCCTGCAACACATGGACATATTTGATGAATGAGAAATATCAGTGGCATTTGCTCATACTGCAGCTTCTTAAAAGAATTTAAGACAAACAGGTATTGTTAAGATAGTCTGAGTGATGCTGTTTTTAAAACATCAGATAAAACTGCCTGCTATTTAGCAACTCTGAATGGCAAGCAAAAGCACAGGTTATGTTCATTAGAGTTAGGAAAGACAGTGAATTCCCATGAAGTCATTATTTGTGGCTAGGAAGAAGGGAAGACATGAACATTTTGAGGGTTTCCTGCTGGTACTTCCAGTGGAAGTGAAATTCCGGGGCAGGCTGTAACGCCTGGGTGTAATGCTGGTGGGGCTGTGACGCTCCGCCCGGTTTCATCTTTACCCTCCTTTGAGAACTCTTGAGAACTTGAGGCTTTTTCAGCTCTTTCCTGTTCAGCTGCATGCACGATTTACAGAATTTTGGTAGTTTGTGCACGATGAACGAAACTGTCAACCAGTTTACCATGTGCACACACACAAAAGCCAGGGGATGCCAACTTTATAAACTATATCAAACTTTAATTAAAATAAACTAATTAGTTAGTAGCTACTGCAGGACAGATGTTCATGAGATTTTTTTGCAATAAACTGAACAACAGCAAGATAGGGAGGTTTTCAGGAGTGTCAATATTATTAATTCAATTAACGCATAAAGTCACGTAGCTTTTAATGCTGTTTTTGCCTCTAGTGTATTTGTAGCCTCTGTATACTGATCACCTTACGGATGCAATTTAGAATATATTTTGTCTTCTTCCTTGTATATAGAATTAGATTTCCCTAGTTTTACAAATGAATAATGTCAATTTGTTAAAAAAAAATATTTTTCCATTCCGCATTCTTCAGTTTTTCCGCCAAGTGCAGCTGTTATGTAAGCCACGGAGCAGTATATGAATATCACATGGGAACTGAAGCTTTCTCGAGGGGTAGGGGAGGATGTCGTCGCGTACAGTGTGAGCGACTGT
Source organism: Cygnus olor (assembly GCF_009769625.2). Classification (NCBI taxonomy): domain Eukaryota; kingdom Metazoa; phylum Chordata; class Aves; order Anseriformes; family Anatidae; genus Cygnus; species Cygnus olor. The sequence continues at coordinate 3,064,266 of NC_049181.1, forward strand.
GCTGCTCATGTGTTGTGACAAGCCATCACGTAACAAGCACGGATAAATGCCCCGCCCCGCGTGAAACGCCATTATTATATATTCTGTTTATAAAACACTGCTAAAGAAAAAGTGTCAGTCAATCAACGGCGCAGTGACATAACGCACTGAAATGGGTGGGCTGGCGACGATGCGCGGTGTGGGGCGCTGAACGCACCCGAGGAGTGGATGGGAGGAGGTCGCGTGGCGAAGGTGCTCCTCGCCCCGGGGTATGGCACGAGAGGGAGATTCTTGGTCGTGTGTGGAGCTCAACTAGTTGCTTTAAAACCGTTTGTTGTAATGGGTTTAACATCTCGTATTTTTTTTCCAGACTTTTCTCTTGCATTGTACCATACAAATACGTATTTTTTTTTTTTACTTTGCTGAGATGTTATCTTTATAATTTTGAATTGGAGTTGATGACTGATGTTGAAACAACTACTTTTCGTTCCCACCCAACAGCTTCACTAAAATGCAAGTTTAAAGAGAATAGAGTAGAGAGAGAAAGTTAAATCAAGGCTGCTGAAAAGTGTGAACTTTTCCCAATCGGTTGTGGCGAGGTTACTTTCTTTGCATTTTGAGAAATAGCTCAAATCATAAGGTAGATGAAATTTTCTTTGCATTGTACCAGTGAATTTAATGCTTGTGAAGGATGCTGGAAGTACGCTGACGTGTTGTGTTACTGAAGGCAAGTTCATGAGTGGACGGCATCACTCTCCATGGTCGCCTCCATGCCTTTACCTGGTCAGCACAGGGGTTCAGAGCAGTGCTACAGCCGGGTCGCTTCTTGGTGGTCAGAAAGGGAGGCGTCAAGGATCCTGCATTACCATCAGCTGTGGTATTTATCCTGTGCTCCATTAACTCATTTTACATCAGCTATTCACAACTTATTCTTATGCATTTATATGTTCTGCAATTGCTATAATTGCTATATAGAAGCTAATAGCTAGATGGAAACGAATTGTTTAAAGCAATTGTATAAAACATTTGGTGGAAGAATGTAAATAATAGACCGGTTTTAATAACATATATAGCATGACTGTAAGATGTGAGCTGTGTCTTGGTAACAAGACAGGGTAACAAGTGGTTATTGCATTAGCCTTTCACCTTTTGAGATTTGAATTTAAGACCCGGTTGAGGCTGCAGTTAATGAAGTGGAGTGGTTTCATGCATTTTACTTGCTGCAATTATGAGTGTTTGCTCTAAAAGGTCTCAGGCTGGGCTAGCAGATATATTGCAGGTCAGTGCTCAGTTGCCAGAGCTGCGCTGAGAGCCTTACAAAATGCCTTCTTCTCTTGTCAGTTTTGTCCTTTGGTGCATTTGTAATCAGGAAGTTAACAAAAACCAAACCAAACAAAAAACACAGCCAGAGGAGGGGCGTTAGGTTTTGCTGTTGCTCATACCTGAAGCCGCTGCCAGTGTGTGGGGTGTGCAGGGAGCTGTCAACAAGTGGCTGGCAGGGAGGCTCGATGCAAAGACTGTGATTACAAAGAGCACGGTGATCCAAAACCTTGGCTGAACAGAATAAGTGCAGAATGGAGGTTTTATTCAAACTTCACCCACCATTATGACAAACAGTAAAGAAAACTAACCTAATTAAAAATGTGTATATTTAACCAGTTGCTTAAAAAGCCTTGCATGAATATGTTTCAGAGATTGTTTTCCAGGTCATAAGCTACCTTGTGTTGGCAGTTTTGGATGCTCAATGGTCATGGATTAAGCCCCTCCCCCCCCCCCCCAAAAAAAAAAAAAAGTATAAAACTGATTTAGAAGAAGGTTATATAAGTCAGTAGTGGGTTTAATGTTTTGTTTTGTTTTGTGTTGTTTTTTTTCTTGTAGTTTCTGAGAGATTGACTTGCGTGCAGGTTGTCTTCCTGTGGCTTCTCAGAGGAAAATTCTGTTAAGGCTCTGATCGTCCCGTTTTTGTGTGACTGCATATATATGAAGAAGGGAGCTGATCGTGGGCTGCGATGTATAGGCAGCCATACGAAAGCAGCTGCAGGGGTGAGGGAGTGCAATTCCGAGAGGCCGGGCCGTGCCAGGCGCATGGCGGGGCACTTTGGTGTGCCAACTGGGCTCCAGTGCTGGTGGCGGTGCGGGTGGACACTGCTGGTAGATATAGGCTGTTATAAATACATTCTTACTTAGATGGCAGCAGTAATGATGCCTTTAAAACACAATGTTTAGGACGTGTGCGAGCCAGGCTTAATTAAGAGTATATTAAAAAGCTGTCAAAAATACTGGGGAAATGTCCTAGTTCTGAGTGTGCTGCTTTCTGAGGAAACCCAGGAGAGGGGCTCGGCTTCCCCCGCAGAACTGGCGACTTTCTGGCTGCTCTGCGAAACTTCCCTCCGTGCTACGGAGGCCGTTGGCCCTCTGAGCTGCTTGCTTGAAGGCTGACCAAGGCGTCCGCCTTGAGCTGGCGCGCTGCGCTGGAAGGAAGGCGTCCTGCGAAAGCCGGCTGCTCGCAGGCGCGCCCGGGGCGGCGTGCAGGAGGCCCGGCCATATGGACGCGGCCTCCTCCGAGGTACCGGTGGGGCGCTGCTGGCAGCCCCGCGCCCGCGAAAGGCATCGCTTTCAAACATGAGTAATTGATGAATTGTGTGTAATATGCAAATGTGAATGCATAAATCTCCTGAATGACAGCTTAATTTATGTGAGCCTTTAAGAATGTGGGATTAGATTTTAATTAAATATCTTCAAAGGCACCCTGACTTATTCAGGTTTTTGGCTGCTGTGTCTATGAGAGTTGAGGAAGGGACGAAATCCAAAATTTAAGCATATTATTTATTGTTTTCCTAATGAATCATTGTTGAACAAAAGCGATATATGTTGATGTGTATATTTTAGGGACCCGTAGATAAATATGGCTATTACCAAATACAAGTGCCATGCGATTTGGCTGAGTTAAAATAATTAATGCAACTAATTCACTCGTTCCTTTCTGCTTAAAATGAGCAAGCGTCCAAGTAAAAGCCTGTGTAAATGCTTAGTTTAATATTTCAAATTCCAGAGGTACCTTAAACTGCTGAAAACAAGTATTTGCATTTTAAGTTACCTTTGCTGTATTGTTACCCCAGGCTTTTAGAGTTACCCTGTCTTTTTAGGGCAGTTAGAGCCAAGTCCGTAGCGTGGCTGCCTCAGCAAGTTTGTGGCAGCTGCGGATTAGCTACGTAGATTGGGCACTTGGAGGTACTGGAGCATAAATAGCACATGCCTAAGGCACTGGTCCTCGAAAGGGCAGGTTACGCAGGCCTGGCCCCAGCAAATGGCTTCGGCCAATTGGTTGCTGAAGTTGCAGACAGGAGCAATTCGACTGATGTCCGCAGAAGTGCAGGTAGCGCTAGCTCAGCCTGTGTTTCCGTGTCGTCTGAAAGAAGCAAAACCGATGTGATGGGAAGAGGATGACAGAAGAGAGCAAGAGATTTTTGCGTGGAATTCAAATGTGTGGAAAAGGCATACTTAGACCTTAAAAGTGACATTGACTTAAAATTCTTTTTAAAATTCTTTTTAAAAAGAGGCAATTAAGCTAAGCAAAATAACTACTCCCTCTACCTTGATCAACTGTCTAAAATGATAAAGCACAAAATGATGTTACCCCTTCATGAAGAGCTTTCATTTAAACAAGGAAAGCCATGGTAAATAACAAATGTCAGCATGAATTTGTAGAATCATGTCCTGAAACACTGCTCGAAACAGGTGAAAATCTATGTACTTATGATTGACGTTTTGCTAAACAGTTTTAAAAATGTTTTGTTTTTCATGGTACTTCGATCCGTTTCTGAATTAAACATATTCATTAAAAATGCTCTTATCCACATTGTGCCTAGGAAGGCCCAGTAGCACTGTGGAAGGCAGGGCAGGGAAGGAAGGCAGAACATTTGATACACCTGAGACTTCCCTGCTGTGTGCTAGGGATGGTCAGTAGCGGTAATTAATGCAGGAAATGAAATTATGGTTCATCACAGCAGAGAAATTTCTTGTGCGCCCTTCCACTTTTCAGATTCAAACACAGTTTTTCTATATCTTGTCTGTAAACACACAAAAGGAAAAGCAGATAATTTGGAAATAAGATAGATACATATTTATTTTCTAAGTTATACTAAAAATATTTTTTTTCAACAAGTGTGATGCTCCTTAGGTACTCAAAATTCATCTAGCATTTCCAGTTTCTGAAATGTTCTCTGCGCACTACCCTCACGGCGCAGGTTGGATCCTTGCAATGAGACCAGAGGTTCCAGATCTCTGTTTTGGGTCAGGAACTCTTTGAATTTGTCACCTGCATCACCTTCTGCGCAGGTCCCTGGTGCTGGTGCAGGGGTAGAGCCAAATTGTCTTTTTCTCCATCAGTTCCTGTGAGAGAGTTTTTTGGGGTAGCAAGAAGGTGCTGGTGCTCTTTCTGGCAAGAACCAGGTAAAAGAAAGAGCAGGAGCTTTCTTGGGGGAGGTATTTTGAGGCAAATAGTTGTGGAATACTGATCAGTCAGCATAGATGCTGGGTAGAAAGGCTAATGTGGAAAATTTAATTTTAGCCATGTATTATGCAGGGTTTTTGTTGGAAATAACTTTGGTTTTAGCTACACGACTTTACTCTTCACTCCTAGTGTAGGTCAAGTTTAAAATAGGTCACTTTCCTAAATTCTGCACAGCTCAGGCATGCTGTGTTTTTTGATTTTTGGCGCAAGTACTGAGCTGCAGCCTCTGGTCAACTGTGTTCCTGCGCGCCTGTGTTCTGTGCATGACGGTTGGAATGATTTTTGTTATCTGTATTAGAGCTTACTATCTGAAAGCGTTGGCTGTTGTGTAAACCATGATAACAGATGACAGAACGAATTTACAGTTGCTGTAATTGCAATATTTTTTAATGGCAATAAGTAAACAAAATCTCTCTCTATGGGGCTTCTGTAGTATTGAGACTTACGGACCAAGAATTTTTTGGAAGGGGTGTAGTGACTGCAAGCAACAGTGAGAGAGATTTCTGCGGTTCGGTAAGGTTTCTGGTATCCAATAACGATATTTCCCTCTTTTAAGAAAAAACTTGCTGAAGAGAAATGTCACCCTAGTCAGGGATCAGAAGTGCGCTTGGAAGGAGTTCAAGAGTTTGAGGAATAGTTTCATCAGGTGGTGTAATGCCAAAGTTTAACCATTGTTTAAATTTTTGATTTTGGTAGGTGGGCCTTTGTGATAATTGTCACTCTTCTTTTGCAGCCTCTGTTGCATCCTTCTGGGCCTCCTATATTTCACAATATCTCCCTTACATGGTAGAATCTGGGGGGATTAGCTGAAGGCAAATTATTTTCTTTACATCATCAAATGTCTTACATTTGGACACGGTTGAATAATGTTAGTTAGTTGGTTTATTACAGCATTATTTAATTATGTTGACCTGTTCCACTAGATTAATGTTTCCTGTAATTATGTCTGCATTTAAAACTCCAACTTTTAAAACTTTGATACTAAAATTCTGATTAAAATGTCTGTATAGATAACAGTGTAGTACTGAATTCCATTTCTTTCTGGACATTTTTCTAAAACCAAAATGTTGTTGTAGATCAAGAGCTATTTTAAATCAGGAGATTGAAAAAGTCCAGAAAAAAATAACCCCAAAACACAGAAGGTGATATTGGTGGAAAATATAAATGTAAATATATATATATATATATATATATATAAAATCTTTATCTTATATATATAAACAAAATTCAAATATAGAAAAGAGAAAAGGCCATTGCATTTTTTTTTCTGAACAGCTTTGTGTTGATTCTCTCATTTTTAATTTTGTCCAATGTCTTGGACAAAGTTTGGAAATGGTTTGTGTAAGAGGATCGCTTCTTTGTGAAGCTCTCGGTAACGTTGAATCCTGATAATTAATGGAAATTTTAGGCTCCTGTACAATATGATAGGTCAAAATATCTACTAAAAATGCAAATCTTAAAAATATATGGCAAAATTGTTTGGACTTGAGTGTGCCCATCAGTCATCCATTGTGTATTATTTGGCTGTAGAGGTTGAATTGATGTCCAGTTTCATTTTGCTTGTTTTATGTCATTCTCAGATGCCCTTGTCTTTCCTTTTCTGATATTTATATAGTATGTGGATAAAGCTCATAATAAAGAGTGCAGGCACAAGTGCTTCTCTCTCCCAAAGACTTTCAGAAACGGAGGTCTAATATGTTTAACTGATTCAATCTCAGCATCAATTTATAAGGCAGTATGCATGTACTGCAGTTAGGTCTACTTGAATAATTTATGATGGTCCAAAGTTTAATTCCATTAAGAAATGCACACAAGGATAATCTTGGAGTTCTTCCTTGGTGCACAGACCTGTAAAAAGAATCTGTGTCTTACTCCCAGGAGCTTTGAGGGTTACAGCATTTTATGGGGTCAGTCATGTTCAAGTAAATGATAACATTTCTGTCAAACCGTAGAGAGCTGTGCTTTAGTGGGGATTAAGAGAGAGCAGCATTTGGGATACGATGGAAGAGCTCTGTTTTCGAAGTGCGTGATCACAATCAAACTCTAATTGAACACTATTGACTAATTGAAAAGGTATGATTCGTACACTGTTGGAAAGCACTTAAGGCTGTTCCAAAGTTAAAAATGAGCATGCTGTAGGGAAGTAATATAATAATAAAAATGAAGTCCTTTCCACTTATTTAGGAAAGCGTGTGCTAAGAAATGAAAATAGGAAAAATTCTCAAGGCTTCATAATTTTTCTTCTTTGTTTTTCCTAGAAAACGTCTCTGTCCAATGACAATAAAAATCAATGGGTAAATAAACACGATGAGAACATGCTTACCAAGCACCAAACTTTGAGATGTTATGAAAAAAAATTGGGCTTACAATGAATTACTGAAAAAATGTTCTTGTACTTTTTCCCTTGAGATTACAACGGTGCAACCTAAGCAGAATTTCATCCTAGACAGATTTTATGTGATTTGAAAATAAATGGCTTCTGATGTATTTGAAAAAGAATCAGGTTGTGTACTTTACACTTCTTCTAATGTCAGTTAGTCATGGTAGAGTAATGCTTTAGAATGACTGTGCTCTTTTAAGTATCACTGGAAAATAACCTTTTCACTTAGCTAAGAAATTTATTCTGTTGTTAATATTTGCTTTAGGAAAAGCTGTACAATCAAAGCTAGGAAGCAGTAGTGAGCGATACTGAAGGAGAAATCGGCAAGTATTCTAGCATTGCTCTTCTCAGAACGTTCTGAGAAGGGAAACCAAATTTGTCATAACGTCATTATAAAATACTGTGTCCTGTGCAAAAATCCAGACCACACAAGTTTTAAAGCTAAAATACCTCTTCAGGTACTCTGAAATACTGGCCACAAGTACGGAGTGGTGAAATCTCCCCAAAGGCTGTTTTTTCAAAGCTGCGTGATCAGGGCAGTGAAATCGTAGCCTCTTCATTTCACTTGCCAAGCTCAGCCCTAGAAGAGGCCTGTGGGGATCTGGGACATCCTCTGCCTTTATACCATTTCTGATTTAAAAGAAGTAAGTTGATCTTCAGAGTGCCACTGGACCAGTGCAAAAAGGAAAGTTGTGCATTTTTGCTGATATATTCCAAAACTGCTAAATTTTATTCTTTTATTTTGAACGTTCTTTTCTTGTCTCCTGTTTACCACATAGATAGAATACAGAAATGTAATTCTTAATCTGTCATTTTAAATCACCTCTTTCTTAGACTTAATCATTTTGATGGCTGCGTTTTCAATTCTCTCTAGCTTGGTAATCTTTCTTGTAATTAGGTTGTTTAGAAATACACATGCAGTTCCAGGTATAACCATACAAGAGCAGATGAGTTAGGGCAATTTCTTCCTTTTCTGACATGATGCTTCCAGGCATGCAGCCCAGCACAAAGTTGGATGTTTTCCTTGCTATATCACATCTGCCTAATTTGCAATCTCTTAAACGTCCCTCAGCTTATTACCATTACAGATGTTGCCTCTCTTTTGGAGAGCTACATTTTCATTAATTTTGCTTTTTTAAAAATAAAATTGAATCCATTTAAAGGTTTTTATTCATTCACATCTCTTTGAAAGCTTCTCTAATATTTCCATTTTCCTGTCAGTGACGTCTCTTCTGTGAGTTTTTTTTTTAAGTTTTCTGCTTTCCATTTGGATTGTTTATGATAGTATTAGATTGAGTTAGAGCCAAATCAATTTATTGCTGAATCTTCAAGGTAGCTCCTCTCTGTATCATCGTTCACTCCATTTCAGTCCATGAGTGCTCACATCCATACTAATCTTTTATTAGAGCAAGACACTCTATTAGTTGTTTTTTCTTTTTAAATTATAGTCTAAATGTATTGAATCTTCTTTTTTCTCCCATACATCAATTAATTCTACAAGTCTGTCTTTGCAGAAAGATTTTATTCTGCTTAATGGCAATGCAACTGTGTGCTGTCAGCAGCTTGAGATCATTCTCTTCTTACTTTTTAACTGTTTATCGGAAGCAGAAGTTACTTCTTCAGGTTGGAAACTTCCTGGTGCTTAGACTGGGACACTAACAGAACAGATTTTCATGCTACCTTATCTGGATTCCTTTAGAAGTATATATATATATTTATGTATATATATTTCATTAAAAGCTATTTTTAAAATTAAGGAAAAAGAATTAATTGACCTGTGAACTAATTACATTGCTTTAACTAAAATATCCATTTATTTTATTATGAAATCATCAGTTAAAAAGACTAATTAGGGGAAAAAAATCTTGCGGCTGTTGAGTTTTGCACTAAGGGGATAGATTTGTTTTTCTGTATTGTTGATGGGAATTAAAGTTGTCCCCTCATGATCTAAGTTGCAGCAGAGTGAATTTTTCTGTTCGTAGTTATTTGTCTGTTCGCAAGTCTCTGCAACACAGGCTTTAAAAGATGATCCAAACACCTCTTGACTAGAAACAATGCTTTCCAACTTAGTTTTGTGAGGTCATAATGTCAGAAAATGCTAACTAAAAACCTGCGTTACTTTGGTGTCTGTAAGAGAGTAAGTGGCAATTAAGTTTCTGGTGTTCCAGACTCTGTTCTGATTGTTCCAGACTCTGTTCTGATTCTGAAAGTTGCTGATACTACTTTTTCTAGTAACACAGAGGAAAGATAGCTATTGCTTATCTTCTGAAAGTTACTAAAACAAACAAACAAAAACAAAAAACCAAAAACCTAACTCTTAAAACGCTTAAATTTCAAGGGAAGAAATGTATATCTAAAATAATAGAAATTGGTAATAGTGGGACACGTGATTTAAACCATGTGAACAATAGCAGTCCAGGTGACCATCATTGTGGAATTAAGTTAAGCAGCTGAGTGTATTGTCAAATTTGACAGTCTATTATGTGATATTTGGTAATTGTCATGAGTTAATTATTCTCAAGCAGAGAATACTACTAGAAATACAACTACTTTATAGTACTACAGCCTGGGTGTCCGATAATGCAGCTGGTTCATTTTCACATAGTGGAGACTTCTTAGCTAATTTTTCTACAGCTTTAAAAAATACCTTAGTGTTTTCTGGAATAAAGCTAAGTTGGAAATTCTGTCAGCCATTTATTCCAAGGCGATTACACCAATTTGAGAATGTCAACAATTACACAGAACTCACGTTTAATTAGTAAAAGGGAAGCACCTGTATTTTTAAAGGAAGAGACTCCAGGATTAGACTGTACAAATTTAAGTCGTAACAAAAGACAAAAATGAGCATATTATTCATCCTTGGGGAAAATCGGTCACTGGATGGGATCAGTTCACGGGAAAAAATGCAACAAATAGTTCTTTTTGCACATGGTATCTCCATGTTTTTGTACTGATGCATATCAGTAATGATGTTTACAGCTCCTTTGTCTGTCCAGCAGCAAAATAAAAGAACTGAGTGCACTTTGGATGGTTAGACAGACCTGTAAAACCCTCACTTTTATATCTCAAATTTTCCACTTGACACATCATTCCAGGCTGAAAATGTGACTTTTTATTTTCTTTAAATCACTTTCTTTAAACCACCATCTGGTCGAGGCATTAAAATAGGCAATGTTACTCTTACAGTTTTCTTAAGGACCTTTCTTTTGATGTTAATTACACATTTATAATTATATTCTTACAAAAAGATTTGGAAAGATTATTCTTGGTAACAGACCTAAGGTGAAAACCTGCTGTTTTAATGTGTAAATTATAATGTGTGCAGTTGCGAAGAGTGGTTTTGTGATTGCTCAGGTAAGCGCAAGAATCTAAAAGAGCTGTCAAAGAGTTTGCACTCTTAAGGGGCTAATGTTCATTTAAAGGCAACTCATAATATGCTGTGCCTGAAGGCTAAATGAGTAGTTTAATTTAAACACAATCGCTAACTTTGTAGAAGCCAGATAAAGGAAACAATTGTTCCTCAAACAAAGTTAGCAAAATGCAAAAAACAGCCTCACTTTGATGCCTGTTTAAAATCATTAATTTTCCTGTAAGTTAATGTAAATCAAGGATTAAACAGAAACTGTTACCGTCTGACCCTTATAAACTAAACTTCTGTGTGGCTCATCTATTTGAAGTCAAATCTATCCATACATCTAAACAGGAAACTGAATGAAAACATTTTTTCTTTCCATTTCCCATGTCCTGCAAACTTTTTCAAAAACTATTTCCTTTTTAAATTTAGTCTGCATACTTCTAAATCATTTTTTTTCCTCTGTAGTTTTGTAAACTTATCACCAGTTACTCTACGGAGTGCCATAAGCGGGTGCCCCTTGGGCACTGCATTTTACCCTGCTGTAAATGTTTCTGATGGTACTTATCCTTGCAAGGGGGTTTAGGACTCTGGGAGGGATCCAAGCTTGTGTTTGGTCTCCTAGACAGCGTGCAGGTATCAGAACTGCGATCAGGTGGACTTCGTGACTGCTTTGTAAGTGGCAAACACGGGGGGTTCAGGATTACAATTCCTACCTGCAGTTCAGGGTGATTTCCACCCTGTTGGGCTCGATTTATCTGTCTGTAATGACAACGATCTCTAGAAAATACTTTGAGCTCTACAGGTGAAATTACCATAAATCAGATTATTACTATTATTTATCTGCTGCAAGGATAAGTTACATCACAGCTCTCCTGCGAATCACTTAGGTTTGAGGATTGCTGACAGCGTTCTGAGGCTTGTTTTCTCCCTCCGTCCTCCAATGTGCTTATTCACTGACTGAAATCTGGCGAACCACGTTTCATGCAAACCAACGGGAGGTATGCAGGGCTCCTAAGCTGTGGGCAGCGGTGCTCGGTGTATGGCTGTACACGGCTGTTTTGGTTGCTTACCACTGTTTCTGTTCTCTGCTTGCATGGCTGTAGAAATAAAAAGAGGGGAAGTTGTAAATGGCTTTCGTTATCGCCCACACACGATAATTTTGAGGTATGTGCCTGTGCAGTCCCAGCACGAAGGGTGCACCTGGATCTTCGACTGTCGTGGTACCAGCAGTTCCTGCGCCATGTTGGCCGTGGAAAATGCAGTCCCACATCTGTGTCCACCTAACTTAAATGTATTTCTGAAGAATCCCATATCTGTTGTTTGGCAACATAATTATTCCGTGAATCTTTTAGAAAAATGGCCCATCCCTAAAGGAACAGTGTATTCAATGTGAGAGATGTAGTGTGTTTTTTTCTTTAATACATGGTTGATGAAGTATGTAAAACCCAGTGCTTTTGGAAAGAACTCTCATGCATGAGCAGTAGTATACAAGCTTTTTCTTAAAGACACGATGATAAGGAAGATGCTAGGACAGCAAATTCCTGCCATTGACAAAGGAGGATCTATTACAGAATGTGGAGAGGAAAATGTAGAGGAGCTTTTGGGGCCCTAATAGTTGGCACTTCATTGTATGCGTTTAGCAGGAAATTTGACAAATTGTGTCTTAATACAGGCTACAGGTTTCCTATTTTTTTTTTCCGTAGTTCGCCAGATTTCAGTCAGTGAATAAGCACATTGGAGGGCAGCGGGAGAAAACAAGCCTCAGAACGCTGGAACTGGCACTTGTCAAACATACAGCGTAGAAACAACATTTAGCACATGTCAGACCCGTCACCTTTTGAAAAAAATGCCTTTTTTTTTTCAGTTGATTAAATAAAAGTTGTATTCATCTGCATCCTTGTTACCACATAAGATCTGTGCATAAGATCTCTGGGACTGGTCCTGTGGAAAAGGCTAACAAACTTACTCTGCTTAGCGGGATAAATGATTGCAGTGCTAATGCATGATCCCACTTGCACTGAAAGAAAAAAAAAGGGGGGATTCTTTTAATGATTTCAAGTGTAGCAAGATAGGGTTGAATTTGGCTCTGGACCAGATAATTTTGGTGATGTTAAAACACTGGCCACAGCAATGATTACAACATACGAATACAAAAGAAGCTTTATTTATACTTTACTTTTTCTTTCATGTTTCCAATCATAAAAATAGATTTGTGTTATTAGAAAAGAAAAATTTTACTTGGTGTGCTCTGCATGCTGGGAGGCATTAAGTATTTCCTTTTTATTAGGGGAAATGTGTCACAAGCATTTAACTCAGATAAAAATAAATGAAGATAAAACTAATTTAATTTTAGAATATTTTTTTTATTTGTTGAACAACTGTTGTTTTAAAATGGATAGCCTGCTGAGAAAGAAACAAAGCCACTTCAACAAAGCAGGAAATCAATAACCACAAGAAAGCCTAAAGAAAATTAATGCATATAGTGTGAGCAAGTGACATAGAATTTTTTTTTCCTGGTGTAAGAATGGTAATAATAGAAGGCACATGGGGTGGATGAAAAGCATGATAGAAATATACACAGAAAAGATGTGCTCCCTATTTCTATTTATAAATAATGACCTCTGTGTTACAGTATTTAAACTTTGAAGGGGCTAGATGGTGGTTTTCTTCCTGATTTCCCCACCCCCTAGTCCTAGGTAAATATTTATGCTTGCAAAATTTAGTAGGCTGGCAGCCATGGAAACGTATGTCTTTCATTTATCTCCAGGAAATCTGGTTACAAACACTCTTTTACTTGAATTCTTTCAGTCTTTTTCAACAGCTTTTTAAAAAAACATTTTTACTAAGGAACAGTGAATTGAGCAGATGATGTATGTTTGTTCTATTGAAGTCGGTGGCAAGACTATATTTGCTTGTAGTAGGAGTGGGACTGTACTTATACAGTCTCTTGCCATACAAACCAACACACATTTCATATTTTCTGTCTTCTTGAAGCCAAGCTAGATGTTGTTTGTTTGTGCTGAGGGAGGAGGAAGTGGATGCTAGTAGGTTAATATAGTGCATACTTTGGGGCAGAGACAAACTGCTCAGTCTGAAGGGAGATCGTTTTAAAAAATCAACAGCAGGTATGACTTCTGTGATAAACGACTGTATCTAATCTAGGAAATATTTTATTTCAGGAAATCCCTGAACCTGTGAATAACTTATGTGCCTTTTCAGTGCCCTGAACTTACTGTGGCTTTTCCTGTAGTTCGTTTCTTGCAGATTTTCTCATCATGTACGACACGGCCTGGATGATTTCCGAAGGTGCATTTGCAAAATGACATTGTGTTTCTCTGTCAGTGGCAAAACAGCTGCAGCTGTGGTGAAAAGGGTCGTGGGTGTGGGTTACGTCTCTGGGGAGCCGTCAATAGAAAAGCAGACAAGCTTTTGGTCACAAAAGTACTTCTTCAAGTCGCGTAGCCAAATCAGTATTATTCAAAGCTAACTACGAGCCGAGAATAATTATTCTCACTCAGATTAGATATGCATCTGTTAGACCACCTGGGAGAAAAAGGGTAAATGCTCCTGGTGGAGCGGAGGGAACGTTGGCAAAAGGGAAGGAGCGAGGCTGCAATGTCAGGGAGGGAGCGAGACCCGCTGCTTACACAGCGCGGCATGGAGAGGTCGGGCAGGAATCCCCTGTCAAGAAACCAGTGACTTTACTGAGTCCGTGTTTTTGGTGCCCAGCTGAGTTACAGATTCTAGCTGAAATGTGCTCCTTGCCATATAATGAACTCTGAGCCTGGCCTGACTCAGAATCGTAGGGTGCAGCATGGTTTTCACAATCATTTCAATCATCTGCTATTATAAAGAGTTTTAATCAGGTAAAGTTTGTGTGTGTTTGTGTGTGTGTCTGTGTGTGTGCACATGCACACATGCAAAATACGGCAAATTTCTAGCATTACTGCAGGGTAAGTCTTGCTTAACATAATTGATATTACTGTATTTTTTTTTTGAGGTAACAGAGGAAATTCAGTGATAAAGCTGTTGTATATGAAGGTGTGTATATGTATACTCCTCTCCTGCCTCTGCTCAGCCCCTTTGCTGACCCACATGCTGTTACAGCAGCTGCAGTCCTGGTGGCATCTTCTTCGAGAAAGTTCCGAGCTTCTTCACTAGCCACGTGGCATTATTGAGATAAATGGTGCAAATGAAGTTTACTAGCATATTATTTTAATCAGGGTTTTGGCAGTTTAAAAATCACCTTGGAGGGCAAGGTTCCTGACCTCTTTTGGGGAGTTTTTAACTTCAGGGGCTATTTTTCAGACTTCAGGCTCTGTTCCTAAACTTGTTCCTAAAGTCAGAACCTTTGAAGTCCAGAGACTTACTGAGATAATACCTACCAGCCACCATCATAGCATTTCTTAACTATCCTGTTACTGCTTTAAAAAGCTTCTCTTTTATTCTGCATTGTTCAGGCATTTACTTTGTAATAATTATATTAAGAACTTTTCCATCCAGAAAACAATCATTACAGGTACTTTCCTTAAATTAATTGCCACATTAAAATTTGAAAAGACACATGAAGATCTTCTCTTTAGAGTTGTTTTTGGTTGGTTGGTCAGCGTATTTATTTGAGAATCACATTTGAATATCCCTAATACAAGCAGAGGCATTACTGTGTACCTTAGTGATAGTTTTTAAGTCACTTCCATGACATGTGATGTGAACATTTGATGGACTAGCTGCAGAATTTACTGATTTCTAAAGATGTTATTTGTTTGGTCTGACTCCATGCATGTGGAGAAATTTTCTGTTGAGTGAGTTCTTCACAACAGGGGGAAAAGGCAAGCAGTACGTGGTGGCTGAAAAAGAACCTTGGTGATACAGCAATGACGGCCGATTTTTGGTAGTAGAAAAAGTCATTGCATGATCGATTATTAGAAAAAATAATAATGCAGTGGATAATCCGTCACTTGAGGCCTTAAAATGAAAACTAGATGGCCCTCTGAGACTTACGCTGTAGTTAGTCCTCAAAGTGAGAGCCTGAATCAGGATTGCACTCTCAAGAAGGACAGGGTTTATGATTTTAGCTCACAGGAGAGAAGTCCTTGTAAGTCTCTGAAAACAAAAAGAGAATCGTGGCTAAGAATTGTCTGGAAGATCTGAGAGGGGAATTACACTGGTGTGGGTCGTTGTTGCCACAGAGCTATCCACCAAAACGCCTTCTGCAGGCATGTGAAGGGGCACAAGGAGAGGTAGCCGGGTTCTGAGAACATCCCCACGAATTCACACAGTAGCAAGGATTGTCCTTCAGATGTGAGCAGGTACTTCTGTGTCTGGAGACCTCGCCAGGTGCCTGTACGTAGGAAGCTATGCATAGTTCTACCTTGAACTGAAGGAACAGCATTTCGTGTGTGCAGATACAGAAGGAGCACAGAACCCAGTGTGGTTGCATCCTGGGGTCATCCTGGCAGCGCCTTCCCCCTGTGCTTTGAGGGTTTTATGGTCAGGTAGGGCTCGTGTGAGCAGGGCTGTTCAAACGGGGCTCAGTATACAGGGCTGGTCCTGGTAGCATCTTACGATATCCTTATGATAACAGGGAGATTATAAAGATAAATGTGAGTTTTGAAAATTTTGTTTCTGCCCTTTATGTATTTTCATGGTCCTAAAGGTTTGTGTTTTGTTGATTAAAAATACTTTTTCTTTTGTACGTTTGCAGTAGAAATAGTAACCTTGTTTATCTCAGTAGCCTGCAAGTTAATTGAATATGGCCACAAAATCTGGAAATGTGAAGCAATGTGGTACTTACCTATATTGCCTGTTTAATTTCACACTGTTCCGGGACCACCAGCTAACTAAAGGAGATTTTCCATGTTGTAAAGGTTAACCTTCAGATGTTTCCTTCTGGATATAATCACAGAGGCTCGTTTTGATTGCTGTGAACAATTCTTCTTTTCAACATCGATATAGGTGCAAAGGGTGCTGTAGAGGACTGTTTCGATGTTCTTTCATTTGTTATTCTTTGAAAGATGAATTTCTATTTTCTAAGCCTAAAGTTTGAAGAGTCTTTGCAAAATTGTGAGCACACTGAACCTTGTAATGCAGAGATTAAAAACAGTTAAAGGAAGAGTAGTTTCCCATTGCATCAGAGTTGAATTGCTATGAAAATATTGTTCTGCTGCACTACAATATACCACTGTTATGGAATTAGCTATCATCTTATGTGGGTTATTTGTTACAGAGTGCTGTAAATATGTCAAGTGCTTCCTATTAGATTTTTGTCTATAGATAATGGGCTTAAACAGTCACATTTTTTACAAGCTTTATTGAATTGAATCTTAAGGAGATACAGCTTAGTGGAAAACAGCAGTATTTCAAAAACCTTTCTTTATAATGTTCCCCTAAATTGGCATTGCATTCAGATACAGGTCAAAAGTAAAACTTGTAAGGATCTGATATAATTCAGGCATATATGACAAATCATGAGTGTTTGTAATAGATGATGATTCCTTGCTTTGAAAGTATCCTTGCAAATAGTTGTAGTAGTATGTATGTAGAAACTATAGTGTAGTGCTTGAAAAAATTGGCGCTAAATTAACTCAGATGAAAGCGGATTTATAGCTCCTGAGTGTAAAGGCATATCTTTGTACTGGGTCGGACTGTGCACCACAGTATATGTTCGGCTTCATCAGTGAAAGTGAGTTTCCTCTTGCCCTTTATCATTCACTTTTCACTTCAATATTTATTTTTTTTTTAGTCTCTGAGGTAAATCCTGAATTTTTAATGCAGATAATTTTCTCATTCAAGTATTTCCTTTGTAGGTGAGATTGAGACTGTTTGTTGTCACCGTGCAGTCCTCACACGTTGCTTATCCCAAGAGACAGTTGGTGATTCAGTCCCGCAGTCCTGGTTTCGGGACCTGTGTCTTCAGGGAGCGATGGCTGGGCTGAGCGATGGCCTCAGCCCCGGGCAGAGCTTGCTGATGGCCCAGAAATTGAGCTGCCAGCTGGGGAAGGAAGCCCATCAGGCTCTGAACAGACACGCAGTAAATAGTGGCAGGTAGCAGAGGCCTATGTGGTCCTGTCCGTTTGTCCATATGCTGGAATTGAGGGTTACTGAAAGAGGATTGCTAACATTTTCTGTAGCTCTTTGAGGAAAGTAAGCCATTAAGGGCTTGGCCAAGTAAAACCTTTATTCTGTCCATGCCTTTGCTGACATAAAATGTGGGCTGGTTGGAGTGGAGCTGCGTTTGCTCCCATGCGGTCCTCATTTCCTGCCTTGACGTCCATTCACATCAGTGCTGGGCTTCCAACCTACAGCTGAAATAATTGTAAACACGTTTTTAAGGGGGCTTCCTCTTACAGAATGTAAATTGCATACTAATAATGCCTATAATTTCCAGTGGTTCACAGCTTTCACTGGATCAAAATACACTAGTATTAGCTGAGTAGCTAGGTTGAGGTTTGCAAAGCTCATTATCATTATGTACTTGGCAATATCTATGAGGTATCTGGCACTTTCACATTTGGTTTAGCTGGACATCTTGGGTGAGTATTGTTTTGAAAACAAATCTGGAATTTAAATTTGTGGTTCTGGGTATATAGTTTGTGGCACGATTTCAGCATAGACAGGCTCTCTCCTGCTAGGCTTAGTCTAGCAAGAGAGGGCAACAGTAGCAGTAAAAAAAACACAGCAGCAGGAACTTTGTCCCACTGGATATGATCTCAAGTTGCGAAGTGAACTGTAGTTTGTCTGTGCACTGCATCTTGACTGATACAGTTACTAATTTAATGTATTTATATTAAATTAGTGTGTGTATACGTACATGTGCTGTAGTCACGCTTTCAATTTCGTTACTGACATACCCTTTAATTGAGCTGGTGCGGTGTGTTATAGGCCTTCCATCTTGTGTACAGCTGTGAATCACCACAGTTTTGAGATTTGGTGATTTATTCCCCGTTTTCATGTGACAAGTGTTATTGGACAGGGAAAAATTAACAGCAGGAATGTTGAAGCACTTTTTATATCTTCAGGCACAGTCATAAGTAATTCAGAAAGAGTTACTCAAAGTTTTAAATCCGAAAGAACCAAATATCCTTTTTGGCTTAAAACTTTGAAATGCCTGACTTAAGAAAAAGTTTAACTGCTTATTTCTGAAGTAAGAACTAATCACCTGTTCTCTAATACAGCTGAAAAATAATAGCATTTGAATACTAGGAATTAAGATAAATGTTCTGCTGTAGACCTAAACAGAAGTTTTAAATAACGTAATCAGTAAATAACCAAAAAGTCCTGTAGACCATGGTGGGGATAAGACTTGGAATAGCTTTACAAAGAATGTTATCAAGGTATTGACTCTTTCAGTCTTATATTTTTAGGAAAGTTCTCTAGCAGGGTTTTTAAATATATCTAGTTAGAAAGTTATAGGGTGCTCATTTAAATTCTATATTTAAATGTAATACAGTTAAAAACAGGTAGTCCTGAATTTGTGATCTTTTCTTAAGTGGTACATAATAGACTACATTGAGATATTTGAAGAGACGATGATGTTTTGCAAAAAAATAGTTCAACTAAAGATTAGATCAATTTATATTTCTCTATGCTCATCCAGTATTTTTCCAAATAGCTTTATTGAGGATGTTTTTGTGGATCAGACCCATATTTGTTTTTTAAAATAAAATTGAAATCTTGTATTTATTCTGTACCTGAAGACCCCTTAATGTCGTAGGCAAAGAAATGCCTGTCCTGTCTCATACTGTAACTAAACTAAAAGCCAAAGATAAGTGCTAATGATAATTCTCATTCACATTTACTGCAGGAGGGGACTTCTGCTTTTGCACTTCTCAAAATAGTTAGTACTCAGTTACTTATTTATGGGAAATTTAGATGTCAACTCATTGGAGAATCTCAGCAGCAGTCAGCTGTGAAACTTAGGGGAGAAACAAACAAACAAAAACCCAACAAACCAACACTCTTCAGTCTTTCCTGGCCCTTTCTAGTAAAGAAAAGCTTAGAAGTGTGATTTTAGAAAATTAAGATTACAAAAGAAAAAAAAGTGTGCAAAATGGAACTTAGAAAACATTAAAATTTTATTTATTCTCATTGATTGCAAGGTCATGGTTTGTGAACATTTGGGGTTAGAAGTACTGTAACTAGGTCAAGTAAATGAAGTATAAAATAGCTTCACAGTTATACTTTCTGTCAGGTGAGTAGTCAACCCTTAAATTGTCTGTTCCATCACCTTTCTCTCTTTGACAAAGAAAAAATTTAATGAATCTTTATCAAGAAAATGTCAACACTGGTATTAATAATTGGAGATATATATGGACTCACTTGTGGAAAATGCAGACACCAAGAATTTGCTGTGGGCTAAAAAAGGCAGAATAAAGCACAACGCATTGCATCTCCTCTCCTGGGCAGGTGGCTTTCTCAGGCTTGTTAGGGAAGCCAGTGCTCCCAGGAGGTGCGAGGTGTAGCTTGGCATCTACTAAGTAAGTATAAAGCCAGATTTTAGGTTTTGGAACAGAAGGTTTCTCTGCTCCCCAGAAGCACTTGAGGGAGGCGCAGGGTAAAGGGACTTGGTTTGCCAGTCACCTGGCTTGTTTTCCAGGGGCACCAACTTGCTGCTGTTTGGTGTCTCACCTTGATTGCATGTATGTATCTGCCAAGCATAATACTGTCTGTAAGTCCTTTCCAAGTTTTAGAGCATCACAGACATGGAAATGTTGGGATGAGCAGCCTGCCCCCCCTGCACTCTGCCTTACCATACCTCGTGTGGAAGGTGTGGAGGCAGTGCCCTGAGCTGTTCGTCACAGCCTGTGGGTGCCCGTCCCACATTTACAACTCTCATTTTAAAACACCTTATTGCATAATATGACCTATTAACCAAGACAGTGTGCTTCTCTTTTTGGAGTTTTGGAAGCAAGTGTCGTTCCTTGGTTATGGCATGAGGTACATTTTGTTTTTGTCTCACTTGTGGTAAATAATTTAGAGCAATTTTCTGCATCTTTATAGATAATATTAATAACGTTGGGTTTGGAGGGCTCCGTGTCAAGTGCATTGAACTTGACCATGCCATTTCTAACCAGTACATCCTACCTGACTCGTATTGACAGGAACTGACCAAGTTGAATTCAGTAAGCTGTTTATTATTATTATTATTAAACAGTGTCACTTGACTTTCTCTTAAGCAAACTAAAAGAACATGCTTCTCATGAAAATGCGATTTAAAAAACAACCGTACTGAAAAACCATGCTGAGAAGATGTTTGCTGTGAGTTCAGATCAAACTGGAAGTATGGGGGCTGCTTTCAGTCTGCTTCTAGGGCTTCAGTAACTGTTTGTTTGATGAATATATATATATGGTTATTAATCTTAAAGAGAGCACCAAGGTGGCAGGGTTTTCAAGCACACTGGAGAGCAGCATTAGGATGCAAAGTGATATTGAGAAAATGTAAAGGTTCTCTTAAATGTTTCAGTTCAATAAGGACAAATGCACCCTAAAGAGGGTCAAGTTATACTGTTTTTAATTATAATTTGGGTATTAGCCATGTACCTGTGTTATCTGTATAATATGCTTAGGGAGTGAAGATCATGAAGGTATAAACACTAATTTTATAAATTCCATCAGTATGTATGAAAACCTCACAATGGCAAAATATAACAAGTCCTCAAAAATACAAAGTGCGTCTATGTCTGCTGAGCTGATAACAAAAAGTACCTTGCTCAAATGAAACAAAGGAAAACTAGGGGTAGATGTCACCCTCCTTTCCCCCCACAAAGCTGTCCTGATAGGAAGGCTGGCCTGAGCACTGGCGTGGATTGCCTAGGGATGTCATGAAACCTCCAGCACCGAGTGTTTGCAGAGGCAGGCTAGACCAGCATTTGTCAGGAATGATTTGAGTGTTCTTGATCCTGCCTTGGGGCAGAGGTAGAGAGAGCAGGTGACCTCCTGAGGCCTATTTCAGCTTTATGAGTCTTTGAGTGAACCCAGCAATACTGACACCCCAAAGGCTGGTGCCACTTCTCTTGCATTTCGCTGTTGCCTCATAGTCTGCAGAGTCTGACTGATGGCTTCTGTCATATCCCAGTGCTTTACAGCAATGTATAACTGCCGAATTGATGTATTTAGCAAAAAGAAAAAAAAAAAAGATATCCAGCTGGATGTGTGGTGGTTTAGTTTGTTTCTGCCGTGTTGTATTCTCCAGCATCCCTTCTTGGCAAGGGAATTGCCTCCGAGATTACTCAGATCTATGTTGGATTTTCTCTAAACTGTGATTTTTAGGAAGTACTCGATGATACTGTGCTACTTTACATTGTTAATGGTAAAGTTGATAAAAATGCAATATTCCACTTTAATCCCGTCTCTAAAAAATTCAGTGGCATAAAGGAATCTTTTTTTCTTTTTGTAACATGTAACACCAATTCATAATGATATGAAACTCCCCAGTTTCCTTCTGTCTGCTGAAGGGAGAAAGGAGCGCGCTGAGCCCCTTGGGAGATGAGCGGCGGCTCGCCTCGTGCCAGCGTGGGTACTGTTTTATGAGAGGACCAGGTTCTAGTTATCAGCTCGAACAACTTCATGTATGATTAATGTTAATTGCCCATTTTGCATGGATGACTTTTTTCCTCCTGCTGAATTGGCTCTTGTTGCCTTTGATGTGGCTGGCGATCCAATGTCCTGCAATGGTTAGACAAGTGATCAGTTTGCCAGCGCTGAGAGGAG
This sequence comes from Cygnus olor, assembly GCF_009769625.2. Taxonomy (NCBI): domain Eukaryota; kingdom Metazoa; phylum Chordata; class Aves; order Anseriformes; family Anatidae; genus Cygnus; species Cygnus olor. The sequence goes on from NC_049181.1 coordinate 3,086,202, forward strand.
ACAGAATCAGGTTGCTGCGAGGTCAGAGTTTGCTTCTCCTCTTAAACACTGAAAGGTCAAGTAGAGTTTAACTACCATTGGCATCTTTGAAATGTTGTAATAAACGCCAAAGCAAGGAGATTATTTTTAATCCATGCTACAAGTAAAATCTTACGGTAATAAAAGGAAATAACTTAAACTCAAATTATCAAGAATGTTATGTTTATTGATAAAGACTTCAAAGAGTACCTTTCACAGTCTTTGAGGAAAGCAAAGTTGTAATTTGTGGTTCCTGTTTGAATTTCAAAAAGGCAACTAAGGTTGTTTGGTTTTTGGTTTACTTGTAAGCACTTGCATCAGTTACTGCCACTATTATCGGGGCAATTTACACAATGCGTGATACAGTACTTCTGTATTTCTCCTTTAAACCTGATAAAATACGTTGCTATTGAAGAAATGTGTGATGAGAGCTAGCGTAGCATATTTTTATACCAAATAGCTCAAGTCTCATGGAATCAATAATTAATTTATTAACAGGATATCTTTTGAAAAAACAAAATCAGCAGTCCTTGCTGAACTGTGTACTGCCAATTCATAAGTAGTTGATGACAAAAATGAAAAGTGTAATGGTAAAATTCAAATCTTAACGATCAAAGTATTGGGTACCTCATCTATCACAACTTGGAATAAATATATCACAGAATGTGTCATATCTCATTGACACTGCAAGACATAATGCTTTCCCTTGTTATCTAGCTAACTGCCAACTCTACAAAGTTTATAGGCTGCTAAGATAATGTGCTGGTGGTAATCCACTTCAGTTGCAGAAATATGAAGTACTGTTGAAATATATTTCTACTTGGTTTATTCTTTGCTCTCAAGAGGATAGGATACTATTTCAGTTCCTCTAAAGAAGCCCGGAGAATGAAAAGCAGAACATCAGGATAAATTATGCTAAATGGTGGACTAGACCCCAGAGGAAATCATGCTTCTGTGGTACAGTATTCCTCCATTTATCTTACAAATGTTACATCTAATGTTAATTTTGTAAAGGGAAAGCATTCAAAGATTCATCTGATTCTTTTAATAATAGTTTTAATGTTATAGTGTTATTTGTCAAACTCATACCATCACAATTTAGTTTTTCAGTTGTGACAGACCATTCATACAGAAAATATTTAGGGCTACTAATACATAACATTTTATTTCACAAAACACAAATAACCTAGTAATTAAACTCCAAAACTTAACAAATAATTGCCAGCAAGCAATTACCATTCAATTAAAGAGTAATTACATGGTTATTTGTGCCCTGTAAAATAAAGCATTACTGAAATCAGTAACGCAATCAATATTTTAGCAGAAACAGGATGCTGCAGTGATGGACCTTTCAACCTGTGCTGATTAAATTGTCATCCAAATAACAGTTTCCTAGTTAAATCACCACATGTTTATTTGTCTTGATTAATATGCAAATTCACTTCTGATTCTAGTAAATCTCCTCTGTTTGGAAGCACAAAAGTAAAGTACTGTCATACATCAACAGTGATGTGCTCTATGTTTCCACTGATTAATTATATTTTACAAAGTGTTGATCAATTTGTGCATTTTAAAAATATAGTTGTCTATAATGAGAGTAAAATAGAGTTATGAGAGATGGAGCTGATCAGTAACTTTAAGAAAATCACAAAGATAACCTTATTCTGTGTTTTGGTACAAACTAAAAATCCTTGGGATGTTTAAGGTATATATAAACCTTTGAGAGGAAAACCAATAACGTTGGATCTCAACAGGCGTGGAAACTAAAGGAAGAAACAGACACTAATAAATGATTTCTCATCGTTTTACTTTATATATATTTAACTGTCAAATATACTGGTTAAAATGTAATTTATTCTCTGACAAATTTCATTCCAAGCACAAATCAGAAATGAGCAATATTCAGATCATGTTGTCCCAGTAGTTCATTGTTCTCTTTCAGATTTAGCGCCTTTTTGGCAGGGGAGGGAGGATGACAAAAACTAAATAACCATAGCCTGAACACAGGTTAAAACCCCAAACTTCCAGTCATCTCTAGGAAAGACACAAGGTTTTTTTTTTTGTGGTGTTTTTATTTTTTAGAGATAGTAGTAGAATTTTTATCGGTATAGACCTTGAGCTGGTCTAATTAGTCTTTATGTTATAAAAATAATATGATTACCAAATATGCTAATGGAGATGGTATTCTCTTTTAGACTTCATGGTCTTGACTTGTGACAATAACTATTCTACTTTAACACTAAAATATTTTTAAGTGATACCTATAAACTAGCAGTTTCTAACTAATCTTAATTGAGGATTAAGTCGTTTTCCATTCCTAAAGGCAAATATATATGGCAAATGTAATATTTATGTAGGAATTTTAGAAATTGTTTGAAGCTTATCGTTCAGATTTCTGCTTCCTTTGTTACCAATGAGGAAAACTGCATTTCTTCACTATATATAGCTTTCTTGAATGAGATAAAGGAAAAAGTAAAGAAGAAACCACAATTTTATGTGAATGAGAGTCAGTCAGCTGTAAGTAGCACCCAGCCTTGAGGTCTTGGTTTAAAAGCTAGCCTTAAGTTAGAGACAGAGGATTTTGATTTTGTTTGAACAGGTTCAGCTGGGAACAATTAAGTTCAAATTATTGTGTACACGACTGTAAATTTAAGATCAGAATCTGGGCCCAGATAGCTGCTGTGTTATAGAAGTATTTGCTAAAGGGGTGTGACCAGGTTAGACGTAAGCATTTTGTCCAGAGCCTGTCAAAACGGCTCTGTCTTGTTGCAGCGGTGCTCGCCGTGCTGTGGTGTGTAGGCCGGATGGACGTGTGGTCGGGCAGGGCTCTGAAGGGCCTGGTCAGGCCTGGGCTGAACTTCTCTCTAGCTGTCCTGTAAAACTTTTTCAGTTCTGGACAATGCATACAGTTCAGTACATAATCACAGGTTGGTGAGTTTCACTTCTGCTTGTAGTGTGTGCTGGGAAAAATTTAAAGACCTGATGCGGTGAAGCTGCGTGCTCTGATGGTCTGCTCAGAGTCACGAGAGTCGTCGAAGGAAACAGCCGTCCGCACAGTGGCATAACCGGGAGTGAAACTCCTTGTCTCCCCTCCTCTCCCTCTGAAAACCCAAATTATAAATGACGTGTTTCTTCGTCAATTCTTTTAAAACTGTTTGATTTTTAGATTTATTTTTTTTAAATCTTATTTTTTAGCTTAATATCAAGATGCAGAGGTTTCTGCAAAAGAGTTGTTGATATTTGAGCTTGAGAAGGGAATGCTTTGTAGTTTTCTGGGTTGAGCTCTTCTCCTGGAGAAGGCTGCTAACTTCAGGTGTTTTACCTTTGTACTTTTTTGCAAATTCATTAAGTGCCAACTAAGCAGTTCCAGATGCATGTGTGTGCACAGTCTTCTGTAAATCGAAATTGTAACAATTCTTTTTTATTTAAAGGCTCCGTAGACAAGCCTAATAGTATCTGCTAGGCAATATTCTTATGAAGTAAGTGAATGATTTCAGCAGGTGATTTTAATAGAGAACCCATATGTGCATCTAACTTCCCGTGAAACTCATGTACTCTTATTTTAGGTTTACCTTGTTACAGCCTAGTGAGTCTGGGCTTCTGTAGGAGGCTGTACTGCATAGCCATCATAGTATGATAAACAACTTAGCATAAAAAAGAAAAATGAAAAAAAGTACTGAATAAAATGAAATACAAAATGGACTAACTTGAAGATTAAAAAAAAAAAGGATGGAATAGTTTCATAGAGACAAAATAATAAACTGAAAAAAATGATTTTGTGCTACTTTGATGTACAGTAAAACAAAATAACACTAGCACACTGTGTGAAAAATGAACAGGTTAATGGTACCTCTGTGTAGTGTTGCTGGAAGTTGTCTTCATTTAAACACAGAGTTTGTCTTACATTGATGGAGGGCTTTGCCACTGTGAGTTGATAGAGTGAGGTTTAACTGAAATTTCTTTGTGGACTTGAAGTCATTTTGGAAATGCTCTCTATTCAAACCTCATTCATTGTTGCAGCATAGTTATTTTACACAATGTTTCACTGTATTTTGTCAAATCCTCTATTATTCAACAAAGTAAAATTTGTTTTGATCAAAGAGAAGCTGCAATACTTTTACAAACACTAGGAGGCTGTTATTTTTATTACTTGGCTTGGGAAAGTTGATTCAAATGGTTCTTTGCTCCGTAAATCTGTATTATGATGGCAGCTGTACAGGATGATTTCATGTATGCATACTGATTTAAGGGATAAATGTGATAGCTGAAAATACATAAATGTAATGTGAATATAAAGATCTTTAACATTTTGGATTAAAAATCAGAATCATAATTCGTAAGATGGTCAAGGCATGCTGAGTTTTTGCTGGGTTGGGCTAACATCCTTGGTTTAACCTTTCTGTAGTAATCAGAAACACAAGTCAATCCAAGAACATAAATAGTCAGGGTTGGGAAAGTTGACTGTTAAATTACTACTGCATCTTCAGAAATAGACTGTTACCTGCCGTGATTCAGAAGGTGGAAATTATTATCATAAAGATGGTGTTGTATTGTAGGTTTCCACTCCTCATCGTTAGGCCGTGTAACTTTTCGGTCTTGGATACTGCAGGTGCATGGCTTCAGAGCAGTTACTACTGAGACCCCTCTCCATTCATGACCTGTAAGAAGTGGGAAGCCCTGGATAAAGGAAAAGCTTGGCCAGTGTATGGATTGTAGAGGTGCCTGTAGGTGTGCCTCCTTGAGGCCAGCCTGGACGGGCAGGCTGAGATGCCTGGTCAGCCCTGAGCTGGCCCATAGCAGTTGCTGGAAAGAGCACGGCTACATTCATGTGAGCCTGAGCACATAAATTCTGGTGGACCCAATCTGAATAGCTCTGGTGTCCCTCTAGTCATTGCATCATTAATCTACAACCCCTATAAACCACAGTTTGTGAGATGAGTAATGCATCTAGTTGCATTTTCAAGAGTTCACCAATGTGCACGTGAATTTCTTGAGCTCCATTTTGCAGGCAGGAATATTAAGAAACAAATATTAATTACCAAAGCAGTGGCATTGTGGGACTAGAAATACGGATTGCTTTGTTTTTGGTGTTTTAGTGCTGGTAAAATAAATGTTTTCTAGTCGTTTGTGTGACTCCGAACCATGATTATGTAAACTACAGGTGGTTTTCAGCAGTTTACTGATAGTTCATTTGAAATCTGTACAGTTCTTGTTGTTCACTTAATTGACTGGCTTATTTTTATTTTTTCCTAGGCAAGAATTTCTAATGTATTTTTGTGTATTGTTGATGTTCATATGTTATATAAATCAATACCATGCGTAGTAAGCAAATATTTCAAAAATAAAATGTGTTTTCATTTATGTTCTTATTTTATCAGCTCACGACCAGGAAGACCCCCCAAGCGTTCCCTAGGAGTTGCGATACAAGAAAATGCACGTCTTCTGCCCCATGGAGTTCCAGGTCTCTTATCACCAGGACTTATCTCTCCGACAGGTAATAAAATCCATCAGATGATCAGCCTCATCTCTTCATACTGCACAGCAGTTAAAATAAACTAATATTGATCTAACTGCCTTGTCCTTCAGGGCTTTTTCAAGCTTTACCAGAGGTTACATTATTGGATTTTTTGAGTGTTCATGAAAATTCTGTTTTGTTGCTGCAGTGACTGAAATCTAATGGATTTGTAATTTAGTCCTTTATTAATTGTAATTTCCTTACAGGAAATTCCATTAAATGTGTTATTTTAGTAAAAGAAAAAAACCTGATAAAATGAACTATTGTCTCAGAGAGCCCCATAGCATGCATTTCTTCCTTTCAAATGCATGTGTATTTTAGTTCTCATGGGATATGAACAGTGTGGCTAATGTGTATTGTATTGTAACATCATTAATGTATGCTGGGAAGATAGCAAAATGCTTGTATGAATTGTAGAAGAAACATTCAAAAAGCAGATAAGTTCACATTGCCACAGTGGATTCTATTTTAATAATCTGCATTAAATATTTTAATATGAAAAACAGCAGAAAAACATGTGAAATAATAAGCAATCCCTGAACATAATTTAATGCATATATTTTATTCCACTTCATTAATTTATTAGTAGAGTTTAAATTAAATCTTGTGCTATCTTGATGAGTGTTTTAATTTTTTATTAATTGATGTGTGCCAAAGACAAGTAAGTTTATTTTGGTAATAAAATCAATAGGATACAGCTGTATTAGCTAACTATATTCCTAAAAGTAATTATTTAAATATTCAAGAGGCTTAGCAATTTTAGGATTACTGTCAAAGTCCAGTCTAAATATATTGTATCTCCATAATAACCAAACTTATTAAAGTATTTAGCAGAATACAAAGTCACAGAGCAACTTACTGGAAAAATAGAATTAAATAAGTGATTTTCAGGGGAATAGTGATTCTGGTCTTGATCTTGCAGATTACTCTGCTTGCTAAGCTTGTTGCACTGGGACTAAGTGCCTCAGTGGGTCCCAGTGTTCAGGGACGTAACAAAGCTGAGATCTTGAACTTCTCCAACAAATCCAAGTGTCATGAAGATTTCACAGTGAACCAATAGCTCTTATCACTGTGGAAGTAGAAATAAATATTCTTAAGCTGTAGTGGTTAGTATAAGTATAAAGCGTTTTACTACACTTAGATGCCACAGTCAAGCTAGTGCAACTTCACATACTGTAAATACGTGTAGCAGGGATTTACAATTGTCTGTTTACTCTTGTGAGCAGTTAACAAATGAGGTTTTTAGTAGCTTATGTTCTTGGCCCAGGAAGGTCATGGATTTGGTATTGTGTTATTACCAACAGACAGGAAGGGACAAAAGCTGCCTTGTATTGATAATTTCTTGTCAGAAATCCAGAATATTGAGTATTACTTTTCCACCCCGTTTTTTTTTTTTGCAAATAGGACATCAAATTATGCAGATTATTGCATTTCTTTAAATTGGGAAATATTTTCGATCTCAGTGCGTTGAATATGTATAGTAAAATAGAGTCATAGACACATACAGTGTCCCACATATTTTAAGTATCACAGCATTTGAGTAAAAAATGTTGAAATTTAATATCTAGACTGTTTTATGTTGTTTGGAGGCTGAAGTGATGACTGGGATGTATCCCACCTCATTTAACTTGTGGAGGATTGTGTAAGGAGATTGGCCCCCGGGGCCGGGGGCTGCCCTTCAGCCGAGGCGCAGGGTGGCTGCCTTTCTGACCTTGTGAGCCCTGTATGAAAACCTTCGTGTGACTGAATGCCAAGAGTCGCAGACAATATGCCTCGAGCTGCTGAAAGGGAGTTTTGCGGGTAGCTTGTAGGCGGGAGAAAATGCTTGTTTCCACAGCGTGACAGAGTTGTTGAGGGCCCAAATGAGGTGGGTCTGTATCACCAGCCTGTGACAAAGCAGCTCCACACCATTGGCTTTGTAGTCTCATCGCTCAGGAATCGGAGCTCCTGAGTTCTTGTTTCATCTTGTTCATGAAGAAAAAACAGTGTAACGAAAGTTGGGGTAAGCACTGGATAAGGAAAGGTGCCACAAGAGCCCCTTGTAAATTCTTCTTAAGATGTTGCAAACTTGATGGAGCACCTGGGATATGAAGCTTCCACTAGCTTTATTTATATCTATTTACACTTAATTACTGGTTGCTTTGCTCTGGTTACCCCTCCTCTTTAGTCTTCTGACGATCAAGTGAAGGAGTTTGTGTCCATTCTTGCAGTTGGTTAGATGGAGGTCTCTTGAAGTTGCTGTTCTGGCCACAGAGCACCCCGATCCGTCTGTAGAGGGTATTACAGAGCGATGATTAGTAACTTCCTGCAGACCTGAGTGAGCCGTCTGTGTTTCGGCTCCTTGAAATGTGCTGTTATTTTCATCACCCATTTGGTTTGTGTCAGCTCAGTTTACATGGTCATTTTCACATAATAAACAGGTAGTTAAATTAGGCATACTGCATTTCCCAGCGCAGAGTGTAATTTTTTTTTTTTTACATCTTGGCAAAGTGGACTACAGCCATGTTTACCTATAAGTAATTTGTGAAGGAGCTGTAAGTGAAGTGTCTACATTTTAAAATATTTGCAGATACCTTCCACCTTTGGGAAATGGGAATGTTTGACTTACGATGAGACTGGAGCAGCAGGGCGCTTAAAGCTGCTGTGATTGAGAAAGATGAGGTGGTGTGCCTGGGATGCGTGCCACCGGGAAGGGCTTGAGCAAACAGCACGATAACCATGCCCAAGAGCTGATATTTAAGTACTGCCCATTATGCATTAGTTTAGGAGAAAGTGTTTTGCTTCTTGTATTCTTGCAGGAAACATGGAAATCAGCGTGTTGCCCTTGCCTGCTGTGAGGGCAAAGGAAAAGTCCCGTATGTCAGCGAGCGACAGTCATCAAAGGCTCTGTTCTTCAAAGAGTGCAGGGGGATGAAGTGGCAGTAACCAAAAAAAACACTTCATCTCCTATTAACGTACAAGACTTTGTCATCAGTGTATCTTAACGAGACAGTTGGGACTTACTTATGGAATAGATTTTTTGTAACGTTTAGGCTCTGAAGCAGTGGCATACAGTGTGGAGAGAAGCTGAAATCCTTTATGTAATTTAAACCCGTAGATTAGAAAACTTGATATGGAGTGAAGCTGAAAGAGCAGCTGGATCTTTTGATAGTTACACATGCTGACTTCAGCCCTCCTACTTGTGATCTAGCTCCACTCTTTTCAAGGTAGCGGAGGGGGTGGCTTATGGAAGAAATCATCATGCCTCTAGAAGGTGGTTACTCTGCAGTGCAGGGCACAAAGCCGCTTTCAGGGGCAGGGCAGGCCACTCTGCCTGCCTTTGGGCTAGGCATCCCACAGCAGAGGCTGATGAGGCACTGTGGGCCAGGAAGATGGATGCGAGCCCTGTTAAAACATGTCTCTTGCCATTTTATCTTCCTGAGGTTTGCTGTCCAGAGCTGCGTGGCCTGGCAGGCCTGATGTGCTGCACCAGCAGGCCGACCGCCATGAGCTTGGGGCTGGGGGCTGCGGGCACTCAGTGCCTGAGGTGGGCCGGAGCCTGGCCAGGCGTGTTAGGAAAGGAAAACGAGGCATGTTCAGATACATGCTCCACCCTGCTGGGGAGGAGACAGGCAGCTTTAGAAGTTTAAAGGTTAGACAGGTGTTGGCCCCCAGCTGGTGTGTGTCTGTCTGGTAGGGGAAACTTCCTGCTGTGTCCTGGGTGCGGGCACTGTAGCTGGCACTGCCATGAGGGGGTGGGATGTCTGAGCCCCCCCCAGTGCTAATACCTCCTGATCAAACCCACTGCTATCATCAGGTCCCCTCTGTTTTCTTGCAGTGCTCTGCCCAGGTGGCGGAAGCAAACCATCTCCATTTCCAAGTGTGTAAAATACACTGCTATTTTCATTATCAGCTGGATTAGATTAATCTCCCTTGAAGTGATCATTTTTTATCTCATAGGCATTTATTTCATAAGCAGACAGTTAAAATAGACATTATCTGTCTCACTAGCTGTTTGTCTAGTGTTTGTAAGAATGTAATAATTAAAACATCGACTTGTTTGTATAGACATGAATAATTTTTCATGTGTAGTTTTGGCTTATTAATAGTTAAGAACTTGTGAACTGAAGAGTTTAATGTATTTAATATTTTAGTGAAATTAATATTTCAATAGATATACCAAATAATAGCATTGTGACTTAGGAAAAAAAGAAAAAAGTGGACAAAAAAAGTGAAAAAGATAAAAAGTAACTTAGAGGAGTATGGTAGCTTCATGTGTTACTTGAGTTCAGCAGTGCTATTTAGCAGTCACTTCGTCTTTCCATGGAACAGAGAGGATACGATAGTATTTGCTGTAGTCTTTAAGCATTTTTATTTGGTGTACCTGTTTCAGAGGAACGAGAGAGACTAGAGGCTTTCAACATCTTTGGTGTCCAGCTGCTCTTTATGAATGTGGGCTTCTGGTCAGGCAGCACGGCCCCACTGCCTGTGGGAACTCCCCAGTGCCATCGACTCCACGGATCTTCGCCTTGTTTCCCTCTGGAACTGGTGCTGCTCCGGTGCCCTCCAGGGTGTCCTGGCTGAGGACCTGTAAGAGGTGCCCTGGGTCTGAAGAGCGGGGCAGCGGGGCTGTCCCTTATGGAGGGGTGCAGCAGGGCTGGAGATAGCAAATCTGCTCCATGTGCAGCGTTGGCTCAGAGACCGGGATTGCCAGAACCAGGCTCTGAAGGTTTCCGTGTTTGTACTGTACTGTGAAGCCTCCTTTTAAGAAAGAGTTATTTGAAGAATAAGCATTCATTCAGGGTCACTTTACAGAACATCTGATCGATTTTACCGCTTGGGGTGTTAGATGTAGGGCTGCCGTGGCTGGCAGCAGTCCTGGAACCTCTGAGAGCACGGAGCAGATGATCTTAAGGTTAAAAGAACCCTTTCCTTTCTCAAAATGCTTAACTGAGCATTTTTGTATGTTTACATCCTATTTCTGTGGCTCATTTCACTGTTTATGGTTATCCTTTTTTTCTTCAGTTGTCATAGATGTCACTTTAAAGTTCCATTTATAATGAGAAACATATGTACAACTTTGTCATTGTTGGCATTACCTGGCTTGGTAGAAATTATTATTTTTAATCAAAGGCAGACATACTGATTAAGGATGCCGCAGCACTTCTCTGCCGATGGGGAACGTTAACAGTTTATAAATTGTTCTTGGTGACAATTCAGTAGTGAATTACTTTGATATATATGGCTAATAAATTAATATGATTAAGTTAATGAGTAGTACAAGTGTTGCCAAACTCCGCTCGTCAGGCTTTTAATGCTGCTCCACATTTGCAGCTCTAGCTTCCCCCTGTGGTGAGAGGATCAGTGCTACCTACGCACTGTCATTGTGATAAATGGCATATCCCACAGTGCCCTGCACTCCATCTGGTGTGTCCCCAAAATGAGAAATATTTTATACAAATCACACACTCAGAAGCTCAAAGGACTGTAGAAAGATCTGTTTTTTCAAACAATAATAAAAATGCATATATCTCTTTAGCAACTCTTCATTTTTACTGTCGTAATGAATGCATATAGCTTTGGGAAATGAAAACTCATGTGAGTAACAGAGGAAAGTTATCCACTGCACAGTAAAGCTGACAAATAAGTTACATGCTCACTCTTTTATTTTATCGTGAAATGTTCTTAGATAAAAAATGATGTTAGAACATCTATTTAACTGGATTTTAAAATTAAAGACCACGTATGCCGCATGATTGAGTACCACCCCATCTCATGCTGGCAAATTTCTGTGCTGAAGGGAGCATGAATTTGAGTGAATGACGAATGCAGGATCATATCATTGCTCCTTAAAATACAGCCATTTAGTAGAGTTCTGATAATCTGAAAAACTATACCTAGTGACCATGAGTCACTCGATTCCTCTTTCCTTCTCTCTTTTAATGTTATCTTTCTTTAGGGATCCATTTTAGTGTCTACTTTATCTGTGTGGGACATTACAGTTTTGACAAATGAATACTTAAATCTGTTGAGAATTTACTGAATGGTTAACCTTGTTGTAAATGTAATTTACACATAGCCTCAGCTACTAATTATTGTCCAAGAAGTGTGAAACTCAGTAATGTACTTTCATTTATAAGCGTTTGCGAAAAAAAATTTTAAAAACTTGATCCTGCTGAGTTCCTACATCTTTTCAGATGACAAAGTTCAACCAAAATGTTCGCAGTGAGAGAATTAAGACTCTATTCTCTTGCCACTTAGGGCAGGTCTGCTCTGAATTTGTCTTGATTTGCCTATGGAAGGGAACCATTTGAAAAAGCTGACCTAAGTATCACATAGCTAACAGAATCAGTAAGTTTTCATCTCTCTGTTTTTATAATCTGTGACGTTCTTTCCCAACAGCTTTTTGTTAGCCTGGTGTCTGATGGCATTGAGGTCTGTAATGATCCTAATATGTCTGCCTCCCTCCATCACATCTATAACTGCCTTTAAAGCTATTTTAGCTTTTTTACATCATCACTAAGAAATGTCTTACAGTCAAATATGGTATTGGGAGGTATGAAAGATTTGTTTTCTTTAACTCTCTCTGTTGTCCAGAGGACTGATTTGACAATAATAACACGACTATTGTTATTTTTTCTTAGGTTTTATTTTTCTATACAGTTGTATGATTATGTTGAACAAATGTATTCTGAAACGTTTTCCTTTTGGTAGCTTTAACCAGTATCACAGCAAATGTATTTAAACGCATTAAGAATGCTTGTGTAAGAATCCCAGACTGACTGCATATATTATACACTCTTACATTTTAATATAGGAAGCTGGTTTTCTTTTTCATTAGCAAAATTTGTATTGTCATTGAATAAGTTTTACATGAATGGTAGCAGAGAATGGCTTATTGATTTAGCTGTTTATAAGGCTCCTCAATGCACTGTGGGTGATAATCCTCTGGTAGGCAAATCAAACATTTTCAGATTCGGGACTGTTACTTTGGGTGACATAAGGCCTCAGTCGTGATTCTTCATTTTAGAAGAAGCATATTTTGTGCTAACAGCAGAACTCTAAATATTATGGAATACAACATCAGAGACAAGGAGCATGTAGATCCTTACTGATCCTCTGCTTTGCTTTAGATATATCCTGCAGTATTTCAGAAGGCCTGTTAAGCTCTGGATTCTTGCACACACTTACAGTTTTATTCCTTTGACTTGAGAGGTAATGTCTATGAGAGGATGGAAACTAAAATTTATTTGTAGGATCCATTTAAAAAGATGCAATTGTAACTAGATAGATGATGCATCTCTGGTTGCAGAAAAATGTTGATCCATCACCTATTTACAGTGCTAAAATGTGCTATGTTTACCTAAGTAATATTCTCTCAAAATGCAGCATTCAGATAGAAATTAGATTTGAGCAGTGCAGTTTACCATAGGGAAACTTCCTAAAGCTGGATTTTGGCAAAATTCTTGGTAAAACAACACTATTGCAAGTTGTTCAGAAAAATTAGACAAGGAATAAATCTCACTGGATTGGAAAGTAAACATGTGCTATACTTAAATCTAAGTATTTCCATCGTTATAATTTTGGTTAGGGATTAAGTAATTTCAATGTAATCTAACAGCTGTAGTGCTTCAGTCCTTGTCATACAGACCTCTGGAGTCCTAAACAAGCAAAATACTTAAGTATGTTTTTAATATTAAGCACACAAGTAATCCCATTGATTTGGATTGGATTAGTTGTTTGCTTTAACAAGTGCCTAAGTGTTTTGCTGCTTACTATGATATTCTGGAGATCACGTTCTATAAGGATTCTTCCACAAAACTGTGAATTCATTAAGTACCTGTATGTTAAACCAATATTCCCTTTTGATTGTCCTAGTGTTCTTTGTCCTTCTATTGTCTTGTGTGGACTAGGGATCGTGAAAAGAAGCAACATACAGTTTGAAAAAAAAGTTGGAAAAGAATTTAGCCAAGTGGTTGCTGTCAGGTGATGTTAATTTGTTCTTTCCTGGCCACACTGAAGAGCTCAGAGTTAAGGGAGTGGCTGGCGCTCAGTGCCCAAGGTGATGGATGGAGGTCTTGCTTGTCTGAGGATGACGGTTTGCAAAGCACGACTTCTAGTTCTCCCTTCTCTTGGAAGTATTTATCCCGGTGCAAGGCACTGACAACCAAAAGTAGAAGTTTTTCGTTTGCTGATGATGATTTCTGGATTAGCCTTTGCATGGGTTTGCAGAGAGCAGAGCTTGGCATGCTGAAAGCAAGAGGGCAAATATGTTCAAACAAGGCCAAGTCTGCGGTGAGTCAGTAAGAGGGGACTAGCTGGGTATGCAAAGTAGGCATAAACTGCCCTGGTAATCTGGGGGAGAAGATTTTGGCATAATGTCTGTGTGTGTGCAGAAAACTGAGAGAAAGAAGCTTAGCAATGAAGGCCTTCACTGTCCCTCCTGGAGAAGCGGCTTGCATGGCTGCTCGCCGGGGAGCAGGCCTCTGCGACGCAGCGGCTGCAGTGGCCACACTGGGCCTTTCCGCCTGTGCGAGAAGAATGTGCTCGTCTTTCAGGCCTCCCCAACTAGTGTAACATGAGGCCAAGTGCTCGCCACAAATTAGGGTTCGTGATGAAAAGAAAACGATGCTTACGGAGCATTTTGGGGAGGCACACTTTTTTATTAAGATAGCATAACTGAAATAGATTTCACTGTCTGATTGTTCTCGATAAGAGACTGGGTCCATATTAAGATTTCACTGGAAATGTATTTGTGTTGTATAAACTATTTTATCACAGTCAAAATTAATAGGTGTAAAGAAAAACAAACTGTCATTGAGCCTAGTATTACACCCTGTCCTCTTGCTGAAGAGAGAGACCTCTTCAGTTCACAGGGAAGCATACTGGTAGCAACTGGAATTGCTGCTATCGTATGGTTCCTATTTTAAAGATAAATGTGGGACCATAGCTGTGGAGGATTCAGTCTAGAATCTGAATTCATCCTAAAAATCCTTTGCAAAAGAAGAATAATCCCTAGAGCTACCAACCTCCTGTGACTTGAATATGAAAAGCTTTACTTCAGAAAGAGAAGTATTTTATATAATACATGCCTGAATGTAAATGACAGACATTTTATTAGGAAAGGAAAGCCTTTATTAAAATATAATGATCTACATTGTTTTTATGTAATCTAATGAATTACAGTAAGAGCCTGAGAAATGAGCTGGAAAAGGTAGAGTACTCTCCCATGAAAGCGAGCTATGATAACCTTTTTGTAATTCCTTAACATGTTGAAAGAGTATTTCTACACAGACTTATTAAATTAAGCAAGGTCACCTTTTCATTTTATTAACAGATTAGGTTTGCCAGATCATGGACTTTGGTTGTGAAAAATGTGGATGAACCATAGAGTAACATGTCAAGTAGAAAATAAGTTGTAAAAATGTGAAATAATTTCAATACACCTTATAATTTTGTTTTTCACTGGTGCTTAATTACTGTTTTCCGCATTTGCATATTGATTGGATGTTTGTTAATAATAATAATATTTCTAAGTGGATTATCTCTCCTGACTGGTGGAATCTTGATCTAATATTTGCATAAAGGGAAGAAAATATTCTTTTCCACAGTAATATAAAATACTGTTCTTTTGACATACAGTATGCAATCATTACTTTGAAAGGTTAGCTATAAATAATAACCAGTGAAACTGGTCATGTGCTTAAAGATGAGCACATATATTGCATTTACCAGTCTGACCGCCGTTCAGCAAGGCAGGAATAAAACTAACATCATGTCACCCAAGTTTCTCATATGCCTTTCAAAATCTCTCTGTGTATGTTATAGTCTTTATATAGATATATGAAAAGGAAAATTATATTTAAAAGGTGTTACATGAATTTAACACATTGCTGTAATTGTTTATAAATAATTTCATAGTCATGTCTAATTAAGACAGAAAATGTCATTTATATTTCCAGTCTCTAGGAATTATTTTTTTTTCCCCCTGTATTTGCATCTGTCAAAAATAAGTTTTTTTAAAAAAAGGTAAAAGTAATGCATAAGTTTTTTGCTGGTATATGTAACAGAAGTAAGAGAACATCCCATTAGCAGCCCCAAACTTTCAGTAAATAAAGGAGTTAATGGGGTAGATTATTTGCATATTGTATGTATGGTTTCAAATGAAAACACACTAACGTACAGATGCTGTTTAACCTCTCTATCATTAACAGCTCAGTAGTTCGGCACACATATGCAGAAAACGCTGTTCTTGCTACTCACGGCATGCAGGCGGGGTGCAGCAGAGTGCAGTTGACTTGGCCCTGGCAATCGTAGAGCAGGTGACTTGATTACACTGAAATCAGGCAGAAAATGTCCTCTTCTGGCCACTCGAGTGAATCAGTCAAATTATCGAGTGGCAAAACTAATTCTATGCCTTGGGCCATCAGAGCTGCCACTTCCTATAAGTCAAGCCTTCACTTAGTGTGAAATTGTTTTTTATTTTATTCTCTTTCATTTATTATGCTTATTTCAGCTAATCCACTTAGTGAACGTGAGTTACCCAGCATACCAGAGCTCTTTCAGATGTGCAGCCTTCTCATGCTTTAGTGGTGAAATACGAGGACTGCTCTCCTTTTAAGGAACTCCCAACCCTGTTATGACCCATACAGTTAAAAGGAATATTTCACTTTTTCAGATGAGACTCAAATGTGGAGAAGAGTTTAATGTGATGTAAAATTAACTAAAAGTGCTTATAGCTGAGCTTTCTTTTATAATTCAGGTGGCTCATTTTAAGAACTAGAAACATACACTATGAATTGTGGGCCATTAAGTATCATTTAATTTGAAGAAGCTTAACCAGACAATTCAAAAACATGGAATGTTGTTTACAGCATTACAATATTGCCTTAAATTCTGCAAGAAAGAAAGCTATGATCTGCTTCAAGTGCTCATACAGGTGATATACCCCAGGCACTACTTGTGTATGTAATTTTGTCCAAATGGCAATCTCTCATTTGACTGTGCCCTCTAGTACACAGCATTAATATCTTCCAGTAAAAGAAGAGCAAGACATATGGAGTCTTTTATTTCAAGCAAAGAAAAATCGAAAAGAATAATGAGAATAAAAAGTAAAATGCCCATGGTGATGGGCAAGGGAAGTTAGAGGGGAGTTCCTACGGCAGACTGTGTCAGAACAGAAAAACAGAAGTAACCAGAAGGTGTCTTCTGTAAAGCATCTAAATACAGGTTTCCTTTGTCCATAAGTTTAAAAATACATACATATATGTATATTTATACACAAACACATGTATAAAATGTGCTAAAACAAAGAGACATGGTTCAGCAGAAACCAGATACATTGTTTTAACTCATATTCATCCAGTGCTTTGAGCTGATGTATGTTTTGGGCAGATGAGGGGACTTGAAGGGTGGAAGGAGGTAAGCAGAGCCTCAAAAAGAAAAGTTGAAAGGATCATACTGTGATTAAGATGGATGCATTGCTGACAATGTCAGACCAACAGCTGCTAAATCTAGGAGACACTTGAAAGAGTCTCTCTATTTTGTTATATATGGAAGTCAATAGGTTATTTGGGCTAAGAACACCCTATTATTCAAATTTAGCTGACCCAGAAAGCCATGCCATCTTTCAATGGCAATTCAGAGGGCTTTGCCATTTAGATAGTGGTTTCGGTATTTCCTAGCACAAAAGTGTTCTGTGTAGTCTCATATGACATATGGATATATCGATCTCTTTTTTTTTTTTTTCCTGAAATGTATTAACTTAGTCTGTATAAGGCTTCAGAAAGCTATTTCGTGCTTGCAGCTGGTTAGATTGTTGAACACTTGTCCTCAGAATCTCCTTTTTAAACCTTAAAACCAAAATAGAAATGAACCAAAGTTGTTTTTGCCTTCCTGTTTTGGAGCTTCTTCATTACCATTTTTAGTTACAGGTAATATTTCTTCGTAGTAGTTTATTAATCCTATATATTGTCTGAGTCCTAATCCTACTTAGAATTTGTATTCTTTGATGGAATGTCTTCAGTGTACATTGTGCATAGGAAAACATCCCGAGAATAGTTTTTTTTGCTCATTGATATGACCATGTCCTTCCTTTTCTGATGTGTCTCTCTTGATCTCCATTTTTCATTGCATCATATTACTCTGCCTTTCCTCTTTATTTTTTTGTCCTTGACTTTTATGTCTACACTACAATTTGTGTTGACCTTGAGGTTGCCCTCAATTAGCTGAGCCATTTCAGTAGCATGGCCCACACCAAAATCCTCTGCAACGTGCTTCTTATTTGAAAAGCAGAGCATCCTAGAAACTGTTCTGTGACCATTTTTCTTTTCCTTACAAGTTAGTGTTTATTTCCAGGCAATAAAGAGAAGGAGTGATACAAAAGAGATAGAAATCAGAAGCAATAAATCATAGGAGCACTTCTGGTAGGTTTCCTGTGCTCATGCCTGCAGTGTCTGTGCCATCTGCAAAAAGAGGAGGATTAGGAAAGGTTTGGATGAGAGAGATAAATCTTATCCCTGAAAGTTCAACAAACCTCTCAGGATCCAAAAGATGGCTGCCAGGGATCAAGCACAGGAATTTGACAAATAATGGGCAGAGAGCAGGTTAGGCAGCCTTCGTGTTTGACCTTAGATATGGCAGGTATTAGAGCGGCTGGACTTAGCGCATTCAGGGTTTCTGACAGAAACCCCCAAACCCTGTTTGTGCGAGTTCTCCTACAGCTACGCATGGTTGCATGCCATACCCTGTGTATGGAAGGCTGTGTTGGCCAGTTTTCCTTCAATGTCCCTGTTCTGCTTTGGAATTTATTCTATGGTCTGACTTCTGCACTGGCAGCAGAAAACCTTGGTATCTAATGGCTAGGTGGGAAGTATATTTGGCTTGTGGCCAGACGGAGATGAGGACAGTTTGTGTTGTCATCATAAAAGACATGTTCATAGAGCAACCATGGTCAAAATGTGTGTTTATGTAGCAGCTCTCAAGGCTTTCTGTGCTGATACAATAAAAATAATAAGATAGAAGTGGTTTACTAGATAGAAAATTACTACTTAGTTTTAAGATTTGCTACCTCTGTATTTTTAAATGCTAAAGTAATTAGCCACTTTGTTAATAGATCTGCTAACTAGTTTTGGTAGTGAGTTAGTTTTGTTTGTTTTCCTGTTTTCTAGCCCAAGAAGGTCATACTGGTCTTTAAAAGAATGGGTGAACTGTGACACGTACTGTTATCACTCACTTGCCACATGAATTTTTGCTAGATGACAGTCAGTGATATAACTCCCATGCTTGTATCTTCTGCATCACCAAATTCTCCTTCTATACCTCTCCTGTGAAATAACAAGTGGCAATTTTGCAGTGGATTTTGTGGGATGCCATTCAATTGCAATCAATAGCTTGGTGAAATCATTTTTCACAAATATCAGCTAAGGGGCTACAGGCATCTCTTTCAGAATGTGCTCAGAAAAAAATAAAGTTGCTTCAGCCACATTTTTTTTTTCTGCAACTGTATGCAGTTTTTATATTTGATTTCATAGAATCAAAGAGGTTGCTTTCTCATAAATCAATGGTCAAGACTGGTAGTCTGCAGTGGCTGATGCTGGTGGCTGGACATGGACAGAGCGTGGAAGTGAAGTGTGAAGGATGGAGCAGGGACTTGATGTGTGTTCTGATTTTCCAGTCCACAGTATTTCCTCTTTTATATAGCATCATGTGAGAAGGGGACAGCTTGGCTATAGTAACAGTTTTAATCTAGATCTTTCGTATCCACTGATGGTTATCTGAAGGAAGGTTATGCTGATTAGTTCGTTTTCTAGTAGAGGGAGTGGAAATGACTGCACGTCTTCAAACAGGAGGACCTGCGGATGCATAAAAGTTTCCTTGTGTTACCACTGCCTCCAACTACCATTTGTCTCTTACATGCACATGGAAGTACACATGGGGTGCTTTTTCCCCCATATTTAGAGAATTCTTTTTTCCCTGTATAATTTCCTTCATTCTTTGTTGAGAATTCTATTTGTGAGAATTAGCTATGTAATGTATATATTAATCAGGTTAGTTTCTGCTTTCTCCTTTTGCTAGGAATGCGTTGCTTCTTAGTTTAATTATTTCTGATTTACAGCGAATAATATCTATGAGCAAAAGGTTATATAAATATCTTCCCAAGCTTAGTCTTGATTTTGCTTAGTGAGTGAAGGAAGATAAAAGGCAACATCTTTCCCAGGGCTCTTAAACATTAGAACTTGAACCTAATTAAGGGATTTGACTTGTTTGTTTGTTTGTTTGTTTGTTTGTTTAAATCATTTTAAGAATTGAGAGATGCTTAAGGCACCCCTATTGGGACGTGCATGGTTCCTGGCATGAGAATAGGTCTGGGGACTAACTCAGGGCCTTCTGGCGTCCAGTCTCCATTGTACCATTTTGCTGCATGTGACGATCTACTTCTTACTTCCCCTCCTCTAAAATGATGCCAACAGTTGGCTTGTATCATGTGGGGAGCGAGGAGGTTGATCAGCCAAGATCTATGAGTTATTTTGTTGATGGAAAATGTGTATACTTCAGTAAGGCCATGGTTATTAGTCGTGTCTTTAAACAATCTTGCACTCAATTTCAGGGCATTCTGCCTGCATGAGAATAGTGAGAGCAGACTTTTATGTTGAAATTGTGGTGAACTATTGTAGATTAATTTTAATTACAGTCCATCAACATTTGCATTCTATTTGGGATGGCAGTTCCAGTAAGCTTTTTAAAAATGTGGTGGTACAAATGGAAAAGTTTCGGCAAATATTAAATGTAACAATGAAGACTTTTGTTCCTCATTAAACCATTTCTTGATGTTTCCCGATAGATTTTCATCTAAACACTTGCTAATCCCAGAGCTCTGACAGGCAAGGCCTGCTGAATTAGGCCAACCACTGCTACAAATAGCTACTGCACATGAAACAGTAATCATTGCTTTCCAGTCTATTATTAGATTAACTTCATAGGGATTGCTTTTTTCTCCTGTGAGTTGATGCATAAATGACATGCTTTACCCTCCAATAAATCTAACAGCAGAGTGGCAATGACATGATGTTCATACCCCTTAGTCCCATGACAGATTATTTTTGATTGCTGCAGAAGTTTACAGCAGCTTGAAACCATTAGAATTTAAAGGCATCATTGAAATTTTACAGCGTACCTGACTCAGACACAACAGAGCTAGTACTGAGCTAAGTTGGGAGGTATTGGCTCCGCGTTGCGATGACTTGTCACCGGGAGTCTTAGTTACACTGATTCCCAGCTGTCCTTCAGAGGAGGTGGATACTCACACGGTGCTGCACCTTTGCTATCATACCTTGGAGAATGCAGGCTCCTGCACATAATATTCCTGCGCTTCAAACTGCAACCTAGAGACAGTTGCAACTGTTAAACGTGTGAAGACAATGTTATACGCAGACAGAGCTCGCACTTACATGGAGGAACTTACAGAAGCCCTTTTGAACTTTTGTTGCTTGTTAACCTTTATTAGAACTCTTATACTGCTGATCACTCTTCTTCCATGTAGCAGTAAATAGAAGTTTGTACTGTTAGAAAGGATGAAATTAAGTGTTAATAACATACGTGCTTTTAATAGTGTTCTTTTTTTCCAGATGTAAGAACTTTGTTTTTTCCTGATGAAACCCAGATAAAGTTTGCAAAGCTCAAGGCTCTTCAAATCCAAGGTGTTTACTACTATTAATATCTCATGTGAATGAATGTCTGTATTTGGTTCTGGCTTTAAATTGTGTTTATCCATTATTTCATGGAGGTGTGTAAATTTGCTGCTTTTAGATATATGGCAAACAACTGTAAAACTGCTGTCCATGTTAGTAAGAAGATGCACTGATTTCCATTGATGTGTGTTTGTACATACCCAATAAACATCACATCAAACTGGTCCCTGCAGATTTCCATAAATCTCTCAGTAGATTTCTATTCTATTCTATGCAGTTACTAAAAAAAAACCTTTATTTAAAAAATAATTTATTATTTTTTATCTTTAGCGCCGGTTTTATATGCTAAACAAAGTGACTGAACCTGCTTGTGTTCTTAACCTATGTCTGTAATAGATATGTCCAGCAGATTCAGGTTGATGAATCTGGTATCAGGTAGAGAGCTAGCCTTAACACAGATCTACTGTAGCCTCATGGTATTTTTGTATCTGACTAATATACTTTGTAAATAATGGCATAATAGGGAATAAAATATGAGGATAGTGTGAACGATATATGTTCTTGATAGCTAAATGCGATATTCTCCAAAGAAAGCATTAAGATATTTGTTCTAATTTTCTTTAAAACAAACAGAACAGAACAAAACACGTGTTTAATAGTTGCACAGATTGAGTCCCTTACCAAGCTGACTTTAGGAATTAGTTCTCAGTTTTGCATATAGTAGTCATAAACCAACTTTTCTGAGTACTCTTTAGCATAGCTGTCCTTTTTTGTTTAAGGGAGAAGACTGAACAAGAAGCAACAAACAGATTTTTTTGTGGAATGCTCAAGCTCCACATTTTATGTAGCAGTGTGCTTATGATACACTCTCTTTGGAAATAGGACTGATTTTATTAGTGTAAAATATTTATTCCTAAAGAGGTGAATTATAATTTAAAAAATACTGGAAAGGCATTTGGAATTTCTAAATACAAACTTTTCCTACAGAACCTTGAGCATTAAAAGCTTTGCTCATTAAGTCAGGGAAGAGAATTAATACCTTCTGTACCCAAGCACGTATTACATTTGGTCTTATTAGAACATGCTGCAATTTGATCTCAGGTATTCACAGCATTCTTTGAATAGGCTGTGAGTCTGAGCTCTGTGATACCGTTCATATGTGTATCTGAATACCTGACTCAAATACCTAACTTAAATTTAGTTGTGGTTGGTATACCCAGTGTTGTTACAGTAGTAGACATGGCCAAGTGGTTTTTATGGTACTGGGCTTGCCTCTAATACGTGACCTCTTTTCTTTCTCTCCATATGGGCATTTCTACTTATTTTGAGATCTTTAGTTTTCTAAATGATGATGAAATTATAATCAATTAGGGTCTGTGTCACAAAACCTTCTGTACATGAAATAAAAGGTGCTGACAATACCATATCATTTCAGAATTAGGCCATTCTTCTTCTGACCTGTAAGAGCCAAAATTGAAGGGAACTGAGGATTAATCTGTTGTTTATACCCATATGTAACCGTGCAGCATATGGATTAGATCTTCTCTGCACCTGTAGTATAACATTTTCCTCATGCTACAGCGTAATACCTTAACTAAAACCACGGAAGCTTTCTAATGACTTCAAAGAAATCAAAAACCACATTCAGGTTGAAAGCATTTTATTGTTTGTAATTTTTAGCTTAGTGCATATTAAATGTAATAACTGATGAGTTTAGTAGAATAATCACTATTACCATATGCAAGAAACATGCTTCATAAGTTATATAAGTCTTTAAGAACTGTTAACTTTTATAGAATTTGCTGCAACAAATCATTCTGGGAATATCTTATACTTGTGTTTTCAATTGAGGTTCCAACATTTGGTTGAAGTCTATTCTGTACTTCTATCATCTCATAATTCCCTCCAGAGAAAAGAGAGAACAATCTTCATGTTGGGAGGGAGGATGAGGGAATGATAATTGAAACCATGTAATAAAAAGGTAATTTAGCAAAACTATTAGTTTTAGTTGTTGTTGTGGTGTTTGTTGTTGGTGGTTTTTTGTTATTTTTTTC
Source organism: Cygnus olor (assembly GCF_009769625.2). Taxonomy (NCBI): domain Eukaryota; kingdom Metazoa; phylum Chordata; class Aves; order Anseriformes; family Anatidae; genus Cygnus; species Cygnus olor. Next base: position 3,109,457 of record NC_049181.1, read on the forward strand.
TTTTTACTATTTTAAGCCCATTATTTTTAAAATTACTTTTGTATTAAAAAGGCTGTAAAACTACAGTGGATGTCAGCACATTACATCTTAATTCTCATTTTCCTTTGCATGAATAGTAAAATCTTTATAAATTGTGAACTAAAATTAATTGAATAAACTTCAGCTGAACATTTGAAGGTTTCTGTTCGAATTGAAAAAAGCATGTTGTAGACTTTTAAAGTATCATTTAATGGTTTCCGACATTGACCACACCTCGAGTGCAGTACAGGAAGAAAGTGCTGATGGAGAAAAACAAAAACCAAGACCAAATGTTAATTAGTATTGTATGATTTACAGCTGTGTTTACAGCAGTAATACAGTTATTAACACCCAGATCTATTGCTAGATCATAGTTCTCCATCCAATAAAGAGCCATTATCAGCTACAACTTTTATCAGCCTGGACAGCCAGTGAGTTGCACCAGTTCAGCATGTAGGGCTACTTGGAGAAATAGATTACGGGCTTGGCGCAGGTAACATTTCTTGCTAGGTCACTTTTAAGCTGAATTGGTTTCTTGCCTGGTTCCTAGAACCGCCTCACAAACTGGGGCTTTGCATTACATTGGTAACGCAGGGAACTCGGCGAACAGAGAAGGCGGTGGTGAGACCGGAGCAGGAGAGCATGCTGCTGCTGCACAGGTGCTCCTAGCTTTAGGCAAATAACCTGTGGTTGGCTTGGTTGTGGTTTTGGCTTTTGGGTGAATTCTCTCCCACCTATGTATTGTGACTTCAGTGTGCTGGTGAACTGTGAATGAATGCTCAACAGGAGTTGCCTTCCCCCTAGCCATCCTCCAGATTCTCCTCAGGGTTGTCTTCTGTGCGGTATCTTCATCAATAACTTGAATGATGCTCTAGCGTCTGCTTCCAGCATGTGCAGATTGACAGCAACTGAGAACTTGGGAAGGGAGGTTCAGAATTCAAAATGATCGTGATAAATTGAAGAGGTGACTTGAGACTGGTAAGGTGAAATTCAATAAAGGTAACTACAGAATGTGGCGGCTAGGAAGGAGAAATGTGCATAAGTACAGACTGCAGTATACCTGGCCAGGAAACCAAAAGAGGAAAAAGAATCTGTAGATGAAAATGGATTGCAAATGGAATTGGTTGCTTGTGTGGTGTTGGTTTTAGTTTTTTTTTGGTTGGTTGTTTTTTCTAAACAGTTAGTTCTTACTCTGGGTGTATTAATAGTGTGTGTCTATGCTGGCATGTGTGTTTCAAGGGAAGCCTGTGCTGTAATACTGGGTATAGATAGAGCTGAGCATCTTTTTTTTTTTTTTCAGTCCCTGAGCTAGAAGCGACATTTCCTATAGTTTCTGAAGCAATACTGAGGCTTAAGTACTATTTACCCTTTCTAGTGCATCTCTGTTGTTAATAGACGGCAAACTCTGAATATGCCTTCGTTTTTCTTAACTTCAGTTGAAAACCTCTGCAATGTAGCCATTTGGCCATAAGTCAAAAAATAACCAAAGGGTATTAATTAAAGGACATGCAATATCAAATATGTTATCTATTTGTCTCTAATTAAACTAATTGTTTCTAATGGAAGAAAAATGTTCTTTTAAAGTATTCATCATCTTATCTATAATTTCCATGAGTTTTATGATTTTCAGGAAATCTAACATCAACTTAAAAGCATAAATGACTGTAGCAACAAATTTAGAAGCTATCAGTAAATCCAGGATATTGTTATATAAACAATGTATTTCCTTGTACGTATATTAATATAAATAGAACAACTGCTTATAGCAAAAAAAATATTATTAACAACTGAATTCTAAAGTACTAAAATTCATTAAAACTGATTCCTGACATTTCTGACTTGAAGACTAGGCCTCAGCAAGGCATAAAATGCATTAGTGCCATTTCTCAAAGCGCTTAAAAGATTTCTGAAAACATAGGTAAAAGGTTTCCATTCACAGATCTTTTGTTAAACTGAATTACGAGATAAAAAATCAGGAAATTCATATGGCAAATTGAATGATCTGATCTTTGAATTTACTTTATTCTGTAGATCAATACAAATATATATTTAAAGCTACCAAATAATTGGTGATCATGAAATCCTTTTGTATCACTGTGTGATGCTTTGACCAGCTTTTTGCTCAGTTACATTTTAAAGTGATGCTGGGACTTGTGAAACTGTTAAGTAGTTTACTGCATGTTTACATCTGTGAATTCCTGTCCATATCAGATGCCAAGGTAAACAGATACAAACCCTGTGGAGTTTGCTCTCCTTTTGAGGGTGAGGTACTTTTTTGCAGCTGTCTTCGCATTTCAATTGATCTCCATTAGGCTTTTGAAAACCAGTAACAATTGGGGTCATGGCACAAAGTAAGAATTTTTTTTGCTGCAGTGGTCAATGTTTACAGGAAATGGTGAAACATGATGTCTAATCCTGTTAAGTATTATCATGTTCCCACCCCGTTTGACTTTGGGGGCATGTAAGAACCTCGTGGGCTCATGTCTTGATGACCCAGTCTCGAGGTTAAGTTGAAGAATATCCTGATTGTAAAGATCGGAATCTGTGTTGCCTAAAAGTGGGAGGTCCAGTTTTGTTTTCACATCTGCTCTAAATTTTACAAGAAAATATATATGCTTTGTAAGGGTTTGGAAAAAAAAGGTTGGCAACTCTGCCAATTTTTCTCCAACTCTTGGAATTTTTGGCTGAAATTAAGTTTAACTCTCTGTATTTGATTGTCTACATACCACTCTTTTATATAAAAGTCCAGAAGCAAGAGCAGCTTCCGTTACATGCTAGCAAGCACTGTGAAAGGTTCACAGACCTGGAGCTTATGAGCTTGGTCGCAGTCTGTTTTCTCGGTGGGTCATTAGAAGTTAATGGGTGTATCTGCATGCAGTCCTCATTACTGCCTGCCCTCCTACGGAGAGCAGTGGTCCCCTCTCTTGTCCCCAGGCTGAGTGGCTAGGGTCACTCTTTCATAACCCATTTCAGTCAAGTTAGTTTAACAGTTTAACATGTTTTTAGATAAGTTACAGAGCAACCGCAGAAGTACCACAGCTGACACATCCGATGACAATGTCATACAGAAGTTGATATGTACCTGATGGGTATCAAGGTGGGTACTTCCCCAGCCAGAAACACTGAGGCTGGAAATTTAAGCTCTAAGTTTTAAAACCAGTCTGTACTCTCCAGTTTGGGTGTATTTGAGTGCGGCTGTGTTGCCTTTGTTGCACTTGTGGGGTTGCATGTTTCCCGACAGTGGGTACCCAGTCCTGCTTGTGCTGCCCTTTGCTGTCTGGGACATCCCACAGGGCAGGTAGAACCTTCCAGCACTTTACAAACATCAGAAAACAGCAAACTACAGTAAATGAGCTGCCATAGATTCAGCCAATACGTAACAAATTAAATGATCTGTAGCAATTTATTGTAGTGGATTAATTGTTTTGCATTTCTTTTTTAAAAAAATAAATCTTCTGGTGACTTCGTGCCATCTGGTAGGCTTGCCATTGACACAGCAGTCCCAGGCTAGAAAATACAGTGTATTTAAGGCAAGTTTTGCCCTGTTAAAAGATCTAAACTCTTCACGTTTTAAATCTGAAGAGTCAGAGACGTGCTCAGCTAGGGTACCCAAAACTTACGGACATTTTTCTCTCATCCGTTCACACAGAGCGCAGCGCTCCGTATGCCTTCACCTAACTGCAAAAGGCATGGCGTGTTCTGTCTTCCCCGAACATGCTGTCCTTCCCTTTTCTAAGCATGCCGGTGGGTGGGTGGGCGAGCATACAAGCATGCATGTCTGTGCTTGGGCGCGTGTGTAAGCACACGCAAGTCGCAGCAGCATTGACACAGCTTTTCTATTTGCTATCACTTCTAAATGCTGGGATTACCTGGGCGATTGTTTTCTCAGAATGCCATAATGTAATCTCAAACCTAATACTCCAACAACCATGCACTAATTAAAACTGCAATTATATTTTTGCTCAAACAAAACGACTTAATAAACATTATCACAAACTGTTTACCCTTCCCAAAAACAATTTATGCTCACTAATACAATTTCCCATTAAAACTGCTGCCAGGTAAATTAAAAACTCTTGAAATAGTAAGTAAGTGGGAAATTAATTCAACAGTTTAATCTAGAGCTAATAACAGTTGCAAGCTCAGAAAAAGATTGCTACAGCGGGGAGTTAATTAACAGCTTATTCCCCATTTGATAAAAGTAATCCACTCTAATTCCAGTGTAATTTACCTCAATGTAATATAAAACCACAAGCTGCTTCTGGTGCTAGTAATTATTAGCCTTGTCCTGCAGCCACATTGACAATAAAAGTCAGCAGTATCTTAATAATAAGAGGCAGTCTGCTAAATGCCCACAATTAAAGATGTAACATGAAATCTTGAAACTGCAACAATCATGTATATTGCTAAACAGACTGGAGGTACAATTTCGCTAGAAATAAGCACGTCTAATTGCTGCCCCCAGTTCTAACAACCAGGTGTGCCTTTCATAAACCCAGGTTATTCCACTACAGAAAGTTCTGTCTAATAAATGCACTGGGGAGGCTATAGGATACAGGTTACAAACAGGTCTGCTGGTTGTTTCAACTTCTAGTGAGCCTGTGTGGATTTGGTTTTATTATTTTCTCTGTCATGCAAATTAAATACAAAGTTTGGTACTCTTGACCTGAAATATCATACTGGCATCATAAATTCAGTGTGGCTTTTTTGACCTCAGCTGTGTTGAAGTCTGTTTTCCTTTCTTTTCTCTTCATGAGGTTAAAACCAAGGATCAGATTTTGTATATTCATACATGTATACATACATATATACAAACATCCGTGTATATGAATATATGTAACATGTTTTATTATGCGTTTTCCCAATCGATCCCAGGAGAATACATTCTGATAATTATTTTGATTTGCTTGTGAGCAATCACGACAACCCACCACTAGGGAGCTCGAGCTGTATTTAAGTATTCCCACGTTCTTAGTTTGGTTTCTGAGTATCTGGTAGACTCCTTGGTCTGCCTGCATGATGTGTTCTTAGCATTTTTCCATTGTCACTGATATAGGGATGTCATAGTAAGGATAAGTTGGTACACTGTAATCATAATTTAACTTAAGTGCAGGAAATTAAATGACCTACTTTATCATATAAATACTGGTACTTGAAATAAGAAATGTATGGCATTATTTTAACCCATTGGTTATTAACAAGGGGTGAGTGGTTTTGATTTTCTGCTATCGCCTAAAACATTTGTTTACAATATTGATGTATTTGAGAAGGTTCCTTCTGGGGCTTTGATGGGTTTCTCACAAATAAACTTTTGCCTGCTGGGATGTGCTCCACTGGATAGCAATTGCAAACAACTACAACTGAGGTTTTAATTGTGGAGATTTTTAATTATTCTAACCAGAGAAAGAATTAACTTCAAAGGCTAACATTGAAAATACAAAGGTTCGAGTACTGTGTGCTCACACCTTTGTAAATGTGTCAGAGTTGGTGACAAAAATGAAGACAGTGACCATAGCCATAGTTCAGCTACAGATACTGTATTGCTTCCCACATGTTCTTCAAGAAGCTGGAATTTCCTCGGTCTAGTGCAGAGGCAGATGGATGTTTAGAACTGAATTATGCTTTTAGAATGCATGAGATATGGTAGGGGACTCTGCATATTCAGCAGCATTCATGGGTGATCCACCTCAGACAAACTGAAAGTGAATAGAAAGCAAGTATTTGAGGCCTCTGTGGGGAGCCTAGAGGGTGTATAAACTCCCATCCTAAAACTACTGTAATGCAATACATCTTTATTCATACTCTTTTTGTCAAAAATATGCTTAATTACTATGAAGGTGATTAAGGCACTAAAACACCTGCCCTATGAAGATAGGCAGAGAGTGCTGGGACTCTTCAGCCTTGAGTAGCAAAGGTTCAAGTGGGCATCTCAGCCATGTGGGAAGACAGGTGGTGGGGGAGTAAAAAAGACAGCCGGGTTCCTCTTGGTGCTGCACAGTGAACTGGGGGTGGGGGGGGTGTTGACATACACAATCTTCAGAGATCCTTTCCAACCCTCTCTGTTTTCTGATACTTCATAATGCACTGGAATTTCTCCTTAATCTAGTGAAAATTTGTTGTTTTGAGGTTCTTCTTTCAGGCATTTTCCATCAAATAAGACAAGGTAAGAGCTGTTAACTGAATGAAATATGATAGCGAGGAGTAGATTGAATGTGTGAAATGATCATTTTTTCTCTGTGAAAGCAGTAATACGGACTCTTAAGAGAAACTGTTGGTGTCTGACTATAACTACGCTTAAGCTGTGCTACCCAATCTCACTTCATTTATGTACACACGTGTATTTTGTCTATACACAAAATCCCTAGTATAAGTGAAGTGATCCTTAAAATTCTGTAGGTCAAGGATTGAAGTCCAATCTTTGCAGATGCTCAAACTAGATAGACCTAGAAATGAGTTAGCACACCTCATCAGCTGCTCATCCTTGCTAATGCAGTCCTCCATGCTTTCATTGCAGTCATTGTTTCCATGCTTATGTGAGCCATAGCAGAGTTGGGGCAGACTTTGAGCAATTCTAGTACAGCAGCTTGATCTGAATTAAGATTTCAGCTAGACTGTGTGGGGAATAATTCTGAAGGGCTGAGTACTGCTGGGAAGACTCAGGGTGTTGCCTTGTGTGTCTGACAGTGGAGAGCTGAAGGAGGAAGCAGGCTCCCGAGCCGTGGGTGCTGCCTGTTGTGCAGAGATGGCCAAAAGCGTCGTGTGTCCACTTCAGAAATGCTGTAATTTACAGGTTGATGGATTAAAATAAACGGACCCTAAAAGAGCTGTTGTGGTTGATAATCCTCCAGTAGTACCAGCTCTCCTTTTCACTAACTGCTGAATCAGGCAAGTTAGCGCAGGACGAGAAGTGCCCATAGGAATGTGTGAGGTGACAGTGTTAGTATGATTCTGATGCGTTCCAAGAGGAGTCCTATTCTGCATAGCCCTGACATGCTATGGCAAGAGCCCGAGAGGCAGCATCTGCTCAGCAGGAAGGATCTGGTTTCCGCAGGCGGAGGAGCACAGGAGGTGCTCAGGGGCACGGCCCTGGGGATGAGTTTTGGGGCTGAGCGGGCAGCGGGGCTGAGCAGCGCTCCCGGGAGCACCGCTGGGTTGTGCAGGACTCGGCTCAACACCGTGGTGAGAGCATGTGCCGCAGCCGCGTCCTCCACACGGGTGCCTGAAGTGTGGAACAAGAGCCAAAGAACAAGCCTGTGTACAAAATACAAACATAACGCTTGTTGTTTGCCAGCTGTAGAGAGCAGTCAGTCTCAAGGTAAAGTAAAATAACCTCAAGGACACGACTTAATTTCCATATGAGGCATGGTTAAGCTTGTTAATCGTCAGGGAGAGATGTGAAAAACACAGCTATCAGGGGCACAGGTTTTGACCAGCTCTTCTTGCCTGTTGTAAATGAGCATTTCCAAAGAACAGATGCATTTGGTGATGACATAGACAACTAAAACCAATAAGATATTAGAGAATTTTTTCTTAAGTTTGAATTTCACCAAGATATTTGAAAAACAAACTAATAGCCTGTGTACACAATTTCTGAGTGCAAACAGTGTGTTTAACCTGTGGTACACAGAAATGAAATTATGCCATATTCTGAAGAGGTCACCATTTTCAGTGGTCCTGACTCTTCCACGAGGAATGCGCTCAGTGGGGTAAATCGGCAGTGCAAGCAGCAGCTCGTGGCCCTGGAGTGCTCCTCGATTGCCTGCTTGAATAAATAGTAAGGTGTTGGAGCACCATCCTGATAATCTGTGTAGGCCACTTCCATAATCTGAGTTAGGAAACTTCATCATGCTATTCCTTTGTAAACCCACAGTTTCTAGCTAAACTAGAACAGTGTCACATCCAGTTAGTAGCACATCTTGTCCCATGCCCCAGTAAATAGTCCCAGTGGGTAATTTATTTGTACTGTTATAAGTTGACCATTTTTCCCAGTTTATGTCAGACTTTCTGCCTGTTGCTGCATATTCATGGCACTTCATCTACATGTTCAAGTGCTCGCTGTTTTTCTTGTTGCCTTTTTCCCCTCCCTCCACCCTGAATTCAGTGAGCTGGTAGCAGATGTACTGAGAGCCCGGGAAAGTGAGGGTCCCTGACAGAGAGAATTAGATCAGTAATTTTTGTAACAGGAGTGATGTGGAAGATAGCTGCAGACAGTGGGGGCAGGCGTTGGGATTGGCGGTGAGAGGGAGGATTTCAAAGCTCCAGGTTCAGGAGAGAACTAGGTGATGCAATTCGTGATTTATATAGGATTTAGGCTCATGTTTACAGTCATATAACTTGTTAGCACATTTTTAGCAAGTCAGTTATGTTCTTCTTCCCAGTTTGTCTGGCCTTTCAGACAAGTTCTATTATGCTAATGTAATTAATATACATTCTAAAAAACAGTATAACAGCAGTTTATTTCAAGATTGTCTACTTTGCTTTTTTAGTTCTGTTTCCCATGCTGCCACTCAACACTTCACAGCTAATGCTAAAAGAGCCTTCTTTTCTGCAATTCTTTCTGGCACGGAAGGGCTTTCCTGTATCTCTTTGCCTCATTGACTCTCCATCTCATTTAAAAATCTTTGCTGAAAATACATCTTTTTCCCCTTGCATGACCCTCATAATTTTTATCTCTCTCTGCTGTTATTTTAGTATGTAATTTTACTTTTAAACTAGCTGATGGCCCTCCATTTGAGAAAGGGCAATCAATAAATTATGTGCTGATTGTGGATATTCTTCATCATATTTTGGTATTTCATTGTCCAGACTGTAACAGTTGATATATATTTTTGTTGTACTTTTTCACCTACTTTAGGGTATCATTATTCTTGGCTTTTAATAATTGAAAGAAAATTCAATCTTTCTCCATCAGGAAAGAGGGAGAATGAAGGAATGAATCTCCACCTGCTAAATATCATTTATATCGGTTAATGGCCTTGCTGAGGAAACACAAGCTTGAGTAAAGTTGATGTGGGTTGAGCAAAGACAGTGAATTGTTTTCTTGAATAATTTTTAGTTTATGTTACTAAATCATCAAGTAGCAGCTTCCAGAGATAGTAAACCTCTATGAAAAACTGGCCAGGAATTTCTGAAATACTTTTGTTTTGGTGAAAATGGAAGCTTTTGGTGAGGGGAACTTATATGGCATCTTTAACAGGAGAGGTTTTTAAGTCCTACCTTGGTGCTTTTCCCAGGGTGTGAAGGAGTGTCTGCATCCTTTGGGATAACTTCAGGGTGACTAGTATTCGAGTGTGCAGACGATGACTAAAATTTACAATTAATAGAAAGTTTGTAGCAGTGAAATCTAGAGGAAAAATAAACTACCTACTGGAATGTGCTCATTCTGACAACACAAAGGTCTGGATATGTAGATAGGTCCAAATATGTATGTATTATGTTTAAGCATAAATAATACCTTCCTTTAGCATAAATGCTTATATTCTTGTAGTTTAGTTCAGTAATCTTATTATGTGCTAATTAAAAAAAAGATGGGATTGAGCAACTCTTGGCATTTTAGAAAGTTTTTCTGCATTGTTGTATTCTTTCTAAAAGGTGATTAAAACATACATGGTGAGAAAAAGTCTGTCTTACTGCTGTCTTACGTATTTTTTGGATTAATTTGATATTTAATGTCTGCTTATAGTAGATCCACCCACGTAGGAGTTTCTTTCCCAGCATTCAGGAATGGTTGGTGCTGGTTGGTCTTCATGCTGTCGCTTGAGAACTAAATTGTAATACGTAAAAAAAGCAGGAACATATTCTTAGGTCATCTCAATGCATGAATCCAATCTCATAAAGATTTTCATTATGGTTTGAGGGATGAGATGTGCATCTTATTCATTTGCTCATACGGATTCTAGCTGCTGACCCATTCATCAAATGCACAAGTCCAGGCCAACGGGAATGATCTCTCCAAGAAAGATAAAGAGCAGAAATTTCAAATGGAAGACATTCTTCTTTGTAGTGGCTCACCTCATCTGCCATCAGTTGGAATTGATATTAGCTAGCTTGTCGTATGCCACTGTATCTAAGCAATACATAGTATGAGAGTAGCTGGGGAAAAAAAAAGGGCGTGTGTGTAAATATAGCTTATAAAATAAAATTAGGGGAATTGTTTCATGTGTTGTTAAGGGAATGCTGAAATATTTTGTAGAAGCCTTTCAATTATTTCAATCTAGAAATTTTGGGGGGGTTGGGGTGGGGTGGGTGAAGAGCGAGCATTAACACATTATTGGCGGTGGAATGTCATCAGGCAGCCAAAACCAAAGAGAGACCACCTTGCGAACTGAAAACGCTGATTGCATTTTGTGCGAAGCCAGTAGCATGAATATGCTTATTTGTTTCTTAGTTTTGGTAAATGGCTTAATTAATGAATATCTCATTGGCTAATGCTATGCCTGCAGCATTACAAGTGAATTTGTTAATGTTTGACCGTTAGAGCACCAAAAACTTTGAAGCTGACACTGAATGTTGTAAATGTAAAACAGTAAGAACTTAATATGATATATTTTCAAGTCCCTAGAAAATTAAAAGATCAGCTTTTACAGCCATGAAAATTATTTACTAACCTTTATATATACTCACCAGTGGATTATATCATGAAACATGGCTATGTATTCAGGGTAGCTCTAATTGTGCCAGATGATTTGGTAAGAAATAATCAGTTCAGTCTGTTTTGGGCAGGAATCTTTTACATGGATGACACCTTCTTCAAAGGTTACTTTCCTGGTTAAACAAAAATTACCATATTAAAGATTGCTAAGTTGCATGAAAAGCTCTTTCTTAGAGTTAGTCCCTCTTGTGAAATTGCAATAAAATTTGGTAAGGAATTTCTCAGGAGTAAGCAATGCACTGACTGTGCTGCAGATAACATGCAGGAGGTATGCAGGATTCCTGATCTTTGGTTCATTACGAATATTTTCTTAGTTACTAATTTCAAAATCCGTGACAGCCATTTTGTTTGTTGATTCCCTTCTTTTTAAGAACATTAACATGAGAAATACTGATAAAACAACTTTCAGTTTTCTGTTTGAGAGTATGGGCAAGCAAGGGAAAAGAAATTGAACTGTTAAAACTACAACAGTGCTTCTCGCTCAAAATTTAGTTCCGGCTCCCCTGAAGTCTCTTCAAATTGGCAAAAAATATTGTTTGCAAAATCCGAAAAGTAAATAACCAAAATATTTATTTTAATGTGTATTTTTATTAAACTAGACAGCATTATTACTGCCATGGATTAAAGACCTGTAATGTGACTTTAATATTGTTATTAGATGTTAATGTCTTAGGATAGTGCTCTGAAGATGAAATAGTTCTCATTTACTTTTCACCATAATGAATACTAATGTGTCAGGGGACAGTAGGCATCTTTGCCTTCTGTTCAGTTTGGCCAAATAGGAAAGACGAGAACAGAAGACAACAATTAGTCATCTGTGAGTGAATGCAACTGGAAGTTGTGACTAAAGCCAATTGAAATCCAGTTGTACAGATCTCCCTCTCATTTTTCTGTTTTGACTAAATAAAATAAGAACAGACGGTAAGTTGTCCGGTTTCCAAGATTTCTGGTGAGAATTATTCATAATAGATTTGTTATTTCTACAGTGGTTTACAATACCATTTCATCTCGTTATTGGAGATGTTACACTCATCATATTATGAGCTCTTCCACGAAGGGAAAAATAACTCTGCCTGGAGAGAGTTTATTTTCTGCACTCACAATAAGACACTAAATATTTTTGCTCAAAAACAAAAATATTTAATCTTCTGGGCAAAATTAATGTAATGCTATCTTCAGTAAATCTGGGAAGCTATCACAGGTATAATAGAACAAAATCTAATTTTGTTACTCTGTGCATAGGAATATTTGTTTACCCAGGGTTAGAATTGCTCAGGGTCCCTCTTTTTCCTAGCTGGGAGCCTTGTCCACTCTTTGAATCCACAGCAGAGTACCTTAAATGCTGTCTGTAGTAAATAATAATTTGGACGTATGTTAAAATAGTTAGAGTTAATATTTTTATTTAATTATAAGGGTTTGCTTGTGGCGGCAAAAGTTACATATGAACTTGGCATGGATGCTTTTTCTTTCTCACTCTGTTTTGGCCTAAAGGGTCTCGCAGATGTCGGGTAGAAGAGCAACCTTCCTCCCTGAGGCTGGCCTGACTCTCAGTCCTACTTCCAGAGGCTTGGCAGCTCTAAAGCTACCAGTCAAATTCAGTGTCTGAAGAATTGGGAAAAGTTTGTGAATGCTGCTTTCGTCACACATACGTCATCATAATGCAGGCGTGTAGTTTATAGAGGTGTTCCTGCTAAGCACCTAAGAACAGTGGTGAAATTCATTGGATGCAGTTATTTTTCATCACCGCAGTTTTGAGTGCTGCTGAATATGGAATATCCTGAAAATCAAATTCAGTTTATATCTAGACATGCATATAGTGGCTGTGAGAGTGTATCTTTTCAGTGTTCTGGATTTCTTCCAGCAATAAATAAGCAAAATACAGCAGCGTATGATCCTCTGGTTCATATGTTATTTTGGAGGGAAGGGTTCTATTTTCATTGTGGAGAGAGTTAACATTTTATTTTATTGTTTTTGTCGATTACGTTATGTGGTGCAAATTACTCTTTTAAGAAGACCGGCATTTCATACGGAGCATTACAGCAGCACAGTAATTCTCTGTCTGCCCTCGCCTGTTAGTGCAAGGTCTGCGCACCGGCAGCGAGACTTGGGCTGAGGTTGGAACCCCGAGAGCCCTGGGCTGCCCTCGTGGAGTGGGTGCTGCTGGTACGGCCTGGATTTAGTTCTGTCGCACCTTTCTATGCTGCTGTTTCTCTCTGGAAAATTTCCCTGGTTAAAAAGAAAACAAAAGAAAATCTCGTGATCACTTTGGGGCTCTGGCTGTTACTTTTTACAAGGTAGAGTTATTGATGTCTCCATACCATATGGTGTGATCCCGCAATGCCTCTTATACAATCTGATATATAAGCATATATCTCAATAGTTCAATATTCGTAATATAAATCTCTCTTTTGATATGTTCCAACAGATAAGGCTGGACCTTATACATGGTTACCAAGGACAAAATTAATCAGCTACTATTTTAGTTAATTTTTGCCGTATATTCTTGTGTATTTTACTTGGTAGAAGTTCTTTTTTCATCCATAAATACACTCATGTTTTTTAAAATACATAATGATTTTCTTGCATAGAACCAGACACAGAGGATTGTGAAGAGTGTGTTTGCTTTTTTCATTATTTAAGAAGCAGGATGTTTTTGAAACTTGAGACCAACAGCACAACAGTTGGAACTCAAAACTGTAACTCCAAGTTACAGCTGGTAACTTCGTTTATCATACATCTGAAATATTTTTTGGTATTTAATTAAGCAGTATAATTCCCCTATTTTTGTGGTCATTGAAGAAGTTACTTAATGGTCTTTTCCAACCTAAATGATTCTATGTTTTTGTATGTGTGCATGTAGTGCTTAGGGACATGGTTTAGTGGTGGACATGGTAGTGTTAGATGATGGTTGGACTTGATGACTGTAAGGGTCTTTTCCAACCTACATGATTCTAACTCTATATATTCCATAAAAAAGTCATCCTTTCTGAACCTGAGCTTTTCTTTTCAGAAATTCCAGTAACAACAAATCCCATACTTGAATCTGCAGGTAAACTATATCTTCTTGAAATGTATAAAAAGTAAGATGTAGATTTTTGCTGCTGGACAGTAACATGGATGAGACCAAGACCTACCGCAGTGATAGCTAAATCTGCTGTATAGTTAATGTTATAAATATCTGTATCCTTCAACAAAAACAAGTGCAACAGAATAGCAAGCGTCCAGCTCCTGAAACAAAGGAAATTATCTATTGAGGTTCTGCAGGCTTCATGTTTTAAGGCTAGAGAAGTAAAGAGTCGTAGTTTCAAGAATAGTAAGTTTTCAATGCCTGAAGAAATGTAACTAAGAAGAGAAACAGGGAATAGATTCCACATTCTTAAACGTCTTTTCCAACCTAAATGATGCTGTGATTTATTCATTTTTTTTCTGATTACTAATCCTTCAGTTGTAAGGCAGGGATTTTATGCATCACGTTTACAACAGGATAGATTAATACTGGCTTGCATTTGAAGTTGGGTAGAATATAAATGATTAAGCTCTGGTTTGGCTGAAGGTGCAAGTCTTTCTGTCGCAACAAACAGAAACGACAGGCACTAAGAAACAAGAAAAGCTTTATTTTTGATGGATGCCAGGGTCTCGCAAGTATATTTAGTACATAAAGGGAGGTGCATACTTGTAATATTTGAGAACAACACAGTTAAAATATTGCTGGGTGCAGGTGTTCTGTACCTGGAAGTGTCAGATCCAAGTTTATTGGGTTTTCTAGTCTGCAGAGATCTTCAGTATCCAGGTGGGTTCAGCAAATCATATGTATTGCCTCAGCAGCAGAAATATCTTATGTAAAGTAATAAATAATATAAAAAGGAGTGACAAACCGTGTCCTTAAAAAAAAAAGACTGTGATATTTTCACTTTTTAAGACATAAACAGTGTAAAGAAGGAATGAATTATTGCTCCATGTGGTTGAATTTGCGGCTAGAATTTGGAGAGCAAATGGCTGAGGCTTCTTGTGCCTTTTTGTTTTAAGTGTCCCTTGAAAAAGGTACTGCGATGAGTAGAGAAGTTCATGGGAAATCTCCTCTTCCTTCCCTGGGTAACTTTTTGGGTTTGTGGTCAGATACGTCTCTTTTAATGATGATAAATACCTGACTTTTTGTTTTCACAATTTCTCAGCTCTTCATAAGTTCTGTACCATTATTATAATGCAGTAATACAATATAATAATACGAAAGTGAGATCAGGAAGGTCTTCACTTGTGTATAATTTCTGTATAGTTCCTAAGGCCAAATGCTTGTGTGGTACAGATACAATATCTTCTGTTGTAGTATGTTTTATAATATAAATAATTAATTCTTATCAAAACTTAAAAAATGTAGTTTGAAGCTTGAGGCTGGTGCACTTCCTGTTATCACAGTTGTTTATCACAGGGATGAGCTGGCTGGGCTGATGAAACTCCTTTGTAAGTTTTGACTGTGTAGCCTGCTTAAGTGGTTTATAGGTTTTTGCACTGCTTCTAATGGCTAATGATAATTAATATTTTCTAACAATAGTAGTAATTTAAGCATGCTGTTTTAATTAATGTTATCCCATCTTTTTCCTTAATTAACCAAGTTGTCATAAGCCTGGAAACATTACTACTGAGGAAATTGAAAGTAATAGTTCGTAGATTGTAATCCATTCCTCCCTTACTACTATTTAGTTTCCAAATTTTGATGTCCACTACACTTCTAGGAGGATTATAACTATGAAATAATTCGGTAAAATGGCCTGATATGGGGTCTTGGCTATGGATACAGGAATTTGGGTGTTTGTTTTTTTTTAAATTCCAGTACCTTTCCTCAATAGTCTGCACTTTCCCCTAAAATCTCTTGCTTTGAATACTAGCGGCTCTGACTTAACATCCCTGTTGGATAACAACTCTTAAATTCATCTCGTTAGGGAAGTATAATCTTAAAATTGTTTATACGTATCTAGCATTAGCACCAATAAGTAGGTGTGACCTGACTTTGTTCCAGTAAGAAAGAAGTCTAGCCAAATACTTCAGAAAGGAGAAGTTTTTCCAAATGTCGGTACATGTTAAAGTATTACTGAACTATTAAAACCTCAGGACTTCAACCAATTCATTTTAGTCATGATATTGCCTAAAGTTGAAGTATTTTATAAAAGCTAAACAATGCCAAATGCATTTGGCTGAGATCAAAAGCCAAATCTATTTGTTCTCTTTCATCTTCAGTGTTCCATTTCCTAGGAGTATGACCTTAGTCAAACATCTATTAAAGTTAGCTTTTGATCTTACTCCCTTTTTTAGAAAAAAGAAAAAAAGTCAATCTTTAAAATTTTCTTCCAGAGACAATCACACTATTGTGTTTTAATGTTCCAGTAGTGTGTGAGTAAATAGGATTCTCTGATGTATGTGATAGAACAGTGGTTAAATGGGACAATCATTTTTGTGTCAGAGACAAGAATCAAAAGGAAGCATTCTTCAGAAGCTGTTAACTGGAAAAATCCCCCCAGGTCAGTGGAAACATGTTAACTGGTCAGTGTGCTGCATTTTTTGGTCCTTTGATGAAAATGCCTTGTAATTTGATAACAGGTAGCTGTTCATTTGTAATACAATTTTCTCTTCACCAGTCAAAGCTGCCTACTGATTCATCAGCAAAAAGGTTGATTTTCTTCTCAGGTATGAGAAATTTAGTGGCTTTTTCAAAGAAGTAGGGACAGATAGGAGAGTGGATATTACATCCTATATTTCCTGAATAGAACTGTTAAGATATTTTTGGTCGTATGTAAGTTCCTACAGATAAGGAATTCAGGAACTGTCTCCAATTCACTTCTCCATGTAGGTGAAGTGAGTAGGTCACTGGTTCCTAAAACTATATGGAGGAATAAAATTACAGTTAAGATTTACATTTAACATGGTGAACTGACTTGGCTAATGGTCGTTTATTAATTCATCCACAATAACTGTCCTATTCAAGCTACTCTCATCAATATAGTGTCACAGTTTTTGAAATCTCAATTAAAGGATATTGTAGAAGAATACTGAAAACATTTATTTAAAAGCGGTATCTACAGAACAAACAAAATGTATCTTTTTATTAAACTATTTTCAAAGGTATCACATATTAAACTTCTGAAACTAGAGTTAAATGCTTACTGGAAACACACTGGAATATTACCTAGGTATGTTTGTAATAATATATGATACTCAATTTCTCAATGTGGGAAAAAGCCTTAAGGTAGACTCTCAGCTCTAAAAACATAGCTGCAAAGAGCACAGTATTAATATCAATAAAAAGCTGAGGACTGCAAAGTATAATAATTGTAGAGGGAACAATTGCAAGGGGTGATATATTATGTCAATTTACAGAAAAACAAGATTAATAGATATGTGCAGTATTTTTCTCAATTGCTAAAAACAAAACTCAATACATCTTGGGCATAATTTATATTTAAGATATTTTAAATTTTAAAACAAATTTATTTAATTTGACTTATAACATCTGAGAATGTATTTTAAGATCTGACTGTACTTTGGCTATTGAAATTGTTGAACAAAACTTAAGCTAAAATGGTTGATGCCATAGTTTTATAAGTGAAACTGCTTTACTGATGCAAACTCAGGAGTAAGACCACTAGAGTTTATCTGGAAAGATTTGCAAGGGCAAAGAGAATATTTGCATAATTTTAGATTACTAAGTGTTTCAGTTCACTGACTAGATTATTCCTCTCCTTCTTAAGCCTTCATTTGGCTCAGAGGCTGCAAGTTAATTCAGCTTGACCAATGAGTGGAGACATATCCTTTAAGATTTTGAAAATGGTGTAGTTCATCTTCTGTGTGTTAGTTTTATTCACAAACTGGAACAAGAAAATAGGCTTCCAGTCAGTTTCTCAACTTTGAAAAATGGTCTTTACCTTTCATAGCATAAAATAGAAATAGCTATTCTGGCATAACTTCATAAACAAAGAAGATATTAGCCCATTGGGACTAAATTATTTGTCTCCTGTGTTGTTTGTGTAAGTAAATGTGCCTGAGTAAGCTTCAGCAAAACTATGTTGAAATAAGTTAAAACAGGAAGATCAGAACAATCAGAAGTAAAAAAAAAAAAAAAAAAAAAAAAAAAAAAAAAAAAAGCTAAGAAAAGGAAGTAAGTAAAGGTATAAAGGTACACACTCCTCTGTAATCATGTTCCATACACTCATACACTCTCTGGTTGTGTGATCAATAGTCATTAATTTATGCCCCAGGGGAAAACATTGCTCTTTGTGTTTCTTTACCTGTGGTGCAAACATAGCTAAAAGTTAAATCTGGTTAGCTCCAGCCTGTGGGCTGCCTCCTATTCTTCCTTCGCAGTGCTAGAAATTCACAAATCCATCAACTATGTACAGAAGGTGCCCCAGCAGCGGCTCGGCTTTGACCTGAGGAACTGTTGGGCAGTATTCGCTACCTGACGTGCTTGGTCTCATCTCACAGAAATGTGCTGGAAAGTTGCATGAAAGCTTGTCCTTTCCCAAGTATGGCGAATTGGATTGCTGTTGAAACACTGCTGAAATTGAAGTAAATGAATCTAAAATAGCTCATTTTCTTCTTAGGCAGGTTACTAGCCAAAATGTGTATGCCATGGCACACCACCAATGCAAACTCACCACAGAAGCCCGCTTACAATCATCACTGATAGAATGTGACATTGGTGACAAAAAATTCCTGCTGACTGCGTGAAGCATTGAGTTGTAACTGTTTGGGACGGATGCTTTTGTCCACTCCCTGAATTAAAAAAAAATAAAAATAAATAGATAGATAAAGTCAGGCTTCGTTATGTCAAAACTGTAGGGAGAAAGAGATGATAAAGTAATAGCTGGTGGAGTTTTCAGTCTACTCCATGCTCCCTCACGTGTTACTTTATTTTACATCAAACAATTAATGGAAAATTTAGCTGGAAGAATTATGAATCATCCTTTCCCAGAAAGTTTCAGTAACATTTCTGCACTATGTTCTTTGTCGAATCAATAGTAATTGCGAATGTGGTAGATTCTACCTTAAAGCTGGAGAGCTGCTTGGAGCCTGGGTCACTAATTTCCTGAATTTTCACTGGATTCTTTTCCTTTCTTGCCAGAGACATTATTGCTTTACTAGTCTAGATACCATCCAAAACTATTTTTCACTGCGAATAAGCTGTGGTATTTCAAATGATCATAAAGTGCTAACATTTCACTTTTATTCAACAGCCAGAACTGGAAAGTGAGTATAAGTCTCAGAAGAATATTTCACATTTTTTTTAATTCTTAAGTGATGCTGCTTTTGAGCTTGTGTCTTTGAGGTGGAGCATGGACTCCCTCTTCTCATCGCTTAGGTTAGTGCTTCAAATGAGCACAATATTTTTGTGTGTTGTGAAATGTGAAATGGCTACAAATGTCTCAACCTTAAGTAAGAGCAGTGGTAGCTATTTTGCCGTGGCATTCCGTTCCTGCTCTGGCAGAGGTCTTGGAAAAATTGCTTATATGGAACAAATAATATATAGGGGATGATTCTACAAAGTTACTTAAGTGGAAGAACCGAGCATAAATTTTGTAATATGAACTGGCACAAGTTGTCAGCCCAACTGATGGTCTGTATCCAGTGATTTTGGTAAGAAGAATCTAATGCTTGCAAGTAATCCTGCTGGTTTTAAGTTGATTGCAGATGGATTGCTGCAGCATTGCGGGATTATGATTCCTATGAAGAAGACAGAGTTGTATCCTTGGTTGAATACTTTGTCTGTGCTTCCAATTTAAGCTAGTTTGAGTTTGATGAATATGAAATGTCTTCCTTCCTGCCAGTGCCAACCATAGTAGAGAACAGTTTATTGTTGCAGTATTTTTACTGTTCATTTGCAAGCAAAGTTTCTGTGGTGGTGTTGCCTTCTTAAGTAAACAGGGAGCTCACTGCTGCTGTTCATAGCTTGGCCAGTGAAAATGTGAAATTAATAATTGCTTGGCTTCGGTTCAGTGCAAACATCTGAGGAGAGGTTGGAGTAACATTTCTCCTCTATAACACTTCAGCTTCTAGGAAGGGTTGCATAAAGGATCTGCACAGTACAATCCTCAAAAGCCCTTACTGTTGGTCAGGCTTGTCCAGCTGAAGTGAACAGTGGCAACCAGATGGAATATTTTAACAATTCAGCTTCTAACAACAATTCCGAGAAGAAGGGACCTTGACGATATATTAAGGTTTCATCTGAAATACGATAGTACAATGAATTTAGGGAACTCCGTATTCACTTAAAATATCTAATTTTTTAATCATGATTCGAGACAGCTGGGACATAGATGAGCTGTGCCATCTGATTGAAAAAAATATATATTTGTATAGTATTTTCTAGTCGCAAGTAGGAAGTAGCTTGAAATCACTCACAAAGACATTCTTATTCTCAGAAGACTTTCCAACCCAATTAATTTTACAAACTCTAGAGATTTGTGCCAACTCCAGATAAGCTTTCAGACATTTTGGTACTTAACTGAAAGGACCTCCAAAAACTTTAGCAATTTCCTCATGATTATCGCTTATGGAGAAGTGCTTTAAACCCACAGAAATTGATTTAAGAGGAAAGAAAGAAAGGTGGAGAAAAAAAATTAGTAACAGCTAATTCTAATTTCAGGTGGCAGTGCATGTACCATGGCAGACTTCAATGAGGATAGCAAAGTTAGAGAATGTGTAACTTCTGGTGAGCGTGAGCGTGAGGGCTATTATGATGGAATTTATTTATGACTATTTTAGGTTCTTGTGAACCCAAATGTATTCTAAAATGGATACCTGAGTCCTGCAATCAAAGGGAAATGCAGTGAGCTCTGAAGCCCACAAGAAGGTGGTCCTTAAGACCTGTTTGTGTAGCCTGGAGCTTTCCACACCGTTGGGCAGTCCGAATTGTTTTGAATTTGAACCAAATAGATCTGACATTGCTCATCCGGCATCTTACAAGGTGACAGTGTACTGCAGTGTCCGAATGCCAGTGCATGCCACCATCTGTATTTCTCTTCATACCAGAAGAATTACTGAAGTTACTGGTGCACTCCTGCTGTGCAGGTTGTAAGGCCTTTTTAATTTTTCAGGTGTTCATCTCAGGGAATTGTAATTTTTAGTCTATGGCAGCATTAAGAAAAGCATAAACTGATAGTTTCAGAATTTGGATGATTATGAGCATTAGTGTAATTTGTCTTATCCTGACTGAAATCTAAGTCCTAGTGCTTGGATTTGTCACTCTTTTTATGTATGAAAACACAGTTTTTGAGTATACAGCATACATAATAAAAGAGTTTTCATTTTATGCTGAAAAATTTAAATGACATCACTAAAATTGCATTAACTATTCACAGAAGAGCATACAAATTATCTGTATAAAGTGATCATGATCTTTTCAACAATAATTCAATGGCTGATATATCTGTCCCGTGTATTTTTACTTGTTCTGAAACCTGTAGATCAAAGTGGGATGGTCAGTCAATCAAATATATAGAAGAAGGTAAAGGTCATAGTAGTGCAGCACACTAAAAGTATTACGCCTAACAGTCTTGACAAATCATTCTCATGGCATAGATTGTAAAAAAGAGCAGAAAATGTCACGAAATTAATCAATTCTCATGAGACACGCTGTTAGAATGAAGGAAAAAATAATGTAGCCCTCTCAGTGCTCTTTGTAGATCTGATTTTTCTGTTTCCCTCCAATAAGGTAAGATGCAGTTTGGTTTGTCTTGAGGTACAAGCTACCTTTTGGGATATGAAGCCATCTGTAAAATATGTAGTATATACAGGTATTGCTGTGTATCAGCTTCAACATGAATGGTTGTGTTCGTGTAGGTTTAGGCATTATGAACATTACCGCACATAACCATAATTTGGAATTAAAGTTTGTATATATTTCAAACTGAGCCCCTTGGGTTTAGAAAAGATACCTGACAGGTCCTTGGTCATCGCATGTTTCATATCCTTGATCATTATTAATATCTCAGGTAAGGAGAAGATGACACTGAAGATGTTCATGTTAAAAATGTTTCCCATCTTTTAGGTCGGTATCAGGGAGGATAAGTTTTGTAAGGAGTTACAAAACACAGGTTGAAATTATGGTGAGAATGCTAAAGGACAGAGGCAGTGACTGATTTTGTGAGAAAATGAGTGAGCTGGAATGAAAATTTTGAATGGATTGACACATGATTGGTACAGACCTGGGATGAAAGCATCTGGTGAGCAAACTGTATTTTAAAGTGAACACCCAAATCTGTAAATATCAGGACTGTTGCAAAACGTGTGAAATTCAACAACCACTTGGATTATTCCATAGAGTGGTAGGGGCATTTGGGTGTGTACAGGTTTTAATCTTGTTTATACTCATGAATTGATGCCTGAGGTTATATTTTAGAATTAAAATAAGGTGAGCAAGTGCATAGTGTTAATCAAAAATTACCAGGATTGCAAAATCAAGCCATCAAAAAATCAGAAACATTTGTACAACCCCTAACTCTGATCCCCTAAGCATTTGGCAAAGTCTTTAAATTACATTATCGCATACTGTCTTTTACCCAGCATAACTGGTTAATGATAGAGAATCAATTGACCTGTCGGTGAAGCATGGCTGTTTGATTAAGAGAGCTGTTGGTAGGTCTGTCCCTACCTATCTCCTACAGAAGTGGAAGCTCTGTAGGCAAGAGGCAGGGGCTGCACAAAGGCAAAGAATAAGGTCTCTCAAGTAAAACCTGTATAACAGTGCATTGCAGAAGCAAGTTCACCGAGCCTGAATGTGAAAGATTAATTCCTGAAAAATATGCATAATATTTGCATTGTGAGTTTTTGTTTTTTTTTTCCTCTCAGTAAGGTTCTTTTGCCATAGCATAATTTCTTTATGCTCTAAAGAGGTGATGTTTAGGAATTAGGCCAGTCAAAAATCTTAACTGTTGTCTGGGATGTTTTGCTGAGGATGATCTTCAATATTCTCTAAGTTTCATTAACTGAACGGGTTTAGAGTATTAGTCTTAATTTTCTTTTTCACTTGGAGCACATAACAGCATATTCTGTATAACTGATTTTAAATTTTGTACTCTAAAAATCATTTTTCCTGTTGTTTGTCGTGGCTTTTTTGTTACAAAATAGGAGAGAGAAACATTTAAAAAATATTGTTGTAGCAGAACAAAAGGCTTGCAGGTATCAGAATAGATGAGAGAAACTCAACTGCTGTAATATGTTTCTTGGCTGTTGACTACATTTCAGCTTGGCAATGTCAAATGGTTGTAGCATGGATCTGGGTCTGGGCTCCAAAGTGTCCTCCCAGGGCCTAGGGTGAATAGTCACACAACTTAGCCCATGATAAAGCTTTGCACTACAGCGCTTACACTGAAATCCCATCCTGTGCCCGCAGTGGCCAATTACTCACTAAGTTCTTTCCTTACAGTCTCTCAAATGTTTCACATTGATGGATTATTATGACCTATCTGAAATGGTAGCCAGGATATCTTTGAACAGCTACTGAAAACAGAGCAGTGTGCTAGAGCTAAAACCTTCCTACAGTTTCTCGTTGAGTTGGTTTACAGAAACGGAAAAAATCTGCCATAAGAAGACTTGTGTGTTTGGACCTGACTCCAGTCTGCCCTAACATGGTGGTAATTTTGATGTTCTTATTCAAGGCAGGTTTAACAGCCATTTGTGTTAGTAGCTGCGTTTTATCTCTTGCAATCACTAACTAAGGATAATTAATTTCAGCTATATAGAAGCCTCTACTTTCTAATATGAATGTTCAAGTTAATTAGTACATTTTTGCAAGCATTTTGAAAATGTAAAGTACATTATATGTATTTATTAATTTTCCTATTGAAGAAAGTGGGAAAGAAAGCATATCCTTTTCAGTCTTCAAAGGCCTAATTTATTGGATGTTTCAAAATTGTTTTCACTGTTTGCAATATGGTATCTCACATTAACATTTCATACTACCAGATGTTTCATTATTCCCGTTTTAGCACATCATATTTGACCCATAGCAGCTTTGAATGCAAATAACAAACAAGCTGATGCACAATGCTTGACTGTTAGACGGAAATAATATGGCAATGTTAAACTGGTTTTCGTTTTTTTCTTTTGGATATTATTAATCGCAGTGTGTTGACTGTTAATTTAATTAAATGTTTTGTTTTAATATAAGACCATTCTTCAGTTCATTGACTCACCGTTTCATTTAATTAATTGCAAACCTCAAGATTTGATTACTCATAGTTCTCCTTCAGTTAATTTACTTGTTCACAGTTTTGACAGAAAAGCTTTCAAACTAATATGAAGGAGGGGCACCGTCTAACTAATTAGGGAACTGAAAAATAGACTGAAAATCTTGTAGCTAGAGTACAAGATTAGCAGATACCCAGGGTCGTGTTAAAATGCTCAGAGTCCTTGTGTTTACCGCCAAAATCTAATTTTCAATGACTGGACGTAAGTTAAACATGGAGGATTCACTTACAAGAAGGATACCCTGGGTACATCAGTGCAGGAATGTAATTGAGTTTTGGTTTCTTATGTCTGCAGGAAGATGTTTGCTAATCAGTAAATTGTGCTGCTGACTCAGGGCATGAGGCGCTGTCCCCTTGTCCCCCAGTGCTAGGAGCGTGGGCGAGATCAGCGCTGCCCTGCACCGGGAGGCTCGCTTTGGGGGAAGGCTGCAAAAGACCTTGCAGTTGTGATCTTCAGGCCATGCAGGAAAAATGCGTTTTTGCTGGAATAATTCCAAAGACTTCATGGAGGAATAAGCTTCAGTAGTCTTTGTGCCTGTGTATTTGAGTAAACAGTTACGCACTAGCTTTAATAGCAGAGAAGGGACGGAGAACCCCCCGTGGTCTGCATGCCCTCTCAGTGCCCCAGGAAGGCTGTCTTCAGCGAGTCCGGCTCAGAATGCAATTGCAGTCTTCCTTCATTGCAGCCGGAGCATAAACTCTGCTGGTTTGCATGTCCTTGAAGGGTTATTTCAGGGCTAAATTCGTGTGTTGTACTGCAGAGTTACGCAGACTTGTCAAAGGGAGAGTACAGCGTGTCCTGACAAAACCGAAATTACAGACTGAAGATTACTAATGGCAGTTGGTTGTTTTGCCATATGCACGATGCAGGTGTACCTGAGCGCACACCACCACAATCTGTTATGCAGTTGTAATCAAGATTCATATATAGAGGGCTGACCCAGAACGTGGCTCTGAGATGTCTGCAGCAGTGGTGATGGCTCTGAGATCCCCACCAGCTCCTCAAGGAGCCGCTGCCCTTCGGCCCAGGCAGCGGGCAGGCTGCGGGCCACTGCTGGCAGGAGCAGCTCCAGCAGCCACGTGGTTGCTGGAAGTTTGAAAACAAATCATTGCAACTGCGGTGAGACTCGTGCTTTTTTTTTTATTTTATTTTTATTTTTTGTTAGCATTGTAGGAGCCGTATGTATTTGACAATAAGTGGTACACAGTTTATTTCCTGGGTGTTTAGTGATTGATCACAGCTGGGAGAAGACAGCTAAAGGAAGAGAAATTTCAAGCGTAAATGGAGAGAAAAAACTGAAATCTTTGAAGTATGTAATCCAGCATGTCAGTTTTCCTAGTGATCCTTTTTTAAGGTGAAAGTAGAGGGATAGATGTATACATTGCAGCAGTTTCCAGGTCCATTTTTCAAAGTGAGGTACTCCAAGTGAGATTCTGCTGCTGATAATGATTCATCCAACAGGATGGAAATGATTCTTCAGTTCTTTGTAGATCTTTAGATAAGTCGGTTGAAGAATAACCCTCTTTGCCACAGCTAGCTGGAGCTGAGTCAATTATAGAACGGGGTTTTATTAATAGTTAAATTAAATAGTAGCTTCAGTAACGTTAGCCTCAGCAGTCGTCTTAATTGAAGATTATGCTTACTTGGTTACTTGCTGTACGTTTTCTTCCATCCTTTCAGTCAGTAGTACACCCTTACTGCTGAAACCATTTGCTTTAGTCTCAGTTTTATTAGCTGTCAGACATGTTGAAGAAATAGTACAGTGCTTTTAGTGCCTCATACGGTAAGATTCTGGGGCTTTTACTATATCACAATTCAAACACAAAATGACACAGACTGGGGAACAGTGAATGGTAACGTAAAGACCTTGCTGGTACTGAGCTTAGAGATAATATTACCCGTATCTGCTTTAACGGTATGCCCACCTGCTCAGGATCTTTGGGCTGTCATGCTCCGTACATCAGGACTGTGCTTTACTCTTTAAACTTTTAATGCTGAAGTAGAGTGACTTTGGTGTGGCAGATGGCACAGCATAGATTTCTGAGACATCACTGTTTTTTGGCTTTTGTCCTTATGGCAGCTGTGTCTGGTTAGGGAGCTCAAAAATGCCTGACAATAATTACTTTTAATTTCTGCAGGCAGCATTGTGGTGATTTTGGGACTGTGTTTATTCCTTTCTGTTTGTTCCTCACTACCCTTTCTGTCTTCATTATGCTTCTGATGCAACTGTTCAGAATAATTTTTTTTTTCTACAGGGCCCTGGATAATTTTTTTGCCATATCTTTTCACTGGACACTGTATTAAAGGCCTGAAATCACTTTCTGTTCCCTGTTTATGTCCTTATGAATAGTTTCTGTATTCATTTCTGTATTTTAATTAAGTAGAGTTTTGTGACTTACAGTATCGAGAATCTGTATAAATACTGACCCAGATGAAAATATTTACTGGACTGTTGGTTCATCTATGTGAGTGGATATATATCACATATAAGTGATAAAATGTTATGATAAAAAAAAAATCCATGTTCAGACTCTTTATTTTTGTAACCTTTAAAATAAATGTGAATTCTTTGCAAGTGGATTGGAAGTATAAAGTGAAAAGAAACCAGGCTGTGAGTGGGTATAAGTTCTGAAAATGCTTTGGTGATGGCTGTACCTCAAAACTTGGAATTGGGATAAGTGCAGGTAGGCATGCAAATGGTGCAGGCTCCTGGAAATCCTGAAAATTGTAAATTCCTCAGAAGACTTGTAATGATACTTGTTTCTTGAACTTCCTGAAAATAATTTAAAAACCACTCAAAGATCCATCCCACTTCCTTTCACTAGAAAAAAGGTGGAAAAGCATATAGACTATTTCATCTTCTTCTGAAAGTGCCAACGGTTTTATCATTTAAGATGTATTATTTCTTTGATGGATTAAATGTAAGTGGCGTCCATCAGAGAATTTGTAAAAACAGAAGTTTAAACATCAGGGTTTGATATTTGCCTGATAAGAAGCCTGTAGCATTTGCGAAAGAGCTTCAAAGGGTGTTCCAAAAAAATTATTTTTAAAGAAAAACGGGAGTACTGTTCTGGTATGGCAATCCTCTGCATGAAGTGAGGGCTTAAATGATCTAAGAAAGGAAACTGTTGATGTTGTTTTCTGGACTCTGCTTTTGTATGTTTGTAGGTAGTGCATATTAAAAATGAAATCAATATAATTTTGAATGTATCAGCGACAGAACAGTGAAACGAATGCATAGTTAGTGTAGGTAATACTTACTAGATCTGGCACCAGTGCTTTTGGATTACAGGAGTGTACAACTGCAGGTTATTGTTGTGAATGTTGAGACTTAGTCGAGATGGAAGGAGGAGGACAGAAGGACTGGACGGCTTGTATTACTTCCATCTCATAACCTATCATCTCCAACTTACTGATATTAATGAGGGATATCTTCACTGAAGTTTACAGGATTGCTGTAGCCGTGTATGATGATAATACATACACCTCCCTCCCATGCATTTGGAGTCTTTTGATTGCTTGCTCACTTAAGTCATATTAAAATAATGAGAACTTTTGTGAAGCCTATTATAGCAGCAGCACAGCTAATCTAAATGTCAAATTTGTAGTAGCTTTTAAAATAAAATATTTTCATTTATGGATGTGTGGCGGTAGAGGATATGAAAACTATTAGTTCACTTTAATCGGTATCTAATGTCTCAGCAATACTTTTCATAAATAGCAGATTATTAAATTCTGTTTTGATATATATGTTAGTGGGTAAATACAACATGCACTACCAACCAAAAAAATTATGGTTTTTGGTAAATGCAATTCAGTGTGTTTGTGGACCTATCGCACAGTCAATTACAAGATAGCTGATATGAAGCATTTAGCTTCCTTTGTAGGAAATGAAAAAGCAAGTCATTATTTACTGAGAGGAAGATAGTAAAACCTGTTTAATCCATAACTGAATGAATAAACAATTACACCTGTAGAGATCTTTTGGGTTTACATGTCTTTTTCCCCTGTATTTTTCTGTGGGACAGATGATCTTCATATAAGAGATTTTCAGGGACATCTTGCCCAGACTAAAAGGCATTTGATACTGTCTGGAAGAACATTTGATCTCTTAATTGACCAATTCAAAATGATGAAATTTGAAAAGTTTACTGTCATGAAATAAAGATATGGGAAGATCTAAATTAAAAAAAAAAAGAAAGAAAAGAAAAACAATTACATGGTAATGGTGATGGTAGCCTGTAACCTGACTGTACTCCTTCTCTTTTACTATTGGAAGTTAATTGGTTTTTAGTCACTTGAAAATCTCCCACCACTACCCCTATTAATTCTGTATATTTGTGATGGTGTTAATGGTCTCTTTAAGGTGGGATTGGGTTTGTAATTACCTATATTGTACTTTTGTAGCAGCATTTCCAGTGTCATATTTTCCAGTAGCGATAATGTTAATCTGAATCAAAAAAAAATCAGACAAATATTTTTATATAGAATAGTAGAACATTGATTTTTTCCACATTAATTGGCTTCCAGCTGTTGAAATTAAGAAATACTGGTATCTTGCTAGTATACTTGGAAATTTTTAGCAGCTAAGTCAAACAGACAGTGATCAAAGTGACAAAGTGATCAAAGTGACAGGAAATGATATTTAAAAGTATAATCAAAAGGAATAACATTAAATAAATATTTCTTTACACTATACATGTGAAAAAAGAAAGAGAAACACAAAAGAATAAGGGAAAAAATCTTTAGAATGCTGTACTGGAATAACCCAAATGACTTGGAAATAATGTTCATGTATTGAAATTGTGACTTAATGAAAGGAACTGTCGTCGTCTTCTTCATATTTTTCAGTGCTGCATTGTACCATTGGATACTGCATTTTATTTATTTTTATTTTTCCAGGACTGACAGCAGCTGCCATGGCAGAGGCTATGAAGTTACAGAAAATGAAACTAATGGCAATGAATAGCCTCCATGGAAGTGGAAGTCAAAATGGAACAGAATCAGAAAATGAAGAACTCAACTCTAATGCAGGTAAGTAATCCTGTGCACGTGAACTGTAGGGGAGGTCTAACCTGTTCTTATCCATTGGAAACAAAATCAAAATCTATCTCAAATGCTTGTGTTCTTTTATTTTGTAAACTTTCCTCTGCCAGTATCAAATCAAAATCACGGTTCCTATTCCTCCAATTTTCCTCCTAACAGCCATCTTCATTAGTTTTTTGGAATAATAGTGGCGAGAGATTGCTAGGTAAGGATACAGGCATTTTAAACTGTTCTCTAAATATATTTGTAGTAACAAAATGTTCCTCTTTTGGCAATAATACAGTTGAGCCTAGTGTTTTCCTGTAAATTATGGAAAGTTTCCAAAATATCAGGTTGTTGGAGCTGAGTATGAGTCACCACAGTTCACTGGAGGAAGGTGAAGTAGGGAATGCTAAATTACGAGCTTTCTGGCTTTTCTGCATTTTGTTCTTTCCTTGAATGGATATTTGCAACTACAGCTATGAAGGAGTCATGATAAACATTTGTTATGGCCTACCTGGCTTGAGTGACCTTGGGAAGAAGGCACTGACACTAAACACAAGTTTAGTCTATGCTGTTAGAAATATCAGCATGGACTTGGACTATGCTCCCTGAGGCCCAGCTCTGCAAGAATAAGGTTAAACTTTTAAGTCAGAAATGGATCCTTTGAAGAGGATATCTTCTTTGTTTACTCTAATGTCCTTTTCAGGTGAATAGAAGAGATTTTACTTGGATAGTGTAGAGAACCTCGAATAACATAGAGCTGTTTTGTGTCAGGAAGCTGCTGGATACCTATTACAATAAGGGCAGGTTCAGCTGGACTTGCTCTTTTTGACACAAATAATCCTACAATACACTCTTTACGTTTTGGAAACTTGCACACATCCTTTGTTTTCATTACCGATTCAACAACAGAGGCATTGTCTGATCCCTCATTGCATTCAGATCTCCCATCAGCATTCACACATATCTGAAATCACACGTGTCTCTAAAGACGAAGGCACTCGAACAGTTTGCTTGGTTGGATGGTGTATAGTGTATATGCATTGTACCATCAAAATGGTAATTTATTAGACCAATAAAGCAGCAGCTGGGAGGTCTTAGACTCATTTTCTAAAGGAATAACTTTGAATTCATGACAAATTATGCACAAAGCAGTCTTTCCAAAAGTGGTATTGCCTTTTGCTAATTTTGTGTACTCATCTGTATTGAAGAAATCTGGCTTCTAATTCATGCATTAAACCCTTCCCCAGCTTTCTATTATGTAGAATACATATTTCTTATTCACCTCTCAGACCCTAATCAATTAGTGCATATTGAATTCAGAAAAATAACACTGAAAAAGCATATTTAGTTCTTATTACTCTTGTAGTTTGTGTATAGTTCAAAAGAAATTATGAAGTTTCACTGAATGCTAAGAATTATGACTGAAGATAGAATTCCTACTGAAAAGCAAGGAGGCTTCAAATGGAAAAAATGCAGAATTAGTATGAAGGTTTTTTAAAGCTGCTGTACAAAGCTCGCTAATTTCAATGTTCATGGTTTTTGGTGTGTTTTCTGTTATGGCAAAATCTGTTTTCTTATTATGGGGAGAGTCTGCAGTACAGTAATAATATTATTTTAGGTACATTGACAGGTTTTATGGGGAGTATCAGACCAGCCTTTCTAAAATACATCAAGAGCATGCATATTAAATTGAAGTTCTCTGCAGTTTAGCAATTCAATGAGTTACAGAACTGACTCAATACCAATTTAAATATTTGGAAAAATTCCCACTGACTTTAACTGAAGTTACATTGGGACACAAGGATATAGATATGATATCAGTTTTGTAGAGATCTTTTCCCAATTCCTTACCTTTTTCATTGCCTAATTCAGTAAAACTACCAAGAGCAGATTCTCTGGATCAAGTCCCAGTATTGCTTGCAGGAGGAGAAATAAGTCCTTGACAAAAATGACTACTGCTAATATACCTATTATCGTTTTTCTGTTTTTTATTATCTGCAATGCAGTAGGATCATTTTTGTGATGCTTAGTTTATCTTTTTCTTTGGAAGGTCTTTTTTAAAAAAAAAAAAAGATTTACACTAATCTTTTACAGTACAGTAGGTACTTAGTAGGTACAGTACAGTAGGTACAGTAGGACTTGTCAAAAAGGAAAACCATAAATAAATAAACGTACAGCTTAACTAAATTAATCTTATTTCACTGTACAGAATAACTGAGGAATTATCAAATATTCACTGTAGAAACTCATTGGAGAATAGGGTAGGGCCCGAAGAGGGTCGGCATTCTGTTTAGAAGTTGATATACACTTCAAAACTTTGATTCATTGTGAAGAGAACAGCCTGGTAATTCTGTGTGCATGAAAGCTTTACCAAATGTTTGTTTTGCTCTAGACTGTTACAGTTTAAATGACTATTAAAAACAAAATGGGAATGCAGAATGAGAAAGAAAATTGAATTTTGAAATTTTTGTTACTAAGAAGAGGAAAAAAGAAACAGAACAAAGGAGTCAGAAGCCTCATAAGTGAGGAAAACATTTTATTTTAGGAGAGAGTCCTACAGTTTCTTTGATTTGAGGTTGTGTTTAATAGCTTCTGTAATGGCTGCAACATGACTCTGCATCTAGATTTCAGCATGAATAACAACCTGTTCGTGTTTCATTTAGCTCCAAATGAGAAATTCTGTCTTTTATTGTTTTAGGAAATTAGTCTGTGTACTGTTGCTCCTGGAACTTTATAATTAATCACTAAAGGTTATGGTTGTGGAGAGTTTGTGGGAAATAGATGTCTGAATGATTATAATTGTAGCTGTCAAATCAGAAATATAGTTATACAGAACAGGAGACCTTTGCTTTGCTTTGATTTTTTTTTTTCTTTTTACTGTAACAAAGACTTGAAGGGTTGTGGGTTTACTTTAAAAAACAACTATAAAGATATTTTTTTTTAATTTATTTTTTTACCTCAGAGTTACACGTTGACTTCCTTTGGAGAGAGTAAGATAAAGCAGCACTAAATATTTCACTTCAGGATGTGTGCCTACCTCTTCTATCCAATAGTCTGATAGATGAGTGGAATAGTCTGTTTTGCTGGTGTTTTGCTGTGTTTTTTTTTTCTTTTGATAAACAATGTAATTGTTTAGTAATAAGTACTGAAACTTCATTGACTGATATTTCAGAAGTATGTCATTGTATACAGGTCATTAGTATAATCAAAAAGTGGTGAGAACTTCTTGTCATATTCATTTCAATCCCCATCTGCATCTCTTGAAGTCAGTATGAGATCATTTTGAATGTGTGTCTTTAATAATGCCTAGAATGTCACTTGGCAGTTTCATTCTCTCTTTGTGTGCTTATGATAGAAATTTTCTGTATCTGACAAAAGACTCTCTGTATCTGAAACCAGAATTCAAGCTATCAATTTAAAATCTGAACTCTAACTCAGGATCACTGACTATAATCTTTCAGCTATTGTATTGTCCTCTAGCAGATACAGGTGTGGAACTGGATCTTAAAAGTGTTTAAGGAAGTGTGGAGCAAATGTGCCACATTTTTGCTCCTAGTCCAGCTGGTATGTTTTTGCCATCAGGTCCTACCTCCTTTTCTGATATTGCAGTAATCTTGATAATAGTGGAGGTTTGTACTGTAAATAAGTGATTTAAAACAAAACAAACAAAACAAACAAAAAAGCGCTGCAAGATACAACAGAAAAAATGTACCTCCAAAATAATACATTTTACCTCATTTTTTTATTTGAACTAATTCGTTAGTTCAGGGCTGTGAAGAACGTTGTTAGACATTTGAACATTAATGTCCTCCTTCCCCTCTCTCTTCAGAAGAGAGATTTTTTGCACCTTCCTACTCATCATATGAAGTGTTGAAACAAACTTCTCAGGCAGCTGAAGAAGTCTCATGTTTAATCCGGCACCGTAGGTTCTGCGGCCCCGCAGTCCAGCTGATCTGTGGTAGCTGTTCGTCGTGGCTGGGCGTCTCTCTCCGTGTAGAATCTGTGGAAGAAGGCTGACCTGAGAGAGCCCTGTCGTTGGGGACGTGGAAGTAGTCGGGTCTCTGGAAGATTTGAAGATTCCCTCTGAAATCTCAAATTCCCGGTGGCCATTCATAATCCTGTTCCTCCTTTTTGGTTACTCCATGTAAGTCCTCAGAGGTGAGACCGTCTGCTGATGGCACTCACTGCACAGCTGGAGACTGCCTTGAGGCCAGGGGATTGCCATAGCTAAGGCAAGTCGTGCTGTGAAGCCTGCCTGATAATACATGCCAGAGTGGTGTGGCTTTCATATTTCTCTTTGGAAAATGAGTGAGATCAGGAGTCTGAAGCTGGCAGCTGAAGCCAGGTAGCTGGATGTGTCTGCAGATTGCTCAAAGCCCAGCCACGCAATCAATTTTCTTGTTCTACAGAAATAAGATGAACAAAACAAAACCTGTCTGGTTGCACAGAAGTGTTTATAAAGATCATCTGTTTCATCATCGTGCAGTACTAATATTAGGTGGAGTGGATTCTGGAAACGAGCACATAATTGCCTGGGGAAATTTGAAACTTATTTGTAATCAGAGCAGGGCTCTTTTTTTCCTTCTTCCTTTTTTTTTTTTTTTTTTTTAATATCATGGTCACAGGTAATTTGTACAAGTGTGCGGTAGAACAGGAATGTGAAAGACAGATTTCAAAGTACAGTATTGGTGATATCACCTGAACATCCTTCAACACTGTGTTACCCAGCTGCATAAGCAAAGAAGGATCAGTGCAAAGTAATCCGTGACAGTACGTGTTTGTACAAAACCTCAATGCAAAGAATAAAGCAGTTGTTTCCTTCTGTTGGCTTTTGGAGTTAACATGCATGATTTAATAAATGTGTTTTGCTTTCCCAAGAGAGATATCAAACAGTACTAAGTGTTTCAGCGGTATTTCCTTAGGAAGTCAAAATGTTATTCTGTATGTAGAGTGTTGTTGCTTAATTTTCAGACAAGGAGCTAAGTTAGGCAGAAAAGAAAGGAAAAACACCCTAGCTTTTGGCATATGAGGATCAGAGAAAAAACTCTTCATAGAAAAAAAAAAGTGTTATCTTTTTATCCTTTTTCCCTTCAGTACCTGCCATGCAGTTTTCTCATAAATGCAAACATCCTTCACAATCTGTTTAAAAAACCACAAATACATCACTCAGAGGAATATTTAAGGAACCATCAGGAGGGAAAAAACTCATTGGTTTAATGGAATGCTGTCAAGGAAAATCAGCATCACAAACGACACAGGGGCAGAATTGATACTTTTGCACTGACATGTTAAAAGAAAATCCCATGCATTATTTAGAAAACCCAGAAATCTGTCAGCTGTATGATTGCCGAGTTAGCAGAAGCAGGAGGATGCTGCTCAAGTTGAAAAGAAACGCGTAGGCACAGATCCATATTGTAACCTTTCATGTTCTCCACCCACCATGAATACCCAGCTATTACATGGTCAGCATTTTTTTAGTTTTCCTCTTTTAAAATTTTCAAGTGCTTGAAAAGTCAAAAGAGGTAGGTCTTTTATTCTAAAAAGCAGGATGCCGAGGCTGTTATTTTATTGTAAGAGTAAAAATGACAAGACCAGAGAACAGATTTTTTAATCCTTGAATGCTGTGCAGACTTCATAAAGTCATTTCTCCTGTTGTTAAAGCAAGTATCGTTTGTGTAACATGAGCAGAGAGCTATTGTTTCAAAGATGATCATTTTATTTAAAGAACACAAAACGTTCGTGCCATTTTAAAAATATAACCAGTCAAAACTACTATTAATATTTTTAGAATTGGATGAAAAGCTTGTCAAGCACACATTTCATTTTCTTTAATTGCCCTTTTGCCAGGAGGAGTATATACAGTTTTGAAATAAACAAGAGTTAACACATTTTGTTTTCTGTACCTTCTCATCCAAAAGCTATTCAACTCCAGACGCAGCAGATATATTAAACCATTTCATCCTACAAATGGAGACATCCGTGCTATTTCTTTAGACACATACCTGCTTTGTGTGAAGTGTGAGGATGCTTGCTTCTCGTGCTGGACATTGGGAATAGCATGTAGCGAACCAATAGGTCTGCCTAGCCCTGAGCAGTGAAGTGAGCTGCCAGTCCCAGGCCATTGATCACAAATGGGTCAAGCACTGGGATGGGTAGGGTAGGTACCGAGAGGGGATGACATTTTTTGATGTGCCTTTTTCCTTAAGATGCGCGTGAGAATGGCTCGTGGCATGGCGTGTGTTGTTACACAGCTGCTGGGAGCAGGCTGGGAGATGGGCAGTGGTGCTCAGTGCCGTGCTGAGACAGATCAGGAGCTTTCCCAAAGATCAGGAGGGAGCACAAAGTGCATCACGGCTCCTGTTCAGCTCGCTGTTTGGGGTTGTTTCTCTGGGGGAGGCTGGAGGTTGCAGCAGGACCTCCACACTCATGCGAACACCTTGTGAAGCCCCTGAACGCAGCATTGCTTGTTCAGGACTAGCTCTTGGTGTGTGGCAGGCTGACGTGTGGATGAGGCTTCTCTGTCTAATGAAGGCACATATGGCCCCGTAGGTGAGTGGTTGTGGGGACAAGCTCTGCCTAAGAATGTTTATCCTAAGGCCATAGTATTTGAAGTAAAATTCACATATCAATGAAACCAAGTGGCTTTCAGGATGCTCTTCCACACACTGGTTTGGAGATACAAGCTTCTTGGAAGTTTCCTGAACTCACTTGCAAGTAGTATTTAAGAAGTTGTAGGCTTTCTTTTTCCAGTGAAAATGGAGTGAAGGAGCTCAAACGCTGACATAGTACTGAGGGCTCGAAAAGCTTTACCAATTTGCTGCTTGTCAGAAAATGCCCGTGGCTGCTGACTGGTACAGAGCAATTAATTCCCAGCAGGAAATCTGAGTGGAACCTTCCTGGAGCCAGAGACTGATAACTTGGGACGAAAAGCTAGTTGTGCTGTTTTCTGTTTTAAGATACAGCTCCTCAATATTAGCTGGGAAGTGATAACCTGTTTTCTGGGTTCAATTGTACCTTGTTCGTATTTTGCTGTGTTCTATTCCATTTCTTCCTAATGGTGCCGCTTTCCTGAGCCCTCTTAGCTATCCTGAGCCCCCAGTCACTTTATGTGAAGTCTGGAAAAAAGATGCATGCGTCTATTTCCTTGGCAAGGTTGTTTTTTTTTTTTTTTCTTTTTGTGACCACTGGACAGGATTTCATACCAAGAATTTTAGGAGGCTTTAACGAACCACAGTTTCAGTGGAGTGCAAAAATGAATTTGTTTCTTGCTTGTAGACTGTTTTAAGGTCCTGTTTCAGATAGATTCTTAAGCAGTTACGTATTGAATGCATATGAGTACTTTAACTGACTTTTAAAAGAGTATTCTTATCCATTTAAAAATAAATTTAAATATTTCATAATAGATATATAAATAATTCACACAAATGCCGATTCATCGGCTAATATTTATATCTTTAGATTGACTGACACCCAACTCTGAGAAATGCGAAGTCATTCTGGCTGTAGTTTTAAAAATAATAAATACAGCTTTGAACAGCTTTTGAAAATGACATTCTCTGTGTTTTTCTCTGTAACTGATGCATCTTCTTCTTTGAGAGTATTTTTTTCAGATTTTTGATGCTTATTTTACACATGATAAAAGTAATTGGTATTTTATATAAACTTTTAACCAAATCAGCTAATGTAAACCATCCTAAAGGTCAAGCAAATTTTGGTGTTGTGTAGGCTTCTTTTTAGAAAAGTTCTTACTGAATGTCTAAGCTCTGGGTTGTGTGAATGCTTTTTGAGTGGGTAATTCTCAAGGGTATATTTTCCATAGATGCATTACAAGTAGATGTTGCTAAATGGTTATGAATGGAGAATATATATACTTGTAAGCTTATATTTCAACAGTTAAACATATCACACAGTCTGCTTCCTCAGTATATTTTGGCTGTTATCTTATTTGAAGCCTAAGAACTGCTGTTCCTTTTATTCAGAGCATAAAGTACTTTTTTTTTTCTTCTATAAAGACAGAATGACTTACAATGGTTTTTAAGTTTTGCTGGAACAAACTTAATATAGAAATCAAGATTCATATCTATTCAAAAAGCTTCCTAACCCTGAGTAAAATACCTCTGGCTGCACACAGCGTAACCTCTCTAGATTCCTGCCATATCTGTGATCGGAACTAAGTGCAGCAAAAGATAAACTAATGACAAAATGCAAATGTTATGGCCAAACTGCATGGAATTGAGAGCTTTCACATGTCTGTCACCTTTCAGATCCTTTACAAATTTATAGTCTGAGAGTGCAGAGGTCTAAATCTTCAAAGCTTGAAAAACAGAGGTGCAGCATGAACTAATCTTCATTTTTTCCCCTATCTTCTTACAGCAGCACTAATGGAAATGTATTTTGTTTAATGACTCTGAAATCCTGTTTGTAATTAGATGTGGGAATTGGTCTTACTTTGTAACAGATGATACTGGAATAATAATATGAGAGATGCTACGCTGAGACCACTATCCTCCTAAATCTATATCATTTTTCATTTTATTGACAGGAAATGTGTTCCTGGAACAAAGAGATTGATTTTAAAGAGTGGAAAAATAATTTCTAGTAAAAGCTCAAATGAAAACATTTTAGCATTACTTTAAGTATATCACAAGAGTACATTAACCTTTTCACTTCATTTTTAATTTTGGTAAACAATCTTATTGTTGCTTTGTCACTGATACGATCTTTGAATTAATGCACCAAAAGGTAGAGAACTTTAATTAATGACAGGGTGCATACAATTAAAATGCATATCATATTTCAGAAGGATTATCCAAAATAATTAATTTTGTCTGTTAAAACACTTTTACAGTCACAAATGAAGTAATTAGGAGTGGGCACAGAACATGTGAGTGCA
Source organism: Cygnus olor (assembly GCF_009769625.2). NCBI lineage: Eukaryota > Metazoa > Chordata > Aves > Anseriformes > Anatidae > Cygnus > Cygnus olor. The sequence goes on from NC_049181.1 coordinate 3,147,289, forward strand.
GGCTGAGCTCTCACACTCTCTCCAGAGCATTAGTCTTCTTCACTGGGTCTTGATGTCATAAATCATTTTGGCCACTCTAGAGTCAAGGCCACATCTTTTCCTTGGTTATAATTTTCACATTTGTTAGTAGTAGTGGGTATTCGTCGTTAATATCAACCTGCAGAAGGAAAGCAGGTTGCTCAAATGGCTCTCGTTATGACAAGGTCTCATTTCTCTGCAAGGCAAAGGAACTTCCACAGCACTGTGGGGAGCAATGCTTAACCAAGCAAATGTACCAAGTTTGGGACTTTCAGTAGAAATTTGTATTGAGATCAATACAGACCGGATGCACTGCACTTTAAAAGGAAAAAGCATTCCAGTTTAGACATTTTAGGAGGTCCCTGTGTGTGCCGAAGGACAGGCTGGTGTGAAGAGTTCCATCCCGCCTGTTGGAAGCAGAGCTGCTCTCTCTATGGGCAGGCTTAGGGTGAGGGGGCATCTCCAGGCCTTTCTGCTCTTGGTGCAGTGGGAAAAGGAAGGAAAAAGAAAAATGTGGTTCCAGATCTACCTCTCTAAAATGCCTTTTTGTAAATCATTGTTGGATAAAACTAAAACTGGCCCTGAGAGCAGGAACCATCAACTGGTGATCAGCTGAACTTGGGTAATTTTGGAGGCCAAAAAATGCTAAGTGTGCCTGTTTCTCCTCAGATTTTCTGTAGTGCTACCAAACAATAACAGTAAAGTACCGTATGTCAGATACAGCTTATTTTTTAATTTTACCGGGGAGTTGGAGGCCTTGTGTGTACTCTTTCAGTAAAATTTTGTCTATCATTTTGCACAATGCAACATACTTGTTTAAATGCTATGGTTTGTTAATATGCTTAATCAATGCATTTTAATTTCCAGTTTCAGTACATAAGGATGCAAGGAATCCAGTATGTAAGGAATTACAGTATTATAGGAAAAGTAAATGTTGATGATAATTACCCGTATTAATATTAGAGACTGAACTACAATCTCACATCAATGATATTTTAACAATAAAAAGTACTTTAATATTTTAATTACATTTTAAAGTCTGGAATATTCTTGTTCTTGTTAAGGCATGTGTAAGTTAGGATGAAAACTGGGATATTACCTTTGATGCAGGCCACATGCTGAGAGTCCCCCAAAGGATGTCATTGATAGTGATGCAGCTGCCAACAGCAGGAGTCTCATGAATTACAATTTTAATCAGATTAAAAAAAATAAAAAATAATCCCCTAACATACATTCAATTTATGTTTGAGGTAAGAAATGGGATCATTTGGAATATTTTCTCACTCGAAAGAGTAGCATTAATCCAAAAACATTTTTTAAATTGTGGTTTTTTTTTAGTTAAGGATTCAGCACTAGATTTTTGCAGAGTGCCCTGAACTGACATTTTTGCAGCTGAGATTCGTTAGCAGTTTTACTTGCAACAGTTGGTGCTGTTTAAATGTCTAGCTGATTTGTGAATTTGATGAGACAGAAGTCACAGTGGTTTCAAGTAATTCTGCCTTTACCCATAAAGTGAGAGGCATTCCTTAGTTCTGGAGTAGGGACTGTATGGGTGAACAGGACATACACAGATCAAAACCTTATTACTTTTTATAGAATACCTTGGCTATTTTAAATAGTTCTATTCAAGTTTTGTTTTCCTTTATTAAAGTCCTGATTCATAAGGAAGTTGGGATAATGCATTTATTTCTGTGATTTTAAAAGTAAGCATATGACAGTTTTGCATAATAGGTTATGCTTTCTGCTCCATATTCTGTTTAAAAAAAGGTGGAATCTAAAACTGTGAGTGACATTTTGGTAGAATTTTAGCAAGTACAGACATTACCAAATTAAAAATAGATACAGGTGGGTAGTCCGTGTTTTCAGCTCTTTTAAGAAAAAAAATAAAATACAAACCACCACAACAAAAAAACCACATCAAAAACAAACAAACAAAAACCACACCAACCCTCTCACTGTATACAATCAGCAAGAATTTATCAGATCATCCTAGTTATAAGTATGGAAGACCAGCGATGTTTTGTCTGACCAAAAATAAATGTACTTTTGTCACCAGAGCATGTTAGCAATCTTTAACTTCTGTGGCTGCAACATCTTTTTCTCAAATTAAATTCTTATTCTTAATTTCTTAAGAGCATAATCTGTATTAATTAGATCACTGAAAAATATTAAAACCTGGTTCATTTAGTCATTGAGAAAAATAAAGTGTTGGTATTGCACACTTGAAACTACTCATTTGTTCATGATATAAAGGGAAAATGCTATGGATTTTTACCATGTTACAAATGTTGTCTTCAGGTGTTTATTATCTTGGAGATGTGACCAATATTACGTTATCTGGTAAGTAACTAGTATGTATTTTAAGATGGCCGGTTTGTGTATTGTTTTTTTCCAGACGTTTCATCTTCACGAGCACAGCAAGCATGCACCTAATGATTTTAGAATGGTTCTCTCTCTTCTAACTGCAATGCTTCTGAAGAGAGGAATAGCTAGGGCTTTCCCTGAACCGTTCCTGTAGCTGAAGAGGGGACCCTATGTAGGATTTCTGGGCTGTGGGACTAGGCTGTGGGGTAGGTTATGTTGTGGCATGCAGATCCAGCTCAGGTGGTAGGTGCAGCTTAGCTGTGGCAGGGTGAATTCAGGATGGGCCGTTCCACCGTGCAGTTTGACGCCGCCCCTGGACCTGGTGTCTGTACTGCCGTTTGTAGTGTTCAATGCCACAGGAAAACAGGACTTTCAGGCTTGTTTCCTTATCCACTTTCCCAATGAAGCAAGAGTTCTGACAGAGGTGGTTGTCCAGCTTTATTTTAGAAACTACATAGTATTACCAGTCGTGGCCGTTTTTCTAAATATTGAGTCTTCCTTGTTACAGGCTCAACCTTGCTGCTTCTTGTCCTGTACACTGGAGGTATGGAGAACAGCTTTCTCCCTTGTATCATCATGTCTTCTATCTAGTGAAGACCATTAGTGAGCCTGCTATCTGTCCTCATCCCCTCCCTACATTAAACAACCTGCTCTTCTGAACGTGCCTCATCCTGATAATTTTCTAGGTCCCTGGTCAGTTCTCATCACACTCCTCTGGCTTAAAGTTAAAATAAATTTTAATAAAGGTCCAGAGTGTTGGGTAGGTAGATTAATAATGCCATGCATGCTCATGGTATAGGCTCCATCTGCCCTTGAATGTGAAGTATTTCATTCAGCAGAGTTTGGTCATTTTATAGCTATAATGGCCATTTCATGCTATAATGGTTGATTGAAGGTAGGTTCTGAAGGTAAATTAAAAGTGATAGTTGAAACTATGAAAATCAACATTTCCTGTTTAGATCATGTGCATTTTTTGAGCTGTACAGAGCTATCTGCAATTAATAGTCTTTGTTGTATATCTTCTGTATTTACAGTATATTTGACAATAAAACCTTTTTTGACATTTAATCAGTGGCAGAGTTGTTCTGCTCTCATTATAAATTCATGAACTTCATCACCAAGACAAGACATAAATGTTGAGCTTGCCTTTAAGATCAGGCATGCATTGATATTTAAAACCTAGAAAACTGAAGGACTTGTTTTGTTGTGTCTGTTCTGTATCTGTACAATGTAAAAATGAGACTAGATTCCTTCTTTATAAGGAGATGCTCAGGCTACTGTAAGGATGGAAACAAAGATAATCTGTGGGACTTGTGAAACTTCCAGCATGTCTGTGTTTGATCTCTGTATTCAGTTACCAGTATCGTGGGACAGGACAGGCTGTATTTTGCCCTTTGCCTGTAAGGCAGATAATATTAGTAAAACTGTGATTTATTTTCTCATATTTCAGATGGAAATTGGAAAGGTAGTAGGTAGAAGTATCTGCAGGATAGACTGTTCTTATGGACGTGTTTTTTGATTGACTCTATCAAAGAATTTGATGTAAGGGAGATTTTGGCATTTCATCCTTGAGAAATATTCCCCCTCATTTGCTGCATGTCTTCTATTTTTATTCTTGATTTTGACAAAGTAGGTATTTTTTGGAAGTTGAATCCAACTCAATTCCACTTCTTTGTAAAATTCTAGGTCCAAGGAGAATAGTCCTTTAGAAATGCTAGAGTACCTAGTATAACTATTTTTTTTTAATTTATTTTTTATAAATACCGAATGTATCTGGATTTATACACTGTACATTAAACAACATTTCTATGTTAGAGATTGAACTTTAATAGAAAAATATTAAGTAAACAGAAGGGCATTTGGGACAAACTTGTAGGCATCTGATATTTAGAAAGATAATTTCTAAAGATCCTCAATGAATTTAAACTCTATGATTCTGTCTGTAGAAGAAATATTTGCATTGTTCTATTGTTAGCGACTGATGCTCATTTTCTATCCAACTTACTAACAGCTCCTCATTCTTTGAAACTGCCTTAAATAATTATAGCCTAAACCCTGCCCCTGTACTACATGAATGCAAAATCCAAGTCATCAGATAGTTCCATCTTCAGTTTGGATTAAAAATATATTTTATTTATTAGATGCAGTTGTGGCACTGAAATAAATGGTTGGTGCAGTTACACAATGTTTCACCTTCAAAATTTAATCATCTACAAATGCCATTTATTTTCCATCAGCTCCTTCCTTTTTAACATCATTCATTAAATCTTTTTTTTTCTTGCTGTTTGTTTATCTGTTTTGAATGTAGATTCCAGGCATTTATTTACTCTTGTCTTAATGTATGGTGTGGTTGGTATAAAAGTATTTAAGTACTTTAAATACTTAATTATTAGTTTAAAAGTTGCATTTGAAATTGGAGAACCATTCTTCTCTAATCCACTTTTTACAGATTTGTCCTGGAATTTTCACTGAAGCTGTTTTTTTTGTTTGTTTGTTTGCTTTTTATATTGCAAGAAAATCCTTATCCTCAGTATCCTTCTATTTACAACACACATAGAAAATCCTCCTGTAGATAGGCGTTCCTCTAGCACACAGTAGAAGTTTTTGCAGCTGGTAAAAAGCTGTACATTTCCACTTGCCAGCAGAGGAGGGATACTGATAGAAGAAGATACCTTGGCAGAAAGTGTCTGTATTTACTCTCTGATTGACTGCAACTATTGAATTGCTCTGAGTCACAGCAGTATCGGAACAAGGCACTTTCCCTTTCTGCTGTTGAGCTTGTCCTTTGCTCCATCATCGAGAACTGAGGCTCTGTAGTTTACATGAGTTTTTCTGATTCAGTGTTTGAATCAGTAAAGAGGGAACTTACGGGGATCAAGATTAATGACTTTTAAGTGTTACTGACAGTCAATAGACTATCTTTGCAGATGCTAATATTTCCTCTTCTCTGTATGTTAGCAGTCGAATGTGTTCTGAATTCAGTGACTGAATTTGAAATTTTAATTGTATTTGTGGCAGTACACAAGGTATGTGACGGTTGCATGGACTAAATAGACAATTGCCTTACAGCTCCAGCTCCTCCATTTTTAGTTATCTTAATTGTACACGTGCAATAACTTCTAATTCAATTAAGACTAGCAATATTCCACATTAGCCTGTCTGTTAAAATCCATGCAATATACTATAAAAAAGTCATTAGTTTGGTAATATCAATTTAACAAGTTTTAGCTCATTAACCTTGACACCAGTAGTGCTGGAGAGAGGATCCTTTTGATATTGTTGTTCTCAGCATTTAATACCATGGAGCTCTGAAGATCTGTTGAAATCTGTGGCTTTTTTCCTCGATTATCAGTTATAGCCGTGTGTTAGTTCTTTATGCAAACACTAGAGGAAGTCACAGATTCCATCTTTTCAAGTCACTTTTATAGACTGGAACAGCTTTTACTCAGATTTTATATATATATATATATATATATATATATATAATTTTTTTTTCCCAATAAGAACTTTCTGTGGTTTTTAGATGGTCCTTGAACAGCATTACCAGCCACTTCCTATGTGTCAATTTTCAGGTATATACAATTTCAACACCCATTTTTAAAAAGCTTACATGAAGAGCACCAATTAATATTTTTGATAACATTTTAGTAGGCTAAGATACTAATTGTAGAAGTACTTTTCTCATACTTGTTGTTGCTTTCCAGTTTCATTTTTGAGAAATCACAGTTAACTTTATCATAATGGCATTGTTTTAGAAATATTATATAATACTGCTGCAGAGTACCATTATGAAATAGGAAAATGAGCAAACACTTAAAAGTAGGGTAAAATAAAAATAAAATAACTATAAATAACTATAAAATAAAATAAATAACTCTAGCAGTTGAAAGAGATGGTTTTTTTTTCATTTTTTTTGTGTCTGAGTTTTTAAATTGAGAAGAGGTGGAGCAGAATTCATATTTAGCCTTGTAATACATCTATAACGCTGAGGCATTTGAAAAACAGCAAGAGGGGATTCTATAAAAACACAAAGTATTTGCTCAGGAAGGGGTTCACTTAACCCTTGCAGTAACAGTGAGTCTCACGTGTGATGATTTTGGGAGAGGATGTTAATAGACAGATAATTAGCACCCACCTCTGAGGAATATCTACATGAAAGGGAGGGAAGAGGGACATAAATGAATGTTTTATCATGGAAGTGGGAAAACAGAGTACAATGGACATGGGAAATAGAATATTACATTTTCAACTCCTTCTCCTATTCATGACAGGATAAAATTTTTCTTCTGATTCTTTCTGTTTTACCACTTGCCTTTCCTTAGTTTCCTAGCTTGCTTGCTCAGAAGCTGCCTTTTGCTACGTTTTAGGTTAAGGGCGTGTTACTGAAAGTGCCGTGTTTTCTGTATCCCATAACCTACTGAAGTCAGGGAACAGTTCTGATCCTCGTTCTCCTTTTGCCTGTGCTTAGGTGTATCACTTTCCAGGTTTCGGTCTCCCCACTGTGTTGCAGCATCTGCCCTTTCTGAAGCCCCCCGCCCAGCCTTTCCCCTGCTGCCTGGCCGGGACGCGTGGCCCTCAGCCAGCAGCTGTTCCTCACAGGGCAGCGGGCGCCGCCGCTGGGGGTGAAGGACGAGGGGCATGCAAGGTGCAAAGAAAGAGATCAGGCAAGTCTTGCACCAGTTGTCTCAAGTGCAAAATAAAAAGAAAATGCTGGATTGCGCATTGTTGACTACAGCAGTGCTGACACACGTCGGGGGCACCCACAGAGACACGTATTTTTGCTTTGTTTGAGAGCACTCAACCCTGTATGATCCCAGGAGATGAAGGCTGCCAACACGAGTGGCGGTAAGTGTGTACAGCTGTGGTGCAGGTGTGAGAAAGCAGAGCAGAGCTGGAAAGAGCTGCTGCCGTCTCTCCACCCTGGACAGGGGCATTTGTTCCCAGTGGAAAGCCTAAGCTCTGCTCCATGTGACGTATGTAATGTGTGCACTGTACACGGTCAATGACAAGATTAAAGATTAACTTGGAATACTCTGATAAAGTGTCAAGCCAGAAGATGAGCAGCAAATAATTTTGCTCATTTACAATGTTAATGAGAAGAGGGTTTCAGTAAAGGACTAAAGGTGTAATCTATGCAATTAGAATATTGAAGAGTAATTAAAAAAAATCACTATTCTGCACTATATGTTAAAAACTTTGGTTATAAAAAGGAACAGTTACCTCAGCCAAATTTTCAGCTTCTGTAAGACTAAATGTAGATTTAACTTAATTACAAACTACTTGTTATGTTCTCCTTTTCTGCTGGCATGTTTGCCACACAAAAAAAGTGAACTATTTTTAGTCTTTTGTAGAAATCTAATCCAAAATGAAAAAGTACATTAGATAAGGCTAAACTGAAATTGCAGTTGACCTCTGGGTAGTGGGAAGGAGTGCAGTGTTGAGACTGAGAAAGGTTTTGCAGATATGAAAAAACAGGAGGAGACGCTGTACTTTGCAGAAGTTCTGTGAATTCTAAAAGGGCCAAATTCAGCTTTGAAAATATGCCAAAGAACTGTGCTCTACAGTACAGAGGAACTATGTTAAAATTTATGCTTCAAAACAAATCTATTCCATTGTTTTTCTTTTAAAATATTTAACATTTTTCTTTTAAAATTCACCAGAATTCCTTCAATGTGCAGGATCTTGGCTGTGTCTTTATGTAAGGAGCATTGTTCAAGTAATCTCTAAAATAATTTTTAGAAGAGTTGAATTCAATATGGATGTGGGAGAAAGTGCAATTTATATGAAGAGTCTTTCATCTAAGACCTAATTCTGTTAGAACCACCTATATATGAAAACAGAAAATTCATATATGTCTTGTAGTTAGGGAAACAGGTCTGTAAGGCAAAACTGCCTCTAAATACTGGTCTTCTTTCTAAAGAGGATCTTACATGATTTTATTTGTCATTTATGAAGAACTATGTTAGAATCTTACGTGAAAAAAAGTGGCATTTCTTGTGGCAAATGTATATTTTGTACTTTTTTATGTTAAACCATACAAGTGCATATTTTTAGATATTTATGTATATGTATGAATGGATCTCAGTATATTTGAAAGAACTAATTACATACTATGACAGATTTGTTCCTTCTAATTTGGAGCTTTGTAGTGTGACCACATTCACACCTTTCAAGGTATTCAGGCTTGATTATTGGCTTTACCTGGATAATATAGCCTAGAAGTAAGGCTAATATCTGGGTAGCTGTCTTCCTATTATATTCATGACTACAAATCTATCACTCTTCCGGTCTTTCATAGAATAAAATGTGTATTGTAGACATTTCACTTGAGGCATTTTCACCAGTACTTTTAAAAGGCAGCACATTAAAAAATGGAGATCCAGCTGCAATATTTGGAGCTAGACTTTAAAGAATACGCATATCAGGGGAATCATGCTTTGGGGCTATTGTTTGGCCAATTAAATGGATAGATATTTACAGATTGAGATGCCAAATTTCAGTATCAAAGATGTTTCGAGCTGTGTAGTGATCAAGGCTCTCTGTGACACTGAGGAAGGTAGAAGCCTTCATCTTTCTGGTCAAAACCACAATAACAGCAAAAGTACTCAGTACTACTCCCAGTTGAAGAGCTGTGTTTTGAAGTAACAGGTACTGTGCTGTAGGTGTGCCGTTAGAGACTGCGTTCTCTTTAAAAAGCTCAACAGTGAATAGGACTTTTTTTTAAACTGAAAACTGCCTTGAATCTCAGAAGTGAAAATCATATCTTCAAGCTTTCCAAACTAAAGAGCTCTGGGAAGAGTGTATTTGTCATTATGTTTAATTTGCACATACCTCACCAAAGAAAAGGCCAGGGGAGCTAGGCCGAGAACACAGCTGTACAGGCAGCTCAACTAATTGCCTCTCCATCCTCAACCTCATTTATCTTCATTTCTTCCCAATTATACCAAATTATCAATAGTCTCTGTTGCATCAGAGTCTTAATCCCCTTTATTCAGGCAGCATTAGATAGTGGCAGATGAATTCTTGGAGGGAGTCAGGGTAAACAGCCATGAAATGCCACCTCTGGCAGATGGCATTGCTCACAAGAAATGTGACAAAACATTTGGAATTTGTTACTAGGCATTGGTATGAGAAGGCAAGCTGTCAATATTTTTTTAAATGATAATCAAGGTGGTGCATACTTATATTATAAGCAGAAATGAATCCTGTCCAAAACCTCAAGCTTAGTTAAGTTCAGCTTGGCACTGTGCTATTATATATTGTTGCTAAAGCCTCTCACTTTTTCCTCTAAAGAAATATTTTCACTTTATCTAGTATTAATATCAGCATTTTAATGATGTTTGTGCTGATGATAGTTAATAGCTTTGTATATCTCAGAAAAATACTCATTTGAAGACCTAGAGTATCCCTTACACAGCAACAAATTTAGGATGTATTTTTGAATAGTTTTTTTGGCACAGTTGGTCATTTCTAGGGTTTTGATCCTGCTCCTTTGAGAAAGTAATGCAAAGCTCTCACATATCATTGAGGAGAATTGCATTAGAGATTAGCTGAGAGCACCTAGTAGCTAGGTTTGATGAATGAGAAGTCTGAAAATCAAAGATTGATTGAACATATAAGATGTCTATATGCTGTGGTAGGTATATATTCAGCTATTATTATAAGCAAAAACGAAAGTGAGTTCTTAAGGAAGCACAGGCTTGGCTATTAATGAAGTTCAAGATTTTTTTTGCTTGTTATTTATAGACTGACATTAAATGAAACACCATGGATTTCACTGCTGACCTTTTATGTGAATTAGGTTTACTTACAGGCTCTCCTGGTTTTGGCAGCAATGTAAATTTTTTGGAAGTCTGTAGTAAGTTAGTGCAAGGAATCAAATGCCAGATAGAAAAGAAATTGCGCATCTTCAGAACTAGTATATACCTTCCCAGTGTTCCCCATGCTGACACAACTGTTGAGGCTGTGCAAGAGCAAGTGTCTATACTTACTGATTCTTCATGGAAACAGGATTCTGGCAGTAAATCTCACCGGAAAACTTCTACAGTCATCCATCTTCAATATGAAATGATGATCCCTTTTGCAACCTCCCATTCTCTAGTGAAATCTTCAGTGTTGTTGAGTTCTGTGTAGACATTAAGTTGGTAGGGGTTTGGAAGATTGAACAAATATTTAAGTATGAAGTACCACAGACTGCATTTAATTCTTTAAAGCCATACTTTATATTACAGAGTTCCTCTAGCATTAGAATACTACTCTCCTACTGAAATGATTGTAAATACATAATTTGCTTATGTCATTACAAAGTAACTCAGCATATCACAATCGTTAACTTGAGTTGTTCATAAATGGTTGAAACTTCAATGATCTGATCTTGAACCATAGTACTGCTACCTGTGTGCTGTGGAGATCAAGACGTTCTCAAAGCCTCTAAAATCAAACCAAACTCTCCGGCTAGTTGCACTTACATTAAAAATACATAGTACCTGTAGCTCTGTGATTGTTTCAGTAAGTTTTCAAATATGCAAAAATATTAAACAATTAAAAAAGCAACCCCAAAGTGCTTGGTTTGTGATGACTGAAGGTGTCAATGATTGTCATCACTGTAATATGAATCCTAGTTCCTTGCTTGCTGGCTGCAGTTGAGTTTAGAGGAATGTATATTTTATTCTTTGTGGCAGCTAGCCCTACGAACTGTGTTCAAGATCTGAAAGTTAAGCTGTTTTATTTCTGGCTTGTGCATCATCGACTGTAATAAAAACATGACAGACCAAATTTGGCCGTATTTCCATCTGTGAAATACACGTGTTTCTGAAGACAGACTTTGGTCCTTCAGTAGGAAGCACTTCATTTTTTTTCTTGATGGTCATAAACCAGAAGAGATACGTTCTAGTACAGTATCGTTACCTTTCTGTAGAAAAATAAAAAGCAATAAAATGACTCATGTATCACTGAAAATGTTAGCAATTATCATTCTGAATGCACAAGGATCATTTGTGCAAGAATGAACCATAATCCTGTGGTTACATTTCAGGGTAGTATTGAACATTTAAAGCTTGTCCTCTCTTGGGTTTACCAACATCATGTCTGTTGGAATAATGATATGTGCAGATTTTTGGAAGCCCTCTTATATCAAAAGCATTTTTGGTAAGCTGTCAGAAGCCTCCCTGAACCAACTTTCCAATAAGAATGCAAGCATATTGTCTGGCCAGTAGCTCAAACTTGCTGAGGTTCATGCAAAAAGTGAGCGACAGAGAACAGAGGTCACTTAATAGCTCTGAGGAAGGAGTTTGCACACGCTTTTGACATTGATATAGATCCAAAAGAATGTTTAGGTTTTAACTTTCAACTCCCTAATTCCAAGAATAATACTACAAACTGTATAGAAGTAACAGAATAAAAGCATTTATTGTTCATTATTGCATACACTAGAAAAGCTAGAAGACATCAGAGCAAGGCAACAAATACCAGGTTACCCCCTGCCCCGGTAACATGAGGTAGCTTTTCAGGAAGTGCGTAGTCAAGCTATGGAACTCCTTGCTACAGGATACTACAGTTGATGCAGAAAATTGGCAGCAGTTTAATTAAGTGGAAGAAAAATCTAGTAAAGGTTATTAAATTTAAGGAAAGTACCTCTGTTTCAGGAAGTTCATAATGAACAAATTGATGGAGAATATTCTGGGAAATTGTCACTAGGCTTCTCTGCACTTAAATTCATTCAGTAAGTATTGCTTTTGGCTTTGTCAGAGACAAGGTATTAAGCTAGATGGACTGCAGCTGTTACTGTGTTTATATGCATTCTGATGCTCATTATTCCTTTATTTATATTGTCCCTCCCTCCTGAAATACCATGACTGATTTCCATTTAGGAAGCCATAAGTATCTAACTATTGATGTAAAGTTTACAGGCTTATTATTGGTTTTCTTTCTTTCTTTGTCGGTTTACTTTGTTTGTTTGTTTTCCCTTTATTGTATTATCTCACAGTTAAATAGCAGGCAACAAAGAAGCAAAGACTTCATTCATTAATTATCAGCGATTTTGTCACATTCCTTTATGGGCAAGAAGTGAATTGTTTTGATTGATATTTATGCATGACCAAATCAGCAAAAGAAATGAGAAGAATGGGAACAGGTAGCTAACTTTGTGCTTTTGAATGTTAGCATATTTTTATGGAATTTAGTATGATAGTTTGTATCAAGACTTCTAAAAATATAATCTTCAGCTTGCTAAATCTAACTTTGATGGGATGCTTTTGTGGTGCATCAGCTGACACATTGAGATATGTTTGGTATTTCATGTTTAAATGAATATATTGCCATTTGGGAACTTTAAAAGTTGTTGCATTTACCACACTCTTCTTTTTCTTTGCTCATTTTAAAGGGAGGGAATTGATGGTCTGGGGGAGATGGTTAGGTCACTGAATACTGCATCTGTGCTTTTATCTTCTAAAAAAGTACCTTTGTGGACTTAATTGAATTATTCTCTTTAAGTCAATTGCCACTAAATACTCTGATATTCTAAGTTATCTTTTGTATCCTTGTGGTTGTGAAATAAACTTTGATTTTGCTGTCATTAAGACTTTTCAGAAAGTTTAGAAATCATATTCAAATTTCAGATGACTTCTTATTGTATAATTATCAACAGATTACTTCACCTAAGTTGTGACAGACATATTTTTTAAGTATGACTGACTGATGGACAGATTGGGAATTGCTGAATTAATGGGCACATTTCAAAGCTTTGGCAGGGCTAATCAGTAATTACATCTGCTGAACCACTTGATAAGTTTTTGGAAGTAGACCAGTAAAGCCATCACTGGATTTCTTGAGTTTTAATATCTTACCCTATACACTTTCATGGCTTTCTTCTAGGGCATGATCCAGAAGTTGATACAGCCAAATACACACAGCTAAACAAATCAGTGCATTAAAGCTTAAAATGCACTGCAAATCTTTCCTTTAGATTTTCAGATGGATGCCATGCTTTTAGGGGCTGGTTTATCACCCAACATTCGAGAGTGATCTAAACAAACAAATCTCATTCCCTTTTGAAAATATGAAAATTTATTTGGGGGTAATAAGGGACCTCAGAAAGTGGACAGACTTATGTAGTCTTCATGAGTAACATCTTCCACTGCCACTGTGAAGGACAGAATATAGGGCTAAATAGGTCATAATCCAGACCCAAAACAGTCTTACATTTTTCTGACAGAAAAGTGACAGTTTATCAGGAATGTAGCGTAAATGGTACCTTCCTATCCTTAATCTAGGGAGATTCCCAGTTTATAAATTATGACTTCTCTTCATTTTCCACATTCAACGATCTGAATTCTGAAAGTTTTGATTCCTCCAAAAAGGCCAAATTTCAGTCTACTTTTGGAACAAATTAATTTTATCAGGCCAGTGTGTCTCTCTGTGTTGTTGTTGGTTTTTGTTTGTTTTGTTTTGTTTTTTAAGTATTATCTTCAGGGAATGAAATCTGAGTTTCACTCTACTTTGGCAAGTTAAATTTGCAGATGTTTTAGATAGATGAAGCTCTGTGGGACATGTCTTGATTCATACTACTCAATTATTTATTGATCAATGAATCTAGCCAACAACTGACTGACATGTGGACTTCTAGTTTCGGTCATGATTATTCAAAAGGTTATTTTCAGGCAGGGAATACATAGTAGTTTGGTGCCATGATTTTTTTACTATTGGCAAAGTGGATTCCTAACTGGATAGAGTCTAAAAACGACACTTGTACTGGCATGTGATCTTCTGTTGGCAAATGAAAGTCTTATGTCTATAATGAAACTATTAGAGCTATCAGCTGTATTTTCCATTCTGAAGATTATTATATATTGTTGAGACATTTACAGGCTCTGCTGAGCCTCCAGTTGATGTTGAGATCTGCTGTTCTATAGGGTGATGTTGAAAAACTCTTCTTCAACATAATCTTCTCTTCCTCAGACATTCAAGTGGATGCTGGAAACCATGGAAAGAGTTCACAAAAAGTTTGCAGGCTGAAGGGTTTTCAGCTGAGGATATTCTTTGTAGGCCAAAAACTTGACTGTCTTTTCCAGTATCGAGATGAGATTAGGATGTTGGTAAAATCAAATAGCCTGGGACATGTGAAAACACTGGAGCTATGAGTATTGGCAAATAGGCCCATGTTAGTTTAGGGATACTGAGTTTCTAGATAAGCCAAAAAATTTCAGAGGACTACTGTTTGTTGGACACTTACAAAATCAGTGGTGATAAACACTTTGAAATTATCGGTGCCGAAATAGCAATGCACTGAATATTACTTCTTTGCAGCTGATCTTATGTTTAATATGCCCAATAGCATGAAAAATGTGCTTAAAAATAGTTTTAGAATAAAATTGGACAGTGAAAGTGGTATTGCTTTTAACAATTTGAGTTCAATTTTTCAGAAATGTATCACAACAAAAAATAAAATGACAGACATAGATTGAAACAGTGTGATTGTTCAATTCAAAGGTACCTCTGACAGAATGGATTTCATTTAGGTAGACCGTACAGTTTTAAGGCTGATAAAATGAATTTGAAACCAAATGAAAAGTAACTGTCACCAAATTGAACTTTGATTACTTTCTGGAGATCTTTCAATTCCTAAAGCTAAGACGCTAATTTAATTTTCACAAATATATCTTCGCACCCCACCGCCCCCAAAAATTTAGTTTTTGTTTTGAAATGGGGAGGTTGATTACTAGAAAAGATATAGTTTAAATAGTTATTTTATAAAATTACTAAAATCAAAGAAGGGTGAGAAGCAGCATTTTCAGGAAAATGAAGCTGAGCTTATCACTTGCATTTCCTTCAACTAAACAAAATGAAACTGAAACAGAGGCTCTTTGCTTACAGATCTGTATGTGTCTGCAAGTAACCATGCAGTGTCTGGTAGATCTGTGAGTACAGTGTATGGAATAAACAGTATGAGTGTGTATTGCTTAGGCTGGTTTCCCATATTTGTTTGTGTTATCTGTGATTTGAATCCCTACGCATCTGAACTCATCTGCATTCCCTGTTGAGAGGGATTCGGGAACAGAGACATAAAGAATTTGGCCACTGGGCTGTAAAATGGTATTAAGGGGAATGCTTACCTCTTACCACATTTTAATTTTGAAGAGAATGGACTGGGATTTGTTGCATTAGTTTTATTTTTGCTTAGTTGAACATAAGTGCAATTCATGCACTGATAAGTAAGTTCTCTCAACGTGTTAAGACTGGTGAATAGCAGACTTGAGTTAGTAAATGTATTGTAAATAACTCTTTCTCTTACCAAATCCATTTAGTTTCTGTCTTTATCTGTACTCTGTGAAACTTGCTCTGTATTTCTTTGTAGATGATTGTGTGCAATGTCGACAATCAGGCCTTTTCTTTTCTTTTTTTTTTTTTTTCATCGATATTGAGCATTTAGCTGCAAATCTGAAAGAAGTAGTAAGAACCATGCATCAGATTTTCTGTGTGGCCTGAACTGGATGGTGGGAGCAGATCAGATCTTTTTTAGCTTCTTCTGACACTAGTCGCTGCATTCTGCAATCTTTTAGGATGGCTGGACAGCCAATGCCTCTGCCTTTTTCTTTCCACTTTGGTGTAGCTATGTTTAAGGAAACTGCAGGCTCTGTGCTTGTTTCTGATAAGCGTCCGGAGCTCTGGAAGATGGAGGTTCTTGCCTCTCTTGCCCTTTTTCAATGCTGAGTACAATCTGTTCTGGGACAAGATCGACTAGAATGCAAACAAGATAAGGAAAAATTACCTTTTTGTCCTTTGGTTTTATCTGTTGTAGAGGAGATCATATGGGTAGTGGTAATAGTGTTAAATGTAAAGCTTTTTGTAAAGTGTAGAAATGATGTATTGGCATTTATCAAATCAGCAGACTTCTGAAGGCTCAGTTAATGTTCTCGTGACACTTATGAATCACGTTACTAATGCTTTCAAATGAAATATTCTTTCTCATTTAAAGTAAATAAAAGTTGTGTTTCCTTTCAAACACAAGAAGTAAAATAAGTCCCATTGGTGTTTTGTTTCTGTTTTTCCTTACTCTGTTGTATGTTTGCTTTCTTTCTCAAGTATTTTTCTGCTCCTGGTTCAGATACATCTGAAAGAAACTCCTTGAAGTCCATCTTTCTATATACAATAGTATGAGTCATTGTTTAACTTTAGGCTCCTTATTTGCTATATTAAAGAATGAGAACCTTCACTAGCCTAGTACGGACAAATAAATTATTATTTTTCCCAGTACAAATTTCTTGAAAGACCAAACCTTTTGAATATAATGATAGGAAAAAAAAACACAAACTTTTCTGGCTTCCATAAATTTGTTACTCTGTATTGTATGCATGGTTCATACTGTAAAGTTTAATTTTTAGTTTCACCTGTAAGGTCATCATTACCAAAGAGAGGATTTAGAATCAACACATGACATCTTTGCCTTATTAATGGCAAGTATTTGGACAAAAAATGATTATGAACAAAAATCTGAAAAGTTGTGGCTAAATTTAAATTTCAGATATTAAAGAGGATTTACTTTTTATAGATAAATCAACTTCTAATAGTTATGGAAGCAGAATTCAAAAATACATATTGATGTCAAATATGTATTTGCTCATATAACATGCTGACATTGTCATTAAATAAGAAAATGTGTATGCTCAGAAAACAGTAATTCTTTTTTTAATTGCTTGAAATTAAAAGGACAAAGTGTATTAATGAAGGTTCACATTTAACATGTTTGGTTTATAATATGAATCTATTTCTAGCTTTCAATTAACTTATATATAATTTTTTTTACTATATGAGAGTAGGTACTGCAGGGAAGGATGCAAGTTTTCTTTTAAAACTGTTATCTTTAGCTATGCAAAGGGTAAAAATCTTTAGCTGTGGGTGAGTTGAGTTGAAAGCCCCTGTAGGAAATAAGAGTAGGACCCATGAGACCTGACTTCTCTTCCAGTTTCGCCATTAATCTGCCAGGTAACCTGGCAGAAGTTGCTTCGCAGTTCTGCACCTCAGCTTGCCCACTTAGAAGTAGGAGACAATTAAGCATACTGACCATATAAAACACTTCACTATTGAACAGTTCTAGGTAAGAGGTAATTCTACTTAGTACTTTCATTTTAAGTGACTTGCTACTGCGTAGTATAATGGAGCCCTGATTAAGTGGTGGAGCTGTTATCGCTGTTATCTGTGTGGTGTATTGCATACTGTAGAGTACGTTTCGTTTGAGATGCACTTAAGTACATCATGCTCTCAGCAATATGTTTCTTTCTTTGTCTAAGGAAAAGTGATACAGAACAAGAATACAGGAATGGTCTGTAGATATAAGTGTATTACAATTTATTCTTGTGTTGCTGGCACCGAATACAGGAGCAGATTTACAAGTGGAATTTGCGGGAAGAAAAGTTATTATTGTCTCCATTGGTAAGGAAGACTGGTCTGGTGATTTGGAGTGTGTGACAGAACTTAAATTCAGTTTCCTGTTCCAGTGCAGGCTTCTTGTATTTCCTTAAGAAAGTCACTTTTCTTCACATTCCCCAGTGCAATTCTCTGTCTGTAAAATAGGAATAATTGCACTTAGGAACATAGAACATACAGCTGAGGCCAGTAGTACTCTGATACTACAGCTTCAGGCCCACAGAAGTATGGCGGGTGGAAGCACGAGGCTTTGGAAAGACGAGGTAAATTCTTCCAAAAATAAGTAAATGAGCCAAGAGTTTTGACCATCTATTCCTGGGATTGGAAGCGTTGGGAAAAAAAAAAAAAAGTGGGATAAGGAAACTTTTAGATGAAGAGTGCAATTTTTTCTCTTCATTCAGAAGTCTCTAGCAAACTGTCTTGTGCACAGTCTTCATGGCCACTGCCCTGATATGTGAAGTTAAATGTAAAAAATCAGTTTATAAGAAAAAAAATTATGTCATGTTACATGCTGTGTGTTTTTTTTGAGGAAGAACACAGTATAAATGTTAACTTTTCCAAAAAGCATATGGAAAAAAATAAAATTTATTTGGTAAAATCAAATACTAATCATTTCCTCCTATATATACATATATTAATTACAGCTTTAACCTGAGAAATACTTTACCAAAAAATAATACCTCTGGATCACAAGTCAAAGTGAACAACTTCTACACTGAATATCAGTCAAATGTTATTTAAAGAGCTGCAATATTGTATATTAAATAGCGAAAATGCTGACAGGGTCTTAACTGCAGTAGTGCTTCTAATTACCACACTATGCCACGTTATATTATATCACATGGCATAATTTACTGTATCTTTCTTTGTCAATTATTACTCATCATTTTACAAATTACAGATCTTTTATGGGAAGTAATTCATACATAGTGCTAAAATGATGAAGTGATTTCCTTTTTTCTCAATCATTGATCTTTCAAACTTTTGCATTTAGCAGTGTTAATCATGTTTATTAGTTAAGTGTTGTTGTAAAAAGTGGAATTTTTCTGTTACTTTCATCGTCAGTTAAAATGTTTTTTGCTTGCTGCCTCTGTTTGCTTTAATCATAGTAATCTATCACTTATTCTAACTGAAATTCTTCTTCGGAAAATCAAAACAAAGTCAATACTGCAGTTACATATTTTCATAACAATCAATAATCTAATTAAAAACATGGGATATACCTGAGAAAGGATTGTACATAAAATAGCTTTTTACTTAGAAATGTTCGGCCTAAGTTTTAAGGTGATTTGTTTTGTGGACCAGGTTTGTATTTCAGAATTCACTCTCATAATCTACTTAACTGCTGTTTAAAAGGAACGTGTTATTCATGTGTATAAATGTAATGCTAAAGAAAACTGCAATCTGTACAATTGTTGCAGAACACAGTAGCTTCAGACCAAACAGATATTCATTTTAGCTTTTTCTGTTTCCAGAGACTATTGTTATGAAGGTAGGTGATGCTGATAGTTTCTAAACATACCTTTTGTCTGATGCATATTTCTTAATTTTTCTCTTTGTATTTGTGTGTGCTGTGTTTGTGCTAGCAGTGTGTAGCTCTGCTAAAGACTATTAGTTTGTTGATAACCAAGCAAAATGTCTTTTTAAGAAAAGCGTATGCCACTTATGGTCCCTTTGCACCCTGTTTTGCAGGTGGGAGTGAATCCTCCTGGGATAAAGACAAGCTTCAGTCTCCCATTACAACAGGATCCCAGCACAGCATTGGTCATCCCACACTGTCGGGACAGTCAAGCCTTGGAAGCGCACACCCACTCAGTCCTCTCCAGCAGAATCACCTGCTTACCAACAGTATGTATCCTTGCCATTACGGGGAAAAAAATTAAAAAAAAGTACATAGAGCTCTGCTTGAAGGCCATGCTTGTACTCCTTCCCATCCTTCTGGAAGTTGGGGGAGTGGATGATCGAAGCATGTGGTACACAAGGGCCAGTCCTTCCGCTGTGTACTGCACTTGTGCATCATGACCGAGCTGCCCACTGGATACAGCCACTCTCTTGAATAGCCACCCATTGCTGGATTAAGGAATATCAGTCCCAGTCAACAATGCCATGGCCTGGGCTGAAGGGAAAAAAAATCATACTATTGCTTAAAATTTTAGCTATATGAGTAAATTCTCTTCCAGTTGAAAATGCTGACCACTGAATAAATACAAGAGGGCAAAGCATAGGTGAAAATGGCTAGGTAAAAGTGAGTAGAAGCAATTCTTCTGCCTGGTCATGCCTTGTACCTGCCAGGTGTGGGCAAGGTCATCTCTTCAATGCAGCTATCCAAAGCAACTGGAACAAAATGACACAGTTAAAGTTTGGATTTGGAACTTAAACTTCACTTCAAATCCATCTCTTTTCCTTCCTCTAGGAGGGGGCTAGGTGGGAAGCTTGGAGTTTCCCTCCTCCTTTACACCCAAAGGGGAGGTACTAGCAAATTATTCAAAGAAATAGTCAGAAAACAACAAAAATATATTTTAAGAAGTAGTAAGGAGTAATCTGAGAGTAATTCTGAAAGGTGATGATGGATGAAGAATTAAAATCTTATTATTTATGAATCCTCGTTATTTGTTTAAATTCTTCATCCTCAAAGTTTTGAAAGTTGATTTTCCCTGTTAGTTTTAATGGTTGAATGGCATTTCTGGCTTTTTATGAAATTGTAGGAGCAGATGCTTCCTTGCTACCTATATAGTGCCACAGACTTGAAGAAATCCAGACTATTTAAATGGCTTCTACAATATATGTTTGCTTTGTTCATGGGAAGGCAGGAGCCTGAGCATTATGGGCATCTGGTTAAGTGTCAGTAATTAAGAATCACCAGGTTATAGGACTCATTCACCATGGTTTATTCTTTCATTTTATATTCTTGCATAATTCAGTATCTGTACATGTTTTGCATGAGGGATATTGTGTTCTTTGCTGTTAAAGAAAACTTTCTAGTTATTTTCCAATAGATATTGTAGTAGGCAAATGTCTATAGGCTATTAAAGGGTTTATTGAATGTCAGACATTATGTCCAATGATTTGCAAGTGTAAGATATATTTTCTTCATAGTCCTCTGAAATGTTTGACGGATTGTGTCTTAAAACTGGTGATGTGCTGTTAAATTCTGTTTGTAGTTTGCATTTAGTTTGCATGTCAATTGGACTTTAAGTAGACATACAACTCAATGTGGCCAGATGGTGTCTGGGAGTTTTGGAACTCTATAGAGTATGAGGAGAGATTATTGGGCTGTTAAGGGAGATATGCAGGGGAACAAAGGCTTATGGATGTAAGCAGTGAAGGGGATTGTCAGTATGGTTTAAAGTGAAAGGAGATATATGTGGGCATGGCTTATTACGTGTCATAATTAATATTGGCATGGATCATCTTATAAACAAAACACAGTGAATCATAAGACATCGTAGTTGATCATGATTTGCTCAAGCTAAACAGATAGTGTGGGAACTCGAGTATAAACAATTCTGCCTTTTGTGGTAGACACAGTGGTGTCTTTTTATTGCTATGGTCAAATTATACTGAAATAACAAGCTATATCAGTCAATGATAGTTTTATTGTGTGTTCTGTCATACAGCAAAATGGTGACTAGCCCTCTGATTTAAAGTCATGAAGATAGAGGCAAAAGTTAAAATCTTTTAGAAATAAATAATGTGAATAGCACGTGGTTATAACTAGTTACATGATTTTTATTTACTTCATGTACCTGAAGGGTTTTTTCTTTTTTTTTTGTGAGAACTTCTAATCAAAATTTCACTTAGAAAAATTATAAGACATTTTGTGTAGCAGAATGTGTCCTATTTTTTCTGGAAAAAGAATTTTGGATGCCCAAAGGTGGAGATCTTCAAGTGGTCCCTCTGAAGAACTCTTAAATACAAAAGAACCTGAAAGTTTTTCAGTGGATTGGTGTGTTGTATTGTAGCCATTACGAAATACAAGTAATATGCATGCTGGAATAGCTGGTAATGAAATATAAAAATCCAGTTCTTTTTAGCGGTAACATCACCTTTCTAGCAATGTCAAGGTCTGCAAATGCGTGCAAACACATTTCACACCTTCTTGAGTTTTTTTATGTCCTTAGTAGATGAAAATTTAAAGTGACTTTTTTGGAAATGAAAAACACTTGTAACAACTTGTAACAAAACTTGTAAAAACTTGTAACATTTTCTTATCTCACATTTCGAGCTCTCATTCCATATTCCAGTTGACAGACTTGTATGGTAGTACAGTAGTGTTGTATAGTCCAATCCACAGCTTCCTATAGTCAAGCAATAGTCCTCATATAGAAGTCTCAGATTGCTGTGTAGGTAAACTAATAATAGTAAGAGAACTTGAGGGCTTTGTAGAGTATATTGTCAGATAAAATCATGAATGAATATTCTTCTGTTGTATTGGGAAAACATGCAAATATCTGCATGTTTTGTGGTTTTTGTTTTATTGCTATCAATAAAGACATCACTGAACTTGTGCACTGTTGTATATTAATTTTGTTATTCACTATGTAACTTCAAAATTACTAACACACAATAGTAATGTGTTTGACTAGTCAATATGCTGTAGAATATAGACATTAAAAAATAATGGGTAGGGTTATAAAATGAGGGACTGACACACGTAACATGCCCTTGCTCTCTTTTAGGGATAGACCTGCCGTTTATGATGATGCCCCACCCTCTGCTACCCGTCAGCCTACCTCCTGCTTCGGTTGCAATGGCAATGAATCAGATGAACCACCTCAATACAATAGCTAATATGGCTGCAGCAGCCCAAATGCACAGTCCTCTTTCCAGGGCAGGGGCCTCTGTTATAAAGGTAAGAGTCATCTACGAGACTAGATTTTTGTTCCTAGGAAAAACATTCATAGCAAGTTTTTAAGGAAAGTACCTAACAGGCAGTGAGCTTATACTGCATATGACACACTTGGTCCTGATAGTGCTTCTGTTTGAGGAAAGTACAGGCAAGAAGTTAAAGAAATAAGATGCTCTGCTTTATCTACAAATCTGTAATATAATTAAAAACAGATATTAGCACTCAATAGTGTTAGATTAGATCTAGTCTAGTTTAGATCTATAAGAACTTCTCCTTATCATCTGTGTGTCTGCACAGTTGTTGACTGGGTGGGGGAAACATGGTATTTCTCATGTCCAGCTGCCAAGTAGTTAATGCAAGTCACCGAATTGTTAGAAATTAATTGAGGTTCCATTTGTTTCACTTAGTAACCTTTACTTTAAGTGTTCAGGAGACCTCTTGAGGAAACGGTAACTTAAATATGGCAGTAAAATATTTATAGCAGCAAGTAGACTGCATAAGCTTTGATTATAATTTAAATGCTACCAGTATGTCAAAATGAAGATTAGATATGTATTTGTAAACAATACTAGTTTGTCCTAATATATACTACAGTTTTTGCAAGCAGTTAGATTTTAAGGAGGCTCTTTAGCAGGTCTTTGTTGATGTTACTCATTTGCAGCGATTTTTCCCCAGCACCTGCACTAGGGGATACGCAATATGTCCACAGCCAACAGTAGGTCTCACCAGCACCCTAGAGGGAATTATTTCCTCTACATGATGTAGAGGAAAATACACCAGTAGCTAATATGATAGAGGTAACGCATGCATCCATTGTGGTGTTACTCTCATCCGTCAAGTGATGCTGCATCTTTCTCTCATTTGTTCTGAGTGCTGAGACTGTAGATGAATTTTATTACAGTATGAGACTCCCTTTGTCCTTTCCTTTCCTTACATACAATCATCTAGCTCTGAATGACTATCAATTAAGATGAAATCCTTGTACAAAATGAAATATGTAAAAGGATTTCTGTGGTTGTTATCCATCAGTAATATGATTTTTATTATATGACAACATTGTTTAAGTTCCTATTAGAAGTACAAAAAATAACTAGTTTTAGATAGACTGCAATTATGGCAACATGACGTTACTTAAAATGGGAAAAATGAATTGAATATACCGAGTGTGTATCTATTTCTATACTCTGATGACTAAAATACCACTTAGTCTGTTTTCTATAGGTGTGAGAATCAGCTGCTCTATAAAGGTTTTGAATGAAGTCATTATGCTTTTTATATCACATTTGCCATTTAGAAATAAGCTGTTCTACCAAAATATGCGTGATCAGCAAAGTTAACATTTAGTGCTCTAGAAAGAAATGTCATAACTATGAAACTTGATTTCCTCCTGACAGGAACACTATAAATTAGGCAGGCACAACGGCCAGGCTCAAAAAACCTTCTTAGCCATCTATAATATGATCTGATGTGATTATTGCAGCACCCGCTAGCAGTGCTATTGCAATGGTTCTGACAGTGCCCCTGTTATAAATCCAGGCTTTCAGGGATTTACTGCTCATCTGAAAGTGCTTGCTCCATTTGAAACTTGGCTCAAATGGTTCTGAAGAATCTGCATAAATAAGGGTGCAGCATGGGATAAGGAGATGAAGGGGAGAATACAGCATCGATGACTTTACCACCTTCTTTCTCCCTTTTTTTTTTTTTTTTCTTTTCTTTTTCCCCCTCCCCCAGAGCTGTTCTTGAGCTGGATGAAGCCTGCAATCCAGTTACTGGACTAGGTATAAAATGGTTTGCCAGCCAGCAGAGAACTAGTCTGGGTTGGAACTTAGCAGAAGTATACTTGATTCATTGTGTAGGCTTAAAAAAAAAAGTAGTGAGTAAATGTAGTTGTTTATTGTCATCCAAAAGTGTTGGTCCTGAAACTCAGAAAAATCTACTCAGTGGCGATATTTTCAGGTCATCAGAACTGAAGTTTGGATGGGCCATACAAAATTTTTAACTGAAGTTTATAGAACAACTCGACTCCACAGAGCTATAGCTACATAATGTTTAGAATTTTATCTTATGGTACGCCTGTAATGAACACAATATGATATTTATGTCATATTTAAATGGTATAAACTAAAATAATTATGCAACAAATGAATACGACTATTAATATGCATTTGCAGCATACAGTTTGTCATTAAGGATCATGATGTGTGCTGAGAACACAAATTGAATAGAGTTCTGAAAACATGTCTGAGTCTTAACAGCTCATGTAAACTGAATTGGGTCTGAAGGAGTTGAGACCTTACAGCACATATGTGGATGGCAAATAAACAAAGAGCTGTCCCAGCAAGAATGAGAATAGCTCTTCTCTTTGCTGACAGCACTTTGGAACTTCATAATCAGATTATACGACCACTCTCTGCCCATAGTGGAATGAGGCCTTGAGCTGGGGATATTCTCAGGCTGTGTATGATATCAGGAGCGTCATCAAGCCTAAAGTCTTTATTTATACAGATTAAGTCAGAAGGGGCATATGTGACTAAAAAACATGCTAGCTGACACAATTTTAACCATAAAGTTGTGGGCAAGGAGAGGAAGATGCTGGATAGACCTGCACTGAGCAAGAGCTAACTTGTTACCTGGTAGATTTGGGGTGTCTGTGGGGGGAGAGTGAGGGGCAGGAGACTGGCAAGGAGAAAGCCTGGGGAAGAAGAGTCTATTAGTCTTGAGGGGACTGAAGTGGAAGCATGGTGTGGATTTGACTTGTCTTGAAATAATTAGTCATTGCTTGGAGACATGCTGGCCTCCTCTTGCTGTGTCTGGGGCTTGAGGCAGACATTGGAAAAGGAGAAACCTTACTCTTTCTGATGTTAGCCAGGTCCCAATTAGGAATAAATGGCACATCTGTTGAATGCATTTGGAAAACCCAAAGAAAAAAGTTAAAATGCAATTTAAATGCTTTGTTTCAGAAAACCTCAAAGCATTTTTTTACTCTGAAATCATTTCTTTCAGAATTTTACCTACAGATACTTTATAAACAAATCAAATCCCCCGAAAAAAATTGACATTTTGGGTGAAATGCAATGTTATGTTTTGCCCAGGAACTGAAATCTTGTATTTCACATCAACCCTACACGATTTCCATCTGAATTTTTTGGTCTACTGATAAGCAGAACAAAGCATTATTTCTATCGTGTGATCTACACATGCAGTAGAGATTTTTGAATCTCCTTTTCTTTGTGTTCTGTTCTTCTCCTGATTTTGTGGGATTCTTAAAGCATTTGTAAAGGACGTATATGACATGATTTTAAATTCCCTAAAGACAATACAGATGGGCTGTGTAATTATTGCTGAGAGGTGCTATTTTCTATGTGCTATACAACTCGCATTCATAAAATTTACCTGACAGCCTGAAAAATGTGGCCATCTCAGAATACTCTGAAACAATTCTTCTCAGTATAAAAGCATTTCTAGTTACAGAATTTATAACATATTTAATTTCATATCTCTGTGCATTCAATTCATTCTGAAATGTTTGCAGAATATTACAAGATTTATAAAACAAAACTTTTGTAAAATTTATGATACTTTTCTCTATTAGATTTATTCTGTCCCGTTTCATAGCGTGTGTTCATTGTTGGCAGCGTATTGCTAAAATGGGTACTAGAATACATTAGGGGAGCGATGTGTGAGACAGCATAGTTTGCTTATTTCTTATAAGGCTAATTTTTATGACTATCTGTAGCAAAGAACTGTGTGTGCAGGTTTGTATCTTTTTATTCACTGACAGAGAAACTACTATGTTGGGAGATGTTCAGGTCCCTACAAATTGCATTAAATAGCCTTTTCGTCTCCCCTCCTATGAAGGGAGGCATGTTCCTCTCCCTGTGATGCGAAGAATGCCTTGCTTGTTAACACTAGTTGCTAGTTTAAAGAATAATCAGTGAATACTTATTTTAAACTTGCCAGTGGAGGGAAAAAAAAAACAGTAAAAACCAAGTATATCTCTTTTTTTGCAAAGCTCACAAGGGAATATTGTTACACCAAGCACATACTAGCTTTTAGTTCTGGCTCAGATCCTTTTAGTATTGCCTTAAACATTTGCATTTGTACTTAATAACTGATACAGCTGTAACATAGATTCTATAGAGCATTACCATCATTAGTCGTGGGAGTACCTTTCTTTCATCTGGTAGCAGCACTGGATGAAGCAATTCATGGGAGGGGTTCAAGTAGGAAGTTTCCACTGCAAGGGTCTGTCCAATTTTAGTCAGTATTATATTTTAAGATTCGAAGTAAAATGTGAAGGTAAAATCTTAATATACCAGTGAAGGTTGCCATAGCTTTCTCAGTGATTGCTAATTTAAGAAATGGTGAAGAAGGAAGCTTTTGTTTGGCTGTTTACCAATACCATCTGATTAGCTGTGGTTTTCTGTTTGGCTGAGCAGCTGGCAATTAATGAATTATAGGAAGTAGTCACAAGGTAATGGAATTAGCAAGTGAACATCTGGTATTAAAAATCAGTAAACAGAAGAGCTTTTATGATTTCTTAAATTTGGTGGGAAAACAAATGCCAGTTGACTATGACTGAAGAAACTATATGTACACAGTGAAAAAAATTGCATTTCACATGGCAGAGTATATATTTTAAAGTGAACGACTTCCTGATACACTGCAAAAGATGAATGGGATCCAGCTGGCTTTCAGACATACATATCCTATCTTAGTTTTTAGACCACCTGTTTCTGTTGTTCTTCTCCAATTCTTACAGCAGTTGGAGATGATATAACTAGCTCAGAAGACCAACAAGTTGACCATACTCTGCATGTGTCCATTTCCAGACTCCGATAACTCAGAAAATATACCTAACTACTGTTCTCATGCACAGAAACAGTAACTCTACCATCATATTTCTTGTGGTCTATCATATTTAATCTGACCAACATAATCTCAGATTTAACATAGCTCTTGCTTACTGTGTCAAGATTATTCTTTTTCTTTGAAAAGCCTAAATACCAATTATGTGTTGTTTTTCAGCCTAATGCATTAGTTAGGGACAGTAAACACTATTAAAATTGTGTT
This sequence comes from Cygnus olor, assembly GCF_009769625.2. Lineage (NCBI taxonomy): Eukaryota > Metazoa > Chordata > Aves > Anseriformes > Anatidae > Cygnus > Cygnus olor. Next base: position 3,175,013 of record NC_049181.1, read on the forward strand.
TGATAATTGAATTCAGTTAGTTTTAACTAAGGTCAAATGGAAAGAAATACTTAGTATTAACTAAAAATAAAAGGTAGCAATTCAGTTCTTTGCTAACCAAAATTTCTTTCTTTCTTTTTCTTCTTTCTTATTAAGAACAGACTTCAGCCACATAGATAGGAGCAGTGGTACTTCACAGGCACAAAGTCATGGTAGTTTTGGATAGGGGGTGAGGACATCTGCAGTCAGTCTGCTGGTTGACTGCTTTCGACTCCACAGTATAGACCTCTTCAGAGAAATGAGACACTCTGGTTTCTTGATTTTTTTAGTCATCTTGCATGTTCAGCTTAACAATGTGGTCCATTTTGAGAATCTCAGTGGTGATTTGGCAAGCGCTGTAAGATCAGGTGTGACACAATGCATTTTCCAGTGGGGAACTAGTGAGCAAATTAATGTCAGAAAATTTATTCTACCAGCATGGTGATCAGGTATGATTTTTTGTTACGAGAGTTGAAAACTCTAATCTAGACCTAAATACATACAGTAGAATCCCCGTTTTTCCTTCCTCTCAGTTTCATTAGTGAGATCTGAATTCCAGCTCTCCTGCCACTGCAGAAGAAGCACCTCAATTAAATATGAAATATCAAGATAAATGTCTGAATAAAATATCCAGGACTCAGACAAACTTCCAAAACCTGCTTGTCAGCAGCGAAATGCCATTAAATCCTCTAGGAACTCATTAATAGATTAACATTTGGAACAGTAATTACAGCTACATTAGTACTAAGAATAAAGAAAAATAATGGGAAATCTAGTAGCATCATTCCTCTAAATTCTTGACACAAAATGAAGATCAATACCATAAAAAAATCAGAGATAAGGAATTAAGGTCAAGATGATAATGTCAAAAATAGGTAAGCTGTTCATATATATTTCTAATAAAACTAGCGTGGATAAAACTGTTATGTAGTGTTTCATATTATTTGTGTGGAATACTACCTCACAGGGGTTAGAAGAGGAATATTGAGGTGAAATCAAGGATATATCTAGAAATTGGATGAGTGGATGACTTCAGTGCTGTTAACCTAAATCACAACTAAAATTAACAATGTCAGGCTTTGTAGCTACATTTTCTAAGCTAAAGCAAGACACTGTTCTTTAGTAAGACAGAAATATATTACCCTTCAAAAGGATTAAATACTGCAAAAGTCTTTTTTGAGAATTTATGGTACAGCTCTGTAAAGGGAAGAGAAAAGATAAGATGAAGTAGGTACTATAGTTAGATAAATAGGTGAGATCTTGAGAAATGTTTTCATTTTTCATAAAATTCTCACAATCTGTAAATTATATATATATAATTCATTACATTATAACATGGATTATGAATCTTGCAGATTTATAAAATATGAAGAAATTCAAATGGAGAAAATATTACTTTATTTAGGAATACTTCTCTATTACTGTAAGTGTACTTACTGCAGAACCAAGCTGCACTGCAGTGTGCCGGTGGGAACTGAGCTATTTCAAGAAGAAAAAAATAAAATATATGAAAAGTAACAAGGTTGTAAAATATATAAATGACAAATAAAATGAAGTCATCAATGTGTAAAAAATGTTAAGGTTTTAGATTTGCAATTTTCCTATTTAAATGCCCTCATTGATTTGTTACAAATACTGTTAACCCTGTGTTTGGAAAATGGTGAGGACATTATCACTTGTGTTCTCATTTGTAATAAAATAGATTAACTTGCTGTGAAATTTTAACTAGGCTGAGACACAACAGTAGCTACCTAATGAACCAGAGCACATTGCTGTTAAGTAGCTAAATAGATGCATACTGATTACAGGACTGAAAAATGGATCTGTTTACTTGCAAAAAAAGAGTCTGTTCGTAGTGTTATTCATTATAGTAGAGGAAATTCTGCATTACATTTCCACACAAACATTTAGAAATAGACAGTTTCTCTATCCACATGCAGTCTTACATGACGGTACTCTATCCTTATTTGTAGTACATAAAATATAGGGAAAATTTCAGCTCCTTTGTTACCTATAGGGAAAGCTACATCTTCGCTGTATATGTAAATTTTTGTAACCAGAAAGACGTTAGATGACATAATCAAGTAATTCTCTTAGAAAATGATTCACTGTGTGATTAAGAATGACATTATTATTTGACACATTTATTTCTGCCTGAACATTTCAAACTAAGACCCTGAGTTTGAAGGCAAATTACTTGAAGAAGAGATTATTTTATAGCAAGAGACAATGGGAAGTACAGTTACCAGAAGGAGCTTGAATACTTTGCTTTTCCAAATCATCAGCTTTTGAATTACTCAAATAACTCCCATTTAAGGTGACATATATGTCTGTTTTTGTGATATCTAAGTGTTAATTCATCGTCATATTAGTTCATAGTTGTTGTGGTTTTTTTTTTTGTTTTTTTTTTGCAGAACAGTTGGCATGTCCTCTCCTTGGCTATTCATTTTCGTAGTTGCAATAGACAATGAAGTTTACTTAAACTATGCACTCTTCTGTAAAATTAATCATTTCAAAATTGTATCTAATTGTAAATTGAGTACTCGTTGTGATAAAAAGGGAATAAGTAGTGCCAAAGAGAACTGTTAAAACTAAAATCCAGACAAATAGCATTACAGTCAGAGTGGTAGCCTGTTAGCTGTAACCTATTATTTACACAAAGCTATTATTTACACAAATGTAAAAGACAGTATATATAAGCTCAGGGTTGTACAGAATCATAGAATGGTTTGGGTTGGAAGGGACCTTAAAGACCACCCAGTTCTAAGCCCCCTGCCATGGGCAGGGACACCTCCCACTGGTCCAGGCTGCCCAAGGCCCCATCCAGCCTGGCCTTGAACACTTCCAGGGATGGGGCATCCACAGCTTCTCTGGGCAGTCTGCTCCAGTTCCTCACCAGCCTCATAGTAAAGAATTTCTGTCTAATGTCTAATCTAAATCTGCCCTCTTAGTTTAAAACCATTACCTATCGCTACACACCCTGATAAATCGTCTCTCCCCATCTTTCTTGTAGGCCCCTCTTAAGTATAGGAAGGCTGCTATAAGGTCTCCTGAGCCTTTCCTACTCTAGGCTGAACAACCCCAATTCCCTCACCGCGTCATTGTAGGAGAGGTAATCCAGCCCTCTTGCTGTTTTTGTGACCCTCCTCTGGACTCACTCCAACAGCTACGTGTCCTTTTATGCTCAAGGCCCTAGAGCTGAGGACAGCATTCCAGGTAGCATCTCACAAGAGCAGAGGAGAGGCAGACAATCACCCTCTTCAACCTACTGGCTGCACTTCTTTTGATGGACAGCCTTGGATATGGCTGGCTTTCTGGGCTGCAAGCACCCGTTGCCATCTCACATTGAGATTTTCATCCACCAACACCCCCAAGTCCTCCTTGGGGCTGCTCTCAATCCACTCATCACCCAGCCTGTACTAGTGCTTGAGATTGCACCCACCCAGATGCAGAACCTTGCACTTAACCTTGCCAAACTTCATGACGTTTTCACAGGCCCACCTCTTAAGCCTGTCAAGATCCCTCTGGATGCCATTCCTTCCCTCCAAAGTGTCAACTGCACCACACAGCTTGGTGTTGTCAGCAAACTTGCTGAGGATGCACTCAATACCACTGTCCATGTCACCAACAAAGATCTTAAATAGTATCAGTCTCAATACCGACTCCTGAGGACTCCTGACCACTTGTCACAGGTCTCCACCTGAACATCGAGCTGTTGACTGCAACTCTTTGAATGCAACCATCCGGCCAATTCCTAATCCACTGAGTGGTCCATCCATCAAATCCGTCTCTCCAATTTAGAGACAAGGAAGTTGTGTAGGACAGTGTCAAATGCCTGCACAAGACGAAGTAGATGACAACAGTTGCATATATATTATTATTCATATATATAGAAGAATATTTTTGGGGTGACCCTATAAATGTGGTTTACTAAATAGACCATCCCCAGAATAAGTCGCAACTCTTTTATTCTTCTACTCATCTCAGCAATCTTTAAAATCAGTCTTTTGAGACCAAGAAGAAAACAATGGCCATTTGAAGATCAGTAGCTTAAACTTTTTTTTCCCCAGAATTTGAGAATTTCTTTAAAATCATTCATTTTTAAAAACTTGAAGATCTTCTGACTCAACATAGTAGATTCATTTTTTAAAACTTACTAACCTTTTTTAATTATCATTAAAAAAATACTGCAATTAAAAGTCTTCCTGTAAGATTTATTAGTTATTGTGTGTTCATTAAATAACAGATAATTGAAGAATCCATTGAGGATTAACAGCTATGTAATAGATACACATCTGTTACATGATTTTGAGGCTCAGTTGTTATTTAATGTACAATAACTATCCTATTAAAGACACATTCAATGCTACGTTTTTGGCTGGTGTGATTGGAATAGACAAATACAACCCCTTGCTATTAGGAGGATCTGTTCTCATATTCCCTGTGCATCATTCTGAAATGAGTCTGTAAATATGAAGATGGGTGTGTTTTAGAGAGATGGCTTTAATGGGTAACAGGATATTCTTAAAATGTTGATCTTACTGCAAGTGTTATTAATGAATTTCTTAGATAGGTTATTAGCAGAAGCTATTATGCTAGCTATTTATAATGGATAAACTATTAGAATCTAGTGTTCTGTTCCTAAAGCTGTATTATTGATTTAGCATAGTCTAGCAAAAACTGCACTAAAAATTTGGATGCTGTTGAGCTTATTTTCAAAAACACATGGAAAATTGCCACCAAGTAGCCAGAACATATACTTCTTAATGAAAAATCTTTTGAGAGTAGGTTAGAAAGGAAGAAAATTTGCAAGATTCCTTGGAGACAACTTCCCCAGATTACCCTGTAGTTGTGATTTTTAACGAGGTGGAGGCAGAGGATCTCCCTTTAAAAAAAAGGGGGTGGGGGGAGGAATATTTCAGTCCTGTGTTTCCACAGGTTTCTACAGGGAACAGCTGACTGCCCTAGATGAGGAGATGAGAGCAACTGCAAAGATGCAGTTTCTGGACTTCTGTAAATTAAACATCTACTTGTTAGTGTCTCTCCAGTGGAACTATACCTTTAAGGACTTTATTAGCTGTAACAGAGGATTTAAAACATAGAGAAGAGGTTTTAAAATAAGAGTACCTAGAGCATCTCAGGCCATGATCTGCCCCTTTTAGAAAATTCTCATTTTTTTTGTTGGTCCTGGGAACAGGAATGAAGGGGACTAGAATTTTGAATCAATTCAGAAGAATAATGCATGAGGAATCACTGGGTTGGAAAGGATCTCAAGTGATCATATAATCAATCACATTTCTCAAGACAAGATGAATTATTGCTTGTCTAACCTGTTACTAAAGATTTTTCCTGGTGGAAATTCCATATCTCCATGCAATCTGCAAGTTTAGATTCACAGATCTGAAGAATTTCATTTTGCTAAATTTTACAATTTCTTACCTCTTTTTTCTCCTTTCCCTAAAGTACTAGGTATATTTAAATTAGAAGTTAATCTCAGGATTTTGTGTGCAAATATGCACATAAGAATTTGCAAGCAGTCTTATTTTTGTTAGCCAGTGATGCTTTCCATCCAAAAGTGAATTTGTCTTATCAGTACCACAACTTTTAAAATTGGTCTGCGTGCTACCCTGAGAAGATGATGTAATGTTTCAGGCACAGAAGTAGTTTTTCTTGGGAGCTTACAAATTTGACGGTGTTTTGTGCCAGTTAGTCCAAATCTGAATTGTTTATTTGAAATGTAACTCATACATGCCGATTTTAATGTCTGTACATAAAAATTAGTTTCTACAAACTGCATGTAAAAACATGCTTTATATTCCTATGTGTGAAAAAGTTAGAAAATAAAGATTTATCAAGGAAAAAAAAGGTGTTAAGTGCTGTGTCATGACACTAAGGATGAAAAACTGTGCCTAGATGCATTGCATGTAGAAGACTCCACTGCTTTTGAGTATAGAAGGCTGTACCGCTCTTTTGATGTGAATTCTGTTCACTGTTTATCTTGGAAAGACTATTTGTTATTGCTATTTTAGCCACTTTCATTTTCTGATTGAACTTCACTGATGCTCATTAATCACATTGCACAGACCTTGTCTTATTTCTGTTTCAAGGAAAGGATTCAAGACAGCCCTTCTCCAGCTCCGTCTCTAGAAGACAGTCAGCGGCCTGGGAGCCACGCTTCCTCCCATCAGAGCAGCAGCGTGTCCAGCTCACCCTCCCAGCTGGACAACACCCCAGACAGAATTGGTTAGTGCTTTGCAGCCTCACACCCCTTGACAACTACTGACCTTAAGAATTTTATCAGGTTATTGAAGCAAATATTTATTTACTGGGAATCTCAGGAAAGACCTCGCTTTATTAAAAAAACAAAGGACCAACCAAACACTCCCCCCCCAATAGCCAGAAAGTTCATTGCTACAGTTTGTTTAATTAGGTTCATCACTATGCAGAGACCAGCCCCTCAGACTCATTCTGTGCCTGTATCCATCTATGCACAGAAGACACTGCCCCTTCTTTGGTATGACTGACTAAATCTTGCATGCTGGCATGAGAAAGTGCCTCTGAAAGCACCTGGAGTTGTAAAAGAACAAGAAATGTTTTAATTTGAATGCATGTCAGAAAACTCTCAGATTATATTATGAGTTTTAGACTCCAAAAACCTCCTCTTGCCCAGATGTTTCCTCATTGCAATGAAGGTGAGGCCTTTTGATTTTTTTGGGTCTCTCAACAACAGTTTTCACAGTCTGTGCATTATTGATCTTGTGTTTAAAATGCAGATCTGGATTGGAGGAAGTTTGGATCCTATTCTTGGTGCTTCCAGGAGGGATCTAGGGCAAGTCAATTAACATCTTTTCACGTCAGTGTATGTCAACACTGTTGTCTTCACAGTGACTGCTGCCCATGCAGGCATTGCTAAGCTAGATTTAAACTGCAAAAAACAGTGCAGCTCATGGAAGTCATTGTAGTCTTCTCTCCCATCAAATAACTACTCAGCTGCTTGCTGGGATTTGGGAATTTTGACTATGGTCCATGATACAGCACCATTGCACTACATAGCACAGTTGGCAATACACAAAAACTAGTGAATAGAAACTGAGCTATTTTCCTTAACATCTGCATACCCAGGGCAAGGACTAGAAAGTAGATTCCCTTCAGCTTTCATATATTTAAAATAGGGCTAGAAATATACAGGACAAGAAATGTAACTTCCCTTAGCAACAATGAAAAACGGGACTTTTTTACCTTATTATAGCTTTTGAAAGCTACTGTAACTTGCTATATGTAACTTGCTATATGTAACTTGCACATACTGCAATCCTCTGAGCTCCAGAAATAGTGCTAAAAGTTTTTTTAAAGAAAGCTAGGTTTTATTTATGTTGAACCACACATTTCTCTGTATTGAAGTCTAATGCTTATTGTTATGGAGATATGTACATATACTTCATATAAATATGTGGCTTTTTTTACTCTTACAATTTTTGCAATTTTTTAAAAAGTCTCCTCACTGGAATGACTTTAAATTCTGTAATTGCAGAAAAGGAAATGTTTTAATCAAATAAGAACAAAAAAAATAAGCATCCTGAAATCATAAACTTAATGTCTCTTTGATTTTGAAAATTTTAAGTGAGGAAATTTTTAGCACCATGGAGTATGTTTTTATTTCAGTTCATCTGTGGGTTACTATCTCTGTATCTGTATTTCTTTATTAAGCTTGCTGCTTTATAGGTACTTGCTAAAACCTAAATTCTTTGTTTTACTAAATGCATTTTTCCCCACAATTATTTCTGAGAAGTACTTTTCTAAATTGTTAATTTGAACATTTTATAAGAAATCAGATTCCTCACAGTAATAATTTTAGTTCCGTCCTGGTATCTTATTTTAATCAACTTGAGCAAATTTGCTTTTGCTACATGTTTGTCTCTAACTGCTGAATTAGGAGATTTATGGACAGTGAAAATGGTCAGTTGATTTAGAAATTACACAGTATAAATAAATGCTAAAAAATCAAACTATTGAGAAAAAGGTATAATTTAATATTTTCCTCTTTTCTGACATTTCTTTACTGACAGTGTTATATAGCTGTGCACTCTGATTTTTTTAGCTATGTTGACCAACAGCAGGGAAGGAGAACTCATTGATCAAGAAACTGGGACAAGCCTAAAAAAAATGCAAAAGGAGAAAGGTAAAATTAAACTGTTTTCCATCTCAGGCATTTAATTGCACTTACATGTTGTATTCCTTTCTCTAGTATTCCGCATATGCAGTGATATAATACCATAAATCTAAGAAAACTACGTGCCTAATTGCAATGAATAACGTATCCGGTGAATTTTCTTAGGAACATTCTTCTTAGGAAGTGTTAACAATCATATCTTTGCTTCCCTCTATTTATACCATATGGGAGTAATACCTTGCTGGTCTTTTGACTCAATTATTTATGAACTCCCTAGCAACTCTTTGATTAGTCACAGAGTGTTGTTTCTTTTCCTCCAGTGGATGTGTGTGCAAGCTACTGTAATGCTGGTACATAGGTGAGGGAAATATTAGACATTTTTCACGTCTAATAATATTACATCAGCTCACAAGTGAGAGGCAGCAAGGGAAGAGGTGAAGCTTGACCTATAGAGTTTGTCCAGTAGGCAGGGAAGTGCCTCGTCTGCTCATTTCTCCTTGCAGTGATTGTTGGGAGCTGGTGAAAATGAGTATGTTGGTGTATGCAGGTAAGCCCTGGGGAGGTGTCACTGTCACAGACAGAGCTGTGGCATCTGCAGCTGCATGTAGAAGAGGAAGAAGGCATTTTGTTTCCTTAGAAATACAAAAAAATATATCAATCATATTAGTAGACAAAGCTTATTCTGGCAGTACATACAGAGAGCACCATACAAACTGAGTGTCTGCAAAAACAAGATGACGTATAGCTGAAGAAATGAAAGAAAGCTGAAGGTAAGTGTGAAGTGAATACTAGAAAATGTGCTTCAAAAGCATATACCAAAGAAGATACTAAGATTTTAAGGCAAAAGATGGGAAAGAAAAGTAAGAGAAGTGTCCGAAAGAGGAGACAACATAAGCTAAATGTAGTTATATAAGTCTACTGAAAATAGGAATATTTTATCATAAATGAAAATGCAAACTGATTTTTATTTTGGCTGAGGGAATTTTAGATTATCTAATAAAATCAGACAAACTCAAATCCTTAGGCCTATGTAAATGATTGCACTCTCTGTTTATTTTCTGAGCAAACTTAAATGCAATTTACTATAACTATAAGCAATTGTATGAGCTACTCAAAAAAAAGAATTTGAAGGCTCCATGTGCACTGTGGTTCCAGAGTTCTAAAAAATTATTTGGGCATATTCATGAAAAGGATGACCATCTTACTGGGCATCTTATGACTGCATTATCATGGGACATATGCTGAAATTTTAAAAGCATCAACAGCATATATCCATCTACAGCGTATATCCAACAATTTCAAGCTGAGTTCACGTTAAGCATTGAGGTAGACCTATATTTTATCTCCTTTAGGAGCCTCTGGTTTATAGGATGCAAGCACCCTGTAATGATGGACTGCGCCAGTAAGACACAGTCAGTATTCTGCTTCTGAAAATCCCCAGCCTGTCAACCCATACAAGCTGTTATTATTCCTCTGTGGTTTTTATCAGTCCAAAATACATTCTTTGTTCCTAATAGTAGTAGTATTCTCCTCTGTATAATCATTTTGGGCTCTGTTGCCCCGCATATGTGTTGAACAATTTTCATTTTCAGATGTGGACAGTCACTGAAGAGTGTGATGTGTGCTGGGTTGCTCAGCAGAAAATATCCATATAACTTGAACACAGAACAAGCTTTGTTTTTCAAAACCTGCCATTACTTTTACTAAGGCAAAATATATTTACCATGGAAAAGATTTTCAAAGTTATTAAGAAGGAATGTAGTTAAAATAAAAGTATCAACATTTATTAAGTATGACAAGTAAGCGGTTTATACAACCATGGCAAACATATGTTTTCACATCTGCTTTGAGTAATATCATCATGATTTTAAAAATGATTTATAGCTCTGCAGGCCATAAAATGCCAGCTTTGCTGTAAGTTGGAAGTTTTCAAACAACAAAGAAATTATTGAAGGTGTATATTGAGCATGTTTTTGTTACACACCTTGTTATATCTTTACATATCTGAGCACTCTGTAACAATTAAGATAGCAACAAATGAAAATGAATTAACTAAAATTTCACAGTAGTACTACTCATGTGAAAGTGTAGCGTGAAGAGCAATAAAACTTAGTGTATTGTAAGCAAATACTGTGACCTCAGGACACAGTTTTGTTTTCCATCTCCCATTGAAAGTGATCTCAGCATCATACAAAAATGTGTCAGTTTGTTCTCATCAAAGTAATTTCACGATAATCAGGGCAGAAGAGCATATAGCTTAATGGTTTTTCTAAAAAAAGACAGTTAATAAGAAGTTATTCCAGTTATACTGAGCTGTTTGCATATGTTGAAGCGACAAAATTTACAGAATTAATGGCTGTCTCAGTGCAGAGGGGTTAGAGGCTGGTTACAGACCATACGTTTAAGCTTGTTGAAGGAGCAATGCCATTAAATCTCAATTACTCCACATCCTTTCATCATCTTTTTAGGAAGTACAGTCAGGCTCAATATTAGAAGACAACTAAATCAAACATCTTTATAGGTCAGCCGTTTTATATTTTATACAAAATATTTTATATTATTATATTCTGGGCAAACATCTTTAACCAGTATGGTGCACGAGCATTCTGCCTGTGCATCCGTGTCAGGGTGCGAGTGAAAACCATATGAAAGGTAATGTGTACTTTATTTTAAAATTGCTAATGAAAGGAAACAGAGTTAGAAAATTCCCCACAAAACATAGCCCCAAATGTTCACAGAGACTTAAACACAAGTTCTTCCTGCTTGTGCTTACCTGCTATTTCTGTTTTTAAACACTAACATTTTAGCTGCACAATTGCACAATAACTAAAATTTTAAATTTGCCTGCTTCTGTATTTATCATGGAAAAAAATCTCTATTGTATGGGAAAGGATTTTGTTAGACATAGGCTTTATGGAAATATACTAATGAAATCTTACATTAGCCAGAAAAGTCTTTAGCCATACCTGCCAGTGGGATTTAATTGCAAGTACAATTATTCCACGTGACTGTATGGCAAAAAATATTTCAAACTCCTCATGTAGGATGGAATAATAAAAGACACTAGCATAACTCTTTCCATAGTGGAAGTCAATGGGAGGGATTGTGATGTCTTCAATGGGAACAGAGTTTGGCCAGAGCCTAGTATTTTGAACAATAGCTCCCCCAGCTACGTTATTCCAGACAGGAGTGGTATATACTGCCAGGCTGTGTGAGTGTTGTACCTCCTGGGCCAGTGGCATGCCCTGACCCTGGTGAGATGCAGGCATATGCCAGCCCTGCCCCTCTGCTGTGAGTTTAGCAGGACGCAAGCAGGACCTAAGGGTCCCCGGGGAACCATGACATGCTTTAACGGGGCCTTTACATGGATGTCTGGGGAGCTGGAGCTGCACCCCACCTTAACTGAACCAGAGTAAAAATTCGTGGGAAAATTTCATAAGTGACTAGTTTCTTCAGACTTCAAAATAAATAATTGATAAATTATTTATATTTGATAAATTGATAAATAAATAATTGAATTGAAATAAATAAATAAATGAAATATTCCAAGGTCACATCTTTTACTTTAAGTTTATAGTGGTTGTTGTAAGTAAATAAATTCACTTCATTTTCAAAATCAATTTAACAATGCCATTTGTCTGGAGTAAAATACCTGCTTTGTAATTATCTTGGCATACGGACCAAGACAGTTTTTTACATTGATATATAATTTATTAATATGTCTTATTTATTAAATTTCTATGGCTTTAGTATATTACTGTCTAAACACTATGGTGAGCCTAGGTAAATATGCTGAAATACGAAATTCTCTTTACTCAGAAGGCTTCGGACCAAATTTTTTTTTAGCAATTTGTATAAGCTCATGGCATAAAATGGATAAATGAGAACGAAACGAGACAGATATGTGGTATTACGTAGAATCATAGAATGGCTTGGGTTGGAAGGGACCTCAAAGATCACCTAGTTCCAGCACCCCTGCCATAGGCAGGGACACCACCCACTAGATCAGGTTGCCCAGGGCCTCATCTAACCTGGTCTTGAAAGTTTGCTAAAGGTTGCTTCTCTCCAAAGTCAGGTTGTCTCTCCAGGTTAACCACTTCCACTTTTCCTTGAATGCTGTGAATTGAGTTTTCTATAGGTCCATCTTACTGAGCTATAGCAGATTTGAAAGGCATAAAAATGGAAGGGGGGGAAATTGCTGAATGGCACCTAGTGGCTTTTGGATTGGGCCCAGTAATCTTTTCCTTACAGTTAATGCTCACATTAAAACTGACCCTTTGAATTCTCTGGTTCATAATACCTCTGATTCAAAGTCATTAACTGCAATTGATGACATTCTTAATCGACATGAGTTATTTAATAAGTTTGCCTTCAGTCCTCATTAAGAGCAGTAAGATACAAAAAATATGCATCCTGAAAGATTGCTGAGAGGTTTTCTTATGTTTCAGAGGTCCTTGAGATCTGTGGGAATGTACTGATGCAGGCTCAGCCTCCACCTGCCTGTGCTCTGACCCTGCCATAGGTACCAAACCTGCTCCTGAGAAATTGTGTTTGTGCATTTGAGTGCCCAAGTGTGTAACCATGTGTACGTGTAGGGAAGGAATAGGTTCTTCTCAGTGTGAATTCATCCAGTAAGTAGTCTTAGACTGTCACCGCTTGAAATTTTGGCTTGCACAAACAGTACATGTTACTGAAAAACATGTCATTTCTAGGAAGGACAACAAAGACTGTGTGATCAAACACTTGTTCACTGGGAAACTGCTTAGAAGCCAGCAATTGCTGCTTTCAGTACAGGTTTCTCTTATAAAAAAAAAGAAAATTTTGGCATGTTTCATGCATTTGATTTAAGCCAAAGTAAGTGATACAAACTGATACAAATTTAAATTAATAACAAAACTTACTGTTTATTGTGACAGATTTGCAATATTTGTGTCTGAGAATGAGCTTCAAGATACTCATAGAAACTGCACTGTATAAAAAATAGGTTTAATTTCTAAGGGTTACTGATTGTGAGCTAAGTTTTAGAGTTTGCCATGTTACCCATAGAGATATGTTATATTTGGTTGAAATACTGAGTGACGCAGTCACAGCCATGGTCCTGGCTCCAGAGCCTTTGTTTCAGTCAAGAACAGAAAGGACCAAAACCAATCTGGATTACGACAGCAATGTGTGCTCCTGCTGTCGGAGAGCAAACCCAGCCTTTATAGCACTGGCGGACTTCTGTTAGTAGCTTTTTTCATATTATCTGCTTTACTTTGGAAATGAAGCAGTATACCTGAAAGAGTGGACCACTACAGTAATAAGCAATCAATATAATAGGATCCAGGTTAAGTTTCACAGAGACATCTTGGGAATAAATTTAGCACACTAAAGGCAGCTGTGAGGTTGGCTGTTGGTGTTTTTAAGTAACTCATCAATGCTTCTTTGGCACACCTGTGCCCAGTATTAGGCCAGCCTTTGTAGCTTCTGCTAGATGGACCAGACTTCTAGGAGTTTGAGACATCACTTTTGTCTCTGTAACTGTATTTTGCCTGAATACCTGTTAAAAATCAGGCCCTCAGTATCTCAGTCACGTTTGAAACTATGAGTTGGATTCCTAAGTCATATTGGAATTTTGTTAATTTGTGACATGTTTTCAATACTTTGTCCTATCAATGAATATGTTAAAATACATAATTTTCCCCAAAAGTTTGATTGCGAGTACACAGACTCACTTATAATTTTATTTTTTTTTAATCTGCTAGAAGTTTGAAATTCAAAGCAAGTGGGCACTAAGCTAAAAAGGCAGTGACTAATCCAATACAAGAATCTCCAGGCATGCTCCTTCAGTCATGCTGGACCATTGCATGTTGCTCAGAAAATACCAACTGATTTATTTTCTTCTTTTATTTTGTAGTCAGTGTGACAGTAGTTTCCAAGGCAGATTTTTCGTCTAGTTTACAGAACATGACAGGATATACAGATAGTTTAATAAATAAAATTCTGCTTCCAGTTGTATTTTGAGATGTTCTAATCTATAAAACATTGTATAGTTTTGAATCTGTCTATTTTAACCATCACCTGGACTGCAACACTTTGATAGCTAGATCTGGCTTGTGTGAATTTGCTTACATATCCCATGGCTTATTTGCGTGAGGGCTGTCAGTGGAAGGATGTATGGCTGTAAGATTTTTAATGACAGTTCAGTGGAGTGCCTCTTCTGGTGTGGTTGGAGATGCCTTTTTGATGTAGGGTATATGGGATGAAGGAACATCCCTGGTGGCTGGCTGAGCTGGAGCAGAAAATGGAATATGTGTGCGTACACATGTATTCACAGAGGTCAGAAAATACGGATTGCTCAGAAAATAACATGTAAACTCTACACCTGTAACCTTTGGAGACATATAATTGCTGTCAATTAGGAGATTGGAGTGTATTTATTATTGTTCTGTTGTTTTTTGTTCATCTTAAAATCTAGAAAGGGTTTGCAATGAAGGTGCCCTCCAGGCAAAAGCATGGCGAAATTCACATATTAAACGAGGAGTCACTAGAATTGCTGTTTGACTTTTGACATTACTGTTACTTAGCCTAGGGCATTACAGGCAGAAGAGATTTAGATGGAAAGGAGAACTGTGAAATTACTCTAAAAAAGTGTATTTTCACTGATTTTTCTTTAAACTGGCATATTTTAAGGAAAGCATAATGTTGTTGCAAAATGAAAACACAAAAACAGTAATAAGAACAATAATAATAATCCCATAGTGCCTTAATTCCTTTATTTCTTTGTGCAAAGCTTCTTAATATGAAAAAAAAACCAACACCAATATTCAAAAACTATTCAGTGAGTTACTGAGAAGGTTTTATTGTTTCAGGAACTAATTAGTTACTAATCTCTCTATATACACACATTGAAATCTCAGCAGAAAAGAAGTTGGGCACTTCTAGGTTATGGTCTTATTTATAATAAGAATTATATACTAGATAATTTTTCAGCACCCTATTTTAGGATTTGTATTTTGTAAGCGTCACCGCCTGTATAGCATATATTAAGTATAATACAAATCAGGCTGGAGTTTTAATTTTGCAGAACTAGCAGCTCATGTGTCATCAATCCCAGAAAAAGCTGCAGTTAAATGGTCCCCAGTATCTGAAAAGCGCAATTATCATTCTGTAATAGTTGTAGCTAAATTAACAGTGGTTCTTGTGTTTTTGTTTGTTTGTTTGTTCTTTTTTCAGCGGTGAGAGCTAACCTGTGTAGATGTGTGGGCTAGCAAATGTTGGGGATAGTTAACTGAAGTCTCAAGGTTAGACATCTGTATTTTTTCTAGATTTCTTCATGTCAGTGTTCTCTGCACGGGCAGCACACAGTGTCTCGTGCACTGCAGGAGCAGCGACATAGCTGGGTTGGGGCCTTCTCTTTTGTATCCTGGTTGGCTTGAGTGCAGTTGTGTTCTGATTCTCAAAGGTATAGGTGGAAGCTGTTGAGGAACTGGCTTCTTTTCTTCGTGACTCTACAAAACCATCTGTTCCCATTTTCTCATAAGAAAGTTTACAGCTTCAAGGACTGTCATTTATTCCCATATCTTCCTTCTCATCTGAAAAGGAAAAACTCATCCCTCTGTATACAGAACTATCCATCAAAATCTCATTTTAGTATACAGGGGTTTTATGCAGAGAGAATGAGAACTCAGAAAAACAATGCAGTTAGTTTCAAATACAGTATAGATAACTTGCTTTCTTAATAAAGTTTACAGATGGAAATAAAGATATAGAAAAATATACAAACAGAGATCATCAGGTTCATAACAGACTCTACAGCATCCCCCATGGGCTATTCCAGCTTTCCTTTTAAAAAAAATAAAGAAAGAAAGAAAAAGATTTAAGTGTCTCAAAGAAGGTGATCTGGGCATTTTATGTCTCAGCCCTCAGAGAAGCAGGTTCATTGGTAGTGCCCACCGTGCACCATGTACCCTAAAGAAATTACCCCAAGCAAAAGAACTGCGGTAGTGCAGCCTGGCTGAGCACAGTGTGCTCCTGGAGGAAATAATACATCAGAAATTGGCTATGCCTCTGTGGGAGCCTGATTGCTAGTGTGGCTAACCTGCTTCTAGCATGCAGACTATCTCACGTCTTTTTATATGACCCTGCATTGTATAATATTTACATATCCAGGCTGATCGGTAGCTGGAGCATAATTTAGAACGTTTGCATCACTAAAATGGGACTGTTTATCTAAAAAGAAAGATTATAACAGAAGAAATCCAGAATGCAAAATAATAAATATTAAACCTTGTTTTCCAGGCTGTTGAATCAATTTATAGTAATATATAAGTGAGCAGGAAAGTAACAGCATCTGGTAGCAATAAATGTTTCCTTTCCTGAGTTACCAAATTAGTTATGGGAAGGTGATTAGAAATAAAATACAATGATTTCTGATAGCAATAGGTAACACTGCACGGGCTTTGAGATAAGAACTTGACAAATGTGTAAAATAAATGCAAAACTGGTTTTGAAAAGGGGTGAGATTACCATTTTCTATGTTGTGTGCCAAGATTTGTGCGTTTCAAATGTTAGCAGTTGGCTTCTTTTCAAAACTGATAAATAATGATGTTTGTTGCGGAAACAATTATCCTAAAAATAATTTAAAAGGATTGTATCCCCTTTTTGTTTGCCTATAAAGACCACATTCAATTTATATATAGACAGAAAGAGCTCCACTTGCATCTATAAAACAGTTCTTAAATCAGTCTAAATTATTGATGTGCACAAAGAACTCGTTCCGCTTTTGTTTGAAGTTTTATTTCTGCGGCGTTGTGCTTTCTAATTGTACTTTCAACTACTATGACATCTGTTATAGTTGTTTCAAAAACTTTTCAATAGTTTTCTTTTTTAATGATAGACAGTCTTTTCAAAGACAAACTGTCTTCATTTTGAGCTAGAAAAATAATTAGTTGAAAAAAGATCACTAATTTGGCCGGGGAACTCACCATTTTACTTCTTCTTTTTGCAAGTGGCTGTTTTATATGATTCCAGCACCTACTCAACAGAAAGCTGGCCAAGAAGAATTCATCTCTGCAGCAACTCAGAAACCATAGAGCATCAGCATATGTCCTTTGCTTCCCCGAGGAAATCCAGGACTTTATTCTACCAAAAAGAGTACCGAGACAGTACTTCACAAACTGATAGTCTCTGTATGTCTAACAGATGGAAAACTGAGCTACTATTCCAAGCAGCTATGCCAAACAATATAGGAAAAAAGCTCAGCAATCAGAGATGAGATTAATTCTTAAAAGTCTGCTTAGAAATACTTTTTAATATCGCTAGTGATATGAATATTTGATGCAGCAGTAAATTTATTTCTAACGATGTAAGACATAACTGCAATCTTATTTCTGGCATAGAAATACAGGAGATGTTTAAATTATCCCAAATTAAGAAAGCACAGTATATGGATATTTTCTTGTCTTTTTTACAAAAGAGAATATTTTTCCCCTTAAGATAGAATAGGCTTTTAGCTTTGAAAAATTTAAGTCCAGGACTCTGGTCCAGTTACAGTACACCATGACTAACCTTTAAATTAGAAGTTGCCTAGAATTCATATAATAATTAATACAACGCTAGGAGATTTAATTGACCGCAAGATTAAACTATTAAGGAAAAAATTTCATCCTAATTGAGAATTGAACCCCTACCCTCTATTCATTGAGTGTCTGCTCTGCCACTTGAGTTGTGAATTGGGGGTTAATTGACTGTCTCGAATCTCCCAAAGCGCAATTATTTCATATAATGGTGCTAACACAGACTGTAGTAAGGCGATTTTTAACGGCATCCTTTTTTCCCTTGGATTTAGAGAGATTTCAAGAGAACTGTAAGAAGAGATGCTGGATGTAGGGGAAGGAAGAAAGATGTAATCAAAAAAGGAGTTGGGGTTTCCTTTCAAGTGCCAATTGATAAAGATCAAAAACCAGAAAGAGGTATTGATGTGGATTCACAGTTAGAATGAGACCGCACCAATTTTTGGTTAATAGATTCCCTAATCCCTGTATCCTGTAGGTCACACTCAAATCCTAGCACTGTTGCACATTCCTCTTAAGATTCGACAGTATTCACCTGTGGTAAGATCTCACATTGTTTTGACTTCAGTTGTGGGTTTTGAACTCCACTGAATGCATCTTGGTTTCTTGGACTGATGATTAATTAGTTTTAGTCCATGAACCATGTTTTGCTCTCCAGTTTAAATATTCATGGCTACACTCCTGTGTTGACAGTGTTGCACTCCATGGGACAGAAGACAGTGTAAAGAGGCAGGGATTTCCCCAGTGACACAAAATCACCTATTGCTCTCAGCCATTTTAATCTTGGCAGCTGTGACACTGATGACATATTAGAGGATAAGAGGTGTGTCTTCAGTGCTTGATTCAAGCACAAGTCCTGGGTCAAAAGAGAGACTGTTGGAGGGTTACTAGTAGCTTAAGACAACCTGGAATACTGCTTGGGCTGGACCAGCATTCATCTGCTGCAGCATGGGGGAGCTCTGAAAAAAACAGCACAGTACTGACCCTCCCCCCTCCCACTGCACTTCGGGATTAGCACCATAGTTTGTTACTCCTATGCAATTAAGACATCCATATTTTGAAAAACTGGTGCTTCTGATCCTGTGCATCAGAACCGAATGACTATCTTAAATCTTACGTTGGTTTAAGCAGTGGCCATAATGTATGGTATGAAATCTCTTCATTTTTTTTTTTCCTCTGTGTACTACTGTCTTATTGTATACACTTTTTATTCTCCCTGTCCTCTATTTGATTTTTTCAGTATGTAATTTTGCTGCATATTTAATTGACTTCTCTTTTTCAACATTTGTGGAATGTAAATTCATCTATGAAAATACAAATTTGTGGCAAAATTATTATTCCCAACTCAAGTTTTTATGAAGACTTAGGAATAACCTGTAAGTAATCTTAAATAAACTGCAATCAAAATCATAAAAAGAAGGGGCTAGGTATACTTGCATTTTTTTATGTTTTGTATTTATTTGCGTACATGGTAATTAATAAAATTCATAGTAGATTTCTCTGCTTCATTAGTGCAAATTTGCAGAACTTTTCTAATTATTATTCTCCTTTGAAGAATAAGTAATAGAGATAATATCAAAACTTTATAACTAAATGAAGAGTTAGTTATGGATACAGTTAGGCAGTTTTATTTTTAAGTATATTCCATTTTTTTAAGTGTTTTGATAAAAGTTCTGTCTCTATAAATACTCGAAGCAATTACTGTCAGTACAGGAGAAGAATTCAGGAGAAACATTTTTTGTGTGGAATTATTGAAGATAAAAGGAAATGCAGAAAAGTTTATGGCTTAAACTTTGCATTTTGAAATTGGATTGAAAATCTCATGGGAATGAAGGACTGACTGTGTAGGTAATTCGTGCTTAAAAATATGTAAAATCATTGTATGCTGAGCAAAGTCTGGCAAGTCTGAAAAGGAATAGTACCCCATAGCATTAAGGGTGCTCAGAAATAGAAACAATTTAAATATGCTTTTTAAACATATTCTTTAAATATAGTGCTATTTGAACACATTAACATCAAAGAGGGGATTTTGCAATGTTCCTGATAGTTCACTAGGCTTATAGTAGGCAACAAATCTTAGCCATATGTTGCTCCAGACTGGTATACGGAGGAAAGTTGTGCTTTGCAAGTGTAGGAGTCCCCAGAGAACAGAGATCACCCCAGCTCATCCAGTACCCCTTGTGCTTGCACGCGAGGTTGCACAGATGCCACGCGCAGGGTCAGCTAAGGTAGACAGGACTCGCTTCTACTATAGCTCCTTGTTGCAGGGTGATGCCTTGCATTCACAGTTTAACTTCTTTTCACATAAAAACATATGTATGTTTTGCTTACTTCTGCATTCTGCTGAAATCCCGACCACCAACCAGTGTATGATCACAGGTCTGTAGGTTTCTACTAAACAAAGTGGAAAGCGGTGCAGCTGATCTCTCAGAAAGGCAAGAAGACACAAGCATGAAAAGAGAGCTCAGACAGTGCCAGTGACTGTTACACATGCATTGAGGCATTGTTATTTTTAAGGTGACTTGCAGGTAAACACACACACTTTGTAACCTGCTTTATCAGCAAAGGAGATGTGTTTGTGCTACAGTAATATCAGTAACATAATCTCTTAGATTCTCTGGTTTTGCTGGAGGTGTGTTAAAAAGCTGAAAGTGTGGAGAGCTGGCATAGCACAGACTGTCTTCAGCTTGAGAAACAGTCTTTGAGACTAAAAAAGGTTTTCTTCTTGCTCGTAAAATAGATATGACAAATAGGAAAGAAAAAGGGATTTACAGTGTGATTCACATTCAGGTTAGGTTTTTTAGTCACTCATTCTCATCTGGTCATTAAAATCCGAAAGTAAAGACAGAGGAAACAAGTTCTGCTATTTCTAACATAAAAATAGCATTGAGTTTTCTGCAGTGTGAGGAAAGAGTTCTCCCAGGCCCCATGTTAACAGACTAGACTACAAAAAGCCACCGCCACCTGATAGGACAGTGCTGTGGTGAAGAAAGAGCATAAGAAAGAACAGCCTCCCCATTGCTTCTGCCTTTGGAATGAAAAACCTGGACATGTTCGCAGTATGAACTAAGTGACAAAAGCAGTGTTTTACACTCTGAGTGTGATCTCTTTAGTGTTCTCACCTAGCTCGAACATTTCCCCTTTAAATATAATTCTATCCCACAGTTTTCTCCACCTGCTGTTTTCTAGGATTTGCACGTCCCCAGTCTACAAATACCATCATTATTCAGTTACATTCTCTAGCCATGTTTTACACTGACAATTCAAGCTCCATCCAGCACCCAGCTTGCTTTCCTTCCTGCGTGCCTGCCTTATTCTTTCCTTCTTCTCTCTCTCTCTTTCTGTCTTTTGTCACAGAAAACAAAAAAATCCATAATCTTGACGCAGAAATTTCCAGGGTCACAAACGTGTTTGTCTGTTTTGTTTGGTTGGTTTGGTTGTGTTTTTTTTTTCAATAAGTACCATGTTTCAAGAAAAAAATTAACGTGTCTTTTTTTTTTTTTTTTAATTAATACGACATCCCAAGGGAAAAAAAAGATCACCGCTAATGACTTCCATGTAACCTAGATAAGTGTAATCAGCCTTCTGTGATGTCACTGCCTGCTCTTGGGTCAAAACAAAACTTTCAGAAGGCATCACATAACATGGCTATGTCAGAAACAGGAACTTTTGCTCCCAGTAATGTTGATTTTTTTCCAGTGTAGACCTGCAGATCCCAGGGCTGCTGTACATCTGTTTGTTTCCATTCCTTGACTTGCTGTTTGTTGACCATTTTTAAAGCTGCACATTCAAGTCCAGCATGTAACCAAAGGTGGTGTATCATAACCGCTGTTGAAGGATTTAGTCCTGGCCTTCCAAGCCACTCAGGGTAGATCCGTGCTGCCTCCTTTTGTCAGGTAGTTTATTCGTAATTGCAGTGGAAAATCATATCTGGTACAAAGCCCCCTGGTAAAGCCCGGTCTGCTCTAAGAGCAGTGGACACTGAATCCTTTGGGAGGAGCTTGACCATGCCTCAAGGTTTCTTGTGTCATGGTGGAAACTGTGGATCAAATTTTCTTCTCATGGAAATTTGAAATAATTGCTTGGAGTAAGTGGAAGCCCCTGTATTATTGCCCAGCGAGATCAGAAGCTGTACATTGTAGGTATTCAGCATTGCTCAAGGAGTACTTTAAATTATGTTGTAATTACCATTAATTCATTTCCCTTTGGAAACTTGCCTCTAGATGGACATGGTCTGGCAAGCTTCTCAGTCAGTTAACAAGCAAATAAAAATCCCAACAGCCCCTCCCCGTGCTGCCATAAAGAGGTCTGGGCTGAAAGTAACGCGGAGCTGTGGAAAGCAGTCGTTCTGCTTTGAGCATGCCCTTGTGTGCAGCATTAGCCTTCACCTTCCTTTCACTGTTACTGGAGGAGGTAACTGATAGTGATCGACATGATTTCCTGGGCATAGTACATTCAGATTTTTATTATGATATTACCAGGACGTATGTTTGTGGAAAGAACAGATATATATATATATATATATGTTTATCCTTAGAATATAAACTCTGGAGAAATGGTATATTACCTGCATGAAGCTGAAAATATGGAAAATATGGGTGACTTAGTGGTCGGGAACTGGGCCCAGCTTTGCTTACAAATCAGCTTGATGATGAGGCTGCAAAAGTTATATTTTCTCTGCTTTCACATACTGAATTTATTAGCTTCTTGAAATTGATTTTGGATGCCTTTCATTTGCCATTGGGCTGAAGTCAAAAGCAAAACGATGATATACCACATTTTGCTCACTCATCTTTTTATTGCCCAACTATTGTTATTGAGTAAAAGACATTCAGCGTGTTTCCCAAAGGAGACAGAAAGCACATTTCATTTTCTTTTTAATTGATGGAAGTTTAACTGAATGCAAGTCCTGCAATTCTCAACTTCAATATCCAGGTGGCAGTTACAGAGGGGTAGAGGGGACAGGGACTGGGATTCTGTTCAGATCAGGGCTGAGAGCAGAAGCCAGGAGGGCTGTCAAACTTTGTACTGTTTTATTTGCTTGGAAGGAATGGTGCAAAGTTAATATCGATGCAGCGCTATGAAAGTGTTCAAGTAGTTATCTCGGGGAAGGTAATGTGAACTCAGCAGTATCATTACTTTGATCTTTGGTTAAAGTCTTACAAAACTAGATTGCTGTTTGATTGACAACCTTGTCAGAGAGTGAATGAAGACTGACACTCTAATATTGAAAATGCAGCGTTTACAAAACTTAAAGCCCAAGTTTTCTCATGACACTGCTTCTTTTGTGGAAGAGTGAATTTCACATTTATTTTTAAATAAGTGTATACCTTGCTGCGTGCAGTTAACACGTATGATTTTAGACTGCTGGTTCACAAATACCCTAATATTTGATGCAGATGTTTTTATAGAAACAGCATTGTCATATTGTATTTGGAGAACTAGGAGTTATTGCTTGAAGGCTTGAGCACAGTGGTAGTTATCACAACTCAATACCAAATAATGAGTGATCTGACATGCAGGTGATCAATAGAGATGGCAGGCTGCAGTATGATTTGGGTAGTGTCTCCGGCAGTTTCTGAGTGGGTCCACTACAAAGGTGAAAGGGCTTCTACTGTATAATGCCACCTCAAGAGGTTGTCTTCAGCTATTGCTTATCCTAGAATTGTCCCCTTAATACCTCCAAATAGACAGAAGCTATTAAAGGCAGAGCTGATCTGCAGAGTAGACTCTTTCTGCTTTCATGCTGCTAAACTGCTAGCCTTACCTTATTTCTTGGTAACCAGTCATCACTGTTCTGTGTTTGAAATCCACCCTAGCTTCTCAACCAGTTGGATTTTTCAGAGACCTGGGCAACTGGCTCTAGGTGGCTCTCCTTGAGTAGGGGGCTTGGACAAGATGACCTCCAGGTGTCCATTCCAACCTCAGCCATTCTGTGATGCTGATAATCTTCCACATGATGTTCCGCTCTCCTGACATGGCCTTGTTGCAGTGACTTGCCATCACGCTTGCCTTTCTGCTTTGGGAAGTCTTGGGTCACGTTGTACCGTTGCTTCCAGCCACTGCATTCAGCCTGCTGGCTAGCTCCAGAGCAGGTTCTTTTCTGACTGTCACCAGGGTGAAGCCCCAAGATGTCACCTACCAATATCAAACATTAGACTCTAAAATATGCTTCTCCAGTCTTCCCTCAATTTCTTCTTTTCACTGGACAAAATAATGTATTTTGTTCAGCACTATGAACAACTCTCACTTCCTATTTTGTGTGAAATGACATCAACTGCCATGATACAAGTAACGTTTAAGAATAAACCAAATTGTGTCTATTTTCACATCAAAATACCTTAAGCAAATAAATGTCTGCCCAAAATAATAATCCTACATCACCCAGAGGTGTTAGTTAAGAGACTCTATTTATATGATGCAGATTATAAATAGGCATTCAAAGGATTTTCGCAGAAGGGGCTGATGAGCTGTGTTACAGGGCGTGGGAACTACTTAAATTGGCTTTACTGTCAAAGCCAGTGTTTTTTGAGACTACATCATCAGTTTTTCCTGGCCTTCTGACTCTCCATTTACTTTACTGTTGCTGTATTCTGAATGCAGTTCTTTCTTTACCTCTGATATGTTTAGATTGTATATGTGTGTGTATATATATAACAGTAAGTATCTATAGAAATAAGCATGAACACTTGCAACATGATATATGCAATACAATATCATATCTTTATATACTAAAGTATCCTTTATGAAAGACTATTAATTAAAAAGCAAGATTAAAGCCACTTTAATCAGCAGTGTGGCTTTGCTGAATAAACCTTACATTCAGCCATATTTCAAAGTGGACATATATAAATCACAAGAATTATTACCATTTCATCATTTGAAGTCTGCAAATGGCTGATTTTGGAATGAAAAACATATGTAGCTATGCAGATAATGCTAAATAAATTATTTTCAAAACCCACATTTATATATTTTTTATTGTGTGGAAAATGCATGTCCACGGGGGGGGGGGGGGAAATCATCTAAATTTTGCTATAAAGATTTTTAAAATATATATATTTTTTCCTTTTGGAAATTTCTACAGTCTGCTTCAATATTGCAACGCATATGGTACAAAAATCGTACTTTCAAGACAATTACTATTTTTAAACAGTTTTCAAAATTGCCCCAAATAATAGCTTGTGTACAAAAACTGGTATGTTTTGTATTTTATAACAAGCAGCTTAACATTTTCTAAACTTTGACAAATTTCTTCCTAAATTTTTTTTAATGTAATAATAGGATTAGTTTGACTACCCCTAATTTTTCTTTCTCTTTTTATATAATGTACGTAGGCACTGGTGGTATGTTAGGAATACTTCTGAGTCTTTCTAGTTCTTACTGCTTTCTTTAGTTCTTAGAAGCCTCTATGGACATACAGGTCAAAGCTGTTGAAGATGTTCTTTTTTTTTTTCTCCTTTCTCTCACCAAGCATACGTGTGTATACATGGCCTGTAACATAGATATTTACGTACCAATTCAGTTGCTATGATTTTGATAAAGCATTTCTGGCTTTTGTTGTATTTTGATTAAAGATTTACAGTTCTCCTTTTGCCTCAAACCTCATTTTTAAAGGCCAAAAGAGAAAAGAAACCCCAAACCATAAACACATTAAGTGAAATATCCATAGTGGCTTCAGTTAATGGTATTTCCTTAAAGCAGATAAGTTACTGAGCCCCCTTTTAAAACAGGAGTGTTAATTTACTGCTTCCTTTCATCTGTTGAAATAATTACTTTTCTTTTTTGCCTTCAGTAGTTTGTTCTGGTCATTAACATTTCTGTAAAATTAAGTTTGAAAGGTGCTTTTAATGTTCAGATAGACTGCAGTGCATGTTTGACTGTTAAAATCAACCTACTTAAGGCAGAACTAATGTTTAACACTCGCAGCCATTTGAAGTAGTTCACTGCCCAGTTTAATGGTGCTGCCAAGGGCAATGGTCACATTACTTGCTATTATATTTTGGGGGTTTGTTATGCCAGCAATAAAGACAATCCGTGATATTTCTGAAAACATTGGCTTAGATCTTAAAGACATCATTTTTCCACTAACAAGCTATAAACTTTAATTTCTTGGGGAATAGCGGACAAGAAACACCAACCCCAGCTCTTGGCCACGTTCACCATTTAGGAGTGGTAGCTGCATGCTACATTGTTAGTGTTGAATGACTTTTCCTGCAAGATTTGTTGAAAAAGACATCATCAAACTGTACTAAAAACACAGTGATGGTCAACTGCACTGGAAGAAGTCATTTTATGTAATGGTAATTGTATTTTTCATTTTGTATGGTATCGAGACGGTTTTAAGACACCTAATCTGGCAGGTGAGAGTGACCTGGGGCAGCTCAGCCTGGCCTCATGGAAACTTGGTGCAGGAGGTGTGAGGAGCACGGCTCAGAGACAATTTGGCTGCTGCATTGTGAGGTGTGGTCATAGACCAACTATGGTAGCTTCTGTTTCATTGCAATTGTTGTGGATTTTCCTGGTTTAGTTGCAACAAAACTAGGTGTCTCTGTCATGCAGTATAAAAACGCTTCTCCAGCCTTGCGTTGAGAATAGCCCTTCCCAGTGGCTGAATCCACTTAGGGGCAATCTAACTAACACTTCCTCAATCTGTGTATTTTGGAACATAGGTCGAAGATCATTTATGGGAACCTTTGAGCACATACAGGAAAAAAAATGTAACTAGTTCTTTATGTAGCAGAGTAGATGGACACTTTGCTTAAGTCTTCAGGAAGTTTGATGGGAAAAGCCATGTATAGGATTGGACCCCAAGTAACAAACAACCAAATGAGGGAATGCACATCATTTCCGTTCCTTTCTGAGGTGATGAACGTATAACAAAATGGCTGCTTTTTCTTCTTTGATGAGCAGGAGCAGACAGAATTTGGAAATAAAACAATACATCTTCTCAACCAGAAAAAATTATATATATTTACTAAATAGTAAGTAAAATTTTCCCCTTGGCTAGCCTATTGCAATTTTACAAGCTTCAACAATGCTGAATGGATGTTATTGAGAAGTGAATTTGGCTCATTCTTTTTATGCTTTTAATAAATACTCAAGGGAAAAGCGGTTGTTCAAAATGAAATACAAATAAACATAGAATTTATTCTCAGTAGGCATTCTGAGGAACATGGAGCTTGAGTTTTATTCCATTTTTTTTTTCTGGTACTTGCAAGCAAAACTAAAATATTCATATAAGCTGTCAGTTCTCTAAAGTGAATTCATCCTTTTTAAAAAATAAAACTAAATATAAATTCAGTGGATAGAACAGAAACAATATGAGACATAACAAATGACATTTCTGCCCCAAAGTACATCATTGTAATGGACCATATTATTCTGGACTGTGGATATAAATGATTTTTTTTCTTTTCACAGCGTTCTATAACAATTCTTGAGACACAGTCATGCACAAAATGTCATTTGTAATTATAGCAGTTTGCCATTTTTATCTGCTCCATGCTTGTTTCTTGTTTGATTGATAATCCATGTCATGCTGATACTTAACAGAAGTTACCAGTTTTTATTACCTAAATTTCTGGACAAGGTTAGAATTTTTTGTTTGAAGGAAGAATTAAAAAAAAAAAAGTTGGTTACCTCCCAGTGCATTCTTCACATGGAGTCCTAGGGAGTCACTCAGGACCCGCAGAGAAATATAGTTAGTGGAATACACTTAATGGTATAAAGAAGAATTTAGTCTGTGGGCTTCATTTCTGACTGATCATTGCCCAGATTTTGAAATAGGCCTTCAAAAATGTATGACTCCCCAGGTAGTGTCCTGAGGAGAGTCAAGGCACCTCTTTGGGATCCATAATTATTTGGATTACTGTTTACTTTTTTTTTTATATATATATTCTTACTTTGAAAAAAAAAATAGTTACACAGTCTAATAGTTGTTGGTTTAAACAAATCATACAGATATTTTTGCTTGTTCTAGACTGTATATCCTCCAACTTAAATACCTTTTGTCAGAAGTAATGCAGGTTGATTTTAAGTCAGTATTTATTATTAGAGAGTATAAATTCAGACACCACACATCATAAAAGCAAGAGCACATTTTATTGTTTGAGAATGACTGAACTGCAAAGGTTCCACAGTACCTGGACAGAGGTTGGCTCTTGAAAACCATATATTTTATT
This sequence comes from Cygnus olor, assembly GCF_009769625.2. Lineage (NCBI taxonomy): Eukaryota > Metazoa > Chordata > Aves > Anseriformes > Anatidae > Cygnus > Cygnus olor. The sequence continues at coordinate 3,202,939 of NC_049181.1, forward strand.
TGATTTCTTAGAAGATATGTATGAAAATACCTTCCCAGGTAAGGTTCATGCTTCAGTAATATTTTGATCCCGTTTGTTCTTCATTACCTTTATGTGGTTGCATAAATCACCCAGAAATAGCTTTATCACCTTGGGTTGCAATAACCTTTATGAAAACTTATGTGCTCGAATGGCATGATATGACTATACAGCATCGATACCTTTCCGAATTTTACAAAACTAGCTGATTAAAGCTGATTTAAATACTACTTTCAGTCTAGAACTCTGCCGTTTTAATAATCAATTAAAACATTGTTTCATTGTGTTTATTCAGCACATAGAAAGCACTGCTTGACATGTATTAGACCTTATGTAGCAGTACACAGCTGTAGCCCATCCAGCATTTTCCAAATGAGTTTGCACAAGGAATAAAAGATTGCCATCTGAGCAACACTGGAGGGAGACAAGAGCAGACAAAAGGCAGTTAAGCGCTACAAAAAAAAAGAAAAGACCCTGTTGAGAGAGAAATTTCTGAGCAAATGCCTCAATTTCACAGGGAGATACTGTAGCAGGCAATGTACATTGATTTTAGCACATGAAGTACATTCCATTTGGGATTCATTAAGCTTCATTTTGTGCACTATCATAAATGGGTTTGTCAGCTACTCTCTCAAGTAATGCACAGTTTCAAAGCAAGGAGGTAGAATAAACCAAAGTGAAAATACAGTGTGCCCTGCAAAGGGCGTAAGCCAGTCTTAATAGAAAAATGCTCTGGTTACTCAAACCCATAAGTCACGGTAGCAATAATCAAAACATAATCATTTTAAAAAGAATTTATGCTTATAGACTTTTTGATACAACTTAAAACGTCAATAAGTTCATGCTCCCAGCTGACCTGGTAGAAATCCCACTGGAATGGCAGATGCACTAATGGAGTTCACAGCCTTTATTTCTGTCATTTTGAAAAAAAATATGCAGAATTCCATTTGATACTTCTTAGTTATTCTTTTTTTTTTTTTTTTTTTACTGAATAGGGGCAAGGTGCGTTTTGTTTCAGTCACAGTTGCTTTGTCAACTTACGTATTTGCAGCAGGCGGTTGCCAAAGCAGCTATTTTCTCTCCCCTCCGTGTTTACTTGGGAGCCAGCTGCAGAGCTTGCCCTGGCACTTCACCACCTCTCCAGGTTTCGGCTGCCAAATCCAGAGGCTGCAGAAAGTGGCATGCCTGTGAGGCTGGGCTTTTCAGCAATCCAACCTAGTCCAAGGATCGTTTGAAGCCTGTTTGTGAATGAGTGAGAGGTGTAGAGTACTGGTTTTCTGCATAATTTGTTTGAGTTTGTATTTCGTTTTAGTTCGTATTTTGTTTTCAGTTAGGAAGCATGCAAGTCCAAGAGATTTATCCAAAAATCTGCCTAGTAGATTTGTATTTAGTTATGATAACACTAGTGGCATTTTTTTGTCTTAAAGTCGACTAGAACTTATAGTGATTTAAAAGCAGAAGATTTGTGAAGTTTCTGAAAATTTTCCTGGAGTGATTGGTTTGCAATCCCAAATCAATAAAAGAACAGTATTGTACATGCACATAGCTCTATGAAAAAATAAATATATCTACATTTGCTTGGTGCTCAGGTTTTTGTGCTTTGGCATGAATGGATATTAGGATTTTATTAAAGAAATTAGCCTAAACATCGGGACTTTATTGCCAAACTTTGCTTTATGCCACATACCATAGCAGAGCATGACTTCATGTGTCTTGCTGTTTCAGGTGGATAGCAGAAGTGACCGAAGTCTTGGGCAGAGAGAATAGAGGGAAAAAAGCTGGCCAGCTTCTGGGAACTGTACTCTTGGACTGTACTAGTAGCCTAGTAGAGGAAAGCATAGGACCCTGGATTTAGCTACTTGTAATTTAAATACTTTATTTAACACTTTTTTGTTGTTGTTGCAAGTGATGTTTTGTCTCGGGTATGTAACTGGGAGTTGCAGTAGCGAGGTGGTCACTGAATATGCTCTGTGAAGTGAACCTGCAGCGTGTGGCAGCACAGGTTTCGGCCTCCCCAGGAGCCACACTCAACACTCAGGCTGATCTGAAGGGAGGATACAGTAGATAAATGTCAGATAGCTGCTCCTTTCTGCAGAAAGTTTTCCACTTTCTTTGCTTTCCTCAGTATTTGATCTTTCAAAAGAGCTCAGGATAAGTGACAGCAGTAGACTTAACAGTTATTAGGTTGCAAAGTAGTGGATGAGGACTACGTGGTGGTTAGCTTACATTTATGCTGTGATCGTAGCTGCCATTTGGGTCAGAAAGAGTTTTCCCTTTTGATAGATTGGCTGTGTGCTAGGAAAACTTGTCTTTCCCCAGAGCATCATGTAATTATTTGTTGGCAAAGAGTTGTGCTACGTTGCTATGGACATGCAGCTCTCCACTCCGAGAGCTGCTGTAATACTGATATATGTGACTCTAATCATTCTGTCACTAAGATGTAATATCGATACACCAGGACAACATTTCTATCAGAGGGCCTATTACTTGCCCTCTTAGTCGAAGAGGGGAGGACTGGGATAAGCCAAATTCTGACTGTTTCTTAGCCCGAGAGGGACATTAGATTCAGTTCTGTGACCTCCAATACCTGCAGGAGATATGGTGCTATTGAAACAGCAGCACTTACGAGTGCTGCTGCACACCAGGGGCTGGACGAACCCTCCAGGGGGAAAAGGGTGTCAGTCTTGTTCTGCGCAGGAGCCTGGTTTCTGCAGCAGGAGCTGGGCTGGGAGGCAGGGCCATGCCACAGCTGGTCCCCTCTGCCTGTGCTGTGGGACTGAAGGATGTGTGCTGTGCAGCACGGGAGGTCTGAGGAGCTGGTGTGAGACTAAAGTTTTATTTGGAAGACTACGTAAGGACTGTGTCAGGAATTATACTGGTAACAGCCACGGCACGGAAGTGCTACTCACCTATAGAATTAAAACAGTGAAAAGGTAGATTTAAAAAGGATGAATTTCTCATGTTTCTTGATAATCAGGGTTTATAAAATCAACGTGTAACTGAACTGAGTTGAAATGCTAGGATATATAAACAGGGTACTTCTCTGACATCTGAAGAATGTCATAATTAATTCAAAAGGAACTTTAAGGTGTTCATCTTTCTATGTATATTTTCCTATTAAAGCAGTCATATTTCTCCAAGCAATCAGTTTTGAAAGTTGTCTTATTTCTACAGAGCAAAAATAATGCTGGTGAACATCCCCTAACTGCAGTCATAATTATTTCTGATTAAAAGTGCCTTGGCCTTACAGCACCAGGGAAATTAATAGGCGAAGGTTTCTACAAGTTTTAGAAGATGAGCAAAGACATACTCCCTCTTAAAATTATTTAAGCAGGTGCTGTGGGAAGCCATTGCTTTTATAAGGCTCTTCAGATGTTTACAGCAAAACATTTTTTCCCAGTGATTGAATTTTTCGAAGTACTAAAATACCATGGAGAAATATGTTTCCCACCAGTTTTATGGCTCCCTGGATGCATTCTATACAAACCTTGTATCTGCTTGGACACAAACACTCTATTGCAAAAAGATATCTTGCCATTTTAACAAGCTATACTGCTTTGAAAGGATACACTGCATCACCAGTGGGAATGTCAGTACCTTAAGAGTAATACTTCTTTAAGGGTACTATTTTATTAAAGCAGACCTCAGTAATTTGTTCCTGACTGTTATACACCCTTATTTTATTAAAGGTATTTTACATCTGTGGAGGAGATTACTACCACTCCTATTTTCTCCACTACTTGGCTTTAATGGATGGTGTGGAATATAATATTTATTAAGCCTAAGCAGGGGAGGACATAATAGCAGAATTGTCCTTTATAACCTATTTTATACAGCTGTAAAATAAACCTTAATAAAGCAGGAATAATTATCCAGAAATAGGAAATGGAGTACTCTGCCTGCTTCAAATATTTGAGGGATTTAACTGCTAGTTACACATGTACTTCAAGAAATTGAACTTAACAGTAATAATACTGATACTAAGTTGGTACTATTTTTAAACAAATTAAGAGAGATGAGGTTATCTTGGCTGTTATAATTGCTATGTTAACATAAATCATATAATGCATAACTTTATAATCTCTCTATAGTATTAACAGAAGACTTCACAAAAATATTTGTACTGATTAACTTTGAGGTTTAGAGTTCTTTTGCCTGTGTTCGGATGGCACCCATGGCTGGCTCCCTGGCTTCCAGTCAGCTCTGCTGGTGATCACTAAGCGTTGATGTCGAGGAATAACATCGCTCCTTATTGCACCATTCTGTGCGCCTTTACATTTCCTTCTGGCCACTCAGGACCTACATTTACTGCCTGGACCCCAGAAGGCAATGAGTGTCTTGAATCCAGCCTGGTTTTGCCTTGGGTTAGGAACACAGGCTTTTGGAAGGGAAGAATGCCATTTCAAGTATGTCCTTTGCCATGTACCTAACATATGCATGGTTGACATGTGAATAGTTCCCTAGACCAGGAAGACAAGTTAAAAAGCCTTTCCTGGTGGCACATTTGCAGCTTAAGCAGGCAGGTGGAGCTTTTCAGGTGTGAAATGGGAATACAAGCAGAGCTGCCATCCTGGTGAAAATTTGGTCCCACTGATCACAGCTCCCTGGAAGCACTTACACGGTTGTGTGTGTTTTGTGAATAGGAAAAAATGGGATCTTGCTAATGAGATCTGTTTCAAATTATTTATTACACTACCAAATGCTGCAATAAAGGGAGTAGAAGATGAAAATTATTTAAAAGCACGTTGTATATTTTTATTATGAGTGGGACATGAAAGAGCGTGGCTGACTGCGGAGACACGGGCTGCCTTTCCTTTGGCTGGTCAGCAGGCTTGTCAGGGCTCTCGTGCAGTCCTGGCCAGCAGACATGCACGGGGCCTGCTCGCGGGGCACACCTCAGCCTTCAGGCCCGCCGGTGTCAGTGGCCATCACGGGCAGCCACCAGCCTGGCCTGCCCACCCTGCAGGCCGCACCAGCCACGAGCTGCCGCCTGTCCAGAGGCCACATCACTGCACTTTGTGGTGCTGGGATTGAGTTATCACGGCTCTTGGATGCACGCTCAGGCAGTTTATTAATGCGAGTGCCATGCCTTGCTGACCGTGGCTGTGTTTGGCCAGGAGCTGGCTGGCACGTGCTGCCTGTGGACATGGCGCAGCGGGGCGCGACTCTCTGCGAGCGGGTGTCCCCCTCTGCCTGCAGGGGACTGGTGCTCTCCGACCAGCTCAGGCTGCCCGGCCGCTGTGCTGGCCTTCAGCCTGTTCCTAACTATCCTCATCACACCCCGCCCATGTTTCCACACCAGCATTATGCAATAATTTTGTTTATTGCACTGCTTACTGGATAGATTTGTTTTTCTGTTTCTTGTGTGATTTTTCTTCTTGGTAGCAATTGTTGGAATCTGTCTCAGAGAGAAAGGGAAAGGTTTTGTACTAAGGACCTAATGTGGCTTTGTGAGAAATTGATTCCTGATCAGATATTCCAGAAAGACTGGAAGAGCAGTTCCTGTCTAGCTCCTTCCTTCCTGATTTCTTCCTCCTGTTGTCCTATTTATTTATTTTATTTTCATAAATGAATATTGTGGAAATGATTGGGACTGAAGTTATTACATTAATTACCCAAACTGACATTTTTGCAGTGTGTGAAAGGACAGGGTGGTATGTAAAATAGATGCACTAAGAACACCTACAGTATGACAACAAGTAGCAGGGTAATTGCTGAAAATGAAGTCTTTTCTGCTATCCCTTCCCTTCAACATCTGTTGTTCCATATGGAGTCATAAATATTTGCAACAAAATAGTTGAAGAAATAATCTCAACATTAATAGGGAAAAGCTGAATCCGCCAAGAAAATTGAAGAATCTTTTTTTTTTTTCTTGGCAAGTTCCTCCTACCCATCCTCATCTGACAGTTTAAAATCTCAGTAGAGGAGTAGTCAGACTACAGTGATACTTAAAAATCACCATGAAAAAACCTTTGTGAATGTTAACAGGAGAGTTAGCTGAAAAAAAAAAAAAAAGATTTCTTGATAATGGCCATGAGCAGGATTTTGTTTATGTCGTTTGTTGTTTCATTATCTTCCTTTCTTCCATGTCACAATTTTGTTACTAGCCTTTTATTGAATAATTCACATTTTCACTTTTCTCTACTGTCAGTAGAAATAATGCTTCTTGCCCGTGTGAGGAATGACAAGTTACTATTACTAGCTGAAAGTTACTAGTTGCTTTAAATTGCCATATGGAAAATGCAGATTGACAGTAATTAAGCTTCTCCATAGATTTAGGAGATAAAGCACAGAGCAACCTCAAATGTTTTGGAATCCAGATTACCAAAACCTCCCCGAGGAACAGTTCATATCATAAAGCAGGTATAATAATAATACAGACAAACAATTAATTGTAAATAATTATTGCACAGATAAAATATAGTACTTTGGAAGGCTTTTAATACACTTATTGGTAGCATTAATTGTACTTACACTTTTTCATAATGAGCATAATTTAATCAATTGACATCAGTAGTATTTTTCCTAATCTGTATGTATTGAACTTCAGACTGAAGTTATTTGCAATGAAACATTTTATTTCTGATATCTGCCCAGTGAATTACTGCACTCCTCCATATAATTTTTTAATGCTGTAAAATGCAAATCTCATCTAACTTAGGTCCTTTTCTTGTTAAGGTTGGAGTTAATGAAATATTTTCAGGTGCTTTTACTGTCAGTGCCATGTGAACATCAGAGCATATTGTAAATATGTTGAAGTTATAAATAGGTATAATTTTCTGTCTTATTAATGAGAGTACATTGATGAAAATGTCAAAGCTGTATAATTATGCGCCCCTTGTTAAAGAGTGCACAGATAAAGACAATTTTTAAACTCTTATTTTAGTGTTTCCTGCCAAAATTTTCATTTCTCTGCTTTTTGCTTCCTTCTCCTACTCTAACACTAAGTGCCTTCTTTATGACATCTTTCAGGAAAACACACCCTCGTACTTCCTGAGAGCAGGTCTATAGAAAGGGTAGTCTATGCATTGCTTGCGCAGCTCACCTTCTATTTTTCACTACAGTAATATTCAGTTTTTCCTAAGCCAGCACATTGCTTTAAATGTAACAGACATGCTCTACATTTTCCCCCTGTGTTGGAAACAATGAAGAGATTTTACAAAACACTTCAGGACAAAAATCAATTGATTTCAGATTGCATGGGTGAGAACCAGCTGGGAAGCAGATACTGTGAAGCGGAGGATAGTTGATGTTACTGTTTTGTTATAGTTTCCAAAAGCTTTTAGGGCAGCCTGGAAATGTATATATAATGATTAGATGCTATTTTTAAAGTGAAGTTTCTTTATGGCAAAGCTCAGTAGTGAAACATGCTTGTGTGCTATCAAGTTGTATCAATCATTTGAAAATGAAGTAAAGTCTGATTTAAAGCTAGTGCAGTGGATTAATCAGATACTCCCCAGTCGCATTCATTGACCCTGTTCATTCAGGGACTGTAATTAAGAAAAACAGCAGTGACTTTAAATTTGGCACCTGAATCACAAGGTTAAAGCAGTAAATTTCTAAGTCTGGTTGGGGCCAGGTTAGAAGGAGGTATTTCTCCTCACTGATGAAGAGGAGTGCTCAACTCCTGGCAGAGAAGCAATGAGTGAGGGTGAGAAAGGCAGGCAGATGTTTATGGAGGATTTTCAGACACAAGACAGACAACCCTGTCCTTGCAGACCAACAGATATAAAATATTTGAAATAAACAGTGCTTCAGATTACAGGATTTACATACTTTTTGTAAAAGAAAAAACAACAAAAAAAAAACCAACAACAAAAAAAGACTACTAGTTACTAGTTAAGCAAAACAAAAGTTGCCAAGGTTTAAAATTCAAATAAGAAATCTCACTTGTTTTGGAAAACTGCTTCTTGCTGTCAAAAATTAGGATCTGAGCCCTAATTCTGCCAAAATAGCCATTTTTCGTCACCACTGCTTATCACTGTCTTTGTGAATTAGAAATACAACTGGAAGTCAAGGGTTATCGGTTTGGATAATTTGGCAAATAATGCTATTTCAAATAAAAATATAATATCTTACTTGCAAAGATGGGTAGGACATACAACTCAGCTGGTGTTGCAGATGCTCTGTTTTGTTTTATTAAAGGTCAAAACAGTGCATTAGAGCACCTAGGCTGTTCTTTTCTAACTGTGGACCATTAAATGTAATCCTCATCATTCAAATATGAAGCTTAAAGAATTATAATTATGATAAACCATTTTAGTCCCTAGCTTTCTAAGTTGTATGCCATAGGCAGAGAACAGGAATGACCCCAGTGCCATCTATGTCCAAAACCGTATTATTAATGCTGGCTGAAGGTTTTCTAAGATCGAATGTCTTAGTTAGTAACAGATTAATAGCTATAAATTCTGTATGATTTTTTTAATGCTTTTCTCTACATGTCACGTATTTATTTAATGCATTATAACTTATGTTGTCTAAACTATTTGAGGTGAGGCTTACATGTAATGCCTCCAAACAGGTAAGTTTTGAAGTATATGTGAGTAAATAACTTGATAATCTAACTACTGCTAGGTAGTTTGTAAATTTTAGCTTTAATATTTCTAACTTGTTTTGAGAGGGATGTGACGTGTCAAGTATACCAGGTATATGAATGATGGATTTAAAAGCATACCTTTTGAAAGAACATAAACCAGCCGGTAAACAAAATTGCCTGTTGGTTTGGGCTGTGCACTGTCATGCAGGGAGCAATTTGTGTTACTCATGTTCCCAGTGCTGCATTTAGTCCATAGCTTGATGCTTAATTTTCCAATCCAGATTTCTGCAATTTAGGCAGAAGATGGAAGATGAAATACTTCAGTATATTGCATTAACAACAAGAAACTTTCTAGCACCTTTCCACGTGCTTTCCTGGGATAATAATTCAATTCACTGTTAGTATTTACTCTGTATTTCTTTCCTCTGAAATACACTTTTTGCTTTCGTCTATTCACCTGGATGCCAGCTAGAAATTAAAATAAAAAGACTGCCCTCTAAATGGATTCCTGAATGCTATTATAAAGCATGGCAGGTTTAACAAACAAGCTTAATAAAAGTAGTTCCCACTTTGTTCAATAAATAGGAAGGTTGGTTGTGTCCTTGGTTAGATAGTATTTGTCCTAGCTTTATTTCTTGTGTATTCTGTTGTACTGTATGTGCGAGTGCTGCTTTTAGCATTTATATCTTCAGTTTTCTTTAAAATCAAAATGCTGAAATCAACATCTTTTTTTTTTCTTTTAAAGTGATGCATTTGAGACAATCTGCAAAAAATGCTTCCAACACATGCCATTTTTAATTGCTTTACCAATAAGGATTTCTTAAGCCTAGCTAATAAATTTCTGCCAAACTGTGCACTTACTCAGAATATGGACAAGATGTAGACACCATTCAAATGTGAAGACCTATTACAAGATTGAAATAGATTTCTAATGCATTTATCATTCATCTTTGCAGAGTGTGATTTCAATCAGAAAAAAAATGATGAATGGTTTGACAGTTTCCACCCATATACGCTAAAACATAATATGCTTCTTCTAGTTTTCAGCTATTACAGACTTTAACATGCAATGTGACCTTGGTCTGCAAAGCATGTTTGGTTAGCACAAAAACTTAATCATAAGAAGTCATAAGTAGAATCCTTCTTCTTTACTGCCCTTTTTCTGGGACTTGGAAATTTATTGCTTGTGGGACAGGTAGGATATGAACAATGGGCCAAATAGAGTCCAGGGTTATCTCATCTGTGTGAAAACTGCTGCTGAAAATCGATGTGACCTCTGCTACACTGTCATCCCAATTCCCACCCTCTGTGTCCTATTTGTCTTTTGGTAGAAGCTTAGATCTGTGTGCTGTCTCTATGTGTCTCTCTTGGGCCAGATTATCAAAATGAATCATTGCCTGCATACCTCTTATATTTCTATTTATTTTCCTGGTGTTGACTAGGTCTGATGAAATATGATTCTTTTTGCATTTGATCCTCACTGCAGCAAGCAGCACCTAATTTAGCTGTGTCTATCTCTTTAAAGAAGAGTAATACTATTTTGAAACTTCAATCTGCTGTACAGTAACATTACAAACCATAGACCATGCAACCTGTCTTCACAGTCAATAGTAATTTTCCTTTCATCCAATTTAATGTTATTACTTTCATCTCCAAATAGGAGAGATTTCTAGAGATTTTAAAGCCGCTATAGTCTTCTGTTATGCATACTTCATGTATTACTTTATTTTTCAAATGCCACTTCTGTTTAGTATTTTGTGACTTAGATATTATTTCTGTGTAGCAACACATGCAACAACTAATCAGTTCATTTTAAAAACTGTCACTGATAGAAAATACTTAAATATGAGAAACAGTGTATCTGAATCAGCACAAATTCTGTGTCTGAGTCTGTTACCAGAGGGGTTTTTGTTTGTTTGTTCAAGAAATGGATCGTTTAAATTACACGAACACAGCTCTAAAATGATAGCTATGAAGATGTGAAGAGGTTACTGGCTTTTGTTGTTATTAGTCCTGAAGAGTCATTATGAAGATGTTCCATTTAATGAACTCACACAGTGAAAACAAAATACTCCCTCAATAGAGATTTCAAAGAATACTTGAAATCTGCTAATGCTTCTGGCTTGGTTGTCAGTAGGTGTGTTTTAGAAACAGCAAAAAGCGCTTGCTGCTCAATAGGTGCTCCTGGAGGTTGTTAAACTAGATAACAGTACTGCTGCAGAGACACTGTGGTTTAATTTGTTGTGGTCAGATTCCTTCTGATTTATTTATTTATTTATTTATTAATAAGAGAAGTGGGAGAAGGGAGGCCTTTTGGATACAGTGTGGTCCAATTGTAAATCCTGGAATTAATATGACCAAGACACTTGACAAATGAAACTATCAGGACTGCCTGTGCAGTTGCCATTAGAAAACACATGCATCATGAACTTATGGACAATATATTAGTTTCAAACTTTACTAAATGCAATTGCTGAGAAGCTATTCATGATTTCTGCAAGTGCCAAGGAGATTAGAGGAGTGTATTATATATGGACTGGATTTCCCTAGAATGTTACGCCAATATTTTTAACATTTCAGAGAAAAACAAGTGTGCAGAGTTTGTCTTTAAAGCCTGCTAGCAGATTTTAATTTTATGATTTTCAGCAATAAACTCGATGTTTAAAACGAATACTGGGAGAAGTAGTACACAAAGGGATCTGAGAGAAGGAGATATATCTATTATTATCCTAAAATATCATTAAATTGTCTATTCAGAAATGTGAGTTTGTTGGTGATAGTACAGATTCATCACAAAATCTGAAAGATTTTTGAAAAATAATTACTAATATCATTGTTTATTTCTGTGTACACATTTCTATTGTCTGTGCACAGCTTGATCTATAGCAACTTGATCTAACTGAAACAACAAGCAGAGGGGAAGTTACCAGGCCCCAATTCTACAATTTATAAGAGATGCATCAATCTAGCTCTGTGCAGTAAATCGCAGGAGCAGGGCCCAGTGCCGGAGTGCCCTCTCCTCCCTGGCCGCTCCTGTGACCCCCCACCGCCCAGCTTTACCCCTTCGGTAGAGATAACTCAGCAAAGCATGTTTGGCTACTGCCCGTGACTAGAAAGGCTGACCATAGCAAGGCACTTGTTAAGAAAGCCTGTGCTGACGCTTTACTGACAGCCTGGAGTTGGTGCTAGCTAAGCAGGAGGGGATGACTCAGTGGAGATTATTTACTGCTGAGTACGGGAAGGATAATGCTAAAGGGGTAAAGAGATGTGATACATTTCTTGATTAGAATTTTTTCAAGGTTATAGCAACAAAAAATGCTCGTCGCAGAATAGCAAACATGATAGAATGAAGAAAAGTCGTTCAGGTTTAATGAACTGCGTAATACTGTTATAATTCTGTAGTATAATTCTGTAGAATTTGAGATATAATAGTCTATACTCTATTAGAGCTACGTTATAGTCTTCAGTATATTTATTATTGCTCTGAATTATTTTGCAAACTTGCCTTAGCAACAGCCATGGCTGCCCAAAGACTGAAACAATGTCAATTTTGCTAATATGCTTGTATTTTGACTTCCAGGGAAACAGTTTCTAGAAATGACATTTACCTATATTTCCAATGCTTTCTGATGTTGCTTTTAAACCTATCTTTACAGAAGAGGTCCAAATTGCCATTCCAATAATGAAACCAACCTTAGATAAAGTCCAACTGGCTGGACAGGCCTTGCCTCCTGGATTTCCTGCGCCATTTCTTTTTGCTGATGGTCTTTCATCAGTAGAAACACTATTAACCAACATTCAGGTAAATTGTTCTCTATAGGGCCAGGCTATGTCATGACAGATAAAATGTATTTCTTTTTCAGTCTCTTAAAAAAGTTTCAGAAACTATTTTGTATCTGCAATTCTAATTTCTTTTATTTAATGTAATGCTTAGGTTTTCACTGTCTGGCATTATTGATTATGAAAGAGTTTTATGCATTGTCTATTTGACTTAATAGTCGGCAATAATGGTCATATTAAAATTCACCAGTCTCATTATTCCTCCTTTGCTTCTCCCTGCAGTTGACCAAGGTCAGCAATGATATGGCACTTCATTTGCAATAAACTGTATCAGTAGGATGAATGTGCAAACGCTATACTGAATGATACCATGCCAGAAATTTGCTCTTATCTAACATTTAGCTACTTTAAATGCACAGTTGCATTCCAGGTCTATAGGTTCCTGATATTATTTTATTTTTCCTAGAGGAAGTAAAAGAAACAAATGGATGAATTTCGTCACTGCTGAAACAAAACGTTATTTTCAGCTCTTACATTTGCATGTGTTTTAGGGCCTTCTGAAAGTGGCTGTGGACAATGCCAGAGTCCAGGAAAAGCAGATACAGCAGGAAAAGAAAGAGTTAAAGATGGAGCTTTGTAGAGAGAGAGAACTAAGAGAGAGCTTGGAAAGGCAACTTACAGCTGAGCTGCAAAGCAGAGGTGAGTGAATGAAAAATGGAGTTTAGATATCTATTAAATGTATAACCCTTTGGCATTTCCAGCTGGAGCTATTGAGGACTCGGAGTTAACTGACATTCATACTTCAGTGTAATGCAGCAGTGGACTAGCACTGGTAATGAAAGATTTAAATTTAATAAAAACAGAATGAAGCACACTTTTCTGTAAGCAGACAGAACAGTGACTGAAGGATTATTTCCTGGAGGGCAACTGGCCGCAGAGTGTTTTGGCTGGTTCTGTGGAGGAAGGCTGATTCAGTTTCATGGCTTTCACATGCATTATTACCACTCTGCCTGTGTATTCCCAGCCTGATTTCTTCATTTGACAGCTTTAATTTCTTTTGTTTCCTGCTATTATCCTCCAAGCATTGAGGATCAGTCTTATTTTGAGAAAGATAATATGTCTGTAATTTGGGTATTTAGGTGATTTTTTTTCATCATCTTACCACTTACCTAGCCTACACTTCCTGAGTAATGGAGATTTCTGTAGTTTAGGTATTAGTCAGTTAATTTTTCTTGTGGATAGCTTCAGTGCAACAAAATAGATGAAGTACAAGAAGTTGCCTACCCAAGTGCAAGATCTGAAACAAATAACCCTAGATAATTTATTTTCCATCAGAAGAGTGAGATACAAAAGCACTCCCAATATGGGGCCTTCTAAGAAAACCATGACTGTTTAGAAGCTTTTGATAATAATAGGCAATTAAATTGGTAAATCTAATTTTTCGCTGTGATACTGCAAAGCAGGCAGTCTTCTTTTTAAAATTCAAATCTTCATCTAAAGGCGAGAAATATTTTTTTTATGTGCCAAAAGCTACTTCTAGATTACATCCATGAAATCAGAAAGATAAAGCTAGATAAGACCACAAACATAAATGCCAAGTACTATCTGCCTGTGCATTTTGAATTGAAATTAGGTGTGGGGAACAGACCTGTCTACAGCACCAAGGCTCAGTAAGAGACGACAAAGAAGGACACTTCTAAGTCGAATTGTGGAGGATCAGTAAATACTATTGAAGTTGTTCAATTGCAGTGGGTGTTCAAAATCATTGCATCACCCCAGTGTAAGTGTAGATGAGACTGTTGTATTTCTATAAAACAAAACTTAATCTCAGTGTAAGCAGACAGCACACTATGTACCTCCTGAGTCACATTTAAGTCAACAAAAACCTTAAGTCATTCACAAACTTTGTTGGCTTCTGGCTCAAAGGAGAATTTCTCTAATAATCAATATCCTCAGAATTGTTTGTCTTTTAAGTCATCACCACATCCACATCTTCATTATTATAGAAAGTCAGAGAGAGGCTTTTCCACATGGTTTACTCAATTTTTCAAAGTTATGTTTCCAGATCACATTCTGGCATTAATAATTTATTAAGCCTCTCAGAGATTGCCCATGCAATGGTATCCTTTTATTCCCCTGACTTGAGCACTCACAAATCCAGACAGATCTGTAAAAGTTGATGAGAATGCAGATGAACAAGTGGTCACAAAAAGTTATGTAAATGCTGTTGATTTTCCCAGAATTCTTTCCATATTTTTAGTAATTTTTCTAACAATATCGTTGATTTGAAATTCACATTTGTCTAATATACAGGAGAAGCAAACAAATAAAATGGATTGCAAAATATTGCAAGGGTAAATTTACCTATAATTTTAACAATATTTTGGAACAACGTTTGCGACAGTGTATACACTAGCAGACTCTGAAATAGACTGTAAGTTAAGCATGGCATTCATGACGGAGCTCAAATTCTTTTTAGTCTGTTAGTTTTACCTACCTTTTCTAGTGCCATCACTTTTCCATTATGTATTAATTGTGCTTTAACAGCCATTCTTACAGTATATTTGCATTCCAGCAACAATTCAGAAACGCTTGAAGAAAGAAAAAAAGGCGAAGAGAAAATTGCAGGAAGCTTTGGAATTTGAATCAAAGAGAAGAGAACAAGTGGAACAGGCGCTTAAACAGGCCACATCAGGTGACGGTCTCAGGATGTTAAATGGTAATGTCTTAGTTGGCCTTTCACAGTTAACTTAAAATGATGTTTAATTAAGTGAAAAGCTGCATAAAGCAAATTCCAGAATAAAATACACAATCATTTCCTGAAATAATTAAAAACCTATTTCGGACCATGTGCTTTGGGTCATGAATTAAAACAAGAAAAGTCTGCAACTAGAGAAACAGAGCAGTTTACACAGGCATGACAAGAAATGCTGAATATATTACCAGAGAAATCTGTTACAGTGCCAGCTAAGACAATGTGAAATTTGGTTCCTATAAGGTTCTCTGAACTCTTCTGTCCCAGGAGATTCAATTTTAGAACTGCTGAGCTTCATTTTAAAAGCTGTTTGGCTGAAGTTTCCTTAGCCTCAGGATCTATTAAGTTTGTTAAATATGTATCAGCTTTATGAGCTGACTAGGTTTTTGAATGCTTCCCAAATAGTCTTAAAAAACAAAATCAAATCAGTTAATTTGATAAACAGGGTGATTATGTTCCAGGTAGTGGGAGTATTCACTTCTCCTGTTTAATGTGGTTCTGATCAAATTGTACAATGTTGGTTTGAATCTTTGAGAATGAACCTACCTGAGTTTTAAGTAATTTCAGGTTCTGCAGCAAAGGTTTAGTCTGTGCATGCTTATCCTGAAGTCTCTGCAGAGGCTCATAAATCAGTGTTATATTCAGTCTCTGCTGCTTTTGTGTGTCATGTAGTCTTCATGTTAACTTTGTGCTGCCTACTTCGGCTACTGCTAGCAACTGAGCCATAATAACATAAGCGGACTCTGAAAACTGCCAGAACTGCTGAGTGAAAATAATCAGTTTAACCTGTCCTTTGTTCTCAGTTGTGAGGTGCACCCAAGCTGTTTTTTAAAGCTAGGGCAAGCCTGTCTACATGAACTGCCATTGCAACACTCTGCAATGGACCGTGAGTTGTGATTTATCTGCAGCACCTAAGAGATATAAACTCTTTAACTATGAGAGCAACATGTTTCAGAGGCATTCTCATCTGCTGGGTTTTATAGTCCAGCATATCACTGCAACCAGGAACTGGTTGGTTTTTCTGATGTACTGACAGTGAACGGTGGTGATTCAGGCATGGATATACAGCATGATAGTTGCGCCATGATAAGGGAAAGTCTCCCAAGGTAGAGTGAGCGGACATAGCCAGAAGAGACCTTTTCTACCACCCCTACTGGATCAGAAAAAAGCCCAGATCAGATCCCACAGGCATAGCCAGCACCCTGTGGTGAACGTCAGATGAAAACTAAATACTCCTATCCAGTAAGGTCATTCACCCACATTCTGTCATTGCTGGTAAGCACCTGCCAATCGCACTACAGTTAGGAGTACTCAGCAGTTCTGGAAGCCACAAATTAAAGGGTACCAACACGCCAGCAATGTGATTAACAGATCTTTACATCTGCTATTGTGGGCCTGCCTGCTAACATTTTGATTTGCAGGCACGCTCAGGTAGTCATATGTATGTTAGTGCCTGCAAGAAGCTGATATTTACATGCTAATCTGATTGCACATGCAAATCAGGTAGCTCATTAGCATCTTAATCCACAATTTAATTGCAGGTACAATTTTATGGCAACAAAATGTGAAGGGCTATTCTGAATATTTTTAATTTAACTCTGACGGTCTGTCTCATTTAACAGATGCTGTTATTAGTTACAGATGACTTTGTCATTTTACGTATATACGAATTATTCTCTAAAAGGTTTGAAAAGAGAGAACCTTTTGAGATTAATAGTCCAGTGCCCTGAACTCTCCTTGCAAAAAAGAACCTGAATAAGGGGAACCCTATGTAATGAGTCACCTGTAATTTTATAAGAAAAAAATATATACATGGAAGTATTACTTATGTGCTTGTAAATATTTACAGGGCTACATATACACATATCACATATTTCATATAAACATATATGACTAGATATACTAGTCATACTACTTATAGTACTCTTACATGTACTTTAATCAGTTGCCCTGCTTTGACACAAGGGTTTGGTCAGGCTGCACAGTGACCAGCAAAATGTCATCTTTGCAATAGGCACTGACAAGTCCAACTAGAGCGACCTGAGAAGGCACCAGTACAGTTATTCTCTACTTGAGAATGTCAAGAACAGGCTTCTACACGGAAAAACTTTAAAACTGTACACGTCTCCCTTTCAGTTTTTTTTTTCTTTCCTTTTTTTTTCCTTTCCTGCTGTAATTTCTAAGTGCTGTATTATAAGGGAAGCAGATGTTTCTCCAGGATTCGAGGTACCATGGATTCAAATCACATACCCTTCACGCTAATCCTTGTTGGCACAAGGTGGATAATGGCATCTGTTATCATAACACCCTGGGGTGTTTGAGCCCTCAGCCCCACCCCAAAGGACTGTGCATACAGAGGTATATCAAGACAAAATTAAATAGTTCAAAACTGCATGTCATTATGACATTTTCTCAACTTGTAAAAAACAGCACAGTCCATTTTGGAAGGCTCCTCTCATAAATCTGGAAATGTTTCACAAAAATCACACGTAATTTTGCTTTGGGTGATGGAACATTCTTACAATATCCCGAGCTAAGTCTTTTAAATGAAATATTGCAACAGTCCCTATCTATAACATACGCTCACACATACACACATGTACACACATGCTGACTGGTACTGGCTGTATTCTCTAATTCTCTACTTTGCAGGTATATGCCTGGGAAAGCCAATTTGGTTTAATATTATCACAGTTTAATTTCCACTTTTATTTTTCATATGTCAGATGCCCTCATTCTCCAAGAGAATTTTACAGACAGATTATCATGTGTTGATTATTATCTGATCATCAGACAAATGTGAAGCACATTAAAAATAATTCAATGTTTGCACATTTTGAAAACGATTTACTACTGAAAATTCTATGAAGACCAAATGTTTTATGCAAGGCCGTGCAACTTGGTGATCACCCTAGTTTGCTATAAATATTTTTCTAAAGATGCATGAGAGAAGGACAAAGGGGAATGCATTAATCTTTGGTGTCACATCTTTCAGATGCTGGAATCCCAGATATGGAAATAGAACACAACGGAACCCAACACGACAGTGCAGCAATGCAAGGTGCAGTATGTACCTCCTCCCATCATTACTTTTTGAGATCAGGAATTTTATTTGTTTAAATAGAGGTGTGGGAAACTCTCACATTTAGCTGTCAGATATATGGGCTTAGTCCAAAACTGATTTTACACAGGATAGCAAGACAAACTACTACTGCTACACAGGTAGCAAGACAAAAGTTCCAGAGGTCTTCAAATAAATCTTAAATATTAATCTTAAATAAATGTGCACATACCGAAGGGAATTACAAGAACATCTGAGTTCTAGAGAATTCTATCTTAGGTATTGCCAGAACCAGTACAGTTAGAGATAGAAACATAACTTCTACAGTTTCTCAACTGTTAAAGGCTTGACTTTGCATACCTCTGGTACGCATCTGTCGTCCATCTGTCATCTATATAGGAAAGCTTTCAAATATTTTTACTGTCTCTTTTTGTGATTTTCGGTTCATATGCTATGCATTACAAAGAAAGAGAGTTACAACTTCATTTTTATATATGCATATATATACATATATAATACGTCTGTATATGTGTGTGTGTGTATGATTGGAGTTGTGCACTAAACATTGCAGTTCGAAATTTGTTTCTGCCTGAAATAGTCAAAATATTGGATAAGCAGTTGGGATGTGTATTTAAATTTGACAAGCAGATTATTCGTACTGTTTATAATTCTGCTTATGATATCTGCTGAGATAAGCGCTCAGTGCTCTTCCAATGACATTCTGTGAGTCAAAGGTGCATCTGGACAGAATCTAGTGGAAAAAAAGGAAGTTAATTTCTGTATTTAACTGAAGAAAAAAATACAGTTAGCTCAAATCTGACTTTCCATCAAAAATGAATATAAACAGCTGTGGCGAGAGTGATGCATTGCAACTTCCAATAACCATTTACCTATTAGAAGAACTTCCTTAAACTTCCCATAGTCTACTGATGAAAGAATGCCCTGTGATTTTATGATTTTTATTTCAGATTTTTTTTTAATCTCATCCCAACTATGTCATTCTTCAATTCTAAAAGGCTTTGGGTCACAAAGTTTTTGTTCGGGTTAAAAGCCTGAACCAAGGGAGATCTGTATATTCACTGATTATATTCAGTATCGCTGAATTTGGTACCCCTCTGTGAAAGCAGAATATGTCAATTCTTGTCTTCGCCACAATAATGAATGACAGCACACATTGGCTTCTCTGACAATTTCAGTGTGGTAATCCTGTTCATATGTAAATGTGTGATGAGTTTATCCATTTTTTTCACTATGCACTCTCAGCTGATCAAAAAGATTTCTGAAGAACTCTATAGAGCATGTTCAGGTTACAAAGTGTTTCTATTCGGTAGCACCATCTCCTCCCTTTTTATTTCTGCTGATACTGTAGTATCTTTTTATTCTATTTTCCTTTGATTACAGTTTCTAAAACTTGTCAGCTACTCTTACACTGCGCTCTAACAATTTGAGCACACTCCCTCCATTGCCCCCTTCATTTGCTGCCTTTTGTTTTTTTGGGCCCTGGGAGCAGGAAGGGTCAAAACACGTGTCCCTAACACTGTTTCCAAGCATCCAAAATCTCTCTCTTGTGCACAGAAAAAAGCTTTAGCATCAATGCAGACCTTTTTCTGTTGTCAATAGCTCTGCTGGACAGAAATCTATCATTCACACAGTGCTTTTCCTTTGAAATTCAATTAGTTTCACTGCCAGTATCTCCTTAAGATGGCTTAAAGGAAAATTGCAAAAATACGGCACAGCCATCTTTCACAGTGATTAAGTCATATCATATTTTATGCTCATTTCTTAAAATGATTTTATTAACACAAGCTGTTCATTTACTGGGATTCTGATATGCATTATAAATCTCTTCCATTTAGTAGAGTCATTTTCTCTATGCTTTGTATATTAATTGAACTGAAATTTTGTGTTGACAAGACTAAAACTTTTTTGAACTTTACAGTCTAATACTTCCATCCTCTATACACCTGATCTTCTAGTCCAGCATAGCTTAGCCTGAGAGAAGTTTTTTAGCTGAGAAAATAGATAAGTAATAGATCCTGTAGTTATGAAGACCCCTGCATAGCCAAGTGGTGTAGGAGAGGGTGATGCATGCACACAGATACCCTTCTGGTCTTGCTTCCATAACTCACTCTTGGGCAAGATAGTACATCAGCCATTTTATCAACTAATCTCCGTTTCACATAAAATAAACATACTGGGTGTCATTAAGTGCACCTTCAGATCAATGATTTTTGCAAATGACATTCAAGTACCATTCGAGTAGTGCATTTTTGCTGATAAAAGCAAATTAAATTAGCACAACTACAAGTGTGCTGATAAAAACTAAAACTGAACAGCAGCACCATTAGCTAACAAAGTAATATTTTCTCTTTACTGCTTTCTGCCATTTAGTTATTATCCTATTGGAAATCTAATTATAATCCTTTTACTCCCTAGTCAAACTTCACAGTTTTTGCAAGCTTAGCACTGACAAGTGATTTCATTACATTTGATTGCCCGCGCCCAGATTGACTTAACTTCACTCCGAGACCTAAAAGCCCTCTCAGTTTCTCAGATTCCCTGTTTGCACATTACAGCAACAGCTCCTTTAATTAATTAGCATGAACAGCAGTAACATGAACTGCTGAACAGAAAATAACATCATTTTATGATCGCAGGGAGACTTCTCCTTTTGCATGTTTATACCTTAGTTAACTTTTGTATTACTATATTTCATTGTTAGGGGATATTGGAACAATCAGCAAAGCAATGTTATCTTAAAATTTTAAAAAAATAGATGCTACCATAATACTTGGTGATAACAATTCACAAAAAATAAAAGACTCTAAATTTCAAGAACGAGGCAACAGCATAGGCGTACAGACTTTCCTGAGGTGAAAACTTGTTTCAGAGGTAATGTAGTTCACTGTACATGCAATGGGAGAGTCAAATGGGGCTGCTGCTGCTTTTGTTTGTGAAATAACCTGGCAGAGATTTAGCACAGAAACTGTCAGTAACCATGAATAACTTCTTATTTTTATCTGTTTGCCAAAGATGAAGGACTGTTGACATTTGGGACATATTTTATTTTTTCTTATTTAGAAAAACAGGCTATATTTTTTCAATATTCTGATATAACCTGCTTATTTTTAAATCCAGCCTACAATAAAAAAGAGGGGGGGGGAGGTGTAGTGTTTTTTAAGAAGTTTAATTTCTTTGTTATTCTATCAAATTATACCTCCAGATGCTGCAATCCTCTGAAACCAACCATGCTAGGGAATTTCAGAGTAGTCTTCAATTGCAGGAGATAAATTCAACGTCACAGAAATTACAGTGCTATTGTCCTGGTCTTCCTTTCACTGAAAAAAATGTTCAAGCACTTAGAGTTTAACATGAGAACAGGCCAGAACCCTGTGATTAGAAAATCTGAGATTAAACTAAAGAGGCCTGATATATTCCCTGTGAGCAAGTCCTTCACTGTCTGCTTCATTTGAGTCTCAGGTCTTTTCTTCATTCTCCTGTCCAAACCATGCTGTCTCTAATGCATGTCCTACTCTGGCTGCTCTGACTTAGTAAACCTCTAGTAGCTGTCTTGTGCTGCACCATTTTGCAGTGTTTTTAGAAAAAATCTTTTGACCTACCCCCACCTCCTGAAATAATTAATGTGCAACTAAGTAGACTCTCATATCTGTGATATGGCAATGCACTAGTGAAAGCTGTCTCATTAGCTGCTAACCAAAAGGCGGCTCATGAGATTACAGTAGTCACTGACTACATAGCTCTCCTTCTGGTGTTCAAATGCAGGGCTTTAAAAATAATGGTGTCATTGATCTTGATCTCAGTGTTATTTGTGCTTTTGGTACAGAATATTTTTCTGAATCTCTGTCTCTGTAACCACACACAAAATGGAGGAAGCTGAGATTTTGTGATTTACTGAAAACAAAAGGTGGGGAAAGGTTCCCCCAGGAGACTCTTGAATGTGAAGGTCCATACCTTTCTATTCTTACAAAGGGCTCAAACATTAATTCAATAATTCAGTGTCAGTATTTCCTCAGCAGGAACCACTATGTTAACTCCCTTCCTACTCAAGCTGACAATGGCAATCCAGCATCTGCGTAGTTAGTATTCAGTGAACATACTCTTGTCCTTGGCTATTGTTACTCATTATAATTCCTATTTTCTGTACAAGTTTTTAGGTCTTTTAACATAGACGTGGAAATACTTGACAGAGTCAAGTGAATAGTCCTAAGCACAAAGTAAGTGGGGCAGAAAACCAAATGGCACACGTCTATGAGCGTGTAACAGCGCAGCACCAGGCACCCAGGCCTAGGCCTGGCAGTGCTCCCAGCGGCAGCAGCACATCAGCTGCACATAGGACAGCAGAGAGCACGCCTGTGGCAGAGGGGCGATCGGAAGGAGCGAGAGATTAATAGAAAGAGAACAGAGCTTCATTCGTACTGCTGCTTACAGAAGCACTCGTTCATGCTCTTTCGTGAGTCTGGCAGGAACCATACCCTGCTTACAGTGTGCTATCTTTCCTCTTTCGCTGCTCAATTTGGAAAGTATTTACAGATAAATGGAAGAGAAAAGTGTTGCTGGAGAACTAGCAAAGCAAGCAAAGAAGTCATCTTCACTCACTGTTGTTAGTCTGCTGAATGACTAGCCCAAAAACATGAGAACCAGCTGCAGGCCTGGTCTTTTTTTTTTTTTTGTGTGTGTGTTAGTGAAAGGATCCATTTCTATGTTTTTTCTAACTGCTGTGGTCCTTATCCCACTATCGGGGGCCTGGATGCAGCCTCCTTCCAAGCTAGTCAACACGCTTTGCTAAGAGGTTTTGGGAAAGGCTTTTTTTGAGGGATTTCATCAATAATAGAGCATAACGCAAGCTGTGTTCTCTGATACATTTTTTTAATGACAGACTGATTCAAACTAAACAGCCCCATCTTTGTCTGTTAGATTTATTGTTACAGTATTGTCTTTTCTTTATTTTGCCGCATCCAAAGCTTAGCCTGGCTCTAATCTAACCAAAATGGTGACCCCACTTAGATAGCCTAGGAAGGGTGAAGAGATCAGCTTGTGTCCAATATACTTATGGTATCATCAAAGACTGGTTCAGCCCCTTGAGGAGAGTTGTGCAAAGCTTCTGGGAGCGTGTGGGTCTGGCACGTGGCTGCGCCCTTCCCTCCTGCTGCTCTACTGTCTGCATCTGAAGAAACACAACCACGTCTCAGTTCCACCTAACCTTTATTTTAGCAGCTCTCCCCACTCCTTCTTGGTCTAAATTGGCAAAGTGGGATTTTGAGTTTATTAGTTCATCTCTGCAACCCATATTCTCAGCAACACGTAGTGCTGGGTTTTGTTTCTTAAGTAGCATTTATAATTACTGATACAACACATTTATCCTTGTTCTCTCATTATGGAGCAGACCGTGAATTTCCTTCATCCAATGACTTTTCCTCCAATTTGCAGTATGCTAAAATTATCTGAACAATCCCAAATTTTAGCTGTGTTGTTTAATCACAGCAAGCTGGCTACATCGCTGCTCCCCTTCCTGGCCTGGATTTCCACACCAACACTACCAGGCCACATTTCTTTATGCAAGTTGTGAGGGTACACATGGAAATTTTGTTTTGAAGTACTTCTATGGAAATACAGCTGAATTACTAACTTAAAGATAACACAAACAAAGCCTTACAAGCATTCAGAAAATTCAAAGATGAATGCAGATTGTCCTGAGAGCAAGGGGAAAAAATAATCTGAGAAGAGAAGAGAAGAAAGATGTGAATAAATAGGGAGATGGCAATTATTGCTTTGGATTTGTCCTGTTATACAGACATTAAAACCTTCACAGAGACAAATGTTGATATTGTTTCTAAAAGAAAGTGCAAGAGATGCATGTACACTCTGGACTAACAACTCAGGGAAGACAACCTCATCCTGAGGGGAATTACAATTATTAACACAGGCTCTGGCATACAGGGAGATGGTGAGATCTTTACTCGTGTTATACATTGTGAAGTGGAAAAAAATCCTTTCTAAATGTCTTGCTTATTAAGCCAGTCATGCATTTCACTGTAGGTTGTAAAGCAGTATAACATGCACAGGGGGCTCATAAGCATATTTTAGTGTTAGGGAATATCATTTATACAGTTTTTATATTGTCAATATTACCCCTAGAGAATGAGATTAGGCTTTAAACTACTGTAAATCTACACTTTTGCTCACCTTTGTATAATTTCATTTTTTAATAGAATGAAGCTCACATAAATGAATATTTGATTAAGGGATAAACCTAATAAAAGAATACATTTATTGCACACAGATTTATTCAAATCTTTGCTATATAATACAGTAAAATGCTATAAAATGGTATGTAGCACGCAGTCAGCTACAAAGAGGAGATTGTGAATATTCTTCAAAAAAATGAATTTGACAACACCACATTGTCATTCATGTATAAGTGGTAGCACGGATGTTCCTAATACTTTAATTCCTCATTGGTGGTTGCTGCATGACGTTGTTACTGCTATAGAGTTAAGTTTATTGCACAGCAACAAAAATGTATTTTGATTTCCGGCAAATAGTTGAGAGCCTTATAAAAAGGGAAATATTTAACTATGTACTTTCTGTTTACTAATCACTAATATCTGTGTGGCTTGAGCACTGGCATTTGCCTTCTCTCTTACAACTGTTACAGATTGAGCTTTCCTTAAGAAATAAAGGGAGTAGGAATGAAAAACTGAAACTTGTTCCAGAGTTTAAATAGTCAGTCCATTGACCCACAGTAACCTCAATGACCACTTCTTACCTTAGTTGGAGGAATAAGTTTAAAAATAAAATATTATGAAATATCAACAATTTATATATATATATACATGTATATATATATTAGAAAAATTTAACTGTGGTTTTAGCTAATTTTTAAGCTTCAGGTTTGATATCATAAGCCAGGTAAACGATCTTACTCCAAATACTCCATAGCTTCTTTACAAATTCAAATCTCTCACTGTAACTTCGTCTTCATCAGCAAGTACAAGTGAGATGCCAGACACGGCCGAGGCAGGAGGACTTTCCATCACTTGGGGCAGCAAGGGAGGTGCGTGCGTGCATGCAAGAGAGAGAAAGAGACAAGGAGCCGAGCCAGACAGCAGTAAACAAAACTGCTGCATTGGGGGTTCCTCGAGCTAATTGAACTATATGAACTATATATGAGCTAATTGAACCTGATGAACTGTAACTATTAAAGTGTATAAAGATCAATAACCAACAGGTGGTTTTGCTGACCCAGCCATCCAGCTGAGCATTGTATCAGCTGCTTCATATCTTCCCCTCCCTGTAAATGTTTGAGAAGAACTAGCTGAATCTGTATTAATTTCAGTCTCCAAATATACTGTATTTGGCAGAGATTAAATACTCAAAGTATTTGTAAAGTATTGGAGGAAAGAATCACAAAGAGTTGTATTTTAAATCCTATCACTTTATGTATCATTTCACGTGGCTGAATAAAGATGTAGGGCTTTTTAACAATTGTGAGTTTGCTCCCTTAGATGAAAGATGATTTCATGGTTGTGAAACTTGTTTTTTTATTATAAAATAAAATATAAATATTATAATATATAATATTTTATATATTACAATATAAAATATTATAATATATAAATGTCATATATAAAATGTTTGTAGGCAGGAAAAGAGGCAATTTCATCCTATCCTCCCTTACTGATCCCACTTCCAATAAATCCACTCTTACTTTGAATGTACATGTGGACCCCTCCCCTCATCTTTGCAGAGGGTCCTTGTCACCAAAAGGAACAACATAAATGTGCACACATATGTGGTCTCTATCACCGTCTTGCTTGTACAAACATCAAACATCAAACACAGTAGTAGAAAATGCAGCTGATGCCTAGTGAACACTTAAATAGTGAGTTATGTACCTAATTTCTGCTGATGTCCGTCAGTATTACGTGCAGTACTTCACTAAGCATGCCTCTAGATCCCATCCACTGTAGGTGGCAAAAAGGCACTTTTGTGCATCTGGGTCCTGAGCCCACACCCTCAAAGAGCGTACACTTGCAGGCGTAAGATGCTCAGGGCCTGTAATGCTTTGGCTGCTTCTGTGCAGCATGCAGAACTGGTGTGTTACTGACTCACAGGAAAGCACACTCAGCAGAATTTCAGCCTTTGGATTGCCGGTAGAGTATTTCTATGACTTTTTGAGGGCAAACATGTTGACCTGCAGATTTTGCCAGTGGCTACCTTATATTTTTAGAAGTACAGTATTACTGTAGGCTAGATCACCTATATATAGCCTGCTATGGGAAAAAATTGTGTGCAACTTCCTAATAACCAGAAGAAGAAAAACAAAACAAAACAAAAACACAACAATGTTCGATATTTGTATTTCTGCTTACCCCCCTCCCCAGGCTTTAATATTTGCAACAGTAAATCTTAAGACAATAATTTTAATCAGCCAAAGGCCTGAAACTAATTTTAGTCACTTCTTTGGAGGTTCCCAGGCTCCCAAACATTCCTTCGGAGATGTTCTGTCCCTGGCTCTTCCGATCTTTATTCTTGTTTACATCCAAAATACATATTAAATCATCTCTGTTTGGAGAGTCTGAGCCTCCTTAAAACCATGAAACATTCAATTACTAATTAGCTGTTTCCTGTTTCTAATGAAGTGAACATGTCGGATTTGGATTAAAATTCAGCTACTGCACTCCTCTGTTTATGGTTCCAGATGTTTTTGTTTTATCTAGGAGGTTACTTTGACAGCTACTGCTAAATGATAAATCACTCATATTATAGCTGAAATGCATTTTGAAATTGAAATGTGGCAAACTTTGAGATTGCTCCAAGGATCAGTGTCAGTTAGCAGGTCAATACTTGTTCTTTCCTTATGAGTGTTCAGTATTGGCATATGTAAAACAGTAATGGGATAGATGTCAACATTATACAAAATGCTTCTCAATATTATCATTTTGCTATCATCTTCAAGATCAGCACTTGTGGGTTTAGCTGGGTGAATTCGTGATTCATTGTATAATGAACAAGAATATGGATTCTTGTTAGCTTTAGTTTCTGTGGGCATTTTAATATTTATTTTTTCTCTGGGCATAGCGTTTCTTAATGTGAAAAATCACAGTTGATGGGTAGTATAACCAGGAATATTTTGATAAAGGAAGTAAGTGGCTTTCTATTTATTTCCCTAAATAAAGAAAAATAATTTAAAAAGCAATGCATAGGTTTCTGAATGAAAGAAGAGTCTTACAAAAAGCAGATATTGATTTACTTCTATTACATTTTTTAACACAGTGCAGTTTTATTTTAATGCACAGTTCTCTAGAAGGGGTTGCGCATGTAATGACGGCGTGCTGTAAAGCTGATGCCGTGTTAACTCTGTCTTACGGAGGCGTGTGATGCAACGCAGGCTGCCCTCAGTTCAAAAACAAATGTCACAAAGGAGGGAAATGCAAATCAAAATATCTGCAGCCTCTGCTCGGCAACTGCCGGCTGGCTGGCACTGTTGGAAGCGGGTGGTTCGGGGCTGGGAGGCACCCAGGAGTGCCCCGGGGGCAGGTACTGAGCCACACACAAAGCAGGGATAAGGATGACATCAGTTCTTGGAAAACTACTGTCACACGATCCTTTAAATATTTATTGATGCAAGAAACTACTGTAAGTTCAGCCCAGCTGAGTGCCTGTACCTGTGCCATTGGGACAGAAGTGCCAGTGCACTGAGACAGGCTCATTTGCCGGTGTAACACAAACCTCACTTACCGAGGGCTTTGCAAGGCTTTGTCAGCAGGTGCCTATTTTTCCAATGCAAAAAGTTGTCGTAAACTCCGTTTATATCACTTGTAGATCTGATAATTTGCCTTAAGAAAAACAAACAAACAAACAAAAATCTTCCACAAACAAATGAAGGAACCCCACCCACGTTTCAAATAATTCTAAAATGTGTAACTCTGTAATTGACCTTTTTTCTTCTTTTTCTTTTTTTCCTCCAGAAAACAGAACATACATCAAACCTACTATTATGTACTGAAGGAAACACCTATTGTTGAAAAATGTATAATGATCACTATTTGAAGACTATATAGTTCATGAAAAACGTCCCTTCCAACCTTTGATGCCTTCAGTACTGTGTGAAGAACAGGATTTGTAGCATGAAACTTGAAGGACAATTTCAAGCAATTTACTGTTGCTGCATCGAAAACTGCCGTATTGTCATTAAGAAATATTGAGACTTTTTACAAGCTTACCATACCAAACCAAGCCTGTTGCAACAGATCATTTTTAGGTCCCTGGAGATAGAAAGGAGTTTTAGTATTTTTAAGCACATACAGGAATTATCCCCCCCCCCCGCCCCCCCCCCCCCGCCCTCCCCCCCAAAAGAACTCTTTTTTGTTGTTTTTGTTTTTTCCTAAGGAGGTAGCTATTACTGTAAAGCAATGGCACAATGATTTTAAGCCACAAAGGTCCTCACTGGCTGTACATCATACAAGTCCAGTTTATCACTGAAACTGTTCAACATGGAGCTGTTTCGATTGTGTTTATAAATTAAGCTTTGTTTACTGAAGCAGATACTCGATATATATTACGTTTTAAAAAGAAATGTGTGTACATTTTTTAAAAGAATGATGTAAAAATTGTCCTTTCATTAGATGACCAATTCAAAAGTGTGAGCTAAACCCTAATAGCTGACGTAATACGAGGATTATAATTGATGCTTTTTTTATGCTCAGTTCAGCTTGGCTTTTGGTCTTTTAAGATGAAAAAATGAATATGCAGTAGAGTGTTAGATAATGGAAACTTTTAAGTATGGTTTCTCTGTTGTACCATATTAAGTTAAAGTACACATTCTTTGTTAAAAATGTTCTTGCTAAAAATACAGTATTAAAATTTTTTTGTTTGACTTTGGAAATCTTTTAAGAATTTTTTTTGACTGTGAATTCCCATAGTTATTGTACTAATGCAAAACAATATTTTGCACTATTAAAAATACTTGAAGAAATTACTTAATAAAGAGGGTGGGTTGGTATCAAACATTTTCCTAATTATTTTATGTTACAAATTCCAAACTTTGCAATTAACAGGAACATTCTATGATTCCTTTCTCAAGATAGGTGACTGAAAGTTGGTTTGAGTCAAGTGGAATTAAGTAATCACCTGGTCACTCTCTACTCTCATTCATGAGTCAAAGGCACAATGCTTATAAACTCAAGTTTGTATGTGCATGCTTATATTTATATGCACATACCCTGAATTAAATCACTATTGCTTAAAGCAAAACAAATGAACAAACACCTTTAAATAGATCTGTGGGGAATGTATTTCCTATAAAGATGCATGCTACTGTACATGTGTATATTGTTCAAAATTCTATTTTTATCACTATTTTTTTCTATATGTCTCGTTTAACAGACTTTACCTAACTTTAAAAGTGTAATTTCAAACCATTATATAATAATACAACAGAAAGAAAATCATCTGGTTTTTCCTTCCTAAAACCTTTTAGATTAGCTAGGCATTAGTTAAAGAAAACATGCTGGTCGCCATTTTACAGGTGATCAAGCTAATTATCAGAATAGTTCACCACACCTCACAATGTACAAACACGGTTTATTCCCTGTTAGTTGTATTGCAAGCACTCTAATAACTGCATTAATCACACTGCTAGTGATTAAATGACCAAAAATTGAATGATATGAAGAAACAGTGCTGCGAACTGTGAGTGCTGCCACACGCTTAATAAAAGCTCGTGAGTAAGTGTGCTGCAGCACCTGAAATTAAATTCTATGATTACTTATTAATTTTAGTTTCTACTCCATCAGGATTCTCTGAGATGAGGGTTAGGCCCTATTTCGATATCTTATTTTTTTAAAAGGACTTAAAACAGTCCTTGGGATACTGGAATGTTTCTGATTGATTGACTGAATGAACACTGGTATTGCTCTGAGGAATTGCAGATTTTGAAGATAGCTCTTTGACAAGTTCCCACTATCTTGCATTTTTTTTTAGAAAGATTTAATGTAATTAAATTTTTCAGTCTTTGAACTGTTAGCATTTTTCACATTTTTCTTTAGTCTCCATAAAGGCAATTTTAGCATTTTTTCCCTGAGTGGCTGATCTACATTTCTTAAAGCTGCATTGATGCTGGGTTGATGATTTCATTGATTTCTAATTTGCCCTTCCCAGAACAGTTTTAAATGTCAAAGTACTGGCAAATGAGATTTAGGGAACTGATAAACTTCAGAGACTGAATCTCTTGTTAAGTCCTTATTAGGTAGCCCCTGGTAAATATTGACAAACCAAGACTCTGAGCTTTACATAAAAAAAAGTGGCGATTGCAAATTTTCTTTCTTTCATTTTACTTCCTGTCGTCTCTTTGGTAATACTCCCAGTGACACCCTCCTGCACAGGGCCCTAGCTGAGCCTTGCACTGACCCTAGGACTTCCACGTCGGTGTTTGGCCTGGCGCAGCCTGCCCAGGCTGTGGTTGCTGCTGTGAGGCCGCGTACAGCTGAGGAGCTGCTCCCAGCCTGCCATCAGGCCACGTCGAGCCCTCGTAAGCTGCAGCTCTGTAACGTCCTTTGCACCGGACATGCAGAGGTCTGGGGAACGGGACCGACACGGCACGTGTCTTCTTGTCCTTCATGCAGTGTAAAATGCCTCTGTGTAGACTTTGGCTGGTTCCAGGCACTGCAACTGAGCACAAAAAGGGATGCAAGGAGGAAATTGCTTTCATGTCCTATCTTCCAGGTCTCTCTTGTCATTAAACGGTGGAATGAGATGGGGTTGTTTACTCAAAGACAAGATTGGGGGAGAAGTAATTACCTTTTATGTGTAGATATAAGCTGCAAAGAGCAGGAAAGTAACCGTTCCCTGTCCGGGGTGGTTCTGTGTCCAGTACAGGCCAGCACGTGCAGTTTTCAGCACGCTGTGTTACCCCACGTGCTCATTGCTGCATGGTGATACAGAACAGCAAACGCAGGCAATGTTCAGCTTAAATTTCTCATGGCCTTAATTTCATATCTGGCTACAGTGAGCACCCTCCTTGCTCATCCTTTTCTTTTAAGCAGTGGAACAAGCTGAGCGGGGCTGTTCAGGGGGAACCACATCCTCCAGCCGGGGCAGAGCATGCCCAGGGCAGCAGGAAATTCTGCCTTCACCCCTCCAGCTCGCTTTGAGCTGAGCAGCCCCTGCTGGCTACAGCCACTGACCTGGCAGCCCAAGGGGTATTGCCAAGAGAGACTCTGCAAATGCTTGACGGGAGCCTGGGCCATGGCCATGCCCATGCACTTGGCGCCGTGAGCAGAGCAGGTGAGGCTGTGGGGCACAGGCCAGGGGACAGCCAGCTGGCAGGGGGGTGCCCCCTGCATCCACAGCTGCTGCAGTTCCCTACAAAGCAGATCCTTGGTCGGGGATTGCCTCCGAGATGGCGTTGTGCCAAGGAAGGTGGTGGTAGCTGGGCACAAGGTGATCTGGGCTAAATGCAGGCAAGTTAATGGACGATGTATTTCAGCAATTTTATGAATCCTGTGTAATGCGGACTGCTATCATAATAAACTAACGGAATCAATAGTGACCAATCTCAATTTAAAATCTGGATCTATAGTACTACACAGCGAGAACGCTCTGCGTTATAAATGCATGGCAGTGCATTAAAAGCTGAATGCTGGCTTAAGTAATTGCTATCTACAAGTAAGTGGCCCATTAATATATTTATTTACAAAATATTTCTGGTAACATGACAAAATGTGGGCTAACCCAAATTGTTACACATTTCCTTCATAGCCTCAGCCGAGCTCCACAACCGCTGCTGTGTCTGGGCTCTGGGCTCCACGGGCGTGCACCCAGTCCCGCTGGCCCTGGGCTGGAGCTCCGTTACCTCTGGCAGCAGTCCTGACCCCCAGGCTTCCTGCTGCTCTCCCACTGCTGCTTCCTGCCGCCGCACCGCAGCATCCTGCCCGTGCTCCTGTCCCCTGCTGCCATGGGGAGGCATGGAGATGGAAAGGGATTTGCAGGGTGTTTTGCCATTTATTTTTTTAAAGCCAGGCCATGTGCTGTAATTATTTGTTATGTGCACCACAAATGTTTAGGGCCTTGTAAAAATCACTGTTAAGAAAAATTTTGACTTTAGTTCTGTCTGCAAATAAGGGCATCTTTGACTGTTGGAAGTTGGGACAAAAGGAGAGGAAAAACAAGTATTTTTTTTAAATTCTGAATCTATAGATGACACGAATCGCTATACTTTTACACTTGTACCTCAAAAAATCAATTGAAATGAACAAATTCAGTGTCAGCACAGCACAAACACTGCGACTTGTTCCCTCTGTATTATATCATCCACTTCTGCTTCTTTTTGCCAGCTAACACTGTTCTTAATAGATCATCTTTTGCATGAAAATTGGAGTGTGGTAATCTACGGAAGGGAAAAAAATCTTATTGGAGCTCATTTTTTAAAATAAAGAAGTACTATTATTCTGAATTCCATTCAACAATACAGTAAGATTCTACTATATCTTCATTATGTGACTGTTGACATAATCCAAAATTATGAACATGAACACAGAACCATATATTAAAATGCTCTTATGATAACTGATACCAAATACCAAAAAAAAAAAAATCAAAATCTTTTATAGTACTTCAACTTTTTAGAAAGACATTTGGCGCTTTCTTTGAAAATACATGCATCAGTTGCACAAAAGTGACGCCAAAATATGTATTCACTGAGTAGTGGATCCCTTTCACTATATAACAGCTCTTTGCTTTGGTTGTCTACAAGAGGGGCTAGTTGTGGGAAAAGTTTTTGCTGTCCCTGAAATAGAATTGCTCTTCATGCTGTTTCAGAGTTATAATGGACTTCACAACTTGCTGGTGTGCTCTCTGTGATGAGTGTACCTGCCCAGCTAATTGCAGATCTTACCTCTAAGACAAATCCAGCTCTATGAAGAAACAGTGTTTAAGGCCATTATCTTAAAATGTGAAATGTTAAAAAACAAGCTCGGTTGGATAAGGCCTTGCATCAGAGGGATGGTGGAGACAAAACATCTAGAGAAGTGGCAAGTTCATTTTGAGCTATACAAAACCAGCCAATCTCTAATTTCGTATTCTGTCCTCCAGCCAGCCTAACTGATGTACACATATTTAGTTTTCCTAAAGGTCTGAAATAAGACAATGTGTGGAAACTTAGTCATTTTGAATTGTTCGGTGAATGCATGGTTTCTTCCTAACGAAGTCTGCATTACAGTTCCTTCATAATAAATATTGCAATGTAGAATCTATTGGAGTATTGGGTGCTTTCTGAACATGCAGCCGTATGTAAACACAGCACGTTGCTTGTTATGTGCGCACCCATGCCACGGTGTCACATGCGCTGCTGGGGACTGAAGCACGCTGCCCACCTGGCATCGGGGGCTGCACACAGGCAGCCTGCAGAGCTCGCGCCAGTCTCATTGCAGCACCTGGCCTTGGCCTGAAACCTTCGTCTTAGGACTGAAAGGCCACAGGGTGAAAATCAATGTGCCCCTGACTCCCACCGAAGTGGCCAAATACAAAGGAAATCTTTTTTTTTTTTTTTTCATGAAACGATGAGTTTGTTGAGAAGAAAG
Organism: Cygnus olor; assembly: GCF_009769625.2. NCBI lineage: Eukaryota > Metazoa > Chordata > Aves > Anseriformes > Anatidae > Cygnus > Cygnus olor. Next base: position 3,236,691 of record NC_049181.1, read on the forward strand.
AATAAACAGAAACAAAGAATAAACTTTAACCTTGTTTCACTGTGTATGAGGAGGAAATACCTGTTTCATGTTTCCCCTGTTGATTCCTGCCATTAGTTGAAGTCTGTTTATTCCCAGAGCTGTGCTGCCATCAGTTGATGATGCTGGGGCACTTACAGAGACGTTTTGGCAGGAAAAAATGTTTTCTCATTCTTACTATTACAAAACACAATGTTTTTCTTAGTAGACCAGTCCAAAGCATTGCCATTTAAATTGTTGCATTCTCTCCCTTGATGTCAGATAGGGAAAAAAATCTAAAAGTAGGAAAACAGACCAAAAAAAAACCCAAAAACCTCCCTGTTGTCCTGACTGGACTGTTTCTTTTTGTTGTTTTTTGGGTTTTTTTAATAGTTCTATAGAACCGATGAACAGGAATGGTAATCAGACATTTTTGGTGTCAGATCAGCATTTTATGTGATCATTTACACCTGTGCAAGTATTTGATAGCATTTGACAGCTGATTTATTAGCATTTGACACCCATATTACACATGTTGAAATGACTCTACAATGTGCAAAGCAGTGGAAAAATCACTGATTCCTTTCATAGCTTTTTCCTGGTAGTTTAATAACGAGATTACATTCCAAAGGAACAAATGAATTCCTCACACCCTTATTGTAATTCTGTATTTCTTCTAATATTTATTATGTTCTGCTCACATTAACTTGAAAAAAAAAAAAAAGGAAAGAAAAAAAGAAAAGCAGTTGTGTTTAATTCACAGAGCTGATTCACAGACACTGGCTCTGAAACCAAATCAAAACCAGGCCATGCTCATAATATTGCAAGGAGTCACAGGAAAATGAGAAGTCTGCTATAGTGATGAGAAACACTGCAGGACTAAGACTCTTGATTTCTAACAGAGCTGGTAAGTAAATTGCATATTTTTGATAGTTAATAGTTTTTCAAATAAACAGAAATTTTCAACAAATGAAAGTTCTGTTTTAGCTGAAATTATTTGTGGCTTCTTCAAAGAAAACCTCCAAGAAACCCTAAAGCCTTGGTATCTCTCTTACACTGTTTTGGGATTAGGTAGAAATACACTCTGTTCGGAATCCACGTGAGAAAGGGATGGATCAGTTTAATACCTTCTGGAATGTGGTGGACTTCTCAGTTCTAGAATTATTAAAATAGTTGGGGGGGGGGGGGGGGGGGGGGGAATGTCAGCAATATCATGTATGAGCATAAAAAGTTAAAGGAGATCTATGTTTTTAAAAAGAATTTAAAACCCTTCCCTACCCCAGGAAATCAAGCCCAGAAAGAAATATCGTGAACACAGTCAAAGGATGATAGTCTAAATGATGCTATACATTTGTCAACTATGCGATTATTTGAAATGTAATTGCCAATGCTGTGTTGACAGGATGTGATAGCTTAATGAAAATAACACCGTTTGCTCATCTGGTACCAGCCCAATCTCAAAAAGAAAAGCGTCTCAGATTTTGCACATCACAGTGGCTTTTCCAGCTAAAATAATGTGGTAGCTAGTGTAGCATGAATAAGTTAAGTATCTGTGAAGTTCATGGACTGGTGAAGAGGGAGGGCCAATTTGCCGAGCTCTGAATTACTGACAGACTGAATGACCCATGTCTAGTCTTGTCACGTTACTTTACATTACACATCGTAACATAATCCAGCGGAACATAACCTGGGAAAAAAATTACTTCAGCACTAGATTGCAAGATTTTCAAGGTTACAAGTGTTTGATTGTCACGGGGCCCACATTTTTGAGATCAATTGTAGTGGCCTTTCGCTGGCACCTATTGATAAGGTGAAGAAAGCAGCTGCTAGCTTTACTGTCACTCAGAATTAAACTCTCCCATATTTACCAGTGTGCGTCTTTTGGTCTACAAAACCTACAGAGAAGTCAAAGCTCCTAACGCTCATCACAGCTGCCCCTTTCTGTGCCCACTATGCTGATTTCAGTTCCTCGCTCTGCTCAGCCCACCTACCCAATTTTCACAAATGGAAGTGTGAGTCGGGGGGAGAGAAACAGGCCCAAACAGCTATTTATGCATCTGGTACCCAGTAAGAGTAGTGAGGGGAAAAGAGGTATTACTTGCTGAAGTCTCAGAGAAGGACTGTTTTCCAAGGACAGCAGTTTCAGTGGAGTGCACCTCGACACGTCAGGTTTTACAGCTATGATTTAGAAAGAGAGAAATGACCAGCAGTTACTACTGATGGGATCTAACTGCTTAAGCATTTTGAAAATTAAAGATTGAAAGATAATGAAGATAACATCAGCTGCTGCAAATGGGCTCTGGCTCTTTTGGGCTTAAGTTTTATTAGGAATTTGAACATGACATCCCTTCCTGATGTACACATCCCCAGCCCATTAATGTCAATGAGAGTTATGCTTACGTGGCAGAGAGAGCAGATCTTTAGTTGTGTACGTCCAGGGTCCATCTCCCAGCCTCAGTGCCTGTGACTTGCTCAAATAATGACACGCTAACAGGGATTTACTTTGTGTGCTGTATTTCTGTAAAAGTAATCTTTTAAATGGCATAATGGATTAATATTTACTTAACAGCTTTTGCATTATTTATCACTTAATGTCTACCTTATAGTCTTATAAAATAGAAATATAGAAATATTTACTCAGTCCTCATGCACACAGTTTATTCTATCTAGAGCTGTAGCCAGCTCTATTAATTGTGCTGGTTTTCAGCTAGATGCTGTAATTAGGAAAGGAAAGTGATTGTTGGTAAACTTAGTTACGTGATTTAAAAAAAAAAAAAGTTTGCACTTACTCCTGTCCCCATTTTACTACACCCCCCGGCTCCCACCCCCGTCTCCTCTGCCAGTTGTGGGGGGATAAATGTATACGTGTGCATAACAACAAGATTATCTCAAGATCATTACCGTCCATTGACAGGGTCCTGTTGTAAAAACTTTTGATGAATAGTCAGCATCTAATTCCTGAGTAATAAAAAAAATAAAATAAAAAATAAAAAAATCAACGAAGTTACTCGCAATCATTATTCCAAATGGAAAAATTAATTGTAAATAACTGGAAGTCAATTAAGGCTGGGTTCTGCCGGGTAATGCAAATCTTTTATAGTTTTGTTTCAGTTAACTGCCTCATTAATGATTTATAGATGTGTATACAGCTGTGGGAACCATAGCATTATCTAATGCACTCAGAGAATAATTACATATGAAAAGAACTACGCAGCTCAAGGGAAAAACTCAGAAATTACTTACTGCCTGAACTTCAACCATATTAAGATGCAAAGTATTTAGAAACAGACTGTGATGTTTTATCTTAGTTTTGAGGTTTTATATTCCTTTTAAAAAGGGAAAATAATTCTTCCTAAAAAATATTTGTATACTTCAGTATTATACATTACGCAAAACATCAAGACTTCTCAAGCTGAGAATGTAAGCCATTTATTTATTATTTAAAAGCCTAAGTTATAAAACATTCCCATTCCCTTTGTGCATCTGCTATATAGGAGAAAAAGACATTTCTACAGTTAAACAATTCATGGGCATAAGCATACATCTCCCTGATTTACACGGAGCCAGAAGTGATTTTGGAAAGACTCCAGGAGTCATTTTCATGGATACACACATATCTTGGTAGTTGTTCTTTGGTGACACCGTTGTTTGAGGTTACTTTTGTGTCTTTTTGTAAAATACTCTTTTCACTTCTGAGACTTACTTCACTTCCAATAGGGCACTAGATCTGAAGTTTGCACAGTTTAGTGCTTATTTCTCATGAACTCTAACGCAGTGATAAGCTGCTGTTGGACTCTTGGAAGCACCACAGAGGATCCCTTGCTTTTAAGCCTCCTCTTTTTAATTAAATCTAAGGAGGTCAAGGTCTTCCCCACCAAAATCAGGCATTTCACAACCAGAACCTTCCCTGAAATTTTTCAAGCAGTTGGTTCTGTAAAACTCCAGACCCTCAGCCCAAAGCTTCTGGCATTGCTATGAGCAAATTCTCTGTTGCACGGCTGTGGAAACAGGATGGAAAAGCAGAAAGCCCTCACCCTCAGTGCTCTGCCTCCAGAAAGCATCATTTATCTCCAGGACTGAAGGAAATCACCATCCCATGCTTTTGGCCATAAAGTGAATCCAGGAAAATAAGGGCAACTGTGGTCAGTTCCTTTGAGAGAAAGAGGTCCATTTAATCATTAATGCCACAAAGAAAATGACCATAAAATTAGTATTTGGCATTTAATACAAGAAATGAGCACCACCAAGTGAAAGTATCGGGTGTCAGGGTAGAGCAATAGAAGGAAGCAATCCTTTCTGCTGTGGGACCTCTGATGGAGATCTATTGATAGCCTGCATCCAATCAGAGTGATTCCACAAATTCAAGCAAGAAAAAAAAAAAAAAAAGGCAAAAGCTGTCTAGGGTGATTAAGCACACAGATACAGCCTTTGGCTTAAACGTCCTCATGGATTTCTAGGCTCAGACATATGTAGCCTTGATGCAGAGTTGATCCGACTTTTCCTTTGTCATATTCCAGGGGAGATGCCCTTTGGTTTCACCCGATATGGCGAGTCTTCTCTTCTGCCATCCCTATTTGTACACATTATCTCAGTGCAACTATCATACCTCTGTACATTAAGTTTTCATGAACAGTAGCTGGGAATCTTTACGGCCATTTCCTAATTGATATTGGAAAATACAGTTATGGAAAAAGAGTGTGGTAACATATTTGGCAAACGATCTTCTAAATAGCAAAATCATTTACTAATTGCTCTTGTTTAACTATAGTTTATCACACACTGCGTTGCGAATTGAAAAGAGTTGAATACACCCTTAATTCTGGTTTTAATATACTCTATCATCAAAAGGATAAAATAAAGGCACATCGCTATGATTTAATGTATGGGGGAAGGGTGGCAGAAAAGCCTTCCAGTCCAAATCTCCCAGCTATTCACCAAGCCTCTGTCAGATCTGAGTGTTTCATAAAGATGCTAGCTCAGAGACAAAAAGAATAATGAACATAAAATTTGAATGTTAGATCTTTTTCCCACCAGAGAAAAACAGGAACACTGACTATAAACTGGAAGCAATGTTTTAGTGTGAATTGCTTTACCATCTGAAATTTACCATAGAGACATTATTGCTATGCACAGTAACTCTGCTGCTCAGTACCTTTTTCTTTGCGCTGCCCCATGCTCAAGTTTTGTAGATGAGATAAAAGAACAAGCTAAAAGCCACAAACACTGTGGTGGCAAAGGGGACATAAGAGGAATGCATGAGTCACACAAGACCCCATGGGCCTCCCCATCCCACCCACTGGTCAATGGAAGATGCACAGTTCACAAGATGACAAACTCGTTCTGTTTGCAGGCATAGCTTGCTTTCTCATCTGTTTTTTTTCCTAATCTGATCAGTTCTCCCAACTGAAAAATTACGGCCAAATAAGCATGTATTTTGTTTCCACTGTACATTCTTCATGTGAAAGTTTTATAAATCAGACATGAAAGTCATTCACTTCAGTTTGAAATCTGATGTTGCAAAGGTTCAATCTGGGAAAAAATAAATAAACAAATTCTGATCCATTATATTTACTAACATTCCAATTATGCCTTTCCATTTTATACAGTTCTGGGGAGGGGAAATGACACGTATTTATCAATGTGGTATTATGCTTTCTTCTGCCTCTATGCCTTTGGTGGTAACTTCAGAAGATGAATGCCAAACAAAACCAGCTAATAACTCAAGAGCTATTATTCTGAGTTACAGACACCCTGAAGGAGAGCAACCTCAGTCATCATTTCTCCTCCTGGATCAGATTTTTGAAGTGTTCTAGTTGGATCAGTGTTTGCACAAGAAATGCTGCCCCTCAGTTCTCACGATGTCTGCTGCCTGTCCAGTCCTTCCCGCGGGGTACAGAGCATACAACAAATACATGCAGTGAGGCCAACCTAGAGGGTTTTCAGAAATCCAAGCAGAGAAAGAAAACTCAGAGAAGGCAGTACTGTTACTGAAAATCTGTTTTTAAAAAAGGGCACTGTCTTAGGCTCCGGCAGCTGTAATTGCCAGAAACAGGTGACATTCAAAGTCCACCCTTTCCACAGGACTGTTACTGTTTATGGGGAGGAGCCTGCAGATGCAGTTGCATTTCTGGTCTGCAATTTCAAATTATAAAAACTTTGCAAGCAGAAAATCAGTATGAATAAACTGCAAATAAATAAAAAGATAATGATAAATAATATTGGGAGCGATGTATAGAGGTGCTGGCAAAGAATAAAGAAATGGTGTAAACTGACTTGCCTAAAAGCTGATGAGGATGGGCAGCTGAATGAGGTTAAAATCAGGTGTAATTAATGGTAAATAAGTTATATTCACTATAAATTAACACAATAGTTTACCATTTCCTCATCAGAATAGTTTTCACACATCAATATCCATTCATACACATTTTAAAAAATACTTTGTGAACCATAAATGTGATTTGGCTTTCAAGTTATGTTTCGTTCATTTTTTAAATTGACTACGAGTATGTGTGTGCATGAGAGACATTTCTCACCACTGTTCCATGGATTGCCACTGGAGTTTCTGAAGCCCAGAGTAATACTTGGAAATTCATAAACACCATGACCTCATTTAAGAGCACCTAAAAATGCACTTACTTTTATTATTTAGCTGTACCCAATTTAACTTTACATGTGATAGCTAATTTTGAAAATGATATATGCAGTTTCTTAGCCCTTTGGATGGTGAAAAAAGTGTTTTTTCATCCTTCCTAGAACTGCTACTCTTTAGCAATGCAGTAATACACAAACCGGTAGCACAGAGACAACACTAATCATGTGTCCTGTAACAGTAATTCCACAGTCCTAATTTATGCTATAAACGCAATGCATATAGATTTTATAGTTAGTACTGATATAAAAAATACTGGTATAGCCTAAAATTTTAAGTGCGTCAAGCTATAAAGCTATAACAGAAAGTACCTGGATAAAAAAGGATTTTAGGCAGCTGGTCAGACTTTGATGTTATTAATTGGAAAAAAAAAAAAAAGTACATCTGAGTTTTATTGGCAATTCTTTTCATATGGGCTCTAAAAGGGTCTGAAATATCACAACTGACAACTTTTCATAATGAATAACAATAATTTTGAAAAAAAAAAAAAAAAGTAGTTAAATATTTGGCATTCTAGCAGTGAGCCCTGAATTTGTCTGACCTAAAGAAAGGACACACGTGTCAGGTCTGAGCTCTACCTTCCTCACCAGTGACCTTAGCCACTCTGGGATAATGAGACGTGTATGTATGCATATATAAAATATAGACGTGTGTGTGTCTTCAACGACATCACATTGGTGCTCTACCTTGTTCCCATTTACAAATGGAGAAAAAGAGATTAAATAAGTGGCTTGTTCCATTTAACATACAAATAAATCTATGGAGGAATGTCCATTTCATCAATTCAGAATGAAGTACATCTCTTTGCCTACAGTCTTCCTAACTGATTAGTACTTACCTGACTAATGAAGGTGGAAGAAGTAAGATAACATAAAATTCACTGTTTTTAAGATCTCCACTGACTCAGTGTAAGCAAAACCATCACTCTGTAGTTGAGTAACTAAGGTTTTCACGTAGGATGGCTCTACTGTTTCAATTCCAGTGAATCCATTGGTATTTTATTCAGTATTAACTGGAGCACAGTGTTCCGGTTTGTACTATATCCTCAGAATGCTCAGTTTGGCCTAACAATCTAGCATGCTTTTTGTTACAAAAGCTTTTGCATTGGATTTGCCCATGCACAATGTTTAATTTTAAACTTCAGTTTGTCAGCTGGGCACTTTGGTAATTGGCATGGTACTGCTAATACTCTGTGTAAAGCTGGACTAGGTTGACTACCTTAGGGAGCAATTTTTATCTATTTACAGCACTCTCCCAATCTCCCAATTACTTACGTTTAATAAAGAGATAGTATACTGGCTTTGGCCAGCAAAATAATCCAAATAGTTTAAATTCAAGAAGAGGGCATCTTACTTTGTGCCCTTGCTCCTTCATTTTGTGCAGGGCACGGCAGTGAGGGTGCCTGTCAGTGTCCCCATGCCCTGGTAGTCAATGACAGCAAGGAACAAGAGAGGTGCAGAATCCAAGCAGCTATCATTTTAGTGCTTCATTGGTAATGTTTTGCAAAATTAAGCTATTTTTTGTCCTACAGGATGTAGATGGAGCTCACACACATCCATTTATGGAATGGGAAAGGTGGAGTTTGTGTAGGATTTGATAGTTTCTGCCAAGGTAAAACATTACAGGAGCTCGAGTGCTAAAGCATGACTGTGCCTGTAGTCAAGCGTTCAAACGAGAAATGCTTACCCAGCTGTATCTGTCAGCCTTCCAGGGCCCAGAGACTAGAAGAAAAAAATGGATAAAGATATTTTTAAAAAAATCCCCTGGGACCATCTCCCATATTTAATAAGGAAAAGCACCTTCTGTGCAGCCAATAAAAGTTGAGAATCTCATGAAGATTTATACCATATTACACACTGAAATTCAATGTACAATGATACCCTTGTGTATGCTGTTGTCAGAATAATAATCTTTGTCTGTCTGATCAACTTATATTTTATGCCAACAACACAGCATTTAATATTACACAGTTTCAGAGGAACAAACTATATTTATTCATGCAACAATTTGCCCAGTAGCTTAAACAGACGAAGTGAAAAAAAAATAGCTTGGAGTTTTTGCATTAATTTATGATCCGCAATACAGATTTCTACACAATTTCAGCAATTTTATGCTGCAATATAAACTATGATTCTTAATCTAGTTTGTGGAACTGTCTCACTATTTTATACTGTCATGAGGAATAATACAGATGGATATGACTGCTGAAGTTTGGTTTTGGCATTCTCCTGAAATGAGATTAAAAATACAAATGGTAATCAAACGTTTTTTTCTATATTTTGCATTATCATATTCTGTACTGTATTCTTAGGCGTTGTGTCTCAAAATATATAAAGAAACACTTATACAGAAGATACACATAGACTCCCCCACAATCAAAGTACTCATTCCTACAAAGCAGTATCTCTTCAGTAAACAAGGTCTACCCACAATACAGGGCTTTTTCTAAATGATGCAATGCTCTGCCAGATGAGAACATATAAGCAATAAAGAAAAGCTGTTCTATGTAGATCCATTAAATCTATTCCTCCAGCAGCCTGTGCAGAAAACTGAGAATTTGAATGATTTAGTATTAACTTATTAAAGGTATCTACGTATTACCTTACATCATTTTTTCTTTATATGACAATATGTGACAAAATAGAAACCTGGGACAACCTCCCGCTCCCACCCCACCCCAAACAAGCTAATGAAAAGATTTTATGTGGAACCGGGAACAGAAATAAAAGAGGATGATTAGGAACGTATTTAGAGCAGTATCTACACCCCAAGGTGCCAATTCATAAAACAGAACTGTACAAACACAATAGAAAATCATGCTACAATCTTTTGTCAATAGTATTTAAGCTTTCTATTACACAAGAAGAGTAAAATTCTTGTGAGACTGTAATAAATTGGGTAGATTTCCAAACTGATGTGGACTTATCAAAACCTTCAAATCCTCTGGCGAGGCTTCATTCATTTAAAGAAGTGTTGCCTGATAATCAATTGGTGATTATTATTGAAACTTCTCCAAAATGAAGTATTTGTTGTGTAAAGACACAATTGAACTTGTTGCTTCCCCATAACAGAATGTGGTATCAGTGCCTAAAGAAAGTGTCTGATTCTAAAACACGTGTGTGCATGTATACATCCACTCACACCCAAAGACACACACACACATGTTGCTAAGGCTTGGCTGTAGCTCCAACACATGGCAAACTCAGACATTTCTTGTAACCTCAGTACACAGCTTAGGTCAACTAGTTCAGATATAAGAATTTATGCACCTAGTCCATTTATATGAAAAAACAAACAAACAAAAAACCCAATAACTTCATGTTTAAATATGGAAATAGATACCACATGATTGAAGCACATAGGAGATAAGCACACCTACTCTATAACAGTAGAGAAAAGCTAAAGGAAGACACAGATTAAATCCTGCTTTGTGATTTATAGGAATTTGTTTGCATAGAGTACATTTGTAGTGCCTTGATCAGATTAACTGTACTATATAAAAGCAAACCAATGCTTAGATCCGATGTTATGTTGTCCCATGAAAAAAAAAAAAAAAAGAAAAAAAAATCAGTAACAAATGAGTTGGTCCACAAATAATGCAGACATTCATGGATTCATAGTCTCAAACTACTCCAGAAAGGCAAGAAAAAGCAAAGGAAAATCAAAGCATCAGAAAACCAGAAATGCCTAAAAGCATAAGGGAGATCTTCAGTAAGGTCAGCTTATCAAAGACCATGGACGTTATGCTGATTTCCCCCAGCTGAGGAGCTGGACAGTATCTTTATGCTGTTGAAGCTCAAACTTCGGAAATATATTCAGCGAATCATAGTCACTCTCTGAGAATTAAAAAAGTAGATTGTGTTCAGAGTCCAAAAATAGATGTGATCTATTTTTATTGGCAAAAGAAAGAACAGCTCCCTCCTCCCTTCACGAGAAATCTTCAAACCAGAACCACATGATACAAGTGGAACATTTCTCATCTGTGGAGGCTTTATTTGTAACTCAGTCAAGTGTACTTTTAAAATCTCTAAATGATGAAAAGCACACAAAATTAATTACTGCTACAACACGAGTATGATTAATAGTACTGTATACAGGAAAGATTTGAAATTAAAATTTTAAAAGATTACAATTTTAATAAAGAATTCCTTCATTGAGGAATAGATATCATCATTCAGTAACTTTGAATACCTAAACATGCTTTTGTTTAGTTGTAGCTTGACTAACCTGATGATCTTAAAAAATGCAGATTTTTTTCCAAGAAGTATTCTACACATCTTGATGATCTATCAGAAAGATTTCATACACCCCTATGAGCTTCTGAATATGTCCTGTAACACAAATATCTACATACTGCAAATGTACTGCACTTGAACACTTGTGCTTGTCTAACCAGGCACATTAAATTGAGCTACACAGATATGTGTCATGTATTCCCCTTGGATGGTTCAAGTATGCTACAGCTACAGTAAAATATCACCTGCCACTATTGCTCCAAGGTCCCAGCCCTACTCCTATGGAAGTGGTACAGAATACTTCACATTTAATAAAAATAATGAGAGTTTGCTATAGATAGGGAAGAGCCAAAGGTTGGTGTTTGTTTGTATTTAGACCTAGGCTTCTGGGTTCACATTAATTCTATTTACTCGACTGTTAAATACATTTGTCATACATTTGAGGATGCTCAATCTTAAAACAGTAATATTTTGGAGCTGGTGAAACAGAAAACTCCTTTATAAATCTGCAACTTAGATTGATATTCTGTAAATAAAGTTTTCCTGAGAGATTCCTGTGTCCACTGGGAAAAATTTGGAAGATACTCAAGCATGAACTACAACGTTGCCAGCATTTCAAATCTCATACAGGCTCTTTTATAATTTAATAAATGTTTTTCTTTTCATAAAAAATTTGCTCATCCTAACAGTATATAATGAAAAATGAGTAAAATAATGCTTAGATTTTATATTTAATGCAATAGAGCAGGCAAAAGCAACTATTTACAATATTTTTTTTTCTTTTTTTTTTTTTTTCTATAAAACAAAACAGGTATCCCTGTTTCCTATTAATCTTTCTTGATGTATTCTATTTAGGGTGGCCAGCAAACTGATAAGATCTTTCCTTCAGATTTCAGAATTACTGAATCTGGAAATAGTTCTCATTTATCTCATGTACTGCTGAGAAAACAATCTCAAATTGTTGGTTCTACTGATGAGACTTCCTTAGCAACACAAGGGCTTCAGAATTATTTTTCAAGCCTTGTCAATGCTTCCTGTGAGGTTTCCGTCATTGTCAACATTGAGCACTTTGCAGATGAGGGCGAAAAAAAAAAAAAGAACACCACCCAGAAAGCTCTGATAAATTAATAGAGGATAAATTAATAGACTAAATGGAATTAATAGAAGCAGCGATAAATCTAATAGGGAAATTCCGTAACAATAGTCCAGTGACTAACATTTTACATTTACCAAGTCTTTTATCATTTAGATGAAGATCTATAGGGAAGGGCCTACGTCCCACAGGCATTAGAAAACTGAGCACTTGCACCTGTGCCCTTCTCCGCAGCACGATGCACAGCGGCAGAGGGCTATGCATTGAGGCTGCACCTTGGGAAGCAGCGCAGGAGCACCTCACACATGCTTCACTTCCAACACCGTCATGTTGGCGCAGGCACCTGGGTGGATGCCGTCATGCAGGGCTGGGGCTCCCCGGGAGCAGGAGCATCGAGGCTGGCAGAGGTGTCTGGTCCACTGAATGCTAGCAGCTGGCACTTTCAGAGAGGGCTTTTCAGCCACATTCTCCCTCGGTATGTTATGTTTAGGCCACGGTTTAAACCTTTACTGTATTCGGTTTATATTGATTAAGTCTCAAGCGTGCAGCTAGTCCCTTGATGCTAGATTTCAATATTTGCTGATCGAGTCGGTAAAGTGTCAGCTGTGCAGGGCAAGTTCAGCTTTAGCTTTTAATGTAATTGGAATAGACTAGTTTAAAGCTACTTTATTTCAGGTACCTCCGGTCTCAGGTTGAGAGCTTTCTGCTGTGAATATATTCTCCTTCCCTGATACAAACATTCACCCCCGTTCTCAAATTCACCAGCACTCATCTGACACTTCACACATTGCCAAATGTCTACTCAAACACTGAAAAAAAAATTCTGCTGAGTTCTAAACTAAGTGTTAGTGGATAGCTGAAAACTTGCACTAGCATGTCTATCTATGGCTGAGCAAAAGACACTGAACATTAACACTTTATGGACTGCTAAAAGCTGTCTGCAAAGCGAACCAGTTAAATCCTGCAGTGATGCTCTGCTCTCCTCCTGGATGATCCCGCTCAGTGCGGGGAGCACAGTGTTCCCCAGCAGCAAGAGCAGAGCTGGCAAGCACCACACACTTGGTGGCACATGGGTAGCATTTACCTGGCAATTATAAATCATTAGCACACCCACATATTCTGTTTTGCTACTCATGATTGTAATTTCTTCATTTGAGGGAACAAAATGAACTCTAGAGGCAGTTTCAGACACCGAATGCCTCTTTTACCTGAGGCTGGGCTACCATCCTGCCACAGCCCTGTGCTGGGAAGCAGGCTCTGCCACCAGGAGCATGCTAGGCAATGGGGAACACTGCTTCTGTCCTAACTTTGAACACCTGGAGGCAAAGGAAAGGTTCCTCTGTGAGCCTGAGCCCCCCGATCCGTGGGAGTGAAGGGTGAGGCTAGGCCAGGTTTCCACCTTGCAGATCTCCCGCTGACGGTGCCTTCCTGCACTGCCCCGAGCTGTGCCCCCTGCTTCGGGGACAGAGCTGGGACTGCTCGGCTTCCTCAGGGAACTGCCCCAACTTCTCCTTCCTTTTTTTTTTTTTTTTTAAATTCCTCAGCATCTTCTTAAAGCCAAATTGTTTCTTTATCTGTTTCACAGAGTGACCATCACAGATGGCTTTGTTGTCCAAACTAAACTGGCTACGTACCGTATGCATGAAGCAGCAGTCACGAAGAAAAGGAATATACTACTGCTGCTTAAACCTTGCATAACTAACCACAACATTCTTAAACTATTTGCCTTCAACTTTAAATCTTCAACTACTACTTGCCATCCTGCAGCCTAAGAATAGCTTCATAAACAGTTATGAATAGCTTAAGAACTCTTAATAAATAACTCTTAAGAATAGCTTCTTAAATTTCAACATAAGCTGAGTGCTCCTCTTTTGATCCATTCCACAGTGACTTCGGACAGACTATTTAAAGCCAAGGAGATTAAATCAGTAAGAAAAGAAAATGGCAGATAAGATTTCAAATGCCTAACACTAAAACATCTAGTGCACAAAAACACTGTTTGGATATAAGCTGGAAACACATGATACACTGTGAGGTTAAATAACAGTAATACAATTTGGTTTAAGATCTTTCTCTAATCAGCAGTAAAAGACAGTGCAGCCTTCTCAGTGAAGAAAAGTTGGTATTGTTTATATACATAAATATTAGTTGACAGAAATATCACTTAGTAGAGCAAATTCTCTTTGCCTTCTTTCCCCATCTCATGCAAGTGTTTTCTGAGACCATTCTGAGCAGTCGGCACTCCTTTTAGATTCAAACCCAAGATTAAGAATTTCAGATGAATCTGTTCATGTGACAATAGAAACCTTTATTGCTTCCTGGATGGCCTCCTGCGATGCGATACAGGGGCACACACTTTCAGCAGCAGAGAAACACCAGCAGATGCTGAATTCTGCAATGCATGTCCTCAGCCAAGCTGGCTCAGTAGCACACCCAACTCGTCCTCCACTTTCTAGTCTGGGTTTAAATAAGATTTATGTCAGACTTAAAAGTTTGGCCTTAACTTCAGAGTACTTGTTGGTTCGGGCCTGTGATGCCAGGAATATTGGTCAAAGCAGTAGGTGTAATTGTCACCTCTGCTCTTCCAACAAAGTGGCAGTTTCTACTAAATAGCTGAAAATTGGCTGTACTGAGCCAGGTCCAAGGGAACAAATGCCTCTAGGAACTGGAGACCACCACAGACTGCACCACAATAGTCCATGTCCTGAATCTAAAGCCCTGAAGAGATTCCTGAAGGTCCCGAAAACTGTAGAAGTATAAGCTGCACTTCAAATTATATTTACTAGAAATATAGAAAATATTTACTAGATGAAAAATTATATGATGTGTACAGTAAGTGTTTTAGTATGGTAAGAGCTTTCAGGTGGTAGCAGTGAGATTGAGTTTGGGTCCATGCCACCTTGTAGTCACTTACATAATGATGAATGTAGCCTATTTGTTTTACAGTAAATATACAATAATCTGTTCACTATAATCAGCCTGATATGTATTTTGGAAGCTGGCTAGACAAAAGAGTTCAGAGAGGCTAGTAGCCTTAGATTGTATAAGTCTGTGTTTTAAAAACTCAGTCCAAGATCCTGATCTGCTACAGGCTGAGTGGCAAACAAACAAACAAAAAATTTCTGACAGAGGTATATAATCACATGCTCTTGTAGGATATCAGCAGTCCCCATAAATGTCCTATAGCCACATGTATGAATGTCATATTATACTAAACACATTTAAAAAATGGTGTTATCAAAAGGAGACATACAGAACATATCCAGAAAGACAGAAACTCATTGTGAGTAGAGTCAGATAATTCAGTCCTCTTGGAAGAAAAGGAATATTGAAGAAAACAGGAAGAGTGAGGGTGAACAAATGAGTCTGTTAGTCTTCCATCCTCCTCCTAAATACTTAGTAAATGCTATTCAGTCGTTTGAATAGCTATGAACTGTGCTATTGCTCATCAAAGAGACAGACTCTTCCTCCCCAGAAGGAAATTGTGGAATCCAGGATATTATACTAGTCTAGTACATTCTTCAGACCATTAAAATATTTCATATATGAAATAAGTGTTTCAAGCAACAAAACAGCTAGTAGTTTCTGACATTAAGCAGGTTAGATTGTTAGCTGACAACAGGAAAAATTAAATGCAAAAAAGTGAATGATGTTCAGAAGGATTCTTCAGGAAAGATAAGAGACTATGTATTACAGATTTTAGCCTTTGAATATTTTGGTAATTTTTTATGTAAGTGATAACCCACACTACCATTATGTGTTATATGTGCATGAATTCAGATAAATGTTTTATATTGTTCCCTCCCGTTTTTCTACCTTTAAAAAATGTGCAGCTATGATTTATGCTTTTGAGGGTGGCATAATAGAATTTGACATTTTCCAGCTGAGGTGTGGCCTAGTTCCAGCTCCATGCTTCATTACATTGTACTCCCTTTGAGAGGATGAGAAGAATAAAAATAGCCAGGTTGTTAAAAATGTAAAAAGGCATAAATGAATTCTCACCAGATGTCCTCTTCAATTGTCATTTTCATAAAATTATGGTTGTTAAACTTTTGCTTACCATAAAACAACAGAAATCAATACATGCTATGAAGGAGGGTATCTGGAGGGATTGTTCCCATCTCACTAACAACCTCTCTTTTTTTTTTTTTTTGGATTCTCCCATAATTTCTGTGAAAGGGGGACTGTTCTTGTTTAAAATGGTACCAGACCTGGGTAGGAATGTGAAGAAAGCTGATAAAGACATCTCAGATAGTAGAAGTCTGGACATCGACACACTAAATATTCACAGTTAGAGACATCAAAAAAAAAAAAAAAAAAAAAGGATATTTGAACACAAGTTATTTCTTCCTTTTTCAAAACAGAGTGAACTTGGAGGAATGCAGGTGCAAAAATGAAAAATGGCTCAACTACCCACATGCCACTTGTCTGGATAACCCCCATGCAGATGCGGCAGCTGGTGGCTACCAGGCCATGAGGCCTGCACACTGCTAGGCCTGCTCTGCTCCATGGTGCCACCACTCCTCCTCAGGTCCCACATTCACGGGTCGGCTCAGAGGACTGCCTCCTTGCCCACACACTTCACTGCATGATCTGCGGCACTATATATAGTGGCATGTCATCACAGCACACCTTTACATACCATAATAGTACGCCTTTAACCAGAAGGAGGCTATAAGGGCTGTGAACAGGAAATGCAATCTGTAACTTAAAGAAACTAAAGAGTTTATTAACTCTTAACCCACGGTCATTTTGACAAGGAGCAAATGAGAGTGCAAGCAACAAATAAAATGTATTCTCCTTATCCTGCTGGGCAGATACAGGATATTTTTTATCTTAACATCACAGAAGCTGGTTTTAGCACTGTATTCCTCTGCGTTTTAAATGTACTGATGTTACATAATGTGTTTTCTTTTACAAAAGTAATGGAAATGCCTCACGGTTCAATTCATTCAAATCTGTTTTTCTGAATGCAGTACCAAATTATAATGTTTAGATATCAAACCTATTGTATGGCTGTTCTCTCACTGTAAGATAAATGTAAAATAACTGCTTGAAAAGAAAAGGGGGAAATTTGCCATGTGAATCTGTAAGGGCTCCTGCACATGCGCTGACTTGCTTGCTGAATGTCTTAGGAAGTTTGGGATGAAGATTTCTGGTGTCTGAAGAAAAAGTGTTGTTCTTTGGTCAGAAAAGTTGTTACAAACAAGATAGCCAAGAAGAAAGATTTGTCAGCTTGCCTCTGAATAGCAAAAGGTTGAGCAGATTATTCAATATTTGTCAGACTTGAGGTGATTGACTGTCACTATGTAAGGAAGCAACTGGTATTGACAGCTTTATAAGATCAAAATTCAAAGACTGCAAGGACGTATATCTTCATCACACAGTACGTCGACCTTCTGTTTTAGGAACACATTGGGCTCAACTGTGAAGAGCAGCAGGAGTGCAGACAATGGCATGTGAGCACCAGAGGACAATCCCTGCTGTGTGGTTATATCCGTGTTCTCCAACCACACTATCTAGCCCTGCCAAAATGCCTTAATGATGTGCTCAACAACTACTGGCAATATCTTATGTAATTCTCTGCTATGGTGAATTGACATATCAGCTTGTTCTGAACTAGTTTGGACAGTGAACATGATACTGTATATGTGTATATAGACATGCCCTCCAAAAAAAAATGCTTTTTTATCTCTGCATATCCTTATTCATGCTCAGTAAATATAAAACACAATTATTCTGTCTCTTGTTTTAAAGCACACTATATGATACAGGGAGAATTACTAGTGTTACCCATTATGGTTAAATGCATCGTGCATCTCCTTACCAAGGGTACAAAATAACTACTATTAAAATTGAAATTTTACACAAAATTTATCTACCTCAAATTTAACCTTTCTGAAAAAAAATTACTTACATTAGGACACATATTTGCTAGATCAAGTCTAGCAAAACACAATACATTGCAAATATTAAAAGCTTTACTGACGGTCCCTGAAAGTCTCTGTAAATGTATGAATAGTGATTTTTTTTTACTATTAAATTGTACAAGCCTGGAAAAAAAAAAAAAGAATATTTAAGTCTACTCATCAGAGGAATACTGCTAAGATTCAAATATTTGTCTGCTGCCTTTTACGTAGAAATTTGGAAATTTCAAATATATGGATGCTTGTATTTCTGGTTTAATATAGACTTCAGCATGAACTTCCTCTAAGCATGAAGGTCAATGGAAAAATTCTGATCTTTCTGCTAACGTCATGAACTCTGTAAAATTAATCATTGTAAACACTGATAAGCAATTTCTTTCTTCAGGATAACATGCTCAGAGATACAATCATTTGTTGGAATCTTACGAGACGATGCAAAAAAAAATTGCAGGCTCATAAATGCATTCAAAATGCAAATACTAAGTCATAAGAATTTCCCTATCTTGTCAGTTCATATACTGGCAGTATACAGTATTATAATGCTTGCTTTAGAAAGCAAGACAACTTATGTTACTTTATCATCACATTTCCAAGTCTCTTGATTAAAACTATATCTGTATTATCATCTAACCTCCATTTCAAGTCATTAGCATAACTAAAATGACCTCCTAGATTTTAAATATGATGTTGTATGCAGTGATTTCAGGGACAAAATCTCTATGACTTTATAATTGTTTATCAGCTTAAAAGCAACAAATAATGAGTTTGTTTAGTTCTGTCAAAAAAAACCTTAATTCTCTGAAGGTTTCTTTCCAACCAAAAAGGAAAACCACCTACTTGCTTTTAACTCATGAGAGCTTTCATTACAGGGACAAAGCAAAACATAAATGCAAAACAAAACGCATCCCACAAATCTTGCTTTGGGAAGTATTACTGAAAAATCATGCTCTAAAAAGGGAATTAAAGATTTCCTGGGAATGGCAGAGACCTCAGTAAAGATATTATAATGTGGCATTTGATGTTCTAGAGGGATTTCAACAAGTTTTGCATGGTCAAATTCCATTAATAAGTTGGCTTTCTTCCAAGGCTGTGTGTGTCCCTCTCATCTGCCACGGTGCCCTAACTGTAAGGAAACCTCACCTCACCTGCTCAGTCACATCTTAGCAATTTTAATTGCTTTTTCTTGCTCATTACAGTACCAAACAGGCTTAGAAAAATCCTAGTATTTTATAATTCAGATTATATGGGTTATGAATAGAACAGTAACAATTTGATGGTGGTGTAAGAGGATTACAGAGCATATCAGTGGGGAAATGCCATGTGGATGGATATTAATGATGATGTGAGGGGGAATAAGAGAATCAATGGAACTGGGTTTTGCAAGTAACTATTCAGGGAGAACTACTATTGCAAGTACTGTCACTATAACGTTCCGTAATGGATGTGTTTTATTCTCAGGCTATGCTAACATTTGAATTATAAATACATTTTCACTGCTCCTTTCATTTTGCACAGTTTCTGTGCAAAGAGTATGTGCATACTTAGATTATAGCACACTCTGACCAAGTCTGACTCACAGTTTTTAGCAGATGACCTTTAATTAGTGGGAAGATATTCTATCCATATCATATTCGTTCACTTGTCTTACTGGGCATTTGATGGCTGCTGTGAAGCATAAAGGGTTTTTTTTTTTGTCCTAATCCCTGTGATGTGACATGATTAATGAGATGAAATTCCCATTTGGAGTTTCCTACCAATCAATAGGCAGATGGGCAGTAGTGGATGTCGAACAACAAGACAGCAGGAGTTGCTTTAGCTCTTGCTACTTCCATAAAGAAAAAAATATTTAGAGAGAGAATTTAAAGGAACAGATAGCATCTATTTTCCATATTTCTCTCCTTCAATAATAGTTCTTTTTTGTTTTCACTACACATAACAAGGGAAAAATGCTATGTTACATATGCATACCATAGTAAGTTAAAATAAGTATGTTTGAAAATCTTATGGATATCTCATGCTGAGAAGGTATACTGCGTTGGTATACTGCATCTGTATTGAAAAACCATTTGCAAAGCACTGAGCCTGATCTTCTTCACATCCATATGGACGTAAATAAGCAGATACATCAGAGAACCCAACAGAATTACAAAACAATAGAATAAAGCTAGTGTGAATACAAATTGAGCCAGTGACTCATTATTTTTTTTAAATACTTCAGAAAGAAATCAAATTCATTTTGCATATCTTTAAAAATACACCCTTTTCCAGGAACTTCAGCATCCTATCCTTTAGCCCCATAGTCTCTGATACCTAACAAATGGCATGTAAAATGAAATAAGGGATTAATCTTCCATAGGTTATTCTCAACTGTAAAAATCTTGATTGTAGATTATAAAATCTGAAAAAGTCATACATGATTTTAAATTTTACTATTTTGCCTCTACGATTGTATTATAGTATTCTCAAAATGAAACTGAACATTTTCAATTTGAATATCTTCTTATAAAAGAAATTAAAAGTCAAAAGAATTCTTATTAGCACAGTAATCAAAACTTTTACTGCACAGGAATGTCAGTGATTCAGATGTTAAAAATGGACAAAAAAAATCCAACACCCTGATTCTTCTTGTTCTTGTCAGTAAAAATCATTTATAAGTACAGATAACTTACTAAAACAACTTCTACTATACAATGTTACCTTTACATGTCTGAAGATTAAATGATTAGCCAAATACCTAAAGTGAAATGAAATGATAAACCAAAAGGCAAAGTTTGGCAGACAAGTGGATCTTTGCTAAGCAGATGAAACCTGAGGAAATAATGCAAGTTTCCAAACAGAAATAGCAACAGGTTTCAGGAGACTTTTCCTTCCTAGTACTCATGTTGATGCTCATTTTCTTCTGTGCAACACTTTTCTGCTTTTGTTAAATAGGAGTATTGATATTTAGGTATTTTGTATGTGTAAATGATTTGTCTTCTGTTTTCTTCTCATTGCTTTGCATTCCCTCCCCTTCTCTCACAGACAAAGATGCACACAGAGTAAAATTCATAACACACGCCTCCTAATGAACAAACTCCCACCGAGCACCAAAGTGCTTAATGATGCTCGGCAGGCAGAGTTCTGCAGTTCCCCTATGTGAGCCAATATATAATAACACCACAAGTTAAAATAACATTTAGGTTGAAAACAGAAGCACTGGAAATGTAAGACACACTAGATATAGAAGTTTTCCAGACTTTAACTCTGCTCCTTTGTGCTCATCCAGTGTCAAGGAAAAAAAAAAAAAAAAAAAAAAAGGCACACCATATAATACGTGATTAGGAAATTAAAATCTGTTTGCAGGACAGCCAAAATAGGTTAAGGCAAACTAGTTTAAATCAGACTTCAGTAGTTTGCAACCTACTCTTTGTTTTAAAGAGATTTATTTAAGTAGTACTCACTATATATATTTATCTCCTCTTTTTATAGACCAGATTCTGCAGTTAATGAGCTCCGTAGGTATAAACCTACCTGCAATGTAGCTTACAATTATTAAAAAAAAAAAAAAAAAAAAAAAAAAAAAAAAAAAAAGGGTTTTGAAGGGGTCCTTTTCAGGGGTTCTTAAATTAGAACTGGCAGTAAGAAAACTAGCTATCAGGGTCCAATTTAAAGTACTTTTCTAGGACTGCTTTTCAAACTTAGATTCATTTATCCTTGGAAAAATAAAGCAAGCAGACCATTAGATAGGATGGTGGTAGGCCACAGCTCATTCCCATCTGCCGGAAGGTTGTGAAGGTTTAGCTGACACAGGTAACACTGCAGGTCCCCCTTACCTCCTCAGCCAACAGGGGTTCTCTCCCTTGTTTGGGAGAATCCCTACCTTCTTTGGTGGTGGTAGTTGGTGAACAGGCGAATGCTGGCACTGTCCTGGCTTTTCCTCAGATGCATATCTTTGGGTTCCCTCCATGTGAGGGATCCTGGAACAGGTGTGGTCTGAAATAAGCCATGTATTTAGGGTACAAAAAGGATTTGCAGCCTGGTTTCCACCAGCAGTTGATGAAGCTCTGCATGGCCAGAGCATTGAGGGTACCCAAACCCTCACAACAATCACAGCTGGTGTTGAGCAACCAGCTGCAGTTTAGAGATGGGGATGCTTAATGGTTTGCTAATACCTTTGGGAAACTGTATAAGCCTGTGTGTTACTGTACAGACTTTCACTTTAAGTGAGGAGGAAGAGTTTTAGGCATATTCCAACACAACACATTTTGACTATAATGACCGAGTAAACAAATGATTTTGAAAATGAAGTTCATAATTATCCTTTTGATAATTATACGCACAAAAATATGTTTCTGTGTAATACATGGATTTGTTGAAAATGGAACTCCATTCTTATTTTGAAGAAGTGCTCTGGAAGTACACAGAGCTGAAATGCCCAAGGTCGAATATTAATGACAGTGCCTCAGGTTAAGATGAATATTTATTGCAAACTTCTTTTGAGAAAAGGGTCTAAGCCATGTCTTCTGGATTTTTTTTTTTTCACACAACGTAGCAGGAAAATACTAAATATTTTAAGTTATTTTGGTAGGTAATACGAGAAGATCACAGAAAGCCAATACTAGACATATATGGCTTTCAAGGACAAAACTGCAAAGTGGACAACGATGTATGTCTAGCTTTTTTTCTTGTGGCGGTAAGGATATTTATTAATTATATATTACATACACCTGTAAAATTATTCTACTGAGATATATATATTTGTAAACTGCAAACAAAAGGAAGAGGGAAGAGGGAAGACAAACTGTTGTCCTTCACTTCATGGACACACCAGGTTAGGACTCTGTTAGTATAGTGTCTCTGCAGTGCACTCACTTTTTGCTACGAAGAAATATTTGGAGAAAGATTTGCCTTTTTTTTTTTTTTTTTAAGAAATAGAAGCTGGTTGCAAAACATTTATAAACTTAAACTTGTAGTATTATATGGAAAAATGAAGGTAGTCCTAAGCAGAACAAATGGGCAATTGCTCTTAACTTCTGAATCATTAACACTCATGCTGTGTGGAAGAAAGAATAAATAAGGTTTTGTTTTGAGGAAGCTACTTATGAGCTGGCAATTACAGCTACTGCCTCAGGCTCCTGAAGCAAAAAGCTTTCAAGTGCCAAATTCAGCTGAAGTTGTTGTATTAACACAGAGGGTAAGCAGAAGGTATTTCACAGACAGAAACAGGCTTGCTCTGCCCCTCTTCAGCTAGATGACTAAAAACCATCTGAATATTTTTAATGCAATACTGAACTAACTTAATACAGCCTTTCAAAAGCCCTGGTACATTAGCTTGGGCCCAGTGTTACCACTGAGGTTCAGCACGCACTGACCGTGCTCACATGGCTCTGCCTAGCTTGGGGCACAAGCAGGGCAAGACTGCGCCTGCCAGCAAAGTAATGGGTGGACACGCTGATAGCCTGAGCAAGCGTGGTACCAGCACCTCTGCTTCTACTCACAGAGAGGTGCAGGAAGCCTATCTGCTCCACAAGGGTCACTTCTACCCAGGCACTTGTGACAGGAATAATTTAAATATTTATGTCTTTCTCGGCTTTTTGGATCAGGCCTATCTTTATATCTCAGGGGTGCTGAAGTACTTGTGGCATGTGCAGCAAAAAAAAAAAATATATTCTTTTAATGGTAGTTTCACCTTGTTGTGAAGAAACAACAGCTTGTCTGCTCTCACTGACTAGCCAAGACCACTTGGTGGTGGATAAGATGAAGAGGAGGCTCTCTGTACTTCTCTACTGTGACATTTTAGGAGAAATTATCATTAGCTGTGTTAGAATTCACAAGAATTCAACTCTGTTCTTTTATATGTCTAAATAAAGCTACAGATATTCCCCAACTATAGCTTATTGTCTGATATTCCTTCTGTCAGACGGCTCTGAACCAAAGTCCACTGGCCACTGCTTTCACTGGGTTTCAGTCACCCAACCTGAATAATCAGGTAAACTAAGTAAAAGGGTTTACCTTCAACCACTCATCAGTGAGCATTAAAGAAAAAAGTAAAAAGTTCCCACTACATTCTGGAAAAGATGTATTTATATACAATGAGTTTATTAAACATACATCACATTTGAGTAAACTTGGATTTTGCTTTTATTTTATAAGCCTGTTTAAAAAATATGTGAGTGTACCAGTCTTCGCCTACCTTGCTTTCATATGGACCCTGAATTAGAAGTTACAAACAAAACAAACAAACAAACAAAACTGAAGAGAGAGTCTTACTGTATGTTTAGACATACAGATCTCTTAATTTTCAAGTGCATTGAGCATTCTTTGACTCCCTATAAAATCAACACAAGATACTGGTGACTAATGCTTTTAAAAATCAAATGGTCCTCAGGTGTTAAATAGATCAGTAAAGTAGTTGATGTGGAAGTTCCTTTAAATTCAAAAATGTATGTCCCTGTTCTGCTAAAAAGAAAGAAAATTTAAGATTTGTTTGTATTACTCTCTTCTTACTCAAATACAGAACAGTGTACTTGGGATATTTGTACTTCCCCTCCAAGTAGAGATTTGACTGGATGACATTGGAAACCCCCTTCTATTTGCTGTTTTTAAGATCTGAAGAACCAGCAAGCCTCTCAGCTAAAACAAACAAAAAAACAAACAAACAAAAACAACAACAACAAAACCCACACTTCCTCAATTATTCCTTTAAAACACAAGTTAATACATTGGGTTTTATATTCCTCAACAACAACAACAGCCTCATCTGAAGAATTAGAAAAGAGCTAATTGCTCTATTTAGAATATCCATGACTTGGGAAAGAGGAAAATCTATAATGTATCAGAACCAGGCAGCAACAAAAGTTGAAATTGTTCAAATCCAGCCAATTTCCCACCAGGCTTGCACACTCAGTGTTGCTAAGGCTCATTACAGTTTAGCATAAATGGAGGTCTAATTAACATAACAAACTGGTCCAAAAGAAAATCCCATCAACATACGTGAAAACAAACCTGATGTGTTTGAAATTCAGCCAACTACAAATTAATTCAACATAGATTACATATACGGGCAGAAAGAGACTCCAGCAGAGTAACTGGCATTGTACTGGTATATATGTCAGAAAGAATCCCTCTTACCCTGTACCCCTCCCACTCACTAAGATGAATTATATTTGTGCACCATATGTTCCTGCAAGAAACGAAGCGGTGGTCGACCTCTTATTCTTGATCACTGTGATTTATTTATAAATTAATTGTGTTACGTCTCTTCTCCCTTTCCAGGCCACTGACTCTAGGCCAAAGTCAACTACACTGTGGTCTTGTGAAGGACTGAGGGATTTTACTGCTGGACCCCTGAGCTGTCAGTCATTTATAGCTGCTGATGGCCTTGCTATTAGCATCCAGGCTGGTGCCACTGCAGCACCATGAGAACATCGGTGTGGCAGCAAAGAAGGATGTAAAGATGCCTGAACCTTGTCTAAAATAAGATTAGCCTGAGAAAAGCACTGTATTGGTGTGGCTATATATTCCAGTAACCAAACTAGTCTTCCTGTGAGCATTGCTCTGTGCTATAGAGCTAAGAGCAGAGGTAAGAGAAGGTATAAGAGCCAACAATGCATGTGATAGCCAGCTGTTTGAAGGATGTTCTGACATAATCCTGATGAAAGCCATTTTGTCTGCTGCTCCAAATTCACAATACCATATTAACTCTTGGGGTTTGTTTTTATGAAGTTTACGTGAAATAAAGTAAGGTGTGTATTCAGAGCACCAGCCATCCTACAGGATTGCTGCCCGGCAGTACCGTGACAAATGCTCTTACCACATAGTAAGTTCTCATACGAGCAATTAGTGTAGAAAATCCACTCAGTGGACATCAACGGACATCCTTCTGCCATAGGCTTTCAGAAACATCATTTTATCTGCCAAGTACAACCAGGTACACTATACTCAATCATCTGAATCAGAGTATAGTGCAAGTACCCAAGCCATATCCTTTCAAACAAGCAACTTTGGAAATCCTGTTCCTACTCAGCCTGATGCTATGTGACTGAGCAGCAGTTTTCTGTGGATAACCAGAGGAAGGGACATTTTTCTTCTGTTTTCTTTATTGCTATGGTCTCTAGATCTCAAATTATCTGAAATACTGCCTTAGTTAAGTTCATATTGCTCTGCCCTTCAGGTCATAGCTGATGCCATGGCCAGAATATCCTCTAAAACACTGGCAGATGTTTGTTTGAGTGGACTTTTATAGCTCTGAAGCCTCATTAGTTGTTTTCATGACCTGAATACTAATTTAGCAGGGTGATTCTTAAGCTCTGTATCTGAACACTCAGGAAATTCTGATGAATTTCACTCTATGGGTACTATTTAGTTATCATCATTTAGAATAATATGGATTAATTTAATAAATACCTTTTATGCCAATAAAATTCTGCTTGAATACAGCAAATGATTAACAATATCTCTACAATAAATCTAAGTATTTTAAATCAAGATGACCCAATAAAAAATAAATTGTTGGGTCAAGTGGCAAATGAAAGATATTCAAGATTGGTAACACCTCATTAAAAACCATTTCAGCTGCCCTAAGGCAAGATGTTAATACACAGTAATTGTCTACCCAGAGTGAATCTTTTTCCAGTTACATGAATAATGCAAAGTAACTATTTAAATATTCTTGTTTATATCTTTAACAGATTTGCTACAGCTTCAAAAGGAAACCAAGACTTTTTTTAAAATGTTTTATGCTATGATCACAACTTCACAAATAGGAGAAAAAAGGATAAAAACACTCACTTCTTCAAGTGCAAACTTCCCTTGCAAAAAAAAAAAAAAAAAGATAAGAAAATAATTTAATTAGGATAGCTGTGAATCCCAAGGAATTAGTACTGCTGCTACATCTGCATTCATTTTGTTGCTGCTATAAAACAGTAAACAAATAATAGGACACCAGTAATAGTAATTTAAACAGTGTGAGTGATGTCTATCGCTGCACCACATAAAATTACAAAATGTTTTCCAATTGTCTATGTAAAGTTTTGTGCGTGTTCAGCATTTTAACAAAGAATATCAGTAATAAGTGGAACAAAAGTGGCTTTTAATGTAGGTTAGCTTAAATTCTGATAAATCCCAAGTACCCTCACCATCAGAAGACAATCGCCCTCTTCAATCTACCTGTGGAAAAAGAACACATGCAGCACTATCCTTAGCAATAAATAAATGATGTTAATATTGCTTTTGTTATTCTGTTACACAGAGCATTAATTCTGCCATTAAATATTGATTGGCTCTCTGTGTTCTACTGTGCCAATCCCTATCCCAGGGAGCAAAAAAGCTCCAGAGCCTAAACCTGGAGTTTCCTGAGGGCACAAATACCAGTATAAAAACAATTCAGACCTAAAAGAGGAAAGCTTCCACAGAAATTCTATAGCATTCTCTGTACGTACAATCTCATCCAATCATGTGTCTCCTTTGCTGTACTCTTTTAAAAAAAGTAACTTCCCAAGGTGAACTTGATTTGGTTGCATCAGGATGCCACAAAACCAAAAGAATAATTAAGAAGAAAAAGCAGCTGATTAGTATATCAGCAAGAAAACTTCAGTAAGTATCCTACTGAATGGGAAGTGAGGTACCTAATAATGACAACATACGCATGCTCAAAAAGCTCTAGAATTTCTCAAATTAGAGACAGTGTGTAAAACTTGGGATATCTACAGTACATTACAGTATGTGAGAATGCTTTCAATATATTGCATGCCTAGTATAGTTATATGAAAAAATGAAAAATATGAAACTATGATTTTCTTAATAAAGTGATGTTGTTTAGATTTAAGTGTATTTATTTTGATGAACTATGATAATTTTGTGATTCTCATGTTTTAAAAATTAATGATGGAATTAAGCTGGCATCTGTAAAAAATGTAGTGACCATGCAGACAAAAGACAACACTGAAATATAATCTCAGAGGTGCAATGGGATTCAAATTTGCAAGTACAGCAAGACAGATATAACACAATTAAGCTGAAACAGACAAGACTTAAACATTTATTTTTAAAGAGATATTCTGTGGAGCAAATGACGTGAGAGCTTTATCTTTCTTGAAACAGTATTTGGATCATATGTTTCTGACTTTGAACGGTTGGAAAAAGGAAGTTTGTATTTCTGCTCGGATTACTATTTTATAAACTATTATGCAAAATTTTAGAAATTCTGGAGTTCCTGACACCGTTTCCCAAAACTGATACCTCAGAAGGTATTTTAAGAAAGTAGCTGTCTTGAAATGCACTTAGCGTTGAAATAGTTTACAGCTTGTGCCAAGAAAATTTGTACCTTGTTATCTAAACAAATTTCTCCAAAAACACTTAAAACACTTTTGGCTGCAGACACTTGATCAAGTATAATACAGTGTTTCATAATACTATTGTCATATGGGACAATTCCGTTAGGTTATTCATGCCTAGTAATTCGTCAATACTACTGTTTCTTGTTCCTCCACTTTACTGTAAGTAATTCAAAGACATAATATTTGTTTTGCAATCTAGAGTAAACATTCTGTTTTGGTGGAACAAGCATGTGTTACCACCGGATTGAGTTTTTCTGCCAGCAAGAGACATAGTGGTGACAAACAATAGTTCAAAGGTTTCTGAGCAAAGCAACCCCCTGCTCAGAATTAAGTACAATTTCCCGCTCAATTCTGGTAGTCTGGCCTGAAATGTTCAAATTAATTAGCATACAAATATAATGTAAGTAAATTGTCTCAGTAAAGAACCTTTTAGGCTCAGGAAAGACAATCTCCTCTAGTAACAACATTATCCTATTGACTTGTGTGGGTCCTATAAGAATAACCCACACAGCACATGAATCCACAGTGTGGTATGTGAGGAGCTTAAATCTCTGTTGTGTTAGTTAACAAGCTGTTCTTTTAATTAGACTTATTAGACTTAAGCTGTATATTTCTCTGTCTATATTCTGAATTTATGATTTAATTCAGTCAGGGTAGGAAAAATAATGAGATAAAAACTTGAAGTTAGAGTAACAAGACTGATCAGATTCCACAAAAATGATGGATTAAAGATATTTCCACAAAAGATGGGCAAAGGACAAGGGAGAAATATGCAACCAAAGAGGACTCCTGTCTCAACTTTAATGTGTTGTCTCTCCACCTTTTAATTTAATTTAGATAAGTCAGGACACTAGTTTACCTAAGTTAAATTTTTGGCCTGTGCTCCATTAAAACTTCAATGGATAGAAAGGGACACCCCATTCTTCACTAGTAGATTCTTTGGTGTCATGAATCACAGTATCAATCTGAGTTTTAAGCTATTGCTTTGAAAACAGACAAACAATAAAATGCATTTTTATTTTTTATTGTAGAAAAGCCTTCACTACTCTTTACCGTGAGGGCCTTACTGGACTGCCACCTGTAAGGTTTCCAAGCAGAAGTTGAAAAGAACAGCAAGCTGCTACTGTTTCTTACAGTATATGAGTTTCTTTTGTATATGAGTGACATTTGTATGTCTAAATGATCAGACATGAAAATGATCAGACACATGAAAATGATTTTTCAGTCTTGAAAGCTTTCACCAAACTTCTGTTTCTAATATGCTTATGTTATACTATTAAAGGTTACTGGAACCTTTATCTTAAAAAACAAACAAACAAACAAACAAACCAACAAAAACAGTACAAATCAGGGTCTTGTAAAGCACTTTCTTGACAATTATTGATTTGATTAAACTTCCTGCAAAATTTAATAAAATAAGATATTTTGCAGGACCCCGTTCAAAATTGATTTTTTTTTTCAAAATATAACATTTAATTTTCAGATTACTGTTACTTTTTATTACAAGTAATACCAATACAAACATGACCAAAGCTATATTCTGGAAATTCTGTGACTGCTCAAACAGGCAACGCATACCTTAGTTATAGCACAGAAAACCAGCAGGGCTTGCACAGATTTTTCAAAATGTGGATATCTATGCTAGAAATAGATATCAGATGGGAACTGCACAGTCTGAAGCCCTCTGAAGAAATCGGGAGCATTTGTGCTTTCTTTCTTATTGATGTGCTTCAGCCTTGATCTGAAAGGTCTGTTTTTAGACAAGCAAGTATAGCTCATGCCTACCATACCCTTGGTCTACCCTGCTGAGAATACCAACAACAATGTCTCATCTCCATGTGATATTTAATCTAGACTGTAGGCCCCTCAGGGGCAGAGATCACATCTACTTGTCTGTAAAACCTAATGTGCACATATGGCAAAGAACAAATAGTAAAAAGGATCACAGGCAATATGTGATGCTAAGTTTTGTTTACCTTTCCAACATGAGAATATATTTAAGCCACAATTACTTTCCAGAAAACTTACGCTTGAGAAAGCCTCTGCAGCCCTAAGTCAAACTTTCCACAAGGGCGATGAGACACCACTCAGTGCAGAAACTTGAAATTCCGTCATTGGCCTTTCTGAAGGAAAAATGTCCTGCTAATGGCTTTTGATGTTTAAGGATAGTTAAGAAGACTGAATCCTTTGTTTTATCCTTATGTATGTCTGATCTGACAGCTGCTATCTGATTCAAGGAGAACTGGAGAAACTCCAAAAATGGCAACATGATTTAAAGTAAGGAATGACAGAAGTCTTCAGCTTTTCAAAATTTTTTTTTCTGTTTCTTTTCCCGGTCAAAAAGTAGCATATAGTAGCTGCACGCAGTCAGCAATACACTACGGAGAATTGCTAATCTGTGATTAGGGATCTGGAAGGAATGATGTTACTCAGCAGTGTGCTAATCACCTGACCACGGCAGTTAAAAAACTGTCCTCAACACAACCAAAACGTTCATTGCTAGCAGGCTATCACAGGGTGGGTTGGACTGTTCTGTTTCCAGCTGGAGGTTGTGCCAGAAAAAGCTAGTCTTGCATCTTAGGAGTAATTTAAACAAGCAGCCTGCTTTGGTCAACATGACAATAATCTGAAATAATGCAGGTGAAAAGCTAAAAATTGTCTTCCAAATGCAAGCACCCTCTGTTGAAAGCATAAAGTATGCACATGATCACTGGGTTAGAGCAGGGAGCCAGCTTTCTGCCAGAGCTGGCATAGAAGTAGAACACTATTTGGATTCAAAAACTATGTTAGATAGGACAACAACATTGTCTTTATGACTCATTTTTGTCAGACTGGATTCAAAACTTATACCAACAAATTTGACATTTCATACTGCTCTGCAGAAAGCAAGTAAAATGAGTCCATGTTTTAAAACAGCAGGGAAGCTTCCAGTGCTACAATTAACTGGTAACATATGCCACTGCTGCCAAGAGGATTTTTAATCTCTTTAAACATTAATGTAGCATTTTTGCTTCTGTCGCAATAAGGCAGCCATCTGTGTTTGAACCTGCTGGGAAACTAGGGATATGTTTACAGAGAGAGAAACAGAGAGAGGCAGAGAGGGAGGTAGACAGCCATGTTTCTAGACCCAGCATCAAAGTAACAACTCAAACCTTTTAAAAAGTATTATTAAGGAGTCATATAGCAGTAGGAAGATTGTCTAAATGCTCAAACTGCTCGATTTAATACTGTACAAAGAAAGTAACCCCCCAACTTAACACGTATTCTCCTTATATAGCATACTTGCTTTTGTGCATAACTGTGAGCAATTAATAAAGGATCTCATTAAAGACTGTTATTTCCAGGAGAAGCCTAATTCCATGACTCTGAAACAAACATACAATATCAAGCAACAATAGAAAGGTAGAGTTCTAATAACCTTTTCAGCATTCGTCCCCAATTCTTCATTTCTGTAAGTACCGAATTCTAACATCAGGATTTATTTCAACAGAGTGTATCTTATAAAGTGAAATTAACTCTTATTAAATATGTGGCACTAAAAATTCTGTACCCAAAACCATGTCATGTACTCACCTCTAAAGTCAGAGGCTACTGTGATGAAATGTCACATCTTCTGCACTTCTTCCTATCTGAAGCTCACCAGACCTCCCTTTAGTTTTTCTTTCTACACCAGTACTAACGTATGGCCTGCCCTGGGCTTTAGCCTGGTTTCACAAACGCCACATGGTAATCCCATCTGCAGGTCCCTTCCCCTCCTTCACACCCTGAATGTTGAAGCCACTGGCCAATTTTAACTGAATATGAACTTCTTCAGAGAGAATTATTCCTCCAGAACTGTCATGAAATGGAAATAGAAGAAAAGCCACATTCCTTCCAGAATTCCTTCAGGAAGATCTTCAATCAGAGCCAACCAGGCAATCAGGGCGTGTAAGAGCTCGGAAACAAGGACAGCCTCACTAAGCCTTGATCTGCTGTTTAGGGACAATGGGTAAAAATCGGGATACTCTGGACCTGGGAGGACTGATGAAGGAGAGAAACATGAGTGCTGCAGGGGTTGTAGTAAAAAAAGACAGCACTGTGACAACGACGTAAGAACTGGGCTGTGTTAGCCACGTTTTTCATTGAATTATTTTTTAGTAGGGATTAATGTCTTCCGAGAAGCAGATAGAAAAACGCAAGGTCACATTACCCTCTACACAGGTATAAAAGGGTACAGATTCACCTGCCTTGGAAAATATCAGCCCAGCTTTTTTTCAGTCTTCACTTCTTGGGATGACAGCCTTTAAAATGTGAATCGGTCTCAGGAAAAGAACACAAGCATGGGATTTGGCATAAGTGAAGCACACTTCACTCAAAACCATGTCTGGAAAAAACAACCATTGATCTCTCTTGCTTCTGGGGAAGATCCCAAAGCAGCTCACAGCTGCTCAGATGACTGCCCCTGGCTCTAGAGCCAATGTACCCTCAACAGCACAAGCCAGCTGGATCATACCAGGGCCAGCTACCCAACTGAGCAATGCATGGGACAAGCTGCCACAAAAATAACCAGTTACAATGGCATGAAAAACATCCCAAAGCAAGGATGAATTACTGGTAAAATTCTGGTTCTGACACAGATTACTACAGTCTTTATCAATTCACACAGTTAATATTTTTAGTATGGTGGGCTAAATTGTTGAGTGCTGACTTCCAGCATCTTTTGATGAAGCTGCAGGTGCTCAGCAGTTTTAAAAACATAGCCACACAGATTAGGGCCCATTTGTTTTTCCTGGCTACAGCAATTCAGGTGGGAGATTTTATAGAACTTAAGTATGCTTTTTGCTGCTGGGTTATTGCTGGTTGCTGTGGATATATTGACTAATGGATGGAAAGGGGATACAGGAGTGGTCTATTGTGTTATTAAGAATCGTCAAGCAAGAGATAAACCCTCTTTTATATGGATATGTGCATAGGTTAAAATACTTCAGCATGGATTTAGACTCAACTGTATAAATCCTGGAGTGGTATTTTTGGCTGCAGCTCCTAATTTAGTTTACATGTAAAATGGCAATAAATAGTAGTTACTTCTCACACAGACAATTAAGTACCTACAATTTATAAAATACCAAGTAGTACACAGACCTCTAAAATCTGGGAAAAAAATCTCATACTGATTATTTTTGTGATTTACTACATCCTATATATATATCTTATTACATCCCATAAATGACCTAATGAAAGAAGACCTATATGAAAAGAATGACTTCCTTTCTCATGAATATAATACTTGTTCATCTCTTTTTATTTAAAAATGGCCTATTAGGACATCCCTCTTAGGTTTCCTGAACTTGTAACTGGCATGCATTACTTTGGATCCTTAGTATCCGTTGAACTCAACCACTAAGAGATGTATGATGCTATGACAAACTGATTAAGTTCTGACTAAAATTGTGAGCTGCTTTAGTTTGAAATACTATATACATACACAAGTATTTAAAAGTTTCCTACATTTTCTGCCATTATATTTTAAAACATATTTTATTGTAAACCAATTCTCTAAAATCAAACCAAGGTAATCCCGACAGACAAAAATAATAGTAGCTGGACTAGTGAAAGAAGCTGAGAAGATGGATGGCAAAATTTCTGACAATAACAGTATTTATGAGCCAACTTCAAAGAAGCAGTGTAATTTATCGAGATGACTCATCACTAAATTTTTAAAACTATTTCATCTATCTGTTTTTTAATACATGTGGTTCCAGCCAGATTTTGGCTTTGAAATGACATGCATGTGATTGCATTGGGCTTTGCTTTCTGCAAAAGATTTGAGTTAAAGAACTTTTGTTCCAAAGCAGAATTTTTATTTTTTATTTTTTCATAAACTCTTCAGAATACTAACTTTCCACAGTTTCTGGGTACAAAATCTTCCTGCACTGCTACTCAGTAGAAAAAACAGGATGCTGATCCTGCCCATGCTTTTGCATACACTCAGTTGCTAAACACATGAAGAGTTTGATTGAGCTATTTGTATGTCCAAAGCCAAATCTATGTGTGTATTTTTCCACACACAAATGTGGAAGGGTACTCTACTGTTAGCTAACTTTTCAAAAATGCCATTACCAGATATTTAGTTCAATGCATACCGATGGGTGGTAGGTAACAACAAACTAATATTAAAGTTTTGTGATTGATTAAGGACACCATAAAAGACTTAGAGAAAAATATTGAAAATAAAAAGCCCAGCATGAAACATGAAATCAAAGGTGCTCTTGTGTATATATTATATACTGTAGTATTAACAATTTACAATTAATTGCCATTACCTAATGTTGATTTAAACAGAAAATCTGTATCTCTGTTTGTGAAACTGTACAATCAGTACAGTGATAATAACAAATAGTAAGCACACAGGCTATTAAATGGTTTCACCTCAAGTAAACCAGAAGAGGTACAGCTGCAATTAGAAATGCAACATAAATATAACTGAATGGGCCAACAGCTATTCTCATACTGATGTTTTTTTTGAAGATTTCCACTAAATAACTGCAGCATATGTTATATATATATGTAATACACTCAAAAAATAATCTATACTGTTCTTAACTAATCAAATAGCACCAATATACTCCAGAAATTAGAACTGTAACTGAGATGCTACTCAGATTTTTGGAAGGTTTAGATTAGTGAAGGGTAGTACAAACCTGTATCTAGAGGCTGACTATGAACTACTGAAATTTCTTGAATTTTTGACTGAGAATAACATTATTTTTAGTTATAAAAATTTCAATGAAGGTGCTTTACAATGAAGGTG
Organism: Cygnus olor; assembly: GCF_009769625.2. NCBI lineage: Eukaryota > Metazoa > Chordata > Aves > Anseriformes > Anatidae > Cygnus > Cygnus olor. Next base: position 3,271,698 of record NC_049181.1, read on the forward strand.
CTTTCATAAGATTTTAACATTTCTGATCAAAGTATAAGACAACAGTGCTACTACATGAGAACTGTTTAAGTGCAACTCCAGACTCAACCTCTTCTAAACTCACCAAACCTTCTGAACTTACCTTTAATTACAAGATGTTTGCAGTTTAAAATTTTAGCTGATGGAACAAAGGAGTTGATAGCACAAAAATGATAGCAGTAAAGAGGAAACAGAAGAAATGGTTCCCATGAGCTCTGAAGATAAAGCTAATTCCAAGTATAAAGACTCCAGAACCACAGAGGAACATGAGACAAAAATGAGAAGCAAAACTAGAGATACACTGGCAAGAAATATGAAGATGCACTCAGATTAGAAAGAGATTTTACTTTAAAAAAGAAAAAAAAAAAAGATAAAAGCAGGATTTGTCAGACTTAATGAGTAAGTTAGATCACCCAACCAGACTTCTGTAGAACAATTACTTACTATGAAAGTAAAGATTATAAGCAGTCTTACTATGCACAAAACAGACTTGTTTGACAAATGAAATAATTAATGTGGACAAAATTCTCAAGTATTAGCTAGAAAATCTGGAATGAACAGTAGAAACTCAGTGCACTTGTCTTGAAAACCAGACTGCATAGCTGAGTACCCTAATCCATGTCAAGAAGCCAGAAGGTATACATATGAATTGAGATTACAGAAGCCTACGTTGGATCTCTGTCCACTTAATTTTTGGTAAACACTGCTTTCCAGAAACTAGTGCGGTTGTTTCAAATATGAATATATACTTCTGATTGGAAGTTTATTAGTGCCATCATGCAAGAAAATTGTTAACTACTACAAATACTATTGCTCAAAATTATGTCATGACCAAATTCAAGTCTATTTTTCCTGTCATCAGCTCCTTACCATCATTGAAACTTCCCTTACACTCAACTCAAACTTATTTTCTCTCTCTCAATCAATTTCCATCCACAATAAAAATCAATTCTCAGTCACTTTGTCCTCCACAAAGTCAATTTTCCTCATGCTGACATACATATTCAAATATATCCCTCTGTAACTCAACACTACTTAGCACAGGCATCATCAGCATCAATTCAACCCACTATCAATTCCTCATGAATTTATTTGGTTTACCCACAGTTAAACAAAATTAATCCACACCCACACTTGCTCGATCAATTTTCTCATCCTGAAATTAGTTTCCCCTCACCGGCCATCCTGATTAGCCCTCAATTGCACCAAAATGCATTTCAAGTCTGACATCTGCCCTTCAGAAGCTCTGGTCTCTCTTACTAGCAGGTCCCTTTCAAGTTTTTATTCCAATTTGCCTTTTCTTATTTTTTGCTCCCAACTAGTACAAGCCCTCGAATTTGTATTCCATACTCCTCCCCCTTTTCTTTACACCTCTGTCTGGGGTCTCTCACACCTTATTCGTTCCTAGTTCAGCCCTCGCTGGTGTTCATACATCTGTTCTTTTCCATTGTGGCTTCTTGACCCTCATTAAAAATCCACTAGTCCTTCTTTTCCCTGAAGCATCTACTTTTGTTTCACAGGGTGTACATTTTACTGCTTTGATTCCAGTAAGTGGCTGAAGACTGGACTGAGGTTTCCTAAAGCATTAATGGCCTCTTCTTGGCATGCAGGAAGAATACAAATCAGTCCCTCTAAAAGAAATAATTTCAGCAGCAGATCCTAGTAGCACTGTCACTCCTATACATGAGACTGTACAGTTCTGGCAAGCGGAGCAAGAGTAGCTACGCTTCACTTCCAAGAAATTGCAGAAGGCCTACTACTACGGGTGACAATTTGGGAAAACATTTTCAGCTTTAGAAGACTTTCAAATATTCCCTGAAAACTCTTAAATGGCTTTTTTTTTTTTTTTTCAGTAGGAACATGATAGAATATGGTGGCTTAGAAAGAAAAATTTCAAGTGTACATATTATGCGTCTGTAAAACAGTCTCTAAGAGACAGCAAATAACGTCTTTACAGATAGTACATTTTTCATCACATACATTAGCAAAATCCCATTTCATTTTATTCTGTTTCAGATATGAAGAAAATATATAAAATGTCTTCACAGTGGTATCTTTTTTGTACTGATTATTACTACCTTGGTGAGTAATTTTGTAACTTAAGTGGTGACAAAATGAAATGAAAAGGATACATCATGGAGCTATATGGAGCTTGGACACATGGAGTTTGAAGCTTATTCATGTACAAGAAAGCATTTTATTTAGAACTTTGGGATGTTCTTCATATCTGGGCATATCTTCCTACCCCTGTCCCCCAACACTGATATAGTAGTTTCACCAACTTTAGTGAAATGTAAGTTCAAATACTTTATTGGATCAAGGAATTAATTCCACCTCTTCCTTTACTTCTATTTATTCATTTATTTTGCTCAAGGAGCTAGTACTTTCTTACATACTGATTTTTGAGATTTGAATTCATAGTTCTCAGACGCATATCCCAGTTGGTTTAAATTGTCACAATTCCATTAGCTATCTTCTCTGAACATCTCAGACCCAATCCTTCCTTCTAAAAAATATTTGTAGGATGTCATTTTTTAAAATGTTTTACAGATGGACTCTGAAGAAAACCCACCCACACATCATATGTCTCTCACGGTGTTTTAATACCTTTTTGTGGATTTTCTTCCAGTCTTTTCTGATTATGTTTTGAAAATAATTATTCTGTAGCTCAAGGAAAAATGAAATCATTAGCAAATATTCTAAATAATATCCAACCAAACTTCAGCATCATTCAACTTTTGAGTAAGACTTCAGCTGGACTTTGATAGAAAAGTACATGTAGGAAAAAAAAAAAGAGATCAATATTCAAGTTTTGGTGTGAAGTATTAGATGTCATATCCAGAATATCTAAAATAAATTACATGGTTTTATGACATTCACCTTGAACTTTATTTTAATGCATAATAGCGGAAGTCCAGCAACTACAGTGGCTTGACTGTGTTAACATGCTTGTAATGTGCTCGTGTAATGTGCCACAGATTTTTTGAGAATTGCATAATGATACTTATCATGGAATTATACTTACATCTCAGTTACTTCCACAACCTTCACCTATTTGATATGTAACTTCAGAACACTTTGATCTTTGTAGCAGAATAAACAAAGGGCTGTGTTTAACCCTTATTTTTCCCCAAAAATAAAATTAACAGTAATTTAGTAGAAAGTAATTGTACTCATTAATGACTGTCTTTAGTTATTGCCTTTACCAGCATATTCAAAACTGTAATATTATTTAAGTATTATGTTTCTAATTAAACTCACTGCAAAAAAAGGAGAAATCTTTCAGCAATCATCATAGGTAAAAACAACAAAACAAAACAATTATTTTGTTGGCGAAGAGTAAGTCATGGCTGACTGCTTTCCTGGAAACATAGCGTATGAAGGTTCCAGTTCCATCCTCTTTAGAAATGTATTAGTACCTATTGTTTTAGCACCAGGTGCACATGTTTGTCTACAAATTATTTTCCTTCTGAAGGCCAAAGAACAAAAGCCAAAACCCTCTAAACTGGAAAATAACCTCATCCAAACTCATATAGAGGAAATCCAACACTCTTAGCTATATCATTGCAAAAAAATGAAAACAATGCAAAGAAACTGCTCTATGTGCATTATAGTGAGAAAAAAGGACTATATTTACTCAAGAAAACTAACACAGCCTCACTGAGAGATTAACGGAAGAAATGTACTTTCCCTTCACAGCAAGCCGTATGAGTCTTAGGAGCCACGCTGCCAGGGGGACACCCTTCTGACAGCAGGTCCACCGGGGAAAACAGCGAAGCTCAGCTTGATGCTGCAGCTGCCGGCACCAGAGGGGACATTCTCCCTGCACTCATGAGAGCGGATGCAGCCCTGTGTGTTCTCAGCCACTGTCTTTCACTCAAATAATAACTGGAAGTAAGGTATCTTCTGTCTTGTACAGCAATTTCTGAATATGTTACTTCTTCAATTTGACTTACATCTGGTTACCCATTTTCTTCTCCTGTACCAAGCCTAATGTCTTTGATTACAGTAACAGTTTGATCTGCTCATGTAGCAATAAGACAAAAACCGGAAGTTTATTTTACCCCTCATTCTATTACACCTTGCTGTACAGTCAGAACAATAAACTTGTTGCATGCAATGACTGCAAGCGTGCTCACAATGGAAACTTACATAATGCTTTGGTTTTGGTTTTGTCATTTTCCTTTTTTTTTTTTTTTTTCTTTTTTTTCCCTCCAGTGATTTGGTTGAAAGATTGCACACCTGAAGTGTTGTACCAATGTCAAAAATATGAGATTCATAAGATGAAATAGACTAATGGAATGCCTCTAGAAAAAATGTTAATACTTTAAATTCTATGGGAAATTTGTGTAAGATCTTGCTCCTGCAATTCAAATTAAATAAATCCTTGCAAATTTTCTTGATTCTGTTGTAACGATGAGCATCAGATACAATGATCTGAAGCAATTTTGGAAAACATCACACACAAAATCTACAGAGATCTTCTTTCCCCTAAGTGTTTAATGTCAGAAGCTATAGAGAAATCCACTCAAGTATTACCAGGGGCAAAAAGAGGCTTTGGAAGTGAAAAGGTTTCACTTTCTTTTTCACAAATCCTGGTTCAGTTTGTCACAAGTCATCCCCTCCCACTCCACTCCCCAGTCCATATCTCCCATGAAGAACCTCTGAGCTCCTTCTCCTTCCATGATGAACCTCTTTGTCCCCAGGTCCCATCTGAATCTCTAAAAGGTAGTCTTAGGTAAGTCTCTGGGTAAAACACATGGATATTTACCCTGCCTGTGCTTTGAGCCACTGCTGGATTAACGACGCAGATGAAGAAAAAGGTAATGAAAGTCACAGCAAATAGGCCGACAGTCAGGCGGTCATTTCCTCCAAAGGTTCACTATTGGGTTTCCATGAGTAAGAGAACCTTAGCTGGCAATAATAAGGGAAGTCCTTCTTCATTGGTATGTAAAACAGAAAATAACACTGGGAAATACTTATTGCCTTGCTAAGTGAAATGATTTTGTGAAAAAAAAGATGAATGCAGAAAAAAGTAGGCTCAAAAAATGGCTGGTATTTGGTGGTTTTTGGGAGGAGGAAATAGGTGAGCAGAGGAATGCTGTAAACTCACCTGAGTGCTGAAGCAGAAAGAGTGACATGGAAGCCAAAGCAATTAAGCATGTGCAAACTGCTGAGAGCAGGGAGGGTGCAAATTAATCACCTGTATATTTTGACTTCCCAAATAATTCAGGAACGTGGGGAAGGGAAACCATCAGTCCTGGGGATGACAGAACAGCTAAGTGTCTAGGAACACAGGTGGGAGTAGAGGGGAGACAGAAACACCACTTTCTGCATTTAGAGAAGGGTTTATTCCCTGAAAAAGTAGCAGTGGAAGTAAGAGTAGGTGAAAGGGAGAACCTGAGGAATAAGGTTGTGATGTCCAAATTTGATACAGGAGACAGTTCCCTTTTATCCTGCCCCTTAACTAGAGGAAGGCAGTAGCAGGCCACTCGTGCAGGGCACACCGCACAAGGTCCAGGCTGTGCCCAGCCACCCATGGTAGCAGCCCCTGGGCAGCGGGGCAGAGGCCACAGAGACCGGCCATTCCCATCACTTCTCCAGGGACCACTGCTGTTCAATTCCAGAATGAGCTTCTGCTACAGTCATCAGCTCTACAGAGATACATATAAGCAAAGAACGTAGGTCTCAGAGAACGGAATTTCAGAAAATACTCAATGTGTTTGTATACCTGTACGACAACCTGCTCTAAAATATTTACTTAGGAAACAAATTCACATTTTCTTGATTAGGGATTGTAACCAGGCCAATATGTGTTATTCTCGACTGTTTTCAGTATTACATTTTTCTCTCTTAATATTTGTTTTCAGGTATGACTCTTGGCTTGATTTTCCTGAGCTCAAAAAAGTGTGGAAATTTCATATTCCATTCAGCTCTTTCTCATGAGATATGAAAAGAGTATTCATAGAAAGCAGTTGTATTTGGGTTTAACATTGTTAGCATTTCCTCTCATGAGGGATATTAAATAATTTCATGCACAACTGCTCAAAATATTTTTTAAACTTCTGTAAACATAAGATTGCCAAAATCTAACATATGTTATGTGGTATTTAATCCTCAAGAGGAACCGAAGGAACAAAACACTTCTGCTAAAGTAATTAATAAGCACCAATACAGATACCTAGAAGCTGTTCCATCAAAATGAATCATATCCTCCTGTAAGTCACACCCAATATTTAGCAGTCTAAAAAAGAAAATTCAATACAGAAGAATGCTGGCTAAAACGAGTGCTGAAATCTTATGTATCGAGATCAAGTCACCAAAGCTGTGCTACCTTCTGGTGCTCCTGAATTAGGAAAAAATAGGGAAGTTATTTGTAGAAAATTAATTTTGCCTATGAGAAATCTGTTTTGGCACAGCATATGAATCCTGTGGGGACTGGCGATTAAGGTTAAAGTGTATGCTAATGAATTATTGAAAGTAAATTAAAAACGGGAGAGTTCCCTAACTCCATTACATTTGTAAAGGTATTTTTAGTTGCCACTTAAGGAATTGACAGATAGGTCTTACTCTTCATTTTACTGCAATTTAGGGTAAACAAGATTCTCTGTTAAGTGAACTTGATTATAATACTTTGTAACTATTATAATACTTCATGTGTTTTGTCCCAATATTTATTAAACAAAAATCAAAACAATGATAGTGAACTCACTGTATTAAGTGCAGGTGATGTGCGAGACTTTTTTTTTTTTTTTTTTTTTTATCAACACAGACTCCCCAGGGTGTAACACAAAGGCTCTAAGTTTCTGCCAGCTCAATGGAAAAGCTGCTGATCCCAGTTACTGGGCAGTGCTGTGTGGTGAGGGCTACAGGAAAATGCTTCCTGCTCAGGACCCACAGCCACAAACCTTCTCCTTCCAAGCCTTGCCCTTTGATGCACTTGATGGGATTTATATAAAAACATTTGTGACGATGCTGTTGGTGTTAGCTAAATTGTCCTCTTGCGTATTAGGCAGAACACTTGTCAAAGAAGAGACTGGATTCAATTTTCCTGTTAGCTTTGAAAATCACATCTGCTAGCCTTGGGACACTACTCCCTGGCCACAAGGGAGCAAGGGAAAGGTATTTTCTACTCCCTATTTCAAGGTATAGCAGCATAGAGAAAATAACGTAAAATTCAATGGACTGGAGAAGGAATAGGGAGAGACTGCATCTTAACCAATGGGGTATTTCATTGGATTCCCATTGCTATTTCTGAAATTGGAACTGCTTAACTGTTTTATGCTGCACTGAATGAATGCTTAATGTAAAAACCAAAATTCAGCTTCTGACGGTTTTAGAATCATGGACATCTCAGGTGGCGTCACGAGGCTATAAACTCAAGCTCTTTTGGTTTTTCAATAACCTCTGTTGCTGGAGCTTCACTGCTTGCTCTAGGGCACAATTTAGTTCTCTCTAGAGATGTACTTTATTTATTTATTTTTATTCTTAGTCAAAGAGGCTCTTGAATATCTTCATCACAAAGCAAAATAAAGTGGCCATGAAATTTTGGCTCATCAGTCGATGAGGTGTACATTAACCTAAGATGCCTGCGATTAAGGAGGCTGAGATTTGACCAAGCTTAATTAAATAGATGGAAGAATTTATGAATCAGATTAAAGAAAAGAGAATGACGCTGAACTCTTTACTTAACACAGTATTTGTAAAACATCTGTTTGTTTAACAGTTGTTTTTTTTTTTAATCTTCTATGTAGGATGTGGTTCTGCCAAGTATGGTTTTGAAGGTTTTAGAGACCAAAACACACCTTTATATAGAGAAAAAGTGTGCAAGCTGCCTACTAGGCTCCCTTCATCTACCCCCAGAAATTTACCTTTTTACTGAAGGAGATTGTTATTAGGTTTTTCTTATTTTGAAGACAACCTGGCCCCTTCTCTCAGCACTAAGGTTTTTGGATCCACTGGTAGACTTCAATTTGACAAGCAATAGAGGCTTCAAACACACAAAGCTCAAGAACTAGGAAACGTGGCAGCTTGACAGAGGAAAACCACTGTCCCTACAGAAGGAAAGCTTGAGAGTTCAACATGATAGTTTTGTTTGACCAACCAGCATATTTTTGCTGGCCAGGGAGCACACATCAACGCTCATGCACTGCAGTGCCTTCTCCAGCCCACAGCTGGGGGCTGCCAGAGCCTGCTGGTATCACTGCTTGGGTTGGCAGGTGAAGGAGTATCACTGGGTACCAGGGAAACTCTGGAGCCAGGTCTTCTCTTTTGTTAAAGTAATGTGCACATAGGATACATTCTCAAGAAATAGGGATTCCTTGCTTCACAGTGGATCTTTCCATGTTTTCATCACATAGGAATTATTTCTTTGTAACAAAGCTGAAGCAGAAACAGTCAAAAATCAGGTTCTGAAAGAAACTGCACTGACAGCTTCATAGGTTTCACAGCTCAGCAAACACTGGTGTGGAAAACTCTGTTAACACGGTCACATATTTGTGCTGAAAATAACCCTTAGTTGTGGACATACACATCAAGGCAGAGATGCAAAAAAAAACAAAGTATTTTTCCACATAAATTCAGAACGACAAAATATCACTTACTAACACAAAGTAGAATAAAGAGAACTAAATCTCATTTTGCTAGGTATTTAAGCTCAGTAACTGTCTAAATGAAAGGGCATTTTCACCCCCTGCTTTTAGGAAACCAAAATTTATAGCAGTATTGTAGGAGTCTTCAAGGTCAAAGGGTATATAGTCTGCTTGCTGCAATATAACCTGACATGATAAATCATGTACAAGCAACCAGCAGTGCTCCTATCATGAATTTGTAGAATGAGAAGAGAAAATTATTTTTACAAAATAGTCATTAAACGATATAGCAATTTTCATTTTTTATGTGTTCTGTTTTACTGCTTTGTTTTTCCTTCACAATAAACAATCCTTTTTTTTTTTTTATTATTATTAAAAAAAAGAAGAAGAAGAAGCCCTTTCTCTTTCTTATCTCCCCCCTCAACAAACGTTATGCCACAGAGAAAAGACTGTTAATAGAATAGTTTTAGAGAGAGTAGGTAAAAGCTTTCTTGAGGACTATACCAGTACCATATAAAAAGGATTTTTCATGAAGTATCAAATAGAAGTGACACATATTCAGCCTTTTTGTTGTTGTTGTTGTTACAAAAATACATGCTTATAACATTCCTGAGGATGACAGAGGATCAGAGCATTCAGAAATACCTTAATCTGTTGCTTGCTCTATATGAATTTTACCAGAAGGATGAAATAATTAGTGGACTGAGAAAAAAATATTGAAATTCTTTAGTCCTAAATCCTGAAAATAGTTTAGGATGATTGAAAGCTATAAAGAACCCAAATCTCCACAGAACTAACAACATAATACAGAAGCACCTGGAAGATATGATTTACAAAATACAGAAGAAGATCCTAATACAACCCTATGCCATGATCCTATGCCAGGGTGGGAGTTGAAGGGAATTTGAGTCTCCTGTGTAAAAACTTTGGGCCTTTGATGCAAGCTTTAATGGACAGTATACACTAATAAAAGTACAATAAATAATAATTAAAATAGGAAAAATATATTGAATCCACTGAATTCTTACAAATAAACCAAAACAGCTAAGAATCACCTCACACTCAGATAGGACAGGACGCAGATAATCGGAGTGAACTCCGTTACTTGCAGTACTTACTAAGTTTTAGTTGTGCTGCCATAACTGGCTTTCAAGGTGCACTTACTTCTTTTCAAGAAGTAGCACTGCACACCTTGCAATGACCCATACAAAGAGGGTCTACACAGGCTGACTGTAATCCTTTGCTATGTGAGAGGAGGCATTTTCAAATTGAGAAAAAAAGGTGGCTTCTTCTAAGTTAAAAACACCTGGAAAAATTCTAAGACTCGGCACCAGAATGAACAGTCCATTAGCATTTTTTTTCTCCCCCAGCCCCCCCTTATTATTTTAAATTTTCCAATGACATCATGTGAGCACTTTATACTTGTATACTGCAGTGCCATACTCCACATTCTTGTTCATTTATAAACCAGTACACTTTAAATTCCTCTTTATGATGATCTTGCAGTGGATTTTGATTACTTTTATCCATATTATTTGCTCAATGAAATGAAGGTAGATGGAGCCGGAAATAGTTATGAAGGTGGGAATGGGAACAAACCCCAAAGGATTAACGTGATCCATTCCGACTGTATTAAAATAGCTTTGCTATGGACTTTATTAAGAGGCTCTGAGTGTGAGGAATGGGCTGCCTATTGGTCTTCTAGGGAAGTTTCTCTCCATTTACTTTTTTTACTTCACTTTCTGTATGTATTTAAAGAGATTAAAAACTCTATGCATCTAGAAAAAGAATAAAAAGCCTAATCCTAACTGTACTTGCTACATGTTGCAATGTATGATTGCATGTAATTGCTGAAACTCATATATATATATGTATATAAATATATATAGATATTGTCTGTTAAATTCTGGTATGAAACAAAGAAAATGAAATGCATCATTTTTTTTTGTTTTGTTACTAATTCATGAGAAATCCAATGGAAATAAGTTAATCATTTATTTTTTCCCGTGATTTTCCCTAAGTATCTACAAATCATTATTTCAGTATCTCAGAGTTTGGAATTGAATTTTAGTGTCTCTTCCAAGCATGCTAATATTTTCAGGCTAATATTTAATACACACTTTTCTGCTTTGTGACCTGGATGTAAATTTTAGCATACCTCTGCATGTCACACATGGAATCACAGAACAAGAAGACTGTGAATGGTTAGGTACTCGTGGGCCCTGGTGAATGGTTAGGAACTCATGGGCACAGACACCTGGGCCTGGGCCTCTACAGACCAGTAAGTGGATCACAGACAATATTCTCATGCCCCAGACATGGTCACCTGATGGACCATTTAAATTTCAATAATACCTTAGGGGAGTGGTCTTCTTTCATTATACTTCTAGAAAAATCAGCACTGCCTATGAAATGTGTTTTTTATTTACTGGTTAAGAGCTGATAAAAATAGTTTATTTTATAGATGTGATGGCTGGCTGTTTGAATTAAGTGTTTTTGCATTATCATCATCATCTTCTAGGAACCTTTAGATTTGTAGCTTAAATCCTTCATTTGCTTGTCAAAAAGAACCAAATTCCATTTCACTGTAGTTACTTTATGATAGCCCCCCCATTAGGCACTCTTTGATCTGAACTCCCGTGTCAGCTGGTGCCAGTAGCTAGCAGCATGGCAGATCAGTAAACGTCTCATTCATTCAAGACAACTGAGGATATTCTCATTGGCCATTTACTTCTAATGAAGAAACTGTTCAAACAATTCAAAGGTGAGTAATTTAAATAACTATGTGAAACAAAGATATTATGAAGTTTAATTCTAGTATTTGTTTCAGGAGTATGCTAATTATTACACAAGACCACTGATTCAGTTACAGAAAATAAGAAATAAAAGGTTAACCCCCAGTCTAAGAAATAACTGCCATTCTTGTTTGGGCTATCACTGCTAATATTAATATTAAAAAAGGAAACAAAAACTTGACTAAAACAACCCTTCTCCTTTATTTAAGGAAAGTCCAGAGTGAAGTATTTATTAGCCAACTGTATACATTTTGCACCTTATTGTGCGTATATGCTAATGCAGAACACCTGGACCACATCACCATCCGCCTTTCAAGTTGCAACATCAAATGTACTGCTGCTCCATTTGCTGGGCAAACTCTAGCAGGACATCAGATTATGGATGTTAAAAGCTCTGATTTTTACGCAAGAATCCTGGTAGTGGTACTTTTTAACTGAGAAACTATTTCAACTCATTTTATACGAGGAAGCTTGAAAACATTATCCCAGTGAGGGATATATAAATGGAAATTAGATGCTGCTTTTTGTCCAGAAAGCAAGCAACTATCAGCACCATTGGATGCTTGCTTTTTCTTTTCTTTTTAATTTTTTTGAACAAAAAGCCAGCTGGCATTATTTCAATTTCTTTTATTTTCTCAAGATTTAAAGAGCAAGTCAAACTCACAATTACCATACATCTAGATGGTAGTCAGTGTGTAATAGATAAATCTACCAGCATCAAAGATTAGCCTTTAACTTTCGAGAAGATATCCTGCTCATACCGCACTCATAATTTAATTTAAAATATATCATATGAAAATTAAATGCACCTCTCAAACCTGCTGTTATTCTTCATTCCATTTTTTTTTCCTCTGGATGTGATCACATTCATTACAGTAACTGTGGGCTGCCATTTATAACTGCACATCTTTTGCATCCAGTGAACTAGAAATAGCTCAGATCTGTTAATCCTACTTAAAAGGTGCTTTTACTAAAACCAGAGGCTAACAAGGCACATTAAATATCATTTTGAGTTACTAAACACAGAATTCTGCGTAAACACAGGCTGCTATACTTCAAGCCAGGTTTACTATTTGTATGAATAGGCCTAATCCTGTCTTCAGAGTTTGAATAATCTTTAAGGGAACTATGGCTCTGGTGGAGCTTATAAATGTTGGGGCGGAACTGTCCTAACCATCCTGACTCAACCACATCGGTCCAAGGGTCCTGTGCCATGTGAAAACTGTGCAGGGACTGGCAGGGCCTCCAGCCACTACGCAGACATCGACCAGCTCAGATCTACACTCAGGTGGAAAAGAAGTCCCAACTTACATCCTGACTTCTAAGCTCATGACTGTAGACAGCCCTTTCTCAAGGGCAGTAGCTCCAGCAGCGGTGCCTATAAATTTCACAGGAGCCAGGACTGGGTGCTTTATTGTTCCCAAACACTTAATATTCAGCAGCAACAGAGCAAACATTTAAGCCCTTCTGAAACACAGTAACTACTCCATTCCACTGTTAAATTCTGCAGAACTAGTACTGCTGCCAACATTTTCGTTTTGTGCTTTTCACTGGCACAGCATAACCCTCACCAAATGAATATATTTAATATACATGTCTAACATTTAAATATAATGTTAACAAATAAATATAGCTTGTTCAAGTAATTCAGAAGATAGTCTTAAAAAAACCCCTAACTGCTATTTTTTATCAAAATATAGCATAAAATAGACCTGTTTTTATTTCTATGCTTTATCCCCAAGCTAGATAGTTTAAGTTCAAAATGAAAAGCTGATTTTGTTAATGGGGAAGTGGCTTGGGAACTGGAACAAGAAGACTAAAATCTGAGCTGTGTAGAAGACGTCTTCAAAAGGTGTTTTCTATTGCTTATCCTCAGAACATGGATAGTAAAAGTATCCTAAATCAGAAAGGTCTGGCATTCCCAATAGTTAACATTTCAGCCAGCATGCCAGAGATGCCCATATGTAAGTTTTTGAAATTTATGATGGGAACACACCATTAACAGCAACAGTAGCTGTCACGGAAGAGCTCTGCCTGGTATCTGAGATCACTGCAGCACCTCTGCAGTCTTTCAGTGGGCTGAAACTCTTACTTTGGGATCAGAAGGCCTTAGAGAAGTATGCTTTTAGTGATAAATCCAGGCCAACTATCAGTATGATTAAGACGATAGTTCATAAACACCAACTCTGCAATTGTACCTTCGCTGCTGGCCTTTAGAGGTACCTCTCTATTGCAGACCTGTCTTGTACAATCCAAAACGTACATTGCTGTGGAAGCTGAGCTACCTTGGAAGTGCAATCTGGCTAAAGAGAAACTGTTGTTATACAATTACTAATAATGAAGAGAAATCCTAAAGAGAATTATAATGTTAATATAGAGGTTTCCAAACCAGGGTTCAGCATGCACAAATCATAGTGGAAAAGCAGTACAAACTAACATGACCGGATCTACAAAGGGATCTGGGGTTGCATCCCTTCACTTGAAGTAATTATGAGCAACTCTAGAAACTGCGATCTTGATAAAAAAATACACTGCTGCAAATTCTCAGCTTTTAAATGGTTTTGGTTAGTTGTTAACCAAATTAGTCTGCAGCTACTAATTTTCAAATGTAGCCATCTGGTTTACAGAGTGACCACAGTGGTGGAAATCATAACCCTGGACTATAAGTATCCAGAGTCTTTGTTCAAAATACAATTTACTAATGAAGAGAAAAACAACCAAACAAAACAAAAACAACAAACCAAACCAGAAAAAAACTTTGGTGCTCATTGCTGCAAGTTTTTGTTGTTGTTGTTTTTGTTTTTTACATTTTAAACCTGTGCCTGTTCACCTGGGAAGAATTTTAATACAGACACATTTTAAACATTAACACCTACATAATAGCCTACAGAATGTGCCTAATAAAGGCAGATTTACCACCGTATTTGATTAAACTGTATCTCCATCTGCAGAAGGTAATGGGATTCTTAAATTACTAGGGATAATTATAGCCCACAAGCCTTGTAGAGCCCTTGCATCAGTCCCTGTGCAATGAATGAGGCGGCAGCTCCAGCCCACCTAACTCTGTACCCTGAGCTGCACAATGAATGTGCCATGCCATCTCTAAGTGGGAAGTGAAACCCCACAAGACAGTTAAATACCACAATGTACCCCCCTTCCAAAGGCCTTATACGAAGATAGGTAAGGACCCTACACTTGTGCTGACCCTCTCTGCAAGCAAACAACCCTCCTTACTATGGCCACTGATTCCCCTTTTTTGATATCTCATTTTCCAACCCCAGTTAAAACATAGAAGGAAGGAAGAGATTTGAGGACTTTTGAATGCCACTCTGCATGCTGTAGCAGTCTTCTAAAAAGGACAAAGTGAGAAAAAAGGGCCACAAAATGTTTTCTTCTTTGATAATGGGAGAAAATTGTCCAGTTTCCAATTCTCTTGTTGACTTTGCTGATAAGAAATCTGCTGTTAATGAAACCTTTGATGGTAATTAATTTAGTAGCAGAAAAGTGATTAATTGTCTTTTAATTTAATGCCAAAATTTACCCTTTTTGCTGGTATTTTATAAAAAAGTCTGTTTCCCTTGAAAAGCCCCTAGGCAATCCTTTTAAAGTCTCCAGAAAGTAAAGAGAGCAAAAGACAAAGATTTGGCAAGACACTAATATAAAAAAGATTAAGATGTTTATGCCAAAAGATCTTGACAATAAATATCTATCAAATGTTTATCATCTTTAGAAATGCTGTGTTAACACACTATGGGAAAATTCTGTGGGGAATGAAGTGGCATTTATGCCTAGTTCCATAGCTGTTAAAGCTACAACACAAACTTTGATATATTTGGTTCCACATCACTTCTGAAACAAACCCAAGTATTACCCCTGTTTTACAGGTACGTAAAACTAAAATATACAGGACTGGGGTCCATCCCACCTGGTCCCAGAAATGTGAATGAAGCAAGTAAGTTAGAATCTCTTATCTGTTTATGGACAGCAGAGAAGACAAGTGCATCCAGACCACTTGTCCACCTCATGCCAGCATCACCATGCAGCAGCGGCTCTCCAGCACTGCAGGTGAGCAGAGCAAGGGCCATCAAAAGGATTTTGGTCTGAGCTACACAAACCTGCTTACACTGGGACTAAATCAACCCAGACTGTTATGTTTCACATTATTTATATGCAGAAAACAAATTATCCAAAGAGAATTTGGTGCACGTCTCTAGATAGACAAAATATATTCCGTTCTGTGGGGAAATTTCCACAAATTATGTTTCTTCCAACCCAAGCTGATCAGCAACTTTGGCTTGCTTCACAACATTTTAGAAAAATCACAAAATAAATCCATAAAAGATCCCTGAGCTTGCAAGCAAAGTTATAAGGAACATGACAAATTAATACATTAGAAATGTTAGTTGAGGTCTCAATATTTCATGTCAAGGATACAGAATAACTGGACTTCTAGTTTTAACAATTGTTTTATAAACTACTATCATTTGATGCTTAACCCCAGAATAGTAAAAAACAAAACAAAACTGAAAATGTTGCATAATAGCAAAAAAAAAAGAAGAAAAAAATGCACTTTTTTTTTCTAGGCCAAGTATTCTAGTGATATGATTGAGGAAACCTACAGCCATAACAGAAATTATGCAGGAAGGAAAAAATAAATTCCAGCAGATTTTAGACACTTTACTCCTGTGTTCCCTAGCACTGACTAAATGATGTTCTGAGGCTGGTGAACGAGCTTGAGGTCTGAGGTACAACATGTAATGTCACTGCAGTGTACAGTGTGATTCCAGATCTATCACACAGGTGAACTGCTACTGAAATGAATTCCTGATTTTTAGTTGAAATACTACTCAAAGGACACTTGAAGTTGCTTGAGAATCCTCACAAGTGTCCTGAAACCATGTCTATTTTCCAAAATTATTTCATTAATTTGGAAAAAGATGCTATCATCTAGTAGCTTTCATATAATACATTTTATTTAATATATATATAAAAAAGGGGGAGTTACTATAACAACTGCAACATAGTACAATTGTTTTTCTAACACATGGGCACATTAAAGGAGAAACACACTCCTCATAAGTCACATAAAGTCACATAAGTGACATAAGTCACACAAAGAGTAAACTTTCAATTTTTCTCCAACAGATGGGATGGCTGAATTACAATAGAATCATTTGTGTGAGAGAAACTACAATTTCTTCTTCAGTCCTTGTTTTATTTGCCTTAGTAATTGACGCTGACCTTTTGACAACAAACTTTTTAGCCTTTAGAATTTCCTTACGTTACGCTAGTAAAACTAATATTGCTCCTCATGCTATGCTATGCCCATAGAGAGAGAATATAAAGAGTAGAAAATGTAGCACATTCTCTATTAAATAAATGACCAATGAAATATGTTGACCATGAAGCACAGCCTGACATACATTTCACTCACTTCTTAGTTATCTTAGACGTTTCACTGTCCTTGGTTCATGCTTGTGGACTGACCTTGTGCAACTTCATGAAGCCTGCTTACTCTCCTCTCTTTGTACTTCCCCAGAAAGTGGATGAGTGAGTCCAAATACAATATGTCGCATTGCCATTTTTTTTTGTAACAGAAAAAGCAGTCGTGTTTTGCAAGCAAATTAACAACTGTAGCATGAAACGATTTTGTATTTGAGATCTCCTGTATTATTCACAACACTCACAAATTGACATCAGATCAGCTTTAGCTAAAACTAAAACATTTCTACGTATGAGTTCTTTTCTTCATCTAAGTTTCCTGAGGACATTTAAACAATTTTCCCCTCCAAGTAGAAATTATTCACTTAAAATATAAACAATCTAAATATACCGGTTTGCTCTTTTTAAGGTCTTTTTATGACAAGCATTCAACATCCCTCTCCTCTCTGAAAATTCAATGAATATTCCAACTTTGTGCAAAACTGTCACAGAACTATAAACTGCTGGTGACTGTATAGTCAGCAAGAGTGCCTGACGTCTAATTGCTTGTAATGCAACATGCTACAGAAATGAAAGACGCCAACACAGCATCTCTGAAAAGGTGCACGTGCAAGACACTGTCGTGTCCACGATGGCATGATGTACTTCTTTCAAAGTATCAAATTAATACATTTTAAAACTGTAAGAGTTTTCAAGAACGGGCAACAGAGGCAGATAAAGCAAATAAGAGTTAAGTCACTATTAACTGTATATGTATTGAACCGATAAATTTACTTCTGGATAGAAATATAATTATCAGCATGTATTCAAGCCATGACAGTCAGGGACATAAGGATGCCCTTTGATAATGCCAACACAGATTACAGAAAACTACTGGGAGAACTACCACATAACTGAAAAAAGGCCCAAGGACACAACGGTTTTCCAAGTGATGCAAAAGGTGCAGCAGTTGATTAAATCTATCTCTAGTCTAGCTCAGAAAAAGCAAAGCAAAAACATATGAAACTTTTAAGTAGGAAAAATATAGTGAGAAATATAATATTAATCTGTATAAATTATATTTACCAAAATAATAGAGGAAAACCAAGATAGAATTGCAACCTTGTGCACTCTGATCAAAATCATCCTTTTCTTTTAAAATCATATGCCTTTAAAATAATTAATTTTGAAAGTTTAAAAATAGCATTTGCACCTTTTCATTGTTATACCAGAAATGAATGTGAGCATCTTCTTACTCTGATGTGTCTTATATCATTCTCTTCTTTTGAGTGCAGCCTCCTTTGCTTGCAAACTATTTTGGTAGGAGTGACAAAGTGAAAGAATGGACAATTAAGCTAATCATTACTAAGGACCGGGTTTTAATTTGTATTAAAATCAACACCAAATTTTTTTTTTTTTTTTTTTTTTTTTTTTTTTCAGATCATAAATACAGGTACAGACATTTAAAACTGGTAATACAATGATTACCAATGGTAAATGCAAATATTCTGCTGCAATAAATTCTGAAAAATCCAGTGATAACACACTGAAAAAATAATATTATGACTCTGAAACAGCTGTAAGGAAAAATGATTTTCTTATCTGATTCAGTTAGGATTCAAGATCTTATGGCATTCCATTACCTTTACTAAACTTTTGGTTCTAAGAACATAGGAATTTATATTTAGACAGTAAGTTCCAAAATTTCACTATTTCAAATCTGGAGCTACCCATCAGTTTAATGCTGTGCAGAAGTTAGAATATCTCCAAGATCACAGGTGCCTTGATTGTGCACATATTAGCCTTTTTTTTTTTTTTTTTTTTTTTTTTTAAAGCATTCTGCACAAGCAGGGGCTGCCAGATCATGTCTTTCAGTGTGTGATAGCTCTGCTGGAGCAGTCTTGGGAGGCCACTGCACTGGTCTATGTATCAGAGAAAAAAATGCTTCTAGTGTAATGCACTATCTGTGAATAATTCAGTCTGAAAGTTAAGCTAACAGACTTGTTGGATAGTAGTAAATCACTGTCAAACAATGAGAGACACATTGATGATTATAACTCTTTTCTCTGTTGACACATCAATCTGTCTGTCTTCTGATTCCGAAAAGAGTCCATTACATTAATGTATTTCCACAGGCAAATTGAGAAATTTTGATTTTAATCTAATCAATCAGAAGGGTTATTTTTGTAAATATCTATTTTATCTTGTTTAAATTTCTTCTTATACAAAATGAAATTTTGGTTTAAGAAATGAAATTTGTAGAGCTAATAAGAACTAGTGCAGCTAAATTATTATTAAATAATATTACTCTGGAGAAGGTAAAATTGTATAAAATAAAAGTGTAGGTGCTACAAATGTTCCTCAAAAATAGAATATTCTAATTCCTGGGAATACAGATTTGCCAGATACATCAGGTATTTTGAAAATTCAGAAGAGTCTACTGAATCAATGAAGCAGCACCAGTAGATCCAGATGGAAATGAAAGTCATGGAAAACTGAGAGACAGGCTCCTTGAGCCCACTTCTGACAACAAACATGGCATGTTTCACACAGGACCTCTTTTTTTAAAAAGTTTACATCTACATGTTTGGAAGAATTTGGTTCTAATAACCACCAGAACATGTGATGTATCTGAATTAAATCTGCAATAAGGAAGGTTCTGCCAGGTTTTTGAAGAAGACAGATCAGAGCATGTCACCCTGCTGCTTGGTGATGAGTAACCTTGCTCCTTGTAACCCCAAAATGCAGCCATGATGATCTGGGAGTTATTTTATATTCTTAAAGCCAAGCTTTGCTACACAAGATCTGTGGACAATTTCCTTAGCTGTACTTCTTTTATCATGAGAGAATTAAAAAAAAAAAAAACACAAAACAAAAACAAAAAAAACCACAATTGTTCAAGACAGTCCTAGTCTTAAACGTTTTATAGAATTCAAGCTTTTACATCTTCTGAAAAGAGCAAAGAGTTTCACGGTATTTCATCTTCAAAGTGGAGCTCTCCTCTAGTATGGACAAAATCAAACCTAAAACCACCTGAAATGAGGTTCTTATTTCTCAGAAATTTTATTCATGATCACTATGTTTTCAGGCTAATACTGCTCTCTCAAGATCACTTTAATGCCCAGTGAAGTGTAACTTGCTGCCTTTCTGGTCCAGAAATACAAAAACACTGTTCCCTAATTCAGTCCACAATGGCTAGAACATAAAAACTACCTTAATGAGACTAATATAATTGCTGTCAACTTTTTGAATATTTTATTCAAATATTTAATAAAATATTTAAAATATTTTTATTTCAATGAAAAGCGTGGACACCCACAAATTAACAAGAGCATCCTGGGCTGCAGGACCACAACAGCAAGTATTTTGTTTTGATAGACTGAATCATAAAGGTACACCTTTGCCATTACTATCTATGTACTTTAAGTGTGTCAAGGGAAGATACATTAAATTCTACAGTGCCAAATACATCAAAATGAGAATTTCATACAGATATGATTCTCTAGGCTGTTTTCTTCTGAAGCATTAGAAAGATTATCTACTTCAAAAAAAAAAAAATCACGGGGTTTCTCTGTATGTCAATACTGTGTTGGCCCCTGCCATAGAATTTTTATACGCTTGTGGAAGACCGTGGTGAAAATATACAGTAAGTGCTCATGGAATAAAAAGGTATTACTGACTTTTATTGTTAGACTTGTCTTGGTATGAAAATGCTCACAAAATCCTGATAGGTGCACATGATTATTGGCAGATGAAATAATGTAAACTTTGAGGTTCAGGCAGGACAAGGAGGTTATATTTTTATAGCACTTAGTATAGTTTTAACTTATTTACCTCAACATATACTTTTATCTTGTGTAAACAATGTTCCATTTTACCCTTCTACTTACTTTTAGGGATGTGTCTTATATCTATATTTTAGATTACCACTGTGTACAAAATGCCTGACCTGGATCTTTAGGTCCCATTGCTTCCATGATACACAACTGAGCCAGAGAATGAGTACTTTTTTCCTCTTTTAACCTAGAGATGACCTGCCACTGGAATCCAATTTCCTCTTTCATCATCATTACTCCATAAAAACACTAACAGCACTATGCCATGCAACACTTAAAACAGAACAAAAAAAAAAAAACACCACGCGCCAGTAATTACATTCCTACTCAGATACTAAACAAACAGAATTTTCCCGTATGGCTCAGAGGTGGACACAAACATAACAAGTCACACAATGGAATTTTGGAGCATGTTCGGAGCAACACCAGCCCCACCCTGGCTTGCCCCTGCGAGGGGCCAGCTGGGGCATGCTGCCACCACAGACAGCTTCCAGAAGCCTAAAACTCCTTGGTTAATCCTCTAAAAAATTCTGGTTGCTCTCTCACATTTTAATTCTTCAACCAGAATTATTACTTTTTTTTTTTTTTTTTTTTTTTTTTTTTTTAACGTGTGCTGGAGCAGCTCCTAAGCACCGGGCACTGAGGAGGCTCCGTGTGCTGACAGACGGAAAACAGAACAGTCAGTGAGCTCTGATTCCAACTGCGACTACGAAAAACACAGACAGCGAGGGACACTTAAGGAAATACTAGGGCGGTATTAATCAGCATGACAAGCAACGAGCATAGCACATCAGCAGCTGTTTCCTTGAGAATGTGGAGGAGTTAACCCTGTGAGGTTTCGCATGCCGTGTATCCTGGTGGACGCATGGCCTTTCAGTCTTTTGTGCCAGCCATGGGGGATGTTGGAGGGAAACGGAAGGACTCTTCTTCAAAGGGAAACTACTAAAATGGACCAAAAATAATATGACCCCTGACATATAGTTCCGTAAATTTACAGACATGCTAAAAAAACTAAAATAGTTAATAGCGGTCAAGAGAGTGGATAGAGAAGACACTTTGTACTCCATTAACTGGAATTGCTGCAAATCGAAGACTAAGTTGTTTCTTTTGCAGTATTTCCTAACAATTATTTGGGATTTTCCAAATCTCTGCAGGCTTACAGAGATCTCAAGAGAAGCACGAAATCATTGAATTAATTTTCAGATATGCTAAGCCTTCTAGCGCACATTAAATCAATGTAAAATAAGATGCACCACATCTCTACAATGCAGATTACTTACCCAGGTCCCAAATAGAACTTTGAAATACCTGGGAATAAGCATTTTAAAAATTAAAAATGTATTGATAATCAACATTTTGGTAAATTCAAAATTCTTTTGATAGAGATTTTTTTCAGGCAAAAAAAAAAATACAATGTGATAGTTTAATATGAATACTACTGGAAAAGAAATATTGCACATGCAATTTTCAGATGTTTTTGCAAAAAAATGCAAACGATCATATAAACCACAGTGAAATATCTTACTTCCTCAATTACTAGGAATTTTTCAATTGAGAGGGAAAAATGGACTCCAAATGTAAATTCTTCTTACGTTTTAATTAATTTAAATGTAAACATCAGATTAACTCAAAACTTGTTTCAGAAGACTCTTGTATAGTGAAACAAAACAAATTTTAGTGTTTTAGTTTTGCAGATATGATTTAGCATTCAAAAAAGCACCTTTACAAACCAACTCATTCTGCTGCATTTTTTAACTTTTGTAAACAGATTGCAGAGAAGGAGCCAATGCAGATCTGGACATCTTGTATGTCATCAGGCACAGCTTTTGAGTTTTTTATTGCATAAGGGATGGATTTCTGACAACACATTTTAAAAATTGCTTCTTATCCAAAAAACGACAGGCAAGAAAATTACTCATGAAGAATAATATTTGTTCAGTAAGTGTAGTCCCCCCACGTTCTTTGCAACGGCTGAGTAAGTTGGCTATGCACGTGGAACACCATACGGATCGCAGGGGACAAATTCTACCCAAAACTGTACACCACAGTGTGTTTCCACAGCAGTTCATGGCTTCCACTCCAGCCCCAGGGCTTGCGAAGGAGCAGAGACATCTGAGCTGTCCATAACTGGGGGCCTGTAACTACCAAATCTGTTTATATATGAATAAAGCCAGATCTTTTTGATAGCTATCACTGGACAATACACCCTTACGAAAACCTAACTAATTGTATTGATTTGATAGTTATGACAATTGTATGGATTGTGATAATTATATTGGTTTCAAAAAAAAAAGTTGTTAGTTCTTTCAACAACATTTATTACAGAACAATCATAAATGGGAGGGAAGGGTTTTTGTTTGTTTTGAATATCAACACTAGCTAAGGAGCTGGAAATGTTTGGTAGAACTGGTCAACATTCAATATGGCTATGAAGTATTTCAAGGCTTGCTCTTACAGCATATTAAGTATGTTACATTTATAAATGACCTGAAAGCATGAGTGAAGAAGCACCACTTCTATCAAAGAACTATTTTAGCTAGATCATTTCATCCCTCCTCTGTATAACAACATATTATTCAAACCCTTCAGCACTTCCAATTCTCTTCAAAACATAGGCAGTTTTTGTTAACTTTAACCAGCCACAGTCCAGTGAGAACACCCATTTTTTCCACGTATTCTCCTTTTCTATTTATTGGTCTTTGACCCTGCAGGGATCTACAGTCACAGTGAAGATGTCAGTCTGCAGCCATCTACTTTCCTTTAGCCTTCATCCACGCTGTCAGACACACAGCAATTCTCCCTACTGTTTTGAGAAAGAAGGAAAACTGCCAAACACACACACACTGTAACTCCCTTTCTTTAAATACTGCTAGTACTACTAACTACAACCTCTCAACTACTATTTTTCATTTAGAAACTGGCATATTACAGATAGTGTAATATGCTTCCAGAGAAGCATTCTGACTTCATCTTACCCATTTGCCTTTATATTGCCTTTAATCAATCTAACAAATAAATTTATATCCAATGGCCAGAGACCTAATTCCTGGCAAACCAGAGGTTCTTTCTGATCTGATCTCCTCCACATTTCCTGGTTTTCCCTCTTGTTTTCTCCTTCCTTCATATCATCTTGCACTCTCTTGCATATTTGTTCTTTGTATTACCTTACTCTGTTTCATTTTAACTAGAGATACAGAGTCGAAAATTTATCTTCTAGCTGAAAATAAACACAATCTTTCAAATACAGTTAGCTAGCAATCATATAAATAAAACCTGAGTCATACAGTGGGAAAAAAAACAGTTTCAATTCATGTGCTATATCCATTATATCTATGCCAAACAGAAGAATAAACTGTACATGGAATGAACTTGTTGTTTTCCAACAAATGCTACTTAGCTGTAGCTCATAATATTAGCTGAGAAGATCAGGCCTATGAAATCTCAATTTTCCCAGTCCAAAGGGAATAGTGGAAAATAGTACACACACACAAAAATAATAAAAGCAGCCTGGTTTTACTTAAAACAAAAGTAACACTGTGTCAACGTCCTCTTCCAGTGATTGATGGAGTAATATGGAAGTACACCAAAATACCAGTTCTGCTGTCATTTAGAAAAACAAACATTGAATTCAAGCAAAGAAACAATTGTACAGATAAAAAATACACTGACAAGGCAAGAACACAATGCAGTTCAGAAAAGTATGGAGAAGTACAGAGATAGCAGCAGTATTGTGTTAGCTGCCCGACTAATCAGGAACAAAGTGCTGACAGGCCCTAGTCATGCAGTGGAAAAATGCAGAAGTCAAAGCTGAAAATCCCACAGGGCTTTTTAGGCCCTCCCTTTCATGATTGTCTTGTTGATAAAGATGTACAAGCTCCCATGAACTAGGGAAGCATCTCAGGTCACGGCTTTTGCAGAGTGCAGATGAATCAAGACAAGCAGAGGGCTGGCAGGGACATGGCAGGCAGGCTGCAGGAGTTTAGGGACAGGCCCCAGGCCTGGTGGCTCCACCTCACTGTGTGCGCCCACCAGGTGCACTGCCCAGGGGCCTTCAGGGAGTAAGGCAGGGTTCTTCAGCTTTTAGTAAAGCAACATGGATGAGACCATGAAGAAAGAAAAGAGAACTGTCTTCAATATTGTTAAAGACACCAAAATAACTACTGAAATTAATAATACAGATCTGATCTATAATTAATACTCTCAGAGAATTTTCAACTTCACTCATACAAATTTGCCTTCTAATTTACGTAGCTCATTTATTAAAATGCATAACTTTGGTTCAGAACTCCAAAGGCTATGTAAATGGATGTGTGACTTCTTAAAAGCTGCTATTAGAAACACCTGCATTAGTCACGGCCTGGTCAGGCATGAGCAAACCTAAACAATGGTCGTGGCTAAAGATGGCAATGGCTGATTTGGTAATCATGTGAACTCTTGTGTTCTTAGAAACCATTCATATGATTTAATACAGTTTTCCATAATTTTGTATGCTGTCACATTCTTAATTTGCTCCTGCCAGGTCAGGAGAGTGTTTCAGCTCCTTTCTGATTAACTTCACGGTTAATGTTTGCTTAAACTCCAAAATGAGTATGGAATGCTGCCAGACTACAAAGTCTTCCCATAGTACTACAATGTTCTTATATAGTTTTGTTACTGCAAAGAAGAATATTTAACCTAGATGGAATAAAGTCTGTAAAGAACACAGCAGAATTATAAACTCAGAGAAGTCTCTGGAAGAGAAAGGCAACAGTCCACTAACTCTATTTGGCTTGAATGATAGTATGAGTTAGAAGAGAGTTATGAAGCAAAGCAGGCAAAATGGGAAGGAGATTCTATTTGAACAAAGGCAGAGAAGATACCAACTGTGAGAGGCTGACAATGAAAAGGATCTTGTGCTGAGGACCCAGGTTGCCAGACTCCCAAGTTAGCTTAAAGGTCACCTCTGAAAGATAACATTTCAAAGGGCAAATATTATAAGGTCGCCCTCTCTGCTCCTACAGCTGAATTAAGCCTCCAAGAGCTTGACTTTGAAGGATAGCACTTTAGAGTTTTGCCTGAACTGGCCTCTTCCCTTGCATCATTTTTCTATGTTAGAAGACAACACTTTATATATTTGCTTCCAGATCAGCAATGCAAAGAGCAAGATTACATACAATGATAAAGAACATAGCATTTGTCATGATGGCTATCTAATACAGAATACCAGATCAAGAAAATTAGGTGGATGAGGCTTTTTTGTGAGATACAGGTAAAATCACCAATAACAGGAATCTGCCAAAACAGGGCATCTAAAGTACTTAAATGTGTTGTAAAAGAAAAAATAAAGTACAAATTGGCCTGCAAATTCTAAGAAAGCATCAATGACAGCTGTTGCAACTAAAGATACATAGAAGAAATACTATTCCTGTTTGCAGAAAGAAAATTGCTGAGAATGGGAGGATGAAGACAAGCTGGATGAGATGAGAAAGTTCAGAACCCCCAGAAAGAAAGGAATAAAGGTAGAAAAATAAAATCCATGGACTTTAAGCATGCAGATCAAATGATGAATTCACTAAATATGAGTTGGTCTCACATAGAAGAGAGGATGCAGAAAGTGGAAATGAGGTGAGATGGCTAAGGGACTGTGTAAAAGACTAACATACGGGATTAAATATGGAAGGACATGTTTAAAAAGAGATGCAAGTAGCAAGAAACATTGAGGTTATTAAAGAAAAAAAACAAGAAGTCATGCTGTAAGCACATTAGCAGTAGGAAAAGTGTTCAATAGTTCAGTATTCAATAGCATTATCAAGAAACAACATGAAAAATGCTAAGGTTTTCAACACGCTCATCCACCTTCAAACACCAATCAAATTATGAACAGGTGAAATCTCAGCCTAGAAGAGAGAAATAAGAGGTTGGAAAGTACTCAGTGAGCTAGAGATTTTCAAATTACTGGGACCTGATAATCTGCCAGATGCTTAAATGCTCAGAGAAATCTCAGGACAATTAATGGTATCTTAGTGGACTGAAAAGGACAAAGTACTGAAAACCTAATAATCTACATGTATTGTCTAGAAAAGAACAGCAAATGGAAACTGGAGATGTCAAATTCATTCTGTGTTACATAATTAAAGACATTATTTGTAAATACTGGTAATAAGGAAGTAATTGTCCAGACCTTATTTGTAAATACTGGTAGTAAGGAAATAACAGTCAACCAACATTACTTTTTCAAAAATAAAGTGAAGCAAATACAGCAAATTTCAAATTATATAGTATTTATTTACTGCATATTTATTTCGTGTGACATTTGCTTTTATTATGAGATAGAAGTCCTCATTTAGGATTCAAGATCATGATTCTAAAAGCTCTAGCATAAATTTAAGTGCAATTCTACATTGAAAAGTTATAGAAGAATGACATTTAACTGACAGAAATTTGTGCTCTTATTCCAAATTTTTCCAATTTTAAAGTCTCCTTTTGACATGATATAATTCCAATATATTTCTAATTTTATTTTTACTACTGCTGTTTAAGAATAAATAAATAAATAAATAAGTAAATAAAAAAGCCATGGAAAGATCCTGACAAAGCACAGAGCTTTCTGGTAAGTAAATCTGTATTAAGTGAGCAGATTTCATAAGTGATCAGGAGATCATTTAGTTTTCCTCATCCTTAATCCCCACCCCCAAGGGTCAAAACCCCTCTCGTCTCCAAATCCCCTCTGAATCTCCTGACTACTTCCTATTTCCACTTTTCACACTTTGATCAGAAATTCTATTCTGCAGCTTTGATACTTCTTCCAATTCTTTTTCTATGGAAAAAAAAAATAAATCTCTTAAACAGTTCTTGCCTTGCACTAACCACCTGGCTTCATGTTTGTCATCTTTCTATGCTAACAAGAAGAAGTCGTTTAGTCTGCAAAGACAGTGTGGGAAGATTTTTAATTCTCTTTTGAAATACCTAACACTCAACAATCTAAGCTTCGAGAAAATGATTCTGTGAAATATCATTTGGTTTTGATACAACGTACCTCACATTGTACACTAACTCTAAATTGAAAATCAGTGTTTTAACGAAGACCCCTTCTCCGGAAGAGATAAACTGTAGACAAAATATCCTCCTTCTATATTTTCTTTCAAGTTTAGTCACTGATCCCTGAATATTTGTGTCCCCATCTTGGGATATAAATGTCTTTGTTATTAACCCTCAGATTTTCTGGCCTTGCCACTTTTGTGAAGTAATAGCATAAGCTAGTAGAATTTTCTTTCAAATGAAATGTTTACTCCATAAACCTGCTATATTGCATTATATGTTTATGTTTATTGTTTTGAAATGATGTTATTTGTAAGTATAATTCTGTAATAAAAAGAAAACAAAGATTGATGCTGAACGAGAATGAAATTTCAGAACATGCTATAAAATTAATCTAACACTAGAAAATCATAAAAAAGTGCAATTACTCTATTTACAGGTAGAAAAGGAGAGACTACTGCATATATAAAAATAAGAATAAAAGCTTTATTTTTATAGTAGGAAGCTTATGAATATCAAAATGTTAGTGAAATCTTCCTACAAACAAAAAGGTTAATCTTAATTGTGCATCAATCTTGACTATAACATGGAGTTTATTTTAATGCTATAAAACAATTTTATTTTTTTTTAAACTCGGAAGTACCTTTGCGTAATGAATGTTGTAGCTTTTACAGAAGTTGCCTGAGTCTTTTCATATAAATCATACTGCAGTCAACCTCAGCTCCTCTTTGTTTTACAGAGCTGATGCTCATTCATGGTAACTTTTCTGGGGCCATTTTGAAAGTAGCAATTGGTACCACAGACCCAGACACAGATAAAAGAAGCAGATTTAAAAATCTACCTGGTAAACATATATACAGCCTTTGGAAATATCAAAAGTGGATGCAAAAAAAATACTTTGGTATAAAGATGGTTTAAATTGCAGAACATTACTTACAGAAGGCAGGTAGAAGGCATAAGCAACTACAAATACTGATTTATCATAGGCTACCTGCAAACATATCTAGGAAGCCCTTGGGAAGCTCCAGGGCTAGAGATAAGTTGTTGAGCAGTGGAAAAAAAATGTAAGAAATACAGTTCACGAGAAACATTTAACATTTACTGTTTTAGGCATACTTTTGGTTTGGAACATTTCCTTGTTAGAAGAACCACTTTGGGAAAGTTTTAAGGAAACATTTGTTGCAGTTTACTAGACAAGAAATAAAAACCATCTGTGATTTTACATCATTATCCTCAAAGGATGAAGAAAATGCCTCAATCAAGAAAAGAGACAAATCATTTATTTTGAAAAGATCTGAAAGCAAAGTGTCATGCCTGTACAAAGTTGACATCCAAGTCACATCCCTTCTCTGCTGAAGTGTTCTTCCAAGGCATGCAACAAAGAAAGATTAAGATAAAAACCAAACAATATATAGCTCTTCAAATTTACCCTGATGCCTACAATAAGAGGAAAAAAAATCTCTGTAGAAATTCTTATTTTTGCATACCAACATATGAAATACCAACAAACTGGTAAAGCTAGCAAGATCATCCACCAAAGTCAAAGACTATATCTTTTTGGAATTTAATGTGCAAAAAGATAAGAAAGAAACCTATTAAGTCAATGCAAAATGGAAAAAAGCCTGTAGAAAGAGCTACTCCCCAAACTATTGTAATTAAAAGCCTTGACATATCTATGAAAGAAGGGAATGGATAATCTTTATTATACTGTAAGCAAAGCAAATGGCAGATTGATATCCCTTGGCACACGAATACGCTACTAAATATTTGAAGACAAGCTGTGACTTCAAATATCACATCCAACTGCAACTTTAATTTTTTTTTTTTTTAATTTTTTTTCAGAAAAAGCAACTCATGCTGAGGAAGATATGGCTTATTTGAAACTTATTTACTGTCATAACAGATGGTGAAGACTAGAGAGAATATAAATGAAAAATATGGGGGCCCAATAAATGTCAAGGCTCCCAACTTGGTTTGTAAAATTAAGAGGAAAAAAAAAAGCTATATCTATGCAAGATACAAAAACTTATCAGAATAGATTAGCTTTTTAACATCTTGGAAATAACCATTTTTCTGCCCACACAATATGAGATTAAAAACTGAACTGATATTGCAGTCGTGGCCATCCTGAAAAAGTTATACAGCATTATCTATACAGACTCGCAATAATTCAAAAACTGTTTTCAAGGCATTTATCCCCAAGCCTTTGGTGGGTCATGAGCATTTTATCAGCTACATCTAGGATGGTCAAGATTTTCTGGGAACCCACATGGCAGTGGGAACAAATCTGTAGGCAGTGTTTGTAACCCTGCAGAGTTACGCTCAGAGCGGCAGAGTCAGGGCCCTTTCCTGACTGGGAACTTTCTAGTTTGGGGTTCTCATTCCTAAATAAACCAGAATTTTATAATAGCCAAATCTTCTGCAAAAGAGAATTATTCTTCTTTATGCTTAGCCCACTCTAACATTCACCTCGACCTACCTTGACTTCAGAGTGAGCTGAGGACCCTTAGGACTCTCCAGAAGGCATCCTATAAATTGGGCCCCAGATCCTCTTCACAGAGGAGGATGCTTCCATGACGCATCCTTCCATATTTTTTGAGGTACACAGGTGAAATAGGAACCACTGACCAGTGAGCCGTGTCCTTATGAGGGGAAACTGCACTCGCATTATTACTGAAGACATTATTACCTTGGCAATGCCTTTAATACAAAAATTGAAAACAAAATTAAGGCAGAACTAAGACAAAGTGAAAATGATACTCAAAAAAACCTGAAATAAATTGTCAATGTAAGCTTACATAATGAAGCTGAGGATGAACATGTATACCTCATTAGAAAGTGGAGTTTTCACGGTTATACTGCGCAACATATTAACACTAACTCACATAAGAATATAAAGCCAGCAGCAAAATGAATAGACCTTATTCTATATTTAGCTTCTCTGTTGCTGTTTTATAACACTGAGATGACTGGAACAAACACACCACTTTAATGCCATATCTCATTCATTAAAATAGTTTACAGCTAATTTTATTTTAAATCTAGTAATGAATTTCAGAACATAGTAAGAAATGGAGCATTAGATAACCTATAAAGGTAAAAGAAAAAAATAAGCTTAAGTACACTTCATTTTAATATATTTTTCTTAATGAAAAACAAGAAAACATACACAAAGTATTTGAGTTTTTCATGCTGCTACCTTTTATGTTTTCTGTGCATTGTATTTGAATGCTGTCCTCTTGATTATATTCTCTCAAATACTTGTTTGAAGTAAGATACTTTATTTTAATAAGTGGAACAAAGCTTTGAATAGCTTGGTTCAAAAAACAGTTTTAAATGAAAGGAGCTGTTGCTAAGCACAGGGATCTTTGCCAAATACTTTTTAAATGGTTTATTGTGCCCTAGCAATCCTGAGATTAAAAACATCTCTTGAATTACAATGACACATCAAAAAATAAAATTAATGTGGGGGTTTTCATTACAAGAATTGAGCCTCTGTGTGTTATTCTTTCCATTAGATAAGAAAGAAACATACTGTGGTACATTGTTTTTGCTGTCAGAGAGAGCTTTTAGGCAAATATACAATATCACACTATATCCCTCACGGATTCAATCATGTACTGCACAATTTCTTTTATTAATTTAACTTAATGCTGTGGATTGAAGGGATAGACCGTATATTTTCACATATTTTTCTGTACTGGGTATGAGTTATTTTTAGACTCTTCATAAGTCTTCATCAAAATCAGAAGATCTCATTGCCTCATATGACTACAATATGCATGACAGTATTGCCTCACTCTGTAATAAACAGTTTATTTTTTCATAGCTCCCGCAATAGTTAAAAAAAAAAACCTCTTGCTTTCTCAAAGCTCTTATGTTACAACACTGTGGACCATATAGATCTCAGTGTCAATGAGAAGCTTGAACACAGAGAGCTAGACGCTTTAAAGAAAAACAAAAATCAATAGCATTTCCTACCTAATAAAGATGTCTACACCAGTATGCTTAAAAGTGTTGGCCTCACAGTACACAAATTATGGTTTAGAATAGGGGAAAAGGGAAGTAGCAAAGACAACAGAGAAAACAGCTGCTAACTGATTTTAAACCAAACCTGAGCTCCACATCCTGAAATCCTGTTTTACTTTATATCTGACTGTGCTGCAAATACACAGCAAACAAAAAACACAGCTCTGTGTTCTCTTGAGCTGGATAAGAAAGCAAGGGCATGCAGATTAGCAGGATTTTTCTTGCAAACACTTACTACTGCACTTTGCCCAACATTCCATAAGATACCGGGGAAAGATAACACGTACCTTGCCAGATAACACACGTGTTGGTACTCTATGGTTTTAGCTTACAGATTTTATCTGTCCACACACACTTTACAGCTATTATTTCACAAGGACAAATCTGTAACTGTGGATTATGACAAATTAAAACAAAACACATTATACATATTAAAACTGAGCAAATCCAAACTAGGTAGATTAACAGATATAGAAACCTATAATGATTGTAAAAGTGGCTCAAATTACATATGCCATGTTACTCACATATATAACACCTCAAGTTACTCAAGTAATAAATACAAACAAATCCAGTTCAAAAGAATCACAGTGAGAGCTTGCCACTTTCATATCTCACGTACTTTCATGGATTACCATTATAATGCCTTCCACCGTGACTCCTTTTAACAGAATTTGGATATATAGACAGAAGGCTTTCCCCTGCTGACCCTCCATCTTAAAAAAGGAAATATGTAGGGAAAAAAGGAACTATATGTGAAAAGGAAAACGAAGATCGCCGTCTCATGTTGGCCATGGTTTTTTTTGCCTCTCCAAGCTAGTACAACCACTCAAAAGGCAGTCTGCTGCCAGTACAACCAGCAGACAGAGAACTGTCTGCTGACATAGACAGTAATGCTAACATTACTGGAGGCCCCTGGACCTGTGGGGAGGGGGAAGGATGGTGAGAAGAGAAGATCCAGTCCATCTATCTTCCACTGTTGTAGCATGCAGCAGCTTTTTACATTACGCTTAACTTAGAGTAATTTAAATTACAGCTAATTTACAGCAAAGCTATTAAACTTTTTCAAGAAAGGCTGAAGAACATGACTTTGGGTCAAGAAGTGTAGAGACAGGATTATGGCCCACTTCCTGAGCAGTGCCTGGTACTAAGCCTGCGGATGCGCCCAAGGTGCTGGCAGAAACTGGACACGGCCACAGGGGGACTGGAGAAAAAGGCCAGGTCTGGACTACAAGCACTACAGTGTGTGTGTAGTGTATCCTCAAAGCCAGCAGAGCAAAGGTGGCAATGGTAAAAGCAACATATAAGGTAAATGTGAGTTCAGCTACATGCACAAGTGAACTGAAATACTTGCATTAGCAGATCATGAATTAAACAACAAACATCACTGAAGAAAAGGTATTGTGAATGACTGAAGTTTCACTGCATATTTTAAACTATTCAGAATAATCTTCTACAAGTAAATTTGCCTATAGTTTAGTATGGTGGGTTGTCCTTACCAAAAACAAGAATTTCACATTAATATTACTTCATCTAGCATTGTACAACCTACACAAAGGGTGACATGCATATGCATTTCTTTGTGTCTGAAAAGTGCAGAAGGTTTTTTCACCAAGGCCTACTCACAGGAGTGAACTTGTAATGCATGTCTTTAAATGCACATATTAAATATGCTATTAAAGATGCTGCATGTTGGTCAAGCTGAGACATGCCTACACAAAGACGTATTTTTAAGATACTATACGTTTTTACTGGAGATGCTCTATAATTTAAATTTCCTCCTTCAGGAGATCCCTGATTAAGCCACTGTTACAATTGCGGGCCATCAGGGTTTTGCCTTCTAGGTAAAATAGGTTCTGCCATCTAGGTTCTGCCTTCTGCTCAGAAAAATATTCCTAAAACAGCCACATTTGATTCCCTGCTCTGATAGGAAGCCAGAAATAAAACACTTTAAAAATGAATCAGATCCCTTCAACCTTTGCTGAAGGAAGGCCATCACAGTTTATAGCACTGAAAAGGTGAAGAAGAAATATAAAAAAGATGAAAACGATTACACACCTTTACATGCCTCTTCGGGAAATATATACTTTTCTGTTTTTCTTTGGTAATACTATATAACTCCAGATTTCCAGAACACAAGGAGAACACACAGTCTCACATAAAACATTCCTCTACTAGGGAAGGCATTTATTGGTCTCAGAAGCCAGATATCACCAAAACCAAAACACACCGTTATTTGCACAAAGATGGAACAAATTGTCATGACATTCTAACCTGCAAGAAGATGCACTCTTCACTAACAGTCAATATCAAATAACACTCATTAAGAGAAGTAACTCATGGTAGGCTTTAGCATTGGAACTCACAAACTATGACAACTTCATTTATTCCTATTTAGTTCTGTGGGTTCGTGTTTACTCTGTATGAGACACATGCCATATAAAGTAAGTCTGAGCTAATCACTTTCTCATTTCCTAAAAACCCTTAACTATGTTAACAATAAAGGCCTTATTTTTCCATACTGATTTAAAAAGGAATTAACACAACTGAATAAGCAGTACTTTTCACAATCAAATTTTCAGTGTTCTCTAAAGCATGAGATTTTTTGTGTTTGAGTCTTCTTGTGACACAGATCAGACTGTAATCTTTCCAGCCATCAATATATGATACCTGAAGCTAATAAAAAAAAAAGGGGGGGGGGGGGGGGGGGGGGGGGGAGAGTTCCAGTAAGTATTTTAAGTATTGAGAACAAATTATGAGAACGTTAAATAAATTAGAAAAAAAAAAATAATCAAAGGCAGAAAAAATGAGAAAAAGTGACTCTGTGCTGGTAATAGCTATCTTAGTAAGAACAAATTGTCCATCCCCTATTAGCTGCCCAAGATGAATACTTCCTTCTAAACCAAAGTATTGGGGAAAAATGTACAAAACTGGAAAAATATGGACTAATTACTGAGATCCCCTAATTATTAGGAAGAGATTTCTATATAAATTGTCCTTATTTCAGCCAGTGTTAGTTTTATTTTCTCTTCTCCATCAGTATGATAGTTTCTCGCTAGGGTACTTGGCTTAGGGCTTTTTTTTTTTTTAATTAAGCCTCAGTTATAATAAACTCTTGCATAGATTGAAGCAAAATATTATATCAGCAGCTTGTAGATGATGTTATTTCAGTGAAGAAATGTCATAAGTTTAAAGTGTAATGTTTCTCTAACGACGGCTCCCATAGTAATTGAAGCAAGTACTGTAGAGCCCTTTTTCTTCTTTTGGCAATTGACATTTCGCAGTAAAAGTAAACACAGTTCGGGTGCTGGAACCTCCTTAAACCCTTTTGTAAACTGAATGCTGAAATTTCCAAATTAATAATAAATTGAGTTAGTTTTCAAAATACACGTTATTGTTTACTTAATCACACATTCGAGGTGAGGCAGCAAGGCAGAGGTGGGGCATGCAGGACCCCCTCCTGCAGGCAGTGTGTGGTTGATACAGCAAGCAGACAGCACCCCGCGCTTAAAATAAATGGGTGTTCTTCTTAACAGAAAAGAAATCACACCCATTCAAAATAACTAAAATTATTAGAAGTATTTCCCCCAGCCCACACCGCCTAGTGATGCAACAACCCCCCATCAGCTTTTTGTATGTCCTTTTTTCCTTGCTTTCCTTAGTGCCTTTCTGCACAATTTACATATCTCACTAACAAGACAGTTACTCATCTGCCTGTACATCTTGTATAAATCGTTCTGAATTTGGCTGCTTGACCTCGAGGTTTTCATGGCCCGCCACTCCCCTACAGCCCAGAAACCAGAGTGTGTGCTACCCCTCGGCTCCACGGCCTTTTCTTTTTTCCAGACCACTGGTTTATAAAATGAACAAAATTGGTGCTAATGCTGATCTCCTGTAGCACTCCACTAATCACTTGCCTTTCCCAAGCCACTACCCACTCACAAATACCTCTGTCTTTGATGTCGCAGAAGATAATTTATCTATTCACATACCTCATCTACTATAACGTACCAAAATTACAGACCTTGCAGATTATTCTTTTGTGTTTTGTTCTATCAACAGATTTCCTAAATGCTAGGAGAACTATGTCTATGGACCCAATTTACCTTGTTACTGCATAGCAATGATTTGTTAAACAATCAAATTTTTGTGGCTGTCTTTACCTGTAATATTCCAGGTGCTTCCGGTGGGTCATGGTATAAAAATAAATGGAGTAGGGAAAAAAATCTAAACATGATTAATCTGTGCACTAATTTACCATCAGAGCTCAGATAGTATCATGTCTCAACATTTTACTTACAGGGTAAATTTAAAAAACAGCCAACATCTCTTACATCTAGACAGAAATGTGTGGGCATATGAATCTATGCATACTCACTTTTGTTTAGAAATCCACACTCCGACTGAACAAATTCCTCGAATCATTATATACATTTGCCTTAGCAGACCTTGTATCAGACAATTAAGTCTTGTTGTTGCAAAACAACCTATTTAGTGAATCAAGATACGGATAAAGGAGATGATCTGTAAAGATAATGGTGTTTTTCTTGCTTACGTAAGGCTTACTTTTCAGAAGCTCACACTCATCATGCTTATACATCTTTCCCCACACTTGAAGATCTCCAACAAAAGACAGGCTACTATTTCTCCTTCATCTCAGTAGCTAAGCCTCCATCATTCTCCCAGACTTGAGTTCATTTTCTGTGAAGCCTTCATGGTGCTTCCCTTTGTGTTTAGCTACATATGGGTTTGACGAAGAAGGAGCAGATGAAGTACCCCATCTGCTCCTACACCTCCTGTCTCTCCTGTAGTGGCAGTGTCTCAAGGAGACAGAAAGCCATGCGGCTACTCTCTGTGGCCCGCCCAACTTCCCCACAGCAGAAGAGGGCAAGAGACAGAGCACAGCTGGGAAGGATTCCCCAGCCGATTCTACTCACTGTAAAAGCCCATCAGGGATCAAAAACCACACACATTCTGCACCACCTACCTTGCATTTATAGAATATTATTTTCCATGCCTGTGACCTGGCATAGGTCTTCAGGCAGTAACCAGACACGATTACTTATAGTAAGTATGCATAAGTGTATGCATATGTGTTTAGTAGTATCATAATTTGTATCTTTTACATCTTGGGTAACTAAGAAAGTACACCTTCTCCTACAGCTCCCTCCTTAACGCGAGTTGTAAAGCAGTCAGTGAGACTGTGACACACAGCCTCATGGAGTAACAACCGTGAATCACGGATAGAAGTAAAGATTTCAAACAATGAGTGAAGAATGTTGATGGAAAGCTGTGCTCCTCTGAGCTGCTGACATCCTTTAGATATAAAGCAAAATAAAGTTTGGAGAAAAATAAAAGTTCTGTTTTATATTTACTCTCTGCTCACAAAAATTCCTTCTTTCTTTCCTTGACTAGTCAGAGACATAAAAATTCTATTACAACAAAAGAATTTGTTCCAGACCCCATCAAATGTCAGTGGCATTCTGATAGCTAAGTGCCAACACAAGATAAAGATTAATAATAGTGGCAGCAACCTCCTTTCCCGAGACTTCTATAAAGAAAAGGGACAGAGAATACCAATGTAGCCACATATACACTTCTCAGCTGCTACCTTCTCGTTTGTGTTGATTCCAGTGTAAACCCTATCATGAATTGCTTGAATTATTGTCAAAATTCCTGTGGATTATAATGACATGGTAACACCACTTCAACCTTTTTCCCTCAGGAAAGAAAGAAAGAAAGAAAAAAACTGTGTTACAATGCAAAAATATTGTTTTGTATTCCACACCAGCAACACACATTTCTACAAACTCAGTGACTATATGGACATTCCTCTCTCATGCATAAAAAGATCCTTAACAGGCTGTCTTTACTCACAGGGCCTTTCAACAGGTATTCCTGCTTATGTCTGGTACTGATATGTACTGTAAACGTGTACACCATCTTATTTTATATTAAAACAGAGACAGATTGTTTCATATAGTTGAAATAACTGATAACAGAAGGCATAGCCATGCAAATTTATGTTGATCAGGATCTGTGCACATTTTCAAATCTCTGAAGAAAGGAAACTCTTACTTAAGCTGTTATGTCTAAAGCCATCACAAAGCCCAATGGGAGAGAGCTGCACAAGAAAAAATACACCATAAAAATACTTAAATTCTTGTCAACTTCAAAATTGAAGCGAGGTTACACTACTTTCTACACTGAGATTGAAAAGCACCCCTGCATTTAGATCATGAATTAATGGGTAGACTAAGATGCAATGGAAGAACTGATTTCAAATAAGCCAGAAACTTAAGCCAACTATGAGTTTGGGATAGAAAAGTACAAACATTCCCCTTTAATTCCACTTGATAACAGGAATCTTTCTTACATTCACAAGTTCCCCCCCTCCTCTCCATCCGCTTATACCGTAAGCATTACTAATAAATAATTAACACTGTCCCTGGGCACCACACTCGTACCACCAAGGTGTACATGTGAGCAGTTCTTGCACTGTCCTGGTATTACTGGTGGTAATTTCAAGCTCCACGAGAAACAAGACAACAAATCAATGTTTATTAAACATGAAAAAAGCAAAAAGAAGCAGAGTTAGTGATCAGCCTTCAAAAGTATATTAGAGACGGAGAGAATCACTAATAGTTATTTGGCAACACCAGGAAGCACAGGAAAACACCCCCATGAAGAGCAGTGGCTGCTATAGTATCAGCGGCAGCACCTGCGCTCTCTCTGACCTCCTCTGTCTGCACTGGTAGGGAATTTCTGGGGCTAATCCTGGCAAGGCAGCAGCAGAGGCAGCTTGAAACTTAGTCCTCCACAAGGCTGGAACAATTAGGACAACGATAATGGCCAGAACTGGTTTTTATCACTTTAAGAGTAAATTACCACGGGGATCAGAAGTTAATAGGCAATTCAGCAGCGGATGCTTTTTGCTGTGGTTGTAGACACCCTGAGCTAGGCTTGGGAGGCAGTGCTTCATTCTTTAGTGCAAAATCACCTGTTTAGATAGCTAAATACAGTAAAGCGTACAGGCAGATATCAATACCAAACAAATATGGAAGCTTGGGCTTTAGCTAGGGTGAACATATTCTCATCGCCATCCACTTGTGTCACTTCCACAAAATACCAGTAAAGTACACAGGTTTGTTTTTTGATTTTAAAAATACTTTTACAGTGCTTAAGATGACATTTACTTTTTAAGTGCAGGGCTAAAGAATTCCTATCCATGCATGACTAAAGATTAAAAATTGCTGGGGATTCTTCCTCTACGAAAAAGATAGCTATTAGAAGCCAGCTTTCCAAGTCAGTTATCAGGCCAAGTAAAACACTCATCTTGGCCTTAGTAAACGTGTTACGATAAAATCAAGAAGTCCTTCAATACTTTTGAGTTTTCAAAACTATCAGGAAAAAATCTTATTTGCCTGGTTAAAAACCCAAACTAATGCCTGCATTTGTGAAGAAAATAGAATTGTCTTTTCCTTGCAGCATTTGATGGAGGCCATATGTATCACTGCTGCAGCATTGCCCTACCTTAGGAAACAAGGAGCAAAAGGGATTTTATTACATAGGTATTAAATTACAGTTTTAGTCTGTAATAATGAATGCAGAGATGCAGAACCTGTTACTCTTAAACCATAAGCATCCTCTAGGGATTTTAAAAAGACATGAAGAATTCCTTGGCTTGCAGGGGTAAGCGCAGCCCTGGTCAGATGGGATGGGGTTGCATTGGGGGAGCACTATGCAAATGGCTCGCTGTGCTGACAACAAATGAGACAGCTTTCCTTTTCTTGGTGCCTCCCTGCTCTCTTATGTCCCCTGCTAGTAAATCCAGGGCTGACTTGTTTAAAGTAACTCAGAGCAGAAAAACAAAAATCAGTAGTTTTTTTGCTGCACAACACTTAAAGAAATCCCTGACCCACTTGGTATTTACAGGAGAGTGAATCGTTAAAACTTTCAGAATTACAAATAGAGCACCTTTTCATATGGTGCTACTTTTCAAGTAACTTTCCTGTAAATCCCAAACAACCCAAGACTAATTTGTTAGCAATGCCACTAACCCTGTCCGGCAGGTGCATGTGCTCCTCGCAGAACTGCCATCAAGGACAGACGGGACCGTTCACGATCACGTACTGCAGCAGTTCACAAAACCTATGATCAGGCCTCAGGGAGCTTCATTTCATGGCATCAGATTTCCCCTTTTCCCAGAAGACTGCTTCTCTTCTGGGGCACCTAGGCAGAAATTTCCCTGTACATACATACTGTACTCCTTCAGCCATTCTGAATATCCCTCCCCACAGTTTCAAGTTTGCTCTGCATAAGCTTTGCACCTACAGACTTCTAGCAACAACAGTACAAAAATCAAAATTTCAGCCTCACCAGTAACAAGCTCCCATTTGCTGTATGTAGAGTGACCTCCCAAGTTAGCTCCCAGATCCAAATAGAGAGGCCTTTCCTTTGTTAGGAAACCTCTTGGGTTTTGCTATTCCAACACATGAACATTAATTAGATGCATTGTTACTGGATAATATTATATCTGTGATTATTTAGCTTTTGAAAATATGACACCTTTTCAAGAAGGGCAGACTAAAATATGACTTTTTGCAGTAATTCCAACTGTGTATTAGCTAACATTTACCGTACAGCAGGACGTCAGCTTTGAACACCACTATCATATTACGATGTAATGAATGGGAGAATGCACACAACTCACTCCTGAGGTTATTTCACTGCCATCTGAAGCGCGTATGGAGAGACAGGGCCCGCTCTAATTACAATATTGTAGTTTTGACTGACAGACAATATGTCTACAATCAACTCATTTGAAAGCCATGTGTTGCAACAGTTCCTTGTCCGACTCCAAAGTGCACAGAATCAAGATAAATCAATGCCTTGTTACTATACACTAATTCCACAGGAAAAAAAAAAATAAATCCTGGAAAACACATGTCTACAAAGAACAGCAACATGGGCCAAGAGATACCCCATTTTTTTGGTATCTTTTCCTAATTGTTAAAATCTATTGACTTCTAAGGCATAGCCAGAATATTAAAGAGTAATGCTTAAAAACATATATTCCCCAAACAAAACTGCTCGCTCCAAACTTCCTGAACTTCATGTTTGTTATTCTAAAGCAAAGTACATTTGAATATTAAAATTTGAAAAATTCCATTTTTGAGATCGCAAGAAAAACAACTTTGGTATTATTACACATATTTCTAATGCACACAAATATATAGCTGACACTGAAACAATGTTTTTAGTCTGACCTCACACAGGCCTGCGTAAGTATAATTATTATGCAGCATAATATGACAGAGATATCTGTCATTAGTAGAATTTCTGGAATTTTGAACATACATTTCAATAGCCTAAGTGGACCTAGCTTGGCAATTTAGCTGACCCTGGAAAAGAGTGCCTTATGTTCATCTTGTGCAATCTGTCCACTAACAGATGTACACCATTAAGATGTAAAGTGAGGTGGAGGAGGAGGGGAACAGCAGGAGAAGAGTCAGGCCATTTAGCAGAAGAGCCACGAGTTTCAGTAGGCCAGCGTGAAGGAAGCACAGTAACGTACGGATCACTCCAAACAGGTTTCATGTAAACCTGTGATAAACAAATTACTATTTTTAAAGCATTATATTTACTTTATGTTAAATGATATGTAAACATTAAAAAAAAAAAAAAGTATCTGCACTGTGTTTATGGTGAGAGCACAAGATGGGAAGGGACTGCAATGAAATTTAGGCATTACAGGGGGTACCACTGCTGCCGAAGGACAGCAGCAAATGCAGCCAGTTTACAAAGATCCCTTGGTGTGGGGGGAGCAGCTTTCCTCAGCATCACAGACCTGACTCGCCAGGAAGCATGAAGCCTACCAGTGGCAAAGTTCTCAGATTAACGGGTTCTGTATATGCCACGTTCAGATGTTGGAGTTACTTCGCCATAGCAACAGACACAACCTGACATATTATAAACTCATCTTCCTTATTGTTGCAATAAATACACTCAAAGAGTTTTACTGGATTTAAGCCCTGTGTTGCCTACTGGTTTCTGTGAAATTTTCTCACCTGTGCTTATTTAGTTACTACCAGAAATGTGCAAAAGCAGACAAGACTTGCGATTAATTATTTTTGAAAATGTTGAAAGTGCCACTTACCAGGATTGTCGCAACATAAAAATATTCATCATATCTGCCCACACCAAATGTTGATATAAATTATTAATTTAAGGCAAATGTGACAATTAAGCAGATTTATTAGCCTTAATACATCATACAATTACTAAATGACTTCTTTTTAAAGCTCATCTTGCCTTCTCTCTGCAATTAACACTTCTTTTCTTTTAGGTCCTATATTTTATTTATCGATGCATATCATTTTGAGAATGAGTTATCCAAGTTAAATTTTGTAGCGACAGCACATAATTAACAAAGTTAATACAGATACATTATTAGCATCACAATAGCAGTCTCAAGGAAAAAAGTCTCTTACAAATGGAGATTTCAGTAAATCATTAACAGACGAAAAAATGATTTCCATAACTTGCTAACACGCACCTTTATTTGTAGTCTCAGTATATGGACCAGTAATTAACTGAGGTTGGACTGCTCTCACCTGAAAGCTCTATCTTTTGCCTCATGGCTGATACCACAGATGGAAGAATAATGGCCACATTCGTATTTTCCTGCCTACCGTGTGACGTCTGCCCAGCAAATAACCCAACAGTAGTTTTCAGGATTGTCCGGTATCAAAATTATATGACTTTCATGTTTTTAGAGATACAGGAGTTAGTAATGTATGTGAAATATGGCTAGGAAATTTTAAAATCTACTTTTAAAAATAAAGACATATAAAATATGTCTCATTGGACAAAACCAGTGTTTACCAGAAACACTGCCTATTCACTACATATTCCTTTGGGTGTTCTTTATAAAAACATACACATATATATATGCACTTTTTTTTTTTTTTTGCCTTGCACATTACTCTGTTCTGGGAGCTTTGATATTGTTTTCAGCTGAGCAAAAGGAAATGTCAGAGATAATTTTGATAAATGTGAGCTATCTCATACTTTCTGTTAACAAGTGCTTTGTGTGTCTAATAACATGCACCTGTGAAGCTGATTTTTCTTCCTCTTGCGACCTCAAAGAACTGAGCAGAGACTGTGCAGTAAAAAGAGACTATACCTACTGCTAGGTCAGTAGCATTGATGAAAAGACTTAATCAATGCAGAGATAAAATAAGGCCTTCTGACCCCCATCCCACCCCACCTGCTGTCCCTCACTTCGGCAGTGTGCTTCTTCTCAGTAATTTTCTTTGCTTGTCGTGGTTTGCCAGGTAAGTACAAACCTGGGCCCACAGGCGTTGTGCTGTGAGGAACATGCCAAGACACAGCACTCAAGTGAGCGCATCTTGATAGCAGCTGTTAGTGATAGCTGCAAAACATTTAAATCAATATAAGCCCTCTAAACTATACTTTTACCAGTTTTCAAAAGGAACGTACTCTCTTCAGAATAACTAAACTACTATGATAACCAATGCTTCCTTCGTTCTAACAGACCCATACTGGGAAGTGACAAATTCTACAGCATATAATAAGCACATGTAATAACCTGTTTGATATTTTGTGTGCTATAGTAATTTTCCACTTTATTATTCCTTATAGCTAAATGCCTATATTTGTCTAAGTATGTATTTGCAAATCCAGAAAAATTCACTGTGGTTCCAATCCTCTTCGGTTTTCACCAAACATTTTTTATCATCAACTCACTACATCATTTTTTCCCTATAAGCCATTGGTATCGTTTCCCCTTGGGTGAACTGTGGGGCTTTTAAAGTTTCCTGATACAGACTGTGAAAATTTCCTATGTCTACCTTTTTGAAAATGATTAAGAAACAGCACATTTTTTCTTGTTTTGCATATTTGGTTCTGGTTTGGTTCTGTTGTTCAGGGGTTAAAACATTAGAAAGAAGTAACTATAACCTGATCT
Source organism: Cygnus olor (assembly GCF_009769625.2). NCBI lineage: Eukaryota > Metazoa > Chordata > Aves > Anseriformes > Anatidae > Cygnus > Cygnus olor. Next base: position 3,315,397 of record NC_049181.1, read on the forward strand.
GGAGTCTAACAAAATGAGAATATAACAATTTATTTAAAAATTCATATTTTTATGCCTACCTTCATCACAAGTGAACAGCTTCAGAGTTTCTATTTTGAAAAGGTGTTTCTTTCTTTTCTTTCTTTCTTTCTTTTTTTTTAAATACTGTAAAGGCAGCTGTGAATCTAGGGAAGTAGTAATGAGTTTCTTTCAACCATTTGACAAATACAAAAAAAAAATTTGACTGTACACTGGCTAATATGAATTAAAAAAGAAAATTATAGTCAATCTGGTTTCCTGTAAAAGATTTTCTGAACTAGATCAGTAGAATCCCAACTGACAAAATATTTTTGCTTTAGACGAGACAACTTTCTCAGCTTTAAAGGAGTTCTTTAGAAAAGTTAAACATATTTGATATACATGTTCTCCCATACAGATCCTAATGTTAAAATACTTCCCAGATAAAAGAAATATATTCTGCACTATATTAATTTGCACAGACATAATGTTAGTGTATCAACCTAGGCAAAGATTCAATGCATCTGTGAAGCCTGACTGAATAGAAATCTGCTTTTTAAACCAAGTGGCTTGAAGTCAAATTTTATTTTTATTCAATGTCTGCTTCTGGAATCCTCTAAGCAAGATTGTTTTATTTCAGGAATGCTCATTTAGTCAATTATTTAAATTGAAAAGCCGTACAATGGGATATAGTCTGTGGGGATTTGTTATGTACAGATGGGTCATTTATTTATAAAATTTTTGAGCTCTATTCCTGTTACAATATTGATGTTCTTCCCCTTTTCTCCTCCTTCTGATTTAAGTAAAATGATAGATATTGAATTGAATTAATTTACAGATTAGCCATTATAATGAAGTCTTATTTAATCATTAAGACAAGTCAAAAGAGGGGGAACGCACAGAAATCTGGCTGATGGAGTTTCTGGAGAAATATAGCTATTCAGCAGTCAAGAACAAAACTTCACTAAAGTCTCTTCCACATGTTGGCTTAAGCATTGTCTTCCTAGGTTACTTTTTCTTATGAAGGAAATGTCAGTGTCATCTGCATCACTCACTCTCCATCTCCCCCAAGCAGGTGACGCACAGTTTATAGCCTACCCTTACAGATGCATTTGATTTAGGTGCTGTAGTAAAGTGGAAGTGTCAAGGTGATTCATCTGTCTGCCACCACTGACAGCTGTGTTACACAAAGTGCCTGTGTGGAGCACACTGATTGGGCTACAGAAGTAGGTATTCCAATATCAAAGGGAAAGGCTTTCTTTGTCATTACAAATGCAGCGCTGGCTTTTGACCAATGTAACAGAATGGCCTGCATGAATAGTTTGCTGCATATTCTGGATATGTTTCCAGGATTCTCGCCCTATGACAGGGACCAACAGCAAACTTGCTTGAAAAAGAAATTGTGTTGCCATGACTAAATTAAAAGAGGGGAATAAAATGTACTAACTTCTTAAAGAAAAGTAAGAACACTTGAGCATTATAGCCTTGATTTGTCACGTGTTAAAACAACATCCACTATTAGCTAAAAATGTTATTTATTTTTGCTACAAATCCTGCAAAACAGCTATTTTTCTTTCAGTGTATTCCTGAAGTTCCTCAGCATTGTCCCATACTTTTATGGGAAATTATCACCTATTATCTATTTTATGAATTGTCACCATTACTTTTACCAGATGACTACTTTTACAAGGTTCTCATATTAGTAAAACATTTCCTAGATACTGCCATTTTGTAATCTAATTCCTGTCTTTTCATCCATTCGTGAGAAATGAACCTTGCTGGCCAAGTTGAATGATAGGTATGTATACATACATGTAGTCTGAGGTGTCATTTGTAGAAGAATGAATTATTAGGACAGTTAATGGGAGCACCCTATGATGATACAGTGTCAACTAAAACTATTTATCCATCATAATTCCTATCTTTATGGATTAAAAATAGTTGTATATTCAAAAGTAATCTGCCATTCAGTGCATCAGTTGTTGATGTGTCAGTAATTTATCTAAAATAGGCCATATTTTAATCATAATATCCCCAAAATATTGCAAGTTCATTTAATAGTGTGCTGTGTTTCAGGAAAACATGTTCCATTTCACAAAAAAAAAAAGTTACATTCAAACTCTTCTTGGTGCCCTTGCTATTCTGAAAAAGACAAGAGACTTTGAAATTCTGTTTCAGTCTTCTACCTGTAAAACCACACTTCCCTTACATAAGGTTATAACCAAAGAAGAAACATCAACCTCAAACTGTAGGACTTAATGTGAACCATGAAATCCTAATTACTGAGCTGTTTGCCAGGAGACAAAAGGCTGGCTGACAACGCAGTATACTAATGCAGTTTGATCAGTACAGTAATATACCAGGAGCCATCAAATGATTTCAGAATACTCCTTTGGTTTTTAACTGAGAATTTTTTAAGTGAGAATCAGAAGCATTAAGATACTATCTAAAGTATCTATTTCTTTCTTGACAAAGAAAACCTCCTAAAACTGACGGAAAATGAGGGACAAGTGGACTGATGAAAGGACAAACCTCGCAGGACACAAGCAGGAAAGTACATGGCATAGGAAATGTTTAAGAATCTGCATGACTTTGGGAGCCAGGTCAAAAGTTTCCTCTGAATACCACACGACCTCGTGGCACATCACTATAGCAGGCACCTAAAATAGGTCTACTGAGGTAAAAGCATTCAGAGTATCTTATTACATCTCCACCATACTTGAAGAGTAATGATTAGCAAGTTCAGACAGTCTTTCTCTTCGTATTTACCAGTTGTTCTACAACTTCAATCCAAAATACACCATGATTTCTTTTACCATTAAAAAAAAAGTTTGTAAACAAAAAATATAGATGATGACTGGAAAGAAATATTTCCTACTACTATGTTATAACACTCTTTTGGTAGCAGCATGAAACCTTATAAATTGTGTGTTAGCTCTTTCAATGAACATTAGATTCCATTTAAGCAATTAGAATGCTTATATCATTAATCAGAATTTGCACCTTAATGCAAATAGCAATATATAATATGATGAAAAATTCTAATGCTAAGTTAGAAAAATAAGGCTGCCATTGCATTTCTAAAACAATGCTGATCAGGAACCTGGGCATGTGCCATGCTGTGGAAATTTGATGTTGGTGTAATCCTGCATCTGACACAGTCAGCTTCCAGCATGCCTACAGCTCCATCAGTTATCTCTTAAAGTGAGTTTACGCAGAAGTGAAGCTATCAGGGACATCAGAGTCAGGTTTTTCTCTCCGGACACAACAAATGACTGTGGTACCAAGGTATCCACTTGCTAGGTACCAACTAGCAGGTAGGTACCTTTCACTAGTTGGCCCTGACCAACTGGTAAATTACACTGTACTATCATGCGCTAAGATCTCATGACTGGAGTGAGACAGAACTTGCCACGGTCAATTGAAGAACCCTGACAAGTTCATAGAGGAGAAATCCATTAAAGGTCATATAAAAAAAAAGGCAAATCTCTGAGTCATGAAGTCTTGGAGTGGCAAACTGCTGACAGGTGTGAAAATATTCTGGAGAAGTATCAGTCTGGGCTTGCTCATCTCATTATAAACATTGGCCTAATCTTAAGAAACGTCCTCTCATAACATGTCGTTCACTTGCCAATAACAAACCTGTTCTGAAATGAGAAAATGTTAAGGGAAATTGGAAATCTTAGTGATAAACAATGATCATGAGAAAGTTACTCTTAACTAAGAGACTAAGTGTCTCACCATCCCCGAACACAAACTTTGAAGGCAGATAAAAGGTATTTGTCCACTATTGTTAGTATTTTCACTGTGACTATTAGCCATCTTGCTGGCACTCCTTGCAGTGGTTAGTTTTTTTCTGAGTGAACCCGAGCTCTTACATTAAGCACCCCTTTGTTGTTCTGGTCTTCAGGGGAAAAGCCTGGTGTTAGACCTCCAAAGATAAAGTATTTCCACAACTGCTTATAAAATAGTAGAAAAAAATATATTTGTTCATATCCTCTTAAAAAATATTTTCCCTGTGCAAAACTGTTTAGCCCCAACGTTTCAGGAAAACAAGCATTTCTTAGCAAGAATCCTTCTGATTTGAATTCTTACATTCACGGCACTCTTGGACTATATCCTTTGAAGAGGCTCAGTCCCTATATGTCCTATATGTCCCTATAGCTTGGTTAATAAACTGTGGTTCAGAAATGAGAAATTCCAGTTTTCTCTTTTTTTAATGCAAGAAATCAAATCCAACATCTGGTGTACAGAAATAGCATGCATGTATATCTTTCATATCATTTTCAGTAAGGAAAGCTATTCTGATAACCATCCTTCACACAGCATGGCTGTTCAAGGAATTTAGGTAACTAAAAATCACTAAGAGAGTGAAAATATTGTATTTGTAAAAAAATAAAAAAAGTAACTAACTTCAGTTCAGAGTGATATATTCAGACTGAAAATATATTAAAATATTTCTGAAACACTTTTCTTTAACTTATAATCCAAGAACATTTCCACTGTGCAATGTGCATTGCATTGAACTTTACTCAGAATCTTTTTACAAAGCAACTTTGATTCTAAGCCACAAATTGTCATTGAGACCAGGGAAAGAAATATAATTCGAAAAGACATTGTTAGAAGTGAAAAATTACATGACAGTGTATTGATACAGTATTACTAAATTCACAATTGATTATGCATTTATTTAAAGTCTTAAGCATATTTAAATTTGGCCATAAAGTTTCAGCACAAATACACTGAAGTATCATTTCTCCATGATCAAAGTACATGAAGATAATGTTTCAGTAGGCTGATTATAAATGTTATGTATTAATTCTGTAATATTTTTATAGCGACAGCATTAGGCTTGTTTTATGGAAGATGCATTGCAACTTAGCATGTGAAATGGAGATTGCACAACACACACATACACACATGCATGAAAAGAAAATTAAACTGTGATGTCTTGTTCAAAAACACATTGCCACCCCAGATGTCTTACTACAAAATCCTCTGGCCAACAAAAATAATTTCAAATAAACCGCACACAGCTTATTTACACAGAAATTAAAAACTGATCAGAATATTACTGAAAAATTCTACAAATGTTTTTCAAACTTCATTAGTCTAATACAGTTCAGTTCTTTAGTTTTGTTCCCCAATAGTTATATGCTTATCATAATACCGTATCATAAACCATACACAGTCACTTGGAATAAGTGTACTTCATCCTGTTCTCTACTTTGTGGGTATTTTTATATTTACATTGTTGGAATGAGAACTATGTCCCATATTCCTCATGAGGATCTAAGGGATGCTCATGCAGTTTTTTTTCACATTATCAACAGTAGTTAAAATGAGTAAATGATGGAGGAAATGCTTAGTCAAGCTACAGAAACATGAAAGAGGTAAAAAAAAAATCTTTCATGTCTGTTTTGCACATTAAAATACCTTTGTCTGTTTCAAATTTAAAGGCAAGTAATAGCCAATATATGCATTAAGTTCTCTCAGATACAAGGCAGTACTGACTATTGGAGACCATCCATATAGACTACTGGTACTTTTCTAAGTTGAGCACTTAGGGGCCCAAATCCCTTGGGTGACTCTGAAAATGTTACACATCATCACGTCAATGCCAAATCAAACCACTGCAAATGTATATTTCATACTGTTTGCACATATATTAGACCATTCCTTTTGAGGACAGAGATGTGTTTCCTTGGATCTCTGCACTTTGCTGCGTAAATCCTCAACATTCAGCAGCACCAAAAACTGTTTCCTTTATTTCAAACTGATATCAGAGGGACAATTTTTGCTTTGATTAAAAAACAAAAAAGCTTTAGCCTTTAAACTTGAGACTGCATTAATTACAAAAGTAAAATTCCACTGAAGCAAAAGGTATTCTGCTTGTACACTGAGTTGTAGTCAATAGAATATTTTTTACAAATCTGGAAGAACTTTAATGAGATGATACTGGTTAAAGTAAGTGACATTTTTCTAGAATTAAAAAGTAGTAAATCTTCTGAAATTTCAGCATAAAAGAATCCACATTAAATTTCATTAAGAGGAACTCTTTGTTCAGTAATGGTTCAGTTAACTGACTGTTATAACCAAGACAGATTTTGCTTTTTTCTTAAATTAGGAGAATTAGCTTTGTAAAAACACAGCTTTACTTTGATATAAGGTGCCCTTCTGAAATAGGCAATTGTGATTTAAGACTACAGTGTTGTAACTTCAAAATGAAGCTCCAACATCAATTTTTATTTTTTTTAAATAAATGAAACAACTAAATAGAGCATCTCAAAGCATACTGCAGGGACATCTATACTCATCTCAAAGCATACTGCAGCATTATTCACAGGAAATATTAAACAAATATTCATTTTCAATGTTTAGTGTGCAAAAGTACATTTCATCCTAACAGGTTTTGCATCTGTGTAATAGCACAATTAATATGTTTTCCATGAATTACTTCATGGAAGATAACACTTTCAAGAAAAATTAAATATGGATATAATCTTCTGGCTCAAGATGTCCCTAAACTGCAGATTGCTAGAAGTGTCTCTGGGGAAAAAGGCAGGATGTCTGTGTGCTTGCTTTGCTCTTATTCAATATTTTCAGACGAGCTCTACAATCCGGTGCTATAGCGAAAGGCTGGTCTGAGAGCAAGGCAGTGGCTGTGGACACCGGTCACTTACCTTCTCACCAAGGTGACACTGGAACATTTCTGTGCAATAGTTTTGTTCTTGAGAAAGGGAAAGGACTGAGAATGGCCTTCAGTAAAGGGACACAGATGTTTGTGTTTATTGCACCACCTGAGCTAATTAAAATTCTTACCTTTTAAAAAAAGAAAAAAAGCTTCCCATGGGAATGAAAAGTGGCTTTAAAAAATTACAGATGGGACAATGAAAAAAGATTATTTTCAAAGCAAATTATTTGGTTTAGCATTTTTGAGGAAAACAAAATATTGTTACCCTGCTGTCCAATATTTAAGGTTTCTTTGTTTGGATTAGGACATAAGGAAACTGGTTCATTAGACAAGCTTATCAACTTTGTCTGAAGTTACATGCTAGCTTTGTAGCACCTTACATTGAATAAGTTTTTTTTGCTTAGCATTTAAGAGAGGAAAAAATGAAGAAAGTATCCTATCCATCTTGAACACTTACGGGTGATAATTGTCGTCAGATTGACATTTCCATGATAGTACATGGTATTACTTTTGTACTAAAAAAAAGATGAAAATCTTGTTGAGTATTTCCCAGATTTTACTGAGCTTTGCGTTACGCAGAGGGATTTCTAAGTGGGACCTACAAGAAGATACTAGTCTCCATTAAGAGATTTATACATACACATATTCATATTTTGGTTGGAGGTGAACCCACCCCACATTATTTATTCACTTATTTTATTTTCAAGGACTAAATTGTTTTCGTAATGAAATAGTTAATGACTATAAATTGGAAAAAAAAAAAAAACACCCCCAAAACACTTATTTCAGTGAACTGCTCTTTAAACAATATTGTCAGACAAAAGCAGAAAAAAAAAGCTTTAATCTGAATTAGTTTTAGACTCAAATACTTTTGTTGAGATAAAAGATATCTCTTCGCAGATATGTTTCTGTGTTTACCTAACAACTAACAAATAGTTTCTAAAGGTCTGAGAATTTTCCATACCATCTTGATACAATTGAATAGAAGACCCATTTAGCCTAATGAGCATTAAGATTAAATCATTTACTAACAGATCAAAGGAGATTTTAATTATGTAAACGAGTTGTTCAGAAACACAAAATGTTCCATTAAGCTTCACAATTAATACATACAATATTTATGAGTTCAGACTTTTTTCCTTGTTAAAAATTGATTGTTACATCAAAAAAAGTTTCCCTAGATGCACTGATTGAAGGAAAAATATTTTAAGTCATAAAAGTAGCAGGCATGCAAAAGATTTTACAGCCTTTTGCTTTTCTTTCTCCTCTTCTTTTTTTTCCCTTTCTTTTTTTTTGTTGTTGTTGCTCTGAGCGTCTTGTCACCAGATGTTCATTATGTGTACAAAAATATTGAGTTCATATAAGTAAGTACTCACAGCATGGTCGCACCATACAGAATGCATGTCACTGGGATCTCTAAATGGAAATAGTGCAAAATAAAGCACTTCTAAAAAATAATCTTAAAAGTTTCACTGCTTTCTATTTACTAGAATAGAAAACAATGGAATAAATAACATGGTGCAAACTTGAAACTGAGCTTTGGTTCACTGTGTATCCCTATTTTTTTTTTTTTTCAAACAATGCCTTTTTTTTTTTTTTTTTTAAGGGAACAACCTTAAATATAACAAAGCATAAAGCAACTACTCCAAACAAGGGTGTCATGCTGTTCCCATATTCAGACAGACATTCCCTTTGAGTGGCACGAGAAAACCCTGACATGATATATCATTAAATCACTATATTATTTTTAACAGGCAAGATTAAAATAAATGCAAAGGAAAAAAATGATGGAAAGAATGCTGATAAAATATGCAAGTAGGATTAGTTATAGAGTAATTTATTTCTACTAGAAGTTCTACTTAGGAAAGCAAATCAACAGAATGGAAGTCTGCTGACACTAAATAATCCTGAAAAGCAGAGAACAGTTGTAGGAAAACTGATTACTACTTGAGAGGGAATAAAAATACATTCAAATTCTCAAGGCCTGCAGTATGCATTAGCAAAACTTTCTACAAGATTATTTTCTACAATTAAAAGAACCTAGAAAGTACATTAAAAAAAAAAAAAGATAATGGATCTAGTAGATACACTGGGGAAAAATTCCACCCTCAGTTACACAGTGTGCTCCAATAGAGTACGATAGATTACTGCAGTTTATGAAGATGCATCTGAGAACACAGACTGCTTTTAATGTTCATCAGAGTTAGCAGCTCAGTTATTAAGGCTACTCAGAGGCACTGACAAATGTGTAAATTTGTCCTGAATAGTAAATTGCTGATGCCTCTATGTTAGATTTACAAGGAAAAAAATATTTAAATATTTTCCGAAATCTGTACCATTGTGTCAGTGAAAAATTCCAACACCTTCAATATTCTGTCTTAGCAGAGCAGCTGAAGCTTTTTTTTTTTTTTCCTCCATATATTAGGAACTCAGCATACTTTAGGTCTTTCACTCAATATCATGATCTTATGATTGATCTTATTTATTTTTGGTTTGTGTGCAACTTGAAGTTGATGCCAGAGTTCTTCTAATTATAACACAGTCAACATAATGACAGAAATCTTATGTCCTGGAACTCCATAAATAATTCAATGGAACTCAATAGTTTATATTCATTGCGATCCTAATATATCTGCAAACTTATGGTCAGTTTTCAGGTATTTTCTATGATTTTACCTTTCTATTGAATTACAATTCTACCCCAAAACAGAGTAATTTGCAATGCTCCTAATGCTCTTGCTTTTGGATACAGATGGCTAGTGATAAAAAGTTGAATTCACTATCAATCTATTCACTGTCTATCAAAATAAGTGTGAACGTAAATTATCCCAATCACTTTCATGCATGGCATATGAGAAATGATAAATTTGAGTGTCTATTTTTCCTTTTGGTAGAAGAAAGGAACAACTGATAATACTTTCAGTAATTTCTCATGACTTATTTTTCCATCCACAGTATTGTCATTTTGCAGTAAGCTCTCCTGTTCTCCAGTCTACACAGAAACAAACTGTCACAACAGACAAAGCAGTAACTCTGCAGCACATTCTCCCTTTCCTCGTACGAGCAACGTAAACCCTTTGGGTGGAGGTAATGGGGGAAATGTATGTTGTAGGGTGTTTATCACATACAGCAAATTATCACTTGTGGATTCATATCTCCTGTATACAGGTTCTTTTCAGGAGAAAGGAAAGTGTGCTGAAGCAGAAAGGATCTATGCCATTAAGGCAGGTGATGCTATGGGCTGGGGTCAATCCAGCTGGTGAAGATTTTCTGAGTGTACTTCAGCCGACAGTATCCAAGACACGATCCCTTTCTGCACGCTTTGTGAAACTAGGCACATGTTCATTATTCCATCGGTTTCATTTTGGTGGGCAGCATGTTACTCACAGACAAAATATGCATCTCCATCTATCTTTTGCCATATGCTCAACAATTATAAACACATTGAGTCTGGTTAAGTCAATGTAGTTAAGCATATAAGCTAGGTGGAAAAGGGTAGAAAAGGGGGAGGTTTTGAATCGCTTTGGAAACATTTAAGAGATCTGAATTTCCTGTGTGTCTGGCAGACGTGAGAAAGCAGAAATGGGAAGGTTAGGTAGACGAGACTCTAACAGGCCTTTCAATTGCCTTAGGGCTGCCTAATGTACCAGAGAGACAGGACAAAATATGCCATCAGTGCTGCCTCATGGACTAGGTACGTCACCTTTGAAGTGCTGATGTTCAAAAACATGCCTTACACAGTGTTTTTCCAGTTCACAAAGAATTAAGAGGAAGCAGCTTGCAAAGTTCTTGTGAGTTTTTTTTTTTCTTATATATTTATAAAAGGTAGAAACAGTCTTTCTTTCAAAAGTATCACTTCATGTTTTTTGGGGACAGGTACATCATTTTTAGAGGCATATATTATCATCTAGCAACATCCACTGTAAATGTTAATGCAAAAAAGAGCACTGATTATATACACGTTGTGGTTATTTCTACAAAGTTATGTCTTTCTCAACCCAAAAAATCACTTGAGGACTTAAATGAAGCCAAATGCCTTTTTCAGAACTTATGAATAGCATTATTCAGAAATACGGAGAGCCTCAGAAAGAGATACCACCTGATAGCAAAAGGTGTAATGGTCTTTTCTTTCAATTCAAATACCTTCTCACGTTTCTGCAGGATGCTGCAGTAGCATGCCGGCTGTATGCAGGGTACTGCTGGCCTAGGAACACCGCCAGTCTCTTCGCATCCCACATTTGGTATATGGGGACTAAAACAATGGTACACTTCCTGGTACAGAAGCAAGTGTCTCTTTCAAGCACTCACAAAACCTGCCGACAGCCCCAAACTGAAACAAAGACTATCACAGCCATCTTTCTGACAGGCCCAAAATTAATTTCCTATTTTTAATATCTATCATTTACATATTCCAGTTAAGTGTCAGAAGAAGGAAGAGATCAGAGCAAGAAATACGATGATTGTTCCTCTCCCTTGCTGCCACTGCAAGATTATTTTCTGCAATACATTGTTTAGAGCTTTTCTGTCCACTCCTAAATGACTCCAAAAAAGGGCATCCTTCACTTTTATTGCAAAATGACTCCATAGTTCAGCAGCTGACAACCACAAAAAATAAAGGTTTAATTTTTTCAAAAATTTAAGCCCATTAGTCCAGAAGAAGTTTTGTGCCATCTCAGATGCTTGTTCTTTTTCTTTGTGAACATACTCTCCTTATATTATTAGCATATGTTATGTTATACAAACCATGTATTTGTTTTTAGTGCACTTCGTAATGAAACTTAGTTTTCGTCTTGGGGGAGCAAATACAATTAAGGGGATACGGAATTTAATAATATATAAAATATAAAAAACAATGAACATATTCTTTAATTCAAGGTCCTTCTGTAACAAAGATACTATTAAAAATTAAAATATATCAAAAGAGAAAGCATACTGAGTCTCCATCTGAGGCAAATTGAAGCGTCCAAGCCCATCAATAACCCACGGACAGCAGCTCGAACATGAAAGAAAACCTTTTTTATGCACTGAAAGCCACCTTATATAGGGGGAAATAAAAGGAACATAGCTAGAGAGACAGGAAGAGGTAAAGCTACTGTGAGGTTTTCAAAAATTACAACTGTTCAAACAAATAGGAATTGAAAGGGAACTCCTTTGAAACCTGCCAGATCACTGAATGAAAGAAGTCTTCATCCAGTTTCTATGCTGTTACTTTCAGCGGGATTAACAGACAGAGTAATGAGAATGTTTTTATGTCATTTGCTGCTCCCTAGTGGAGATAAAACACAATTTCAGGGTTAAAATAAAATTTTAAAAAAAAAAAAAAGATCAATTGCTGGTAAATGTTGGGCTGTCTCTGTAAGTACGGAAAACTGAGTTACTGAGAGGAAAACTTTCATTACAGTTTTATACACTGAAGAACAAAACTGAAAATCTAAGTATGGGAACATATATTTACTTATAACTATTTGGGTATTTAACTTTGCAACAGCTGACTGTTATATTAACTTATAACAGTTTAGAGTATTTAGACATTTAAAGTCATGATTTCACACGGAAAATCACCTTTCTACTTCATAGATCAAAACTTATGTTGCAAATTTACAGGTAGCATTATTTGCCTTCACAAAAGCAAAGAGCAATGCTTAATAAACTGATGTCAGGTGACAATAATGTAATACCCCAGATATTTCTATTGCAAACTAATTTACATGTATTTGTGAAAATGTACTTTTTGACCCCTTTCTGTACTTGTGTGGTTTGTTATCTGATTCCACAATGCCTTATTTGCTTTGGATAACTCAGGAATTACATTGGAACTAAATAAACAAAGTGGCACAGATTGTTTTGCATGCAACCAGATGAAGTAAGAGCTGTACCAGCTATCTGTTGATGCCCTTTTGCCAATTTATTAAGTCCCCCAGGTTTTTTTTGTTTTTGTTTTAAACCAAAAACTTCAAACCAGCAGGATCACAGACCAAATGCAATTGCTTCGTTTTGCACTTTTAGATAGCTCTGCTGTAGGATAATTAGAATTTCAAATAAATATTTTTAAACCTGTGACAGTCAGTCACCATGGAGGAAACTGCAACAATCTGGATATAACGGAGATTCAAAGAGCTGAGAGACTGCTTGTACTGTCTATTCAATTTTAAAACTGTCCGTCTGAAAACCTCAAGTATGAAGAAAAATTTTAAAATATGTTAATACATTTTCTTCTATTCAGGGAAAAAACACATACAAAGAACTCAACACTGTGATGGGGCAGAGAGAAAGCTTACTTCATCTGCAAATGACAAAAAAGCTGGGAGATGCCTGGAAGTATACAGAAAGAGAAGTTTGGCATTCCAAATCCTGAAAAACTGTAAAGATTAACTGAGCCCTCTGCCCCCACCCCAACCCATGCAATTCAGTAAGATCTTATACCTAAGATTTGATGCCTAAATAGAAATAGTTCAGAAGACAAATACCAATCTGGGAACAAACTGATGGAACACCTGAAAGGAACATCCACAGGCAACAGATCACAAGCTGTGCATCAAAGTGCCACTCTTCAAAAAAAAAAAAAAAAAAAAAAAAAAAAAAAAAATTGCTGCATCTCTTCCTGTGGTGTATAAACAACAGCATGTCCTGACAACACACAAATTCTTCTTCTCTATTAGTACGGAAAAGACTTGAGCTGAAATACCATATCCAGTTTAAGCACAAAGGAGAGCAATGAGAATCCTCATACAATTTAGGCACTGGAGTCACAAAAAAGGGTGGGAAAGGGATCAGGATAATTTATGCAGATGTCAGCTTCATGACTGCTTTCTTCCTCTTTTCCTCCAGACCACAAAATTTCGTTCAATCGTTTGTTTACAGACTATTTTCCCTGCTGTTCTGTGAAGGTAACTTGAACTCTATAGCTGTGTAGGACACAGGACAGCACAACATGCATTCCCTATAATTTGTGGTTGATCCAGAGAGAGCAGAAAGATGTTTCATAGACTTGAGAGGTTTGCTTCGAATGTTCCATGTACTTGGTAACATTTGCAGGTCTGGTCTGGAACATGTGTGCCCTGTGGAGGCCTCTCTGGATCCCTTTTTTGAAGCATATAGGTAATCTTGTTAGCTAATATCGTTTTTTCCCCCTTAAGCAGAAAAAGTCTTTCAGTGACTCTGTGCATTAGAATTATTTTGAAACACTTAGAATTCCAATGGCTAGTCCATCCTATACATCAGACCACTGCAGAGTCAAACATCACTTTCTTGAATATAAATGAAAAGTTCATAATGAAATCAGTGAGAGTGATGCTTGCGTATCAAAAATGAGAATTTGGCTTCTGGTATACTGCTTCAGTTGATGAAATACACTTTAAAATCTAGACATTTAATAACCCTAAAAGCCTGCAGTACAAAATGAAAAATCACGTTGCAAATAGAAGAAACTTTTTTGCTTAACCTGCACAACTTTGTAAATGTGAATATTCCTGTACTAGGGTAGAGGCTTTCTGTTTGCTTGTTATTGTTCTTTCCATGGAATTGATTCCCTAATTTCCCTGAGTGCAGAGATGGACTTGTTTGCTTTCTCTAATCACAAAGAAAAAAAAAAACAACAATAAATTATATACAACCGGAATGCACTTACAATCTCTTCATGCAATTGGTACAGCATATGTTTGTTTCCAGCTAATTCTTCCATTAAAATCACATCAGTGTTGCCAAGTCACCTTATTCTCATATCATATCTTTCATATAGGTTTTGCTTTTGGCCCGGAAACCACGATGTCTCATTGTAGAATGGCAGCTTTGAATGCCTCTTGAACTGTGAGAAACCTTCTAGACTGTCACCACACACACTTACTTGCTATTGAGTTACACTTCGAGGGATGACTCTCAAGCATATTAAAACTGCCCTGTCTTAAATGGTATTTAGACCACTTGATTTTCTGATGTCTTCTAAGTTAAATGACAGAAAATTCACAAGGAAAAACTAACTTGAAAATTTTGGAACTGACTCTCAAGACTGCTCAGGCATTTATTTTAAGAGTATGGCACTTAAATAGGTGGTTGGCAGTTGAACTGCTAGAAGAGGGGGGGATTAGTCCTTTTCTAGTCCTACTCACAGTTTTCTCAAATGTATTCACTATTTCCATTCTTCAAAGCTAATTTTAAAGTGTGCTGTACTGATCAAAAAAGTCATTAAGAATATCTGATAGGCAACAGTCAGTGTGAACTGTAAAATTTAGTCAAGAATTCCTCCACATGCTTTCTTTCAGTAAGGGCCAAGGGAATGGACAAGAATTAGCCTATTTTGTATTCTCCATTATTTTGCCCATATATTACTCTTACAAAAAGTAAGAAATAAAATATTTATTAAATATTTCTTTCTTGGACTCTTCAGCAATTTTTAGCAATTTTGCCCTGTACAGTCACGACAAATTCAATACCTTATTTAATAAAACATGCATTTTATTTATTGCCTTGTAGTTTGTTTTTCCTTGGCATTTTTAGTAATTAATATACTGCTGGGCGGAGGAAGTGCACGAGCAACAAGCTAGGCTTACTGTGAACACAGGTAAGTAAAACTTATTCAAGAATTCAATTAAATAAAGCAAATCTGGGAAAAAATTAAGTTAGTCATGAAAAACAGAGAAGAAATTAAGAAACAAAACAAACAAAAAACTATACAGGAGGAAGAACATAGCTGTGCAAAACTTCATTAAAAAAAGATTACATTTGTCAGTATTAAAACTTTCTAAGTGTTTTCCACATACAATTTTGATTTGAAAGATCAACAGTTAGCTGACAGAGAATGTTGCAGTCCTTCCCTTCCTGGAAGCAACCTACTAAATAAATGACACAAGCAGACGATTTTGATGACCTATGCCACATTTCAGCCTCCCAAAACCATGCCTGTATGCAATGAAGTTCTATTGACAACATTTATATTACCTCTAATATTACCTACTGCTGTTATATTATCTGAGTTATTATTAATTACTAATTTGTTATATATATATATATATATATATATACATGTGTATTTACAAACAAATGAAAAAGCAGCAACACTGTTTTCACACCTCACTGTCAGACTTGCAATATCATGCCTTCTTCCTTTTCCCTAAAACAGTTATTCTTAGAAGTGACAGGCATTTTTCTGTTCGAGTCCACATAATAGCAAAGTATATAATATTTTGTGACCACCGATGAAATATCAATATTAAGCACAGAATTGTGTCAGTGAAATACCAAACAGTCCGTCCTGGCTGGTAGAACTACCTGATGCCAGTCTGTAGTATTTCCTCTAATAGTGTTACCCATACTCCATTCAAAGCCAAGATAAAAATAAAGCAGAATGTTCATTTTCTGCTCTCATCCCCTTCCTGGGGGGCAGAAAAGGTGACTTCCACATGATTTCTGTGTATCAAAGTACTACATGTAGAATTGCATGTTCCCTGTATTTCAAAGCTATTGCTTCCTGAATCACGAGGTGATTTCTTAGTATTTAAAAAAATACAAATGCATCTCAAGGATAAAGATCACTTTATGGGAAGGACACAAAACAACAGAAGATCTATGAGGTATTCATACAGAAGGAAACTTAACTGTTATTTTTAAGTGCTATCATTAACTTTTCATGTATTTTTGCAAAGCTAAGTGTTTAAAAAAAAAAAAAAAAAAGCTATCTTGAAAACCAGAAACCTATGTAACTCTTTTTGGAAATGAAGTGTACAGAAGCTGAACAATCTTTGATGCTTGAACTACAAGTTGACAATAATAAAGGGCTGACTTCTCCTCCATTTTTGATCTAGCCACTAGACAGAACAAAGAGATGCACTCACTTATTGTGGGCTGCAGTCTGCACAAACCACAGATTCAGAACTGTCAATTGGCGTCGTGCTTTTCTGCAATGACATTTTCTATAGCACGTATTATTTATATCTTACATACAAACACTTCCTTTAATTGCTTTATCCTTGCTTGAATAGTTTGTTTTTAAGCACAATGTCTTAATGAAAAATGGCGGTTAAATCCTGAGTTTTGGACATAAATGTTTTCCTTTCAATTCAGGATCTTATGAAATTAAGAATCAGTAGATATGCATTTACAATATATATGCTAATGTTAGTGTTATTTGCACCACAACATACTGGAAAATTTAAGATCAGCCTATACTGCCTCCTTACATATGGAATTAGATATGCAGAAATGTGCAGGTGAAAATTTTTATTGATTTATTTCTACAGTTTTACTAGTTGTTTCATTGGTGTATTAATTTTAATTTAAAAATATATATTTGTAGAGTGGTATAATTGAGCAGAATATGGTGGATTTTGTACTTTTACCAGTGATTTATCTCATGTGTAGTCATCAAAAGAATAAAAATGAACATTTCACAACAGAAAATTCATATTAGTTAAAGCTTAGTGGCATAACAAGCAATTCCCATTAGCAAATAAAACTAAGGAGTTGCTATATCTATAGTGAATATACCTTAAAAGGAATTATAAGCAACTGAGAATTGACAAGATTGCTCTAATGGAATGATAACAGCTATCGGGGATAATAACCAACCAGAAAATAAGCAACTGAATTAATAGATCAATTAAACCTATAAGGAAATGTGTGACCTCTGTCACAGTGATGTTGCTAGAGAGAGACTCTACAGGGAATCTTCCACAGGCAGGGGAAGAACTACATTTTTAAAAACACATGACTCTGAAATGCAAAGATAAAAAAATTGAGAAAGCAAGTATTTAACTATTTAAAGAGAAGTAGGAGTATTTTGTAGGAAGTATAAATTTCACTTTTGACCTACAGGGATTCAAAAGTCATGTTTATAGAAAAAAAGTTGTGTTTTTTTTTTTTTTTTTTTTCCCCTCCTAACAACTATTAAATATTCTATTAAAAAAAAAAAAAAGATATGTTTGGACTAATGGGAACATTTGGTATCCTTAGTACCTTCACTAAAGAAGCCTACACCTACATGCCAACACTTGGTGTTAAGTAGCTGAACCAAACAGATCTACCAGTGTTTTATTTATTTTGTGTATTGCAAGCATATAGGCTGCAGTTTATCACAATGACGGCTAAATCTATCATCCTCTACCTGGAGCTATAATAGGAGTGCTCTCAAATCAACAAGTCTTTCCTTCAGAGTAACTGAACTGTAAATTGTCCTTGACCAGTCAGACAAACAAAAACAACCTTCCCTGTTAATCTGCTGAAGACAAACAGTTCACTGTCTTTCATCCTCAGAAGAAGGATGTCAGTGGCAATGGTGTTTTATATGTCACATCCTTCACACAATGCTATTCTGTTTTCTGGTTCAAAAGCTTAGTGAGATATTAAGAAATACAGGCATTTCGACCTCTAGAAAAGTAAATAGTCATTTTGTTTCTAGGAATATGGATTTTTTTTTTTTTAATGAAAATGAGGTTTCCCATATATTTAGACTGTATTACCAAAATATATATATATATATATATATATATATTTTTCCTAGTAGGTTGAGAGAACTTACAATAACATGGGCATGCCAATGCAATCTTGTATCATACACAGGGATATTTTTGTTCCTGTACAGGATCAGGAAACTAATTTCGCAATATACAGTTACAGAATTATCTGGGATGACGCATACACATCACTGTTGTAACTTTACAGATCAGATATATTTCTGATGAAATTACTGGAAAACATTTTTATTTAGGCTATTTCATGTGTTCCATGCAGCAACAGAGAACAAATATTTTATATCTCCTCATCACTTTCTGTAACTGATTTTTTAAGGTATTTTACCAAAAAGCATTCCTGAAAGGCTCCATTAAAGAAATGCTGACACATTATGTTACAGTATGTTACAGTATCTTGGGTTCTATCAGTCACATTTCATTACTTTTACATAACATGGCTCTATTGATGCAACCTGATGTGACATGTCACACTGCAGTGTCAGCAACAAACTTTGACTAAAAAGTTTTTGTCCTCAAAACCACTATCTTTAGATGAAACACATAAGAAATTACTAGACATATCCCTTAAAATTAAATTATTTGTGGCAATAAACATGACTTTACCACCACGCATGTATGCTCGTACTGAAAATTTCCTGCTGTATTAGTGCATACTATGTGCAGTCAAAATTGGCAGTAGTTAGAGTATTTTACAACTGGCACATCTTTATTCAGAACATCCAGAGGTTCCTGGGTCAACAGCTTCCTATTTATTCAAATTTATATTGACTAGCTTCAGAAGGCAAAGCTGACAAAATGATTAATTAGACTTTATAACTCACTGGCAGCATGAAGTTTAATAGAATTAGTAGAGCTTAAGTTCATCTTTAAATACCATGACAGCTTTAATTTTAAAATTGTCAAAATACATTTTTCAGTCAGTGCAAAATACAAGATGACTTACTCAAAAATTACAGAAAACCAAAAAAGACTAAATAGGCACCATGTTTAATATAGGATTTTTATGATGATTAAGAGAAGTGATTCACTTTTTAATTCACATTATGAAGCAGTATGCCTTGTACAGACAGTAAGTTGACTCTGAATACGAAGGCATTTGTTTATAGTGTGAGCATGTATGCATTTTTGTGATCCTTTAAAAATTATTTAAGCTTGACAATTCACCAAAACACTGGTGAAATCTAAATAGTGAGAGAGAAATTAATTAAATTAGTTGTAACATTTTGGTCCAATAAAACCAAACCGTGTGATTTTAGTAGCACAATCAGATCCCTTCAGTACTGAGTGCACTTCTATAGTAGCTGTAGTAGCCTCTTCCCACATACCGTCAAGTAAGCATGCAACTCATTCATTTTTATCATCTCAATTGGTACAAACTGTTCGGTGTAACTCAAACGGTAGCTAAATGTTCAGCTGGGGACACACTTGTTCATTCTTTCTGTGAGCCATTCTAACATCACACCAGCCTTTATTCCTCTTTAGGGAAATCTCTCTTTTACATCCTGACCTTTTCATATTCTTTCAAGAGTGAACATTTCGAGGTATAAGGCTGTAGAATTGATGCAAATGTGAAAACTTCTCACAGATACTCTGGTCCTTACTTCTGGGCACTTTCTGAAGAGCTACAAAGATATCGCAAAAGTGACTTACAGACTTTTGTATAACTTCATAGGTCCAAATATAGTAGATCATTCAACCTTCATGCTAAACCTAAGTGTTGAATTTATTATTAATTGGTTTTCATTCTCTATTTCCTCTTCTGTTTATTTTTGGGTCGTGAACGCAGCTTGGCTAAGGAACAGGCATATATGCATCATGGTCATCAATTGTTTCTAGTTCATGTGCTTTCTCAGAGCATGTGTGATTATGCTGGCATGTATGACAAACTTGCAAGTAGAGAATTTCATAGAAAAATGTAAATATGAATTTAATATCAACCTCAGCATAAATTTTAAGCATATAACAGTACTAATCCACAGTACTGTTTTCAGAGACATCCTGGTTTACTATACACACATACAGGATTAAGAAAAAAAATTACAGCACATGCAGATCATTTAGGTTGACATTACATATTGAAGCCCACTTAATACTTGAAGTAATGATGTTTTAAAGGGAGATCCTGCTAGATAAATAACACAGTAAGTCTTATTTTGGCTGCATATCTAAGTTATGTTAAAACTTCCTAGAATGCATGAACAATAACTCATTTTTTTTTGCAAATTATTTTGCAAATTGCAAATTATTATTTTTTTTTTTTTAATTTTTGTAAAAAGCTAAGAAAATGCTGTGATAGAAGACCAAACACAATTGAAGCCACTGTCATTCAAAATGGAGAATAGAAGAATATATTTTAGGGGGTGAGTGAATTGCATGAACAGGTATCATCCCTCTTCTCAAATCTGAATTGATAGCATATTCAATCCATGGAATTTAAAATCATCTGGGCTTTTAATACACCTGCTACAGAGGGGAACATGCACCCAGATGTAATAAGATAGCAGTGATGTAGCCTTCCCAGTTGGGAATACTCAAAGTTTGTTACATAAATATGAATGACATGCTAGCCTTCTGTGCTGTTTGTTGTAACAAATAAGCAGAAGAAAGAGATCTGAAAATTTAAATTGATTCAGTAACACTTGCAAACTGAGTGGTCAGAGAAAGGACTGCTCTAGAGAAATGTTTTCCCTTGTCCAGAAATAAGCTGAGTAAGTATGTGATTTATTTTGTGAGAATTGATGAGCCAAGTTTCTTTCCTTTTAATTTTCTCTGCTTTCTTATATTTAGTAATTCTTAGTAGGAGTGCATTTTGAGTATAATTGCAGTTAGATTTATTCCACCCAAGGGAAACCATAATTGCCTAAGGTAGCACTGAAAAAAACAAATACGTCTTCCCCTAATTATGAGCTGGTGAAGAAGGGAAGTTCAGTTACAACGGGATGCATTGGACAGCACGGAAGAAATGCCCGAGCAATGCTGTAACTGCCAGAGGGACTTAACACCATGATGGCAGAAGCCCCCATCAGATACCAAAAGCAAACTGTACATAAAGATCTCCAAACTCCAAGAGGAAAAGGACAGGATTAAGATGCCCACACTCTGCTTTTATTCATGTGATTAACAGACATTAGTGAAGTCAGGTTATGTCATCCAACTCCAGAGATTCAATGAGAGGAGGAGGTGGCAAACAGCAAGAACAGTCAGTTCATTCTAATGTGACAAAGTATGGCAAGACCACAGGAGAAAAGAGTGAGAAGAAGGATAAATAAAAAAGGATACTGGAGTTACTGTTAGACCATGACATTGAAAAGCCCCTATAACTAGCTGAGGAGTACTAAAGAGATTGCTTTGTTCACAGAATTACAAAGTCTTGATGTATTTATACAAGCAGTGCAGCTGCTGCTCTTTACAATTTATTGAAGTCTACCTTCAATGACTGGGCATGTAGCTTAGGCATCCAGGCATAATGCATTAATACACCTGGCTAGATCACTAGTTATCAAAAATTTGATTTTTTTTTTTTTCATTCTCTTTGGAAACTACTTAGAACAGAGAAACACACTATTGAGCCAACACATTGTTTTTTTCATATGCTTATTCTAGACACTTTAAAATAAATTCATGCCTATTTATTTTTGATCCACATTTACAAGTTCTCAAATGGTTTAACAAAACAGATCTACAGAACACAGAAGGTGCTGAAGTTCTAGTTAGGCTTACTGATGTACAAAAATCAAAATCAAAGAGAAGCACTTTTAGCATCTGTCTCAATTACATTTATCTGAAAATAGAGAATACCACAATTTGTTTTTCTTTTTAATTTTTTGTTTAAAAATTTCAGGCAAAAGGAGAAAGTCCTTAAGACTACATGTACCGTATATTTCCTTTTAGTCTTTTTTCTTTATTTTTAAATTGTGTGGTTTCTGCCTGACTTGATACCAAATTAAGTGTAAAAAAATTCAGGTTTTCATAGGAAGCTGATACTTCCCAAAATCTGCCTCTTAGTACAAATGACATTCTTGTCAGTTTTTGCAACAGTGAACAATGTCCAAGAAGACGTTCACAACACTCCAAGGCATACAACACAATCTCATTTTTTTTTAATAGGAAAGTGCCATTTTGATGGGCTGCAACACAGACCTCACTGTATTTCAAATACTTTGAATATAAAACAACAATACGTGCCCCCCCCCCCCCCCCCCCAAAAAAAAAACCCAACTCCTATACAGCCATAAACAATTAGACATTAAAGAGGCAGAAAAAAATAAAGATAGTGTAATGCATACATATATGCTAGAAATCCAGGGAACAAGGTACATATGTTCAGGTCACAAGGTCTAACTAGAAACTAGTTTCTAAGGTGGTAGTTGTATATGTCATGAGACATACATACATATGATTATATGAAACAGCAGGATAGCTATTTCCAACAGAAACGTATACATTAATTCTTGAGAATTATTACATTGCATTTCTGCACAATTAATACTCCTTTCAATTCTAAGAGCCAAAGTTCTCTCTAGACACCTAAAATATTAGGGAAAAGACCCATTTCAATACTCTGACAGAAACAAAACTGAAAGCCCATAGAGCTGGAGTTTCAGGGTTTTGTTTATGAGACAACGTATTTTCTGCAAAGTTGATGAAATTCCCTACTCATTTCAGGAACTGGAAACCATATTCTACACAGACAGAATGGAGGATGTACAGCATTTGTGATGGCTCACTTATGGGGTGATAGAAAATGGCTAGGGTATCTACATAGCCCTTTGTCTTATGGGTTCTCAGTAAGCAACAGTGACACACACAAGGAAGTGTGCTCCCGTGAGACGAAATTAAATCTAGCAGAAATTTGCAGGTTGGATTTTGATCATGAACCTAGTAAGTCAAGAGGGAGCAGGGGAAATAAAGGGGCATAGGCAAGCTGTGCCTGTTAGTAGTGAAATATTTGTGTATAGATTTTACAGAAAATGCCAATAGACAGGTCTTATGGTTCTTCAGGAAGAGGTAATTTTCCACTTAAATGCATATGCATATTAAATTGTGTGGTACTGTGCAAATGAAGAAGGCAATCTATAAGGAACTTAAAGTAAGCATACTGAAGGAGATTCAAAAGAGCCAATTCAGCATATATGGTATACATGACTGATCATAGAATGATAATGAATAACAATATCCCTTTGATGTTAATTAGTTGCACTTGATAAGGCAATGCTAAGTGGGTTTACTACATTCAAGTAAGAAAAATCAAAACCTCAATAAAGCTTTCAGAATGCTAAAACCAATAAGGATTTAAAAAGCAACAAAACATTATAACGCTGCCAAGAAATCCCTAATTCATTGGATTATCTAAACTCCAAAGTAAGGGAAAAGACTTAATAAAAAAGAAGAATCAGAAATAATGAATGTACCATTTTGCCAGAAATGCTTAGGGGTTTTTGTTGTTTTTTAAACTGTGGGGAAGCAAAGAACAAGTTTGTTGGAACTGAATTCAAATGATGGACTCAAAACTAGACACAACATAAACTTCTCTAAATTTTAACAAAATATAGATGAATGTACTAATGACAGACAGGTCAGTAACATTTAAAAAGTGGATCAATGAACTTTTTCTTATGCTCTATCAAGACTCTTTCTTGGATCTCCTCCCACCTGAGGACATATTTCATATGACAAGAACTGCGTGAATTAGGTAAGGAGTAGCACTGGTTTCTTTCCTCTCTCCAGCAATTTTTTATTTTTTTATTTTTAATTGTGTGACTAAACACATTTTTTTGTACTCACCCCAGGACTCTTGCAACAATCAGAACACATACTAGATAATGCCAAACTTACAAGTACCAATACAATATATGATTCTGTCCCTCCAAATCAAATTGTGACATTATGCTTGTTGCTTGCTATTCAAACTTTGCTTTGCAGATAGTGTCATTAATTTATTCAAGTGCTTTCTATCAAAGTCATTACTATTGCAATTGCATGCTTCAAACAGGCTGCTTTTATATGATTTTCAAAAACCTTGTTAGATAAGAGGATGTTATGATTACCATTACTAAATAATAAGGTGAGATACAAAAGGAATAGACACAAAAGATTTAGCTCATCTTGATTGCCTGGTTAGCCCAAGAGTTCAAATTTTTCAGTAATTCATACTGGGAGCTGTGTCTGAACAGACAGCAACTTAAAAAGATTTCAGTTGCAACTACTCAATAATAGCCTAGACGTTCAAGTATGAAACTGCACATGCAGAATGCAAGGAAAACACAAGGAGTTAATACTACTAAAAAAGACTGGAATAAATGACTGGTTGGAACCATACATTAACTGATATGCTTGAATGCCATTGCAGTCTCTACTTCAGTCATCTACTTCCTTAGTTAAAATATTTTTCAAATACCACAAACTCTTGAGCAGGTATGGAAAACATACGTGCAACTAGAACTAATAATGGATATTACCTGACACTAAAAAATCTGCTGCATATTAAGGCTAAAATTTTACATCTGGTTAATGATATTAGTACCTAGAAGGTTGCTTTGGCCTATTTCCCATTAGGATGAACTTACATCCTCTTGTTCTCTTCCCTATTTATACCCTAAATCTTGAATACGTAGAATTTATACATATAATATAAATTTGCACAGATTAGCACTCATAAATCTAAGGAAGTGCCAAAAGCCTCTTGTATAAAAGTCACACAGCACAGCACCCCAAAGCAGCTATAAAAAAATCTACTAATTTTCATGCTTTAGCTTAGTTGAGTAGACTACTGTACCTACCAAAAAGTCTAAAATTTAGTTTACTTTTTACCTAGTAATAGCTAGTAATAACAGTAAACCACAGTTAGCATGCATTTTGAGAAATGAATGGGATAATAGTAAAAAATGAGTAACAACATTAATATTCATGTATTTTATAATCCACATAGTACTTCCCCAGATCCCAGTAGTGCATGAACAGATTTACCCAGGAGATGCTCTTGGTCTAGCAACACACCATTCAATTCATAAACTTGCCCTCTGCTCCTGGATTTTGTTCCTTTTCTGTTTGTGTGCAGTCATGGCCAGCCAGATGTCAAAACGTTCAAAACTGAGTAATTCTGCTTTCATGTATGATCTTTAAAATTCCTGAACCCTTTTGAAACTCAGGATTTCATTCACACTTCAACACACCTTCCTGAGGAAAGGCCAAGTAGGGGACTCTGCTGACTTACCCCTTACATTTAATGTTCTTGGAAAACATCTTGCTGCTACAGCTTTTATGCCTTGGCAATTCTATGGTACATCAAAACTATTATTAGTAGAGAAAGGGAAAAATACACATGCAGAAATTCAAAAGCAATGTAAGCACAAAGAAGTGAAAACATACCATAAATATTCTAACTACGGTATTGCAAAAACATTTCTGGTTTTGCTTTAAACAAGAGCTCTAGGAAAACCAAACCACTAAACCATGATATCAACCTTGACATTATGGAAAAATGCCTTGAGTCTGGTTCATTTCATAGATATATATTAGAGGATAACAAAATTAAAATGATCTTGTATATAAATAAATATGAAACTTATTGAAGAAAATCGTATGTGCCTACTGTGTTTAAATTAATTTCATATAGCTCATCATATCTGCAGCAATTATGTTTGCAGCATTCAGTGGCTTAAAAATAGGAAAGCAATCTTATGCATTTCCTATTCTAAAAAGAGGGGATCATGCTTTGATTTAGATTCTTATCATCTGATAGCCTTAACTTCATCGCTATGTAAGAAGATGGAGGAAATGATTTATTGTTGACTGTCATTCTTTCTGGAGATGAATAATCTTCTTCCTCAGTATTAAAGTGGCTTTCAGGCAAATCAATCAACCATAGATCATGTCATAAGACTGTCTTCTGATGTTAATAAAGCATTCTGTAATAAGGAGTTTTTATGTGTTGTATTTATAGACACAGAAAAACTATAATATCCTGTTTAAAAAGGGACCATCTTGCCTGTGATACTGTTCTAAACTTAAAACACATATATACATCGCTCTATCTTAATTCTGCAATATATACTGTGTTCAAGAGAGCAACAGTGTGCAAAAATGTTTTCTCAAATAAAGCGATCAAGTTAGGATGACAATAGTCAACTGAAGTTGCAGAGTATGAGTAATGGACATCATGTAAATTAATTACGGTATTTCAGTTTGAAAATTAACATTACTACATAACTGAAAGACCGCCTTAGGTTATAAGGCAAAAAAGACCAGTTAATGTGGAACATCTTATACAGTTGAGTTGTGCTTTAAAACTGCTTCTTCTTCAAATGTATATATCACAATGTGACAACATAATGAAATGTCAGAACTGAAGAACACACAACATTGTCATTTTTCCTACACTGCCTAGTCTGACTTTGGCAGAAGCATAGGGTAATTTTCAGGTCAGGTATTCACAGAAGTGGGCAATTTAAATTATCTATGAATTCTTTCAAGTCACTGATAATTCATTACCTCCATATCTCCAATAATAAGGAAAAATGACATTTACTGCATAATTTAAATATTTAGAGGAGTGACTGAATAATGACTTAGGGTCATCAAATTTAGTTTTGTAATTGAACTAGAGAGTAAAGAATTTGAAGCACAATGAGAGACTTCTGGGAAACAGGGAAAGAATTCACTTTCTAAACCTAAAATTCTGACTTAAATTATATGCATGTGTCAAATGTTTAGACCTGCTAGCTGATCTTTGTTGATCTTAATGCTTTGGACATGACATTTTATTATCATTTCTTGAATAAAGGTTGGCTACTAAGGAACAGCTCAATAGCTCAAACAAACGATTCATCAGAACTTCCTAGGCGGCTGTCTGATCATCTCTGTTTAGTATTTGCAGTGGTATGGATAGGGGTTTAAAGATCCAGCCATAGCATAGACATTTTCCTTTTTGGAACAGAGACACCTCTGTATCAGGCAGGAACAATCCAGATCTAGAATGACTGACACCAGACAAAGCAGGTTAAGGTGTGACTATATTAGGATCCTAGTAGTACAAAACCAGAACTTTGAATGTCATACAGTGGAAAATCAGATACCTAAATGATTCAAAAATATTTGTGGGGACAGCGAAGTAGGCAAATAAAGTGATCTGAGTAGCTATGGCTTTTTTGCTCATAAGGAAGCAATTTCAATTTTGGTAGTTCAAAGATTAAGAGACTGCAGTGAACAAAATTGGCAGAGATGATGGACTGTTTAACAACTTGGTAGGATTTAGAGTGATTATGCCTCCATAATAAGCATCCTTATTGCTTACATTTAACCCGGTGTGCTGCAATTGATACAGACAGAGGGAAAAAAAGGTTAAAGACTTAAAATTTGCTTGTGTAAGCTAAATAATTGCTTGAATCCTTAGTGATTTCTAGGCAAGACTAAAGATTTTTGAGGCAGTCAATAAAGTGCGACAAATCACTATTTTTTTTTTTTTAACTGCATCTAAATTTCTAGTTTCTGAACAATATAAAGCAGCAGTTCCTGCAGTACCTTTTACCTACCTAAAACAAATGAACATGGCAAAAACACCATGCAGCCCAACTTCTAAGAGTTCTTAGAACTGATGATGCAAAACCACTATGTTACCACAATGAGGCTTCCAAACTCTACAGATTAATTTTACTTTGAGGTTTTATTGCAGTTTTCCCTTCTCTGCAAAACCTAATTTGGCTAAACACTTAATCACTATCATTTAGTTGAAATTAATGTTTGTATGTTTTTAATCCTTGGTTCTTTGTTATTTTGTTTTTCCATTTTAATTCTAGAGATTGCAGTGGGATAGGATTTAGTGGCC
Organism: Cygnus olor; assembly: GCF_009769625.2. Taxonomy (NCBI): domain Eukaryota; kingdom Metazoa; phylum Chordata; class Aves; order Anseriformes; family Anatidae; genus Cygnus; species Cygnus olor. The sequence goes on from NC_049181.1 coordinate 3,343,373, forward strand.
TCCTATGTGTGAATTCGGGTTGAAGAAGCCAGTTAGATTAGTTATCTGGTTATACTGCTGAGTTATTTGCTATCGGATGGTGCTGAATTAGATTGCTAAAGTACAACCTTTACAATCTGTCACTTTTCCAGATCTTTTAAGTGCTGTTGATATCATCCTAGAAATTTCAATCACTAGAGTAGGAATAGCTTTGGAAATTATTGATGTCTATAATAAGGTAATATGTCACAGCAACAATGTCATTTTTGTATGGATTCCAGCCCGTGTAGATATTAAAGGAAATGAAATGGGAGATAAAGCAGTCAAAAAAGCTTTGCGAAATAATTCAGAAGTCATTGAGAACAGAGAATTTGGTCAGTCAACAAACAAAAAAGCAAAGCCAAACAACTAATTCTGGCAGCTGAAGGTTAAAGAAGGGTAAGTTAATTTCCAAACGATATTCCACTTCCTTACCCATTTACCAAAAACCACAGAAACAGCAATATAATCATACCTAAGAACCAGAGTTCAGCAGTGTACAAGTTTTGTACACAATTTAAGAAATCCAATATTTGTACAAGTGGACATGTTCTCTTATTTGAATAATTGATATTAAATGCAAATACAGAAGATCTAAGAAGAATGAAAAATCATATAGTACCTTACAGATTACAGTTACTGGAACTAAATCTGTCTACTAAGTCATAATTTGATATTTTTTCAACTCAAGTAAAATATTAATACCATACAGTTTGCAGTACATGCTTTCTTTAACTACATTATTATTGAATTTTACTTCAAATTACTGAAAATGCAGTAAATAAAAGGCTGACCAAAGTCCTGTCAACACAATGTTTAGGTGAAAGAACATCACCACTAAAACATAAATCAGAGCTGACTGTTCTCACCAAGTGTTGTACTTCAGTTATAAAATGTATCCCCAGCCTCATACTGGGAAAGACTTCCCCCACATTTTTCTTTTAATTATTAACATTGCTATTCTTACAGTTTCATGTTTATATAGTAACAGAGAACTGTGTGTTTCCCAACAAGGTATTATCAAGGCACAGATTTTACGTGAAATTAAATGGTAACTTTTCTGTGAATCCTACAAAATCCTGTTCCTTCTTCAGCCCTGCATCAGCCAGTTCCTGCCTTCCCTATTGCATGCTGCTGCATGTGTTACTGTATACAAAATCACCAAATGATCCAGGTGAAAAAAATGGGGTAGGGTAAAAACAGTCTGCATTTCACTGAAATACATATATATATATTTGTACATGGGGGCTGTTATTTCGAGTAGGGTTCATTTGATAATCCAGTCAACAATGTACTACCATAAACAGTTGCTTAACGTAACGGAGAAAACAGTGGCCCTCAGCTGCAAGCCTAGGAACCCCTTGAGGCAGCTGTGCCATGGAACAACACACCTTAGGACTTAGGGATGTTAAATCTCATTTAGACAACCACCTGATATATGAAGATACAAAAAAAACCCCCCACAAAACCAACACACAAAAAACCCCACCATCACCACCAAAAAAGACCAAACACACAAAACACTGTTAAGAGTACAAAGGACTGAAATCTTGAATTTTGTTTACATCTTTGTTTACATTTAATCTAGTCAAAAAAGGGCTTCTCTGTAAATTACTGAGCTAATTATAAACTGATAGAGAAATAAATTATGAGAAAATTACCCATATTGAACCAGCTCTTCATTAACAAAAACAGTTACAACATGATACCTAGAAATTCTTCAGTTTATTTTGCTCTATTAAATTCCTGTTATATACGTGTGCATATGTTTGTGTATATAATAATTAATACCCTGCAAGTAAGAATGTTATGTGCTAGTGGATAAAACACTAAAGATTAAGGGTGATTTGGTTTGTCTACTTGCCTTGGAAAATTTCTATTTGACTTCACTCTACGCTCGATCTTAAATTCTAGGTTCAGCTACAGAGAAATATTCAGCTATGTCTCACAAATGACTACCTATAGAGTCACCATAGCAGAAAGATAAATGGCAACCATGGCAGTTGCTCAAATCAAGACTACATTAAGCTCTTCACATGGCATAATATATTTTTTTTTAAGAGGGAGAGACAGCATTTTTAGTTTACTATGACCATGTATTTTAATTCCTCTACTTGTCTGAATAGCTGGTTAACCCAGAAAAATTACAAAAGAAGCCCTAAAGACAGTGAAACTATGAACAAACATTGTATATTGTTGAAACAAAATTCAACAATATACTACTGCAAGCCAATATGTAGATATTTACCTCCAGTAACAAATTATACATAAAGTATTAAGTTCTATATAAAATTGTGTTTGTATGTATAAGCATATATATAAAAATACCTCATACTTCATAAGTCATACATGTACACCAAACAGGAGAACGTCCCCCCAGAAGAATGTAGCTGTCTTGTACACCATGAAGTTCGCAGGAATTTAATAATACTGGATAGCCTATTACATGTAGACTCAAATTTACACAGAATGTGTCAATGGTATTTTTACACCAGTAATCATATATGCATTTCCAATATACTAATAATTATAGAAAGCAAGAAATAATAGAAGCTGCCCTGATACTCATACACTTAGTTCCTTTTCTTCTCTCTTACAGCGTTATTGTAATTTAACTGTTTAAAAGGTATACTCTTCATGAGCTTTACTCCTCTGCTTGTTTATAAAGGTTAAAAGCAGGACATTAAGCTCAGCTAGAGATGACTGGGGAACATTGCAGTAACAGACAAAAAGAAAACAAAAATTGAACATCAATGCCTAAAGACACACACCAAAAATCAATCCTCTTGCACTTAATCAAAATCAATACATATAGACACACACAGGAAGCTAAATTTATGCGCAACCCATATTTTTAGAAGTGAATATTGATATAATTTTCAATGTCTCGCATTTGTATGCCCACCCTGAAATATCTTAACTGGGCTTGGTTTCATGGAAATGATACTCTGAATTGCTGAGCACTTATCATTGAAGTCTACTTCAATGTCTACTATTCTGGTTTGGGTGGCATATTATCACATGGAGCACCACATCCCTACCTGAAAGGGACCCCTGCTAAAGACTTCATTCAGTCTTTAGCAGAACAGCCTCTCCTACAAAGGCAGGCTGAGAGCGCTGGGGTTGTTCAGCCTGGTGAAGCAAAGGCCCTGGGAAGACCTTACAGTGCCTAAAGGGGGCTGCGGGAAAACTGGGGAGGGACTCTGTCCCCAGGGTGTAGCGAATGGACAACAGCGAATGGCTTTAAACTAAAAGATGGTAAAGTTAGATTAGATATACAGAAAAAGAGATCTATTGACAAATGTGAAAACATGAGTCATAGCAGCCGGAGGTGCAGAGTATAGTATTGCGCAAATCACCTTGTTAACCGGTGTAGCTAAACAAGAGTTCAACCGTGAAATAAATAAATAAATAAATCCCCAACAGCTAAACAAGAAAACTTGAAAAATATTTTACCACCCTCTAGTGGCACAATGTGAGATGGAGATGAACAGAAATAAGGTGTTTACGTGTATTTCTTTAGCTATCAATAAGAAATTCTTAAAAAACAAAAACACATTTATTTTGTATCCTGCTGAATCATACCAGGTTGCATAAGATACAAGAAGAGAAAACCACGCTGACTTAATTCTTACAGCCACTAGTGTAAAATGCTTCTTACTATGAGTGTGAGCTTTTTAAGAGAATTGGATTGAGATAACATCACTGTTCAATCCTGTTGAAGACTTTTTCATTTAATATTAACCAATGAAACATGCCAAAGTTTTAAACCCCACTTTGTACTGCACTGAACGCAATCTTTATATCTCACTTAAAGTGCAGCACAAAGTTCAGTCAAGCTTATATTCTAGCAGATTTATAAATTCCGCTGATTTCAAAACTCTAAAAAAATCTCAGAGCTTAGAAAATTAAAACATATTTAAAAATAGAAAAGAACACATATATGTCAAAATACAGAAAAAGTATATAGACATCTGAACCTCACTGTATGTCTGCCAATCTTTCTGTCCCATCCCTAGGTCAGGCAATGGACTCACAGTATGTCCACTACAGTATCAGCTTTTAGCATGAACTTGAGATATTTAAAAGCCTTTTTTTCCCCCCTCTTTTTTTTTTTTTTTTTAAAATTATTTTTATTTTAATAGGTGGGTGGATGAGAGCCTCAGAAACATCTTTTGATCTAACTTGAAAGACTGAAAACACTGGACTATACTGATGTAAATTAACTGAACCAGTACACCTGACATCAAAGCATTTCCATCTACACTAACATTGTATTCTCATGCCAATTCTCAGTCAGAAGGTTCCAGGGAAAGGTCTTTCTAAATTGTTAATAATTGATATACTGGCTGACCTTAGCAAATACTTTCCATAAATCACTGATACCACACTACTTTTCAGCTGACCTTTTACAATTTTTAAATGTGGCTACTCCAGCAGCTAAAATTCATCCATAACAATTCCTCATGAGAACTAGATCACTGCTAGGTAGCCATTCAGTCACCTAATGTGCATCAGACAGTTTTGGGTATTGTCTAAAAATTAGAGTTATCCCTATATATCTAATCAAACAGAAGTAAAAGTAAAATAAAAAAATATACTATGCCCCTCCTACCATCCTCAAATGCATCAGTTCTTCACTAGAATAATGAATGTTCAGATACTATGGAGCTGGGGTGAAAACTTCCAGCAGTATGGATCTCGGAAAACACAGTATAGCATGTTGTACAAGCACCTGCTGCAAAGCTACCCATGTCCCCTAAGGCTGCCTCCTGAAGAACCAGATCAGGTGTCTGAAAAATACACTGATGATGGCATTGAAATCTTCCAGAGTGCTAAACAATATGGTACAGTACAGACAATGTTTTTTGTGGTGCTACTGCAGTTTAGTGTATGGACCAAGAAGAAAAATCTGGCTAGAGTTGAGCTGCCTAGGTGCTACCGATGTCCAGAAACACATACGACACAGATATTTGAGATAGTCTTGCATAAAACCTGTTTGCCCTGCAGAGTTTATTAATTTGTAATTCAGCTGTGCAAAAACATCTATATCACTTTCAACCCAGGCTGTGAAATGGACAAGAAAACAAGTCTGCACTTCTCTGGGAAAGACCATGCTTCCTTTCCTTGCAATGTTTCAGTGCCCCTTCTTCAGGGGATATTCCACTACTGCTCTCCTTCTGTTGAGACATATGACTACAAACCTGCTTTTCACACAAGTAGATAAATGTTTCATCTGAATCACAGTAAACTATGTCTGTCAGCTGCTCATTTCCTCACAGTATTTCATTGTATATTTTGTATTAAATTGTATTTTTGCATGAAATTTTCTTGCTTTACAAAATTTCAAAAAAAACCACCACAAAAACAAAACAAAAAAACCCCTAAAACAAAATACATCTCTGAAAAAAAAAAAAAAAAAAAACCAGGCAGAATCACAGAGTTAATTCATCTGTATTGAGAAGCACATCAGTTATCAGGACATACCTGTAAATAGTTGACAAAGTCAGTTCTTCTGAGCCTGAACTCTTTCTGTGAAGCTCTCTGGCCATGGCCGCTCTGGAACACAAAAGATGGTTTCTCTTTCTGTGGCTTTGTTATGCTCTGCTGCTCCTCCAGCAGCTCCTGCACTTTCAGGACTGGGACTCTGCACCCTCACAGGTACCCTGCTATGGGTCCTGACTGTTGCATTTCCTTACTTACAAACTATTTGTAACTCTTCCACTCATTCACTTCACCACTCTGCTCACCTACAGTGTTACTATTTCTGCTGTTTCTGTTTCAAATCATTAGATAAATCTTAGATTTTTATGCCATACTTCCTAACCTTGTTAGCATGCTCCTACCCTCCCTTTCTGGAAATTTCAGTCTTTTCTGAATTTTTCTTTCAAGGAAATTTAAATGGGTACAAGATTCTTCTGCCATATTTTTTTGTTCAATAAATTTGTCCTTGTGGAAATGACAACTATCAGTTCTATCTGGCTAATACAGATGTGTGTGAGGAAAACTAAAATGTCACTATTTCCAATTACAACAGCAGAAGATAAACATCAGCTCATTACAGATTACTTAAAGCTTGAGTCTAAACTTACTATGAATTACTTTCTAAATCTAAATGTCAATATTATACTTAGGCATATTGATTTAGACATATAAACCTATTTACCTTTGTGGGTCAGAGTTTGCATTTATTCTTTAAATAACTGGATACTCAAGCAAGGTAATAGTAGTGGCTTTGGATTATATAAAGAATTTGCCTCAAGTGTCCAGCTTCATTAGTAGGTGACAAAAGCCTGTTTTTTTCCCTCGGTTTTTATGTCATGCAGCACATATGACATTTCAACGCACACCCAACCATTTTTGTATTTTATATAATTCTTGAGTGTGAAATTAGACAAACTCTGAAACTCCAATTCAAAACAACACTTCAACGTGTGCTAACATCCTTGAAGATAAAAAAGTTCTTCAATTTACCGGAGCTTCAGAGAGGCCCTCCCTATATTCATTTAATTGGACAACTCTTTACATTGACAAACTCACAAAACAGAGTTCAGATTTCTTAGTTATCGTTCCCTATGTAAATACCGGTTTTGCAAATTCTTATGGGATGCCTCAGTCTTTAAAAAGACATTTTTTTGGTGTGCTTTTCCCCTCCCACCTCTCACCCTCCACCTGGTTCTTTTGATGCCTCTGCTACATGTTCTTGGCTGCAGAAATGACAGTATCGGAAGTTTTCTTTGAAGCCTGAGAAAACTAAACCACTTTCCTGACACCCCCTCCCCCCCCAGACAAAACTCACTACTAAAAAGCAACCTTACCAAAAAAAGAACATTAGCAGCAGACAGAAGGATGAGAGAACAAACTTGAAAAAAAACAAAAAACACCAGTTAGCAAATATTTTCTATGGAATACAGATCCTCACCAGCAAGTCTCCTTGGCGGAGCTGTCTGCACCTGATATAACCTCACCCCCTCTGCTGTGCTTTGGAGGCTTACACCTGCCCCCCAGCTGCTCTAACACCTGGCAGTGCTGAAGGAGCTACACCCTTCACTGTTGCTGGTGGTGGAATCACACATAACGCACTTCAGTGCTTCTGGAGGGAAAGACTGAGGAGACTGCACTGGAGTATCGTGGTGTATTGGGTGGAGGTGCCCAGTTTTGGCAGCGGTGTGGCTGCAGGGACTCTCTGAGGTTCCGTCTGGGCCTGGGCTGCAGCGCTAGGCCTGGCAGCAACTGGAGTGTTGGAGCAGGGGCAAAACACTGCCCAACAATGAGAAGTGAGGGCAAAAGTGGGACAACAGCCAAGGCCAGAGAAGGAAGAGGGGAGGAAGTGCTGCAGGCCACTGAGCAGGGATTCCCCCTGCAGCCCATGGGGAAGCAGGTGGATATTTCCTGACAGAGCCTGTGGAGAGTCCAACACGGGAGCAGGGGAAATGTGTGATAAGGAAACAGCAGTAGCAGAGAGGAGCTGGTAAGGGCTGGCCCCAGCCCCCATTCCTCCTGTGCCACTTGCAGGAGAAGGAAGGCAGAGGAGGGGGAACAGTGTGACATTGAGCCTGGGAAAAGGGTGGGTAGAGGGGAAGGAGAGGAGGGTGGTTTAGTTCGTCTTTGCTTCTCACCAACTGACTCTGTCTTAATTAGCAATAAATTAATTTTCTCCAAGTTGAGTGTGTTTTGCCCTTGATGGTAATTGGTAAGCATTCTCCCTGTCTATCTTGATCCACAATTTTTTTCTTATTCTCTCCCCCTGAGTGAGAGCATAGTGGGGTGGGGGCCTGGCAGCTGGCCACGGTCAAACCCACCCCGCTCAGCTAGGCTTCCTCCCAGGCTTCAGCACAACACTTGCAGAATCGCCCTCCCTCTGGCCCTTCTGTACACAGGTGTTAGCAGGAGATTGCTTCCGTGAAGCAGCTTCTCTCCATCTGGATTCTTCAGATCTTCAAAATGCCCACCTTCTTCAATAGCAGGTGCCGGTACTGAGTTTTCTACTTCTTATGAAGCATATAATCCGCATTTTCTGCCCCCTGTTCCCTTAAGCAGCCCACTTGCAATAAGGGAAGCAGTAGATGGCAGTAAGCACATGACACCAGGCTGCTACTTTTCCCTAGCCCTGCCTTCTTGCTATTCCTGCAAATAGCCTAGGCAATGAGGGATAAGGACTTCATTTTCATCCCCACAGCACTTGTTATGACATGCTGGAGGAACTGTTATGCCAGGCAGGTCTCTGTCAGTATTTATTGTATATGCCTTAGTATTTATTCTCCTTTTTTCTAGAAACACCAAATGATGAGTAAAAAAATCTGCATTTGAAGAAGTAATCTGTAACAGTTCAGGTATTTTAGCTTAGCTACCCCCACACCCAGGGCAGCACTACCCAGCATAAGTGGGCAGTGCTGAGGAATCTCTCCACATACCCTGTCTTGCAAATGTCTCAAAGGAACATTTTAATCACTGTCAACTAGTTTTCATGATCAGCTCTGCATGTGTACTCATAGGAGACTTAACAGAATGGCACGCAGCTTCTGCTATGCAAGTAATTGCTGCTTCGCTTTGATATGTTCCTGCCCTCCTAGAGAATTTGGGTACAAACAATATTAGATATTTAGATACATACAATTCAAACAGCAGGAGCTGAATACTTGTGATGGAGCTTAAACAAAGGGAGATTGGCACTTTCCTTCTGGAAGTTCTGAGGCAAAGTAGGTTTTGTTTCCTAAATATTAGAGTGTTTTGGATTTCTTTCCCAATCAGGAAGAAAATTACAGCCTACAAGTAGTAATTAGATTTTTCCCTACATGTCTACTCAAATTTATTTTTGATGTTTAGGTTTACAACTGACTTCAAAGCATCTTTCCTGATTGAAATAATAACCAAATGAACAGTGAGCAGTAAAAGGTGCTGTTTTGGTTTCTGTTACATATTTATGGTACCAAATAAAATGAGTAATCTCAGAGTTGAGTGTCTCCTAAATTGCAAAATAATACCTTGAAATATATGGTCTACAGTAACCAGCAGATTATTCACCATGCTAGTGTGCATAGCTTTTCCAGGCTGGGTTGCAGAGTCCTCTTTTGCTGTAAAGGTAAGAGGTCTGGAAATAGCAAAAACCTGATATTAGTGATCTAAACAGCTGAGGTATAGAACATGCTGATCAGTATAATGGTAATCCCATCCAACTTGAACCTTCTTTTGACCTTTAGTTTAAGAGGAAAAATAGAACAGAAGTACATAGAGGTGATGGTTTTCATCCAGCAGAAATCTGCTGGGGTTGAGGGTGTGGAAGGAGAGAGTTTATTTTGCAGCTTATTTAGCCTACACGATGGTATCTAGATAACAAAATCTTCCAAACCACTGAAATAGCCCCTGTGCTCTGGTGCTGAATGAATACATTTTTGCTTTCACCTTTCTTGCAGTGTGAAGAGGTAACAAGTAGTTTTTAATTTGATGTTCTACAGGCAGTATTTTTACAAAAATCGAATGAAATCTGATAGTATAAAATACAATTGTAGTGCTGTCCAGAAGCACACTGAACAATCTGGGAAGGAGTGCAGATGCTGAGATGCTATATAGCTTATTTAAAGTTTTTGGCTTTGTACATCCTAATCTGGACTAGAGAAGGTAGTAACAATTGGGACAGTAAGGTCAGGAAGAATAAAGGGCAAACCTACGATGTTGTATCCTGTATAACCTATAAAAGAATAACAAGAAGAAGAAGCATGGCCTATTAACCATCACATGTGCCCTCACCTTCTAAATATTTCAGATAATCTACAAAAGAAAGAGAATCAACGGAAGAGCATACAGAACTCTTTCAAGACTTTTCAGCAAGAATGGCTGAACAGAAAGGCCTGATCCTGTTTTTAAGCAAAATCTGCAATACTGTTTTGGACTTGGTAGCAAGCAAACCTATAAGCAGATGGCTGCATTTATAGGAGCTGTAGGAAATGTCTGCTCACATGGACGAGGATTCCTGTTGAAACTGCTCACAGTAGTGCTGGAAGAGACGAATATATTAATTGCTTAGAAATAGGCTTCACTGGTGATATTCCACACTCACAACTTCATTGCTTCTCAGCAAACTAGAATGGAGTCGTGTCCTTGGACAGAAAAAAGCCTAAGCATCCTGATGTGAAGGAACCACTACTTAAAAACCTCTGCCCTGGGCTGATGGCTTGTCTGACTGTGCTCCCAAGTTCTTATGAATGTGTTCACTGTGAGTACTCTCATCAGTGGAGGAGGATATAAATGTATATCTCTGATACACTCCTGACACACTCTACATCAAATCTCCCAAGAAGAGAATGATAGCTGGGGAGTGGTCATTTACTGAGAAAGTGACAGCCATTTTGACAAGTAAACTCTATAAAGTCACAGCTCCAGGACCCAGAGCTAAAGTCAGGCATTAGCTGTCTTGAATGCACACAGATCCATATGCTCCATCAGAGACTGGCAGATTTATAATGTAACGGGCTGTCATGTTAAATGGAAGGTGATTAGAAGACCTGTGTAGGGGAAGATAAGTCTTTACAGAAGGAGAGCGTATGATTTGTCCTGATGAACTCTGTGGACTTGGCCACAACAGGACGTGAGTTTTTAAAGTCTATATCACTTTTCTTATTGGCCCAAAATGTGTGAGAAACTGCAGTTAAGGCTCAATTTGCTTAGCTAAATAAAGAAAGCTTTTTTATTTGAATACTTATCACACACAATATGAAATTGCTACATGATTCATTAAGAATTCCACAATCCTATTTTTTAATAAAAACAATTCTTCAAAGGTAACAGTTTTCATTATAAGGAGTTGCACTCAAACTCTTAGCATGGTAGTGAACAGTGGGAAACTTTTAAACATTTAAAGAAGTGAACAGAAATCCATATGTGATCAAAGTATTATTCATCTAATTATCTACGTATTTTTTCATTAGCATTTCAGTGGTTTTATATTTGTATTTTATACAAATTCTGATCAAAGTCACCCAAAACTGAACCTAGGTCTTCAAAATCCCAGCCCAATGCCAATATTCATGTTTAGAACACACCTCTCATATTCACTAAAAAATGATATTGATAAACATTAAAATTGTATGCATTAATCTCCTAGATATCTTTGAAAGATTTATAGGCAATTAACTCAAAAATGGAGTTATGCTCTAAACAAAGTAAAGGACATTCCTTCACTCAGGCAAATTTAAGCATACAAATTTAAAAGAGAAGTATTATTCTTCTTGTCAAATTCTTCAAATATAGTACATCGTACTGTATTTTATTCATCATAAAAATGTTAGAAAAATAGAATAATCATTTTTTGTGCACGTCCTTATAAAAGTGATTTCTAAAATCATATGGAGACAGGTGGATTCACTAATGCAATGAATTGTTATTTGCATCATCCTGAAAATACTCAAGATTACTAATGGTACACTTAGCATTTCAAACATAAACCCCTAAACTTGTCCAATGAATTATGAAATGATCCAGCAGAGGGACCCCTTCAGTTAAAAATTAAAAGCCATCCATGAACCAACACTTGAATCAAAATCTGCAAGAATTTTATTTAGGCACAGTTATAGATTATGCCTAAACTAGTACAATCACACGAAGTGTAGGAATGTCTGATGCAAGATAGAGAAGCTTAAAACATAATTATAAACTCTCTCTTTGTGTTCCTAGATTTTCAAAAAAAAAAAAAAAAAGATGCGTAAAGTTACTTTGCTATTTAATATATTGCTCTTAAGAATCCCATTCAATTACATGTTTTGGGGGCTGACTGGTAACACCATTCCCAAGTTGCTAAATAACATATGCCAGTATTACAGGTAAGAAAATCAGCTAGACAAATTTTATGTTACTAGCTGATGGTAAAGATCAAAAAATACCACTTGCTTATTTAAACCATTGCCTGCCTTACAACTAAACAGGACATCCATCAAAATTTGACCATATGAAAACTATCTGCTTGAACTGAAGTAGCACAGAAGGAATGTCTGAATGTAAATAGCGTCCTACAATGTTGCAGCTGAAGCGTGCTGATGACTGGTAGCAAAATACATACATTTAGAAGTACAGTTCTGCAGCAAAAGCTTCCTAAATGTATTTTAATGTGACAGGAAATCTTATTAGCGAATGTATCTTTTGCAACAGTTGCCATGGCAGCTCACTCACTCAGGCTGTTGTATAAACGATTAATTTTTCACATTACAGCAACTCAGCATTTTATAACCTTCTGCTTGTTATTCTTCAACTCTGTGAACTCCCATAATATTATTTCTATCTATTCATAAGTGATAAAACCTTTGTAGCGAATGCTTATTCACCCTGCAACATGACAAAATCCCATCTTGAATAACATTCATTCTAAAAAGAAATTGTAAGCTATGAAATTCTGCTAACACAAATTCAGAAACAAAAACAGCTTATTACACTGTTTGTTCTCAGTGCTCCTCAGTGTTCTAAGATTTGTTACACATGAAATAGTACTTTACAACATGGGCCATAATGTAGCTACAGTATTATATCAAGACTGAAAATTAAATCGATTTCCACCCACTACAAATTTAAACAGGTTGTATTTCTTTGATATGTACTAGTAGCACACAGAGATGGTTTTGATACACAAAATGGCTGTGGAGAAAAGCATTTTGTTTTATAATCACAATCACAGTTTTATGAATTAGGTTATTTACACCTAAAACAGTAGTCTGGAATCAGCTAAACCCTTGGCTTTAAGGATATGCCTCTTTCATTAATAGACAAAAATCACAGTCTAGCAACTTACTGTGATTAGGCAGGAGATTGACAGAAGATTTATCTTTGATCCTATTTATTAATGAAGATAGAGACCTGTTTTTGTGAATATAACAGTGATATTAATAGAAGAAAGAAGGAAGCCGTTTCCCTGAACGCAACTTCATAACACTTTTACTGTACCCTTTGCCTGAAAATTCATCTTCCTCATCAGGCTGTCCTGACTCTTCCTTCCTTGTCTCACTGTCAAATCTCACCCATTCAACTAAGTTACCTTAATTACTCAAGTTCTTTCCTCTCCAAACAGTCTTTACACTTGCATGGTCTTGCTATGAATGAATGTTAGCATTAAGTGATTATGTTTTTTCAATTTTTAATCAGTTCTGATGGACATGTGAAAATTTACCTAGAGTTAAAATATCATTTGGGAAAATATTTTTTTTAATTAAGTATGCCAAGATGATGGACAAGTTTATAAATGTATTAGAATAGGAACATGGGAAATAACAGAAAACATTTTGCAGATAATTATTTTATGGCAGGACAGCATTAGATAAGTTTTCATGATAAAATTTTCATTTTGTGTTTCAACAAGATAGCCAACTAATGTTAAAAATAAATGCTCTTCTCTATCAACAGGCTGTTTTGATCTCTGATTTTTATGTTCCTAATACTTTTTTGGGTTTTCCTTTTCCCAAGCACTAGTAGAAGGAAATGAAATCCAATTGCATCTACATCGAGGATATTTTTTTCTCCACTTAAGCAATGTGGTGATAACTATCACAATGAAGACAGATGGCAGATGCTAATTTCTACCCAACTGATACAGTGAGTTTTTGATCACTGTGTATGGAAAGAGCTCAACAACTTGTAAGCTAGTTTGAAAGCCTCATTAGATGACCTGAATTTGCTGGGCAGAAAGCATATGGTCAGCAAAATTAGAAAGATTAGAAATATGTGATTAGTTTTCCTGTCTTCCCAAATCTGCCAGGTCTATTTGACTAGTCCTGCAGAGGCTTCTTACCTCATACACATATACATGTAAGTAACTGTAAACTTGAAGAACTCTAAATGTTATATATAGGAATATCTATTATTAGAATCTCTACCCATGTTTCTACCTCTTGTCCGTTTACAGCACTTATTTAGTAACAGTAGTTAAATTCTTATCACCCTGGGATTACAGAAACTCCTCACAGTTCATATAAGAGCGTTACATTTCTGGAGACCACCATTAAAGAAAAGCAGAGGAAAATATAAATCCAGAGCTATGGATCTAAAAAATATTTCTCATTTTTTAAAGCTTCTAGGCTTACTGAATTTCATTGCTGAACACTTCAGATTTTTCAGCACTGTTCAGTTCTATGCCATAGAAAATGAATGCTACATCTCGTTTACTAAAAACTGATCTCACAGTATATCAACATGCTCAAACACTGTATCAAACACTATGGTGGCTGTAGAACAGGTGTAACAAATTTACTTTCAAATGCACTTAAATATAGAATTCCTTTCTGCATATTATCTCTGCTATAAAGCTGTCTCTACTATAAAGCATTTATGCTAGAACACTACTTTCTATCTCTCATCAGCAGGTGGCTTCCTTTCTCCTATGTTAAAATTTCAGGTATTTAAACAAAGGGCCTTTATGAATAATTAACATTTGCTTTAACTAGCAAATACAAAATTTAAAAATAAATTATTAATAGTGGGACAAAATTGGGGTACAGGAAGTAAGAAATCTTTGAATTTCAATGTCCTCACAACCTGAGAGTTTCATCTAAAATGCAGTTCCAACTCCTTTCACGTAGTTTACATAAAACACATTTATTGCTGTGAGATGGATAACAGTATATTCATACATTAGTAGAGAATCAAGACACAGAGTAATTTACCCAGCCTACTCTGTACACCTTTTAATGAGATGATTTTGGTTATTGCATTGCAAGAGAAACATGGGCCAATTGGAGAGGATCTGAAGTATAGCAGAGAGACTGATTCGGGTGTTTGGGTCTGCAGGATCTCATATGCGAAGAAACTGCAGGTAAAAAAAAAAAAGGCTGCAGGAATTGGGTTTACTCTAGACTAGAAAAGAGAAGATATGTTTCATTCTCAAATACTTCCATGAAGAAAAAGGGAATAATCTACAAATACATAGTGGATGACCAAGAAATAATGATGAGAACAAACTGGAAGAATCTGAGAACAAATCAGACATCATCTATCAGGAATTACAGTATTTGATCCCTCTTCTTTGGTATCAAAGTACACTACCATTCAAGGTGCCCTTCGACCATATATATTTTTTAATCATTAAATGGCACCTTTATGTAAACAACACAAGCATCACTGCATTCCCAGCTCAGTAAGAATTTAAGAGTAAATATATATGCATGCGTTTGCGTGGCAAAACAAAATTTTTTTGTGTTCTCCAGGTAATATTGCTCATAACTCAACTCAGTTAATAATATATATCCCAAACACTATGATAAGTAAACAGAAAGAAAGAAACAGGGAACTAGGAGACCATGAATTAGTCCATGGATCCAAGAAATTCAAAATATTTAACTCTCTGCTTTCAAATCAAAATCAGGAAATCCTGATGAGCAATCTTATGGAAAGGATATCGATTTTCTTCTTTTATTCTTTCCTTCCTCCCCCCCCCCCCCCCCCCCCCCATCTGTTTTACAGCTCTGGACATTCATATTTTACTACAATCTAGCTATAGGCTCCTATACAGCATCCTCTCATGTCTACGTATTAGATCTTTTATTGATTGGACTGGCAGCACCGATGATTGCCAGAAGTATTCTTACTAGTTAAATAAGCCAAAAGACAAAAAACAATTATAGAAATGCTTCTTTCTTTTTGCAGGGTAAAAAATATTGTGAAAGCTCTAAAACAAAATCAAAAACTAACAACTAATGGCACAGGCAACAAAAAATAGGTAATTAACAATTAGATAACCATTTAGAGAACCTAAAATGAATGGTCATGAACATGCAGCATACACGCTGTGAAGAAGAGGGAACAGGAGCTCCATTGTTGTTTTTACTTGTAATATCCAAGTTGGTGGGCATCTCCAAAATCAACATCCAAAAGAAGTTCAAGACATTAAAATAATAATAAAAAGAAAATAATGAACCACCAAGTAATTGAAATAATAGTGAACCGTACTGCTCTTTTTTTTAGTGTCAATCTGTACTGGCCCATAATGTTAAAGTTTGTGCAACAAATATTATGGATAGTACACTGCCTTGAATCCAATGACAGATTTTTTGAAAGCTCAGCTGGAAAGATGAACTTGTGATAAATTATTTGCAATGGCATTACTTGATTTTTTTCTTTTTTTTAATTTCAGTAGCATTTATTTTTCCCCAAAGCAATTTAAACTATTGCCTTACATACCTTTTATTTAATTTAAAATCAATAAAGCAATGGGAATATATCCTCGGTATTCAAAAATGACATTTCTCCTTTGTTTTCAGAACACACAAACCAAACAAAAAATCAATACTTTATATTTCCACACTTTGATAAGAAGGGTAATAAAGCAGCAGGCTTACAGCGCTGTATAATATTAATTACAGAGTTTTACAAGAAAATTTGCTGAGATTTAAAAATAATTATTGGTAATCCAGCACTACAGTTCTTTATCAAGTGCTACAACAGTTTTGGACAACTTGTGCATCAGTATATAACCTAAAATACATTACACTAGGTGTAATTCTTTGTAACTTCTCCAATGAAGAATGTACTTATAAACCACGTTGAAAAGATAAAACATTTTACGTTTTTTTCTGTAGGAGAAAATGATGCTAGTTACATGATGAAATGCATTAATGATAAAACAATACTTCTGCAATATTAATAGAATCATATCTAACACTGAGAAGCATTCATCTGGAGTCAAATAGCGGTTGTTAGCGGGAGAGAAACTTAGGAAAAGAAGAAAGGTTATTGTGAAGGCATTAATTTTTTTTTTTTTTTTTTGGAAGAAAAACAACTTTCCAAGATAGACCTTTTTGGTGAATATTACAACACAATCAAGATCTACTTTAGAATTATTTATAAAGTGTGCTTTGATAAGAAACTTATACTACTAGAATTTTATGAATCAACTTAGAAGGCAACTTTTCATACATTGTCTTGAAAGGATTGCTTTAACATTTTCTTAACATAAATTTAATTCCAACATAAGTGTAACTCACTTGCCAATTTTATTTTCCCGATAAAACTCTAATGAATCATTAGCTGCCAATGAAATGTGCACATAAAAAAAAAAATAGATATTGTAAATGCAAAGTTATTAAACAGTGTGACTAAAAGGATAATAACCCTAAACTGAAAATAGTTTTAGCAATATTGTTGAATGTTATTCTGTAAAATAAATGAAAGCCTTTATCAAACAACCTCACTATTATTCATCTTAATGCATTCTCCTCTGGTCTCCTGAAATAATAACTGCCTACAAATAGCACAACACAAATTACTCAGCATTATACTACGTGCTTTATCTTTATCCTCAAACATCATTCTTACATTATAAAAAATAAGTAGTTACAGTTCCAGCTGTAACTCAATAATTTTTATTCCTTAGCTTTGCAACCATCTTGTGGGAAGTCTATCTAACATTTCAAGGAAGTTCAAGATTTCTGGGTATAATGCTTAGATATTTAAGAGTTAAGATATTTACTCATTTTACTTCCCCCCCCATTTGCACAGGGTACTGTTGTACATTGCCATATGAACTCAGAGGTCAGGTACCTTTTCTTGGAGCACGTTATCATTTGATTCAAGGTCACTAACATTGTAAGTGTCTGGTGGATTCTTCATTCCTTTCCAGTGTGACATATGATTAAGAATTTTATTTTTAAATTATTTACAGCAATTTTCATTCTTTCTCATCACTATTGACTATGGACATGGGGGGAAAAAAAAAGAAGATAATCTTTCATGTTTACTAAAGCAGACTTCATAACAGGCCATGCTGATTTCCAGCAATTTTCTCTTGCAACATTCAGTTAACACAAGAAAGAGGCTATAGAACAAAGATGTAAAAAAGATGCCTCATCCCGCTAGGCTTTTGGGTGCAATTTTAGGAAAACAAAACCAAAATCAATTATAAGTTCCAGTGAGCTTTTACAGTCTACTTCTGTGTCTAAAGATATTAACTTAAACCAAGGTATCTGGTTTAAGCTGGACCAATTTTTAGTTGCTTTACCTTTTTTATATATGCTTGTCAGAAAGCAGGAATGAAATTCAAAGCTGTATTTACCTTTCTTACGTGGCCATTTTAATCCAGAAGGCAACTAAATAAACAGATAAAAAAGTCAGAGGTACATACCACATTCTATCACGTGTCTATTAAAACCACCTCAGCTTCTGAAGAAAAAACAATTTGTGCTTTAAAGAGCATACCACTATTACAACCCTCAAATGAGAAGCAAGAGAAGTGCCATCATATTCTGATCTACTCATGAGTGCTAACACTAAACTCTACAGAGGTCAGATACTATTTAAGGAATCAAAACTATTTGGATAAATTTTTACATAACTGTATCCTGTTGGAACATGTTCCCAACCAAACTGGAAATATGGAATAAAAATTAAGTGGAATTTTCTTTCTTGATGTCATCCTATTTCAGCATTTTCCAATTAAATTATTTGTTATGGTAGTTCCAAAATTAAAAAATTAAATTAAAATTAAATAAAATTAAATTTTAAATTAGTTAGCCCCTACAGAACAGACAAGTAACGATTTCTGGAGCAATTTCTGAAATATTTACATTTAGAGATTGGAAAATTTCCTACAATCCCAAGAAACACACAGTGGTAGTAGTCAGGCACAACACAATCTTGAGGCTACATGTTGTTCAGAAAGCTGAAAGTAAAGACCTCAGGAAATGATCTTTGGTAAAGGCATTATTTAATGTAGATGTTGAAGGAAGTTCAATGGAAAACATTTATCAGAAATTTCCTCCTAGAGAGGAAGATATGCTGTTTTAGGGGAAAATACAGATATTACTCAGCAGACCAAGGGCAAAGGAAATAGGAAATGGGCTAGAGAGTTCTCTAAAATAATCTGTCACTGAAACATGAGAACATACGCGTCTGTTGACAATTCTTTTATTTCAAAGCCTTCCACAACTCAAGATCCTTTTGCGGCACTGTGCCATTATCTGGAAGTTGGCTACTTCCATTTCAGACTTCTAAAAGGTAGGATAAAAAATTTAATTTGGTTCCTATGTTGACATATCTTTTGCATGTTTATTATTTGAGTGTTTGGAATAACTCATAGGAAAACCAGGAGCTTATCACGGAAACAATACATCTTAGAAAAGCTGTAGCAGCTGACTTTGCTGCTTTTTACAGACTGCAGAGAAATGCCAATGATGCGGCCAAAATCTTTTAGGAGTCCCTCTTGATGAAAGGGCAGAGTACACCTCTGTAAAGGGTCTCACGTCTGAGCCTGCCCAGGTTTTGACAAGGGGGTGGAGCACTCCCTTTGGGAGCTGATATGCAGAAAAGGAAACATCTACTCCTCATATGCAACACATAATCTGTGTGTGGGTAGAGAGAAAGATTGTGCTTTGAAATCTGCATTTTTAACCTTGAAATACTTGACTATACAGGCACTAAATATAATGAATGCCTTAATTACAATAGTGCAATTTAGAACATGTATATTAGGGTCAGCTTCCAAAGAAATTTAGCCTCATTAATAATTTAAATTTCAGGTAATAAGGTAAAATAGCTGCTTGTTTGAGTGAAGAGAAAATACTTATTAACATTTAAGTAATTGTAATTTTATCGCCATACTATTGGTCAAATTAAGAGAAAAATATCTCCTCACACAGGGGAATATACTAACAACCCTTCCATCAGCTGTATCGTTCATTGTCCAGTTTAATTAAAATAAAATCTCTCAAAGTTAAAAATAAACGTTAGAAATCATAGCTGCTGCAATTAGAGTTGCGTTATGTCTTATACAACTAAATATTACTGGAATGCCCTCAGTTTGACAGATGCTTTTGAGGCTTATCTGAAAACACGGTGGGAAAGAGGGAGAAGTACATTATATGGAATATTCATACTGTTTAATTCCAGATACCAATAATCTGAAACAAAACTCTCTATATTCCTCAGTGGAAAAAGAGAGGCTCCTCCAGAGGGTGATTTAAGGGCAATTATATTAGGCCTGTTGTTCTGAATTACACTCAGAAGGCTCATAAAGCTAGGCAAAGTGAGTATGTCCTACAATGTCTGCTATCAGGAATACAAAAAAGAGCAAGCCAGGAAGAAGCAATACCCTAGGTGGATAATCAGCATGACTGCAATCTTTCACTCAACTGGGTGCTTGTCTCTGTATACCTGCTCTCCCTTCTCCATTGTTCACTGTTTGTATCTTTTCCCTCACACCACTTTCTGGTTTAAATTACAGTATCATGTATTCCTGACCATAACCTTAATTTACAGTGTAGATAAATAAATGATTTCATTAAGAAAGATTCAACTAGATAGTGTACTCACATGCCTAAACGCTTACAACATTTCTGAAGTAGGCTTTAGTTTATTGTACATGAACAGAGGAAGTGGATCTTTATAAAACATCTCCTCAGTGAGGAAAAAAAAACAGTTTATTTAAAGTATTCTCATTCATAAAGCTTGATAACCTCAAGAATGCTAAAATGACTGTGGTTGATGCAGATAAATTTGATGGCAAGAAAAGAGGAATGTAACAGAATCAAAGAGTAGGACATAACGATAGAAGCAATTTAAGCATGATTTTGTCGAAAGGAGAAGGACAAATTACACAAATTAGTTGGGAGATATGATTACATCAGCAAACATGAAAGATGCTCTCTGTGGCTTTGTTTTTATTTCTGTAATTCATCATGCTTCCCTTGGCAATGCTGTGAGGGGTTCCCCCGAGTCACATGGCCCACTCTCTGGGTCTGGCCTGATTCTGCAGGGCACAGATGCTCTGCCTTCCAGAGGCCCTCCTGGCAGCATCCCAAAAGCACTGAGCCTGCCCGTTGTGCACACTGGGGGACTGACTGGAGGGTTGTAGTACTGGCTTATTTTCCAGCTGTCCTTTTGAAAGGCAACCTGAATGCATAAAGCAATGTGGCACTGCACGGTTTCCTCCCATGCAGAGGCAGGATACGGCAAAGCATGCCTGGAGAGTGCCTCAGTAACTGCTCTAAAGCACAGATTTAGTGGAAGGAGTTAAAAAAGGGAAAAACATGAAGAAAACAATCCAGTTACCTCCAAGTTTCATGACATTTATATATATTTAGATGGTTTTATCTTTTTTTTAAGCACTGGGTATCGCAAAGCTGCGTAGGTAGTGATGACAACTAAGTACTCAAATGCCTACGTAAAGTGAGATTCAGATAATTTTCTCAAGAAGAGTTCGTGTAAAAATAACTACCACCTTGCTGGGAGCATCAATAAAAAGTGATCATCTTGCCTAATTCTCTTGTGCAGTAGAGATGACTTCCATTGGATCAGGTGTGAGGAATAAGTTTGGATGAGGAAGTTTGTATTTCGCCTTGCTCTTCCTATAAATACTGCTTAGATAACTGTAAGGTTTAGGCTCCACTGTAAGATCTACTAGCCTGGCAGTTTATTTTTAAACACTTCTTTAGTTTGACTGTTCGTTGTACTGTTAATAGATATATTTTGCAACCTACTGGAAAATAGTCAATATATGTATTTCTTTTTAGTCCTACAGTTAAGAAATATATCTATGTTTGTTAAAATCTGAACAATTTCAGACTGCAAAAACACCATATTAACTTTAATCACACCTGGAGCTAAACTATAAAATACTAGCAGACAAAGAAACACCTTCAGGAAACACCCAGCACAGAACAAGGTGATGCATCATTTTAAGTATCATCTTCTGCACATTCTTACCATATCTAGCATGTTTTCTGTATTCATTGGAAGAGATTCTAAGGTAGGAAACCAAGAACTGACAGACTACATGCCTATAACTCCTGGAGGACTGACCACTCCCCGTTTGCAAACCATTTGCTAACACATTTACAGCTGTGCAAAGCAGGGTCCCTTAACAGTCTGTTCTGGTGAGACCTGTGCTCCTTGATTTGAATCTGTGTGGAGTCAAATATGTTCTCCACAAATATAAAAGATCAAAATCCGCAGTGATGACAGAGTATGTGGAAAAACCAAATCCACAGATGTCCATTTTAGAGAGGAAGAAACAAAATTACTCTCAGAGCACCAATGACATGAGTAATCTCTATGCAAAATATACATGTTATATACAACTATTGTAAAATTCCAGTTAATTCCCTTTTACAAAATGCTGCTATCCTACACTGGTGCTAAATTAAACATCTTATATTTAGCCTATACTCATTTATCTGAAATAATTTTGAAAGTATTAGATGATTCTAAATTGCCATGCTATCCCACCACTTTATATTGGACCAAACTGTTCAATACCTATTTTCACAGTTTAGCAGTACTTACCTTGCTTTTGGGTATACATGGATAAATGAAAACTTAGGGTAACTGTATGTTCAGCAGCTGTATTTCAAAATTTGGCACAATGAGTCTTCAAACACAGATGAGGTGGGATTAGTTATTTGACTTCTATATCAATAAGATTGAACAATCTGAAGTGTGCATACATTTCAGTACAATTCAGTACAATACATTTTAGTATTTGGTTCAGAAAAGGAACAGGATTGTCTACTTCTGTTTCTTTTATGAAAATACAAAGTCTTGACATAAAACCTTTTTTACTATATGCTGGATAATTATCTTGTCGAATAATAAGACAATGTCAGTTTTGTTCCATTAACCGAAGATACGATAAATTACACAGAAAATGTCCAAGGAACAATAATATCTAGTAACATCATCCCTTGGAGGAGCTATGTTTTTTTCTGTCTCTCTCTACACTGCACATTCAGGATTTTTAGACAGAAAAAGCCCCCAGATTCATCCCACAGACTGAAATGTAAGTACCCAGAAGGGTAAATCAGCTCCATCAAAGTCTGTATGTCATATTATATTTACAACCAGATCCAACTGCAAGATGATTGGTATAACATAATCTAGATCAGGCTCACTGAACAAGGTCAATGGAATGGAAGAATTTGCATCCGTCTCTCTTTCCCTTACCAAAGAATATATATATGCATCTGTTATAGCAGCAGATAGTCTGGCCAATGCTTTCTCATTTTTTCCTGTATGCAAATCCAGCATATCTCAAAAATTCTGGAGTATACACTACAAATAATTCTGTGCTATAAATAATCTGCAAAAATATGCACAAACCAAACCAAAACAAAACACCACCATGTATTTTAGGGCAGCAGTCTGCTTAGCTTTGGTGAAAGCCCATGAATTCTTAAATATATGACTTACTTCCTGACTTGAGTAGTGGGCTAATTTTGCTCTGTAACTCTGGAATGATTTTCAATTTAAAAAGGTCATTTTGGGATATTTTTGATCAGTACAAATAAAGTAAGACCTAAAGCATAATTAAAGATGCTGGATTGCCAGTGTATTTCAGGGATCTTTCCAATTACATGTGGAGAAATTAAAAAACAGGCTAAATCAGGCTAAAAGGGTCCTCTGGAGGTCCTAGTCCACCTAGCCCAACATTCCTCTTTAAGCAGGGTCAGCTAGAATGAAATTTTAATAAAATAAGATACATAAAGACAGGACAGTAACAGCAACAATATGACCTTGCAATAAATAGTTACATAACAAATTCTCAATTAGTGACCTTTAATAATCACTGGCAAACATGTAACAAAATCTGGGACAAGACTGAATTTTTATTTTTTATTCCTATTTATTTATACTTTTATGACCATAAGAACTGTAGAAGAGAACCAACAGTCTACTTGGTTCGCAGTCTTGCAGGGGAAAACAATGAGGTATCACTTGGTTCAGACTGAGGTATGGACACATATCTCTTTATGCTTTAGATCGGATACATCTCAGAACAGTCTGGTTTATTAATACTGTAGAAAATATCTAGCCAATATTTTATTTCAGATGTGGGCTGAACAGATTGTTAAATGTTTCCAATACAGGGCGAAATGTTCTCATGTTCTTTGAACTGCTGCAAGTCATGGATTTGGGAGTGCAAAACAGTAAATGACTCACAGGCAACCTGGTACAATAGGATTTAGTGTGCCTTTATTGTCTGATATGGAGAGATACAAACAAATGTCAAAAACCACCCCCCAGGAAAACTCAAAAGAGCAAAGCAAGCTCCAGTGCAAATAATATTTCAACTTTTAGTTTAGGGGATTTAGGTATCTTAATTTTATAAAAATGTTTTTACAAATCAGGTACACAAAACTTGTACGTTATAATCCCACACTGTTTCAGTTCTAATTATTATTATTATTTTTTTTTTATTATTATTATTTTCTGTGCCTACTCTTCACATTGTCAATGTTTCTTTGGTTCATTTTGGTTGTATCAGTATCTTTAGAATTTCAAAATAATTGGACGGTATTAAGAAGTCTGAGACATGGAAACTTGTACAACAGCTTGTATGACACTACATTAAAATGGAAAAGAACATGTGACACTGTTATCAACTTGCAATAGCTGATATAACAAACACTGAGTCTCTAGAGATACTGGGAGCATATTGAAACCACTCGTATAATACAACAAGCAAGTTGTATGCTATCGTTCATAAAAGGAGTTACTGATAGTCAAAGAAAATTGTTTAGAGCATGCAAAATAACATAACAGATAAATAATCTACAATGGCTATAAGCTTTGGTGCTTTTGAGGATATACTATTCAAGTAATTTGAAATTTAATTAGATTCTATTTTAATTTCCATTGTTGTTTTAGGAGGCATAATGAAAAAATGTCTTTGAAAACATAAGAAATTAGCCCACATTCAGCTTTTGATTGCTGACTTAATCCATACTTCTGTATGTCACCATAACGCTTTTTCATTTTATGTTCATAACTGTTCAGTGAAACTTCTGGATAAACACACAGGAATGCTTTGTGAGGTGAAGATCTGATGATACATCTTTCTATTTCTTTTCACTAACTGTAGATAAACTAGTTCCTTTTTCTAAGCATTCCACTATCTTTCAATCAGACCTCAAAAAAATCCTTTCCACACTACTGGTTCAAAACCTAGCCATCCCAAAGCACTCAGGACATCACTTCCCTCAACATGTCTGGCTGTAGTACTGTAACATCTTTCAGTTTACTGTCTTTAAGCCAGTTTACCTGGGTCACCTCAATTTTGTGGCTCTCTCCTCCATTGTATCCACTATTGATGAAGAACAAGCAGCTTGCAAAGGAGTCAAGAGCAAGAAGCCTATAATTCTCTTCAAATTTCATGGTTTTACAGACTTTTGCCAATGGTGAACCAGTCGGTATGACTAAAGTGAATGCAGATGATGAGAGTGATTGGCAATGAGTATCTAACTACATCACAGGGTTAGGAAGAAATACGGTGAAGCTGAGCAGAGGTAGAATATGTGTAAGAAGTAATTCTACGTAAGCCTTGAAAATGTCTGGAGGCTTTTTTGGAACCTGACTTTCAGTACTTCTTCAGAAATTTTGCTGTGTCCTGAAAGTCAGCGATATTTTGACAGTGAAGCATGCATTTATTATTCATCTTTTACTCAGATATTCTGAGTTTTTCTTATTTGGTTGTTTATTCATCTTGTATGGATTACAGTCTTTCAGTAAATGTTAAGTAAGAATTTGAATATATTATGTAGTTTCCTACAAATATCCAGTACAAAACCTCTATTAAAGAAAGAAAAGGCTGCATGATTTTTGCAAATAGGAGATCAAAGCTGCCTGTGAGAAGCAGTGGTGACTTAATGAGAGAACTGGGATTGCTTTCCAAAGACCACTCTTAATCCTTTCATATAAAATTAGTATATGGAAGTAGGGTTAGGTCATACTTCAATTTTTTTTTTTTCTGTAATTAAGAAGTCTGAGTATTTGTCTAAAATTTGTCTACACACACAAAAAAAAGCCATGGAAATGAATGCAGCATTGCTGACACAGTTTGATGACAGATATTTTCATTTAATATACCATGTATAAATAATTAATTTTTGAACTCTGACATTACTGCACTAGAAAAGCTACTGTGCACAAATTTAGATCTCTACATATGCATAGTGAAAGAACTCATTTATTCAATCACATATATTTTTGAAGATTTATATATAACGTAGTAGTAGAAATGGAAAACACAGGAAATCGAAGTACTAACCATTTTTATTCCTAGAAGCATAAAATTTTCTGCACATAGTGAGATCAAATGCATAATGTGTACCATGATGTAACCTACTAAAGATACAAAATGCTTAAACAGCAAGTTATGAATAATTACTGTTGACTCTTGGATACTTGTTCTCACCTACACCTGTTTTTTAAATCATTAAGAACATCTCAGCAAGACTATTTTTGGTGTAAAATGTATTTAACTAGGCCTGTAGTCCGAATGCCATTCCCACAAGTTTTGAAGTTTTACCAATAAAATTCCTCATCTGAGAATTCATTGAAAGAAATAGGGTTGATTTTTTGCCTCATATTTTATAGCTAAAAACACATTTAGGTTCTCACTATAATGGGGTAAATTTTCAACTGTGAAGACCAGCAGAAATACATCTAATATACCACACTAAACAGGACAGAAAGGACAGAGAGAGTTTTTTTTTCCCCATTTATGACACCTCAGCAGGACATAAAATTTAAGGAAGTAGAGCAGTCTTAACTATTCTAGAGCAAGTTAAAAATAATTTTGGATTTTGTCTTAGCATATACTCTGGAAGATAAATTGGACATTCCTTTAACAGCCTTAGGTATTTGGCTCTATGCATCTGAAGTCAGATAAAAATAATAGTAGTTCATAAAGAATACAAATGTATTTGTCTTTTCTTATTCAACAAAAGACAGAAGTGGAACGAGACTATTTGATATAAAATTTTCTTCCTATTTTTAATGTAGAGTTTGGAACCATCTTCATGAAGAAGGGAGATACTTGAGTCCTGTATGGCTTAAATAGATACTGAAAATTATTTTGCTGATCTCTGTTATTGAATTGCTAAGAAACAATTAGTTTCCAAGAGGAATCAATCAGTTAGAGGCCTTGTTTGAAATTATAAGGAATAAGAAGTTAGTCATTCAGAAATCTCTACATTTTCTCCCCATGTAAATATCTCAGCAATGCTTCTTTTAAATATATTTTGTTTGAAGCAGTATTTCCTAGATAAGAAATAATAATTACACTTCTTTCATCTGTTTGGTTCATCTACTCCTATAGTTAAATCGTCCTTCAGCATTTTAATTGACTGCCAGTACTGTTCATGCTGTGAGAAGCGTTAAGTCACAAGAGACTTAGAAATATAGTTATAACTGTATTTTAAGAGGTACCAATAGGGTCGTTATTATTATTATGTTGTAACAGCAAAAGAGCTAGCTTATGTTTAAATGGATTTGTTCAGTTTAGGAAACTCATTGTTTGGAAACAACCTATTTTAATGTCTTTGTGAAACGTAATGCAGATGCAGGAAAACGGCAGCATGCTTATGAAACTATTACTGTGAGTCCCATGGTTCCCCTCATCTAGTTCATACTCTGCTCTGAGTTCATTATCATCACACAGAACTAATGTGCTCTGTTCTACTAAACTCACAACACAATGCACCGAACAAAAAGCTCTGTGAACAGCTCATGGCTGAGCTAATAAATCCAGCCTTTCATTTGTTCTAGTGTTTATGGTGTAAACACAACCCAACTGTCCCTTATCCTTGCATTGACAAAGGACGTTAAACATCAATGCAACAATGACTTCTAAACCTCATCTCGGGTCCTCCCAATCATCTCTTTCCCTAAAATGTGCTCCTTCTTTTATGTAAGCTGTCAGGGTTTCTGTACCTCCTCCAACCTGGCCTATTTTTAAAAGCCAGACAGAAGTCTCTGTTTCATGCTTCAATAGACCTTTGTACTTTAAAAAAAGTCATTGTTGCACAAACTGACTATCTCTAGAAGGCTGCACAACAGTTTCCTGACAGCTTGTTTTGAAGAATTTTCTACTTCCTCCAATTTTTTCAAAGCTCTTCAGTAGATCTATTTCTTAACCGATTACATTACTGTGTAACACAGACACCTCAAACAAAACAAGCTGCATTAGAAAGACTTACTTTCCACGAAATCTTATACAACAAATATTAATAGTGTGCTGAAGGAATACCTGGAAACAACTTAACTACTTATTGTTCATCTAGATTTATACTTTTAATTTGGAATGATTAACCTAAAAGATTTAGACTAGACCACTATTTCATTCTTGTTAAAAAAACACACACAAAACTTGTTTTCCAAAATGGAACACTTACTTTTTATTTTACTTATGAAAGATTATTTCTGAAAACTAAGGCAAACTTTTGTATTTGTCCCAAAGACATTTGTATTATTTCAACAAACATTAACAGCCAGAATATAATTCTGTTTTAAAAAACTCCAAGTTGGTCTGACAGTGTTTCCAGTTTAAAGAATCACACAATCCTCAAGAAGCTGTTTTTATAATCAAGGGAACAGTTATTAAGATGAAGCATCTACATATCTGTTGAAATGCACAGTAGAGATAAAATCCTATGTTTGTTTTTAACTGTCACTGGAATGAAACCAGAGGTAAAATTTGCCTCACTGTTTTTATTTTATTTTATTTTATTTTATTCATTTTATTTTATTTCATTCATTTCATTTCATTTCATTTATTTTATCCATCTGAAATCTGAATGTCTATCTCTGGTCTTTTTCTTTGGAACCCACATAGCTCATGACACACTTTTTCCTTAAACACTACTGCCTTTGTGAAATATTTCAGTACAACAAACACTGCAGAATGACTTGTATAAGAACCAACTCAAAACTCTGACCATTCAGTCACCACACCACCTGAGGGACTTCTGTCTACTACTACACTTAGCTTCAATCCCAGAGAACATCCCATGCCAGGAGTTGAGCAAAGCTGAAAATGGAGCACAAGGAGCTTCCAGATTTAGTTCAAGAGATCCCTAAAAAGATCCCTTAAATCTGCCTTCACAGGCACATAAATACCTAAAACAAAGATTGTTTACAAGCTTATTAGTGCTGTTAATGCTATTATCAGCAATTCCTCCTGGTTTTCTTTGCAATACCAGGATTAAAAGAATGGGAGAAAGGGCAAAATTCACTTTCTCCAATAGGAGAAATCCTAGGAAAAGCTAGGAATATCCCCAAAATAGTCCCAGAAAATAACTTGCTCAAGGACAGAAAATGCAATATTTTCTGCTGATGTCTAAGTTACACAAAGCCATTTAGGAACAGACATGGCAGTGGACCCATGAAATTCTCCCCTCATCATTAGGAATTTGACAGACTAGATGAATATCATATCATAAGCCTAGTAATTGGATGAATAACTACAGTAAAACCCAGTGATTTAATAAAAACTATTTCTCAGAGACTAAGAGATCTGTTCCCTGGACTATGTATTTTTCCCTATCCAACTTGGTATGGAAAGGAACGATACTGGAGTATGACAAAGGGGAAGGGGCATGACAAACAAGGGTGGGTGAGTCCTGTGAGTACAGGACTGCTAAAAGCCTGAAAATGAGAACGAGAATCAGTTCTGATTCTGGTCTGTTCTTTAAGTATGTATTGAATGAGGCCCACATGAAAATTTGAAAATATGAGTCTCGCAAGTCATGAACTATGAACCCAATCCACCCCATCTGAAGGATCAGGTAATGACTGTAGTAACTAGGACTGTCATCCTGAACTCAGTTGAAATTGAATTGCTTCACCCCATAAAACAGACTAATGGTTTGAGGCAGATTAGTTATTTCTAAAAAACCTTCTCTAATCTGCATAAAGATATTAATATTCTGAAAGAATGCTGTCTGGTACATTGGTGCGAATATAATTAACAAAATCAACATAGCGTTTACATCAGTATTTGTTTTGATAAACAACAAAATGTGCTGAAGACAATGTTTTTGGAATAAACTGGTATTTGTTTTTTTTCATGGATGGAATGAGTTGGCCTAAAAGCTTGATTATCATTCAGGATTTTAATTATAGCCATAGCAATGAATGCTTGCAAATTTCAGCAATAGCTTTCAAGTTTTTTAGTCTTAATCACCCTTCCCTCACTGTAGAGCATATATTTTAAAAAGTATTTATTGTTAAAACAGCAATTCACCCTATAAGGCAGGAGATCCCTCAAGATCAATAAGATCTTAACCCCAAGGGGCTTGACTAGCAGATAAACTACAGCTGATGCTCAGAACCAACTAGGTTTAACTTCAAATCTCTCAAGGAAAAATACTGCCTCTAAAATTCTATCTGCTTTAAGCTCTACAGAAGATTAATGGCTTTCTACTCCCCAAAAGCAAAAAAGCCCCTCTCATTGTCTTAGGCAAGCCCACAGAACATTTTGCAACTGGTTTCAGATCCTTTAAATGCCTTTCTCTTTTGTTGCCATCTACAATAGTAATTATTTTCAGTACTGTTTGCTTTGTATTAAAAACTGCTGAAGTTTAATGTTCTCCACTGAAACTACACTCATATTTAATCTTCCACCAGTTGCTACATTTTAATAGCACTGACAACATTAATCTTTGGAGTCAGCTAAATCTAATAAAATTTAAGAGGAATTCTCGCATTAGTACATTAGTGCTCCAAACTATTTTGTTTGTCATCCTTCTATTTCATTTAGCTTTGTTGATTTGAACAATGTCAATGTAAATAGAAAACTAATTATAAATAATATTTCTGAAGTGAAGGAAGGAAGGATTTAAAAAAGGATGAAATCTGTCCTTTGTTATTTTTTTTTTTATTATTTTCCACTTTCAATATGACACATTTGCTGCTATAGTATATATTATCTGACTTTTGCATAGATCTTTATTCTTGACCCTATTATTGTTTTGCCAAAGTATGCATTTACACAATGTACATGGCTTACATCCAGGGATCTGAGAAGAAATGTTGCTTTTTTTTTTTTTATACAAGCATTTTATGCTTTTTATTGTTGTTAAACCAAATAGTGCAGTTCTATATAATGAATTCCGCATAATGAAATGCCTTGAGTTTATTTTCAGTTTCTCTTTTCACTCCATAAATTTCAGTCTGAAATTAGACACAAATGTAAGACTTTCTCATTTTTACTGCTGTTCTTGCACTATTTTCAATTTGTCTTATACCGGCCTGCTTTACCGTTCTTATTTAATCAAAGACTACTTTGAAGCTAGGGAGTATCTCCATAACAGAACTTCCTCCTGATAGAACATTAGGATGGTGATGGGGGTAAAACCAAAGTTTTCTTCTTGCAAGTGAACCATGCTTGGCTTAATGTTTTCCCTTCTATTTCTTTTCCTAATTATTTATTACATTTTTACTCCGAATTATATTATTGAGTTTAATAATCTCAAAACCTCTATACAAGGTATCACTGATCTATAATTGGATCATTTTGAAAATGTCAGTACTCATCTGTGCTTCAGCAAATACGGACTAGTACAACCATCACAGTTCAAAGTGCTAATGCTTTTGCTAGTATTGATTACCAAAAAAGTTTACTGTTGCCATAGGAACTCTAATCTGAAAAAAACATATTTAAAAACCTTCTGACATTAATATTCTCTGGCCAGGAGGCTGCTTAAGTCAAGTACGTAAATAAGAACCCAGGAAAATCAGATTCTGTCTGTTCTTTGTCGTTAATGTAAACAGGGTTAGATTCTGATAGCTGAATTTTAAAGAAAAAACTGATGGTCAGAATTTCTAGCATTATTAAGATAAAATTATTCCCACTGAAATATAAAGCCTGCTTCTGTTAGTTACAGCCAATATTTAAATTTGGTACCTTTCGGCCAGTTCTCGCTCTATCAGTGAGTGCACATGAAATACACGTTACGTGTGTAATATGAACTTCTCATCTTATAAAAATTACCTTTGGTTGGACTTGAGAAGGGAGCCCGTGGTAGAAATGCAAAGATAACATGTTGAATACTTGCTCTGCAGTACATGAGGTTCTCACTCAAAGCACTATATTCTCATCTTTATGAAACCCTCAATTCTCTGTCACACAGAAAGATGTCTGACAAGTATCTACCCAATTCCTACTGTAATACTATACTATGAAGTCCATTTATAATCTTTTCATTTTAGTTTAAAACGTGTTCCTGAAGAAAACCCTTTTATCATGCCAGTTTTGTTAAGTCTGTGATATTTCTTTCACCATTTATTATTGAAATTGAATAGCCTACAGATGCATCATAATGAACAGTAGCTGTATGCAATCTATCTCCAGGCTGTCCAACAAGGTGACACTGAAAGACTTTAATCTTAAGTTGGATAAAATTGTCTTTCTTACTGAGCTTTAAGGTATGAAATGGTTTGTGTTTTGACAGCTTATTTAACAGGCTTTGCTAACTTCACAGGCAATTTTATATTTAGTCATAAAGCAGTGTAACTAGAGTCAACCAGTTCCAGAAGGAAGAAAATGACCAGTAAAGATCATATAAGAAATAGTAAAAATGCATTCATTGTAAAAAGAAAGAGAAAAAAAATATTATAAAATAAAATAAATCAGTTAAAGTTTATGCTTGCTTCACTTTTCCTTCTGCAACAGCTCTAACATTCAATGCATTTTACTGAACAGTCTTGTTACTCTAAGGCAAATATGATTGTATCACAATTTTCCTGCCTAATTAAATAGAAACAGCTTTCTGAGTCATATCCAAAGAGGCTCTGCAGTCTTGCTAACACACTCTTACATGCACGTTTGGAAAAGCTATCATTCTAAAACAGCCTTTTATTTACTCTCACCTGGCTAAACATTTCACATCTCTATCTATGTTTCTTTTTTGAGAATACCCCTTTAACTCTTAGTTTAACATTTCATACCACCTTGAAGATCAGCCTGG
Source organism: Cygnus olor (assembly GCF_009769625.2). Taxonomy (NCBI): domain Eukaryota; kingdom Metazoa; phylum Chordata; class Aves; order Anseriformes; family Anatidae; genus Cygnus; species Cygnus olor. Next base: position 3,376,102 of record NC_049181.1, read on the forward strand.
AATGTTTCATTTTTTGAAAGGTTCTGTATTCTGTGTATGACTAACAGGAGTTTTGAGATTTTGAAGGGAAAAAAATAATTGACCAGCAAGACTAGTCTATAGTTAAATTAATCCAAAAAGCCTGTTTCCATTCTGCAAGAAGCACTACTAAAGAAAATACTTGTTAAAAGGAGGAGATAAACATGGAGCTATCTCAATCAGATAAACATTATATGAAAGAATAACTGTAAGTATACTAAACCACAAAATACTAGACTTAAATGTTCAGCTCTGTCCTTACTCTTCATGATGAAAAAGCTTTGCTCAAAATTCTTAAAATCTAATTTTTCTGTCATTAGCCTCTGCATTTTGATTTTCTCTCTAGTACTATTTCAGGTTTATGAGAATTTTCCCTGAATGTGTAATTTCAATATAACAATATTTTTTTGTTTAAAAATGTAATTCTATGCATATGTTCTTGAAGTTGTGATGCTTTCAGTTTCATAGTACAGGCATTACTGCAAAAATATCACCAAAAAAAAAGGCATAGTAATCAAAACAAATTAAAAAACTTTAATTTTATTACTGGAGAGATAATTCATTTTATGCAGTGCTGGTTTAAGGAAGAACAAGGGAAAAATCATTTGTAGTGCACTTCATTTTTTGAAGCTGAAGTTCCCTACAAATTTTAAATTCTGCTTTCTATACAATGCTAATATTTTGGAACAATTTGGTAGATTTGATTGTATATTAAACACACCAGGATTTTCAAACTGGGTGGCTTTTAATCTGTTCTCCAGAATGGGAGACTCTGGAACTTAGAATACACCAAACACAACATCTACGTTTGTAGGTGGAGTTTGTAGCTACAGTACACAGAAATAATCCCATTCAAAACCAGACCAGAACAGCAGAATCAGTAGTTATGCCTGCTTTTCAAACACAACTAAGTGGTTAAAGAATTCCCTGCAGGTGTGGTGACCTATTCTGTGCTGCTCTTAGCCTGATTTGGAGCTATCTTCTTAGGAAACAACTGTGTGTAATCACCAGATGTTATAATCATCAGATTACAGAGTACTCTGGGGTAAACATCACTAACCTTGCTGTAGCTAGACCAATGCAAAATTGAGTGCATTAAACGGACAAGTATAGGAACAAGGTTCACAGCTGTCATGGCACTCTTCTCAGAGAAGAGATGGAACTTTTCCGCATTTGCATTGAGATTATTTAATATCAAATACACATTTTTGGAAAGTGGGTAGAACTTTCCAATAGCACTCCCAAGACAATTGTCCTAACCACCAAATCAGAGAATTAAACTTTTCCCTTACTCGCTTTCTCTGGCCCATCATTAATTATTTTCAATAATGGAACTGATTTAATTGGAAGGTATCTGAGTGTGACTCTGATTATGGGGGTACAGTACCTTTGTAGGAGAGGACAAAGAATTCCAATCGATTACCAACTCAGGACTGTGACTAATTACTTATGGTCTTACATGATGCATCTATGAAAACAGTCTAACATGTTAACCAGCATTTACAACACAGGGAAAGAGTTCATCTGGTAAAGCTCTCTTTAGGCAGTGCTCTATCTGTATGAAAGGTGCAGTTTGCGGTCCAAGTATTTAAGAGGAATAGAATTTATCTGAAATGAGGCTGCTAACAGCTTCCAAGGAACTGCCTGCTTCATAGAAAAATGAGACAAAACAGCAAGAAATGTTCATTAACTACTCTGAATAAACAAAGCAGGATGGAATGGCAGTTAGAAGATGTTTGTTTTTTCACATATCATGATGTTTCCATATTATATAGTTTCAGAAAACAAACTATCAGGGAAATTACATTATTGACTAATTTACCAAAGATATGTTGACCTTTCTCAGCTAACCAATTCCTTTTCCAAAATAAAATCAGACTTTTTTTTTAAAAAAGTATGTTTATGCAGATATCACAGACAAAAAAAAAAACCAAAAACATAAAAAATCCACAGATCGGATTCCAAAGCTCAAGTTCAATTAGCATCTTTAGAGCAATTTCTATTTAGAAAGTTCAGCTTCACTGAACAGAATAAGACTTATTCATTAAGTACCTTCAGGTATGAGAAACTTGGGAAATAACTGAGACTATTATGAAAAATTTCAAAGAAATAATACAGAATATTTCATATTACTGAGCATTAGTGTTCAAATCCCTCTGCAGCCATTGCCATACATTATGCAAATATTATAATGAACTTGTACACCAATTAGAAATTTATTGGAAGTTTTAAGAAGAGGAAGCATGTTTAGCGAGCCCTTACACACACTCTGGTAAACCACATCTCCTTTTCCTAGCATGAGTTATTATCAAATCCAAGTAAAGAATGGTTCCTGGTTCAGTTCAGATTTGAATCACCTTGCTCACATAGTGAACACTAACATCCCTATGTAACTAAAACTGTTACATACCTGTTAGACTTTGTATGTAGCCAATACACCTTAAAATCATTTATATAGATTTCAAAACATCTACATGACTAACAAAGTCACTTACAGCAAACTGAGCTCAGGAACTTCACTGTCACTATGGGGAAAGCCAGCTGACTAAGCAATATGCTGGACAGAGCACTAAGAGCTCCCCGCTAACTCAAATAGTGACTTATTCCTGTTTACCAAAGTTAAATACAAACATTCTTCCAACTCACATTTTCAAACTATGTAAGCATGACTCAACCAACGCCTTGCTATACCAGCACTTTACACATTTTTGTATAACCTGTGCATTTTAAAATTTGCTTTAGTATCATCTAATTTCTCTATTATGCAAGAGAAAAACACTCGTCTTCAGTAGTCCCATGAGTATTAATTATTCACTTCACTAATTTCAGTAAACATAGAAGTATGATACCTACCAGATCCAAAGTCTTGACTAAAATTAATAAAGCCTGTGGAAGAGATATTAAATGTTGCAGTACTAGTCAAACGTTCTCATCAACTATACCCAGATATGGCTGCTGTGTCCAGAATTACTTGGATACCAACCATCATTACTGTGAAAGGAGAGAGCTTCAGATTTGACTAAAAAGCTTTATGTGTCCTAAGCTTTTTTGTTTATAGTTTTTGCTTAAAAAGAGATCAAAACTAATCACAGAGACTACAAGTCCAGCAGTCGCTTGTATATCTCTTGCTTGCTAAAGTGTAGGCTTTAAAACATGGAGCCAGGAAGCAAATCGTGAAACACTAAGCTTCAGTATCTCTCACCTATCTGCAGTATATATCAGTCACCCTATTCCAGTTCTCTATATCATGGTACTATACTTGGAAAAATTGGTGCCCGTCTGCTTATGCAATGTGGCCTATATTAGTAAGAAAGCTTTGCAGTTAGCAATTGCTTACATTCTGGAAGAAAATCCCTAGAATATATATGTACACACACATATATATATATTTAAGGATGTAAAGAAACATAGCATTTCGATTCTAACCACAAAATCACATTTTATAGCTCACTTCCACATGTAAAAGTATTTAAAAGGAAAACACTGAGCTAAAGAAGAATAATGTACGTCGCCAAAGCATTGTGTGGCTGTAAGTTTTTGCCTGTTCTCTGGTGCAAAAACACGTTCTCACACAGAGCAGTAGTGTTTTGAGCCATGTCATTTGAGAAATTAACAGACCAATGGATGTGCTATTAATGCTTAACATGTTAACTGGTCCATTCAAAACCATAGATTTCTTAAATTACATGGAGAGGAAAAAGAACAAATTCTCATTATTTGTGATTTTAAATGATGGCAGTGTATGTCTGAAAGAGTGTAAAATACTGCTGAATTTTTTCCCTTTGCTTACATGCTGTATATAGTCCTTCACAGACGCACTTAATTGACTGGAACAACTCTACTTGGCTTCAGTGATTTTATAATTTGTCATAACCATCTCACTAGCTGTTGAGGAGACAGACTTCTTCCTCATACTGCCAAAACAATTGTATGAAATACGGTTTGGTTTAATTAAAGTATAATTAATGTCTTGAATTCTAATTACTTCTGCTGTGATCTGGAGATGAAAATATTCTTCTGCCAGAATAATATGTATAATATGAAATGGACATGCTTAGTATTAATACCTACTCTTTATCAACTTCAGTAATGAGTTCCTTTGATTGAACAGGCAGCATGTGGGAAAAAAACCCTACTGCTTTTCTGCCTGTCAGAATGCAAATGTAGTTGCTGAAAACAGAATTTATTCATTTCACATGGCTTGCAAAAATAATTTTTTTTGAATGCTAAAGGCTATTAGATTTTCCTTTTTATGTAGTTGATGCTACTTGGAAAAATACTTCATGGTTAACAGGCAAGGAGCATTGAGTGACATGTTGACATCAAAATATTTTTGCTAAATATACATGTTTCAAATTTTAATTCAGTTCTGGAAGGATGTGAGACAAAATTCCCTGCTGAATTAAATACAGAGCACTAGTGATCCTAGTAACCTGTGTCAGGTTATTTGGAAAACATGGTGGAAATATTTACTACACAAATCAAAAATTTGTGTAGTAAATTTGTGTACTTAAAACTTGTCTATAAGATATTGTTATTGTCAGCTATGACACAGTTAGCATATGGTTCACTACTGCTGACCAGAGTTTAACAGTTGATAAAATAATGGAGCCGGAACAAACAGTTCCTTCAGTGTTTACCTGTTAACCATTAGGGAAGCCTAATATTTTTCTTTCCTGGATTTGTTAAAGGGTAAATATTGTTAATTTAGGAAAAAAACAAACAAACAAACTACTACCTTTCAAACATGTAAAGAGAAGTAATTTTCATAGCAAGTAACAGAAATTGAAGACAGAAAAAAAGTATAAGATCTCTCAGGGGCATCATCATTTTTTCTGTTGGCGATCAAAACTTTTTTTTTTTCTTTTGAAGATTCATAGTGTTTGAGAGATTTGAGAGATGCTTAATCCCTTAACATTAGTACTACATGAGATATTATTTTAGCTCTAGTAGTTACTTTTTTTTTTTTTTTTAATTGGCTAAAATATCATGGCTCAAAATTTATTTTGTGAATGGGAAAATATGTTATTTCTGCCACTTAAAATGAGAATGTAGTATATAAAGGATTTATAACACACAGTCTCCTCAATGATCTAAAAAAAGGTGCTATTGTTGTCACCACCTTCTGATCCTCCTTCTCATGCCTGCTTGGGATTCCTCCACTTACCTCCAGAGGAGAATGTTTAACAATCAGAGCTAAGAAATCCTCAAAAGGTGACTCGAAAAATTAATTTCCTTCAGGTTCAGAACAAAATACTAGTATATGCAAAAAAATCTTACACATTCAGAAAAACAGAACTAGAAACATATGTAATAACGTATGACTTAAAATGAACAGTATAGTTATTTTAAATATTGAAATGTTTTTGAAGACAGAAAAACATCTCAATTAGTAGTAGCATCATTCAAAATATGGCAAGCTAAGTTTTCAAATGCCAAATATTAAAATTTATTACAAATACAACAAATACAGAACTAACATTCCCCAGCATTACTTTACATTAAATCCAGATTACCTCCTGTCTTTAGAAGGAGCATTCTGTATATGTACCGTATAAATGTGTGAATTGCAAAAAGAGGATAAATATTCTTGGGCATTTTGTTTAAAACATGATTTCTTTCAAACAATGAAATGCAAATATTACACCAAGACACATCCCATCTGCCTCAGTGTGCAAGGCTTTTCTTAGCCTTGCTCTCCTCCATTACACCTCAGATTTTCACTGTGAGTCGGAGCTGGCTCAGCTTCTCAGCAGCAAAACAGCCAAATTCAGAGTTGTTGCTCCAAAGATGAGGAGCAGGGGCTGGTATAGTAAGGGATGGGAACAGGCTAGCCAGATGCCAGAAATGTGACCCAGATAGTCCCAGTGCAGAGGAAGAAGTAATTACTGCCTTTCAGTAAGCTTTCCCAGCTCTTGGAGTCACCAAGGTATCTGCATGCACAGATAGCAGCTACAGCAATCCCGACTTTACAGAGCCCTCCCAGGCCATCTTTCACACGGTTATTTTGCTGTCCCAAGCAACCTCAGGCTCTGTGCAGCTGATGACATTTCCTGTGTCTAAATCTGTCCATGTCCACAGAAAACCAGAACTCGACACTGCTTTCACAATTACGTGAAAATGGGGAGTGACTGCATTGGAGGACGCTATCTAACTCAGGGGACAGCAATTGAAGGCTTTTTTTCACTCATCCCTGACGCAGAAAGATCTTTGCTCTTTGTCCATTCTTGAGATGTCCTCTACTTTCAAACTGTTCAGCTATGAATCTCCCAGACAAAACACCACATGCTGTGCACTTGGGTATAGGTCAAGAGCTACTGAAACTGCTATAGAATCTTAAGTAGTAAATGTTAAAGGATAAAATAGCGGGTGTGTTTTACAGTGTACTTTAACATACATGCATTCAATTTATTATGAAAGCTGCTGAATTTGGCAGGCTTGCACTGGCTCCCACGGGACAGTAAATCCATTTATTTTTCCATGTATTGTTCTTTATGATAATCCTCACAAATACAAAAGATTTAGACAGGCTAAGAGAAGACAAGCTTAATGAGGAGTGTCACTCGCCCTTAGATCCCCAGCTGCCCAATGGGAGCAATGAAGATCCATGCATCCAGTTTCCTAACAAGCACAAACAAAATTTATGATAAGGTAGCTTGTAGTTGTTGGGTGAATCACTCCAGCTATGTCGTAAACAGCCAATTTTTAAAATTGTAAACAAAAAGAATTAAAAAATCTAAAAGAAAGGTTGTTCTAAACAATGCAATTTAGAACATGCCAGTCCTTGGCTACTGTTTTGGCTGCTTTATGTAGTAAGCCTTACTGGGTTAGCAGGAGATTCCCTTGACATTAAGCAAGCAGCTACAAATCTGCTGTTGAGTCCTTGACTTCCTGCATAAAGGTTGCAGCATGGTGGCAGCATTCCTTGGACTGCTGGGACCCCACAGAGGCTTGCCAAATCCAGAGCAGCTTTCAGGCTGCGTTGCTTTACAGCAAGCTCAAAATCCTGCAAGGACAAAGGTGACTTAAAAATTCCTCTGCTTAGTACTGTTTGAGTGTTAAGGTACCTCTTAAAATTCTATTTTCGTGATATCTTCCAGAGCACAATTTCAGCCAAAATAAATAAATAGATAAACAAACTTCTTTTTAAGGTTTTGTGCTTCCTGCAGAATGAAAGATACAAATCTAAGACTACATTAAACACATCCACTCTTGAATAACACGGAGGAAATATTACAATTTTGTAATCACCAGTATAATACAATTATAATACAATTATACAATATATATATTGTAATTGTAATATTGTAGTTGTAATATTGTAATATATACAATATATAATACAATTTTGTAAATCATCAATAATAATTTTAGCTTCCAACTAACAGAAATAAATTGAGAATGAAATTCAGCTGGAACTGTGTGAAGTGTCTTTAAAAGTGTGAAATCCAATCAAACTTCCTATTCCTCCTACTACTGCAGTACCTTTGCATCATAAGTCAACCTTCAGCTTCAATTTCTTGTAAACAGCACCTGTAATTGAACAGAAATCATGGCAGTAATCCACGTTTGGTGCCTCTTCCACTCCAGTCTCAACCATAGCACTCTCAGAATTTAACATTAATCTTCTCTTACGTTCAGAAGGTAAGTTCTCAAAACCACTTCTCCACACACATCACTCACACAGTTCCTTTAAAATATGGAAATGTTTATGCATATAAACACACATATAAAAATGTGTTATATTATTATTATAATATAATATAATAATATATTATTATATATTATATTACGTATAAAAAGAAATGTATATATATACACATGAATATTTAGGCTTGTTAAATGTAGAACAGAAAAGTCATACCATTAAAAAACTGTAGAGTTACTGGTAACACTCGTAACTCCTCTTTTAATTTTGTATTATGTATGAACCCTAAAAAGCTTAATATCATGGAAGGTGAGATATTTTATTAAAAAGTGCAGACATAAATTAGATCATGAGATAGATAACAAAAGAATTTGTGTAAATATTATTTGAATCTTGTTTATTTCATAGTACTGAGTGGAAAAAGAACAAAAACATCTAAGCTATTTTTTTTTCCTGCTGCCAGCAAGAAAATGTTATTGGAAGCTATGATGCTTGTGGCAAATCATATCAGTCATCATTAATTTGAATGAAACTGTCAGTTCTGCAGTATTTGACATGCATTTCCAGTTGTGGCTGTGCACATTTTGACAAATGTATCGCAGTACAACCATTTTGAAACAAAGACACAGTTTAGTAGGCAATCATACAGAGATAAGAAAACACAGCAGTAAGGTACTTGGGCTAAAAACCACTTAACACTCAAGCGGACTGCCAAAACAGATACAAATATTTCCAGAGCAGTAGAAAACATATAATAACAGAAATGGTCCTAGATTTTTTTAAGTCTGAGGATATGAACACAAGTGCTGTAATTCATTCTGTATTTTTAAAGTTGTTTTTTTTTTTTTTTTTTTTTTTTGGTGGCCAGCACTGTGCTTACTTGTAAGAAACAAGGAAAAAAAAAAGAAGTAAGAAATCATAGGTGATACTGAGTACTGTACACGTTAAAATGGTCTAGACTGAGGATACTTTACTGAAGCTGCCAGGCCAGATCATATAAACATATCTTAGAAGCAAGGGGTGATCAACACGCAACTCATAAACTGCAAATAGCTCATGGTGCATCTCCTGTCCCAGCAGGGCGCTGTGAGACACGGACACAGCTCTGGTCTGCTGGGCAATCACCATCTCCTGCTGCGAGAAGAAATTCAGCTAACAGGCTGCTGGGGCCAGCAGCACCGAGTTAGCCTCCTGTCTTTGCTAGTTCTGTACTACTGTGGGACTACTTCTGCTATTGCTTCTGAATGCTGAACAAATTATGTACTCAGTTTGGGTAATGAGATAGTATTGGTATTAGCCACAGGAAGATCTGGAAAGGCAGGCTGTAGATTAGCCTGTTTTCTCTGAATCCCACCTAAAGACCTCCTTTTACTGTGAATGCAAGACCTGCACTGCTTGGTCTGAGGACAAGCGTCGTGTAACTGGGTTCCAGCCTTGATCGCATTTCCCTGATGACAGCACTTCCCCATGCTCACTGTTCTCGGTGCAGGAGAAATGAAGGTGACAGCATCCTAAATTTGGAGGATATTCTAGAACAAAATGCATAATCATCCTTCCAATTAAAATGTCAGTAAACCACCTCCACTCACTACAAAATGTCCAGTAGTTTAACTGGGATGACGAAAATCCGCTATCAAGATGAAGAGCATTCATTCAGCTGTCTGAAGGGAAAACTTTTTTTTTCTTTTTTTTTTTTTTTTTTTTTCCAGATAGGCTGTGACTTGAGAACCATGAACAGCTATTTTTGGAAGGGCCTGCTGAACCGTGCACTGTTTCAGGACAGAACATATAATACCCTCAGAGGTTGCCTTCAGCATTCAACTGTGGATGAACTGGCAGGAGGTTCAGTAACACAGTGCTAGCTGACGGGTTACCATGGCAACATTCCTGCCTTCTGCCAAATTTTGGAGCCCAAGTTTAAAAGCTGATCTCAAACCAAGGTCTTTTCTAAAAACTCTCTAAGCTCCTATTTAACAAAAGCAAACACAGAATCATCTTCCCCTCAAAAAAATCCAGCCCACGTAAAAAGAGGCTGTCCTTTGCTGTTCACTTCCAGCGCTTACTCCAGCTCTTCTCACCGCACTATTGGATACTCTTATATTTAAGTGTTATAGCTCAACTATGAATTTGCCTGACTTAAAATAAAGCATATAATATTTATATACGTCTATTCAAGCATGTAGAAGGTATAAGTGCAATTTCTTTGTCAAGTAGCAGAGTTAAAAGGTGGCTCTCTCAGTGTGGCCTTTCAAAGTGTCTTTACTCACTGCCTGATGTAGTCACCCGTGAAAGTTAGGAGGACTCAAAATAGAAATTTCCAAATAACATCAAAAAAGAATTTCCAAAAATTTTTCAGTTCTCTGAAAGTTCTGTAAAGGCAGTACAAACATTGGCCTTAATTTCATGGAATTTGGGGTAGTGTGAAAAAATTATAGACCTGCTAAATATGCTTTATTGATATAGGAGGTAAGGCAGTAATGAGTTCAGTACATAACAGGACTTGAATTTCATTCATACACTGCAGCAATAGCACAATTCTAGCATTATATTCCAACTGTTAATGCATTTGAATTTGGGTTTTCATCTCTCAGCTCTAAGTTCTCAATCAGATAATATATATTTAAACTACATTGTAATGAACAAAACCAAAAACCCAAACTGCAACATCTCAAAAACTACAATCAGAGAAAGAATGACAGGAGATAAAGTACATAAGGATTTTTTTTTTTCTTAAGAATGTCAATCTCTTTCCACTTTGTCTTCACAAAGGACCCAAATTTGGAATCAGCTAAAAATAAGAGCTGCAGTTTAACAATCACTGGCACTTCAGATAAGATAGATCATCATCATTTCCAAAATCCCTCTCAGTGATGGATATGCTTATGGATTTTCTCAAACTGACCACTGTCAAGCAAATGCAATAATCCCTACATCAACTGGCAAGGCATCACCAGACCAGAATTTTAATACAGATGTTCTGCCTTGCACATCTTGCTTTTTCATGCTAGACATGAAATGCCTGCGTAGCACCTTTGCACTGTTCGGCAGCTACAAGAATCCTGCAGCACAAACCAGTGTCACATCTTAGTTCTGGTGAGTAAAAGGAAGCAGTGTGCGTTCTCTGAAGAGACACACAAATCAAAATAAATGTGATGACAAGGCTTCAAAAAGTGTGCTCTACTTTCTTCAGAAGGTATCTTGAAAGCAAAAATGTGTCTTGCTCTTGCCTATTTTTCCTTCTCTTTCAGAACATGATGCTTCCGTATCACTAGAGTTTCTCTACAAATAACATTGCTATATCAACACTTTGTAATGGGTTACAAATAAATTCAGTTCAGTCACAGTATGAACTGTGAAATCTTACCAACCATGAGAAAGTTGCCTTTAACAATTTCATGCAGTGATATATAAAGCTTGCACCAAAAGTTTTGGATCATTGAGATCTATTTGCTGCAAAAGCAATGTAACAGGGACAAAAACAATTAACTGCAACAGGTCTGGCTGATTCATGCACAAAAAATAAATCAGGTTGCCTCACAAAATATTTTAAAGAAGTAGCTTGATAAAATATCATATTCTAGGTGGCTTATTGTACAAATAACATGGACCAAGAGGAGAGTAATTGCTTTTGGCCTTCTGCATTAAATGCATACATTGTATGTAGTTACTTGCTAAAGCAATCTCCTTCCTAAACTAAAAACAAAACAAAACAAACCTTTTGAACTATATAAATCATAAACCCGCCTGATTCTCTGTTGTGCTATTCTTTACACAGAGGTCTTATTTTTACTTCCTATAATTATATGTCTGCACATCTGCAAACGTTCATTGTTAACAAATGGATTATGGCAATAAATTCAAATCTTTAGAGGAAAGTTCAAGGATGCTGTTCCACACATACAAGCAGTAAAAAAGATTCTTTTTTAGACTCACAGCATTTCCCCTGCAGTAATTTTAAGAAATTATCCTGTCTTTAATACCTTCGTTTAAACTTTAGGCAGTCATAAATTCTAATGGCATACTGGCGTCCCTAAGTTTCACTGCGAGCAAATAAGGGCTTTATAGATTCAGCTCAGCGAAGAAATGACTAAAAACCTCCCAAAATGTATTCTGAAGTTCGAGGAAAAATGTGCTTGCAGTGTCATTTTAAAAATTAATAAAAAAAAAATACGGGAAGAGAAATCAGTAGAAATGTTAGCAGTTCCATTCACAGCTTTTCAAAGCAAAATAAATTCTATCCTACCCTGTGGCAGAACTCAAATTTTGGCATTTTAAAAACCTTCACTGTGTGCGATCATTTGCCAATGTCTCACTAAAAATGACTATCAATGCTTTACAGCATCTCATTAGTGGGTATGTTTTTTGTATTTTTTTTACAAATATATGTTAGTACTGCAGAAGGTACATTTTCCAAAAGAAAGAAGTAGCTTGTAACTTCTGAGATGATAAATAATACCTACTTCATGGTCCTTTTTGGATCATGTAAGACAGTGAAAAACATCTCAGACCCACAACAGGTATCCATAATATAGTCAGTTATCTACCTGAATCATTTGAATATTTGATGGAAACACATAACATTGGGAGCTTCTCCTCAGTCACAGCTAAAGCTGACTGTAAATCAGGGTGTTTACAGAATTGTGTTTCCTATTGGCTGTCTATGAAAGCACATATGCAGCCTGGCAAGCTTGAATGACAGTCTTCCATTCGACTAAAAAATGACTGAATGTTGTTTTTATAAGGTGTGAGATAAACCTAGATGAAATTGTTGGCAATAAAATTTTCTGAAATGTAAAATTAGGCAAATACACAGTATTCACAGAAAAGCTGTGTAAAATTATTGGAGTGCTGTATTCTAGGAGTAAAATTTTAGCAGCTTAATGATTGCACTTAGCTAATCTGATCCATTGTATTATTTTATAGTAAACCAAATATCCTGTGCCCAAAATGCCTTAGACTGAAGTCATAGTACCTAATGCTAAGAGCACTAACCCAAGAGTGTTTATTGCATTATTTTCTTTTGAAAATTTCTTCTACTCAGGGGAATATCCTTGCTATGTATTGGTTACCTAGTAAAACAGAACGGGAGAGGATTGGCTTTGGCATATAAATGTGGACAGGGATCATGGACACTTTTTGGTACAGTTGATATGTTGTCTATGCCAAAGTTCTTCTTTCCTGGGTGCTACACATATACGCACTTGGACAATGGTCAGGTGTCCAAGTAATAATAATGAAATAATTAATTATTGAGGTAATCTACTCTGCTTTAATGAGAGAGGAGCCACAGAGAACATAAAAGCAATTTCTATATTGTAAAGCAAAGATAGTAATGTATCACTTTTCTGAGAAATGATAAAAGATTTCTGAGAGGTTCTTAGAGCCTAAGATTGAAGACAATGAAGAAATACCCAGTATATATCACTGTAATTTTTAGACAAATACTGTGGCATTTTGTATTACAGACATTAAGTGATTGTGAAAGTTCTGATGGTGCTGATTATCTTCAGCTTTGAACTAATCTTTTCATAGTCAGCAACAGCTAACACAAAAATCCCACTTTTTCAGGCAGATTGCTTTTGCTTACTAGGAATTTAATTATATCTTATCTGTAGCTACACAATCTTATAGACCTGGTTTGGAGCTATACAATACAACCAGACAAACTAGAAATTAAAACTTGAAAAAGTAATTATGCCGAGTACTTAAAAGCAACAGGAAATATCTTATTACCTTTACTTATATGGCTAATAAAGCAGAGCAAAATATAGTCTATAGTTGTTGAACACATGGTAAGCTTATTTCTCCTCACCCAACAATATTTTCACAACTGTATACAAGTAACAAGAGCTGTACTATAATTAGCCAAGAATGCAAGGCTGACACTTACAGAATTGTCACTACATAGCTTCAGTAGAACAAATAATCACCTGAAACTGTGTATCCCTGTCATTTTAAATTACTGTACATCTGCAAAATGACATTCCATGCTATGTAATTAAGAAATAAGGGATGCCTGGCAAGATTTATGGGTTGGGGAGAAACCACTGAAACCTAATAGTTTTTTGACAGGACTGACAAAGAACAGACCAAACTTAATGACTATACTGGTGGAGCGTATCTTTTCCTGACCAAGGGATTTTTAAAAAGATTTTGTATTACCTTTGTTTGCTTTAAAAACAAGCAGTTCAGGAGATTTCAATTTCAAGATTGAGACAATTTGGATTAGCTAGGTTATTAATGCAACTGTGTAGATACATAACACAGCATAGAACTTCCCACATAATTGTGTTCACATTCCTCTGCTAAATTGAAGAGGTGGGAAATGTGCATTTAGCCTAGAGGTAAATAACAGGAAAAACATCAAAACTGACTTTGAGAAAAATCAGGAGGATAGAGAAAATAAAAAATAAAACAAAACTGCCTGGAGCTGATAAAAAAAATGAAGTAGGGAAAGGCTTTAATCACGATAAGGAAGCAGGGAGTTTAGCACTGAACTCTTTATAGGAATAACAGGACAACTGTGCACACAAAAAAAAATTTAGTTTGCAATAAAAGAAAACTAACCTGTTATTCGAAAATGTTTCTTAAATGCTGTCTCCTTTACAGGGAAATGGATGCTCTTTTTCAACTACTTTAAAGGTTACCAGAGAGAACGTAATGTGAGGACAATTCTGCACTGACCTGGACTTCCCACTTTAGTCCTTCCACAGGACTTTGCCTGTGGTCTTCCCATTTCAGATTATCTCATTATACACTGAGAACGTGGCTCTGCTCTGTCCTTTTACACTGCTGACAGAGTACTTTAAACAGGCTTCAGCAAAGAATCTGATATTTCTTTCTTATTCCTTTTCCAAACACGTTGTTTTAGTCCTTGAGCTGTAATGCTTTCAACTCCACGGCGCTGGGGGGGGGGGGGGGGGGGGGGGCATGCATCAATTCTAGTGTGCTTCATTCCCACTAAGCAGAGCCAGTTTGCATGGTGATGGCTTCAGGTGCCACACAAACGGTGTCCAATGGTTTGAAAAGTCTCTGAATTCTGTTGTTCAGACCCATATCCCTCCTGTCAAGTTCAGCTGGGATGTGTCCTGCATCACAAAGCTCTACGTGGGTGCTATGTACTGATTCACAAAACCTAGGCTGGACAGAGAATCAGCAGCAGTTGATGAACACTAATTAAAATTTGAAGAGACTAAGAGAGACCTATGAGTTTTTCCTCCTTCCATCTTTATTTCTATATCTTGGTGCCGTATATCAGTATCATGTGTGAATAATAGTCCAAACAGTTCTGTGAACAGCTACAAAAATGGCACAAAGTAAGTCCTATCCTTAAATATCAGAGCAGCACCAGCTATAACTATGTGCTCCTATATGCTGAGAATTCAAGTACTGTCTTTGTACTAAATATATACTTCTTTGTTCCACTCAAATAGAGCCAGGCAATGAACCTGCAGGGCAGTTTTCAGGTGGCAATCTTCCACTGCAAAGCCTTCCCTGAGCTTCTACAGAAGTAAAAGCTCTAATACATACAACTAAGAATGTGGCTCCTTTGCAGTTTAGCTCTCAGTCTTGCAAAATCTGACTTGTGCATCTAGCTTAAAGAGTTAACAACATAATTTCCTGAAGGATGCAAGCCTCAAAGGGGTGGATGGTGTTTTCTCTCTATACACTTTTTACTGAAGAAGGAGGAAAATATTGTCCAATTGCTTACAATACGTTAACAGCAGAAAGTACATGTGTGTACAAAGCGTACACAATACAAAAACAACACTGCATATTTAGGAATTATGGATTATCAGAGAATTCTTCTTCTGTACTCTCATGTAATCGTGCCAAGCACGTTTTCTGAAATTCATACTAAAACATTGTCATTAAATCTTTCAAAAATTACCTCTTCCTACTGCTGCAAATTATCTATGCAGAACTGATGGTTCATTATTTGAGACATCAGAGGAGTAAGGAACAAACCCTTTTAAAAACATGGAAATTATAATTCCCTTAAAAACCTATCCAACTGAACTGGAAAGGAAACTACAATGCTAGCAATTTCATAGGAAGCCCTCTTATCCTTGGCTAGGCATATCATTCTGAACACAGTTAATTTTCAAAAATCATCCTGTCTTTGCCACTTGTTAGCTTTGCTTATCAGTTTCTCCAGTGATGCTGCTCACAGCATCTAGGAATGGTTCTAATTCACTGAATCCAAAATTTTTAGTTGTCAGAGGTCATACAGAGAATCATTAATTATACACTAATATACAATACTATACAATATCATTAATTATACACTAATACAAGATTTGAGCTTGGGTTCAATTCTTAAAAATCACAAATATATAACTACAGTTGTCAAATACGCCTTGCAAACTATTAGAAATCTTGCAACCAAATATTCTACAAACAAAACCACTCTTCTACATATACAGCTTAGAAATCAACATCTTGACGATAAAGTTTTATGAAAGCACAAAACTGCATGTATGTTCAGTGTTTATCATAGAACTGAAAACTTGAAAATTTCATTCAGCTGAGAGTTTTACATTGCCACAGATCTCTATGTTGTTAGAAGTTGCTCTTCAGAAAATACTGTAGCCTGAAATGGTTTGTACATGGTCTGCAGAAAATAATAAGGCAACTACATTTAATTATATTACCATTCAATAAGTGCTTTATATACATTATTTAATTTCTTCAACTACATTAGATTTTAAAAGTTCATATTATCAGAGAGTTCCACAGATGCTGCATAAATATACAGTAATGAGCATATTTCCATAAATTCTGGAAACAAAGGGAGCATAGCCTATTAAAGGAGTTACTATATTCAGCTAGTTATTGTGTAAAATACCCTGGTGCAAAACAGGGGAAATCTTAGTAAAACTGTCCTTGATGATCAGGAAGTTTCTCACAGACAGACAGTAAAAATTGACTGAAGACCAGAAAGCTGGTTTATGCATGTTAACAACTCTGTGAGAAATACCTTTTCTTCACATTAATGTTCAGCACCTGAAGTATTTTAGAGGTAAATGCAACATATATTTATCGCAAAGCAAGTACTAATATCATCCTAATAACATTGTGATTGAGAGAAATACAATCGCAAGTAATTAATGTGTTGTAGAGAGGCTCATGTTACCCATTATAGATTGGGGTCAATGAATGAAGGAGATTGCATCACAATTCCTTGACTCTGACTGACTACTGAATGACAATCATGGAATCAATGGCTACATCCAAAAAAAGTCCATCTGTTGAGTGCCAAGATCTTCTACTGCACTAGAGATACAGTTTTTATGCTGCAATTTTGATTTTACATTTTCTTCAATGCATTATAAGAACCAGAAAATAAAGTACCTGTGCTTTTATCTGCTCTTCTCTTGCTGATTTACAGCTACTGAAATCAAACCTGTGATTGTTAATAGCACAAAGGCAGAGGATTAATTTATACCCAATGATAGAATGTTCAAGTAATTGATGTTAGATAAGGATGAAGAATATTTCCTAATTCCTTCTCTCTCCTTTTCCTCTGCTTAAAAAGAAATTGCTGCTATGAATTGAATTGTTCTATTTTGAAGATACAAACATGTTTTATGCTTTTATATTGTAAAAATCCACTCTTCTGGGAATCGTTTCAGAGCAGGCAGATGTTCCCATGAGTGATTATATTCTATAGGTCACTAAAAATTCATCTGAATAAACATAAAATAGAAATCTGGGAATGTCTCCAAATGTTTTCCCCAGTAGCTGACTGTTTCTGGCACCCTCTATTTTTATAAGATGGGTAGAGGATAAAATTCCTCACGTTTGTTTCTAAAGGAAGAAAGAATACTCAGAATGGAGAGACGATATGCAACATGTTAAATCATTAAGAGATACTCAGCAGACTACTTAAGTACTTTTTGTTACAAAAAGTACAGCTATAGTTCATGTTATAAAAAAGATCTTTTTTTTCTTTTAGTACAAAAATTCTGGGTTAGTGCAATATATATATTAATATAATTTAATATGGACTACATGCATTTACAATCTTAAAAGTAAATTAGAAGTTTCTCCACACAAATGGGTTCATCTTGCCCCAAAGGATGCCCCAAATAGGAAAGTAAAACAAAAACCAACCAAACAAAAAAACATCTTGTTAATCAAGTTTTTGGTTCTTTATATGGGAAACTGATGAGAAAAGGAAGATATAGAGCAAGCATTTGTTTCTTTGTTAGTCAGGTGGTCAGTACAGACGTCATCTTAGGAGCAATAGATGTGGACACAACAGTAGATGGTAGGTATGTATAACGGAGAAGAAACACAATATAGTTTTTAAAGCTCTGCTCATCCTCAAAAAGTTGCAAATGTTGTATCTGTTCAGTGTAGCCCTGTTCAAAAAGAGTATTCTAGCTGTAGTGAATAGGTGAGTAGGAGAACATTAGTTACCATGTTAATAAACTTTCACTATTGGAAGGATTAAAATGCAGATAGTATTATGCAGATGTTTTACAGTGTACCAGTTCTGAGAAATAGAAGAGTGGCCTGGTTCAAGTCAGATAATAATACTGAAGTTTCAGTCCAAGGTTTAGGATTCCCTAGAGACGTTTGCTTTTATTAAGAAAGATTTAAAGATACGCATGGTTGAGGACCACAGTGTAAGATGAATCACCTCAACAGTTTGACGTGTCTAAGAGTTGATGATAATAGGATTTTGACCAGGAGTTGTTGGATGCAATTTGTCATCATCATGAGTCTTTCATGATAAGAAAATCATTTGATTTTTTTTTTGGTCTCCATTTACAGATGTAAGCTGTTGTAAGCTGTTATAACTTACATGAATTGAATTTTACTGCCAGAAACGCTGAAGTGCTGGGAACTACCCCAGTTCATTATTGATTTTAAGAATACTGCCAAAAAAATTAAAATGCATTCTGGTCATCAATTTGATGATGTTATTAGCTGCATTTTTATTTTGCTTTTTAATACACAGTTTTCTTCATAAAAAAAAGATAATACTAACAGTTATAAAAAAAAGTTTTGTGCACTGTTAATCAAAATATTGGCAGAAATAATGTTCTTAAGTTAAAGAATTCTCCACTTTAGAGCTAGGTGAGAAGGCAACTATATTTCTGCAGGTTGTTCCAGAAAGAAAAGAATTCTTATACTGGTATAAAAAAAAAAACAGGCAGAGTAATCTTCACCTTTTTATTACAGCTTCTTGGACTCTACCAAGTCTGTGAAAACAACATGATTAAAGATCCTAGTAAACAAATTATTTGAATCACAAGACAGAGTTTTAGGATTTCTGTATTGTTTCCTTTAAAATATAAAATATGGTTATTTTCACGAAGACTATATATCCTAGTAATAGAGTAATGCCTTTCCTGCAAGATGTACTTGTTATTACATAAGTGAGAGGTCTGCAAGCCAGAATGATTAGACTTGTGTCAGGCAGAAAACAATGAGGTGTGTTCCAGCATACAAAAAGCAATTTCAGAAGGAATGCAATACTGAAAGGGATCAGCAAGAAGGAGTTATTAAGTGAGCAGAGTCAAATAGCTTTTCTTTTCCACTGGTTTCTCACATAACATTTCTATTAACATGAAACATAAAATTATGAAAGAAAGCATTCTAAAAAAAAATCGACCACTAACAATGATTAAGAAGCAATCACATATCAAGGCCTTTTCTGTATGTTTCAGTGGTTAGTTGAATCTTGTATTTTAAAGCAGTGGAAATCAGTAGGTATATTTTTTCCTGTGATCATTAATTCCACATCAACACTATCACAATTACAGACATCATATTTAAAGTTAAATTTATTTTACGTTGAAATGGTGATACCATCTGATATTCATAATATATTTCTAAGTGTTAACTGTATCAAGAAGGTATTAAAGCCATCAACTACTCAATAACAAGAGGTATTATCAGTAACTTAATTTAGGAAACTCAGCCAAAGGGCCAAATACCATCTTTCCCAAGTATTTCAATCACCTTAAAATGTGGTCAAAAGCAAAGTAAAATTGTTTTATGATGCCTGATGTTAAAATTGAGACCTCAAAACAATTTGATGTAAACAGCCTTTTATACTGATATAATAAACCAAGAGCAGCTGTCTGAATTTACAGTTGTGACATGCTAAACTACATTAAGTTGGATATTATTAATTAATTTCAGCAGAAGTTTAATTTCAGGAGGCTTGCTAGGCTTATTTTCTTCTACGAACAGCTCGCTAGTAGTGTATTTGCAAAATGGTTTAATATATTACAACAGCTCTCTCTTTGCTATCTTAAGAATTCCTACAGTTAATGTATGCAGATGCAAGCATCTTCCTTAATCAAAAAGAGGGCTAGCTTCCATTTACATATCTCATCTGTGCACACATATCCTATCAACGATGGGTATTTCTGTTCTGCATCTACTTCTATAGTTCATCAAGAACCATTTCAGGAAATGGTGTTACCTGACATTATCACAGAAGTACCAGAAGTTCCTGCTGACCGATACAGTACTAGAGAGCTGCTGTCTTCCAGACAGACATTATAGACTACCTGCATCTCACTCAAAGACCCCAAAACTGAGCTAGAAATGTGAAATGGAAGTTTTTATCTTAAAAACTGCTTGTCTACAGCTCCTAACGCTGGAACTCAGATTGTTACACCTATAAAAAATGCTCTCAACATCATTGATGTTTGGGACGGCACAATTCACAACGAAATTCATGTTAAGAGATACAGGACTGGATCAATTACAACTATTGATGAAGTTCTGGAGGAATTTAAGACAGAATAATCTACCTTAAAACAGGAGATGCTACTCTGCATCACTCCCCCCCATTCTAGTCTGTAACAGCATTTTTCAATCATCTTTCATGCTAAATAGTCAGATTTAATGTATCATCAGGTGTCATTTTCTGTTTCTCTTTCAGTAGTCTGTATTTCTCTCTTCCCTAGGGAGTCTTTCATTAACAATTTCTGTTTCAGAATATTGTACATTATCTGTACTTTCTGGAGGTTTCATGGTATTTGTCTACTTGCAATTTGTTGTCACTTGCAAGTATGATCACTATGTTGTTTAGTATCTTTTATGATTATTAATCAATATGTATGAAGATAAAACATTCTATATTTCAATATAAGTTCTCCAGTTTTCATTTAATTACACAATACTCTTATATACAACACTAATGGGTTTTCCCCAGAAAATATGAAAATGCATACTTAAAATTTCTAACATTCCAAAATACTGATGCTGAGCCAGTATTTTCTAAAAAAAAATGCAGAAATAACAGAAACAAATTTGTTTGCATACGAAAGTCAGGACTTGAGTGGTTTAAAGCTGTGTTTATGTGTTTTTAAATTCTGTGCTAGCATCAAAGAGTAAAAGAGCAGCCTCAAGGCATCTTGGCAGCCGACAACAGCTAGAGCCAGGCTGAACAAGATTGTGATGTGATTCTGTATGGCTTTTTGACAAAGTGTAAACTGAGTTAATGTGTACTTTTGCAGGTGACATGACCAAAAGGATACCTGATGGTAGACTGCTGGGAGATAGTTTGCTGAGAAGGATATTGGCGGCTTAAAGCACCTTTTCAGATGAGCTTTGACAGTGATGCTTGTAATCATAGTATTGTTAAAGTATTATGTCCCTTGCACTGTTATGGCACCACAAAGGAGAGATCAAAAGTCTTGGAAAATTGATAGGAAAACTGACAACACACGGAAGAGAAACCGAAGGAAGGAAAAAGGTTGATGGTTCATTATGCTACAAAAACCGATAGTAGTAACCTCTAACTTATTTCCTTTACTTCTAAAAAAACCTGCTTGTGCCCCTGTATTGATCTAAACCAGAATGCCTGTAGATGACTCAGGCCAGCTTGTGGGGACCTGACTATGTGTCCGTGGTTGAACCAATATGTGTACTGGAAGTTAGATAAGTAATTAAGGAGAAAGACATGAAGCCTCAAACCACTCAAACACCTGCCCCGAGGCAGGTAACTTTTCCATGAATACTCAAAGAGCTCTGTAGTCTCTGTTGTCAGTGATTTGGAGGATGTCCATGGCCAAACATTCTAAGGATTTTTTCCTGACATATATAGCACTTTTCGTGAGACTCAGAAGCCATTTGTGGGATTAAATGCTAAAATCATCCAAGAATTACATTCTACACTGTACTGAGACGCAACTGCCTCAAGGGACTCCCTCTCTTGAAATTAAAGACAGCATTTATTACTTTTTAAGAGACAGTGAACACGAGTCACACTCAAAAACTTGTAAGAGAAGACTGACCTTGGGCATAAGTCCTTATTCTGTCAAGGCTTTGAGATGCATATGATAAAGACCTATACTGACAAGTGCCAAATCTAAATAATAGGCTTTGTTGAGGGTATGCAATACCCTTTCCATACTCTTTAATATCCAATGATAATAATTGGTGAATAAGTAAGCTTTCTTATTATTAGTGAATAAGCAAAAAAAAATGAAGTATTTTCAACATAAAGATACAATCAAAATCCTTTTACAGTTATGGAATATATGCCATCATATGCTGAGAATCAGTGTCTGTTTTGATACAGTTGTTTCACATAATAACTGTAATTAAAAGTTCATCAACCATTCTACTACTTACATTAGGACAGTAAAGCATTATAACAGGTTCTCCAGAAGGGTTCTGATGTCTCTACCCTCGAGGTTTTAAACAAAAAACCTCAAGTAACCTTGTCTGACCTCATACCTGGCCCTGTATTGTTCATGAGGTTGGACTATTGAGCCCCTGAAGTCCCTTCCAACCTGAATTATTCTATGTCTCTATAGCAGAAAAAGATAAGGCTATGCTTTTCTGTGACACAGGCTATGACAGATTTACATAAAAACTATAAAAAGTGCTGTTTTGAATATCTACGTAGTTCTCAACACCACATTTTCACTATCGTGTCATGCCAGTAATTGTTTCCTTTTGATTCAGATTATTAGTAAAATGATAGGTACTATGTCAATTCACACTTCAGAGTTAGGTTGATGGCATTTAATAAAGAAATAATGCAGACACACCTGTATTTGCTAGTTTCTATTTGTAACTACTGCTTTTGCAAATTGAAAACACTGCTGTCCAAAAAAAAAAAAAAGGAATGCCATCTTTCTGTAATGTGGGATACATTAAAAGATAAAATAGTTTATATTTCACGGTACATAGCTACAACTACAATTGCTTGTTTTTGTTGTGTTTTTGTTTTCTGAGAAGCAACTTTTTACATGAGAGTAATGAAGACAAACTATATTTAGATCATAGCTACCTACTTAGTGCTCAAGGTTATTGCAATGGGACTAACAAATTCATTCATGCATACGTCTTGCTAATGACCTGTTCAAGTCTGTTTTCTTACAACAGAAAGCCTTACTTTTCTTCAAATGCTATAGGAAATACTCTAGCAGAAGATAATGAAAGGCCAGTGAGAGAAGAACAAACTAGTAGGACACTTCAAGAATAAGCAAACAAACCTCCAAATAAATGAATAAAAAATAAACAGACCCTTTCTTGACTTGACAGCAGATACATTAGGATTCAACTTGGCTTGTATTTCTAGGAGGTGTGACATTTGTGTGACATTCAGAGTTAACAGGAGAAAAGGAATGTTTCTTGTATTTCTAAAACGCAAGGCATATTTTTCCAAGTACTTGTTCAGTTTCCAGAAAACAACGTATAAAATATTGCCGGTCATACTGAAAACAAAACTTTGTTGTCATCTTTTACTCCGCAGAACAAAATATTCCCTAGAAATGTAATTTTTATCCCTCAAAAGAAAACCAATTTCACCTTGGAAGTTTCATAAGGATTTTTTCATCTTGAATATATAAGAAGTTATTTTGAGACAAAAGTTAGAAAGGAGTTCTTAGAAAGTAATAATGCATTTATTTGTTTTCTACTTTATATATGTATTTAAAGCAAAACTACAGATTGCCTTTTTATGAAAATAGTAATTCTTCTTGATAGCTGGAAGTGTTACTCTTCATAAGGGGCAGACTTGCTGTCAGAGTTGTAGCTCTAAGTTTTCTCCATAAATATTTCATGAGTTTATACATACGCTATATCAAGAAAGTCTGCAGTCTTCATAAGTAGCCAGGAAAGGAGTTGAGGAAGACGATCCCAGCGCCCCTTGCTCTATACACTTGTAGCTGTTGGAAGAGATTTAGAAATTCCGCAGAAGGGAAGCGAGTTTGCAGAAGGGCCATGTTAAAGCATACCTGTAGACTGAAAAGATGGATGCTGCAAACTGGCAGAATGTTTACAGTAGCACTTTCTGTGTTCGTGTTAGACAGAGTAAGAATCACAGTAAACATTAATGGAAATCATACAAGATAGACAAGATTTTCTAAACTGACCAGTATATTTAACTGTTCAACAGAACGCTTAAGTAACTGTGCTATGTTTCTGTTTCTCAGATGTCTCAAATTAGGCATCCAGAAAAAGTAATAACCTTGGAAAATTCTGACCCTGAGTCTTTGCCACCTTTCTTCATTATTAAGAGTTGTTGGCAATTATCTTCTCTCTCTCATCTGTCTCAGTCCCTGACAGCAAATAATAGGCAGATTTTGATGGGCTGAAATACTTGTTAACTTGGGCAATTTATTCAATATTGTTGTACACACTATCAGAACAAGTAGTTCAGAATTTTTCAGACTATCAGAATTGTTTATACCAGGCATACTCACATTCTTTTTGTTGGATCATGTAGAAATGCTGTGATTTCTTCCAGTTTTGGCACACAGCTTTGTAGGTGGATTGCAATCTGTAGTACAGTTTCCAGTTATTTGAGGATGCAATTGCGTTTAAATGTGTCAACACTTTCCCTTAAGTGGATCATCTGTACTATCTTTAGTAGTATCAAAAGTAACTGATTGTTTTAAGCTGATTTGCATTTGCAAACTTGCATTCACATTTTTCTTTTAAAAGAAAGTTGAACTTTCCCACAGATTTTAAATACAGCTATTTGTTTTGCTTTAGTCATGTTCCCTTCCATTTAACTTTGACTTCTGTTAATGCTGGGGACATGATGTGCAGATGTTTCCTGGAATATCTCTTTTACAAGGGATGGACTAATGGGAGTTCTCCATTTTCAAAACAGCGTAATGAAAATAATCAACTTCTCGTTCTCTTTATCTGGCCTCACATGCAATATAAGTACATAGTCTGAATACAAAAACCGCAAAAATCCTGTAGAATACATTGTTTGGATAGAGAGCTTATACCTCTTTCACACAGGACTTCAGCTAAGATCTGTACTTATGTATATCTCAGTACGATGTTTTCCCCAATTGCAAGCACTGTAGAGCATAGGCTATTGATACAAGCTTGTAATTAACTTGACTTTCTAAAAAATGTAATGTCAAAATAGACATTAAGTATCTCAAGAAATATTACAAAAATATCTTAACTTTTTGTTATGAAAGTTTTGCATCAGTGAGCTTGGCATTGAAGACCTCTGGTCCAAAGCTATCCCAGGCTTTTTTTTTTTTTAATAAAAAAATACAGTTATTCTGGTCTGCCTCCCTTTACAGCTAAGATCTACTTCATTAACGCTTGCAAGTAACCTAGCCCTTGCAATACTGCTGGCTTCAGAATCCACAGATGGTATCTTTCTTGAATTATTCTACAAGAAAGTTAGGTGACTTATTCTTATCGTTCTTTGCTTGACTTGTTAGAACACACAGAGATTTTTTCTAACAGGCTTTTCATGCATGCACTGCACTACCAGCTCAAAGCAAACAGAAAAAGAATGTCATTTACCATTACCTTTTGAGAAGGACGCAAACATTACATAACTGCATGAATATATTGCACTTGCTTAAATTCTCAAAAAGAAAACACAAATAAACCCAGCTCCCCCACCCCCAAACACCAAGTTAATAATTAGGGAATCCTGCCATTTTGAAATGAATTAGCAAATTCCTTTCTTTATAGTGTTCTGTAGGCAGATGAACATGTGAGGCAGCCATAGTTAAAAGTCATTTTGGAAGATGCGATTTGAAATATGATTCATGACAGAAAGAAAATTCTCAGTTTCTTCTCAAAGGTAGTTTATGGTAAAAGTATTTTTATAGTTTTCTAATTCAAAAGCCTTATTAGGTATTTACAGTTGTAATCTTACAATTATTATTAACACCTATTTACACTTTTGCTAGTAATAGGTACCCCTCAAATTATCTGGAAGTTCAGCACGTTTGCACAAATATTTTAAAACGATGCCCAGCTCCCTGGTAGATGTCAGTCTACCCTCACATTTATTTAAATTTCCTAATCTGATCGAAGATCTTCCTCAAAAACTTACCATCCATTGAGTCAAAAGGAGGTTTTTCAGAGAATACCAACATCTTTTCCTTCAAACTACAGGCAATCCTCCTAGGGAAGGAACAATTAGAAATCCCCCACAGCTGCAGGCAGTTATACTAAGCTGTTTTGCTTCCAAATGGAAGTTTAGTTTTCTAAAAAGTGTCTCTTCTTAATACCTGACAACTGCATTAGTTTTACATGGCTGTACTGTAACCTCTAGGTAAACATCTCAAACATCCGCTGGCACACCACAAAGTCCCAGGATAACAGGTTGAAAAGGGCCTCTGGAGCTCAGCTAGTCCCACCTCCTGCTCAGAGCAAGTCCAGTCAGAGCAGCTGTGCAGGGCCATGTCCTTCTCACTGTCTGTAAGGACGGAGATGCCACAGCCTCTTGGTAACATCTTCCCACCTTTTAGGGAAAATCTGTTTCTTATACCTAATTAGAATTTCCCATGTTCCAACATGGTGCTATCACTGGGCACCTCTAAGATAGTTTGGCTCTGTCTTCTCTGTACTTCCATTAGGTGCCCGAAGACAGCAATGAGATGCCCCTGAGCCTTTTCCTCATACAGTTGAACAAAGCCTGTTCTAGCAGCTTCCCCTCATCCATCACATGCTTCAGGCCCCTGAGCCCCTTGGTAGCCTCTGATAAACTTGCTGAAGCCCTAGAAAATGCTGTTCTTTGCAGATTTCCACTTGTGAAGGGAAAAAATAAAGCTATTACGATGGATGACTATCTAAATGAAAACATATGAAATGAGGAATAGTAATAATAGATATATCTTCTCACATTTAGGTGTTTGAACCCAGAGATACGTCTAAAGATTTATAAAGAAATCATGAAGAAATAAACACTCAAACTGTATTCTATTTCAAGGGAACTTAGTTTTCTTAGGTTTTGTTTAAGATGCTGACCTATAATTTTATAATCAATGTGTCTCCTAAAAGGTAAGATTCCTGTTCCCTTCATATTGACAAAGACCAGAGGTTAGACATAAATGATTAGAAGCTAGTATATGGCACAAACCTGTACCATGTTTATACCACATACCTGCGTCTAATCAGGCCTGAAGTTTTGGCTTATAAAATCACTTGTACTGTCCTAGTACAGCATATTGAAGTTTTAGCCAGAATGGTAATAAGCTGTGTGAAGAATAATCTGCTTATGCCCTACCTAAAGCACATTCCATGCTGACTCAAGCTGACTTTTTGAGCAAAACAGTCTCTTCAGGAAATGTCCAGTCTTACTTTTTAAATTTCAGCTAGATACACTACATCTGCCAAAACATGTGCTGAGTACTAGGAAAAAGAGTAATTTACAAACAGAAGTTCTATTTCTACATTCTAAGTCAAATTCAAGCAATATGGTTTTGATGATATCTGCAAAGGGGATTTAAGGAAAGGAAACCATCTGAAGCTTTGTGAGATGGTGAAAAATTACGAATTCAATATGTCAGAGCTATTGCTAAGTGGAACTGTCAGAGCTGCTGGAAGACCTCAATGACCTGATTAAGACAGTGGCGAAAAACCATGTTCTCTGTCCACCTCTACAAGATTTTATCATAAATTATTTTATTAACTTGGTATATTGAGACTCTCCTTAAAACAGATCTTGGATTGCCATGTAGGCAATCCTCAGGAATATATATGGATACCACTACACTGCTAAGTTCTATTACTTTTATGAAGGTGAATAGTAAAACATTCATAAGTGTAGGCTGAAATTGAAAATATATAAATATTATAGATTTTAATGCCCCCCCCAAAAAAACAAATACCACCACCATGAACAACAGAAAAAAACACCAAAACCCTAACCTTAAACATTTATGTCTCCAGAAAATTTCAGATTGTTAGAAAAAGCTGTCATTAAAGTAAGAAAACATCTTACTCTGACTTCTGAAGACATAATGGTCTCTCTTACCCAATGGCCAGCATTTCCATTTATCCACTCACTCCCTACAAATTCTTTAAAATCCCTGAAGTTTGGGAGCATCTTCTTTATTAACTTATATTCTCAACAAGCTTAAACTGAAACCCCTTATTAAACCACAAATCAGCTTTATATACCTTCTTCTTAAAATAATTTCTTAGAAGTTGAACAAGTTTTATCATTATAAAACTTAAAATGTAGTATTTTAAAACCATGTTCCATTAACAATACTTACAGCCTGGTATTCTAAGGTAGAAATCCTTCTTTCATTTTATTCTCAAGTAAATATTACTTGAGAACCCAGTTTGTCTTAGTGAAGATTGTTAAACAAAGTATTACTTCTACAGGGGGACAGCACCAGTTTGGGAGGTCCACATGTGATAATGCATCCATTTTTGCTGTTGTGTAAATCACAGTACTGGAGGCAGGTCTTTCAAATATCATCTTTTCTCAACTTCTTCCTTTCTGCCTTTCATGGCCAACTCTTTCTCATAATTTTTATTTAGTATAAAGTCTTTTCTTTCCCTCTGTGTATCTAAATAGCATAATTTATTTCAATTATTTTACAGTTCCTGCCTTGTCCTGTAATTTATCTCACATCTACCCAAAGAAAAGTCTGAAGAAGACATGTAAGATATACGGGAGAGAGTTACCCTTCTTTAATTCTGAATCCTGCTTTACTGACTATTACAGCCTTTTTTTTTGCTTCTGCACACTGCTTACAGTCATATAGATCATCAATAGCACACTGTGGAGAACGTAACACAAGAAATAAAACCCAGCCTATCCGTTTAATTATTTTCAATTTGCATGCAAAAACAGTCTGTGTACATTATTTCAAAATACACATGGAACAGTTCTCACAGCCCCATCCATTAACAAACGGATGAGGATGAATATATGAAATCTATTAAATTTGCTGAAAACATGCTGCAGTGTACACTCTCAAAAGAAAGGTGTTTTTTTAAAAAATCACACTCTTTTCATCGTCCGTGAGAAATTAAGAGCAGGATGACAAAGGGTGTTTACACAGGCACTTAGCCAGGAAACTGTGTTTTCCACAGATACAGTCATTCCGGGAGCACATCTCCGATTTTATGAGCTGCCTCCCTCTGTTCTCTCTCTCCCTGTAATCACATCGAGAAATATATCTGTAGGTGAGAAAATACATAGTTCTGCACAACATATTGAAATGCTGCTTCTTTCCTTTAGGTAAGTGCTACCACACTGAGGCCATTTGTAGGAATTTTACACAGCAAGATAAACACATGCAAACCTCTTAAGGAAACACATGAACTGCAGGACAGTTTCACAGTGAATCATTACCAAAAATCTGTGTAAGGAGTCCATAAAAGAATTCTCTATAAATCTTCTGTGAAATGCAGCATTGCTTATTAGCAGTGGAAAACCTCGTGAGATAGAAAGTCTTGTCACTTTATTTGTGTGTGCTTTCCTGCATCTTAACTTGCAGCTTAAGATCCCTTAGGATCATGTGAGGCTAGGTTATATATTAGAGAGCTATGCTATAGTGCTGTGAGTGTGTAAGCCTAGCAGCTGGGTACTGTTATGGTTGCTGCTTTCCTGTGCTAAGCTGATTTACTTGTTTAAGGTCTGACCTCATCATCCTGTCAGTATGGATTCCCACCTATACAGTTAGCAGCAGCTTAGCATCGGCTTGAAGAGCTTGCAGTATATTAATCAGAAGAGAGAGAGAGAGAGAGAGAGCAAGCTACCGGTATTTGTTCTTTTGTTGTCTTTTCTTAAGAAGAGGAGTTGAAATACAAGAGATAAAGAATCTGTTTCCTTTCTAAAAGAATAGGCTTTTGTATATATATACATTTTTTTTTTTCCTGGAAAAAATGTCAGTATCTGGAAAGAAAGAGTTTGATGTGAAGCAGATCCTGAGGCTCCGCTGGAGGTGGTTCAGTCACCCCTCGCAAGGCTCCGCAGGCACGGGGGGCTGCCATCAGCAGGAAGGATATGAACACAGAGGGACACCGGTTCAGAACAGGTTGAAGAACCACTCTCGGGACAGAAATGGGCTGAAGAAAAACAACAGTCCTGTCCACCACAATATACTGGCACCTGTGCCAGGTCCAACCCCGGTGCACCACCGATCTATTCAAGCCTGGCATCAACAAAACCTCATAGAACAGCTTCGATCAAATGAAGATATTCCCAAAACAAGCACAGAGGAAAACTGTGTCAAAGAAGATTCAAACAAAACCCCACAGGAGTTGCAGATGATCACAGAGGAAAATTCAGATGAATCTGCAGAGAGGTAGGACTTTTAAAGTCTGCACTTCCAAAGCCATACTTCTATCCAAGTTATTCCCTAAAACTGTCTTTGTTTTTAACCAGAGCTCCTTACCGCATTAACCTCACTTTGTATATGTGCACACCCACACTCAAATTAAAAAGCAAGAAGGAACACTGTCATGAAATTATGATCTTTGCTTAAGATATGTCATGTCAGAACTTCCATAAAAATAAAATCTGCCAGCTTGTCAAATTTTCTCTATTGCAGTTTACAACATATTAATTTTTTGTCTTGATTTATTCTGTGTAAGAACAATGGAAAAAATGAGCCTTCTGAAATACTGTCCTCATTCTGACTTTATCAATGGGTGCAACTTTGACAAATGGCAACTGCTGGAGATACACGGTCTGTGTGGTTGCCATCAGTTTGTCAAATTTCTCACTGCCTTTTTTACTGTCTCTTTGACAAGTATAATTAACCCTGAACTAAGTGGAAAGGGAGCATCATTACTTGCTTTTTTAAGGGTTTATTTGAAATCACATTACTTTCACAGCTTGTTTAGCACAGTAAGAGACATACTTTCTGCAAGGTCAGGTAAGAAATATGACAGCTATGACACCTTAAAAGTGTAAGAACAAGGGGTGATCTATTTTTAAGATGTTAATATAGAGAAGAAAATACTAGTACAAGTTATTTCACTAAGGATGCCATTTAATTTTTTTATGATGTTTTTGAAATTGATGTCAGTATTATTAGCTTATAGAACAACAATTTTACCTCACCTTTACTCCACCTTGGACTCAAATTATGCATTTATAATGTGATCATTTGCACCATTTGATAAGATTGTCATCAAGTCTTTGGGAATATTTTTGGATATTTACACTGTACTTAAACACAAATCCATCTTACTTGAAGTTATAGTTTCTCAGTAAAACAAAGCTGACAGCTTGTGTATTTTTAGCAGTTGTTATATTTCAAGTTGTACATCTGGTATAGGGAACATCTGCAGACTGATCAGAAAAAATGCATTACAAAATGTCATTTTGAAAACAGTACTAGTAGTCAATGTATACTATGCAAATTCATTATGAAATAAAATCAGTGAGGTAGGAATATGATAGTTTCATATGCTTCCTAATGTACTGATTTGTAATGGGTAAAACCCCTACTCTTAGTGCAATTTGTTTCAAAAGATAGTATACATTTCCTGGAAAAAAAAAAAAAAGTAACTTTAG
Source organism: Cygnus olor (assembly GCF_009769625.2). Classification (NCBI taxonomy): domain Eukaryota; kingdom Metazoa; phylum Chordata; class Aves; order Anseriformes; family Anatidae; genus Cygnus; species Cygnus olor. The sequence goes on from NC_049181.1 coordinate 3,407,505, forward strand.
GCACACCTCAGAAAGAAAGGCAATTTTATTTGAAAAAAATTAAGGAACACTCAATAATCAAGATAACTATTTTCTGGTGAAGGAGGTAAAAGGAAAAGGAAAAAAAAAAAGGATAATGAATTCAGTTTGGAAGATATTAAGGCACTGCCCTCTAAAATAAGATGTGTCATTTTCTCCAGCTATATATAAACTTTCTGCTAAGACCTCATGAAATTTTGTGCCTTTGTATTCAATCAAATTTAACTTCTCTTGAGCAGTTTAAATGTGCAGCTTTTAGAAAAGGTTTGTGAGTGTATATATCTCATAAAGTATTGCTATATTTAAGTGTATTTTCTCTAAGTTACCAATGAAAGCTTTTTATGCATATTGTAGGTTAAAGCTAATTTTTAAATACACCTTAAAAGTCTGACTATTTAAGGCATTGTTTAGGAAGCAAATCATGACTACAAGTTTCGCTATAATTAAAACTTTACTTCAATGAATTAAAAAAGATCATTAAAGATACTACAACATAGTTCCAATTTCTTAAATATGTACCAAGTGAAATCACTAAGTAAATCATCTATCTTCCTCTTTGGCTATAGCATTAATGTGCTAATTGCTTCGAAGTGAAATACTGAGAAGAAATAAAGAGAAGCCTTACACCTTCAGTAAAATTGCTGGATGTATTTTCATCTCTTTAACAATGTCTCATCTTGCACTTTTGAAACCTTCCTTTTAAATTAGTTTGTGCCTCTTTTTTCTTCAGAAGTTCCAGATAGTGACAACTGATTGGAATCAATGAGATCTTCTGGTAATTAACACCTCTAAAAAATCAGGCACTTGCAGTATCCCCTAACTCTTACACTGCTAAAGCCATGCATAAGGAACTGCAATTATTGCATCCATATGCTCCTTTGCATTCAAACCTGAGGATACCAAAGACAACGTCATAGAAATTTTCCATACCTGAGGATACCAAAGACAACCTCATAGAAATTTTCCATACCTGAGGATACCAAAGACAACGTCATAGAAATTTTCCTTTTATTCTGTACAAGGAATCATACCTTCTGAGTGGTTGTCGGTAATCCAGCGACTTTACCTCTGCCTGTAGAAGTTCAATTTCTAGCTGTATTCTAAAGGAGGACAAACTTTAACACAGGCAGATGGTGACAGGACAAGCAGGAAAAGTTGTGAACTAAAAGAGGGGAGATTTAGATTAGACATTAGGAAGAAATTCTTCACTCAGAGGGTGGTGAGGCACTGGCCCAGGCTGCCCAGGCTACCCAGGTTGGTGCCCCATCTGGGGCAGTGCCCAAGGCCAGGCTGGGTGGGATTTGGGTAGCCTGGGCTGGCGGGAGGGGTCCCTGCCCAGGGCAGGGGGTTGGAACGAGATGGGCGTTAAGGTCCTTTCCGACCCAAATCAGTCTGTGGTTCTATCAAACTGAACATACTGCTACATGCCACTTAGACATTAAAGAGTGGGAAAGGACATGAAATCAGGCCAATACCTCAACCTTAAGCAAGCTTAGATTCTATTTGATGGTTGACAAAAACTATATTCTTATGTGCAATACACAAACACATGCTTGTGCACACAAGTTGGTGCTGACGTACATGGAAACAAATATTAAGGAGGAGTATCTTCTTAATTGAGGCAATACTGGTGAGGCCGCGCCAGTACAGAGTAGAGCAGGATAGTCACTTCCCTCAACCTCCCTATGCTGTGCCTGATGCATCACATGATATGGTTGGCCTTTTGGGCTGCCAGTGCACACTGTTCACTCATATTCATTTTACTGCCAACCAGAACACCCAGATCCCTTTCTGCAGGTCTGCACTCCGGCCTCTCTTACCCCAGTCAATACAGACATCTAGACTTACCCTGTCCCAGGCGCAGGATCCAGCACTTGCTTTTGTTAAATTTCATGTGGTTGGTGACTACCCAGCCCTGCAATTTCTCAAGAGCTCTCTGCAAGGCCTCCTAGCCTTGAGGGAGTCAACAGCTCCTCTCTGTCTAGTGTTGTCTGCAGACTTACTCAGTATACCTTCAAGTCCTGCATACAATCTTTTATGAAAACACTGAAGAGAACTGGAGAAAATGGATCCCATGGAACTCCACTTGGGACTGGCTGCCAGCCCGGTATAGCTCCATTTTCTCTACCCCTTTGAGCCCAACCCTTCAGTCAATTGTTCACCCATCATATCATGGACTTGTCTAGCTGTATGCTGGACATTTTATCCAGACAAATACTGTGAGAGGTGAAAATGAATAAATCATTGTATAGTATCTGACCCCAATTTCTTGGCCATATGATGACTTTTTTGTGTGTGTTGTTAGCTAATGTGGCACAGACCAAAGGCACATACCATTATGTTTTCTTCTGCTGAACACCTTTTTGGGAAGAGTCATTAAACCACACATTCATTGTGCCCTCTTCAGTTTTTAATACTCAGTGAAATGATACTCAGCTTAGTTTTTCAACATGAAAGACCACTTCTAAAAAAGAAGAGAGGTGATAATTTCCCTAGTGAAAACAGAACATATGAATTATTCTGTGAAACCACTGGTCAAAGCAAATTGAGAGGGTTTTGTTTGTTTGTTGTATTAAGTGCCCAATTCTGAGTATCCTAACTAAGAAGCAAAGTCCTACCACTGATTCATGAGAATGACTGATAATGAATGACAATGCACCTATTAAGTGAAAGGACTATGATGTACCCTTTGCAGAAAAGATGATAAAGTGCTACATTCAGAGTAGTACACCATTACACTATTTTCCCCTCATGAGTTAGAATTCAGGCTCATAAACCATCTCTGATGCCTAAGGCAAAAGTTTAGAAATGATTATTCCTAATGTCGCACAGCAGTAGCTTTTATTTTTAAATGAAAACATAATTGGTCTGATTTTATTTCATGCTTTCAATTCCAGCATTTTGATGGAACGTTTTCAAAAATCTGAACTTTACCACATAATAGGCTTGCAAACATAGTAAAGAATACTGGCCATTTAGTCAGAGGGCATGTCAATCCCTCTATGCTGAAGTGAGATCAACAATATTTAAGTGCTTCCTTGGTTATTTGTAGTACAGTTCAAGATCATTAGTTTCTTGATGTTTTCCCATGGAGTTACATACATACATATATACATATATATATAAAACATATTGCTCCCCTTATTTTTTGTAGTCTGAAGAGCTGCAATTCTTGCAATATTTTTTCAGAATTCCTATGCTAGAGAACTATGACCATTTTCATTGTTCTCAATGCTGACACTTTCCAATATTTCTGTGTACTTCTAGTATTGTGGTATGTTCTGGTTAAAGCTTGATAATTCTGGCATATAAGGCAGGATTACATGCATGTCATTCCAGCTAAAAAATCTGTTTGAATATCCTGTCTAGTGTTTTTTTTGTGTGTGTGTGTGAAAAACATGGTGTTATTGCTCATGCTAGCTTGTGATTTATGTGAGCCTCCTGACCCTGTACCAAAGACCTGTTCCTAACCATCTGTACACTTTTGCAGTTATTTGTTCCTAAATATAGTACTTACCAGAAATAATTTTCACCTTATTTTTAATCAGATAATGTCTCCGATTTACCGAGTTAATACTCACTCACAATCCTATTCTGCAATGTATTTGCAGCTTGCTTCAGCTTGGCATGGTCTTCAATTGTAATAAAGTTCTGATGAGCTTTCTGTTTATTTCTTGTTCCCTCCAAGACACTTAGAAAATCCATGGAAAATCACAGTGGAACCTTAGTGGAAAGTTCCTTAGGAGGCCAGTTTGACTTAGCCTCTTATTTACCACTGAACCGTTGATAACTACTATACAAGTATGATTTCAAAGCAGTTTTGCACCTGCTCCACAATAGTTTATTCCAAACAGTACCTCAGGATGTACTTTGTAGTATCTGATATGAGAAAACAACAAAGAATATCTTATGTTCAAGATACTAATGACAGTTACTTCTTTTCTCCATATTGCCTAATACAGCCTCTTAATGAAGGATTTCAATTTATTTTAACATTTTATTCTTGACAAATTCTTGTTGCCTGCTAGTCTTCTCTTTCACTTTTAAGTGCTTAGAAATAATACTTATGTTACTTTTAAACTGAAGAATTTGTCAATAAGTAAAAACTAGGAAAAGAAATGATGCTTCTGTCCTGTGGAGAATTTTGCAGTTTCTTTAATACTTTTAGCCATACATATTCAGCAATATACTTTAAAAAGATGATTTTTTGCCAGTCTGCTATGGATAGACAAAATGCTTCCTTATAACCTCAGTGAAAAGCAAAAACTAATTGTCTGCTAAAGATGACCTTTAACTAAAGGTCAAAATATGAATTTGAAAATGGGGACATTTGAAATGGTTTATTTAAGATATTGTAGCTGATCTCCTCTCAGAAGTGATGGTTAGACAGCTCATGTGGCATTTCAATATTTTAGTGCAGCGGAAGAGAAGTTTAGATCTGGGGGATAAGGATGATATTCTTGGCAATGATATTTGAAGAACACCCCACTGGTATCAATGAGATGCTGCATCTGCTGGTGCCAGATATTATTTCAGTTCTACTTCTGAACTAAGAAATGGCGCATGGAGCACATGGGATAATTAATGAAACCAAGATGAATAGTATATTACTGTAACTCACAACTGAAGAGTTTCCTTTGATATCTAATGTTTGCTAAAAGTAGTAAATTTGTGAAGTTCTAGCAAGCGGCATCTCATGCAGGCTTAGTTACAAAGAGCAGATTTGCCTTTTTCCCAGAAATTGCTAATTTGCAAAAGAAGAATAGGACTTTTCAGGCCATGGGGGAATGTAATGAACAGTAACAAATGAAGTCATTTGGACTGAACAAATACTATTGCCTCATATAGGATCTCTTGGTACAGGAATTAGAATCAATATGCCTCAAAGGCTTCCTCAGCAGATATTCCTGCTTTCTCCTTCTACTATGACATCTTTTGAGGAACTTGGAACACAGGCTTATATTTGACATGCATAGCTTTCAACACATGAATTATTATGGGCAAAAGAAAAATATCATTTAATAGTAATTCAAGAAACTATGACAATTCTATCCATTTCAAAACAATTTCTTTATGATTCAATTATCTTCTCATTTCCACTCCATGCAGCTTGCTCTCAGCAAATACAGCTGTTAAATTACTTCTTAAAGAGTTATTACTGCTCTTAAAATCACTTCTTAATGTCTCCAGAAAAAAAGTTAAGCAGATGATTAAACACATGTGACCAATGCAGATCAGATTTTACAGTGCAACAGTTCTGTTGCATACTGAACATATACAATTGTGAAATCAACAGGAAATTGTTGAAGCATTATTTGAAAAGGGGAGAGAGTTTGCTTGATTTGAAAGCCATAGACAGAAATTTGAAAGAAATGAACAATTTATTTTCATAGTTTTTTTGTGGCTGAATTGTTTACTTTGAACTATTTGAAATACCGTAGTAAGGAACACTACTAAAATCTTTCATAGTTAAAGAAATACAGGGATTTGCTTGTTGTAGTTAAACAGCCAGATTTAGCCCAATACATACCAATTCATTCAAGTAAAAGAAAAATCATACTGTATTTAAAGAATCGCTGTATCAGGTGGTATGATAAAGAATACAGCTTGTATATAATACCTGTAGGTATGCAAGCTAAATAAATACAAAAGTGAAGCTGAAGGATTGTCCAGATTCAGAGAAGAGCTAAAGGGGATTATAGGAAGTAAACTAAAAAATGATCTCTAAAACAAATCCATAGCAAAGTTTTCTCCTCTGTGAAATCAGCCCCCACCTCAGTGACTCTATCCTCAAACATACTGGCAGAACTTCCCACTCAGCTCCGAAAACAAATCTTCTCCCAGTGCCTTTCCTTCTCCCCTTTTCAGAGGAAATGCTTAATAGTGAAAACTCAATTAAAAGCTAACTAAAATAGATAAAACAAGAACTTATGGCCTGACTCTTTCCAACAATTCTGCCTGTCCAATAATTAATAGCATAAATCATCTTGCACTTCATTCTAGTAACTGTTTTTATTCTATAAGATGAGAGAGGATAATTCACTAAAACTCTGTCTCCTGCTCACAGGTAATAGAAAGATAATTAAAATAACGTAAAGGAATACCCCACCTTGTAGCCACTATATTCATTTGAGGTTAAAATATATTATATGGTGTTACAATTTAAAAAATGTTTTGTCAAGAAATAGGGCATTGCATTGTCATGCTGGGTTCTACAGTTATGCAAAGATATCTTATTTAGAAATGAAACAGTACAAAAACAGAACACTATTAATTGTTTTCTTCACTGTTTTCTCAACTAAAACCCATTTAGGCTAAACAAACATATTTGTTGGAAAAGAACTTAATGTCTGATATCTCATTCTTTCTTTGGTTCTGCTACACATATTTCAAAAATATTTGGACAAGAATCTAGAGATCTTACCCATGTATTAAAACTTGATTTAACCAAAATCAAGCTCTCAGTCTGCCTCAAACTTTTAAAACACATGACTTTGTGACTAGCTGCACTAGGAACTCAAAATCAACATCATGCGTTCTACCTCAGATTTGTTTCTTCCTTCTTACATAAGCTCACTTAGAAATCACTTAGCCTCTTGGTATCACAATTTGCTTGTATTAAAGATGGCATTTGATACCTATTCTCTTAGGAACACAGTAATAACTAATCAGTCTTTTCAAGCACCATAATTTGTCTAAAAACTGCTACTAAAATGCATACTACAATGTGTGTATATTAAGATTGATGCATTATAATGTGCAGTTCTCATGATAATATCACACATAGCATATAGTTCTCATGATAATATCACAAAAATCAGACTACTAGTTTAACTAGAAATTTTCTGTTACAACAGGTGGTAGTGACCACCAGTATAGTTATAATTAAATGTTTTGAACAGCAAACTGAAAGGGAATATATTTGATAAAGTGGAGAGCCACTGCTACCATTTGCTATGCTTCAGTTTACCTGATAAATTAGAAGTCAAGAGGAAGGGATGCATTCTTGCAAGACGAGAATTTTCAAAGCCTGTTCATTTTAATAGAAATTGAGAAAATGAACAACCTTTTTGAACTGGGAAAATATACCTTGATTTAAATCGAAATTGTGAGCAAACCACTAAGAAATCCTAGGACTTGGAGAAAAGCTATTTTAAGCTATTACATATGGTTTGGGTTGCTAGGGAAACCTCTTTTACAGTGTTCATTTAGCACAGATGCTCAGGAAAGCTCTGTGGCTCCTTGTCATACCATTTCAGAATGTGAAGAAATAGAGATGAGCATATACACACATGCAGACAAAAATATCGCTGTAAATTTATCTTAGTCATGTTCTGTGTCTTTGGTGGAAGTTAGTTTTTTTCCATTTTTGCCATGACCGCTGTGATAAAGCAAATGCTTTGTAATTAAAAATCTCTGTTTCCAGACTGAGGATGTTTGTGGAAACATTACCTTCAGCTTTGATCCATTCTGGTTCATATTTTAGATAGTTGGCTATTTATGGCAAAGGATTTGCCTGCACCATATACATTGTGAAAATACAAGGAGTAAGTCTGGTGACACCATTTCTGGCCCACCCTTTTGACCATAGGGCAGATGTGACTTGCCAAAACACATATTATAATCAGCTTTACTGCCACAGTAAAGCAGGATTTACTGCCACAGCGTTTGGCATGCTCCCTTTACCTCTTTAGACCCAGGTGGGTGATAGCCTGGAAGCAGCTGCAGTCTGCCGCAATCGGAGGCTCACGGGCCACTGTGTTGAGCAGGCAGGAGACTCAGATCTTTTCTACTAGCACCTCTTCCAGGGTGTGCATTAACTAGACAAACACAGCCCCAAGCAAAGGCAGAGCACTTGGATCCGTATCCACGATCTAGACAAATATCTTTCACCTCCTGCCCAGGTGGTCAGGTAAGAGAGGTGATATAGGGAGTCAACAATATGGGAAATTTGAATGGAGCTTTGGAAGGAAAAAGCAGCAAAAATATAAATCTATAGCTATGCTTTTACCTTCTGACTTTTCTATCTTTCTTTTGTAGTGGCCTGAGTTACTGTTCTTCCAGTGACCTACTGCTTGTGTGTGCCAACAGTACTAAGCTCTCAGTCACCTTAATACAGGTCAGACATTTGTATGGTTTTAGCATCACCAAAATTTGTTTAGACTTGGTTGGAAAGAGGCAGAAATTGATTCTTGCTACAAAGTAATTTAATCAGAGAAATGAAAACCATCAGTTATTTTGGACATCACACTACAGCTTTCTGAAGAAAGTCCTCTATTTTGTCCAAGACCCTGGAGAATTCTGTACTTTTTCTGAGTCATAAACTGTAATTCAAAACATATGTAAATATTGAACTAAGATTGTTTGAAGAGTTTTAAATCAAACATGCATATTGTAGCATTAATACTTTGTTAAAAGCATATAAAGACTGAAATGCTTGTTCCAAGTCATGATTTTGACTCTCACGTAGGACATTTACTGAAGATCGCTTACCATACATCTGGCTGTCATTCAACTTACAGAGAACTACACGTAAGGACAGGAATTCCTTTCTATGCGATGACTTAAAAAGAAATCCTGCAATTCTACATGCTAGTATTGTGGCATAGGATGGACTTTTGATCTCTGTCTGAGATGCTTGACCTAGAAAAATTATCTGGCAGGACAGCCAACTCAGTCTCTTGACAAATCTTGTCATAGTGGATTTACAAGCAGTGTAAGACAGCTTCCTGGGAAGTTACAGCCTTGCAGTCATGAAGGAGCCAGACTCTTCAATCACAACACAATGAAGCAGTGAGAAAAGCACAGAAAGGAACAAGGATGTAAGTCAGGACTAATTTTTTTTGTCCTCATTTGTTTTTTCATTCACTTAAATGATCCCAAATTCATCTATAAAAGAAATTTAGACTGGTTTAATTCTACAACAGACCAATAAAGTTTCTCAGCATGAAGCTCCCATGAGATGCCACAGATGTGCCAGATGTGCCTCTTACTTCCTCTTTAGAGGAATTCAATATGTAGCTCAATTACTAGTTAGCTGTTTAAATTAAAGCTTCCTCACACCGTTTCACTTAGCATTACAGTGAATTCAAAACTGAATTTAGCACCATTAGTAGAAGAACCAAGTTAGGACTGGAGGACAGTGTGGCCTGTTAAGATCACACTATGTAAAGACCAAGAGCACTAAGGCATGGATATATTTACTAGCAATCTACTGAACTGCTTTTATTCTTCATCTGGGATCTGGAAGTATTGCCTTATATATTTTGAACAGTACTTCAGTCTGATACCCTTTCTGTCCATTTTCCAAGGTGTTTTCTTTTAAGTCCATACAATTCCTAAAAATCCTTTATTGTGCCCTGTATATCAAATAATTAAATGAAAAGTCTATTATTTCACTTTCAATGACTATTGCTATGACATTTCATAAATCAGTTGACTGTAAAAACCACAATTTAAAAAAATCTCTTCTAGTAAGTGACTTTCAGCCAATACCATATTTTAAAATAATTTTGAAAAATAACAGTAGAACAGTGGAATTCTTGATTTCTAGACTCCTAACTTTCTCATCTGTTAATTTCTTCAGTAAACTGTTGCAGAGAATTTTCCTATACCCCAAATACTCTTTCTCAAATATAAGACCAATTTCTAGCAGATTATTTGGCTCAAAAGAGGAAAGACTTGCAATATATTAAGGTGATCTGTAAACTCACATCAAGATAGAAAGGCAAGCACATTGTATTTTCTCATGTTTACTTGGTGTGATCTTATTTCCTACGATCTATCACAGTGGCAGAGTAGAAGGCACCTCAGGCAATGGTTCTCAAAGTTAACCCATCTTGTGTCACACAGTCAGAGCTTTGCTTAGGATCTGCATTTCTGCTCTGCCTTTTTGATGCTCCATTTCACATTGAGTAGCTATGCCAGAACTAACTTCTTTAGAAAACACTTCAAAATGACCAATATTTTGTTCCTAATTCTATATAAACAAGTATTTTCATTGGTTAAATACTCTTTTCTGCACAATTCCACCCTCTCCTGATAAATGGCCTCTGGAAAACCCTAGAACACGAAGACGCTAATAGATACGTTTTTACATAAATCTACTTAAAGAATTTTTACTCTCCAGCTGAAATCCTCATTAAATATACTATTACCTCCTTCCGGTATTTCAAATTGCCAAGAGTTATAGGATCCTAACATCACGGAATAAGTTCAATATACTGCTCACAGTAACAATTCCTTCCAGCATGAAGTCAATAGCCAATAGTACAAGTCCAACCAAAGTAGGTGATTTTGGTTTTAATCACTTCCTTGTTGAATCCTCTCTTAATCCTGAAATACAGATGAAAAGAGAGCTATAAACATTTCATTCATCCTGACTTAGAGAGAAAGAAAAATCAACAGCATCTTTGAGACTGATCTGTTAAATATTCTTACAGAACATCTATTTAACAGGACACACTGTCCAAATAGGTATTAAGAATCACAGTTTTTTCCTCACTGCAGTAGCACAGAATACCTTGAATGAAGTACCCAGCAGATCAGGTGATCAGGAAAAAGCTCATAAAATTTTACATGACTGGGGAAATGTCAAGTAAAGCAAAGTAAAATTTAAACCTGTGGTCCCTTCATCAGAAGTGCGGATCATCATGTATTCCTATGTAAGAGAAGCAGAAGTCCTGCTATTGTTTACTTTGAATCTAAATAGCTAAAAGTAGGAAAGAAAAAAATGCAAAAAAATGAAAAGGTCATGGTAAGCACAAGAATAGAGTCCCTTTGCCTTTGATAAAGTCCAAAAAGGAAGTGAGAAGCACGTGTTAATGTAGTATAGTATTGGTTTAAGTTTTCATATATCCAAGATGTCTTAAAAATCTCACAGCAGTATCTGTATCTGATTAGCTGCAAAGTTCAAAGTAATGAGGGCAAGGATTGAGAATTGGTTATTCTCTGGCCTTCCAAAATTCTGTTTGCTGGGATCGGAACCACTTCACATTCACTTTTTTTATATTTGCATTTTATCCACAGGTTCTAAGCTCCCCCTTTGTTCTATTTTTGCTAAAAGTAATGAGAGGGGATAGCATAAAGCACGTCTTCTTCCCCAAAATATCTCCCATCAGGGGTCTTTCTGAAAGGTGCTTAATGAAGTAAAAAACATGGACCTAATTAGTTTCATCTGGCCTTAGTCGTGCTTGGATTTAAACAAAATTTGTTGCCCTTGGCTTGTAATTTTTTTTTATGTCCTCTATAAATAAAAACGCCACCAGCTCATGTCCAGAATTTAGTCATTACTTTTCATTTTGTACATTTTGACAACTTGAGATAATGCCTTCTAGTCACATCATTTTTTGTCCTTTAGGAAGATGCTATTAAATTACCTAAAAATATTATCACTAGCTACACAAAATTTGAGCAAGAAGTAAACAGCCTGACTGAATTTCTCATCCAATGCCAATACATTTGGCATTATCAGAACAAAGGTTAATTTTAATATGGTAATATATATATACTCATGTATTTTTACCTGAAACATTTCACTTGGTTAATAATCTCTATTACATAATGGAAATGTACACAACGTTAATTCTCCTGGAGGATAATGATCTTGAATGATGATTTGAGATAGCATTAATTTAAATGATTTGTCTGAGACAGTCACTTCATCTTTGAATATAGATATATATCTATTATAATAAAACACTCATGGATGTACCCCCAGTGTGCTCTCCAGACTGATTAGATATTGGTACAGCTTCAATTTTTATGAAAGTATCTCATGCTATGGAAATAGGTGTTCTTAAGTCACACCATTATAATATTTATAGTAAAGCTTCATATTCAGATTAATCTGAATCAGGAAGCAAATCATTAGTTTGAAAATCCCTACTATATTACAAATTTTGACACTGGCAGATCATTGTTAAACTGTGTTACCCAATGGCTATCAAATAACAGAAGGAAGAGTTGACGACTTTTGCTTCTACAGTCCTTTCAGTGAATTGAACAATTTGCACTGTCTCACTAGAAACCTCCATGGTCAGCTTATTGCACTCTGGGCATCTCAGAGCTGTGGATTTTGCTCCCAGCAGAGCTGCACTCCTTCAGAGTCCGGTTGGGAAGGCAGCATGGGTGCTGTGAGCAAAACCAGAGGGCAATAGGACACATTGCATGGCTTTGCCCAAACTGTCGTTCTGTGGGAAGAGAAGTGGAGGCCAGTTGGCTCCTTATTTTAATGTCTGTGGAAACTTCTGAATGGTTCTGCAAAAAGTTGCTGAAAATTTTTCAAAACTGAACCCCAAAACTCAGGAACAAAATCTCAAAAACACACATTTATACCTGTAATTGCAAACGGAAGAAGTTATTTTAACTAATTCTAACTGAGACGAGTGGCAGGTTTCTGTTAAAACTTGCAATAAAAATTATATAAAACAGCCTGTTTTTAGAGCTCCAAGTTCTAAAGTGGGATTGTCAGGACGAAGTTTCAATTTAGATGGGTTAGAAGTCAGCAGTCTCTCTATTAACTTAAGTAATTATAACATTGCAGTTGCTTATTTCTTCCTTTGCTACATCATTTTCTGTTATTCGTTGCACGTTAATGTTACTACAGTCATCAACATGGTACAATCTTCCACATTCTTTTGGATCAAAATTTTTGACGCATACCCTAAAAATCTAATGCAATATTTAGCTGTTATATTTACAAACAGCAAATAATAAAGGACACAATTGCAGTAGAAATATTAAGACAGAGGTTTGGACAACTACTGATTGGTATATTATCAGCAAGCACTTAGTACAGGTGCATCGACTTTAGCATTCTTTTATGCTTTGTTCAGAAATGGCTTCCTAACCGAAATACTTTTCTTATTTATTTCTCAGCCAGCTGATGTAGGGTGTCTCTAACAGTTGCTGGGTTCCTATGATGTGGCATAGGAAAATAGCATCTCTCACTCTCCAGCCCCACAACATCGTCCAATAGAGAGAGAGTCAGAGCTCAAGCAGCTGACTAGGAAAGAGTCTGGCTATGTGGGGGTTGACTGCAGTTTTCTTGAATAAGCAGAAACAAATGAGTGAAAAAAAATGATGAGTTGCATTGTAAATATTGCTGCACAAACAAACTGAATTGATGAAGTTGCAGTTTTGTCTAATGCCTTGTCACTACTAAAGCACATCTAATAAACCTCAGAACAGACATCACATTGGTGTTTTAAATTGTGACAAAGTCCTTAGGATGTCTTGTGTCTCTTATTAATGTCTCTAACTGTTATCTAGTTTTCTGTTGATGGCTGGTGTGACCTACCATTCAGAATTAGAGTGACCCAAAATCAAAAGCTGAAAGTGACACTGATAACCGAACTGGATTCCACAAATTTTAGAGCAGGTACATCCAACAAATATCTAACAGGGAAGTGGTCACCATGAAAATATAAATAATAGCCTTATCAAGAACAACAAATTCAAGTATTTCATTTCATCACCTGTTTTTTCATGCAATAATATGCATCTAAGCTTCCTAATCGTCAAGTTTTGTTTCTGGTCTTTGGCCATAGGCACACATAATGAGGCACTTTAAGATCATACTGAATTTAAAAAAAGGACACAGCAATTAAATAGCAAGTATGTTTTATCATGTTATAATTAAATAATGATGAAAAGTGAATTTATCATTTATAAACTGATTAATGAATAGTGCCATATTGATTAATGAAGAGTACTTTATGAAGACAGAAAATTATTTTAACATAATTCCAAAATTTAAAGAACTGTACAAGACAGGCCTGGAATGAGCCACAAAACTTGTCACATCCATTCCCCTGATCAAAGGAAAGATGAAGTTTTCCCTCCACACCACCATTTCTGAGTAACAGCTTCTTTGGGATCCATTACAATCTAGCTGTTACCTCAACTGTCTTTTCTCGTCCTGTATTTCAGTCAGATAATTACTCGTGCAAGTGTAAGCAAGTTTTTGGAAAGTAAAAATTTGCATGAAGTTCGATAACGCCAAAAGCAAAGATGGCACCTTCAATTTTCAAATTCTGTTCCCCAAAAGTTTCCAACTTGCTATCATATACCAATGTGATGTTTATACCCTATTTCTATCATGTACTTATCTGTAATAAAAATACAGAACAGCATCAGAAGCACAATTCACCTGCAATGCATTCAGAACATTCTCCTTTGAAGGTGAATCCCCAATAAATTTTTGAGAGCGCCTATAGAAGTTGTTCATATCTCTTACACTTATTACACTTAAAACATGCCATCCAAGCTTGATTTTGAAAATGTCATGTGAAATACTGTCAAAAGTCATCCAAAAGTCAACATGATTTCTGACACCTAATGTTTTTCTCCCAGTAAGCTTTGTTATCTTGCCAGTAAAAAAACTGCTATGACATGATTCGTTCTGAACAGCCATGCTGGCTGGTATTTATTTCCTTGTTACCACCTAGATAGTTAACATTTTTTGATTACTTTTTCAAGTTTTCAGTTTATACGGTCTGCTTGATAATTTAATTTTACTTCTTTTAAGGAATAGCACCGTATTTTCATTATCCTTCACAAATCCTTATGGGAAAACTCTGAATTTATTTCAATTGTCTCTCTACCCAAGAAGAAATTCATACAGCTCAGTTACTTAGAAATCATTTAAGTATAGATTTACCTCCGTTCTCTCCAGGCTAATCCGAGTTCTTAAGTTCTTAATATTAGCGTTAATAATGTTAACACATCTCAGAATCCTAGTCAACACTAACACAAAGATGGCATTAAGCAACTTGAGTTTCTGGTTCTTCAAAACTGTTTAGTAATATTTTTCCCTCCTGACTAACTGGAAAATTAGTTCCTTATTCATCATAGGACTATATATACTTCTGGAAATGTTATTACTATAAATATTATTAATAGACTTCAGATCTTGTTTGTTTAAACTTGTACCCATTTTATAGAAAACAACCAATTCTCTATCTTCTACATGCTTATGAGTAGGTTTACATGAACCTTGAGTTCTCTTAATGTGTTGAGTTCTCCTAGAACAAGATATGACAAGTAGACATATTCAAACTAACACATCTGCAGATAGCTTGCCTATCTTTGTGCTACAGTCCATAGCATCTCTGATTTTACTTCAACATGAAAGCATCAGACTCATTGATATTTTTACTGATTTCTTTCTTCAAGGTACTTTAACCTCTGTCTTCTATATAGTTCACTGCATTTTTTCCTCCCCAGTGCTATATTTTGAAGCTCAATATTTGAGCTGTCTGCATATCAATGATAAGTCATACATGGAGGGAAATAAACAAATATAATGAGAAATGAGAAAAAGAAAGTATCCAGGACTGAACAAAATGATTAGACTTTAAGCTTGTAAATCTTTGCACCACGAAAATGACTGCTCTGCTCACAAATGCATACACACTATAGGAAATTATTTACTTCTAGAAACTGGCCCTGTCCATTTGCAATAGGGATGGGTATTACTCTGGCTGAATTCTGCAAACATCAAGGATAAGCAAGATGTAATATATATTTATATATATAATATGTAATATATATGTATATATATATATATAACAGTACTAAAGGTGGATATAACAAATCTCACACAAAATGTTTTTTAAAAAATAATTTTCAGGAAAGTGTGAAAGAAAGCTTAAGATGTTAATAGCAAAGCACAAATGTTACAGAGTATGTATTTGGCATTAAATAGCTGCTGCAAAACTAATGAGCATATAATCCAATTTTGCAGCTTCTTCATTTTCAATGAAGCATTGAGGAAAAACAAACAAAAAGTACAGTCATTAAACTCACTGAGACAAATTAATTTTTGTAAGCTGTAAACTACAAAGGATACACATTATAGGTGAACTTGGTTTGCCCCTTTTTTCTTTTTTTAAAAACAACAACAACAACAAAACAGCAAACAAACATTTGAAATTGTAACAAAGCATCAAAAGAAAGCTAGGGAGTTTATTGCATTATTTAGAATATATTAAGATATTTGTCAATATCAATATAATCTGAGATTATCCAGAGAAAAATACGTGTACACAAACTGGGCACATGTGCAATGTGTTTGAGGGTTTGAAATGCATCAGATCTGCTGTTCCCGCATATGCATACACCTCAGGACTGATATACCTCAGTTATACCAGAAATCATGCATCTGTGCAGACTGTCAATGATCTTACACATCCAGTGAGTCTGGCAGAGCCAAGCTGCAGTGACTACACTGTACTCAGGTGCACCTGAAATGCATCAAATGCACTGGGCATCTGAAGGCTTTTGACATACCAGTGCTTCAAAGATGCCATATTGCAAATGGGCTGTGGGATGTCAGTAATTGCAGTACAAAAATCCAAAGACCTTCGAATTGATGGATTTTAAGATGGAAAAAAATGTACATACCTGGAAAAACGTAGACATACAATGGTCACACTAATGCTGATTTTGTTTTGTACCATTCAGAAAGGCACTGACATTCAGTAACTCTCCCATAACGCAGAGGAGACAGAAAACTCTACTGGTCTCAATTCAAGATTACATATAATTTGATTTCTAATTATTCCCCTTGAATCCTGATTAGCTATTTAATGATGTATGATCTTTGAAAGTATACGATCTAATTTATCTCTATTTTCTGATTATATTACTGATTCACCCAATTTTAATTTCTGTATTTTCTAAACTAAATGTTCCATTGTAACATAATCTAATACTCTGCTAGATTTTAATACTTTAATTTCATGAAGAGATTTTATCGCTCCTAATGACTTATGAATATGCATTAACAGTATCAAAGACAATCAATATATTTAGTCAACCAGCTTCCACTATTTCCTAGCTGGTCTTGTGATTTTAAAAAGAGGTGCTTTAGGTTTTAATAATATATACTATTGTACACTGAGAAAACATTTTTCTAAAAAAATTTAACTAAAATAATGTCATGGATTGCAGCATTTTCAAGATATGTGATACAGATGTATATCAACAAATGCATTACTATGTTACTACGAACAGGTTAATATAAAAATATATACTTTTCTAAGAAGGTATCAAAAGATTTCAATCTGCATCATGATCCATATTAAAAGGCAGTAAGGAATGATGTTTTAAAAGAACAGAAATCTTGTACAAATATCCATAAAAATTATATAAGTGGGATAGCTAAGAGGATTCCAGAATAGGAGGAGTATA
Organism: Cygnus olor; assembly: GCF_009769625.2. Classification (NCBI taxonomy): domain Eukaryota; kingdom Metazoa; phylum Chordata; class Aves; order Anseriformes; family Anatidae; genus Cygnus; species Cygnus olor. Next base: position 3,424,719 of record NC_049181.1, read on the forward strand.
ATTATAATGTACATTTCCATGAAAAGGTAAGAAATTAGTTTGTTATTTGCATTCAGGTTCTAAAGGCAATATAATTTTCTGATTTCATCAGCTTTTTGTTTGGTAATTTGTCTACAATTATATGGTAGTTTTAAATTGTATTATGATTCCTTACCATTTAGTAATATAATTTTAAAGTATAAAGTACGAAGAGAAATAGAAATAAGACCTGAAGACATACAACATCCAAAATTTCATACCTCAAGATATTTTCAATATTAGTATCACAGGAAAATAAGTTTGTTTTTTCATGTGTCCTGTCTGTGCATGATTAGCAGGCCGCATTTATCACACAGCAATGCTGTGCAAACAGTGCACCTGGACACATATCCTGGATATGAAGCAGAAAACTGAGGAGCACAACCTCAGTAAAACAATTTTTTCTTTCATTGACCCTAGAATTTACAAGCAGTCTACAAATGAAAACTTGCAAACACCAAACGGAAACAAATGGAGGAAGGCATAATAAAAGGAGAATCATAAGAGCTTTATAATTGTAAACATTTCTGTAATGCTATTTGAACTAAAATTATGTAAAGAACATAATCAGCGCTTACAACACTGCAGCCATCACACTGCCTCTTTCCCTTACAGGCTATCAACAACCAGCAGCTCACTGCTTGGAATGAACACCAATGGCTCTGATGAGTATTTCCATTCTACAAACCATGCAGAGCAAACTTTCCGCAAAATGGAAAGCTACCTGCAGCAGAAGCAGTTGTGTGATGTTCTTCTCATAGTTGGAGACCAAAAGATTCCAGCTCACAGGTACACATTCCACTTTTGTTTACATGGCTTCAAAGCCTGAAATTTCCAAACACTAGGTAAAGGTATGCCTACCCTGCCTTTTATGAATAAACAGTTACTATAATTAGGACATCAACTAAGATTGGAATAAAATGATGCGATCAGTTTTGTATTCATTATTTCAAATAAAATGAGTCAAATATGACCCACAGATGCTGCCATATTCCTTTCTTGCTGCTGTCAAACTACAGCAAGGTAGAGGTCAGTGAAGATAAACTGCCTAAACAGGCACTATGGAAGAAAATTAGTTTATTAATTACCTTTTAACTTTATTGCTCACTACTGTATGATTCAAATTCTACGCTGAAGGAAATGTTTCTATTGCACACACCATTTATTATATACTAATAGTGAATTTCATGCTTGCTATTGAGATTATGAAGTAATTTGCAGTCCTCCTAAAATGGTTCTATTTCAAGGCTGGTTCTCAGTGCAGTGTCTGATTATTTTGCTGCCATGTTTACTAATGATGTGCGTGAAGCAAAACAAGAGGAGATCAAGATGGAGGGAGTAGACCCGGATGCCCTGAAAGCTTTGGTTCGCTATGCCTACACAGGTAATTCTTCCTGCGTTACCCACATCAGAGTTGTAAAGGAAGATATAAACTATGCAATGAATACATAATTTTCACTTCTTCCATTTTATACTAGTATATAAATAAATGCGTAGGTCATGCATGCAAGATGCAAGACTTTCTCTAGAGAAGATGAATAAATACTACTGTTTTATTAAAATAATCCATGTTTTGAAGGAAAATAAGTATGGATATGTGATGCTACAATAACTTGTTCTAGAAGATAAAAAAAAGATGTGACATGCATATAGGGTATCATCCTTCTCTAACTAGATGTAAATCTAGTCGTATTAGCATAAATGTTAAAAATAGGAGACTTCACTTGCTAGGTCAGGCAGTTTATAAATCTTGACTCGTGTAAAGAGACAAATCTCGAGGAAGATAAGCCATCTGCAACCCAGACTGGAAACAGAAGTTTCTATACACAAAATAGACCCTTTATGTGTTTGTGCGTACAAACAAGGGGATAAACACAGGCAGGAGGGAATTCTGTACAACTTGCATAAAGCCATGATGTTACAGCATTGAATTAGCATATATTACCCAAGGAAATAGATGAGTAGAAGCACAAGAAAGCTGAGAGGTGGGATGCTTATTATCCACATGTATCTAGAAATCATCCCACTTGATTAAATTTCAACTCTTTCAGTTTACTTAAGTAAAAAACAAAACAAAACAAAAAATATACAAGAACAAAAGCAAATTTGCTACAAAAGCAAATGACAGACTATAAAGTCTATGAAATACTGTAAATTTGCTCATGAAATGAGGATTCCCTCTTTCATACAAGTACATTATATTGCAACCTTTATTTACAAGAACATGTAATGTTTTTGCTATATGCTCTCATTCAGTAATCACACTGTTTGGTATAGTGAAAACCAAATGCAAACATTGCCTGCTTTGGCCCCATGCCAGACCTTCCTCATTTCTTGCAGAAATTGGAATGTATTATTCAAGTTACAAAGCAAGGGGCATCAGGAAGAGATGGGACTGTGATAAAAACTGCTATGGAAAACTGAACTTTCCTACTGCCTCTGTCATAGATTTTCAAATAATAGTAACCAAGCCTCTAAACTGAAGGCTACTTTCTTTCAAGATAATGAAATATAAATGTGACTTTCAGAGGAGATGAGAGTCATAACTTTCAGAATTGTTTACATATTCTACTGGAATAAATCAGAACAGAACTTTGGACAAGAAACCTCTTGTAGTTCTACTCTGATGTTAATTTTGACTATAATCTCTCTGTACCATCCTTCTCCATCTGTTAAATGGAGATGGTGTGCATCATCCCTTCACAGAGAAAGCTGGAAGAGAAATTAATGCTTCTGAGGCAATTGGAATGATAGAACGTTTTGGGGAAAAAAAAAAAAAAGGGTCATTAAAAAAGTCATTAAAAAATCAGTTCATTTTTTCAGAGTAGGCTTTTAATGCTGTGTATCAATTAGGGAATTAAAGTATCCACCAAGCATCAAGAATGTAAGATCTTTTTAAATGAACAACTTCCGATCTATGAACGTAACAAAATTCTCACATCATATAATCATCTCATTAAAATTTTAATGCACAATATATGACAGAAAAAATCAGGTTTCCCTCATGCACTTACTGTTGGCATTTCCTAGCTGTAACTATTGATACTAAAGTTCTTATGTGCAATTAAAACTTATGGTACATTTTTCATTAATTTATATGTGAATTTTGGGAAAAGTTTTTCTCTAATCACATCGTTGTCTTTGTTTCAATGTTTTTTCATGTAAAATCAGATCTAACACTGTTAAATATGTTCCAATCATTATATTAAAAATTCACCAAATCCTTTAAGTCTGTTAAGACAGGTTTAAAGATTTCTTCAATAAAAAAGGAAAATGAGTCTGTGAATCACAGGGCACTTTTCAATTTTTTTTTTTTTCAGAGAAGCAGAAAAAATAGAAACCAGGAAGCTTAAAGTTACAAAGAAAATGACTGAAAACCTGTATTTTTTCCCTATATGTAAATTGCACAGGTATTCTAGAGTTAAAAGAAGACACTATAGAAAGTTTGCTAGCTGCAGCTTGTCTTCTCCAGCTATCCCAGGTCATTGAAGTATGCTGCAACTTCCTCATGAAGCAGCTTCATCCTTCCAACTGCCTGGGGATTCGCTCTTTTGGAGATGCACAGGGCTGCACAGAGCTCCTGAAGGTGGCACACACATACACTATGGTAAGATAAATAACCTAACTGCTTTACGACTATAGTGTTAGCAGAGAGCACAAATACTCTCCTGGAAAACATATGGGCTTCGGTGAAGCAGAGCCAGCTGGGGTTTGGGGCTGCTGTGCTCTCCAAGAGTGATACAGTCAGTGGCTGTGCTTCTCCTGCTCTGGCAGGGTCAGCTCTGCACAGTCCCTGACCCGAGGACATCTCTGCTCACCTCAGCCTCCAAAGGGAAATTTAAGAACTGTGACTACTACAGAATTATTGGAGGGAGAGAAGGGCACGCTGAGGAAACCAAATGTTCAGTTCTGTTTCCTGTTTCAGAATTTTGCCATACTTATTGAACTTAAATTTGCAGTACGATTTTCATGTATTTCTTCCAAAAAACCCATGCCTTAGTATGGATAATGTCAAGAGAAAAACAGCAACGGTGCATTTATATGTTTTTAATTCAATACAAAGAAAAATCTAAAGCTGATTTCAAGGTGAGGTACACAAAAAAAGCCAAAATAAAGAATGCGTGGGAAAGATCTTGAACGCTAAAAAGAAGCACATCCCTGACTGGAGCATAATCTCCTCTGGCTCAAAGCAAGAAATGAATATTCAGAGCGTGGGAAACAGAGAAGCAAGATAGCTTGCTGTGAAACCAAATCAAGGGATAAATATTCAGGGCAACAAGATGTGCTATAGCATTTTTAAACACAAAAAGAATGGCAACTGCTACAGCTAAATAGATATAAAAAGAACTACTCGTTAGGAGACACATGGCAGATTTATGCTTGAAATATTAGCGTAGTATGTCAAAACCAGTTTAGAGGCATTCCAGCAAGAGATTGCGCGCTTCCACATGCTGAAGTGAGAGTGGCATTTGCAGAATGAGGGCACCAGTTGTGCTCCCTCCTGTCATACTAATGAATGGTTTGTTTAGCAGCTATCTAGATTCCTTTTATATTTTAAAGTTTGAAAAAGGGCATTTAAGATAGAGGTTCACTCAGCCTCTACATAATAGCATTGTCCTTGCTGCTCCATACCATTATAAGCTCTAAGCCCAAACCAGGAACTTCCTTCTGCTGCCTCTTTTGTTCCACCAGCCCCAGCCATGCGGATATCAAATTTAACCACTTAAAATCCACAGATTTCTGCAAAAATGAGATAAAATCATACGGTTATTAATGTCAGATAACAAGAGGACCTTTTTAATAAGATTTTTTTTTTTTTAATTATTTGAACCCCCCAGTCTTCCCCAGCAATTAGACTTTTACTATTTTTTAAGTCTGTGTGTTAAAGAAATGACAGTTGGGTCTTTAAGAACACTGTCTAATGTGAAGGACCCTGGTGAGACTCAACAGTACTGTGCATATAGGCTTTACACAGTCTTCCTGAAAACAGCTGGGAGCATTTCCACCTCTAGAACAACCTCCCGCATCTTGTGTTCAGCACAGATTGAGGATGCTGCAATGATAGAGGACCTTGCATTGTCATAAAACCACCTATCATGTTTGCAGCTGCTAACAATTACACAGAAGAGGAAATTCTGCACCTCTTTGAAATAAGCTTAAAGAAAAATTTCTTTTAACCCCCTGAACTGATTCTCAAAAGACTCTAGAAAACAAGAGATTGTAACAATGCACACACAAGGTGTTGTAGAAGAGGATAAAGGAAACATTCTGGTTTGATTCATGCCAACCTCAACCACCTGAAAATGTGTACCTTAGGGGAAAGACTATAAAGACAGAGTGTAAATATAGAGACCATCCCAACAAACTGGTAACATTTAAATATTTTCATAAGATAATCAGCTATAAACACCACATCCATTCAATGAAAACAAACACAATGGAAGCCTTCCCTTTCAATTACTTCAGCCATTGATGGTAAGTATTAACAGTTTCCTGCCTAGGATCTTTTCATACAGATAGAGCTTGTTCTGATAAACATCTTGTGCTATATTTGTAACTAAACGTGAACTGGCCTTCCTGTTCCTATTCTCTGAATGTCACAAAATATTAAAGCAGGATGTGCATAACAGAGTAAAGTCAACATACCCTTTAATCACTGATACTTCTATATGTACATTCTTAATTCTCTTGAGAAGAATTACAGAAAGCTGAGACTACTGAAAATAAATAATACAAATATCAGTTACTAAAATTTCTTCATCTGCTCTACTTCAATGTGGTTTCCAAATAAGATACATCTCTTCCAGGTACATAGATGGAAATTAGTATTTCAAATATATACATAAATTCCAAGATGCAGTTCTCTGTAACTTAAAAAAATCTTTTTTTTCTTTGGAATTAACACAATCAAACATACTTCATACTGAATTATGATGACTGAAACTCTATTTCAGTATCAATTCTAATATTGCTTTACTGGACTGTACAATGTAATATTTTTTATGAAAAAAATTCTTTGATTTTATATTCATGTCTGTTTCTGGAGTTGGCAATTTTTCTCACCAACCGACTAGAGTGAGACCCCTTTCTCAGGACTTGTCCAATTTTCAATTGCCGTAAAAGTACTGTTAGAAAAGCAAGTTTAATTTCCCTAAATTTTCTGCTGCAGACAGTGAAGACCTGTCAACACCTGGAACAGCCTGTCAGAAAAGAACTGCAAGGTTTGAACATGATTCAAAACTTGGAAATCTGATTGTAACACAAGCTATACAAACTAGTTAATTTGAAAGCCCACTTGCCATTCTTAAGATATACTGTATATCTTCAAATTGTGTTGCTATTAAGCTGAAGCATTAAGATCACGTTGATGGACAAAACCGCCAGTAGCAAAACCTGACGGGACATACTGACAAGAAGCCTGACAGATGCAGCTGTGAGCATGGTGGTGGTGACAATGATCATTGTCCTTCAGTTCTACAACAGGAAGGTAGAAGAGAAAAAACAAAATTTCCCCTTAAATGATAGAAGGGAATTCAATGATCGTTATGTATTACATGAATATGTATTACATTTCCCTATACCCTAGTGCAAAAAATACAGTATAAATATACAGAAATACAGTATATGCAAAGCCTTAACATTATGTAAGGAAAGGTTACTTCAAGGTGTGAAAATCATGACTGTACTGAAGCCTATTGTTTTTCTTTTCAGGAACACTTCACAGAAGTTATTAAAAACCAGGAATTTCTTTTACTCCCTGCTAATGAGATTGCAAAGCTCCTGTCTAGCGATGACATCAATGTTCCCGATGAAGAAGCCATATTCCAGGCGCTAATGATGTGGGTGAGGCATGATTTGCAAAACCGACAACGAGACCTAGGAATGCTTCTTTCTTATATTAGGCTGCCTCTACTTCCACCTCAGGTATGGAAGTGAGGGGCTAACAGGGGATTTAACTAGCAACTGAAACACTTGCCTCAAGCATCAGTTAGGCAGAAAAAAAAATCTGTACAAAAGTGCTGGTTTGGGCTTCCTTTTTTAAAAACGTATTATTATTTTGTTAACTCTATAGGTATGTTTATTATTTGTGAAAAGAGATGAAAACAAGTTGTACAATAGAAATGTAATTATTGGGCTCACAACTGCCTTTATAAACATAGCAGTCTAATGGTATCTCAAAAGTAGAGTGTTTCTTTCCTGGGGAGCATTTTGTCCTCTAATAACACAGCAATTTGATACCATAGGAAGACATTTATTTAGACTTACCAAACCGCAGGACTGATAAGACACAATATTTCTCTCTTATTACTGCAAAAAGTAAACAAAAACAATGGGGTCTAGATTATTGCTGACTATTCTGAGCATTGACATTACTTGTCCTTTCAGACTGTACGAGACAGTTCATCAAATAAGTGGCAGAGATGGACATACTGTTTTATAGCAAGCTGGCACTGTTGGATCTGTGTCACAGGGGGCTATCTTATCAGAAAAACAGGAGTAGGAACAATACTGTCAGGAATCTACCTTTATTTTATTGATGAGTGAAGCTGCAAGTAATCAACTTCGGGTTAAGCATCAAAATACCATATATATTTATTCTTAAATGTACACCTTGTTTAATATGTTCTAATATTAACAGAGATGTCTAGTATTAGGTTTGCTTACACTCACATCAAAAGGACATTTACATTCATAAGGAGAAGTTTGCATTTGCAATTTTAAACTTTTCTAAAAGTTATAAGAATGTTTTTGGAAAAAAATAAAGCAAAAGACTCACATCTAAACATTTATTTAGTTAGTTAGTTACTACCCTTATGTTGTTTTACTTGCATTAAAGCAGAATTTACAGCAAAGCTTGGGGAAGAGGTGAACTGAAAATGAGTGTTCGTAGGTACAAATGCTTTAATTGCTAAAGTACATAAAACTTGTAATGATTTAGATATACATAAGATCATCACTTCTCATTTCTTAGTTACTAGCCGATCTAGAAAATAGTCCAATGTTTGCAGACGACCTAGAGTGTCAGAAACTTCTTATGGAGGCTATGAAATACCACCTTCTACCAGAAAGACGGTCCATGATGCAGAGCCCTCGAACTAAGCCCAGAAAGTCTACAGTGGGTGCACTTTATGCTGTAGGCGGTATGGATGCTACTAAAGGTAAGCTTGGATATTTGTTTAATTGTGTTAATTAATTGTATTACAGACACACGGGGAATATATAACAATCTTTGAAGGATTTCTGTTAGGAAAACAGCAATATAAGGATGAAAAAAAGGAAAAAAAAAACAGAAAATCTTGCATTTTAGATGTTCTTCCTTCTTGCAAGAATCATGTTTCTCAATGATATATGTACAGCTTGAAGTTCAGACTAAAGAAGTTTGATTTGAACGGTGATTTTAAAATTTAGAGTTTTCTAAGAATTTTTGCATGCAGTTTGGCTTTACAAATCAGTAGAAAAAATAACATTCAAGATATTTCAAGAAATATTTAATGTCATTCTAGTGTGCTCCATTTTTTGACAAAAGTTAGAAGGCTGGAAAAAATTTTTAGGGAAAAGTAAAACCAAAAAGCATTACTGAACTTTTAGCAGCTCTAAACTAAAGTTATCAATATTTTAAAATAAATTTTAAATTGAAAACATTTGCACTTTTTCACAAGTGCAAAATACGTGCATCTTTTTTCAGAACTGTATATAGAATTTTCTTCAAGTTTGTAGTTGAAAGTTAAATCTTTTAAATGTATTCAATTTTTTATGATTTGATTTTCACAACTGCAACCAGTTTACAACTTTACAAATGACACTATTTACTAGGAAGTATATTAAATTATTTTCTATAGGAATCCACAGCTTGGAGCCAAAGAACTGTAATTAGTTTAAAGTCTAGCGACTTGCTGAACAGTATTACTTTTAGCTGTGTGAGTTTACTATTAATAGACTCACAAAGAAGCTAATCCATTTCACAGTTTGGAAAAAGTTGCTGATGACTAATGTTTCCTATACAAGACATCTTGCAGTGCTACCTTACTATCCCATGCAATTAAATTAAATACAAAATACACATTCATCACCATCACAACATGAAGAGAAAACATTCATTCTTATGACAGTTTAACAAAATGAAGTTAAGCCATAACAACTAGTGTAGTTTAATTAGCAATACTGATTATTTATGAACTATATAAATCAACCAAAAACTCAAGGTTATCTTTAAACTAACTTAACTATTCTTAGAAATAAGAATAAAATTTTCTAATAGGTCTTCACAGTAAAGGTTATACAAAGAAAAGGCTATTTCAGTCAACATCTCTACTTCCTGTTGGTGCCTCTTTTACTTATGACCTTGGAATAAAGCCGATTGTTTGAACTTTTGCCTTTTGATGGTTAAGAACAGCACTTCCTCTCCTCCCTGCTGTCCTCTATATCTCTGACTCATACCTTGAGCCTGTGCTGGATTGCAAGATAAAGGAAACAGCACCTAAGAGACTATGAAGCACTAGAAGAACATCTCTGAGAAGGGAGTAACTACCACCTCTGGCAATACTGTGCCTTCTGTGATAAAGAAAAGAACTCTCTGCAAGTGCCAAGTTTGGCTTTGTGCTTATCTCAGGTGGTATATGAAGTCAAACCTCAACTTCAAATGATCAAGAGAAGATCAAAGAACCACTCTTGGGCTAGTATTTTGAAAAACGTGACTGTGCCTAAACCACATTACCTTTCAAAACCTACTTTCAAACCTCTGTAAAAATTACAGCCTACAGGGTATGAACACACTGTACACCTTAATGTATTTTTCCTGCTTTTTTTTTTTTTTTTTTTTTTTTTTTTTTTTTTTTTAGTTATGTGAGCTATTTCTTTGATTTCTTTTGAAGCTGAGAACTTTGGGGCACTCATGTATTAGCATAAAATAAATGAGACAGAATCAAAGCAAAGAAGAGCAAACAGACTACCAAAATGGAAAAACAAAACAAAACAAAAAAATAGTAAAATTCAGTTGTGCAGAATGAAAGAAGACAGGAGAGGGAAAAAGTAGATTTTTTTTCTTTTATTGCTGGTAGATCTGATAGTTTCTTTCCCAGTCTATGCATCTGGAAAGGCATGTAGAGGGGAGAAAAAAAAAAAGATATCGAGATAAGCTCTTATTTCACTAAGCTCGTTGAGTATAGCAGATGACCTATAGCAGGTTCTACTTGTGAAAACTTCTCTAAAGCAAATGCTACCTTTCTTCTCTGCATTATTGCATGGTTGTTTTGCTGTTAGAAACCATTTATCCACAAACTGCCTATTGTAATTCTCAAAATACTACTTCTCTAGTCTCAAATCCCAGTCAAGGAACAGGCAGGAAATCATCTCTGTTTTTCTCATCTGGTTGCCTTCAGCTGAACTGAAGCTGAGCTCTAGTGTGTACTGTGTGTGCAACTGGTAATTGCCTCTTCCTACCTCAGTCGTTGCTCAGTCTTCTCCTTGTTGTGCTAAATCAACTCTCACAGGACCAATTACGGCTACAGAGTGACTGTCAGGAGCCAGCACATGTAAAAGTGTCAGTATTAAATGGCAGGGAGTTAGGGCCTTATGAATAGCTGCAGTAAAAACATTACTAGAAGTTCAGTGACCTGGAAGAATTGAAAATACAGCTTCTGTATTACAGCAGACAAGCATTTATTGCACGGCTGCTGCAAAGGTGAACCTCAAGGAAGCTACCTGTGGGAAACAAGTGCATACTCACACAGAAGTCAGCCTTCTGCCTGTCTCCATTGTGAAAAGGAAAACATCCAAGCTATTCATGAAGATGCATGCCTAAGTACTAAGACAGATTCATGGATACATTTAGTTTTTGATAGCACTAATGGTTTAAGCACAGGCATGCCTAAAGAGTATATAGTTATGAGGTACCATACTCATAAAGAATTAAAACAAACAAACAAAAACCAACTATCCTCATGGTATTTAAATGACTAACAGATTTAACTTGTATTCAAATTTCCAGTGTTAAAAAATTAGCTGGCATGTAATTCTGCCTCTTCTTGCCCCTGGTTTATTCCCATATGTTTGACAATTATATATGCATGGAATTAATGCAGCTTTCTCACTAGGTTCACACTTTGTAACTGAAGTTCTCAGTAAAAGATGCAGTAAAAGTGCACACACAGAATTTCAATCTTTTGAAGTTGAATAATATTTTGAGATGGACCAGCTACTGACTACTGGATACTGATCAGTTCATGGCTGTCTTGTATTGTATAATACTTATGTTTTCAACAGGCACAACTACAATTGAAAAATATGACCTTAGGACTAATAGTTGGATACAAATTGGTACCATGAATGGTAGACGATTACAGTTTGGAGTTGCAGTAATTGACAACAAGCTCTATATTGTGGGAGGAAGAGATGGTCTGAAAACTTCTAATATTGTTGAATGTTTCAACCCTATCACCAAAGTTTGGACTATAATGCCTCCTATGTCAACACACAGACATGGCTTAGGTAAGAGGTGCTGCTTCTTTGTAAATACTTTGGATCACGTACAAGTGATTTCAATTTACACAAATGCTGCTGACATAACTTTCAAAGCATTCAGTAACATGCAGCAACATGTGTAGAAGGTATTTTTCAAAGACAGATTTGCCCTTTGCCATAATTTTATGACAGTGACATTTATTAGTGTTCACCCAACTTGCACTAGACTTCCAGAGTTAATTTTGTTCTTAGAAAATTCCAAATATAAGCAATGGTGAAAATGATTGACTTTTCTAATTCAGTGGCGAAGGTATCTGCTTGCAATACGGTAACAGCCTGATTTATAGTTTTGGAAAATTATGACTAAGTTAAGCCCATGGGTACCTAACACCTCTGAAAATCAGGTCAGATAATTACTCACATCGAAGAAAACATTGCTGTAAGGAAGTAAGTGCAACTTCACTAATTTTAATGTTGTAATTACAAGAGTTTTAAAGAGCTCTGCCATAGCTTGGTATCTATGGGTCTTTACTGCCCAGTAATCCTTAATATTATTCACAGTGAATGAAATATATGAAATCTCAAGTGCATTGCTGGAACAATGAAAAATAAGGACAAGTTTGACGTTAAGGAGACTATGGGAGGGAATATGACAATTTCTGAATGATTTATTTGCACAGATCTTATGAGAAAGGCCAGCTTCATTTATGTTAATAGAAAAAGGTATTGGCTCAAAATCATTATAGTAAGTTCAAATGACACAGAATATTTTTATTTTAATGAATAACACAAAAAGACTGATCCAGTTATTCGATAAACCTTAGTTTGTGGCCTATAGTACCTTCTCCACCACTTAGGGAATAAATTATAGTGTTGAGTTCTTTCCAGCTAGTCTGTCAAATTAACAAAAACAAATAGGAGTAAGTAGTAAATGGAAAAAAGACAAAACAGACTGTAGTCTTTATAATTACCAGCTGCAGGGGCATAATTCTACCCAACAAGCAGGTTGCGGAAGTAAAATGAGTGCCCAAAGTTAGCCTTCTAACTATGTATCAGCTCAATTTGCAAAGCTGCCTTGCACTTATAGGTCCTATTGGTTTCAGTGTGATTTTGTGGAGAGTAGCACATTTGAAAAAAAAAATCAGGCCATGTATACTTAAGGCTGAAACGTCGGATTCAGACAACTTTTAAGCAGACAGATTCAAACATTTTGCCTTACCTAACAAAGCAAAGAAACGTCAGCAACAGCAGCAGCTTAGCAAAGGGAAGGCACCAAACCCCTTCTTGCTGAGAAAAGGGCAGTAACACAGGATATATCCACAGAGAGCTTTGCAGGGAGAGCCAAGTTCACTCTCCTGTCCCTCAAGGGCAGCAAATACAAGCCTACTCTTATCACAAAGTGCATTCCACTTAGAGGCATTAAAATATTATGGTACTGTAGCCTGTAAGGCCAGCCAGATACCCACCCACTCAGGCTTCATGCTGGCAGGATTACAGATCTTCAGCTCAGAGTAAAGGATATGTAGTTGTGTTGGACATTTTTTTTTTCCATTGCCTGGCTCAATCTTTGTTTTTCTTTGATAGAATAGCATTATTTCTCATGTAGGGGCTCAAACTTCATTCAGAACAAGGTCAACAGAACTGGAAGAGAGAAAATTCTGAGAACTTCAGAACTGAAACAACTTTCTTCTGATCTTTAGGCAAAAGATAATACTTATTCTGAAAAATACTGTATATAAAGTATTTTGTTTATCCTTATTTATTCCGCTAAATGACAAGCCTGCTTGTAGATAGTTTAATACCAGCTGAAATTGCTTATCTGTATACAGGGAATTAAAGCATGAAGTTAATACTTTATTGATCACTGTAATTATTAGATACTGTAATCCGTTCCTAATTCTATCTTCTAAGGAGTAGCAATGCTTGAAGGACCAATGTATGCTGTTGGTGGCCATGATGGATGGAGTTACCTTAATACTGTAGAAAGATGGGACCCTCAAGCACGGCAATGGAATTACGTTGCTAGCATGTCAACGCCCAGAAGCACTGTAGGGGTTGCAGCATTAAATAGCAAGTATGTCAACAGGAAAAACTGTTGTTTTCTTTGCTTCCTGCCTTGGAAATCCGATTTCTTATATTTTCTTTTCACTCTTAAAGTAATTAAACACCTCAAGAAAACAAAGAGAAAATGTAATGCACAAAAATAAGAAAAAGCTTTTCCTCTGTTCTGTGGTAAATTGTTTTCAAACTTTCAGTCACGTTGTAAACACATTTCAGCCACTTCAAGTTTCAGCAATTTGAACATATGACAGATGCACAACAGAATTTTTCCTGAAATATAAATTATGGGAGATATTGATCACAGAATCACAGAATTGTAGGGGTTGGAAGGGACCTTGAAAGATCATCGGGTCCAACCCCCCTGCCAAAGCAGGTTCCTTAGAGCAGGCTGCCCAGGTAGGTGTCGAGACGGGCCTTGAATATCTCCAGAGAAGGAGACTCCACAACCTCCCTGGACAGCCTGTTCCAGTGCTCCATCAACTATCTTGAAAAAATATTCCAAGTTCACTTTTACATTTTTAAATCAGTATGTCTAAGGAAGCACCATTTGAAAGAACTTTAACTTCTTCAGCAAATTAGGCTGGTGCTGGAAATATTAAAGCCTGATAAAAGGCCCCCATTTGGTATGTCGGAAAGCATGACTTGAGCCAACCTTCCTTTTTAATGAACTCTGGTTTGGAAGCCTCTTAGCAGTGACAGTTCGTAGGGGCTGGGAACATTACAGACAGTTGTAGGCAGAAAATTGCACTTATTCTGAAACCTTATCACTGGCTCGCCTGTTCACTTCTTGAATGCTGGTGACTTATGAAAGAGAAAGAGTAGAAATAAAGATGTTAGCAAGCAGATAGTTGCAAATGTATATCTTCACATACAAGCCAGGATTTTTTCATTCAAACAGGACATGATTTTAAACATTAACTAAAAATTCTGAGAGGCAGAACTGTCTGTTCAAGTCCCCGTTGTATCTCAGAGGAAATGTTCTCAGCATAAACTTCACCAGAAACTCCTGTTGCTACCTTCCACAGGGACGTGCAGGAAACCACTTTGTCAAAGAGGAAATCCAGCCCGATCCTGACTCTGTTCTCAATCAGCCTGATACATGCTGTCTCCATCCCGGCTTAAATCACGTCTGTTAGTCTAGTGATGTAATCTCTGGCATACCAGGGGAAGCCGAGATCAAATGTCCATCATTCAGCGCTATTGCTGTGGTCTGAGCAGAATGCTTCTCTTTTTCCTGTTCCCCTAAGTCACGCCATATTTTTTCTATTCAATCCCACCAGAAAAGACTTAGAATTTCAGTGGAGCAACATTTCTGACCAATAAATGGTCTACTGAAAGCATTAGTCAATAAAGGAATATTTGTTCATCTTCTCGGAGAATGGAAAAAGATTTTTTTTTTAGATCTTTAGATGTTTCTGGGTACTTTAGGGAAAACAAAAAATCCCAACCAATCTGCTCATATAGTCAGTGATTTCCTCCCTCCGTGAAAGCTGTGTAAACAAGGAGACAGCATCTAAGGGCCTGATGTTAAAAGAAAATAAATCAAGTTCTCAAGTTTTTTTTTTTTTTTTTTTATGGGCCAAGCAACAAACTGTACAAGAGAACTCAAGTCTGTGTTCAATTCATAAATGTTAGAAGAGAGGGCTAAAAATTTTGTATTGCTGTAAAAGTCAAGATTTTTTCTTGCTGAAATTGTACATCAGAGCAATCTAAAATTTCTCCCAGTCACTGGAACAAGAGTCACACAACTCAAGCACAATTCAACTGATTGGCTTTGGGTGACATACTCTGGACAAGCTGAAGTATTCCCTAGATCTCTAATTAGTTGCACTAAGCAAACTCAATTTCATGGCATTAAGTAACAGCCAGGGTGTGAAAGCAACCTAAGCAATTGGCACACTCAATATCGAAACACATGTACTATTACATCCAGCATGTGTGCTATCACAGTCTAGAGACATCCAGCTAGTTTGAAATAAAAATAAATAAATAAATAATTTTAAAAATTCAGACTTTGTAAAATTCTTTGACAAAAAGCCACAACCTGGTTCTTAATGGTGAATTTACACCATTTATTCTTACGTGTTGTCTTAACAACAGCTGGCTTGAATCTCGAGTTGTTTGCTAAGTGCCTTTATGCTAAACAGACAGGAGGACATATCTGTATGGTAAATTCTGTTTCACAGATTTTCTTAAATACAAGCACTGAAGAAAATATATTTGATGTATTCTTACATATGTTTTTGATATATATGAAATTACTGATTTTTTAATGTATTAATAGTAGAAGAAAATTGCTTAATGCGATACTGAGATATCAAATACTTTGTAACCTTATATTTCAAATATATGTAGCACCTTTCTATTAAATTCCATCTATAGCTTAACAGTTACAGAAGTTGATATGATATGCATTTTTTAATCTTCCAATGTGACTGCTTGAAACTATATTGCAAAATTAAGAAAATAACTTTTCATGCAGCATGCAAAACTCACTGTGCAAAGAAAGTTACTAGAGCATAGTGGTCGGAGAGCAAATAGTGGGCATCATGGGAATTTTAAAGTCATCTGAATGAAGCTTACAAATGTAATTTTTATTAAAATGACCAAAATTTTTCATTTTCCCGTGGATAATTGTCCCAGACTATATGCTGTTGGTGGACGAGATGGGAGCTCCTGCTTAAAATCAATGGAATGTTTTGATCCGCACACGAACAAGTGGAGTCTATGTGCTTCAATGTCAAAGAGAAGAGGGGGTGTTGGTGTTGCAACATACAATGGCTTTTTATATGCTGTGGGAGGTCATGATGCGCCTGCTTCCAACCACTGTTCTCGACTTTCTGACTGTGTAGAAAGGTAAGCATTTGTATTCATTTATTTTACATTCCAGGAAGTATAAAATAATTTATTGTAGCAAGTGAAATCTCTTCAAAATTTGAGTGTTATGCTTGCAAAACATATTATGCTTTTAAGAATAATATTTTGATTAATATTTTTGATTTCCATTAACCACCAGATGCAAATTCCTCCTTGCTCTCCCTTCTATTTGAAAAAATCTTTACAGAGAAATTCAAAAAAATACACTGAAATTTGCTTCTTCAACTTTGCTGACTGAGCTGCTGCTGTGCTATCATTCCCTCAGGCTTCATTTATGTTCAAAACAGGGATTGTTTAATCTGATAGAAATGTAGTCTGTAACCATAAAGTGAAAATACGGGCACATTTAGTGAGCTTGAAGATCCCTCTAGTGGCTAAATAAAATAGTTGATCAAGTTACTCATAATTCTCTACACTAGTTCGTAGTGTAGCTAAACAACAAAAGAGGAGAAAAGTATTTATCAGTTATATAAATCTGAAATATCATAATGCATTTCTACAATATATTTTTCTCATTTTTATCATAAAACATTCTAGGTATGACCCTAAAACAGATGCTTGGACAACAGTGGCCCCCTTGAGTGTGCCTCGGGATGCTGTTGGAATTTGTCCTCTGGGGGACAGATTATATGCTGTTGGGGGTTATGATGGCCACACATACCTGGATACTGTGGAGTCCTATGATGCTCAAAATAATGAGTGGACAGAGGTAATTAAAAATAGAAAGAACTCTATCTGAATAATGGACAAAGCAAAAATTATTATGT
This sequence comes from Cygnus olor, assembly GCF_009769625.2. Taxonomy (NCBI): domain Eukaryota; kingdom Metazoa; phylum Chordata; class Aves; order Anseriformes; family Anatidae; genus Cygnus; species Cygnus olor. The sequence continues at coordinate 3,441,902 of NC_049181.1, forward strand.
TGCAAAATTATTACTGGTTTTGTGAAAAATGGCATATATTAGGATGCAATAATACTGTAGTTTGGCAGGTATAACATATTGCTTGCCTCTCATGTTAAATAACTGTATAGAAGTTTTCAGATACAACAATGGAGGTAATAATGCATGGGTAAATAAACCAGGTTATACAAATCATTTTGTAACAGAGGCTGGAATTGGAATGCCTTTGTCAGCAATGCCCTCTACTGGACACACTTTCAAGTTTTCTTATTTATGACTATCACCATTGAGATAAGAGAAAACATTAAAACTGGCAAGATCCTATGAAGTCCATAGTTTAGGGTCAAAGGATATGAAAATCTTCTACAACAGCTAAAAGAAACACCACCAGCCTATGCTCCAATAGCCCTCAGCAGCTGCAAAAAGTTTTTTTCCACAACCTCAAATTGTTTCCACAGTTCCAGTTAAATCTAATTTTCTAGCATTACATTAGCTTGAATAAAGAAATTGTTTTCCTTTTACTCTACAAGTAATTTCTTCTAGTCCTGCCCGTAACAGTCTACTCAAAATGTTTATTTATTTTATTTTTTTTAAAGGAAGTTCCTGTCAATATTGGAAGGGCTGGAGCATGTGTTGTTGTTGTGAAGCTGCCCTGATGACTACAATATTGTGAAACTAAACCCTGAGTGAAGTTTCATGAAGACTGAGTCAGGAAGAGAAGAAACATTTCCAGAAGGACTCTACACATCTTTGCAGCCCTCCGTTATAGAGAATATTTATCTTGGGGCCATTCTGCTATTAAAGTACAAAACCAGAGTCTTCCTGCATTGCAAAAATCAGAGAATTCTGCAAGTTAACTATTTTTTATGCCTAATACTTAAAAATTCAATAATATGTTTAAATGGTTGAGTTTTGTTACAAAAGTTTATCTGTTATTTATAAAATGCAGTAGTAAAGTGATATATGGATGTATAAGATTTCATAAAACTTTCTCTTTTATGTTAGCAGTAATGTTAACGTTTATAAAAAGAGTTTTTATATTTTAAGGAAATGAAAATGAATAAAAGAGAAACACCTTCAACAGAATTGCACAGAAGGAAATACTGGTCCATAAATATCATTGGCAACAGAATATTCTCTGCAGAAGAAACTTCACTTCTACATTCAGAAATTGGATTACTAAATTAACTTTGAAACAATTATATAATAAATCAAAGAGAAGCATAGAATTTGTTGGCTATTCAACTACTAATATGACAAAATATTCCCTTTTAGCAGATATTCAATTGAATTGTGCAAGTTAAGAATTAGTAGGCCTAAGGTATCTTTGTTTTCTTAAGCATGTACCGACAGGAAGAACTCTCATCAAAACACAATGCTAATATAATTACAATCATTTTCACCGTGCATTCGTATGTGATATTTTAATTCCAATCACAGTATGTCAGCTTATTCATGGATTTGTCTTTGCCCACTAACCATCTGTTAGTATTATGTTAAACTAATTTGGCTATTCTTGGAATAATCACCATGCATTACATTTTTTTTTTTTTAAATCATATAATTACATTCCTTGAATATATCTTACAAAATAAAAATTTTATATCATATTGATATGACAATCTTTGACCTCAGCTGAAGATTAACAGCTTTCTATAATGTATAGTGGAAATATGGTAAGAAAAACACGTGCACTGTGTAACAGTATACACCATTAATATAAACATGTTTATGTTTAATCTGAAATTATGAAGGAATATTCCACATGCATGAGGTTTTCTTTTTATGTGCCAATTTTTAATGAAAGTCTTGATTTTTTTATTTTATTTTTTGGCTGTAATTTCATTTCTGGTCGTTTCAAAAGCTGAAAGTGTATTTTAGAAAAGGAATGTATGTAACATTCTATGCTGTAAAGCACACTATTTGGACAGTATCTACTTTAGTGTCCATTATATTGTCATTTTGTCAGTATTGGAAAATTCAGGACAGAAACGAAAATTCTCTGATGATGCAGACTAACCTTCCTGAATATTTTTTTTTTTTTCAGAATTCAGCAATATGGTGTTTTAAAAAATGTATAGTATTTATCCTACTGAACACTTCTAAAAAGGAAAACTCATATACATATTTATAAAAAGAAAAAAACCTTTTTAACTTAAAAACAATTAGAATTATGTTTATATAAAGCATGCTACATCCAAATAAACGTAATTTTCTCTGCTAAGAAAATTTACACTATATTTTAACTACTTTGCTTTTTTCATTTTACATCTTCAAGAACACAAAACAGAAGTCATCTTTTTCTAGACCAAAGGCAAAAAAGATTCTGTCTTAAGTCTCCTTACTACATCTGGTCCACAGAAACTACAATTTAAATCTTCTTAGATGGAAGGTAAGAGCTAGAAGTTACTTTTTTCTTTCTCTGAGTCAAAAATAGCTACCACCACGATTGGTAGCTTGTGCGTAGTTCATGACTTTTTTGAATTTGTAACTGATTCACAGGGGGTGAGGTGCGTGGGGGATGGATAGACATGACATTATCAATCCCCTCCAAAAGCAACCCAAGGAGACAAACAGGTGGGAGACAAGCCCTAAAATAGCTAGTGGGTCACTAGTTGGAGAATTCACATCAGATGGGAAAGGGATTTTCATTTGCCAGCAAAATCACTACTCCGAAGGAAACACAAGTAGGCTGGCAGTGACTCTTTGTAGTGACACACTTACACAAGGCAGGTGGGTATTACACATCACTGTTTCCAGTAACCAGTGTAACCTCATTTATTCTTGCCTTGTTTGGAAAGCACTGATAGTGTGTATTTTAGAATTTCAAAAATGAGCACAAATTATACAAAGCATGTGCAACTTATGTCGAAACATGTGCAATGGGCACATCAAAGTTGAGTACGTTAAACTAGCAATACAAATGGGTCTCTGTCATAAAGCCTTCACATGTAATTTGAAGTTTGGGGTAAAAGAAGACACAAAATATCAAGTAAGAGAGCATGAATGAGTCCTCGGGTAATAGACTGGTTTATAAAATACCAATATATATCTAAAAACCTAATGAAGTCTATTGTAAGGAATGAAAATGAAGACCTGAGCATCAAAGAGGTCAGTATTGAAGAAAAGAAGCTGTGGGTGAGCATCTCAACACAAACTCATGGGGCCAACCTCTGAGAGTTGCATGGCTTGCCTGCAAATTTTATTAAAAGATGTATCAATAAACAAGGTCTGAGACACGTAGGAAAAAAACTAGGCATAAACATTCCCCTTAAACTAATCTTTAAATATACTACCATTTCCATAGTTTAATGTCTCAAAAAGAGTGTTAGAAAAAAATTACATTTTCTATAAATCTTTATTGTCTCTAGAGACATTGTCTGTATTTTAAAAATAGAATAGGTTTCTATATTTAAAAAAATAGAATAGAAAAAATGTAGCATTCATTTAGCTTGTAGCACACAGCTACATTTATCAGTTTGATAAATTCAATAGCTATTCCTACAATGAACCAGAATTACTGAAACAGTATGCTAATATTTGTAGGCATGTGACGTGATGAGATGATCTCAATAATTTTTTATTTTATTTTTTTTGAACATAGTCTAATCACTTCTATGACAAGGCTGTGGTAACTAGCATGCTTTGTAAATTTTAAATTTAAGACTATCTCGTTATAGAAACAACACAAAGACAAATACAGGTGAGGGGAAAGGGGGAAGCATGGGAAAGGTATGAAACAGAAAAGTCAGAGAGCAATTTGAATGTAACGATGTGATGAGCTTGGAGAAGAATAGAGTCAAAAAATATATTCAAAATATATAATTCTGCATCTCCCTCTCCTTGAATGAAAACTCGTTTCAAGCCTTGTCTGAAGAGAAGATACTGAGAAGCTTGTTGTGAAGGCATCGTGGAAAGCTGAAGGGATGAAGAATCTGTTTTTTTTTTTTTTTTTTACACTGAGTACTTTTATGTGCACCTATACAACTGGGAATCATGTTGCACACAGGCCTGCAATCATGTTTGGAGCTGCTGATAGAAGAATTCAGTTCAACTTGTATAGAATAAGGGCAATATAACACACATCCTGAATTATTTTCAAAACAATTAATTTTAGTATTACATAATGACAAGGATTATAATGACCTTAAAATCCTAAGTGGTAAATATAAAAAAATAAGTCAAAATAAAGTTTGAACAAATACTTGAATTCAAGCAATAAAATGGGACAAATTAATTTTCTAGAGAAAGTAGATCTTCAGTGTTTTTAGTACTAAAGTTTTAGTTATTTTCTTTCATAGTGTTTGTACAGCAGCGGAAAGTCATGTGAAAGGAAGCTAGCAGTTAGCAAGAGGAAATTGGAAACTTAACAGGAAGATGGAAGAAAAACAAACTGGAGAGAATTTGGAGACGTCTAGACATTATTAGGTGAGAGGGAACATTAGAGATACTCTGATGAGGTGTCATCCCTTCACATTTCCTCTGTTTCTCCAGCCATGAGTAGGTGTAATAGTTATGTAGCATCTTTGCTTATTAGGCACCCTGACAGCTGCCGGCACAGCTGGCTTGCCAACAAGGCACGGGAAGGAGCCCTCCTCTCTAGCCTCAGAACTTGTCCAGCTCTGGGCCTTTTATCATGACTCTCACTGGTAGAATGATTATTTGTACCATTTCTGTTTTGCATCAATCATTGCTTGTTTGTTTTTTAAAGCCCTGGCCCTTAAAACATATTTTTGCTACTTGGACCAGGTGATAACATTTACATGAACTGAAGCAGCAACATATTTTATATATTGCAATGTATGGGAAGCAGGAATGCTATTTACTATGTTAAATCAGTTCTGGGAAAGACCGAAGGTTCATCTTATCCACTATCATTCACTATCTCTATCAGCCAGTAGCAGATATTTAAGTAAACAACCAGCTAGCGCATAAAAGTCTCCTCCTTGAAACAACTTCTCGGTTTATTACAGTCAGGCATATGGACACCTCCTTAATTACTAAACATCATCGTGCTTTACAGTTACTGATGAACCTACCTCCGTTAATTTACTGGAAATTTGCTCTCAATGAATTCTGCAGTGTAATTGTAGGCATTGTAAAGAAAGGTTTATGCGTTTATTTCAAACCTGCTACTGAGAACGTTTTCCAAAATTCTGTTTACCTAAGAGAGTCTGTTCAATCTATCTTGGTTAGTTAATTAGTAACATTACTTTAGTAACACTGCTACTTCCAGTAATGTAACTGTATTACTGAAACATTCATCTTCATAATAAATCTATAGGGTACGAAAGCAGTACTATACTACTTAGCACTGCTGTGCTATTTACAACTGGCACAGAAAAAAACAAACAAACAAAACAAAAAGAAATGATTTCCCTGATGACACATAGGAAAAAATAAATTAAAAGGGAAGATTTGGGCCCAGTTATTCCAACATCAATGTTAGCAGTCAGCCAGTCTGTTTTTCAGCCAGACAGTACCTTCACTAATCCAGCAAGATGCACAGAACTTTGAAGCTTACTTGAGCTACCTAGTCGACTACTCATGCTGCCATCTCCTTTTTTCTGCCTTCCTGTTTAAGAAACTTACAAATCCATCTTTTCTACTGTATGTGCTGAATTGGTTAAAGAGTGACAAAAAATCCTTTAACATGAAAGGAAACAATTGACTATGCATGCTTGGAAGGAGTGGGCAGGCTGATTTCCTCCAAGGGAATCAAGGGAGATGGCGAGGCTAACTCAACCTCTTTCTACATGCCTATTTGTGCACATGGCTATCACATGATGACTTTTTTCTTCCCAGCTGACCCTAGACTCATTCAGTGATGGGTGCAATTTAGGCAGCATTCCCTGATCCATTGGAGAGGCAGTCTCTCAAACCCATTAAAAATGGTCCAGGTTGGGAAAGTTCTACTGTTTAAACCAAGCTAAATCACTTTGCTCTGTGTGGGGTGGGAGGGGGGCTGGGGTGGGGTGGGGTTGGGAGAGTTTGTGTTTGTGTGTGTGTATCAGTCGGATGGTGCCAGGCTGCAGAGCCTGGGGACTGCTGACAGAAATGCCGACAAGGGTTGGAGGCTACATACAGCCACCCTTTGAAGGACATGGCCGTAGCTGCTAAAGAACATGTACTCAAGCATGAATCCCAGTGTAAAATACTCACATTTTCTTCTCCATTATATGTAGACATAAAAAAAAGAAACATACAGAAAAGCAAACAAACAAAAAAGCAACCTTGGCACCTAGATGGTGTAATAAATCAGAGTGCCTTTGAATTGTCAGATGAATGTTCTGTTACCAGGTTATTGCTTTATCTTCTGTTCCACAGATGAACCTAGCAATTTTCTGGGAGAAGGAGACTGTCCCTTTCTGTGAACAAATCTCACAACAGAAATTGAGAATTTTCCAGTAAATTACAACAACTGGTAAAAGTCACAACAATCAGCAGAACTCCATCTAACTTTAACGCAAGTCATCTCAAACTGAAAACTCCTCTGTTTCCCTTGCTTTGAGAATGAGCACATCCCTCTGAACAATTATATGACTGGTATATATGTATATTATCAAAATAACACTGGAAAGGCCTTGGTCTCTAACCAACTTTTCTCTTCTCTTCTGGAAATATACCTTTCCTTTGAACTTCACAATTTCCTATGTATACTGTTTACAGTTAGTGTGTATTTGAAGCTGTCTGAGATTTTCATTTTGTTTTCTGTTTTTAGTCCTGGTTTTCTGTAACACTTATAAAACTGCTCCCCTTTAGCCACATCATTTTCAACCTTTAAAGCATCATAAGCACCTCTATATTCTATTGCAAAACAGATTATTACAGAAATATTGCATTTTCCCTCTGATGTACTGCCAAATATATTGCCCAGAAAACATTTTGTGATGCTAAAAGCAACACAGAAGATATGAAGAAAAATATCATAGGCAAAAATAGAGGATCATTTTTCATTTCTTGCGTAAAATAGTCTCAACTGATCACTGCTACATGTCTTAGAATTGCAGTAACCAAAGATGGAATAGCCTACAACCAAAATGCATTGAAACCGTATCAGCGTTCCTGCAATCTGTGTAGTAACATGTGATTTCATCAACAAGGTCATATCCTATTTTCTTCATAGGATATTCTCGTTGCAGGTTTGAAATAGCCCCAACGTTGCTTGCCAGTGCTTTTTCCAGTCAGCGAAGGCTCGGCCCTGCCGCAGCGCGGCCCCCCGCAGCAGCCCGGGCCTTCCGCTTCCGCACGCCATCACAAGATGGCGCCATGCGATCGTTAGCGGGCTTCTCTCGCTGAGGGTTGTGACGCCGGCTGGCAGCAATAGTCACCATTCGCATTTAAATCAACTCTTCCCTATCTCACAGTGTCAAGAGCCCACAACAGCTTTTAGTGAGACTGTTTGCCGTTTACACACTGTCACCAGGTGCACGCACGCACACGTGCTTCCGACCTCTTTAAGAACAATTCTGAAATCAAAGTTAAAAATTTACAGCAAAGCAGCTTTCATCAGCATTCCTGGCGCAGCAGTTGCCCTGTGCCTGTCCTCGGGTTCTGGCACACTCAGACAATTGCTGGGTTTTTGTTTGTTTGTTCATTTGTTTCTCTTGTTGAGCAGAGATCATGAATGCCACATGTTTAGTCGCAAAGGCTCAACATGAAAAGCAAATGACGGATATGGACAGACTGATGAGGAGCCCCTTAGCCCACATCAACTAATCAGTTAGCCCACACTGCCTTCCCCTAACTAACCCCAGACATATTTAAGATGCCCTGAAATCTGCTATATACAGTTCTGCCTTTTCTAAAAGTGAGGTGTTTTCTAAACCAATACAAGTCCATGAATGTCAAGACCATAAATATAACGTACAAGTTATTGTTTTCTTCCCCTTTTCTACCTTTTCCCACATCTTAATATTTGGAGAATACAATGTGCTTTATGTAAAAAATAGGGATTTCACAACAAATTAAATCCTAACACCTCTTTCTGGAGGGTATGATGCAGGGTATCCCAAACCTCTCCCTCCTTCGTAGCAGTGAGCAAGGAGTCTGCACCCAGATATTGGATGCAACTTTTTCAGGATTCCCCAATAGTCTTATCTTACCTCTCTTTAAGACCACCCAGCTGAAACTTGCTTTTATATTTCAAGTTACTTCTCACTATCACCTAGAATTAATGTACATTTCGATTATATCACCCGTGGAATTCAGAAAGGTTCTGAATGTAAAACATTTCAAAAATATACAGCTTATGAATATATATTTTAGAAAAGAAATACCAGTTTAAAGTCAGCTTCATATGGTTGTACTCAAGATAGCTCTAAATACAGCAACATCGTTAAATGAGAAAAATATAATTGCTTATGGTGGGGAACACTAAGTATAATACCACTCAAAAGCTTCCCTTTACTCTGCCATTCTTAAATCAAAGGGATAACTATTCTTTACTGACTGACTTGTCCTGTCAACTCAAGATAATTTGGGGAATTTTGACTGTATTCTATCTAGGAAAAACAAAACAAAACAAACACCTGTAAATGTATAGATACTCTGTTGTGAACACCTGTATTATATGGCAGAGTTTGCTTTTTCCTTTTTAGTATTCCCACCCCACCTGAGGGTCTTGATTTCTGAGGATACAAGCAGTGAAAATGGAAGATCTAAAAATCCAAATGGATTCAATACCTCAGCTTCCCAAACTGCTCAACCTCCAACTCGTCGCTTATAAAAGACAGAGCCAATATTTATATACCACTGGTTACATTAACAGTCTGTCTTTCCTTCCCTCTCTTCAATAGCCAGGACCCTTTCAGTTTCTTCCAAAATTTGGAAGCATTATTTCCCTAGAGAACAGCTAGGCTATTCTACCCATTATCTGCTCTTCTATTCTCACCAACTCAGTACATACAAATATCCTGCCTTCAAATTCCCTAAACCTCTACACATAAATTGCCTGGCTTTCTTACCTTTGAATTTCCTTCCAAAGATTTAGCTCAGTAGTTATGTGACAGTACTTAGATGTAAAAATGCGCAAGATAAAATACCGGTTGTCAATAAAGCAGTCCAAGTAGAAACAGTTTAAATTTTAGGCTCTCAAATGTAAGTTCATCTTTTGTAAAGTAAAGATAAAATCAGCACTTTTAGATGAAAAAAGCCTGTGTGTACAGCTACTGAACAACTGATGATAATTGAAAAAACACTTTCTGTCCAAGAAATTTCTGATAAGAATTGATTATCAAAGACCTCATTAGTTTCTTTCACTGTATACAGTTTGTATTGAACAATAGTAAATAAAAAGTCTTGTGATGATTGTGTCTTTACAACTTCAAGTATTACACTGATACTTGGGAAAACGTGCTTGTCAGACTCACAGTTGGGAAAAACAGTTTCCCATATAAAGAAAAAATCATTTTAATCACACTTGGTAATCAGATTCTTTTGTGAAAAAGGGCCTGCAGCTGGTAGATGGAATCAAACACACTTTAAAAATAAAGAAAAATCACTGTGGCATGTTTTTTCCCAAGCAACATTGTACACACTTCATTAACAAAATTCTATAAAAATTAGGAGATTGAAGAGAACAGGTCAGGCGCCAAAACAGACACTGAAGAATAAAACAAAAAGGAAACTCAAGGGAATACATTAGAAGAACTGAGGAACCTGTCAAACTTCATTTCATCTTTTAAAAACAATAAAATATAGTATAAATTCTAATTTGATGATTTACTACACTGAAATAAAAGGACCATGAAGCAAAGCAAAAGCAATGAAGAGTATTCAAAAGTATTAATTACAGACATTTTTCCTGCTTTCTTCCTGCCAACTAAGTAAGACCAGAAAGCAATCTGGTATTTGGAACTTGTTTCCCTCTATATTTAGTATCCAGGAGATAAAAATTGTGTGTGTATTTCAATTACTTGGCATGCAGAGATAGCAAAGAAATTAAAATTCATAGCTATTAAATACTAAGAGATTTTTATTTCATTTAGCAACAGAGGATTTAAGGGCCTTAACTGATACTCAGTTAAAAAAAAAAAAAAAAAAACAACTCAACAAACCCCCTAGAGAGATAGACTTCTCTTTACTTTTAGGCATCAGACTCATCCTCTGTGAATCTTGCTTTACATATACTTTGTCTGCTAGCTGCCTTGTATTTGTTGTGTTTTGTTCAGAGTCAAACCATTTTTTTCTTCACTAGGTTGTCATCATAAAGTACTTATAATTCTCTCAGGACTGTCAAGTTTGTTCAGCCCTCTAGCAGCAGATATAATGCAAGTTTCATTGCGTATGTTGTCATCTTGTCATAAACGTACTGTAGCTGGAGATGAAAGTAAACTTTTGCTATGGTTATTTCAGGAATATTGTTTGGAAACTGATTGAATAATTGCCACCATCTTGAAAGGTTTATAGACCCATAATTTATTTGTATACATTATTTATTTATTTTTAAATCTTCCCAAGGAAACAACCTTGAAATGTCTTTATATACTTTGAACACTTACTTTTCCTTATAGTAACTACTAAGGCAACCCACTACTGGTAGGGCAACCTCCTGCTGAGGCAAACCCCTGGAAGATACTTTAAAGATAAAAAGTTAACCAGGAATCAAATTATTGTCTCTCTGTTACTAAATTTGCTAGCAGAGTTGCTCATTATTTAGATACACAAGATGCCCCGAAAGAGTCTCGACACAAATTCTCATTTGAAGACAGTTGTGGGGGTATAAACACAGAATTCTGTAGTGCTGTGATAGATATTAATTGATAATTATAAATAAAAAGCTGTTGATTTGAGCATGCAACGAAGTCCTTGTTTTTCAACGCTATAGTTACAGGCTTCCAAAGTAAATAGTTGAGTAAATGAGAACCCAAATAAGATTCTGCATTCAGAATCTTTCTCTATTACTTCCCGGGTGCACATTTGGGAGATGCATCAGCTACATCAAACACTGTACTTGATCACAGTGAATGAGCAATAGCACAATGTGACACATGTTAATACCTCCAGAAGTATAAAAAGAAATATCTTAAAAGCACTTTTGTACACCACACAAGTTGCTAGAATCAGGATTTAAGTAGTCATTGCGAGTATCTAAGAACTATTTACAAATAAAAATATACTTTCTTTGCAGTATATTAAAGTAGTTCATCTTTTCCACTACTAAAAGTTTGTTTGAATTTCTATTATAAACTGATTAAGGTAATATAAACTCAAGCCACATAGTTCATGAAGAAAAATCTGAACTATATATATCATGCTGTGCCTTACCATTGTCGTAAAGATATGTTATTTTCTAAGTTTCATGACTTATGGAAAGTATAGATATACTTCATAAATCAACTGCTTCATTTTAAAATAAAGTACCTGGCAGATGTGTATTCTAATATGGTAAGGTGATTTTTTCCTTCAGCCTACTGCCAGTCCCATCACTAGACATTGCAGAAGTAAAATAAGGGATTTATTTAATTTTATTTCTCAGTTATTTATAATCTATTACACTAAAAAAATAAACTTTTTATCATTATGATTGGAATGGATTACAGACAAAAACTCTGCTCCCGTAGGTACAGAGCATAGATACATGGCTTATGTTTCTACACCACTTTGTAGGTGTTAATTATAACCAGTATTAAAATGTGCCATCTTTACTTTGTGAAAAGGTTGTATATCTTTTTCTCTATAAATTAGCTGATAAGATATGAGAGGGTTGTTTGGAATCTGTGATTGTGAACCCAGGTCATGACTACTGAGGCCTTGTGTTGTTACTAATGCCTTGTGTTGTTACTGAGGCCTTGTGTTTGGGTGGTGCAGGCTTATTCTTTAGCCTAGTAGTTGTAATTTCTGTGTATTATAGAATACTATTTTCTGTAATTTGTATATTTTTGAAACTGTATATTTTCATTACACTGTAAATATGTAAAATTAGTATGTTAATGAAGTTTCACATTTACTTTGGAAAGTTAACTTAAGACAGTAGTTTCATATTCAAGCTTTTAAACCATTAACTGAACCAAGCAGAGCTCAGCCGTTGTGGAAGTTTCTAACTGAACTGAAACCAAATACAAAATACGCTAAAGAAGAACAACTTTCTTTAAAGTAGTCACGTACTAAGAACAAGTGCATGCAGTTTGGGTATGGTGTCATTTTTGAGAGTCTGCCTCATGGAAAATTGAGCATGTGTTAACACAATGATCTCCTCTGTCCTTAGCCAGACTTTCCTCCCAGACATGATAAACTATATCAACAAACCACTCTTCCAATACCAGTGTTGAAAGACCTGCTATTTTTATTAGAGCCCCTACCAATAATGATGTCTATGTAAAATGAGGCTTAATGAAAGAAAAAGGGAGGAACCAATGAAGCAAAATTAATGAACTGAAGCAAATGGACTCAAGGTGATAAATTACCTGTGTAAAGCGTACATACATAACTGTACTTATTTCTTGTAGCCACATAAATGTCAGTGACTACCTGGCACATTTTACACTTTATCATTAATTTTACATTTTCAGCATTTCTTTTTGAGAATTTCCTCCCTGTCCATTGAATTTTAAACACTCTTGAGCTAAACATATAACATAGTTTTTATATGGACATGGAAGAGATATAAATGTTTTAGAATCTTAACAAAAGGGTAAGTAGACGTTGTAGTTCAATTTCCTGATTTTTTTAAAATTAGTGTATTTGTTTTCTGATATTTTCTTTGATTTCAGGAAGTTCTGTCCTGCAGTTTTCATAGGAAGTAAGCAAACAGTACTAGAGGTTAAAAGAAGTATATTGCTTTTCACAATCAGTCACCAGCATTTTTACCAATATTGAGAGCCAAAACCAGAGAAACAGTGGGGAATGTAAAACTTGTTTAGAAAAAAAAAAAAAAAAAGGCTTTCAGGTTTTCAACTCATAGTAATGTAATTTATAATTTAAGGTGAAGAGCTCCTGAGTTACCATTCCACTTCTGAGATCAAGATATACATAGGAAAAGAAAGGATTCGAGTACTACAGTATGTGCCCCTTATCAAAACATACTGCTATATTGCTATGCAGTTTCACTTCTTTAATTTTCCAGCATGATGGATCTCCAAACCTTCATTTGGCTGTAAGCACATAAATTAAGATTAGAGGCATCTGAAATAGCGACTGACAAAAGAACAGAAAAGTTCTCACTGTGTAGAACAACGACCAGACAAGAACAAGCAAGCAAAGAAATTATTTGAGAAGGATCAACGAACACAAATGTATGACATGCCCTTTGACTTCTAATCTTTAATAAACCAATACTAGAATAATCAGTCATTCAGGCTGAGATGATGAACTCTATGACTCAAACTATCCAATAAAAGCAAGAAAACACCCAATATATGCTGTAACCCTTGTGAATGAATGACCATGTTGGGATGTGCTTGCACATCAGTCTCAGGAAAACTTTGTATTGCATTAAACATATATCCTTAAAACTCCCTACAATTAGACACTCCTGGCATTCTATCTTTGTCTAGTGGCATGCAGAATATTCTTGCAATTCAGTACAGACAAATTTTATTTTTAGTCTCCCACAGGTGATATCTCAGAAAGTCACACAGTCTAGCCAGTATATCTGTAATGGCACTGCAAGTTATTTTTACAAAGCAAATCAATTTTTAAGTATGGAATTAAATTACAATCCGAATAATTTAATTTCAACTTGAAAAAAAATACCACAAAAAAAGAAGCAGACGGTTTGGCTGATAGCATAAGAGAAGAGAGAGGGAAAAAAATGCATTTGAACGAAAGAGAAACTGAGGTTTGGATTATACAGAAAACTGACCTCTTCAAAATAAATCTGAAGCTAAATTTTAAATGAAGGAAACAAAGATACACCATATTGCTGACTGCATATCCATTACTTTTATGTTTTTTAATAGTTTAAAAGCTTATTATGTGGCTCAGCAGTAACAGATTTAACAGCAGGAAATGGCATTACTGAAAAAGCAGATGCATATGGCTCTTACAAAAGGGAATTACTGTCTATGTATGTATGTATTTTACAGTGGACTTCTATTTCTTTAGAGGAGGTAAAGGGTGACCATTTACTTAAAATTCTAATGGGGAAAGGGATTTAGTTGGAAAGACAACACATTAAAACCTTGTTATGCTAATCAAGATACTGAAATGTCTAACAGTTTTGATTGTTTCTACTGCATATTTATTTATTGGGACTGACTGACAGTAACTGGAAAATGATATGTAATTGGCCTAAATTCTTAATATCTTGAAATCTTCATTCCCTTTTCTAAACAAAATTACTTTTCAGTTACCTGTTAATAGGAGAGTATTGCTATAACACTGGACTATGTTTCTAACCACTCTCACTTTTCACATATATATATATATATATTTATTTTTATACCTGTTAAGAGTTAGAATTGGCCATTGGACTTCAGTAGCCTTTCATTTCAAAAAGAGAATATAATAAAGGCTAGTGTCACAAGGCAGTAGGATCTTCAGGATTTTGCAACCAACTCCAGTCCTTCTATGGAAATTCTTTAATTGCCTTCATCACTGCTGTGCTCTTACATTATGCAGTACAAACAGAGCCTTTACGGTCTTAAACCGAGGGAAGGGATAAAAAGATATTTTCATGACTGCTAAATAAGGAAAAAAAAAACAACACAATGAATCAAATGGGAAATGAGTCATAGTGGTGTTCTGCACTATTTACTAACAATTGAGGTGAAGGTTCTTCACCATTCATCTTCAGCATTCAGACTGCATTATAAGACGACAGAAAGCTGCTAAGGAAAGCTAAAACCTCTATTATAAGATGGCTACCAGCTTTAACCAGCTCACCATAGATTCAACTTTGAGTACCAAACAATAAATTGATTTTAGCACAACCCTGTGTTTTAGACATTCTTAGAAAAAAATATTCAAATGACTTTATAAATCAACATTCCAGTTGTCTGAAAAAAGCAAAGGAATCAATTGTCTCATTCTAAAACATATTTGCAAGATAAAAAAATAGAAAAGGTCAGATACTGCTAAAGATTATTTTTATAACAACAATTAGGGAGCTTCACAATCTTGTTGGTTATTCAGGCCTAGTGTAGCTATATCTGCTCAAAAAAGCTAAAAACTTGGTGCAACGAGCCTCTTTGTAGAGCACGTACTACATACCATGTGTGAGACTGGCAAATCACCGCCCTAAAAGATTTAAGTGTGCTTCAATATACTGACATAAGCAGTACTTAAAAATTGCTTGTCTTAAATTCTGTGAATAACTGTGGGGGTCTACAATCCATAGCCTTTAACTACTGATAGCATACATCAGGGTGGAGAGCTAGATGTGGATGATCAGTCCGTTGATGCTCTTGGGAAAAATAGGGAAAGTTCAAGAAAGGCCACATCAGTCTTTACATTTGTTTTACTATGTCTGCAGAGCCACCAGGCCCATAATGAATGTGTTTGGGGATTACATTTAGATCCACTGCAGTCTAATGATACCAGTGAGATGATATCTGAGAACGAGAGACAAAGAAATTCAAGAGAACAGGAGCCAAACCTGTTCTCTCTATGAAAGACACCAGGACACATGGCAGACAAATCTGGCCTCAGCTGGCATAGTGAAACCTTAACTTGTTAGCTGGAATCAATTAGAGACAGATACGGGTTTGTATAAGCAATGACACATGTTAAGAATGCATCTCATGCAGCCTGTCCAGGAACACAGACATAGGGGGCTGTCACAGAACCCTGAGACTGGAAAAGACCTCAGGAGGCTGTCGTGCTGCTCAAAGCAAGGTCTATTTGAGCAGGTTGCAGTGCCCAGCCAGGTTCTGGATATTTGCCAGGGTGCAAACTACAGGGCCTCTCTGGGCAACTCACTTCAGTGCTTGACCACCTTCACTGAATACATACAAAAAAACTTGTGTTGTACACACACATCGCTGAGCATTCTGATCTAATTTCAAAGTTAGGTCTACTTTGAGAGGCTATGACTTGTAGTTTTCCGTTGCTGTTTTTTCAGAACAATTCTTGCATTGGACATACATATATATATATATATATATATATACATATATATATATGTAGGTATCTTTTATGTTGGTACAACACTTACAGTCTTACAGTCTCTGTGTGTACCTGGAAAGCGCAGCAGACACGAAGGCTCATAGAAGCTCTGGCTGTAAAGACTAACATATCTGGAAGCTTCACAGGGCTGGCAAGGAGCTATGGCTCCTAGCTCAGAGGTAAAAACAAAGGGCTCTCAGAGCCTTTGCCTCAGTAAAGATATGGAACTACATCAAGACAGAAAATAAAAAAAAAAAAATCCTATTTTAAAGAATTTTCACAGTCCACTGGGTATGCCTTTGGTCTTGATCAACATTAAACAAGTTACAGCTTACAAGGGAAAGTAACTCTTACTGATTAGTGATGTCATATCATGATTTTATGTTATGATGCTACAGGTTTGAATACAAGCTCTGGAAAGTACCCATGAGATGTAACATTAGTTTTAGTAAAATCAGTAGGATCTGACACCTGATGCATTAACCTCATGAGAGGGCTTGCATAACTGGACAGAAAACAAGTTTAGCAGATAACTCTTAATTAGCCTCCCCACCTTTCTGTTTTTGGATTTCTTACTTTTCACACAACAACAAAATCACAAGAGCTTTTAAATAAACCTATCAATTATTCCTCCGTACATGAAATTCTGGTAGTTTTTCAAGTTTCTCTTTACAAGGAAGAGCAAAACATTTCTCTGAAATCCCATGAAACAGATAAAGTAGTAGTACATAGCCTTAAAGGGTGTACTGCTTCTCTTACTGAAGCAGTAAGAAATGCGTTACTCATATCCGTTCTTTTTCTTACTTTGTGCCTGTTAAATAGAAATATAATTGCAGCTTAATAGGCTTTTTAGGAATAGTACAATTTGTGCAATGTATAATTTTAATGTAGACTGATGTTACTTTTTAAAAAATGTAAATCAAACATTTTAAAGAGTAAAGATTGTAAGCAAATGGAAACCTAATTTGAAGCTAGAGAAGAGCTGCACTGCTCAGTGGAAACTGAAAAGTACTAATTTGCATTTCTGTAATCATTAATAGGGGTTATGAGGTGTCAATTATGTTCCACGTGTGACCTTTTTAGTTTCTAGGTAATGTACCTCAATTAATTGTCTGTGGCATCATAAAGCACCTTTTTCGCTGCACCATGACTATGAAAAGCAATAAAATTCTTCCTCTGCAGCTGAGGTATGAAATGTGCAACTGACCTTAGCACTTAGCAGTGGCTCACTGATGCTAATGCAGACCTTCTATTGGCATAAATTACAATGCAGTCAAAATCTGAGTGCTTGGTTAATGCTCTCCTAGTTCACGGTAGATTTTTGTGAAGTCACAGAAATGACCATGCTTTGAAATTTCTGTTTCACTCCATCAGTTGAATTGCACATTGAGAATTCTGCTTTAATAAAACCGAATAAGCTGCTTTAAATTCCAGTGCAGAAGCTAGTATGAAAGAGAAAACTGTAATTCAGTTATACTGTTCCTTTCTTAGGATTATGAATCAGGTAAAAAATCTTGATGCTGACAGGCATTACAAACACAGATTGATGAATAAAATTAGATAGGCGTCATAGAGTGTTTTTTCCCCAAGAGCACTATGCTGTAAATATGATGTGTAAATGCAATCTGTGAATTAAAGTCTATCCACAATATATTAATTCAGTAGTCTGCAAACATTTGTATGAAAAAAAAATATGCAATTACCCTCCCCCCTTTTCTTTTTATTAACAAAACAGTACCAACAACCCTAAATTAAACTTATTAAAAACAAAGAGCAAGATTTTCAGCTTTCAAAGTTATTAATTTGTAAAATCATATGGAAGGAAGAAAGAAGAGGAAAAACAAGGGAGAGGGAAAATTAAGAAAATGCTGAATGATGAAATAACTGAACATTATAGCTGATAAAATGCAAAAAACCTCCACAGTAGGTCTGTGTCAATAAGTGTGTTGGCTACTAGAGGGATGATTTTCACAGAGAGAGGATCTAAATTCAGTTCTGCTCTCAAAACGTTCAAAGTGTTTTGAAGTGATTTAAAACATGATATGTTAGCATTCGTTGGTCATTAAATTGTAGAGTAATTCAGCAATCAATTTTTTTTTTTTAATTATTTCTTGGGAACTCTGAATTGTAGTTGCATTATCATTTTAAAAAGGGCGACAGTGAAAATTGAGTAACTGTCCAAAAAAAACTTGCTTTCCTCCCCGTTCCCCAAGCATATACTACGTAAATGAAAATTTAATCACAAATAGAAAGTAAACTAGATCTAACAGAATGTATTATCTTTCTCAGATTTCTAAAGCTTCAAGTAAATGTTATATGTAAAATTATTTTTCAGCCTGACAAACCCAAGGTCTAAGAAATTCTCCAAGGCTTCAAGCAAATATCTTCTGACACTAACAAAGACTCTATGAATCAGTGGTGAGATATTTACTGAAGTTTCTATTTTATCTCAAAGATTGTTTTTCAAAGCCCACCTGTCAGTAGTAGTTTTATTTTGTTTTCATTAATTATTGACCCACATGTCTTTATGCAAAGACAAACATGGCAAAGGATTTATCTCAAATTCAGTCAGAAGACTGTTCAACAATTTCGTAAAGTACGAACTGACATACACATAAAGTTGGCATTGCTGGCTCGTTTGAAAAGATACAATTATGTTAAGTGAGTTGAAGTACAAACATCAACATGTTATAAAAGCTTCAAGAAGTTTTACAAGAACTAACACATTCAAACACAAAATCAATGCAACCAGTATCCAGAGTCAGAGTCGGAGACAGAGTCAGAGTCCCCCAAAATGCTTTCATTTTTTTCTGATATTTTGATACTTTGAAATAAACGCTACTGATTAAAAAACAAACAAAAAAACAAAACATAACAACAAAACAAACAAAAAACCTCAAAACCTCACAGTTAAAAATGGGGATGATTCCAGTGTTAAAATTATAAAAATGTCTGTTTAAAGTAATGAAATCTATTTTGCTGCTTCGGAAAATTTTGTCTTTGAGTCCCTAGCCTACCCCATCTGTGAGAAAAATAGAATATCCCCATTTCATGTACAATTTTATGGCTAAGAAAAAAATGCAGACACACAAAAGTCAGAGTTTTGTCTTTCTATCCTACAGAATAGTATTAATAGATCATTATATATACTAGACTATTAATAGAGAATTATATTTAGGAATGTGCCTTAAGCACTTTCAGAACTACTTGCTTGGTACCAGAGTTATATTGGTATAAGTAACAGAGAAAGAGGGTTTTAAGATTTTGCCTATTAAAGCAAAATTTAACAGACACATGAAATGTACCTCATGCAATCAAAAACTATCTGGCGTTTCAGCACAGCATACTTATTTTGCCTTCCTAGTTCACTACCATAGCACAACATAAGACGTGCTGGGCACAAACATTCTCTTAATGTTAAGTAAATATTTCTCTATTTAACAGAAATAAAATTAAGTGTTTTTATTGAGTTACTTTATGAAACAAAAAGTTTCCATATATGTGTCCTGCGATAAATAGTTTGGGGAAAACTAAATAATATGAAATCCCACGGGAATATATATATATATATATATACACACACACACATATACATATATATATATATAAAACCACATTGGAGAAAATATCCTGTTGATTCAGTGGGCCTAGCATTGACCAAGCTGCTCACTTTGAACAGCTCCAGCAACTTTCAGAGCAACTTTTCCTCCATAATACTGCATGTGACATTGGAAAACGTCCATTTTAAGATGAAATCAGTACAGGTACAGTAAATGATGTGTAAAATTGAGTAGAAAGATCTTCATTTTTTCTCCATATTTATTGTTGCCAACTATGCTAAGAATGGCAAGGGACTGACAGAGTATTCAGTAGGAATTTCCATCCATCTGTAGCTTGTTTTCATTAAAAAGTATAATTTTATGTCAAGGGAATTTATGTTCTGTTCTGACACGCATTGTACTATACGTCTTCAATATAATGAAATGGTTTCTGATCACCGAAGTTTGAGAGAGATTCATTCATTCTGCTTACCTTATTCAGAATATGCCCTTCATATCCTTCATAATAATTCTTGAAGCTTTTCTTTTGGGGAACAGTGGTTCTGCTGGTAGGACAACGATGAATCTTGAACTCCTGGTGATTAAATAGTAAAGTTTACATTAATACTGAAAATCAATGAATGTTTTATTAGAATATGACATCTAAAGTGAAAATACATACAAATAAATCATGTTTTTACTGCATTGTGACCTCATAGTCACATACAAAGATACATGTATGTAAATGTACTTAGAGGATAGCTGTAAGAAAAAAAAATGTACCGTGAAACAATTTGCCGTATTAATTTTTCGGGAGTCTCTCTAAACACATAAAAGCTTTTAATTTCTAGTAAAAGTGCACCTGAAGATATCCATTCTTTTCACAATTTGGTAAGGAAAACACGTTAGTTCCAGAGAAAAGACATCCACTATGGACAAAACCACCAACCAGCCTCAGAAATCAAGATGAGCTGACAGACAATTGTCATAAGAAATGAGGATATTGAGTCACAGGAAACATAAAAGGTAGACCATAGTTGCATAATAATTATTACCTTTGAAAGGAAGCGCTTAAAAATGTTTAGCTAAATAATTTTGGTGGAACAACAGCGCTAAATTTTGACCTGTGCCACAATATTGCTCATGACAAATATGAAATCAATGAAAAAAAGTTTGATGACCTAGAGAGGTTATCTAATTACTTCATTTCCCTAAAGCATGTTACCTGGGCTCACTATTAATATATTTTTAGAAGTGTCCAACACTGAAGACAATCTCCCAAGGAAAACCTATTCCCAGAGTTATACTTCTTCTCTCATGTTTGCATGTTTAGCGTTAAAATTCAAGGTAAAATCTAGTTTATCGGGACATAGTTTAAAATTTAGTTTATTGGGATCAACTCTTTTTTAAAAAAAAAGAAATCAACTATCTTGGTGTCTGAAGTCTGCTGTAACTCTGTTTCAGGCTTCTCCCTTTTAATTGCCAAAATTAATTCAATTTTATATTGTCGATAACATTTTCTAGGCATTTAATCATTCCTGCTTTCCTCTGGATTCTCTCCAAATTTATGACATCTTTGTTAAAAATGAAAGATAGGTAAGGCCATGTAATCAGTCTCAGACATGCTAAATCTTGCATGTCTGCTTTAAGTTCAGTCATAAAATACAACCTTCCCTACCTCAGAGAAATCAATGACTTATGGTCAGTTTGTGAAACAAAATAATCTTTTGATCATTTTTTTGGGGGGGGGGGGGGGGGGGAACCTCTACTTCTGTTGAAGTACAGCATTGCACATTTTGCATATTTAGCATACAAGAACAACACTGAACTTGGCCCAACCCAATACATGTCATGGTATTTAGGCTGGTGTTTCTTTTTAATGATGCAGTCTATATACTGTCTATATATTAAAGTACAAAATGCATTCAAGATAATGTTACTGCTAGAAAGATGGACAATTAAATACACTGAATATCAAAATATTTTCCATTCCAATGTTAACCAAATATATTTTTAAAAAATTATAGAATAGCTCATTTTATATACCGTTTCAAAACTTCCCTTTGGGAAGCTGGGGAAGGAGGTAGCTGCCTAGTTCTTTTGACGGCAAGATGTACATCATTAAGATGACATAGGCATTTTTTTTCAGATACGTTTTGCTGTACATACAAGTTCTGGAAAGATAATAGATTATTAAAGTAGCACGCAATCTACGTACAGGAATTTGAACTATTTTGCAGCATCTTTACATGGCTGCTAAGCGTATAATGCGTATTTAGTATCTGAGTCATTTACATGTTCTTGATACTTGATATTCTTCTAGACAATAAAATCAAGGTCACATCAGGTAAAATGCATATATATGTTGGGCAGGTTTTTTGGTTCTTTGCATTTAAAATGATTGGCTACTTCAGTAACAGCTCACTGCAGTATTTTACTTTTATTTCCAAATCTTTAAGCAATCTAAGCTGTTAGACAAGAATACTCTAAAGAGTATTTACAAAGTTTCCATTTCTCTTTCATAAAAATCTTCAAGGTTTTATGAAGCAAACGTCAAAAAAAAGTTATGGATGTGTTTCTCTTCTCTGTAAACACAGCATGAGATAATCATTGTTACCCTTAATATGTCTTAAAAGATTATTATTTTTTAAAATCAAAAAATAAAAGTGTCTTTTTTGTGAACATTTCCATGACATCATGCAGACTTCCACTTCCGTGTTTATGTCAGCCTCACTAGCATAGCAATGTAAGGATCCTTCAATGTATCCAGTATACTTGAAAGAAAGTAGAGGAGAGGAATAATCAAAACTTCAACATTTATGATCTCATCTTTGATCTTTGCATGATACTAAGAGGAATTCAGTAAGATGATGTCAGTAAGATGATGTTGCTATGAAGTTCTTCCAATGAATTTCTGAAAGCTTATGAAAGAAAAGAAAGAAAACTTTGTAAAACCTGAACATGCTAGGTAAGCCATGCACTGGAGTTGGTAATCAAAGACCTCCTAGAAGACAGGCCAAGGACATGACTCCTTCATCAGAAGGAGACCTGGAGGAAAGACAGAGGTAGCTTCTGTAGCTGGGAAGTAAGAGAGACTGGTGACTTCCAGGTCAGGGCAGCTTAGAAGAAAGGTCATAACTTTTGCTCCATACACCCTTCGCTGCTTTTCCCTGGAAGAAACAAACAGCAGCTACTTTGAACACCAGAAATTTGAGAGGAGATCTAAGTTTAACCTACAGGAAGGTGAGTGCAAATACACTGGATGCAAAAGCAGCCACAGAGTCTTTAAGTCTAGCCTGGTAGTGCATTTTATCTTCTGTAATATCGTTTCACTAATGCAAATCCTCATTTTAAATAAACCTATACCTTCAGTCTTAAACCTTTCCAGGTGATAAAGATGAGCATGAGGTATCCTAACGTGCAAAAAGGCACCCAGAGGCGGGCATCCTTAAAACCTGACTAAAGGACTGCCTAACAGATTTCTAGGTTTATGTTCTTAAAAAACATGTATCAGGTAAAAACAAGGCATGCTTTCAGAAGATATGCAAAGGCCATCTGGGCAACATGTATCAAAGGGATCCAAAGAGGACTATGCATCTGCAGCAAATACCCTGTCACCTTCTGGCACATTGTGATGAAGCCAGGGAGCATGCCTGAACTCCGAGCATCCCAACAGAGGGATGAGATGTGACAACAACTGAACAAATACTGGTTCTGCTCCAATAAGCAAGCTACACCTACCTGCCGTGAACCTCTCTGAGGATTTTGTGCTTTTCTTCTGTCTACAGTTTCCCCAGGAGCAAAAAAGTAGTATAAAAGACAAATCTTTTTTTTTTTTTTTTAATAGGATACTTTTCATATAATTCTTTATGTATTTATAAACCTATTAGCAGCATTTCAAAATTGTTTGCCTAACTTGCTTGGTAAATCACTTCATGTTGGTGACAGCCCGTGAAAGAAAACAATACAAAAAATCCAGCTCTGGACACCAGAAATGACTATTTGCTACTTCTACCTCCAAGTATTATTCTGGATTTTAATCAGATGATACCAGATATTGATCCACACATAAGACTGTCTCCTGACCTGCAACATTTTTAGTTCTTAGCCTACACTATGATCTAAGAAGACGAAAGGAAAAGGAGGATTTTTTGCAAGTCGTTAAGCTCTCACCCTGTGTTAATCCCCAGACCTGTGAGAAGTGGCACACCAGTGAATTTCTGCTTCATTTACTTTCCCATGCATAAGCATGATCAGATGGTGCTTCTGTACAGGATGTAAATAAAGGCTTTTAGGCCCATATCATTTTCTTGCAGGATGCCATGCCTGTGTTCCCTTAGGGCTTGGGATCAACTACTGACATTTTAGGAAAACCAGATGTATTTATCCGAGGTGTCAGTGGGATTAAGGCCAAGATGACAGCAAACAAAGGTATGCAAACAAACCAGTGTAACTGGTCACCAGGCAGGTCTATAGGCAAGGCAGTGTTTGAAAAGTAGCTATCTGCTTTTAATATTCATATTAAAATTCCATTGCTTTAATAGTGCAAATTTCAGTCTACCATCCCAAATGATCTGACTAATCATTTGGTGAAAGACTTGATTCTTCAAATTTGATCCTTTTAAACTGAAGGGCTTTGCAGACTGATCCCACCTAATCAACTACATAATTAAAACTTTAATTGTATGAATACTACTGATTTAATTTGAAAATTACTGGTGAAAGATGATCTTATTATCGGCTGTCAATTACATGCAAATCACCCACCCATCCAGATCAGCTTTAGATTGCATTTTCTTGTCAATGCTCATTAATATTATTTCAAAGAACTCTGTGATATCTCTGTTTTATTGCAACCGTAAAGAATGCTTAAATTCATAGTAAGAAAGCAAGATTTCATTATTTTCAAGTCATGAACCAGTGATTATTTTTTTTAATTATTACTATTATTGTCTTTAACAAAAAATGCTGTATATGCGGCTGGCAGCTTTGTGCCTGTGAAAATGCTGTATCATAATCCACACCACTAGATCAATGAACTGTTGGACAGAACCACTCAAAATCACCTCCTTTCCCATTATCGTGCTTTCTGGTCTTCTAGGCACAAATTACCCATCAACCTCCTTGACCTAGTTCTGGAAACACTGCCGTAAAGAGCACCTGTCAGAGTGATGCATGTGCAAGCCTGGTGCAGTGACAAATAGGAAGCAATAGCAGTTATCACAAGGAATAACAATTTAGCTACAAATCTGGCTGAGCATCAGACTGGTTTGATTTCCCACTGCAAAATCTCCGAATTGCTACTGGAAAGGACATTATCATGCCAAATCTTCATGATTCACCATAGGACAAATTGCTAGCGAGGTGTGTGACTGCAGGAATATCCTCCAGTCTTTTAAATGCCTGACACCAGATTACTTTCTTCTTTGGTAAAGCCTGCAGAAAACAGCATGGAGGAAATTAAAAACAAAACGTACCACAAAATACACGTTTATCAGATCAACTTCTAGGGTAGAATTCACAGCCTGACATCCTAAGGGTACTCAACTACTGCAGTCCTTACTATTTTCTGTCTGTTAAAAAACTGTGCTTAATTAAAAGTGTATGTGCTTCCAAATTGTAATTAGTCATATGTGAAATCACCAGAGATGTTATGTTTGGCTTAGATTTTATGCTTATCTACTGTTTCTAGGCTAGAGGGACAAAACAGAAGATTTTCCTACTTGACATTTAGTTTTGGCATTAGTAAAGCTATGCAATGAGAAAGGATAGACAGGAAATTAATTGGCTGTGTCCATTACCGTGGAGCCCTGAAGTTATCACTATAGAAACTATTATGGGGAGTCTGCCACAGTGATAACAGGCATGTACACTGCTGCTGCTGTGTAAATTGCCAGGGCACAGGCCAAGGAATGGAGCTGAGAGAGGTGAATGAGCTATTCATGCATAGTAGTGAATGGACTTTCACGTACTCATTTGTGGGTTTAGCAACATGGAAATGAAAGTCTGTAATAAAGGCTTTCATTTCCTTTAATGAATTACTAACTTAAGTTCAAGGCTGTCTTCTGAAGTCGAAGTGTTTCTGTCTATGGTGACAATTTAACCCACTCTTGAACTCATTTGAGTGCCACGAAGTGGTTTGCATCCTCTCATGTGAGAGGAAAGCTTATTTCAAACTCAAGCCTTTGGGTATATCAGGGCCTAGAGGACAAAGGTCCCAGGCTGCATATAGAGAGAACTAGTAGCCAGGACTGGTGCCTGGGGAAAGAACATCCTCTGTGCATGATGAATCAATGAAGAGGCTGGGCAGGAGGGCAATTTTCACGAAGAAATTCGTGCAGCAGTTCCTACTCTATCCTTGCCAACTTTTTAAAGTGACAAACTGCTTTGCTGGTGGAGATTTTCCAGAAGGCTGATTATTGGTTTCATTCCACTTCTCCCTCTGAAAAGGAAGGTCTGTCGCTGGAAGGAGGATGAAAGGGAAAGGCAGTAACTACAGCCAGAGCGGGGGAAGCCTCTCTTGGTAACCAGCCAAAAGGATGAAGAGGCACATCACAGGCACTTATGTGGTGGTGGTGGTGGAACGTATGTGTATGTGAAAGCTCAAAAGAAATACATCCATACTCAGCAGAATTTCTTGATTCCCTCCCCAGTCATGCAGAACTCAGTACTCTATCATTCAATTTCCCATAGGCAGTGAATGAAAATGCTTGCCAAACCCACAAACATATAGTAAGTGATCATAAATTCTGCAGAAATTTATCTAAAGGCTTGGCATTTTAAAATATCGTATATATTTTGGCACTCTTCTATTTCAATTTGTTGAAAGAATAACAGGTAAGGGTAAAATAGACTGTTAACAGTAAAACGCCATTCTTTAGATGTAGCATGTGCAAAATATGAATCCACGCCAAGGAATTCTAAGAATTATAAACCTAGCAAGTACTACTGTGAACCTGCAGTATACACTCAATGCTGTAATTAAAACTTTTAATATTTCCATCAAAGTTTCTAATAACAGGTGCCGACTGCTAGCTTCCAAAGTGCATACTGTTATCCTAGTGGCTGAAGTTTTCAAAAGCATCTACGTGATCTACAAGCAATTTACCACAATATCTTATTTTCACTTTAATGCAAATGCAAAATTACTCTCTAACAATCTATTCCTAAAGCACTGATCTAAAGCAGCCATTATGTGAAATTCATTTGGATGTTTTGGCACCTCTCAAAACATTTTTATGCTTTAGTAGTGAATCTGTGGGAGAGCAAGCTGGAATCTTTCATCTAGTGTCCACTAGATGGTGGCATAAGCTAAAATACTAGAATATTTAGTAAAAAGATGGCAACAGTGATAAAATGACTGCTTTTGTTTTTACTAAGATTTTAGATTTGTTTTGCTTTGTTTTTATCTGGTACTGAGATTTTCTGCTTTATTCTCCTTTTTCCAATTGCTGCCTTTGTTTAATCTATCAAAGTTTGGAAAGAAAGGTGATTTTATTGTTTGCATTCAAAAATTAATTTTCAGATCTTTTGATATCATGAACTACCCTGCAGTTTTACTGAATCCAAAGACGTTCACTTTTACCACCCCTCCTCATTTGATTAGTTATTTAAAGTATTTAATGCAGAAAAACACATACACACAGTTTCTCCAACACCACTGTTACCCTGACGGACCCAGAGTCATGCATTAGCAGGACAATGCATGATAGACTCTTAGAAAATAATGGTATTGCTGTTGCTTTAGCACAGGCCAAAGAAACAACAACTACAAGAAGACTTTTGTGCAGGTAGTTGCTCTGGAGTGTTATAGACTACAGTTCATAAATCATTCCTGTTCCAATACTGAGAAAAGGTGAAGGAAACAAAAGCAATATAGTGTTTTTTTGTTTGTTTGTTTTTTTGTTTTTTTTCGCTTCAGACTATTAGCAGTCAGGAAGCCACCAACAGATCTGGTGAGAGTGGAACAACAGCGATGCTCAGTCAAACCCAGCCTGGCAGCTGTCTGTTATGTAAAGAATGTATAATCTTTTAAGTTTTTCTCAATACGAGGGCAAAACTGGCTCTTGAATTAAATAACTGCTGGCAAGGTGAATCAAGGCAAGATGAAAGGAGAGATAAAATGAGCTTTCAGAACTTAGTATCTTTACTTAATATATCTACTGAAAGGCAACAGAAAGATCTAACAACTTGAAGGCCCCTTTGCACCCCTTCCTATGACTTGGTGGCCAAATAAGAACAGTAACAAGGCCTGTTCATTTTCTTGCTCTCTCTTAGACTGAAGATTGTACCATAGCTTAACTATATAATGCACTGCAGAAAAAAAAAAAAAAGTAATATAAACAAGCACTGAAAAACTTTCAGCAACATCCTTTGGAGCAAAGCAAGCCACTGTGCAACTATATACAAAGTGCTTACTCCAGCAGTATTTGATTCAAGTTTTCTTAATACCCAAATATCTCCAAGCTTTCAGGCAGCTCCAGTTTGTCTTTCCATGGAATTGCCTACAAAAATTAGTTACAACTATGAAAGAAATGGAGTATTCACGGTCAGATTTACACTACAGAATTCACTTCCACAAGAAAATGGAAGACCATAGAATTAGTCACATTCTGATTCAAAAGTCTTTACTCAATTATATTTATGTACAAAAATTAAGATATATGACACACTTCCACCTAAACATAAACATGTATTCCTAAAGACAAGGCTGCTTTACAGTTCTAGAAAATAATCTCACAGCAGTATTTATTACAATGATTTCTAGGGTATAAAAACTGAATGTAAACTGTCTAGATTGTTCTCAGATGTTTTCATGATATAGATTCAATGTACACACACGTTTCAAGTTTGCTCTTGTGGTACAGCCCCATCTTCATCTTCTCTAAACAGGTATTTGCACTATTAGAGAACATGACTTTGAATGTTGTAGCCTTAGGTAAGAAATTAAGTTGCACAGTCTGTCATCTGTATGCAACAAGCAGCAAACACAATGCAGTTAAGTCAGGGAGAAGGCTTAAGGGAAATGAGGGAACTAAGATCTCACATGGGTAACAATTCACCTAAACAAACACACTTAAACAGAAGCTCTTCTCTGAGTTCTAAAACAGGTAAAAGGTACAGGCAAATCAGCAAGAAACAGGCTAGGTGAAGAATCAAAATCCACTGAAATGAAGCCAAGCTTGTTTGCAATAAATAGCACCACAATTCCAACCACAGCTACCAGTGAGGTAATCTGAGAGACAAATGAAAATTAAATACAACTAATCATTTTTATTTGGACACATAGTAGTGGAAACATTTTTTGCAAATTCAGCTCTAAGCCTTGCTACTATATAAATAAGTAATGATAACATTTAATAAGTTTTAAAAAGTTCTTCCAAAAAAAAATAATTTACTTTCAAAAGCAAAAGTTTGTCAGTGACTAAAATTTATTCCTAACATTTTGCTGTAGAAAACAGAACAACTAAAATGAAATTAATGATTCATAATCTATTAAAAAGAAATTATGTGAAATTTCATCACACAATAAGTATTCCATCATTTCATGCAAATGAATACAAGTCTGACAGTGAAAGATGACAGTGAAAATTCTTTCAGTAGTTTTACGGGAAATTTGGATGATGCATTTAAACAACTAGGTATCATACAGAGAGGAAAACATGCCCTGGGAAGAACTGCAAAAAGTATTGTGAGGGAGGAGAAAAAATCATCAGAACAGAAAAATCTGAACTCGTTTAAAATGCTTAGTTAACAATGAATAAAGAGTGGAATAAAAACACTGGAAGTATTTCAAAGGCTTTTCAAGCAGGGAAATATTTATAGCCCAGAGTTCAAGTATTCAGTGACATCAGATGGAAAAGGATACAATAGACTTTCTACACTGTGGAAATCTTCATCAGAAGTCCATGAAAGTTTAGGCTGTTCTTACAACAGTTCAAAACTGCAAGTTTTGGGCCTGTAATAGATTTGCAAATAAAGGTTTACCTACAACTCCCTTCCTCAGCTCTCATTTGGATATTCAGACTGTTAATGCACTTCAGTACTTACACATTTCTATACAGTTTTGATGCCAGCGACATTTTGTTGCTTAATACGAAAATACTGCAACTGCTTCATGACAGAAGCAATCTAGTTAAGGCTGAAGAAGAAAGTCATCTTTTTCTGTGCCAGATTGGCTTCACGCATCTTCCACATTAAAAGTGAGAAGGCACCATCCCACTGTACATCCTGCTTGTGGGACAGCCCTTAGCATGGGGAAGTTGGGCAGGAGGAAAGGAATGGAGGCTGGGATGAGCAGCGTGCTGCAAGCTGGTGGACTCACAGAAGCCGCAGAAGCCCAAGAACACAGGAGAGAAAGCTAGTGGGGTGGGGAGGACAAGCCCAAACCTGCCTTCATTTCTCTGATAAATCTATGCTAGAGGGGCTAATTTAAAATTAGCACAGTACTACTAACCATGTGTACTTTTTCAAAATCTTACAACAAACTGAATAATACAATAATTCCTCTGGTTGCAACATCCGCTGCATAACAAATGCTGAAAAATTATTTTTAACTGGGATGTGTGCGTGTGTGCAAATGCATGCACACACAAGCATAAGTGTCTGGATTTAATTTTGTTACTTTGCCACTGAAGAAAATAGCTTTTTTCTTTATCTAGGATAGCTCTGCATTATGGATACACATCTCCCAAAATGAAACAGCGTGAATATCTCTTAGCTGTAAGACCTTTCCAGGTAAGTCCCAAACCACTGAAGTTATCAAGAAGATTTCAAAAATGAAACGTTATTTGTCAGTCTCTTTGGTTTTAAAGCTCTGTAATACCTAGGTTTATTACTTGTTGTTCTGAAATCAGAAGCCTTGCTATTTTACTCTTAAAACAACTAGAATCCTCTCTTCAGTAAATGACCAATCTTACTTCTATCTTGGCATATAATATTTCTCCATTTTTATTAAAAAAAAAAAATCATCTTTGTCTTTTCTGATGCTGCAGCTATTCAACTCTGGCATCTCCATTTCATTTTGCAGGGGATTCTCCCCTCCCTCTCCCCGGCAAACTGGAAGAAGCTCTTTTCCTAGGTCAATCTGCATGCTCTGCAGCATCTGTGTGAGTGACAACAAAAGTGCATCATCTATCAACTTTGCTTAAATGCTGATAGCTTATTATCCCTTAATGTTTTGACACCAAGGCTACGATAAAGCAAAAAGTGGCTAGATCTCCCCTGTATATTCCAATGATCCTCTCCTCCTGAGCGAGTAACTGCTGCAATTTTCCTTTTTTCTAACCTTCTGTTAGTCATAGGATAATCACAGAAACCACTTTTCACCATTAATTTAAGTGGTATGACACTGTTCCTGAACAGAGAATGCACAATTCATTTCAAATGGCAACATTTCCCTTTGACTACTTTAGAGTGAGAAAACATTTTAATCTTTTGAAGCTACCTGCTGGAAAGGATTGCAAAAATTACTAATTTAGAGGGAGCAGAGAAAGAAGAGGTGATGGCTGTTGAAATAAGGTAGCATGAAGCTATTGCCACTCAGTCTTCCAGTGAACTGTTTAGTACACAACTGAATTTTGTACCAAATTATACAGACAGTGAAAGGAATATTTAAATTGGAGTCCCTAAAGCAAAAAAAGAAAAACTGTAGTTGAAGCAAACAGCAACTAGGAGAACTGGTTGATCTACGTGAAATCATCCAGAATCAAACTGATTATTTAAATATTATTCAAGTTTTAATTTTGCATTTCAGTCTTGAATATGCTTTACATTCATTAAATGTTTACTTAGGGCATTATTATCCATTTTATTGAATCCTTGACACCAAAGCCTGCAAAGCAAGTAAGAATTATCTTCGATTAAGACCCAGGAGGTAATGGATATATGCTATCAGAAAGCAGGAGGCAGCACAAACCTCTGTGGATTTTTGACTCATCAGAACAGACCAGGACAGTGCAGAGATAACTAATTTCTGGGTCTAGACAGACAATTCTAGGTACAGAAGGGGGGTTTATTACTACCTGAGAATCAAGCCACCACATTTCAGGTAAAATAATTCACCACGCAGTCTAGGTAGGTTAAATACCTCCATGATGCAAGTCAGAGATGGCCTTTGACTACATCTGAAGTCTGGAACATCACCAAAACTCCATCTGTTTGTGCTTGTATTTCAGTAGTCTTAATTGGAATGAAAAATGCAATTCAGGATGGTATAAAAGATACAAAGTACATAAAACCTGCTTACTAATTAGTTTTGTTTGTTTGACTGTTTGTTTCAAAGAAGGAATTTGTTTCTGGGGATCATTTTATCCCACGGTAGCATGTGTCTAACAAACTTAAACATAATCAGCACAAGTTTAGATGCTGGCCTTGACCTTTCAGACCACTGCCCAGAGTACCATCTGTGCAGCTGTTAGGATGCTAACCAAGAGTAGACCGCAATGAGGTCTCCTCTCAGTCTCCCCTTCTCCAGGCAGAACAATCCAGGAGACTTCAGCCACTCCTCATATGTCTTCCCCTCTAAACACTTTGCTATATTCGTTGCCCTCCTTCGGAGGCTCTCTAACAGCTTTATGACTTTCTTACACTGTGGCACCCAAAACTGCACACAGTGCTGGAGGTGAGGCTGCATCAGCACGGAGTAGCACAGGACGTTCCCTTCCCTTGACCAGCTAGCCATGCCATACCTGATGTACCCCAGGGTAAGCTTGGCCCTCCTGTCCACCAAGGCACACTGCTGGTTCACATTCAGCTTGCTGTCGTCCAAAACCCCCAGATCCCTTTCTGCAGGGCTGCTCTCCAGCATCTCGTCCCCCAGTCTGTACATATACCAGGGTTGGCCCTCCTCCCCAGGTGCAGAATCTGGCACCTGCTCTTGTTAAACTTCATACTGTTGGTGATTTTCAGTACTTCACATGGTACTAAAGTAGACATATTTAAGATGGAAGCTCTTTTAGCTGCTGTCAGTCACCAGTATCAGTTAATTTGTTTTTATAGGACCTTTCTCGATAGAAGATTTTTCCAACTCCCATTTGAGTCACATATTCCAGCTAGTAGTGCTCATCAAGAGGTACTATATTGTACTTTGTAATACAGGTATTTTTAAAAATAACTTTAATCTTATGTAAATCTAAGTTCTAGTTGATTATAAGCCCTTCACAAAGATAAATTATTGCAAACCAATCTTCTGCAAATGAAAATGATTGCAAAGCCAATTTTATGCATATCTACCACTATTACAGTCTAAAAGAAAATAACTTGTTCTTTTCCATTAAAATATAATTGAAAACATACGGCATTCTTTCCTGGTTAATTTACATAGAGCAACTAATGAAAGTAGTGCAGTTAGACTGGGCTTCAGTTGGAAGTAATATCAGAAAAGTAATGTCATCGCAGCATGGGTCTAATTACTCAATTTTTAAACTAATTCTGAGGGCTTTTTAGTAAATGCCTGACTTAATAGTTTTAACATGCTTTAGTTAATCTATGACTCAGATGAAAAAGAGCAATTGTTTTTAAACATTATGACAAAGACCCCCTCCAGAAATGTATCCACCCAGTCACTTTGAGATGCTTTTCATATACAGCTCTCTCTTGTCTAAAAGCTCTATCAGAGGTCAGCTGCAGCATAAACTGCACAAGCTTTTGAAAAGAGGCAGGGCAAATACTGAGGTCTACATGATACTCTACAGGCTTAGGCATAAATGATTCCTAAGATACCTCTCAGCCCTACATTTCTATGGTTATACAACCTGTAAGTTGTGTAAGTAAGGTTACTTGTTAGTTACGCTGGAAGCATGACTTGTTAGTAGATGACTTTTAAAGTACATTAAAAAAGAATTACATAAGGAAATGACATTTCACTTCGTAACACTGTTTTTTTGGAAGTGAGACTGCTAGAAACTAATGGATGTTGCAGCACTTTGGAAGTGCCCTTACGGGGATTACTGCTTGCCCTTACTCCGTGAAGAACTTTGATGTGCGTTAGCTTGTACAGTGACCTCATGCCTTTAGTTGAAATCCACTGGCTATGCCGTAACTTGCTCTCATTTGGAAATAACCATGTTTAAAAGAGAACACTATTTTCTGATCAGTATATATTGTGCCCCAGTGTGCAAATTTACACATGGTTTCAAGTGACAGGCACCAAAATCAAGCTTTACTTTGGTGTAGTAACTTCTCCGATCTGCATACACGTTTCCCATATATACAAACACTTCCGTCGATTGCACCTTTTTCTGCTAACAAAGCTCTATGTTTTCTGAAATTCTAGCAATAGGAATAGCTACAAAATGAAGTATTTACGGTAGTCTGAATCTTTCATCTTCCCTCAACAAATTTAACTGCCATCTGATGCCCATTTAGAATTTTCCTCGAGACAGAGTGTTCTCCAATTATTTAAATGTGCATTTTATTAGCAAGTGATAAACAGAGAATGGCTTATTCCAGGCAATTTCTGCTAGAATGCTGTGTGGCAACAATCCTAGCTACCTTTAATACTAGGAAAGTATATAATTATTTTCAATAACCTTGAACAGTCACAATCTCAAAGGACTACCCACATTAATACTCTGGTTCCATTCCTTATTGACTCTGCACCAAAGCAGTTGCTTCCTCTGAATATCTTCTTGTTCGTGAGCATTTATACATTTTCCTTTATCTTATCTATTTTCTTGAGATATAGTATAGAGGATAGAAGTTCCCTGCTTTCTCTTGTAGTTATCACAGGCAAAAAGTCCAGGTAAAAATTCCTTTAAATATCCCAAGACTCATTTTACACAACAGTATAACAATTGCTGTAGTATCAGTGCTGTTGGTATCGTGACAAGCATTAGATGCAATTTGGGATCCACCTATTGGGCCACTGAACAAGAATAGTAGTTCAGTGAATGGAGATGATATCCTGCTCAGTGAGTGGATAACTCAGTCATCCACATTTACTGCAAATAAACCTGGATCAGCTCCACAGCTATTATAAAATGCTGAAACTTCAGTGAACAATGGATCAAACCTTAACTTTTACCTGCAGAACTTGCATAAGAGATGTAGTTGGCACATGAGCACCTTTACTGGAGTCAGCTTTCCTCGTATACTAATGGCCACAGAGTGATGTTAATTTCTGTCAAATTCCACAAATAACTAATTTAACCAAACATACAGTCAGTTAATAAAAGCCGCAATCATGGTGATTTCGGTGACATGAAATGCTTATCAGCATATTCTACATTCATGAAGCAACCCAGAAGATAATTTCTAATTTGCTTAAGTCTGAAACTAGTTATCTTTAGGAAGTACGATGAAGAAATCATCATACTGCTTTCAGAGCTATTACGGTTTCTCCCCGAATCCACTGTGTTTCTCCATACAGACTGTGAAAACTGCAGACAATTTAAAATTGTTGAACTTTTGAAGTGTCTCCGGTAATTGTGTGATGGCAAAATCAGAAAGGATTCACAAATCAAAATCAAAACACAGCAAATAATACTGGGAATTCCAGAAATTATTCTTGTTCTGCTCTCATACCATCTTTCTTCCACTCTCCCAGCACCAAAATGCACATCAGCCATCTCTTTTCAGATGGTTCCCTTGCCTATCACTTTTCTCTCCTTACTGGGAACCAGTGATAAAGCCTTGAAGTACAGCACAGGGAATAGGCACCATAATCCTTGTAACAACCCCTCCTGGGAGATTTATCAAGCGACAGAAGCAGGCTGTTTCAGGAGGCTGGAGGAAACAACAACATATCCTTGGCTAACTTTATGCTATTCTCTTTACGAAAGCTAAGGCTGTGGAAATTGTGAAAGGTGAATGGTACAATTCAGGAAGCTCAAAATGTGAAGCACAAGACCACAGGTAATTCTCTTACCGTGTTTTTAGTGTGTTACCATACAAAATTAACCCCTCTCTTAAACTATAAGCTTGAAAAACACTCGTTCTAAGCTACAGAAATGGTGGCCTATTCTGAACCACCATTTTGCTAGAGGTAGAAACATCCATATCTGCCAGATATGAAAGCTTCTTGCATCTATAGCCATCTTTTGTATGATGCCTTTAAAAAAATTACTATAAATAGGCATGTATTTTTTTTCCCCCAAGTATATTTTCCCTGATGTTTAGTCAGTGATTCTTCCAATTACCAAGCAATTTACTTCCCAACTAAAACATGCTCTTCCCCCACTTTTTTTTTTTTCTTTTTAACATTTGCATTTATATGCACAGAGCTTCTTCCTATGAGTAGAATCCACCGTTAAAGGTTCTTCTGACCTTTTAAATTACTATAGAAATACTGGTGGTGTGCTTCTTTCTCTTCATTTCCTATAATACATTACTAATTCCTAGTACCTTTTACTGTCAATTATGTGACAGAATTAGAAAAATAAAACCTTAATTGTGGAGTGAAAGTTGATGCAGCTATAGCACTCTGCAAATAACCACAGCTACTTGGAGTCTATTCACGCAGCAGAATACATTATGCTGTGCTCTGTGCGTGCTGGAGTGTACTACAATGCTTGCTGATTATGGTATAATTGCCACAAGCCTTGCCCACACTCCACAGTCCCCAGTTAACGTTTGAGTTTTATATCACATAAAATAGAGCATGAGTACATTATGCATGTATAAAAGCAACTCAAATAATAGTGGTTGTTACAATCGCATATCCCTCAGTGCTTTAAAACATTCTTCTGTGAAGAAATGCTTCTGTAATGAAGCTCATTTCCTCCTCCTTCCTCAACTGTCTTAATTATTCTAGAAACAGAAATTAATTTGAGGAAATATACTTGCATAATACCTATTTCACCGCATATTTTCACTATCAAAAACAGCAAGCAAAGGCTGAATTTCAGTAGAATATTATTAAAGTGTGGTTGAATCCAAGGGTTTTTAAAATTTTATTTACAAATTTAGATTTCTGTGAACCACAGATTTCTTAAATATAAAAATTAAAGTAAATTAGCTGATATCCTTAATAAATAAGAAAGATTCAGATGTCTTATAGCACTAACTTTTCAGCATTGGGTTTTCTGACTGCATCATGCTTAAAGAAAGGCCTTGTTCCATTGATGTGATAAAGAATAAGATTAATTTTTAGCAAGAACAATTTATCACAATGCTTCAAGAAACAAAGCATCAGAAATACTATGACAAATCATAAAAATGTATTTCTATATTCTATGATCTTCCCAAAACTGGAAGAAACTGCAAGTCCCTCCATGCACCAATAACTTCACACCAAAGAGCACAAGCTCGTTGGTGACGATGCCACCAATGCAAATCTAGTGGTACAAGTGTATGAACAGTAACACATAGTAAAGTGTCAGCTCACACAAAAAAATACAGGTAATTATTTTTTTTCATTCAGTAAACAATTAACACCTACAAAGCGCAGCATTAACACAGAGGTAGAAGAATGCCATTCCTTAACAGCGCTGTCAGAAGG
Organism: Cygnus olor; assembly: GCF_009769625.2. Taxonomy (NCBI): domain Eukaryota; kingdom Metazoa; phylum Chordata; class Aves; order Anseriformes; family Anatidae; genus Cygnus; species Cygnus olor. Next base: position 3,478,907 of record NC_049181.1, read on the forward strand.
GAGAAGGCAGCAATTAAAATCTATAAGCCAGGAACCCAGACATTCCCAAGACATGCAACAATTTGTAACAACTAGCAGAAAAGAATATTGAAGGAGAAAATAAGTCAGACCTGTCAGATAAAGGCTGGGAGTTCATGATTCAGCAATGGTTCATTGTTAGCCCAAAGGTCAAATATGCAAGAAAAGATACTGGAACATTTTATATTCCAGCAAAATACTAAACATACATTCACAAAAATGTTAAATCTAAAAGTCATAAATTAAAGCAAGACATCATAGCCTCATTATTTTTATTTTTATTTTTTTTTGCCTGTTGGCACTGTAACCAAAGGTAGTAGGCTTTATTTTTATTATTTTTTTAAGCTAAATTGACTAATGAAAACCAGCCTGTAGCTCTCAGAGACATCATGTATTCAAATGCTAATCCTCACTCCAACTTGACTTTTGTATGAGTTGATCATAATTTAAAGACTCTTCCCACCAAGAATAAAAAACACTTTCCATCATTTTCTCTCAGGATTTTAAAAGTATTTCTGAATTATGAAGGTTAAAGGATTTATCCTCAAATTGCAATTTGCAGAATTAATCACCTTGGTAAGAACCTAGTAGTCGAGGCTGGTTTTCAGTGAGGTTCTCATGACCATGCTGTGAAAAATAAAGGCAAACAAGATCCTGGCTTTTGCCTTGGTGACTTTACTGGAGCATCTACATTTTGCCAGTCTGATGTAAACCCCCCTTTCCCTGTGAGTGAGTGGAAGGGTACCACTGAATTTCCAGCTGGTTGGTGAGAGACAACTACAAGCAGAGAATAGCATTTAGCCCTGTACTGAATGCATTTACATGTCTTACTTACCCTACAGATACTGTAAAATTTATAAGTGAATTGAGACACACAACAAACTGCAGCAGTACCAGGTAGTTTTTGGTTGTAGGAGATGCTGAGTTGTGAAAATAATCGGCCAAGTATCTACTTATTTAATATAACAATGAATTATGACTAGAAAAGGATAACTACCTCAACTTAATGACTGAAAGTAGCTTCTCTTTTGTAATCTTAAATAGATCTACATTTCAAAGTTGAATAACATGATGTTATCTAACTGTGAATGATTTTGTGACCGGATGTAAGATAGAAAAAGAAAAGAAACGAGATGAGAACCTAACAAATCCTACTTATCAATGTTTGTGTAGAAAAATAGATCATGACTTACATGAGATCTTTGCTACATAGCAGTTGAGATATTTAAACGTTGTTAAGGGCATTAATAATATAAATCTGCTAGTGTAATGAAACTACTTATTTCAAAAATTAATCCTCATAAGAAAATGTAATTTATGCAAGATGAAACAGACAGGAATAATTACAGGTACAGCAATATTCAGAAACTGGCTGTTGCGGGGTATTTTTCGTTTTGAAGTAAACCACAAATTCTTGAGCTGGATTCATATGGAAGAAAATAATTGTTTTTCATTTTTACACTAAATAAATTATATTTCTAAGGCAATAGTGTCTCAACCATTTTTAAAATCTAGAGGTTTAACAGACCTTTCAAGTAACTCCAGAAGTAGCCTAGGTCATTATAGATCTCTAGTGGGTGGGCAATGTGGAAAACTAGTCATAAATAACCTTGCATTTAAGTAAACAACATTTTGGTGAATATTAACACTCATTCACCAACTTATGGAAATTGTTTCATTTACCTTTACTTAGAACGTCAGAATATTTTATGTTGGAAGGGGTCCTCTGCTCCACCTACTCTCTCAAAGCAGGTACAACTTCAGTTAGATCCAAAGTAGTAATTGAGAAACTGCCTTACCTTAAATCTATTACAAACAAACAACCATACACTTGCTTCCATTTCAAAATCATGAATAACAACAATTCTTCCATCATCTATTGTAATAAAGGTTTAAGCAAAACCTGCTATTTCTACCAATTTCAATGTATCTCCTTGTTAAAGTGAATTAAGATCTGAGTTCAGTCATTATTTACTGATAAAGCCATGTGATAAGGTAGCTTCAAAAAGGAATTTACTTATCTAAAAACAGAAGTTGCTGAAATCCCCAGTTTGGCACAGCAGGTAATGAATCCCATATTTTGTGCATGTTTACTCAATGTTATCTAATATAGAGTAGCTCACTCAGCTCTATTAAAACAAACAGCCCCCCCCCAAGCCCCAGCTCAGCTGACTGATTTGTAACTGGATACATACAACCTGAAACTGATGTAAATCATATTTATTTTTCAATGGTTTAATTAAAACATGTTAAAAACAATGTTCCTCTAAAATCAACAATGCTATGTTTATGTTGGATGTTAAGAGTTTTTTTCAGATTGTGCTGAAATTGTAAGGATCCGCTTAGTACTTTATTTCAGTTTAATGGTATAGCACAGCTATATTAAGCTCTCATCTCTTTACAGGGGCCCTAAGTGCTCTTGCAAAGAGCAAGACTGAAACAGAAAAAAAACAACAAAACATGGTTTATTTTTTCCTTTTGTAGATACTGTTGGACTGCATTTTTCCAGAGTCAGGTAAACAGTCACTGTGTCCTCTGATTTTCACAAAGGGAAAGGAGTGGTTGTCCTCTTGTAGCTGTCACAGGGAGGGCACCAGCTGAGATGATACTTTTACTTAGTTTTGGCCACAGATAAATTATTATTCAGTTATTCACCACTGAAATAGCTCTTCTAATAGTATGACACATTTTTAACTATATCGTCATGAATAGCACACTGTAATTACATGTAAGAATTCACTGAAGTAAACATCTAATTTTTGAAGTGTCAGACAACAGGCAGCACCAGGCAGACTGCAGCTCCACATTTAGTAGTAATCAATTCAACTAACAATAGAGCTGATTGACAGGAAGCTCTATGCTATTAAAAGCCAAGCATAACAAAAAACAGATCTTCTCTAAGCGATGAAAAATGTATGGACCATCTATGCTCTCTCCTCACGTCATCTTCCTGCAGGGAAAAATAGCATACAGCTGAAAGGCTGAGGCAGGCTCATTGCACCATCTTTAATTAACCTCCGAGTCTGAAGTATTGCACAAAAGAGGATAACCACCAGACAATTTCTATACTACGTTTTTTGTGAGCTAATATTCCTGGGTCCAGAAAAAAACTGCAGAGGAATCTCCACATACAGGAATTTCTAGTTAATAACAGCAAGTATTTGCTATTAGTTTAATTTCTACAGTTAAGAAGCTAGCTGTAATCATCACCTAGGTTGTGCAACTGTGATAACAGTGGCAGAAACAGGCGCTAATTTTTACTGTCCCCATAAACGTTATTCTTTAAAAAACCAAACCAAAACAAAAAAACCAACTGTGGTTTGTTGCAACTCTGGTACACAAAGGCTAGAAATGTACACAAACAACAAATAGACAAACTGCTATGGAAACACAGTTAAATTAATACAGAAGCTCATTTTCAAACTGAGTTGTGAAGTGTGTTTTTCCCTATTCACTATGTATTCACACACTGAGAAAAAAAATGAAACAAAATCCACAAGAGCAGCAAGAGGATCAGCTATAGAAAAACAATTGTAATAACCTGTAACTACTGTCTTGTCCTCCTGACCTTAAAGGTTCACTGCCATTTCTCCATGCAGCAAGAATAACCTGAGACATTCCATCTTTCTATGACATGATGAACGAGCTTCGATTAAAAGTAGCTAAAAGAAGAAAAGCTACTAATGTGTTTTATACAGTCACTGATCAGTTCCTGACATGTAATATTTCATTTGCTTTAGGACATTAAGAGATGTTGTGTACCTAAAAACAACAGCTTGTATGATAGTACATCTATCATTACCTGCATCACAAAAACAAGAAGGACATAAATTTGTTTCTGCCTGTTAAAGTCTAATTACCTGTAAATCATACTTGGCACTTTAACAAATTGGTACAATCAACTTAATGATCCTTAACATATTAAAATTTGCAATGTGTTTCTGCTTGCTGCCTGCCCAGACCACAGTAAATGTTTGCTGGTTCAGATGACATCATAACAAGGGTCAGATCTGAATTTTTTCTAAGTACAAGTAATTGCAATATTGTCACTTGCTATAGTACCTGTATTATCTCATCAATCCTACAGCTTGGGATGTAGCTATAGAGAGATCTTGTGGCCTTGTTCTCTCTTTACAAATGCACTAAGCAATACCATCTTACATAGCATTCTTCATCAATAGTTGGACAGACATACAAAAATTATGTTTAGGATATGGCCTTTCGAGCAATGCAGTATCTGGTAGTATCATCCACAATAGCTTACTATCAGGTTTTTAGTACTTAAGATACTCATGCAGTAGAACTCGCATGATGAGCTGCAGCACTAGTCCTTCTGACCATCCTCCTTTAGCTCTGTACACTGATTTATTTTCTTCACAGCAACTTCTAGCAGTCCCAGAAATATGGCTAGACATAAAGTTTATTTTTTTCCACTGAAATCACAATTTTCTTCTCCGTAGCCAGAGGCAAGGGAGAAAAACAAACCTCCTTAGAACAAAGATAAGTGCTGAAATTCGTGTGAGTCAGCATACGCTATTGTACCTAGGAGATAACTTTCTACAGCTATTGATAGCAACTCTCAAAAGTCAGATGTACTAGAGTTCAATGCTGGGATATTTTCAGGCATGGAAGGCTACATAAAAGTAATGTATTGACTCCAAATGAAGTTTTCTACTCTGAAGTCACGTAGAGAGAAACTAATTAGATATAGAAGGGATATAACTTTGCAGGTGCTTTGCTGTGAGTAAGTACACATACCATCTATTCTGAATTCCCAAAAATTTTGAAGAGTCTAAGTTTGTTCTTAAAGCTTTGGTATTGCCTGGTACAGTACGGAAAAAAAAATAAATAAAACTCTAAAGTAGGTAAATAGTCTGTTTCTAAAAGAGAGGTCATGATGTGGAATCGGATGCTACCTCCTTGAAAAATAAGCCTTTTGTAAAGATTCAGAAGTACATGCTAAGAATGACTAGTCAATGATGGTATTAATTACAAGTATGCTGTAGTGTACCCATGTAAGTCTCCTCGACGTTATGTTACAGTTGACGCACAGATGGTCGGTCTTCTACAAATAAATACTTTTAGAGAACATTAGAGTGCATAATGTGTGAAATAACAGAGACAAAGTATAATAAAAGACAAAGAAATATCAGAGTAGATTTTATTTAGCTTTTAACATGATAGATGTTTGCTCTGTCAACAGAGTAAACATCAAGAAGAGATTATAAATGAACTGGTGCATGCTAAGCAGTCATTCTCTCTTATTTTTCTATTAACTCTGTTTGAATAGGAAGAATTACCCTGTAACAAGAAAATGAACTAGGAAATGGAGGTTCATCACACACACTTGCACTCTCTTCCACCAGTTTGACTGAACAGACGCAGTTGTGTTAACACTGCTATTATAAAATATATGGGTAACATATGTGAAAAATGATGTGAAAATATGACCTGCAAGAGGCAATAAAGGAACACAAACAATATTGAAACTATAAAGTTGTTAAAATTGTTAGTAAATCAGACTGTCTCACTAATTTGTGCACTTTTTTTTTTGTAAGGTCTTAGATAAACAGGTACCAGATGCATCTTTCTCACTTCTGTTCCGAATGGAAGATTTATGTTTATAATTATGTGGAGTATATAATTCAAATCTGTGCTCTCCTTCAAAAGAACTGAAGTGTCTGATTATTACCTAGGCCCAGACTCACGAAATACCTGGAAGTTTGTTGTGTTTTCCTCCTCTTTGCAGATATAACAGCCCTTGAGAGACCAGAACTGCCCTACTGGATAGGTGATACTTACACAGAGTATGTTTATTTTTATTGGAATTCTACTGCAACTCCCAGCAACTTCAGCCTAGGGGTTGAAATGCTTCTGGAAGCCACAACTGCTAAAATGATGCCTTCACTGTGCTGAACTGTTATTAGCAGTACTTACTCAGGACTAATGATGAAAATGTCTTCAGGAAAACTAATTTCAGGCCGATACTCACTTCAGTCTAGCAAACGCATAAAAATTGTCTGCATTCCCAGCATGAATTTTCTAGTTGGCCTGGAAGGTTGCACATAAAGACGCACTAGCATTTTTGGTCTTACAGTATGGAATTACAGCAGTCTTTCATAAGTTACATTTCAAAAGCACAACATGAAACTTGCAGGCACAGAAGAGTCCTTAGAACCTGGCTATGTTGTAAGCAAGAGCTCTGTCCAAACAAAAGTGATAAAAGAAAGAGGAGGAAAATCTAGTAAAATAGCCCAGAATCAAGTATCCAAGACATCAATCCTCACTTGGGGACTACTACAGTTTGAAAGAAGAGGAAATAATACTATGACTACAAGTGCAGACACTTTGTTTACCATTTTCTGGCTAGGAAAAAAGCTTCACTGAAAATACAGACTAGTACCAGAGTGATGATATAGAGCAGACTGACTCTGAAATTACACGTATTAGTTTTCACATTCCTTCCAAGTGGCAATGATGCAGCTTTAAAAAACAGGACTTGGATCCCCACAGCAGACGACTTGACTCCACTCCCAACTCTATTTTAAAGGAGATACAGCACTGAGTCACATTCTTGGAGAAGAAAACAACTTTCTAAATTAGGATAGTGTAATTATTGCTGATAAAGATGTCCTTAGAAAAAAATTCTTTGAATGTATTAGAAGATATATGCAGAGAGCTGGTACTTCACTCTAGGAGATTCTCTGGGATAGCAAGTGATTACCAGCACAAAGATTATAGAATTTAGCTAACCTTATTTAGCCCCTTTCAATAGTTCTTAAGTACATGCGAGTGAATTCCACACACGTTGGGCTTAGAACTGTGATTTTGATGTTACATTAATGGTCCTTTTCCTTATATTTGGAAAAGTACAACCAAACACAAAACTTTCATTTTCTTTTGCTTGCTTTATATCACTTCTTGAGTTTTCCCCATAGTAGAATTTTCTTTCCGTTTTCATGACCATTCTCTGAATCTCATCTCTTTCTAATATATGTTTACATCAAAAGACACGATTAAACCAAAATCAATGGAAGACACTGAAGATCAAATAGCTGCTTAATGAAAGCACCAGGGAAACCCCTTAACATTTCAAAAATTAAAGCTGACAATACTGCATATAACCTTCTATGGTTTTCTGTGATCTTTGTTTAGTCTATACAAATGAAAGGGAGAAAAAAATTATGCTGTTAGCATGAGTAACTTAGTTTTCCTCTGAGTTATTTTGAAGATACCATTCTATAATAGTCATCTTCAATTAGAAAAAGAAATGTTAAATATTTTGAAAGACTGAGTTTAAGATAGCAATTCTGGTATTTAATCAATCCTTACACTGACATATTACCAACTTATCTCCTAATTAAAACAAGACAGTATCTTGATCAACAATTAATCACAGGCAGAAACATCAATATATGAGGGTCATTATGTGATTGGATTTGTAACCTTCATAATTTTTCATTTCTTCTTTATCTTTTCTATAATAAAAGTCATTCTATAATGACTTTTATCATTATATAAATTTGTATAAAGTATTAACATACTTTTACCCTTTCTATGCTAGCCATATTCTTCCCATATCTGTAATACTAGAAACGTCTCTACGGAATTCTGCAGGTCAGAATTTTATTCTACGTATGTACCAAGATTAGCCCTGAAAGAACAACCCAGGTCAAAAAAAATGGCTGTGTTCACATGCACCCCATGCCATAGACTCTTATCACAGAGAAAAGTAAACTGGAAAATGTACTTCTGACCTCTAACTATGGTATTCAGACTGGACTAGTGACAGACCAAAGCAAAATCACCTGGATACATTATACAAGGACGTTAGCATTAACCATTTTCTCTAGGGATCTTCTCCTATTAGGATATGCTACTTGCTAATGTAGCCATAAAAGTTCAATTGCTAGTATCTTACCTGGAGATGCTGCAGAATCCCTTTCATAAAGGTCAAGTATAACTTAAGGTAGCTTTTTCTGCCATCTATTTCTACTAAAAGACCATTCTGTCAGTCAGACAAACTCAATTATTAATGACCGGTTACATCCAATTGTTCTTAAGCTAACATATACTTCATAAATCTCTTCCCTCCATTTCTACTGATTATCTTTGTTGCATTATGATAGATATTTAAAGGGCATGCTTTTTGTCTTTTTTTTTTTTTTTCCTTCTTTTTCTTCCCTCAGAACAAGCCTTTTCTCACATTTTGGTTTGTGTCCAGATGTCTAGCATTTTGTATTACACTTTAGGAATCATGCATTTTCACCCTAAACCTATTTCTAGACCTGTAGAATATTTGTTCTTACAGTTGTACACGTGCATCTTAAATTAGGACAAAATAATTTAAATTCAGAGAGAGGCTGACATTTTCTTGGAGCATTCGCTTTAATGTTATTTGTACTTCATAAGAAACCAGCTCCTGCTGAACAAGATGAGAGTGGTACGAGTCTCCAAAGGGCTCTTTTTGTAACCGCTTACGGAAAAACTACTCATGGAAAGGCAGAACATTATAATGGATTTAAAATGCGCAAAATGGGAAAGCAACAAATGTGTATGCGACATCTAAGGAAATAGTATACTTATGAAAATTTCAGAAAGGGAACCAATTCTTCAGTGCTCCCTCTGAACTGTAAAAAAAACTATTGGAGGTGAATCCAGGAGTAACACAACTTCTGGCAGTATTTCTTAATGTGCTGGGAAAGAGAGGAGGAATCCAGAGTTCAGGATGGATCAATATCAGAGCAAGGAAGAGATTTTCTGACTGGGAAGTCTCTTGGCATTGAGAGAAGCTCTTGCCTACACATAGAAACATCTTAAAACTCGGTAAGATTATTACTTATTTCTAAGAGTTTGGTCATTACTGATTAATTTAGAAACTATTGACAGTTTGCAAAAAAACAAAATGTCCTCACATTTCTGAAAGGAATACTGCTTGGTAGTTTATGGAAAGATTGTGAAGTTAAGGTCTCTTCTCTAGATAAGTACATGTGCCTCTAACATTAATTAGAATCAGCCTTCAGAGTGATGGGAGATTAACACTTAGATGTATATCTACAGAGATCAGAGAAAAAACAACAGAAGCTTGTTGCCTCAGTTGGGGTCATGAATAATAATCAGAAATAGGGATAAGAATTTACTTCCAGAATAATGTAGCGCTGGGAAAACTGCTGCCCATGTACACAGGCACAGTTCTTTGCTATTTCATTTCTATTTTGCTGTAGCAATAGTTCAGGCTTTAGGCATGAAGACACACAATAAGAAGCTGAATTTTGAAGTCACATTGCCTTCTAGTTGGGAGTCTGACACAGAAGGCCACAAAGAAGTAAAATCATAAGGTTGAGAATGAAGCCATACTAATAGTGTGCTAAAAGCTAGAGGCAGACTATTTCTACTTGAATTTGAGTCAGAAAGGTCCCATTCCTATCCTTTCTATGATTACCCATATTTTTCTCTAGCAATTTAGAGCTAATATGATAGATTGATGACTGGATATTTTTCCTTCATTTCATTTGGTTCCCTTAGTGTCCATTGTGTTTGATCTCTCTCCTTCCCCTGTCCATTCATTGCTTCCCCCCCATGTTCACAATTATTCTCTGCAGAGCATTTCACTGGATATTAATGCATTCATTGCTTCTCAAATTCATATCACAATCTTAAAAACAGATGAGCATTACACTGAATAAATTAATCATAGGTAATACTCTGTTTGCAGCTCCGTATTTGAACATGCTTCTAGCTAGCTAGAATTTAGGAATAGAGAATCACAAGAAGCTTATCCAGCTAGTAGAAGTTGTGCTCAAGAAACTGGAAATACAAGCTTTGGGCAGCTTCTGGAAAAATATCAAGATGAACATGCTGGGAAAACATCTTCAATGACTGATTTTCCTAACGCATCAAGTGTTGCCCACTACTGACTCTAAGATTACTGCCAACGATGAAGAACACCACAAAACAACAGCTCTGACCCTCAATGTATCTCAATGCATGCTGTGCTGCAACATGACTGTTCTTGCATTTTTCAAAAGAAAAAGTAGAAGCCATATAACAAAGAAAAAGAAAAGAGCTATGTCATTGCAGCAAGCAGTTTTAATAGTTGGAAGAACAATGTAAGATCAGAGAGCGTCACAATGAAGGGGAAATGGAGGTAAGAGGAGAATCTTTGTTTTACAGAATGATCTACTGTATCAAAAAATAAACTACCTTTCAATAAGTTAATTCTTGGAAATCCGCTTCCTAAAATGAAAGCAAGATGCACATGGTGCTAAGAAGGGAGTATGTCTCCTGTTACATAGAAGTACTTGCAGCACATGCCAAATTTCATAATCTGTCTTTGATATTACTGGCAGTGATTATCATAACATGCATCCCTATCACAACAGCTCCACATGTGATATTTCCTAATTTGCATAAATTTAGATTGAGGTTTCAGCTCACGTGTTCCTCACAATTGGCTCAGCATGGATCACTGAGATGAGGTGTTACAAAAGTTATTTTACGTGTAATGACTTTCATATTTATCTACATTTCATCACATCAAATACTTTGTTTCTTTGCCACATACGAAATGTCAGCTCTTGGTCTTGCTCTTGAACTTTATTAGATCCTTCAAGAAAAATGTCAAGAAATATAAATAGTGCTGCATTTAATTTTACTTGTTCATTACTATTATTTGTTAGTAAAATAAATACTTAGTTTTCAGTCCTTGGACAGAAGCATTTGCTCTGATTTTATACACATGAGCAGGAAAAAAATAGTAATGAAGTTCTTTAACCACTATTAATGTGAATTAGCTAGAATTCTTTTTACAATATTATTCCTAATTTATTCATACAACTTAGGAAAAACAGCATTGATTGGAACGTGAGGTACCCACATTCGTTAGAGGTAGCAAAACTTCTATCTATGTATATATGTATATACACAGAAGAATTGTATCCTGACTACAAATCTCCATGCTGGATGCTCTGTGCTATTTCCCTGAGCTGACTGCCCCAGGGCGAGGACAGTAATTCTTTGTACTGCCAGTTTGGAATAGCAATAGCTAAAATGGCATCCTAGCCTTAGCCATAATCACTGTATTTCCCACTGGAGATAGATAACTGACAGTACTAAGTCATGTCTGACCTAACTGAAAATTACCATTGAATTTACGTGTTTAGAGCTGTGTAATTGAAAATGATTCATTGTTTCCCTCTTAATTTGCTGTCTGTATAGATAGCTAGGAAAAACGGGGTGCAGGAAGTCACCCTATCTCATTTTCCTGTAAGAAACTGAGGAAAGTTGCATTCCTTCTGCTCTCCTTACCTCTGCCTGGGTATGGAAAAGCAGCAGGAGATATATGAAGCCAAACTACAATTGGTAGTTTCATAAAATGAAAGAGAAAAAAATCCATACTTCTGATCTGTCAAATGGTAGGATAGGTTTCACAATAACTAAAAGATTTACTAGTCACTATAGGTTTAAAAAACAGTGATACCTTTTCCAAAAGAAGACACTCCCTTAAAATATGAGGTATGTATACATTAATCAAGTTACATAGTATCAGCTTTCTTAATTAGAAGCTCTTATGAAGGAAAGATAGTACAACAAAACAATTTGTACTATCAGATACAATATTTAACAGTATTTTTATCAGAAAACCTGGATATCCGAGAGCAAGCTTTCTGATTATACCAAAAAATTACATTGGACATCCTTCTGAATAGATTAAATGAAGAGATAAATTATAATTAGTGCATGTTATCAGTGTAGTCTATCTTTATTAACAATAACTTTCCCAACATGAGCAGTAATCTAGAAATCTAAATTTAATTTCATTTACTTCTCATCTAATGAAAATACTGTCTTCTAAAGTATTGTGACTCAACACAGCAGTTTTTCCCCATTTCCTTTTGGTTTGGACTGTACTCTTTACTTCTCAGAGGACAGATTCACATAACAATGCTTTATTCTGCAAGTACTCCAAATGATGATGATCTGTAAAAAAAGTTATTATTGCTTTCCACCAAATAAAATCAAGGTAGTGGATTTTAAAATCCATGTTTAGTGTTACTCATAAACCACAAAAACCACAGTCCATGTTAAATCTCAAGCATTCTAATTCTATTGCATATTACAGCAAAAAAAGGTTCGGTTTAGACCAAATTCCAATTTATACACTAATGAATTAATAATGAATAAAATAATAAATAAAAAAATAGCTAATTCAGCTGTTAAAATAAACCAGATATGGAATACTTGAATTTGCTGAAAGTCTTTCCTTTCTACAAATATGGATTTGAAAATTATTTTTAAAAAATAGAAAATTCATACCTATTAAATTATAAAGAATTACCTAGCTAATGGAAGTTTAATTAAGCATGTACTCCTGACACAATATTTAATGTTCTACATTGTTTATTCCAGTGTAGAGAGACTTGGTTTTAATAAATTGACAAAGATTTCTCTTGTCATGAGTTCTGCTAGTCCTTAATTGAAAATCATTCATTATACTTACTAGAACTTGTAGTTAAAAAGGGGAGAACCACCAAGTAGCTCACTAATCACAATAATTAAGTAAACACTGGAGCACAGGGTTATTTATTTATTTAGTGCAAATTTAACATTAATTTCTTTAAAACTAATACTTCTGGAATTAGTTTGAAATAAGCAGTGATAAAATAAAATATTGGGACATAGATTTCCCCATTTAAGTACATCTCCACATCTGATTTCATGAAGAAAGAACAAATAAAGTGTTTTAAGCAAGAAAAGCCAAATAACAGATGAATTTCAGATTTGGATTTGTATCCTTAAATAGATCATTCAAGACAATACTCCTAAAACAATACTTCAGCCTGAGTATTTCTTGCCCTACACTGCCAGCATTTTTTTTTTTCCAGTTCTACCATCTCTTGAGGCAGCTGGTACTATAGGTTTGTGCACTTTTAAGGGTATTGGCAAACCAAAATTGCTAGGAGGACATAGTGTAATCCTTGATTATATTCTCAATGTGAAATAAATTAACAAAGCAAGCAGTGGAGATCACGAGAGAAAGAAAAGGGTCAGATCTAAATTGTTGGGTTTTTGTCTAGTGGACACCTTCCACTAGACCAGGTTGCTCAAAGCCCCATTCCATTTACACACAGGAAGTCGAGATGATTGGGAAATTCACTGCCAGAACACACTTCTAATCCAGGATAAAGTGCATGTTTACAGACCATAACTATAAATAACTAGTGTGGAGAAGTAGATGTGGCGAAGTAGATATAAGGAAACGGAGCTAAGGGCCTATGGATTTCCATTTACTTTGTACTAGCTCTAGGAAGCACAGACCACAGTACCAGACATTACATTGGAGCACATCACCAAATCCTTCGATGTTTTCTTTCAGTCTAGTTTCAGGCAAGAGGAATTTGGTTTTTGTTTTCTGAGACAGCTCTGAGATAGATGTCAAAGTATGGTGTGTGGAAAGAACCTGAAAGATTGCTTCAAAAGTGCCGTCCTACTCTGAACTAAAATACTCGATAGATGCAGCTTCCTATCGTCTCTACTTGTAAGTACCCGGCGGCAGCAAAGTGAAATTTCAATTTGTTAAAACTTTACGTATCCACATAGAAAAAAAGCTGTAATAAATATGACATTTATAAGAGTCTTACACTGATTGAAAAAAAAAAAAAAAGCATGATTTATAAAACACTAAATTTTCTTTATGAGAAATCCCTAAAATCCCTTAAAAAGGTTTTGATTTAATGATATCTTTCTGATATTGCAAAGCACACAGAAATCATCTTTGTTTTTCGCATCATTTTGGAACTTCAGTTTTTTTGTTTGTTTTTCAACAAAATGCATCAACTAAAAATGACTGCAGCCATGCAGTTGTTTTCAGTGATACATAAAGAAATAAACCTAGAAGTTCCTTTTTGCTCATGTTAAGGTGAAAGGTTGGATTGTATACTGCTGCCTTTGCTTGTGAACACAGAAAATAATAGAAATACACTATTTTTACTTGTACAGATCTCAGTCTTTGAGCTCTTTTTATGATAAATTGAAAGTTTAACTAAATAGATGATTCCAAATGAGTTTCCTGAATGAGGGATGTTTAAGTTTTGCAGCTGAGGCCCACATAGAACAAGAAACTCCTGAAGAACTTAAAACAAAAAGTTGGTAAATTGGTTTATTTGCATGTAAGTGTAATAGATGTCAGAACTTAATCTTTGCTTTAAGGGAAAATATTCAGCAAACCACTACCTGTGGAGCTGATGGGGCCCTTTGTAGATTGGGTCAAGCTAACCTTGAAATAGTGATTAGATGAAATTAATAATGTATTTGCTCCTGTAGTTCCAGTTTTTCTATACTTTAATATAGAAAAGGCCATCTTCAGTGTTTTTATAGACTAACCAAGAACACGTATTAGCACAGCAGTATGTCTGGTTGCAGCAGAAATACAATTATGTAAATTAGATATGTGTTCCCTGAAGACTGCTAATAGAATGATTGACCTATATACCATTTAATTTGTTCTCATGCTTTCTCTTTATTGTCTTCCAGCCGCACCAGAAATTAAAACTTGTTAAACTGCATTGCTCCCCAATTATATATCAAAGGTTCTTGTGTCACTTTGTGTCAAAAGCAATTAATAGTTTACATACTCTTTATCCCCAGCAATGCACCAAGTAGCTTTTCTTAAAACAAAAAACAACAACAAAACCAGCAGTGTCTATACAGACCCTGTACATTAAATATGTTGGGAAAAACTAAATGTATAGTTATTACTGCTGTCAGGTTTTTTTGTTTGTTTGTTTTTAAATAAACGTTCTAAGGAAGTGGTATTAGGTGAAAAAGAGGAACTTTTCTTAAAAACAAAAAAAAGAAAAAGCTAGAAAAATTGTTTGCTACTCTTTCATGAACTGAGCTGGCATCCAGACTGTTGTTTCTATTTAAAAAGTAGACTCAATCTAGTTCTTTACGAAAATTCTGTTATTGCATCAGGGGGCAATACAAAGTTATATATTCTGTATATTCTGTCCTGCATCAAAGTTCAGGTAGAACAAGAAAAAAAAATTTCAGTAGGTGCCAGTGGGCCATTGGTTAAGCTCTCATACATTATGAGTAGGTTATTTTATAGATCTTAGGAATGTGTTAAAACCATGTTTTCAGTTCAATAACCCAATAAACATTTGAAGTCACATCAAAGGAAGTTACTAAAGGAGATATTAAATTAAACACATTTAATTCTACTTCCTAGCTAGAAAACAGCTTTGCCCTTAAAACAGGTCAGTTTATCTCCCCAACAGTGTGGCCGTGCATATCCAGTGAAGAGAGGCAAGTTACTTTAGGAACAAATTTGTATAGGTTTCAGCTGGAATTTCTGCAATCTTTAGTGGTAGAACACAGCTTTTTCTAAAGGACAGGATGTTTTTAATTTGTCTCAGAAAAGTACAACAAAACATTTCCACAAAGCTAACAGTACCATAGAGATCAGACTGCTCAGTGTGAACAGAATCCGACAGCTTTGTGATATGCTTTGCACCACCTCCCAGAAGACTGGGTACAGAGGACTACTTTCCAAAATAAACTCGGTGTTAAGCTAGTGCTATATAGGGTTGTGAGTAATCAGACACGTTTATACTGCCTGCAACCACAGACTCACCAAGAAGAGAAAGCAGAAAGCTATGTAAAGGTCCTGCAATTTTTTCATTAACTTTGCTTAGTGTTAAATAACAAATTCTGGATGAAAGTGAACAGAACAACCTGACTGTGCAGGGTATAACAATGCAAGGAGATCAAAAGTAATTTTGATCATCATTTTAATTCATCATTTTCCAAGACCCTAGCAGCAATATTTAGGACCACCTCCCTCTCAAGGGCTCTCAAAGAACATTCAGCCCTTCTGAATCCTAAATAAGGCTTAAAAAAGTTGTGTGAATCACACAATATCTTCTGAGGTGGAACAGGTCAAGAAACTAAAGCAGTGAAGTGGGTGCAAAATTCTCTCATGGTCTGGAAGCCTACAATAATGAACAGCCAATTAGTTTTTCAAAAGGTGTTCACATTTTGACATTTTAAAACTGCTACCATTAAAATTTGTGCCTAAGATTGATTGCCAGCTTCTGAAACACAGTGAAAGTATTTGCTGAAGGTATTTTTTAACCAATTTTATTTTTTCGTGTTTGTTTATAGTAAATTTGCTTTTCTTAAGCTGTAAATATTTGATGGGAAACAAAGTAAAAAAGCAAGGACATGTAAATGCTTATACTAAACTAACGTTCAGCATCCATCAGAAGGTGAAGAAGCATGGCACTGATCTGACAGCAATGCACATTAATGCACTGCAATGACAATATTCAAGTTAGATAATTAAAAAAGTTTTTCAAGGACATCTATGTGTGTTTTTTCCCCCAATCTGTATTTTTAAATGCAACTCTGAGAGCCTTTTCTCTGCATCACGCAATACAACAAACACAGTAGAGCCTCCAGAGAGCTGTGTGCATGTAATAAGAAATTGAAGTGTTTCACCTTGATTGAGCTATGCTTTACTGTAGATAGTCTTTAATTGAGTTTGACAAGTTCCTCCCCAATTGCAAGTGCTTTGATTCACACTTCAGAGATGTTGTGTCAGATGAGCTTTGTGATCTCCCACTGAAGTTTACCGAGAGAATCTTAACTGAAGTCTTTTATTTAAATCATAATATTCTCTTCTTAAACAATTACATTTAGAAGTAAAGATAGAGAAGAAGACTTCCACAGTTAGGGCAGTGCTGGTGCACAAGAGAATGTATTACCTGACCTCTGAAGAGAAGTTTGATGTAGGTTCTGAACGAAATAATTGTGTGTGCTTTTTATTGTTTTCAAGTTCATATTTGGACAGATCTTGTGAACAGTTATATAGCTATGAACCTTGATTGTTAAGCATGAATAAATATGAGTAATATGAGCTCAGGCTCATGACCTAACATATCTTGTTTTTCACTATCATTTGTTTACAGTTTAAAAACTAGACAGTAGGTTGAAGACAAACTCTTTTCTATTAAAAACAACTTCGCATCTGCTTGGATTCAGTCATAATTGATTGTATTTCTTGTGCTGAAAACAGACAAAAAAAATATCAAGTTTTTGTTGTTGTTGTTTTTTTTATTTTTTCCTGTGATGAAAAGATAGAGATAAAAAAATGACAAGATAAAGAAAACATTGCGAGCACCTGTAGCAAGGACTGAAAGACCTATGCACCCAGTCCTATCACTCTAACGACCCTTGCATAAAAGAAAAATAAACTGGATTAAAACTAAAGGACTATTGCAGAAACAGTATATAAATCCTTCCTTGAAGAAAAGCAAGCAACCTGTCTCAAATAAGCAAGTTTTATTTCCTTATGCCTCCCTTATCTTTTAAGATTTCTGAAGAAGCTATAAGACAGGTCTTTTCATATTACCGGGTGGTCTCAGCATTTCTTTGTCTTTCTCAACATGGTAACATGAGCAGCATTGTTGTGACACTACCAGGACATATTTGTACCACTTATCAATACCACTATTGTTACATTAGCTGCCCTCAAATCAGTGTTTTTGACACATTTTAAAAAACAGAAGAAAAGCAGAGCTACTTTTGAATAAATCTAATTCCAGGTAATTTTGGACAACTGCATTTCAGCCAAAACTACTTATTCTCATTTTATATTCTCACTTTCTTGCTCAAGATATTTATATATTATCTCACAAAGCTAATAAGGACGCAAACAACAATAACTTTATATCTGTCCATATCTATGCAACATAGCTTTATATTAGAGATGACGAGGCCACAGATGAGAAACGGAAGAGAGAGATCCAACAAATGATCATGCTCAATTAATTGGCTGGGAGAAGCTGTTACTGCTCTGTGACATATAGGCACATGCCCCTAATTCAGGGTGAATCTAGAGCCACTCTTACCCAGTCACCTTCCTTTATCTTTTTTTCCCTCAGGGTAAGTAGCAAGCATCTCCAGTTTCTTTCAGATGCAAGGATAGACGTTTCTTAGTTTAATTATACACAGAAACTTAAGTTTTTGATTCAAACTCTAGATGGTATACATGTTAAGACATATTGGATAAACTCTCTTCCTATTCAGCCTGTGTTCTATGATCTGTCCTAATTATTTATGATATTCTGAAGACTCAGTGGATATTGATTGATTCAGTTTATAAACATATAGAGTGGGCCAGTGGGATATACAGGCATTGAGATATGTTGCACAGTCAGGAAGAGAAATAAACTTCTTCAAAAAGTGAATCGCATTTGATACTGCAGGAGAAACTTGAGAGGTCTGAAAATTATAAAGTATACCATCACAAATATGAGGTTAATAATTACACATACATTAAGCAAATCATTTCATGTGTCTTTGGTATGTGTACTAGATGATCTATTGTGAAGCAGTATTCTTCACTCATTTCAGATTCTGGTCTCTCTGTCCTGTCTGGTGATTTTTACTTGGACATCAGCAGAACATATCAATGAACAGTTCAAACATAGGACACAGTTGTTTCAGAGAAATATTTCCTCTTACACTTCATATTTCATGAAATGCAGCAGGTCCACAAAAAAAGAAGTATTCAAAACAGGTAAAGGAGATATTACTTCAGAGGTCAGTGACAGATATCCAAATGGCTAGCTATTAACTGTAAGTACTTCAGAAAGAACCTAGTGCCTTAGCTCAGCAGCCCTGTCAGCAGAGAGGTGAGCTCCTTTGCTGGGCACCTGTGGTCAGGGCACATATGTTCAATTCCTATTTCAGTCTACCCTCTGGAGGAGCATGCTGCTTTCTCTCATCTGAATTCCCACATAGACTCTGACACTTTAATGCATTTCTCATACCTATTGAAAAAACTTTCTTGGTATGAGCTCTTGGCTCAGACTGAAAAGTATTTGTATTGGGAGAGAAGCATTTCAGACACTGAAAATGTAAATGGAGATAAGCAGAAGAAAATGTCACTCAAATGCATCTGAAAGAAAAATCATTTGACAAGATAGATTCATTAACTCTTCATTCTTCGTCAGTAAAATGATTTTCTGTCCTGTTTTTCAGGCATTCACACCTCTCAATCTAGCAAAGATGTAATTTTCAAATATTGGCACAAGCTTCCCCCTTGCAAGAAAACACTGACAGAAACACAGCTGTAACTCATAAGCCGATGATATCCATAATGTTGGTATTCATGTCCTGAGACACCTGACTCTAAAATTACATTCACATTACATGTTCTGAATAGGTCAATGACATGTTACCAACATGTCAATAGAAGCAAATACTACAGGCATGTCTGCGATCGATGATATATGCATAGAGATTTCTAACACGAACATCAGACCTGGTGTGAATGCAGTACAAGTACAAATGCATGCTTAAGCACTAGAGGAAACAGAATGAAGAGCTGGAAGAACAGTCAGTATCGATACTGAAGGACATGGGCATCATGGAAGTGGCGCACTGTGGGCATTCTCAGAAATTTCCTGGAAGATGTTCCTGTGTCAAGGCCTCCACTCTGGTAACACTACACAGGACATCAGAAAGGCTACTCCACAGGAAAGAAGATAACAGACATTCAAACAAGTGAAGACCAGATAGTGGTTAGCAGCCTGCCCTAAAACTCATGGGAAGTGGACTCAGGCAAGATTCAGAGGCAGAGGACCACGACTGATGACTCCAAGATATAACCGATCTGTCTAAACATTAGCTTGTTGCCAATGAGGAGGAACTGAAGGGACACAGGCAGCGCTTGCGAGCTGGCATCCCTCGTTGGCCACGAGCACTCAGATGATTCTTGCCAGCCTACTCAAATGCATACACCATGCCAGCACTTTTGGGTTCATACACGTAAGCACAGAGTAGATAAAAATCAACTTGCATAAAGATTTTACAAAATATGATCATTTTCCCTTGCCATAAGATCTTGCATTTAATTTATTACAACAGTTTACCTGCAGATAAATTCAAAATATTTTTACTTTTGCTGTGTTTTCCTATTCCCTAAGCACACCATGGCAATTGAGAGTTATTAGTAGTGATACTTATAAATAGTGAAATTTAAGCCAAGTAGTTGTTTATTAACTGCAGTGTCATAGTGTAGCTAAAACATTGTGTGAATTTTAAATGTGTAAATCAGGCCATTATCTTTGTTAGAGTATTATAAGTCTTCTTAAGAAAAAAATAATCCCACTGATTTATGCAACTCTTACTTCAAATTTTGAATATTCATATCAATCCTCATAATCTGTAGGCAAAATATACCCCCAATAATTCACAAATAATTAAAAATAATTGGTACATCATGGTGCATTGGAGGATTTTCATTCTGTGATCAATAATTGAACAGTTAAACGGGTAAAATGTGTCAAATAAATTATTCATGCTAAGTTTCTCACCCAGTGCAAACTTCAAAGAACACAGTCACGTTCTGCTCCTTTAGAAAAGTAACTGCGAATTCACAGCATCAGTATTTCAGATCCCACAAGAAGGAGGTCACATTTAATATGTTGTGGGAAACAAACAGGAAGTAATATATGGTTCAGCATAAACCACATAAACCAGGGATAAATAGACAACAGCAACTTTATCAACTAACACAATATTGATAGCCTCAGTGCTAATATATAGTACTTGTCCACTAATATAATCAAGTCAGAGTTGAATCTAACAATCATACTTCACAGAAGGCACGGACAATGCTACACAAACACTCAACACTCAAATACACAGCAAGCGAACACTCTGCAATGTATAGACAAGCTTCTGACATTCACTTCTAAAACTTCTAAAGGGAGGAAAAAAAACAAATCCAAAACCACAGCATATTTTTTAGTTCTTCGGCAAACAGTATGAAATGTGATGGCTTCAGACAGCAGAGGTAAGGTTGCTTTCAGTTACAGACAACCTTTCTCTCTCTTTTGCAAAGGATCTTTTTCTTATAGAGATGCAACAGAGTTTTAGAATCATTGTTTCTAAATCAGAAGTGTTTACAGCCTCTCAGCTGCCTCTGTGCTCCCTAAAAAAAGGGCTATTAAAAATCATTATCTACTGACCATACAAAGAATGCAGAAGTTTGGAGCTCTATGCTGTGGGCTCCAGACTATTATTATATATATATATTTTTAAACTGACCTTGAGAATAATTGTAAATATCATCATCTGTCAACTAAAAATTGCATTTCAAAATAATAGTATTAATAGAAGAAATAACTTGTCAATGAAGATTAAAAAAATTCCATTAGAAGACAGGGATTTTCTAACTTTATTAAATCAGTTTCCTAGAAGCAAATGGTGTTAGAATATCATCTAACTGAATATTCTTGTGCATGTGTTGAAAATTTATTTTTTATTAGCTGAATATATTAAGGCTCCAGTAATACGCAAAAATTACCATCCTGATTGCTTATCAGAAATGGTACAGAGCATTCAAGTACTACCCTTTAATGAGTGATTTGCTAAGAAATATCTTATTCCTATTTTAGAGGAGAGACTATTACAATTTCTCAGTTGTTAAATTCATTTTGGAAAAAAACAACACTGAACAGAAAGCAGAAGTGAAAATATAGAAGACCTGTATGGTACAGCACAAGCCACAAATAAATCACTACACCTCTGAAAGCACAGAAGTTTCCCCTCACCTGACCTCCATCTAGTCACTCTGATGAGTAGAAGATAGAAGAAAGTGATGGATATTCTTTCATCCTTGCTATTTTCTATTTCATACTCTGGAACTAAAAGATGAAAGTTTCACGTGATGAGATTTTAATGTCATGAAATATGAAAGACAGTTAAGATAGGAATCCTAATCTACTGAGTGCTGGAAAACAGTAAAGTACGTCAGCATTCTCTAAAGCTTGCTGTATTTTAAGATTTTCAAATGCTTGTATGTAGTTTGCACTTATATTTCTGTTTTGGAGGAAACAGGGGTTACTCTCAGTTTGATAAAATCACCTACAGGGTAAAAGGCAGAATTAGGAGCAGAAATTTTAAAGGAATATTGGGAATAGCTGCTTATGACAACATAGCTAAAATAAAAACCCCGTGAGGTGCTGAAATGCAGACTATTTTCTCAGGGCTTAACCAATACTTAAGAGTTGGCATCTGTGACAAATTGGTTCTGGATTATTAGCCTGACTTGAGGCTATCGTTGAGGCATCAATCTCTCATTCCATGGCATCTGCTCATTCACTAACCTGTGTAGCTTTGTGTCAGATAGTCAATTTTTGTCTAAGGATTTGATAGATGTTAATGTGATTGTTTCAGCTACCATCCTTTTGTTCTAGTGATGATAGCTCAAGCTTTACTTACTGAGTCTTTGAAGACAGAAGTTTGATTGGATAAGAAAACAGAATTTTTGAATTCATTTTCCCCCTCTCTTCTGTGAAAGAACAGAATTCCCTGCTTAAGATATATTCAGTTACAGTTCAGGGAAAAAAAAGAAAAGTAACTCTTCCCTATGCCAAGCTGGAACATTTCAGTGTTGGCAGAGTTGCTCCAAGCTACAAAAGAAAAGCATCTCAGTTCAATAATACTATACTGTATGTATTATTATCAGAAGTACACTTGTACCAATCTTTTAGTCAAAAGTTTGTCAAAAAAGATTTATTTTTAACTTAATATTTATAGAATGGTAGGTTCTAAACACCCTGTCTTAACTGAGGGAGGTAAAACACGTAGGCAAAGCACCTCTACATGGCAACTAATGATCAATTTGGGGCATGGGGGGAGACAAACTTGAAGAAAACCTCACTTATTTGGGAAGGCAATCCTTGACAGATTGATAGCTCTGTGAAATACAAGTCTGCAGTACAGTCAGGCAATGCTCCTATACCCTTCCCTTTGGTAAAGGCTGAAAGGTCTATTCAAAGCTCATTGCACCCTTCATCTGATCCAGCATAACCATACTTACACTCTTCTGTGATGTCTTTGAAAACTCTTAACCCTTTAGCTAATTGCAAATTACTTAAATTTTGATACTCGATGGTTGGATTACTTGTTTGATCCTCGTGGGGCTGAAAATGAATGGCTGCCTAGACTTGCTTACCCTAAATCTCCTAAATTACCCTAAATCTTCTACTAAATCTTAAACAACTCTAATCATTTTCATAATTATATTTATTCATTTGGGTCTATAAAATTCAGCACCCCTAGAATTAAGGCACATTAACCCCCCCCCCCCCCCCCCCCCCCAAAGATATTTCTCCTAAAGATTATATTTCTGGAAATCTCTAAATATTGCACAAACCCCACAGTATTTCCATTCACCTATTCCCTTCAAAAGAGAGCAGAGACATCAATATTTCCTGAAGAATTGGTCTACTTTGGATCTCCTTTGCCTTCCTCAAACTTCTTCACATCTCTCTCCCACACCCAAAACAACAACAAACAAAGAAACAACAACAACAAAAACGGTAAAGCCTGCTGTATGGCCTTTAACATTGCTTTAATTTCCCAGTGGTGTCTTGCATCTTGACAGTGCTATGGTTTTGTCTGGCATGAAGTACCCTGCAGATTGCTACAAGTTAACTCCACATATGAAAATAAAAGCTGTTAAGTATCTGGAAATAGAAGCATTCAAGAAGTGTCTTTGGATAAATGATTTAATTCCTGACTGAGACCCAGTTTCTCCTTCCATAGTCAGAAAGGAGAAATACTCTTCTATTGTCTGAATATTCTTCTTCTGCCAACAGCAGCATGATTTGAATTTTTGTTTGTGGAAAGCTGCTCCCACACTATTTTCATCTTCTTAAGCACAGGTTGGCAAGCTTTAAGTCAGTTAAACTACCAGTACCACTGCCCAATTAAGCACTGAGCAGAGCCTCCCAAAACACAGAGAGACAGGGAGTGCATTCCCTATGCGCAGCCTTATCAAAGATGTGCCAGCTCAGGGTAGTACACTAATGTACTGGGACTAAGGGTGAGGTGAGCTGGAAGCAGTGAAAATATGAATTTACCATCATAGATTGGAAGCCAAGCATCAGAACCTTACTTCATTTGTGGCATCAGCAAAAGAAATTGAAAATAACAAAGTCTGGATGTGTAATAGTTCCTGTCACTGTGCAAGGATTAGCACAAAAGTGAATCACCCCATAGCTTGTCTTCTATCTCCAGAAAAGTACAGAGATTCACAAATCATTCCATTGCTGTCAAACAGATGAAAGTGACTGACCTTGCGATGAGTCCAGACATAAAAAGGGATCCCCATGCCCCAAATAAAAAGCAACCCTAACCCCAACATCCACACTTAATGAATAATTATAAACTGTATTAATCCCTTTATTAAAAGGGCAGTGTGAAAGCAACTGACCTCTGGCAGCCCTCCTGTGTTCACTCAGCTACTCCACAGCCAAGCCTTGAATAGCTCAGCAGTTAACTCTGTTTTCTGCAAGTGTTAAACAGAAGCAGAAATCATTAATATCTATATGGAATATAGTCAAGGTTTGTAACCATTGCACGTGTGTTTGGTGAGGCTTAAGAGATCCCACCTCATTATCTCCTGGTCTTGCAATGGGCCCCTGATCCAGGATACTCTCTGACAATGATTCTGGGTTTAGATTTTTTTTTTTTTATTATTATTATTATTCTTTTTAAATATACAGTTAACTTGGGCATGTCTAGTAGGAGGAATAATATAGGGCTTTAATATAGGACTTGGAAGTGTTTTAAATAAAACGGAATAGATTTTTTATGTACTTTTGCTTGGGTTACACTAGCTACAACATCCTTTTTCTTTTTAAACCAAGTTCTTGTGTTTTTCATTCTTTTCCGTTATCACCCAGTGAACTAACTCCTAATGTTAACTATAAATACCAGTTGAATACTATTTTATCAAATGACTAACCAAATATTAATACCAATTTATATTACTGATAAACTAACTGTATTAATATATCAGGTAATTGAGTATTAGGTTAATCATGCATGATCCTCCTTTAAAAACACAAATGCTAAACCAATCATTTTTAAAATCTCTGTCTTAAATAACTACTTTTAATGATCATGCAGCACTGTGAAATCAAAATTAAAAGCACATGCTGGAAAAAGAGGCTTCACCTAAAACAAAGATCAGATCAGCACAATTAGAACAGTGAGATAAACTGCATTTCTAATGGACTTCTTTTCTAAAACTTAAGAGATGATTTCACAGTTTTAAGGGGATGAGACATATTTCATATAAATAGATGTTTGCTGTGAAACTGTAACACATGGAATTTTGTTTTAGTTTTCAAAATTTCAGATAGGGTTTCATGCCTCCTGTGGAAGTGTGTGGCACAAAACTGTAGTTCCATAACAAAATGAATATCTGCTTGGTGCTGGGGGCTCTCTAATTAGTATGGTTGCTATTAGATATCTGTCAAACATAGGATGGACCAACAAAACCTAATTAGCTGTTTAAACTCGTTTATGTGCCACATTTAATCTTGTGCTTGTCACATTTACATTTGTTTAAACCTTAATAATATTCAAGATCATGCACTTGTATTAAAGGCAACATGTGTTTGAGCCATAATGAATTGCTGATATTAAAATATTCATTATGGCTCAAAGAACTTTTTTTTTTTTTAAATCTAGGTGAGTCATTTATCTTTCTTGTAAGATTAATGAGTCAGTTTTACTCAAACCAGTGAAAACTAACATCTATTAATTCATTTTATATTTCTTATGTTGTTAATTCAGCAATATTTCTGATCACTAAGCCTCTTTAAAATACAACATAAATCCACCTGAAAAACTAGTGCTCAACTTGATACACACTACAGATATTTAATTTGTATTTCACATAAAGTGTAAATACTAACTAAAGCATAAATAGCATTATGTTCAAAGATGCTATAAAGTGTCTGGGAAACAACATACTGAAGTTTTCTAACTTGTCTATAAATACTTTGCAAAGCATCTGTTAAAGATATGGAGCTACTTTAGCTGTTAATACCAAGATGTAATAATTTCATTAGATTAAAATACATGTTAGGAAACCCTTACAAAATACCTTTTTACACTAGTCCTAATGACAGGAAATGGTGCTAATATACTGTACAAAGGCTATTTTCTCTTTTCTTAGACAGCTCCTAAATAAATATATAGCTGAAATACTTTCAAGTTCCAAACAAATACCACTAGCACCTTGTGGAGAACTGTGCAAACTGAAGTACCTTCTATGTTAAGTATTTCGTTTATCTACCTTCCTAACATTTTCTGTCATAGGTCACACAAAAAATATTAAAAGACACATAAGGGGCTATCTAAAAGGCTAACTTTTTTTCTCTTCTGTTTATGCAATATCATCATCCTCCAGTACATCATCCTCGAAGAAGATATCTACAGGAAGGAAGTCAATAAATATTTATGTCATACACAGGGGCATGCATATAAATATTTCAGTACACGCATTGACAAGAGATGGTGAGAAAGTACTGGTATTACACTAATTGAAATCAATTGGTAGAGACTTTTGCCATAATGAAATTACTTTTTATATCCTGCTTCAAGATCTTCAAGCACAGAAAAACAATATGAAATTCAAAAATAAGCAAGGACTATCTACTCATGGGAAATGAGGGATGTATGAAATTAGATTTCCTCCAATAAACTAAGAATATGTACTCAAAATGAAAAAAGTCAGAGAATATATGTATCTTGACTTGATAACATTAATGATTTGTTTGTATTGATAGCAAGGACTTTTTTTCCATGTTTAATCACTTTAAATAACAAAAGAAAGCTGAGGCAACAGCTGAAATACAACCCAACCTCAAGTTTCTGCCTGTCTTGATTTTTGAGAAGACTAAAACATGGCATTTTTCAAAACAATATGAAAATTGTTCACATTGACCAAAAGCATGCATTGAACTCAGCTATTAGGCTTTTATCTTTAAATCCCTAATTGTCCTCCTCTGAAGAACCCAGCCTGACTGGGAAGGTGCCACACAAACTGCTGCAAGAATCCTCCAAAATCCAGGCTTATGTGGTATCAATACATTTACCGTATTCGATTTGAATGACAGAAATTTACTTCCTGTGCTGTTGGCATAAGCCTAATTTCTGCTTTAAACACAACTAAACTTCTGTTGTGTGGAGGAAGCAGAGGGACAGGCACTCCCATGTTTGTGTTAACTACTTCATTTTTCTTCTTCTACTTTTTATTATCTGCCCTGAGTAAAGAGGTTGGTTCTTATTCTACATTTGGTGTACAAAGAGTAAGTTCGTAATTGGCCTTGCCAATACAATTCTTTGTGACAAGTTGCAAATCCTTGAGCACTGCATTACTGTCCAGACTAAGAAAACCTGACTTATACAGGTTATCCTATTTCCTAAGCCTTTTTCTCTGCTGTTACTGCCCCCCCAACAGCTATCACTCTCCATCAGAATCAGAGGCCTAAACCAGCCCATTATTTCTGTGTATTGTAGACAAGCGTCCTGTTGACATGGTCAAGAATGAGATTCATTCCTTGCAACAGAAAGCCACTGTTGATTCATTCATTTTATGGTCCTGTAATCAGCAGGAAATAGCTATCAAGTAGTCCCCATTTTATTTTAACTCGGATTGACTAGCTCAGCTCATGCCTTTCTTCATTGAATGTAATGAAAACCTGAGGTGAATAGCTTTGCTAGATTTTTTTTCTTCCACTTAGATGCTTAGACATAGATAGGATGAAGTCTTTAAATACGGATTTAATACAGTCTATACTAAGCATACCTAGACACCGCTCTCTTTTAAAATTGCCACATAGGTTGTTTAAAAGCCTGATTAAAATACAAATTAAAGTAATCAGAAAGGGTATGTTATGTAACATTCTGTTGAGGTTTCCTTCTCCTCTAAGGAAAACAGGCTATGTAACCATCATAATATGGCATTTTTATAAGTATTTTTCTCAGCTTAAGTCAATTCATGCACCTGTCTTCTGTCAGTTAAACTACAGAACTTGTATACCTAGTGTAAAAAGGCATAATTCTGCTGTATTTAGAGCATAAAAAGTTATAAAATAGTCTGTTTCCCCCCATATATAGTGAGCTCATATGCACTGATGCTGAGCTGGAAGTTTAGCTGGTTTCACCAGCAGAAATATACTGGAGAAAGCAATTAGAATGATACCATGAGCTTGTGTTTACACTCACTGTAGCTGCTCCAAGGAGAACACAGTTTTTATTTATTTTTTTAAAAAAGCTTGTATTTTATGTGGTGCAATGACTAACAGGCCAAACATGATCAAGAGATACAGTAAGAGGAAAAATAAGCAGAATCTCAAAAAAGAGAGCAGGTAGTCACAGATAGGAGGGGAAAGGAGCAAGTGAGCATTTAATTTCTTTGGACCCTGACTAACCACAACACTGTATGATTTTCCCATCTTAAATCAGACATAACAGGCTTTTATTGCACTATAAAGTAGCCTGCTGCATTTAAAAAAAATGTATTCTTTGTCACATCCTACTTATAAATCAAATAGTGGAAGTCTAATCAGAATAGTTGTGATGATCGCATCATTATGTCATCTGTGCCTTCTTGAACAAAGGATTGGAAATACTAATCCGTCACCTACAACATGCTATTGCACTAATGCAGTTTTGAATGTCATATGAATATTGCATCTTAAATTTATCTTATCTGCGCAGACCAGTGGCATGATGATACACTGCATATGGAACAAAAAACAGCATTGTAAATCTGCATGGCAATGTTCTATTCCCACATTTATGCTTCTAAAATTGTCACAAAATAAAATAGCATGAGCATTAGAATACACCATTCTTCTTCTACAATTTCATCATAATTTGTCATTCATTCTGAGATATTCATTTGTCTAAAAGCAATTAAAGCTTAATTGCTGCATAACCTGAATAATTTAGAAATGCAAATTAGTATAGCAGGCAAGCAAGTATGTGTTCATTAATTTCTTTGTTATCACCATCTGTTTAATTAAAAAAATGAGTTTTACTGAATGACAGCTTGCTAACTATATAAACGTTTTCCTTAATTGAAAATGTCTTTTGCAATTGAGGTCAGCATCTGACAAAAATTGTTTGAGCTTGTGCAAAAACATTTTATCTAAACAAATTGTAGTATTTTTAAATTCACATTAAAAAACATTGCCAACATGTGCAATGTAATTCAAGAAATGACATCTTAACTTCTTAATGCAAAGTCATAATTTTAGAAAAAATCATTGCTTTGGAAAAGTGATGGTTATTACAGTTGATTTGTCTTTTCTTATGATAAGTATATGTGATTTGTCATCTTTATTACAAATTATTTTGAAAACTTTTCTAAAATCCAGACTCAAAATGTGAATACCTCTAGCAAAAAAGAATTGACATAAGAAATAAAGAGTGCTTGAAAATATGGATTACATGATGTGATATTTGTCTTCAGGAACTAACGTAGACTTTTTCAAGTAGAAGCGTCTTTATAAAGAAGCTAAATCTTAAAAGATATTAAAAAAATTCATATCAGCTATATATCAGATTCCCTTTATTCATTCAGAAAAAACATTTTACCACACTAATGCACTTCTGAATGTCATATGAATACTGGATCTTATATTCACCTTGTTTGAGCAGATCAAGTCAAAACTCAAACGAACAGTACCATACTTTCTATGAGATCAGTAAACTGATCATCTAGGACTGAAACCCTGGAGAGGCGAAGGGTAATGTTATAATATTGTAAATATTGTAAAACTTGTCAGTTTTTCATTATATGTTGTTTAGAAAATTAGTTCAAATACTTTGTTATAATGTAAGTTGGCTTCTGCTCCCTCTTACTACATTTAAGAGGGATTTTACGGCCTCTGCATCAGCTCAAACATACTTAGAGAGTGCAGAAAATGGCCTAAGAGGAAGGCAACAGCAATTATAGCTGTAGGTGGTGATAAAGAAGTCGAAGTTTCAGTGATTACTGCTCAAAAAAATCCCCGAGAATGCAATTTCTCTCATACTTGTATGTCCTTTCACAGTAAGTGACTAGGGTAACCATGTGCCTTTTTAATCTTTTTAAAGTGTACTAAAAATCACGTAAGGTCAGGGCTGTATCCCCAAACAAAAGAGGTATGTCTGACCAATCACACTGGCTAACAGCACACAACTAGCACACAAATCACATGATTTGGCAATTCCTTAGCATTTAATCCTTAAAAAAAAACACAACATAAAATCTAAAAGTCATTTGAATATAAGTGTTGTGCAAACATCATCTGATATTTGCAGGCTCTTCCTAACACACAGAAACTAATATTATGATTCTCATTGAACACTTCGGGTAACACACAAAGATTAAGCAGCTTCTCCACAAGAGACAAATCAAATGGGAATGCACATTCTCAACCTCAAACCAGCACACAGGCTGTATCTGTTGGAGACACAAACTGCCAGGGTGACCCAGCTGTGTAAAAGTAAGGTTACATATTGTTACCGTAGGCAGATCACCATTTAAATCAAATTCCTATCAACCAAAACAAAAATTCCTGGTAATGAGCTACACGACAAATTTTTATTTTCTTATGATTTGGAGCCCTGCTAAAATACATATGGAAATCTTTGTGAATGTGTTCCTACGGAATTACAGTGAAAACATACGAAAAAATTAGTAGATAACTCAATAGATGGAAGATGCAAGAGTGGACAGAAGCAGCAGATAGTCACACTGAAGAGGATTTGGGGAAAACTAGTAGTTTTCTCTGGTTCCAGATTTTACAAGTGAGGAACACTGGAAAGGTCTCCCTTCCACTTGCTGCTCAGTTATATATTTAACATATATGTAACATATTTCAGTGTTGATGATGAAAGGTGTAGTTGCTATAATTATATTGTAAAAATAACTTCTCTAAAAACAACTCATGGAATACAGGAAAGTATAGCTTAAAATATACCCAAGATGTTAAGATGTGTTGGTTTAATTCTAAACCAGAAACTTCTAATTTGCAATGAAAAATTCAAACTCAACAGTTATTATACATTTCCTATACCACAGTATGTGACGGCACTAAAGCTCAGTATATATATGACAAGTACAACATAATGCACCTTACAGAAGAACTTGCTGGAAATATCAATACTTATTTGTCCAGCATGCCTGATTCATTTAGCGGTGTTGTTTGAGTTCTTCATTCCTCCTGTAACAAGCAGTACCAGGAATGTATTCATGGGCCAGGACACAAAATCATCACATATCTCAGTATTATAAGAGGCTACATAAACACCATATTTTTGCTGTGAATAAGTTGTACTCTCCTCCCCCCATCCCCCTTCCTGGCTACTATTAAATCCCTTGCCAAGATCTGTGTGGGTGTTTACTGTGCATACTTGCCAAAAATAAATTAATGACAAGTTTCTATCACCACTCGTTTATCAAAGTCGCACACTCCCAGTGGTTTGAAGTATTCATTTGTAAGTACTTTGTTTATGTTTTTATGCATCAAAGGATCAAACTGTTTGGCTAGACATTTTTTCATTCTTTCACTAGATGGCAATATTGCATTACATTCCACTATATACAAGCAACGTTTAAATAAACAAAG
Source organism: Cygnus olor (assembly GCF_009769625.2). Lineage (NCBI taxonomy): Eukaryota > Metazoa > Chordata > Aves > Anseriformes > Anatidae > Cygnus > Cygnus olor. The sequence continues at coordinate 3,510,424 of NC_049181.1, forward strand.
CACATAGAAGGCTAAGTAAGCTATATCAGTACAATGAAAGGAAAATTAACAAAAGATAATATAATAATGAATCAACTTCAATATTTTATACTTCCACAGATTCTCTCACCAAGAATATCATGTCATTTTTCTCCTTGATAAGCCATGCCCAGTTCTTTGACCGTATAGAAAAGTTCTGCATTTTTATTTTTTCCTTAAAACAGATCTACCTTAATTAGTTTCCATGGAGAAGGGCTGTCAATTCCTATTTCTACATACACGATAACTAGAGGGAAACAAAATTCTACGTGAAAAAACACCTAGATTTTATTATTCAAAATCATTAGCACACTTTCTTCATTACTTATTTTTGTGGTGGCATTAGTTGGGATCCTGACCATGTGGCCTTTCCAATTCATATAGCTCAATGAATTTTTCCCAGCCTACAACTGTGAACTACATGGAATTAGTTTTCTTGATCCTCAGTTTAAAAATGCATTTGCACACTTTTCTTGTACCTTCACAGTAACAAATAAATGAAGCGGGAAATACGAGATGAGGCAGAAGAATGATTTAATGTTTGAAGGGAAATGCATTTAGAGAAGAATGAGAAAATTACAGTGACAGGACCTGCTTCTAAGGTGTATTATGAACATTAATTGGACCAGGAAACAGAACCTCCATCAAGCTTTCATGCACAGGTCATTAGGCAAAAGATTTATTTTTAGGTGTTTTTTTTTTTTTTTTTTTTTTTTTGATTCACTGGGTGTATAACCTAAACAGGAAAGATAGAAAGAGTTTGACTTCACATGAGTGAACACCCCTATGCTTCAGGCATATTTCTAGTTAGTAGGAAATAAGGTATTTAAGTTTCAGTTTCCAAGAGCTGGTAAGAACTAGTGCTAGTGCGTGCAAACTGCTGACTCGGGCAAAATGATCTTAATCATGGAAGGTGACTAAGAACTGAAGTCATAATGGCAGTAGGCTTATTTTCCTTACATGGGACAACTCACCTTCACTGGAAAACTTTATGGGCTGGCAAATCAAAGAAGGCTGAAAAAGAGTTATCGAAGCACTATGCCACTGGCCATCAAAAGTACTTGCTGAATTTCTTCTTTGTTTTTTAAAAAGTGATCATATGTGATCCAGAATAGGACTTGCTGCTGGATTTCCCAGCTGTACTGTTTACTATAACAAGATATGTAAGTTTATAGGGACGGGAATATTTCCTCATGATTTGTAAAAGCTTGTTAGAAGAAAAACAACCCAAGATGCATACATCTGCCTCAAGCCTTTAGAAACAACCAAATAGTTAATTCCAGTATGAACCTAAGAACATGCAGTCCAGTGTCAGCTTACTAATGACCATGCATGTAACAGCTGTAAAACAAGACATTAAACCTTGTATTAGAGATTATTACAAGCTATTCATTTCCTGACTGAACTTGAAGATCAGTATGCTCTAACAGAGATAATACTAGATGCCAATCTTTTAGGACTGTAAGTAGCTCCTGCTAGATATGCATCACTGAAAACAGTCTTTCATTTTAACAGGCAACTGTACCACATAATACATTTCAGATCTTTTATTTACCTTCCCTCCTTTTTGAGGATTTACTTACATTATCACTGCTTTCATGATATTTGCCATAATCAACTTTAAAAATTCCTGTTTATAAGCTAAGACCTTTTCATGGTCTCCTTTCAACTTTATGTTCTTGCACAACACAGATGCATTAGTTCTTTCCTCGCTCCAGTGTTTAGTTTCTCAATATTTCAAACCAACAATTGAATCTACTTTCACTAAAGTTTGTCTGTTTCCTTTTTTTTTTTTTTTTTTTTTTTTTTTAGGGGAGAAAGGGAGTGAAGCAACCTAAATTGTTTAAGAACCACTCTCTCCCTACACACACATACAAGCATCAGTCATTGATGGCTGATGTTAGTAAATCAGACTTTATCAGCATAACTTCTAAGCATGTGCTTGGGAATGATTTCCACATGGAAAAAGTGAGGAAGTACAAAAAATTATTAATTACCACTAGGCTTATCAGGTATGTAAGATAAAAGTCGATTTCTTCACCTGGACTGAAAGTTATAAAATTAGTAGTTATCACCCCTCCAAATGTTCTTGATTTTCTTTTTTTTGAGAACCAGCATGCCCAATTTAAAATATGAAAGTCTACAAATTGCAATTTTTCTAACCCATGACCAGTCACACCTGCCTTCGTAAGAATATCAAAAATACACCACTGAAATTAAAACATAAAGCCAAGCTCTTGTTTGTTAACTTGACAATTTAAAGAGGCTTATTCAACAAGGGTACTTGTCTATCAAAACAGAGAACATTCTTAAATAAAGCTTTTTTTTTTTCTTCCAAAATGAAATTGTATTATGGTTCTTTCAAAGTTTTTAATTTTCAAATAGCCTGGTACTTGTATAGATCAATACAGCAAAATCATTAAACAGTTACTAGAAGATTATACCTTCAAAGAAATCTCCACCGTGTCATCCATCCTAGTTTTCAAACACCCCATCAAGCTTGTGCATTTATCCCATTCCTCTCCAGGACCAACATCACTTCTGGAAGTTCACATATTCTTACTACTTTTCTTTTAGGTGTAGCCTAACGTGTAGCTAAACTAAGAGCAATTAGTCTCCACTTTAAAAAGCGTATTGAAATGCTTACTCTAACTCTATTTAAAATCCAAGGATGTTTGCTTGTTCTGGAGATGTCTATGTTTAGTTTTTGTGTGTCCCCCCCACCCCATTACATCAGTTAGTGTAATAATAAGACCTTAACTCTGCCTACTACTCTTATTCTCCTACTAAAGATCCTTTGTAACAGAGAAATATAACTGATATCTTTCCCTGGAAAGTGATGCAGTGAAAGTTCATGGGAACAGAAGATAATCTACTCCCTTATTGCCTTATGCAATAACATCATCCATTTGACCAGAGACCACCATAAACATAATTGTATTTTATTTCACTAATTCCAGTGAAAAGCTGTAGAACCTTAACTACTAATCAGTGAGAAACATCTTTTGGCTCCTGGTAAAGTTTTACATATGGACAACCCGCTTGTTTTTCTTATTTCATCAATAACATTTATTCTGGGCTTATGTTTTATGCAGGAAAAACTTTCATCTCTTCCAAGGCTAAAGAAATCACTGGTGTCTAGATTCTTTACATAAGATTGTTTTATTCCCTTTTCTGTGTGTTCCTTTTTGCATTCATCGGTGCTGAGCACAATAGATGAGTTACAAGCTGTGCTCAGTGTCCTCTCTGCACATATTGTGCCATCAAATCTGTATGTGTATTTCTAGTAGGTATACTTTTAACTAATATGGCTTCATATTCCAGTGCCACACTGAAGAGCAAGGTCAAAATAAAGATTGTCAGGAACTACTTGTCTACCACAGTGACCGTAGGCATATTATCTTCTAGTGGATTGTAGCTCTATGACAAGCGCCAATAAAAAAGTATAGCAAATAGTCTCACCATTCAAGCAATAGTTCAAGGACTGTATTCTAGCTTAGAGTTCTCTGTCTTGACATCAGTTTCAGTTTGGAGGGTTATTTCATTCTAAAACATTTGTTCTCCTCACTGCTGCCTATTTCTTATGGGAGGGAGAGAAAAAAGAACGAAGTACCATTAATTTGAAGGCTAAGGGTATGTTTTGCACTTTTGGAGAGGTCAGAAGAAGGTGAGGTTAAGGAATAAGCTTTATGTATCATTTTTAGTATTCTATTTGAATAAAATTTAAATTAGATAAGATGTATACCTGAGTATCTTTGAAGTGCAAAATGCAGGATACTATTGAACTTCTCCCTTTGCTTACTAAATTGGCAATAGAAAAACAAAGGACAACGCATTCTCATTTAAAACCATATTTAGTATGCAAATCACTAATAAGGAGGGTTTGCAAAAGCTCTGATGCAAATTATATATCAACTTAAAGGGTAAAGTAGTTAGAGGAAAAATGAGTTTGGGTTTTAAGTACTTTAAAGCTTTTTACCAAACTTAGGCATGCTATTTATTACAGCTATATAACATAATCTTTACACCTACAAATGCTTTTAGTGAATACTGAAAATGTTTTCTGCATATCAAATGTCCACACATCAAATACAAATGGTGAATGGGCATTCTGGTTGCAATATACATCAGGAGAGCACTGCAAAACTCCACCAGCAGCCTCATTATTTCAGAATCCTGACTCATGGCTCAGAAGACTAAAGGAACTGAGAATGTACCTGACAACTGGGATTGTTATATATGGATATTTGGTTTTAGTAAGTTACAGTAATTCAAAGCAAGCTCTAAGCAGAGTTCTCAAACGTGTCTCGTTAGCTGTAAAAAAAAAAAAAAAAATAGTAGAAGGTAATAGACCAAACAACACGCATCTTGCTGATGCTAATGCAGTAATAGAAGAGTGCTTATATTCTCGAGAGAGACTGTAGGGACCAGATGGCTGAGGCGCAATCTGATAGCAATTGTCTTTCATCTGCTCCAGGAAGCAAAGGACAACTGCCCTTGTATTTCTTGACAGTACCACCAGCAATTACACTGCAAGGTACAGTTTTATACACACACTTATAGACAGACCAAAAGCCTTCACGTTTCAAAGAATGGAAAAATTATCATCCCAGGACTCAAATTTATCAAATACCTGTCAGAAAATAATTAATAGAGAATAAACTTTTCATTATAGCTTGGATTCGTGATGAATTCTTGAGATCTCTGTACTCTGTGATACGGACCAAAAAAGAAAAAAAAAAATCACATTGCAGTCAGATGATCTCATGACATTTCTTTCATTTAAGGCCAAAACCTCATTATTTCAATATAATGAAATCTGAAACTAGACATTGGTTTCAATTTGTCTCTAACCTAAAATTCATCTTGGAACATAAAATGAACTCACAGCTAAATAGCTGTGCCTCATACAAATGCCAGAAAGCATGGATGACCAGGGAATCAAATGTCATGTCTGATTTTTAAAATACTCTGATATTTGTTAGATTCTGAACCAAGGTTGATTTATTCTAGCAAGTTCGATAGTTTCCTTATCACACATCAGTTCCTGTACTACAGTGATAACTGCTACACAAGAAGCATTCATAAGTTTTTCCAAGCACTGAACCTTCAAGGAGTTTTTCAAGATGGAAAATATTGTACTATAATTAATTTTCATTAGAAAAACCAGTTACAAAATTACAACAAAAAGTAATATAAGATTGAATTAATAAAACTTAGACCTCAAATTAAATATTTGATTTCAATCCTAAGTGACAGATTTGTACAACTAGAGTTTTCTACTGCTTCCTTCACCTATTCATCTGACCATGAATCAGGGTACAAGTCTATAATTTGTCATCAGATACAGACTATATGCAGAGACGACTGTAATAGAAGATTAGATAATATTTATTAACCATCTCTAATAATAGTCACTTGATAGACATGATTAACTATTTTATATTTCATCGCTGTTAGAAGTAAAGTTGCATTTCTTAATACCATTTTATTTAATGACTAGCCACCCTTGCAGGGCCATGTGCTTTCCAAGAGTGGCTGCCGCCACATTACAGAGGTAACACATGAGACTGACAGGACAGTGACAGAAGAAATACTTCAACTTCGCATCCTCCGCTGTTGCAGGAAGAACAAAAATTTGGGAAGATCTGATGCAGCTCTTTAAGGTTCTCTCTGAGAAACATGCTGTTGATGTTTTGGTTTTGGTACAAGAAAAACCACACACCACAAAACACAACCCTACTTGTGGTAGTTTCCGAAAGGATTTGTTTTTTAAGGTGAGCAATGTCTTGGTGCAACCAGCCAGAATTTACATTATTTCCAATAGAGAAATAAGAACTTCTGCAAATATGTAACGAATGGAGCATACCTACTGATCTTTTAAAGCCTTTATTGACAAAGAACATTTAACTGACACTTCAAGCAGCAACTTCTGTGTGTGCTGAGAATGACTTCTCCAACCTAGGTATTCAGATAATTCACTAATGACAAAGGGATGGCTCAAGAAACTGTTAGTTGCGCTAATCAGTCTCCCAGAAAACCCCCCCTCCTGTCTTTGAACAACGGTATCCCCCCTGTCCATACTGTTCCTGTTTACTGCAAGCCTCATTAAAAGGCTTCAGATGACCAGTGTGTTCCTGAGCTCCCCTGAGATGGGATGGTACAGGAGAACAAACGGAGCCAAAGTGACAAAGTTCAGAAATTAAATTAACAGGTATTCTTAAGCAGCAATTTAATTATACACATATGGAATATCAAAGATTAAAATGTAACTTTTGGCACTTTCTGATAAAATATATTTAACAGTAAAACAAACAAACAAACAAACAAACACATCAGGGAGCACTAATAGCAAGCCTGCTGGATTTTAAACAACGTGTTGATACAGGGCGACCAAGGCACTTCAGTGTCCACAGCTAAGTAGTGCAGAAGGGGATTGTATCAGCATCGCCCAGCCAAACACACATCATTTCCTCATGCTCAGTTACCAATTAATCTCTGGTTCAACTTTGTCACCTTTCATCACTGTTGAAAGAAAATTGTGCACATTCAATGCCGTGCCCTCCTTCCATCCCACTCCAAATATTAACAGCTTTGTTACCCTACCAACTGCAGCTCCTTCTGCATTAGAAATTATTGAGAACCAAGATAACATGAAGATTGATATTTTAACTACATATTTAACTGAGAGCTCTTGATGTGAGGTGTTGGGAGTGTGGGGTGTTTATTCTTCTGTATTTCTAAGCAGTAGCTAGGCTTTCCAGATGGAAAGATGATGCTACAAAGCACAGCACATATTTGTCTCATGAAGTTCTGTTTTTATTTCTCTGACTGAATACATTATGAATTGATCAGGCTATTTTATTGGAATGTTTCACTTAATACAGCTTCGCCCTGGCTCTTACTGCCTATCAACACATTGATTCACCAACTGGTAGATCATTAAGAAGCATAAAAAGAATTGATAAATCAAATTTTTTTTTTTGGAGATAATATTTAGAAAAAAGATGCCTAAACTGAAATGAAAACAACTAAAAATTAAAAACAAACAAACAAAAAAACACCTTATCAAATACAGGATTCCATCCAACTCTGTTCAGTAACGTCATCCAAGCTTGGCCTAATCATTACCCTGAGGTATTGGCATTACCACAAACAGCTTCAACTGACCCAGGCAAAAGCTTCTTGAGGCAGCACCTCCTATCTTCCTTCCCCAGACAAGCATAAGGGGAACAATGCCAGTTTGTTTCTAAGCGTGTACTAACTTAATATGTAAAGTATCGTGCACTATACTCAGAGGCTGTTGCCACAAGTCAGAACATATGCTGCTCCTGTGTTACAAGGCTGAGCATTACAGACTGCATTTTCAAATATAAAACTGTATACAAAAGTATAGCTCCAAGTCTGTTTCTGAATCATTTCTGTAACTCTTATTATTTTGACCTTGGCTGCAGAGACTTATAACTAGGATAATCCTGACAAGTGAGTATCAGATCACATGCTACGCTACTCCACAGTCAGTGATCAGCTGCTACTTCATAGTCAGTCCCCAGCCAGTACTTCAGAGTCAAACACCTTCAAACCAATTCCTAAATCTAGTCAAACCATTTGCCAGTTGGGACCCTGCAAATGAACCTTGGGTGGAAACCTGCAATTTTAACAGACTCCAGAGGTATTAACCTACCTCAGAATCAGACATCATGTGAACAGGAATGAGCACGGCAGACTGGCTGCTCAGGCGAAGCTGTTCCAAGTTCAGTCACAACTACAAAATTCCATACAAATATTCAAATTCATCCTTTCCAGATAGGAAAACAGAAAGTTCAGGAAAGAAATGGAATGAGAGTTAGCCCTGTGCCAAGTAAAATTAGTATCTTACTTCCTGTCATAAAGCGATAAAACATACAGCTGGGGAGATTCCTACCTGATGACAAGTTACTCCCATCTGATTGCACTTCACCCACTGACCTGCGGTACTGTCCTGGGCGTAAGATGATATATAGAAGTCTAGTGCTATACAGAATCACTATTCACATTCTTTAAAACAGTGGAGGAATAAACAGAGAAGATAGCTAACAGGTGCTCCTATAGTACCAGCTAATTATAAGGGACTAAGCCCTATTTTACCAAGAAATTAATTAGTGAGGTATTTAATTCATTCTGTAGCCTTTCCAAATTTGAAGGAAGATGGTAGAGGCCTTGACATCAATGAGAATGAGGTACTTAAAGAATTATGATGTGTCATTTAATAACATATTTTAGGGACCGTTTTTTCTTTTCAGTGACGCACACTGAAAATCATCCCTTGCAATATGGATAACCTTCAAGAATACGAAACTGATAAAGGAAAGATAAGGGCCACTGTCAAAAAAATCTCAGTCTTAGGCTGATGTACTTTGCACTGCAGGATGCATAAACACAGAATTAGGACTCTCTACAGAGAGAGTCCATACACATTGACAATGACGAAAGGAAGCTTGAATGGTAAATTCAAAGAACTGGAAAGCTACTGCCATGGGAAAAATCAGCAGCTCCTTGTTTTAAGTTTTACTGATCTCCTGTTCCTCACATGCCCTGCAGCCCACCAAGTACACCCTTGTAAGGCAGGTCATTCTCAGCACTGAACACACAGTCATTGTTCCAGACCAGAAAGAAAAAACACACACACACAAACAAAGATTAGATTCTCAGCATCTTACCTCAGTGACTCCTCTAAGAGAAATATTTTCACTCTTGGCGCTAATAATCTGAAATTTTGTTTAATTTGTTTCAGCTTCAATTCATGTGAGCTCCTGTAACCGCTCTGCTGAAACACTTATATAAAAGTAGTTTCATGGAACACTATTTTTTTATTTTTTATTTTAAGTACTATGGTTTGACATATTATCACAACAACTTAAAACCAAGATCAAACAGTAGAAGTCTATGCCCAGAGTGCTAAAATTGCTTGCATGTCCTGCATATAATTCATGTTTAAGAACTGACTACTAATGCAAACCATGAAAATCCAATATCTGATTTACTTACAAGGAATAAGTCGCAAAAGCTTATACATTCTGAAAGGGCATGTGTCTACTGCACTCCTACACAAATCAACATTTTTGTATGGAAATAAGAACATTTACTCATCAAAATAGTGAATGAAATCCTCAAAATATCCGATATTTATTTCTCAAAGATTTAATTGCTCTTTAGCTCAACATATTATCTTGCAATCAAATTGAACACACCATGCATTTTGCTACATCTGTCCTATGTTCAGATCCACATGGTCATTCTAAACTGTCGTTATAAAATATATTTGCAATTCAGTACATGTTCACAATTGTTTTTAAATTAATAGTATTTTAGTACTAAGTATTAAAAATAATAGTATTTTAAGTTATTTTACTGTATGAGTGAGTGAATGTGTATTATTATTTTAAATTAATATCGTGTTGTGTCAAAATTTCCATTCTCTATGCCCATTCAAGTGTAAAGATTTTGCTTTTCCTTGAAGAAAGGCTAAAGGACAGAAAGCAATTATACCATTTACTAGTGATGCTACAGTAAATAACCAACATTCATCTGAAAAGTGTGCTTCAGTAATGTAGGAGTAACAGTGCAGCCATTTGGTTTCCAACTGAAAATTTATGAAGATCAGATTGCATACATTGCAGTGACACTGTGGCATCAGCAATACTTCCGTCAGCATCTCCTTGTTCTGCCTGTTAATAAAATACTCTTCTAAAATATACTAATTTAAGTGCCAAGATATTGTTATTAGGACTACTTCAAATCCTCACTAGGCATATTATTTCAACAGTGTAGAGCTGCAAAATAAACTTCATGCTGAAATATTTAAGTGGAGACCCTGCTCAAAGTCACCTTTTGGTTTAAAATCTTGGAATCTGGTTGCAAAGATGTTCATTTCATCAACAGTGTTAAATAGTATAAAAAAATATATGTAGCAATTCAAGTATTAAAAAGAAAATCCATGATTACCCTAAAGCAAGACTTTCAAATACTTTTAAGCTGTACCTCATTTTCATCCAACACTACTTGCATCTTATCTGACTTGGTAGGTCACACAGGAACTTCTGACAGTATAAATAACTGAAATAATTACTTCAACATCTTAATCTTATATGCTGATCATATGTCTTACTTTACCAGTAGTCTCTGATTAACACAACATACATGTCAAGTTAGTGTCAGATGTTTCTAACAAACAATATTCACTTCTAATGAGGTAAATATAAAACAATTATTGATGTTTCATACACAGAATGTTTTATTTCACTTCTTGGAAAAGAACTTCTCTTTAATTGTAACTGAAGTTCACAACAGCTGGGTTGATTCATTGAAAATAATAAACAACCTCCCCTAGGATATTTTAAAAGATTATGTAGATTTTATTAAATAAGTGTGAAAATACCACATCATACATATATATGTTTAAAAAACAACACCAATAATATGGCTTACTGACAATATCTAGGCAATGATGATGACATTTTAACTTCTAATCAGTAAATAACTTGTGTTCACTTCCTGAAGTGCTGACATATCATTCTTTCAGTATAACTCCAAATGCCTTTAGATTTTTTTTTTTAATTTCATTTTTTTTTTCTCTAACAGTTAATGGATTTCCTCCTTACCATGCAGCATCTGGGTTCACATTTTTCATGTAAACTGACAGAAAATAGGTGCTATATCTTCCTGTCCATGTTATCCTTATGTGAGGCAGATCTTTAACAACCTTCCAACCCAAACCATTCTATAATATGTTCTTGTCCCCAGCTACAGGAACTGACTAGCTGCACCTTCAACTCCTTGTATCGAGTTCAATCCCTGGTCTGTCACTAAAGATACTAGCCATTACACTAAGGCAAAATAAAACCCTAAATGCACAGGTATATAGCAAAAAAGAAGAGAGAGGAGAAAAAAAATAATTTAAGCAAACTCTTGTTTGGGCAATAATGTTGATATCAATATGGCAGTTCATTCTTAGGTCTTCTGCACAATCCAAGACCCTCTCGTATCATAATAATGTTAGATTTAACTAAGAAAAATGCAGTCTTTTTCAAACAAAACTCTTTTCCCTCTTGTATCAAGTTTTAAGTTTTCCCTCTACCTGTTTAGTGGTCTAGTCTTTTTTTTTTTTTTTTTTTTTTTTAAAACTGGACTAAAATTGCCACTGCTTGAACTATCCTGATGACTTAACTTCCTTCATCACTACCAAAGTGAAATTTGGGAAGAAAAAAAACATTTTGTTTTGTGTCATTTAGAGTTAGGAGGAACTCAAAGTTACAGGTAAATTTTCCTAGATGTATTAGATATACAATAGAGTTCCAATTTTCCTCTTAAAAAAGGGGTGGGGTGTGGGGGTGAGGGGAGGAAGTGAGCTTACTGGATGTTTTAAATTCTATATTAACATTCATTTTGAAAAAATTGTGTTATGAATTGAAAGATTATTTCCTCAGTAAAACTGAAGAGTTGCATGTATCATTTGCATCAAGTGACTGCAGCTTTCTGGTTCTAAAACACTTCATGGGTTAATCAAATACGTTCTTGGGATACCTTGTAAAATAGAAAGTAAATATTCAGTGATCAGTGTATGTGTGTGTATAATAAATACATATAAATAAAAAAGGTTCTGTAAGGCTCCGGTTTCAGCCACACTTATCTATAAGAACTCATGATATTTTCCCCCATCTCGTCCTAAGTAAAATTACATAAGAACATTAAATAATAAATAATGTATCTACAGCTAAAATACTGTATACATCACATTTTGTACACATTCAGTCAACTGCAAAGGATGTACAGAATCAATATTAGAACACTGACTTGTTGCTTCAGAAAGTTTTAAGCAATGAGGTGTTCACCAGGTAGTGAGAGACATGAATGCCCGGTATCATCTCAATTATACATATAACAAACATTTAGCAGGGTAATGGTAAACAAGTTTTGACTGCTTTGTTCATTGTTAGATTGGCAGAAATATTCAGAATGCCAGCTGCACAAGTTACATTTTATTAATACTTCCATTATGCATCTGAAAATAAAATAAATTGTGCACAGCAATATTTCAAAACTGGATGAACTCAGTCACATCATTCTGGGAACATAATTTCTGGATAGTTAAGATGATTCTCACCAGATAAGTAGACATAAAAAATTTAATACCTTGCAGCACTTGTTTCTGCACAGAAAAAAAAATCAGGATCTCCTGCAGCTAAGTATGGGATACATTTGTAATAATACAACCACTATACCATCTCTTTAAATGTCAGCATTGATATTCAGCATGATTTCCTATGTATGATGGCTCAAGTCAATTATAATGACAGATAGCATCCTACTGGCTTATCTGATTACCTCTGACCTTTTAACAGCTGCAGAAAGCCAAAACAGCCTGAAAGAAGAACTCATGCATATATGACACAAAGCTGGAATTTCATATCTGAGCCACAGTCAAGAACACATTGAATGTCAGCAGATTTCTGACAAAGCCTATAGCAAATAATTTCTTGGATGGTTTGGCACCACAACGGCCTGTCATTTATTATAGCAGAGTACTGACAGGAGACATAAACTTGATTAATTTTATATCAATACATGATATAAAAGTCATTACAACACATAGTTCACTTAAAAAACTTGGAAGCCACTATCCAAAGTAACCATTCATTTTGATTATTATTATTTCTTTTATCAGAAGCTTGGTTAGATGATTTAAGACTGTATGGGCTCCACGGGGAAACAAAAATCAATATTAAATGCAATTGAGTATATTCAAAAATAAAGCAAAATTTTTGAACAACTGATTTCTAACCAACTACTCAGAGAAGTCTCTCACTGCTCAGGTGTTGTTGCCCATTCCCAGTTAGTCAAGTGTTAGCCTAGTAACTAATGAAAAGCTTATCTTTGTGCTGTTAAAAAACACCCCCCAATTCTGTTACTCATTCTTTAAATGTTTTCCCATGTTTTAACTGTAATAGCTGGAAGTAGAGTGGAAGAAACTGTTTTGTTTTGTATTTCCAATGCAGTATCATCTTCAGTAATCCAAGCACTTGAAAGTAGCAGCATTATATTTAGATGTATATTTACAACAGACTATCTTTACACCATAGCATTTATGACAAAATTGGGGCACGTATTCATTTTTTATGGTATGGAAGCTTTAGAACCCCAATGCATTCCCATCACCCACGCTCCCAGTCATGATTCTGTAAAAGCCATCCACAATGAAGCTGCATTTGCTCCTGATAATTTGTTGGTATTAACTTAAATTATTTTAGTAACCTTCAATTCATTTTCATGGGATGCTTCAAGCTTTAAATATTGTTTCAAAACCATTTCAAGTCCTCTACACAAATGAGCTCTTAACTCGCCACCAGTAATAGAATGATAGAACAGCACTTCCACAGCCCCTCAATTAAGATGAAATCTCAGCCCTACTTGAGTAAACACCACAATTGCCCTCATCTTTATCTGGACCACCGTTTCACCATTAGAAATAAGTGACCCTCTAATTTAGCCGTACTGCAAGTAAGCTACAAGAACGAACAGTACAATACAATTCAATGGTATGCATTATAAATGATTATTATAAATAAACAACATCAACGATAACAGCAACTCAGTGAACATCTAAAATTTATGAACAGCTAAGTTTTTAATATCTGGCTAAGTGTGAACAGTAAAGACAGAAGTAGAATATCTACAGATTTTCAGAGAATGTGCATTTTTGTCTACACAGAAACTGTTACAAAAGAAATGTAATGCAGACAGTTGCAGAGATCATAATAAGAGGGAAGAAATATTTTGTGGCCTGTTAACACTTTTAGTGAATTTAATTATCCCAAAGATAGAGAAGTTTGTGATGCTGTGGAAAAGGTGAGGAAGAGCACAAAGCTTATGTTGAATTTATGAGAGGGAAACAGAATACAGGACTTCCCCATCACCAGCAGTAAGAAACTTATGTGTGATAAACAACACGTTTGACATGCTTCATCCAAAGTGCATGTCTGTTCTAGAAGGGGAAAATCAGAGCAAGGAGGTGGAGATGCCTACAGCTTGAGGGGAAAGGAGGGGGCTTCCAAAGGAGACAGAGAAAAGGCCCCTTCCTTGGGCTCAGATGGGGCTGTGCAGCAACAAGCTAGAAAACCACTGACCTGACTGAGCGTGAGCTGACAGCTAGGGTCCTTGCAAGGACTGTGACTTGCCGTTTTTATTTTGTTTTACTTATTTGCTTCTAGCTGCCTCTAAAAATTAATTGTACTAGTTCATACTGTAAAATGAAGCCTATTATGTTTTGCTTCCTTTTTTAATTTAAAAAGCTTTCTGATCTAACTGGGAGCTCACTATAAAATTGGTCTGTCCAGGTCTGCTTGAAAGGTCCCATCATACCCACATATCATGATTTCACCGTCAGTAGTGCCTGGTGGCTAGCTGTACATTTCCTAGGGCTTTAGCAACCTAAGTGCATTGCCACTCCCTTATCCCAGGGAGTCTGCCCTGGCCTACAAAGTTCCCCACAGTAGAAATAATGACACCCGATTCAATGGAATAGGGACCTCCCCTCCAATGATTTCCAGAAAACTAAATATTAAGAGATGAAAGAATGCAATTAGGGTAGTAATACATCTCAAACAATGTTAATAACCCTTATAAGCTGAGAGAATACCCAGTTTATTCAGCTATCATAAAACAAATATTAAACATACTCTGGGAAAAAGAAAATATGTTATTTCTGTTCAGAAAAGTAATTAAAAAGTGAACAGAGTGGCTTGGCAGCTGCACAATAATCCTTTTTAATATCTCAAGCAGTCCATACCGGTGCAAGATGCTCCACACAGCATCGCCACATAAGAAGAATACTGCTGTATATATTTTATGCGGTATTCACACTACAGTATTAACACATTCTAATAACTGGAAGCAATCAATGAAATGCATCCATTTCCTTGTGATGTTTCTACTAGAGAGGAACCAAAGAGGTAACAACACAAATGAAAATCTGAAATATTCATGTAACACCTAGAATGGTAAATGAGAGAGATGTGCCACAACCTATTACTGTGTTCCTTCAACATGCAGCACAAAAACTCACTGCTTCTGAGACACAATGTAGTCAATTTGTGTCTGCAAGAGTACAGCAGGCTCTCCTCTGCAATATGCCACAGGAAAGGACTGCTGTTTGTAAATCTCTATATACATGAACTAACATCTATCGGAACAGAAAAGTCAATCAATGTGCAATCCAAACCTTGCTTTGGAGTATTATCTGCATGCAGAATAAAGTCAGTAGCGTTAAGAGCCTGCTATTTCCCTTAACAGTGGGGAAAATGAGGATGGTTTAATCAATACTATGACAATCTAAGTTTTGCCATTCTGCAAGTCAACTCTGTAAACACTTATTGTACAAGAAGGGTACAGGAAACAGGGTAATCAGAGGAGAAAAGACCAGTTAGTGGCTTCCCAGGAAGCCAATCCTATTGCATATTCCAAGAGCTGCTTTACAAAAGAAGTGCCCTGTGAAGGCTATCAGATTCCCTATATGACAAAATTTTTGTTTAGGTTTACCATATAGATGTCATTTAAGACACTCAAGAACAGAGTCTTTCTACCTTCATTTTGTATGAGTTAATTCTCTCCTCAAGCAAGCTCCTAGCCACTGGGTGTTTTAGCAGCTTCTTCTAAAATTTGAAGTCGAGAAAACACAAAGATCACAGCGGTATCATGGTGCAGCTGACTGCTTCTGTACTTCACATAAGTTGTCTTCAGCTGATGCAGACTGATAACTAAGCTTCCAAAGAAAGGCCTTGTATTTATGGTTGTACAGTGCATTTCGTACCAATCAAAACCCATGGGCTTCCGCTCCAGTTTAGAAGACAGATTTGTGTTTTAGAAAACTTCAGTGATAAAACTGGGATCCAAGTTGTTTTGTTTGGGTGTTTTTTTTTGTTGTTTTGTTTTGAGCCTGTAAGTTCTGAACTGATGTACTAAGGCGTGCCAATGTCACTTCATGTCAGATGAAGAGGTGTTCAAAATGGGGGACTAATCCCTAAACTACATATACATAGAGAACAGAGAATGGGTCCCTGAGTGCCTAAACTGATCTCATCCTCTTTAATAAACTGGTCTAAGCTGTCAATAAATTCTCTAAGCCTCCACAGAAGATATTTTCTTGTGTGATTTTGAACCATAAACCACCAGACAAAGCTTTGTGAAAAAAATATTGTTAAGGTGTGTTTTCAAACTCAGTTGGTGATACTTTATAGTAAGTGGACTTTATTTAATGCTCAATTAAATTTTAATTGCTTGGTGACACTATTCATAATCATCAAACCAGCCAATGTTTATTAATAGCCATTTCTAATAGAGTATAGCACCTCAGATCTCTATATGAATTTAAGACAGAAACAAATTTGATACAATTTCCAGCTGAGCAACCACATTAAACAAACCTCCTTTGCATTATCACTCAGGTGACTATAAGATATTTGATATTTCAAACCTAATAAAGTAGATGTAACAAACTGCACAGAGTAGAAACATCTCAAAAACTTGAGCTCACAGACAGTAATCATTATTGGGGCTGCAGCCAGCCTCAACTTAGTTACCACTACCTCAAGAATGACAGGATTTCTGATTCCTTCCAGAAGGACAGAGTACAGCATTCAGATACCAAGCTACTTCTGTTTCAAACAGTCCCTTTTAATTTTTATAATCAGGGATGCGATTACTCAAACAATTCATCACAACGTAAATGAAGGCATGATACTCACAGAGAGGATCAGGGTTTCATAGAAGCCTTCCCTGTTCACATTCCTACCCTAACAAAAGTTTAGAGAAATTTAAGAAGTAGCAATTATAAAAATTGATAATAGGGGAAAAAATACTAGAAGTTGCATGCACTGTATTGCACATCATCAAGCAATTATTACCTCACAGCAAATTCTTAATATTACCTGACATTTATAACACCCCCCTTTCAAGTTAACCAAGTTACTCTCTGACAGCCAGACATTTTAATACTTGCCTCACTATCAGTAGCTTTTCCTCATACGGTACTCCTATAGCAAACCCACATCCTCCAAAGTAACCTCTTTCTTCACTGCCCTCTAGGTATTAGGTTTTCATAGCAACTGCTTCTAATTGGTAGTTTGATGATAAACAGGGGAAGTAATTAAGCTTTTCATCAGTCCTTCTTGACCTACTGCCCTGTAGGTCATGCATTTCCCACTATGGAGATCAGGCATTATTAGAGAACCAGAATATATGGTATAAAGATTTGAAACATGGATTTAGTACACGAGCATAATCAACACAGAAAATT
The DNA here is from genome assembly GCF_009769625.2 of Cygnus olor. Classification (NCBI taxonomy): domain Eukaryota; kingdom Metazoa; phylum Chordata; class Aves; order Anseriformes; family Anatidae; genus Cygnus; species Cygnus olor. Next base: position 3,527,771 of record NC_049181.1, read on the forward strand.
CAAGCTACTACCACACACAACGGGTTATTAATTCTAGGCAATAAAAGTGGTAGGGTTTTTTTCTTTCTCATTTTGTTCAGTGGAGACTGAGGGGCTGACTTTCCTGTCTTCCACTATGAGAAAGCTAATTGTGGTTTGGGGCAATTCAGTTCCTCGACAAGTGCTTATATTTATAATGGGTAGGCATGGGAGGAGGTCACAAATCTCTCCCTGGAGAGAAAACAGAACTCAACACAGCAGCAAGAGGAAACTGTAGGGAAAGTCTTTCTCTGTTGCCAGTTTTTCAGAAACATCAGCTACTCCTGTAGGGCACAGCTTTGCCAGGATCAGTTCCGCCCCCCCCCCCCCCCCCCCCCCCGCTCCTGTTTCACTACCTTGGTTACTAAGACATTGACTTCTGACTGACCTCCCCTCTTACTTTTTCACAGTTTTTACCACTTCTCTTCAGCTTCAATTACTGGCTTTGAATCATTTCAAAAAGGCAAAATTAAATTTATGCAATGTTTTATGTAATAATTCAATTATTTGATGAAATTCATGTCTTACCCCAGTAAATAATCCTCAAAGACTTCCAGAGTTTTGGCAAAGTTTACTTATGAAATCATATTCTTGTATCATTTTGGTATACGTACTATGAACTCTAATTTCAACAACTTGAGCCAGTCTCAATATATCAAGTATACTTCTTATGGCACTACTTTTATCAGCACGTATAGTATTCTTAACATGGAATTATCATCTAGATGTTTTGTTCCAAATGTAATGTCTTAATGTTTAGTATTTGTAATTCTCTTAAAATGACTCTGTACCTGTGAAAAACAACATTATTTTCCTATCCTTGGCATATAATTTAAAGAGATCGTTATCCTTCTCCTCAAACACAGAACTCTTGTCAGAAGACTGGACTCCATGTTAAGAAAGGAGGCACTATCCTCTTGGATGTAAACCCAGATAAGAGCTCTGAAAGGTGCACTGGGCTGTAAGCACAGATGAAGGCAGAGTACCAAACAGTTCATCAGAGAGTCTATCTACTGTGCTGTCTAGATGTAACTTAAATAGCTGTTGCACTAGCTTGATTAAATCATGCCAGTTGCAAAGGGAATGGAAATGCCGGGAGTCTTGTTTCCCTCTGACCTTGACTGGAGTTACCTCCATGCCCCTGGAGTGCATTAATACCTCAGATACTTTGATACCTAGGATGTTATCCCAAGAGCTCAACAGTAGTAACATAGTTCCTAGCTATATTTAATTAGTAAAGCAAGTACATCCTTTTTTTCCATTCTGTTAATACATTATGATTGAATACTCGTCAACCTACAACATATCTCTAACAGGGACTAATGGCTGTAACAGAGCAGCACGTTACACGACAGTCTTCCACACAGCTTGTTAACATTATCAGAATTGCTAGTGAACAGGGAAAGTGGGATACAGGACAAAGGAAGGCAAAAAACTACTACCTTCCTTTTAGTAGCACTTTCAATGAAGCTCTTTTAAAATTAAGTCAAAAAATCACATAGCTCTTTTCAGATATTTCATGAAGTAATTACAGCTGTACATACTTTCTTTCATGTAATTTCAAATGAAAATTAACCATTATTAAACATCATTGATTTTTCTCAATGATCAGACATACTGTTCTAAGCATTTTAACGTCAAAAATGGCCTCTTTCGATTTAAAGTAAGTACCACCAGTTATCACAAGAGCTATTTAAGTACAATCTATGAAAATAATTTACTTTTTAAATTCCAGATTATTTTCAAAACAGCATCAAAACAGCATCTTTCTGTAACTTTTTAGAATGAAGTAATAGCTTGTTCTTTTTAAAAACTAAGAATTGAGTCTGTAGGTGGCACTGTGTCTCTTCAGGAGAAAAGACAGTCCCGGTGAATGAGATCCAGAGGCTGCTCAACACGTCCTGGTGAAGCCCCTGAATTTATGTAAGGCACACATTCTTCAAGAATATAATTAAATTAACCTATGCATGATATACACCCTAAATCTACCAATATAATCTATGACATATTGTGTAGTATATACCATATCATTTCTGTTGGGACTGCAAATAATTTAAGAATTTGAAGATCAAGAATATCTTTATTCTCTTCACAGATTAATATTTAATGAATTTAAGAATTTAACTACCTTAACTGACAAACAGTGGTCTAAAGATGCAAGAGACAGTAGAATTCAGTAAACAAACCTTATTAAAATCCCAAATATGGGTCATGCAGGTAGTTTCATTTATGAGGTTTGCCATACAATTTCAGCGTATCTCTATTGTCCTGGCACTTCATTTCACATGTACCCATCCTTACCTCAGACCAGCTTGTGACTAGACAATTATAATTGGAAGTTTAATAGCATTTTTTACTCCCATGATGTCAACATCGAGGCATTACAGAGTATCTATAAGGCAATTCTTAGAACGTATTTACAGTATTGGTACTGGCAAGTGCATATCACCGATGTATGTATAGATTCAGGTTTGTAACAAAAAGCAAGGGCCAAGAATCAGCTTTTGATCTTGAAACTACTATGCATTTGAAATTGTAGAAATGTCACATTAATTTGCTGTGTAATGTTATTTAAGTAGGACTTAATCACCTTTTACTGAGCAACAGACTAAACTCAATCTATTGCTACTTATAAAGGCCCTCTCTCTTCACAAACAGAAGTTTCTAATAAAAGAAAACGCTTGTTTCTTTGCACTCCAGACCTAGTAATTACATTGCAATACAAATAAAATATGAAGGACATGAGTGAACTATATCACCTTTACTTTTGTCACTGCTCTTTGACAGCACCAACACGAGACAGGATGATCACTTCCCTGTTGCAGCAAAACAGCACCCTCAGGCCTCCCAACTTTCACACTCTTTTAAATTTAAACTATAGTCTTAGTCACAACCAGCATTTAGAAAAAAGATAGATACTTAATCAGAACAAAGCTAAAAAAAAATACTGTACCTTTCATGAATGAGCATCATCTCCTGCATATAGAACCCAGACATGAAGTACTGAAATCCGTATGAGGTCCTGAAAACCTCTCCTTGAATTCTGTTGTTAGGAAACCTTCATTTCATTTTTCACTAAATGTGAAAAGATTTATTGGAATGTGAACTGTACACAGAGACACATGGTCTAAGAGATGGGACTTACAAATGTAGAGAAAGTGTGGCAAGTCATTTCGTATGTAGGTAAAAGGTAATATCTGTAGCATTATTATTTGCTTCAAAAAACAGTCAAAATCGCATCCACATTTCAAACAAATAATAGTCAAATTATATTTTTTTACTTCTTTGTATTAAGAATATGCCATGTAAATGTCCCTGTACTGAAAAAGGTCATTTATTATAAGATTCTTGTATCACAAGACTTATATCTTCATTATGTGGAAGAACTCAACACATTTTATAATCTATCACTAAAACCTTACAGCATCCATATGAATAATAAATTCACTACATTTGTATTTTGAAAATAGAAGGCAATTTCTCTACCATCACACATAAGACAAGCCAAGTCCTAGAGATTTCATCTTCATTCCTATTCTCTGGTAATAAGACTCAGAGAAAGTAAATAACCATTTCTATGTATAAATACAATTATTTTTACTTTAGCTTTCCCTCTCCATCTTCTTTTCTGTTACTCAAAGTATTTGTATGTGGTTTACATGAAAGAAAGCAGGTTTCTGCATATCAAAATAGAAATTGACTATGGATTTGTATAACTTAAGCAGTTCAAAGTTCATCTGGAAACTTAAAAATGTATTTTTAAATTATCCAAAAGGAAACCATGTTCTTCTTGATGTCACAAAAACATCACTCAGCAAATGCAAAATTAGACAAATAGAAACAGCAGTAGCAGAAGAAAAGAGAGTGTTAGCCTCAGGGGAAATTAAAGGAGACTATTCTCTAGCTGCACAGATCCTCATTAAAGACACTGAAAAATGCATTTAAGGACGTCTCAGTCTGCTACTTTTTCAATGTCTCTTTCCTGCTCCTGTTTTTCTTCTAGAGGCCCCTGTGAAAAGTATCCTACAGTTTTGCTTTGGGGACATTTCCTCCTCACTTCCTCCTTTCCTGAGTAATTGTGCTTCAACAGCTTCTGTGAATCAGATTCAATTTTATGCATTTTATTTCCCTGGTTTTGTAAATAGCCACCAAAGAAAAAGAAGGCAGAGTAACAAAGGTAAGACAATGGGAGTCTTCATGCGTACTACTCCTATTCTTCAGCATTGACACAGAGTGGCTCAAGGGGCTGGGAAGGAGACGGAAACAATTCCAAGCTACTCCAACAAGAACCCACTATTAGATCATTTACATCTGATCACAGCCGCATGTTACAATAATTTTTGCAACTGGAAAATCTGCAAAGGACCTTTCCCCAAATCCAGCATGCCAAACTGACACTTTGCTGCATTATAAACACTTCGGTCTGATTTAGGCCTGGAGGATCTAACCAGACAGCTGATAGTGCTCCACCTACCATTTCACAGCCATACTCTCTTGTGGCCTTGGTGGGCTTAGACAGTAGCACGTCTGCCCTGCTGTGCTTTTTCGGCAATACGCTAACCCCATGCTTGTGGGATAAAGTAAAAATAAAGTTTCTTTTCACTATGCAGACACAACAGGTAAACAGTTTGCATAGGCAGAATCAAAGGTTCATGTAAAGAAATCAGTTCCAAATTAAGAAAGGCAAGTAGACATTTTAATACTGCTGTGCTTTTATCAAGTAGGAAAGGTCTCAAACTTTTTTAACAGCTGTTTTAGTTGTGTTTCTCGATGCAGTTTATTGAGCGACTGTGTTCTGAGAGCTTTAAATTGAGATTTATTTGTCCTTTTGCTAATCATGAATCAACCTTCTTTTAGATCAATTAACTAAATCACTTTGGAGGCAGCTCAATGCATTCTTTATGGATGAAAACCTTTGTACTTTATTGCCCATAATACCTCTCCACCCCAATAAATACAATTAATAACCTACTTGTTCACTAGTGTTTGTAACTTCCAGTGTTTCACAACAATTCATTTCTTATGACTTGATAACAAAAATAGATTTGAGTAAAACATCAATATTAATATGTGCTTATGTTCTCCCTTCTGTTCTTTCAAAAGTACTTAGTTTTCACAAAGAACTTTATAATAATAAACTCATGTCACTATAAAACCTCAATGATTTTAAAAACTCTTACAAGTATATAATAGGTTACCACTGCAATACATACTAGTAGTTATGTTTGTACATAGTGTACATAAAAATAAAATAAAGTTTCCTCTCTGAATTTCCCAACTAGAAAATCTGTTTAATTACAGTATTTATTAGCACCGGAAAGTACCTGATCTTTATTTGTTCCTCAGTTTCACCACGTCAAGGCCCTTGATATATTACGTTTCCTGTAATAGCACCTCTATCCTTCCTTTTGTTAAAAATCATCTTGAGATGATAATTATTCTAGCTGATGGCCAGGGATTCAATAACAGCTGAGACAAACCAGGGCTTGCCAAGAATTGGACTGTTTTGCTCAGAGTGCAATTCAGTCAATTCGTATCTAATGAAACAGGCCAAAGGCTCTCTGACCATCTCGAAATGGGATCCAGCAGAACCGTGATCCACACTGTCATGTTAACTCAGTTTTGAGCTCATATTTGAGCCCAAATCCCTCACTGCACATTCTGTGTTGATTTGTACTTGAGTTTCACTCTGGGAGGGAGCCAGCCCTGCTCTGGCAGCAGTGCTGCAGCTGTTAATGAGGCCAGCTCACAGTCCTGCCCCATGAGCTGCCCAGCTGACAGGTACCTGGAGGATGCCATGGCCTCCCAAAACTCCCTCAGGCCCTGAGTGAACCAGCCCCACGTCCTTCCCAGCAGCTCTGTAGGAGGCTGGGTGCAGCACTGCCCCCATCCCACTGATCTGGCAGCAGCTTAGAAGGGGCATGGTGCCTTGGCCTGTCACACAGTGGGTCCTGCAGCCCTGTCACGACCAATATCTGCTGTGTATGGGCAGCACAGCAGGCAGGGAACTGAGGGCCAAGTTTATTAGTTTATCAAGATTCTTGGCCTGTTGTTGAGGGGCTCGGGTTGTGGCATGTCAGTTGTGGAGCTGCTGAGGGCTAGCGACACACACAAGTTCCTCAGTGACAGGAACTCCAGAAAGCCTCAACTCACCCTTTAAACTTTCAGCAAAACTCCAGGCAGCACTTTCTGTTGCTGCCAGGACCATGTACAAGGACTGACAGTAGCATGGCAGCTTGTAGTGTGTGGAGGTGTCAGGTTTGGCAGCAGTGTGGCTGCAGGGGCATCTCAGGCCCCAGGCCCCAGGCAGCAAGGCCACCAGTGCCACTGGGAAAATTGTTGGAGAAAGGGCAAAATGCTGCCCAGCAGTGAGGAGTGATGGCAGAAGTGTGAGAAAGCATGCACCCTCTTCACCGTCTCCAAGTGGAGGCAGTGGAGCCATCTTCCTGGTGTGCTTGCCACCTTCACCAGCTCAGGTGCCCCACAATCTCTCATCCTGCCAGCACGGCACAGCACGCCTGTGCAGTAAACTCACTGTGGATCATGAACAGCCAAAGTATTTGGATTCGTTCTATAAATCTTGCTGTGCAGGAATGGGCTGACTGTGGTAGGCTATGTGACAGCTAGCAAGTCTAATTTATTTCATTCCTGCCAAAATGCTGTGCAAATGGGGTTTGGCCTGTCAGCTGCTGCAGGTAAAGGCCTAGAAAAATAAGGGAGATCCAGTGCGGTATGAAAAAAGAAAAACTTCTTCCTTCAGATATTCCTAACATTGTTTTGCCAGGCTAAGTGTTCATATACTCTACTCCACATCATCATCTCTGTCCACATTCTCTTTTCGTCTAAAGTTAAATGCTTTTACACTCCTTATTAAGGTTGCACTGAAAACTGAGTGAGTATGGATAGTTATTTTATTGATTTTTTAGCAATAAAACTGATATTTCCATTCCCAATGACTCTACTTCTGAAGGCTGAATAATAATTTTTTTTTTTTGTAAAAAATCTTCCGTGTTGGAAAAAAGTTATTTTAATTCTACTAAATGAAATGAAAATAGCTATTTTTGTTTCAAACTTTTTATGGGACTTTTTATATTCCTATAGCTTTAGAAAACAAAATTGTCAAAATAGATGTAGAATACATTTCATTTCTTATGACAACATAATCTGCTAAAAATATCAGAACACGTTAAGCAGCAATACTCAAAGATATCAGTCAGTACTAGGTTAAAGGTTGGACTAGATGATCTTAGTTTCAACAAAAAATTACCTACATATTCCTGGGAAGAACGAAGTAAAAAACTGTTCTATGTATAATGAAAAAGTAATTCAGATGTGTTTCCTACATAGTAAGAGCAATAATAACAGTGGTTATAATATAAGGGTAGTGTTGCAAAACCAGCCCATGCATGGAGCTCTCCCTGTTGGCTCCATTGATACATCTGCATGAATAAAGAATTGTATTTTTCTCAGATATTCTTTGGCATCTCCCTTTCCCAAAGCTACTGGGCCCTGGAGGTTACTTACTTTTCCAGTTAATTAACCTAATTCATCATCCAATATCATCATATAAAATATTACACTATTCTTAACTCACATTTCAAAGACTCATTCAGGAATGTATTCATTGTCTCATTTAACATGTGCATTTCCCTGTTTTACTATTTCTCAGTATTCTTATGGTTATTTTTTCATATAGCAAAAATACTCATTCTGTCTAAGATATACTAGGTAACAGAGATCACTTTACTAATCCCTGTAGGAACAAAGAAACTTCTATATATGTATGCACTAGTCAACGCACCAGACTGTATTTGATGCTGGCCTTTGTTGTCATGTATATAGAGTGCTACCCAAAACCAATGAAACATTTTCTTCATTTTTTTTTCTTAATCAATAATGATAAAATAAGTCCACTCAATGTAAATATCCTACTTACTTTAATATAATTCTTTAATAAAACATCCTAATCAACAACAAAGAAAAAAGGAAGATTACAGTTTTTAAATGTCAGTATGAATTTGTCTCTTTACTTCAGCAGCTTTCCTTGAAATTGGATTATATCCGTTTATTTAAATAATTTAAAGAAACCTTTCTGCCTTATATTTTGTCAGTTTTTTATCATTAAGGGTGTAATCTCAAGGTAACTGCTCAGTGCACTGCTTAGCTGAACAATACTGAAAGAAATACTGGAAAACAAAACAAAATATGCATCTCTTGCTTCATTGCTTTGTACAAACACTACAGAAAGAAATATCAAAGGTAACATATGATGGATTTCAAAGTGATCATGCAATCGGAAAGTTCAGTAGTGTTCAGTAAACTTTTAAGATGGCTTTGGGGCACCACTGCAGAACTAAGATAAAAGAACAGAGATGATTATCTATTCTCCTAAAAGAGTGCTCTACCTGTAAGAAGTCAGAAGGTTTTTGACCATGATTAGTATTTTGCAGCTCAGATGTCTATCAATAGTGGATAAGATATTTTTATTTTAAATGAAACATTCTCCTCTTGTTTTTCTTGTGGAATTACTTTTTAACTCTATCAGTACTTACACCATTGATAGAGTTTGTGAAGTATTTGCAATTCAGTAGTTGCTAATTTGTTTTGCTGAAAAGCTCCAATAAGTAATCATTCATTGACTTCTGTTACCAAATATTACTAGTTTTTCTAAATTTTATTTTCTTCTTTCTACATCTCTTTTTTCCTTCTTTGATTATTTCACTAAAATACATAATGGGGAATCTCTGGGCAGATATTTCATTGCATAGGCTGGACAGTAGTTGAAAACATGAATCTTTGGTGAGTAAAAACAATATAGAAGTTTGTATAATATAGAAGTTATATATATTCTATAGTATAGAAGCCACTGTGTGGCTACACAGTGCTATTAAATGGTGTGGTAACAGGTGCTGAGTCCTAAGAGGGGTTGCCAGGTTGTAGACCTGAGCATCATAAAAGGACAATGTGCTCAGACTCTAGGAGGAATTTTCTTCATCTCTAAAGACCTACCTCCTAGCGAGGCAGTCTTGTGATAGCTGACTGCTGGAAAATTTGCCTTTTCACCTGCTTCTAATTGACTGCTTCACACGGAACAGAAGCAGCAGGGTGCTCCCAAAGGGAGCTAAAGCAAGCAGTGCTGTCTGGCTGCTGATGGAGGCTAACAGAGAGCCTATATCTCTCTGCAGGCACCTTTCCTAGAATTTTTAATACTGAGAGGAGATAGTTCTGTTTGCAGGAAAATATTTCTGGAGAGAGAAGCCAAGATTAATCATCCTTTAATCTGTGAATGTCATAATTGTTTACAATAAGTTTTTTTCTGTCAGTGGCAAACCCCAAGAGTATGGCACTATCACTTAAATCGTATTGAAAGCTGTGCACAAGGCTATTTACAGGGATTTTTTTATTTTTATTTATTTATTATTCAGCTCATTATGGCCTAATGATCAAGCCATTATGGCAAAGTGCTAAAAGCAGAAACATACCAACAATAAATATAGCTTGCATCTATGCCAAATCTGGTTATCTCCTGCACTCCATGATATTGCTACAGAGAGCAATAATGTGAATCATCTGATTGGAGCCACTAACAAAATTCGTAACATCAAAACTGATGAAGTCAGTGGAAGTGTTGCCAGGATTTACCTACTGAATTCAACACATTGTATTTGCATTTCTACACAATGCAGGATGTAATAGCAGCTTTTTAACCTTACATATTTAAAGATCAAAGAAGACCCTGTTTAGCAAAGAATCTTTGAATTTACAGAAGTTTCAGAGTGAGTCTATTCCCTCGCTTGGGAAATATGTTTATTCTTACTATTTCATAATGCTATATAAATGCTGAAAAAGTTGTATATTATGAACCACGCTGGGCAGGTTCACTGTGCTTATAGCTTGAAGCTGAATGAGGTAGCTAACTGGCGCGTTTTATTTTTAGTTATTTATTTTTGCAATTAAATTATTTGTTCAACCACATTAACAACTACAAAATGTCAGATATCTGTGGTTTTATTGTCAGTCACCCACTGTTTTCCTGCTTGTGGAAGTCTCTTGGGTCTGGCACTGATAAATACGCGCAGAATAAACCGTTTCTATATTTAAATCTATAAGCATGACATGGCTGGCAATAACTGTTACAAGTATTGATTTTATCTTTCTTAGTTCAAGATAGTAATTCCATTTTCTGATTGCAACTTTGCTCAAACATTAAATTAGAAGATGTAGAAATGCAACCCATTGTAGAAAAGTAATTTGGTATGTATTCAGGCTTTTCTTTTTTTCTTTTTTTTTCATTTGGGAACCATCAGAAGTACAACAGCTTCTTACTTAGGGCTTGTAAATCAGCAGCTACACGGAAAAGCAACATACTTCTCTGATGGAAACAAAAGCAAGAGATGAAGATTAAACTACCTCCACATCTGCACTCTAATCAAATTGAAATTGGCCAGTATGTAGCAAAAGTTAAAAAGAAAAGCAAATAAACAAGCAAATATGGATTCAGTTTATTGCACAGCCTATGTGACACCATTAGTGAAGCCTAACCTGCAACTTCCAGGATTATTTCTGTTCACAAAACCTGCTTCCTTAGTGACCTACCTGTCTTAGCCTCAAAATCAGCAGTGGCTTCACAGTCAGATATTAAAGATACTCCCTTAAAACAATCAGAATTTCAACATTTCTCTGTGCCCTGAGCAACCAAAGTGTCATTATGATGGGGTTTATACTTGAGGTGCAGTAAAGAGAGCCAACCCTGTACGTATCAATGATCCTATTCCAGGACAAAGCAGCTGCCTTTAAAGCACAACCCCAATCTGAAAAGCAAATGAATTTTGCTTTCTGTTATTTTTACATCCTTTGTAATCAATTTAGAAGTGCATTTCTTGTTATCAGCCTTTACATCCTAATTTGGGATCATGAAATTGAGCTGAATTATTTTACACCCATGCAAACTTGTCAGTGCTGGTACAACTGCACCTTGGGTCAATTTTGTTGATGAAACTGAAATAATAGATGATACATCTGTTTTATAACACTGTGATTAATAAGAATTTTAACATTTTAAAATAATTAAAATATAATTATATTCTCAAATTAAGTTATATATTGGACTGTATCTTCTACTAAAAACATGTACTTGTTATGTCTTACTATGTGAACTCATTAATATTAGCTCACTTGGTTAGCATGTTAATTTGAGCAGTCCAAAGGTACTGACAGAACTTCAGAATCTATTTGCATGTGGTGCTGCAATCAGTTCTTATATCAGACACCTCTCATAAACAGATGAAAAACTGTAACTGCATGAAAATTCCTAGAGGATCTAAATTGTTGTCCAAATTAGATTGTAGCAAAGTGAGCAGCTCTTGAACAGCCATGGAATGGGAGCCAAGATTCTTACTTTTTTCATGAATGCAGCCAGTGACTTTAAAATTCTAAAAGTTATTTATCTGCACGTAATTAGTATGTCAGAAGAGTTTTAAGATCTTTGAATAAAAGATGCTCTAAAAGTGCAGCTTTCAGAAACAATCTACTGAAGAACTCTTGCAATAAATAGCTTACAAGACATAACCAAACATTTTCAACTAATGGTGATGTATTGATAGATTTGGAAATATTTATGATAATTGGAAAAACCATTCTTCTAATACTAATGCAAATATAGCATTTCCAGCTTAAGTACCATAGGCCACATTCCTATGTGCCCTTAAATGACAATGAACAATCTGAAAGCTTATTACCCTACAGCAGTGATGTCTTTAATTTTAATAATAGTATAATTGCGGCATGCTTGACCTTATAAATAATATAAGTAGTATTGATGTAAGAATTTCAAGTATTATTTGAATATCATAATGGTAATGGCAGCCTAACCTGATTCATAATGAATACAAACTATGAAATTCTGTTGTTTTGCACAGTCTATAAAAGAATACTAGAAGGAAAAGTAAGGAAAGTGTCCTCTGTGACCCTACCTCTACACCAGCCTATGACAAATTAAGGATTTGAAATGTTTAAACAATATATAGTGTCCTTCTCCAAAAATAACAGGAGAAAAGGAGAAATGAACTTTTCTGCATCGTGAACCCAGAATTATATGCTATGGTAAGGAATTAACATGTTCCCATTGACTTTAGTAGTACAGAATACATACTTGAGTCAGGTAATTTATAACTCTTATTAATAAGCACAACTGATAGTATATCAGCTCCATTGCAATAAGAATTACTGGTTTCTCATAGAAATTCAATGCCTATGAAAACTGTGACAGAAATCCACTTTATATGTTCACTGCTACCTTGTGTGCTCCTTTCTCTCATTAACCATACTCCCTTCACTGCTCCAAACATGATTTCTTCTTTTCAGCAGGTTTGTCTTACACAGAAATTACATAAAGAAAGAGAAGAAGACTCAAATATCCAATCCATAAAAATCTCTGTAGTCAAATCTCATATGTCGTAAGGTTTAATAAGATGAACAAAGAGTTTTTTTTGATTGTTTGTTTGTTTTGTGAAACAGGCCCTAGAGCATCCCTATGTGCAACAACCGTACATTCTGGATAGCAAAAATTACACAACGTGGCCAATGGCTTTCATGGATGTCCATACTGGCTTTTATATTCACTGCAGAATCCAGGTTAACATCTCATTTCTGATAACAACAGGATGAAAGAAAAGAAGCAAATAAATAACATTTATGAGGACTAAAAAGGTAAAAGCACTCTACATTTTCAAACGTGGGAGAATGAAAGAGATATAGCCTGTCTGATATATTGCATTTTAAAGGCTATAGGAGAATAACAACGATAGGCATAAATTAGGAAAGATGTATTTTCATTAGTGTATGATGCATACTTGATGTTTGACAAAGTTTAATAGTGCAGTATGTGATTTTAAGGTCATATGGTAAATGTTTCAATGAATTCAGGGAACTGCACTTAGGAATCATAAAAAGGATTACTGTGACACACTTTTCCCCACTCTTAAGGACATAATTTAATATGCTGCATTTTCAGATATAGTTTGCATCACAGGTCTACAGTCTCTTTCTTTTTGTTAATGTGGCTAGTATTATCCAATCATAAAACTACCTGCACATTTTGGCTATAGAAATGCTAACAAGACACTCAGATGTTTCCAAACAACATCCTCAGTATTCCTGATCCAGGATCTTGGTATATGGATATCCTACATGGCAATAGCTAAGGTTGATTGGTTTCATCAGTCAGGCTCAAACTGCAAGAAATTCAGTTACATTATTTCCATACCAAAATGCATTTTGGTCATGCTTTATGAAATAAATAAATAAAAATAAATAATAGTTCATCTGTGCTTTAAATAACACAGGTGTTGTTTGTGAATTACAGGTAGAATCCAGAAGAGGGTAATTTAGGACACTATGGTTAATGGGTTACATGCATATTTATTTCCCCTGGTGATTTAACCAGTACCCAACAGCATGCCACTGTCAAATCCTAGTGAAGACGTCAGCATTTATGCCTCTCTACAGTCAGCACTGCCCTTGCTTAAGTTGTTACCTCACATTTAGGCTACTGTTCCTTGTCAGTATTTACTTGTGTAAGTTGTATATAAAGAAGAGCTTTCTGCAAACAGTCACAGCAAAGCTTACCTATCTAAAACCAGAAGATGAGACAGAAACTTATTTTACTCAACTCATCTTTCAAATGATGAGATTTGAACACTGTTGATTTTCTCAAGTAAATTGCTTGAGAAGAATTACATAAAAAAGTGCCAAAGGTTCTTTAAGTACTCAGGCTTAAAATTTCACTTTTCAATTCGCATGACAATAGTGTCAGTGTTAATAATCACTAACAGAAATAAAGAGGACAATCCTGAGGCTTTGGAAAAAACAAAATGTCTGATGCATAAGGGTTTCAAGCACAGCATACACACATCTAAAAAATACCAAAAAAAAAAAAAAGAGAAAAACATCTGAAATGTACAGAGTTTTTCAATCATTTTGCTCAGCCTTTTACAATGATTATCTACTTTTTTTCTTCACCCTAAGGCATTATCCCTCTATTCTTGTCTGTCTTCCTTCCATACCCATTTTTCCTTTTTCCTTGCTGGTACTCATTCAATCATTGTCCCTTAGCATCTGGTTTTTTCACGTTAAGACTGATCTTCTTCACTTCTTATAGACAGACTTCTCCACCCTTCTCTAACTATTTAGTATGATGTCCATCAGCAGCTGTGTTATTAATACATAACTTTTGTATGAATATGAGTTACCAACACCCCTTGCCCTATTTCTCAACAAAACATGTGGTCTCCCTCCTTTTTTTTTTTTAATTGCATCTGTTTGTATACTCTACATGTTAATTTCATTTGTTCATTGATTGCTTTATTATCTAAAGTGAGTGAAAGTCAGTGATTCTTGCTGTTTTGTTAAACTATTTTTAACTATTTTTAACTATTTTTTTTTAATTATTCACTAATACCAAACAAATTAGAAGAAAAGATGTCTCAAGACAATAAAGATCTTGTGTGTTTGATAGAAATCCATGGCTACAAGCAGCAGGAGATACAGATTACTCTTTGTAATAAAGGAAGACAAATGATCTTAAACAATCAGCTCACCAGTCCACCTAACTATATTGGCCAGCCAACTCTATGCATCCTCCATCCTGGTCATAGCATATGCTGTTCTTTTCCTTGTGAGAGTGCTGGGAAGAAGGGGGAAAAGTGAGCGTATTTCAACAGGCAGAAATGGAAAGATGAGATGTTTATACATATTTGTGTATCTGTCTGTCACCTGTCTAACAGTTAAAAAAATATTCCCAAGCAAAAGATTATCTGATCAAAACAACTGAAATTAATTTTAATAACTAAATACTATGCGTGCAAAACTTACAAAGAATCCCTGAGTTAAGCCAACAATTCCCAGCTGATGACTTCATTGATTTTAGTAGATAAAGGTTTTTAATAAGGTGGAAAGAGAGAAGAAAACATTTCACACACAAAGTAAAGGGGAGAGAGTAATGAACAGTCATTTTTTTTTTCCCACAGCCATGACTGAATTAACTTGAACTGGTCTAGGCACCTGAAATCATAGAGTGATAAACAAATTACTAAGAACTCCTTCCTCAATTAGTTGTTTTCTTGTTCTAAGGGCAATGTTTGTTTTGGCTGTTCTGGATCTATTGCAAAATGAGGTGTATTTTTTAATTGACTCTATATAATTATAGTCCTAATGTTCCTCTAATTTTGAGTTACACTTCTTGGATGGATTTCATTGCAGAACTCCTTCGTAAAATACTATCTAACTGTACAAAGATACTTCTCCCTGGTGATATGTGGGTAGCTGTGGCTTGGCCTCTTCTCACAGGTAACTAGTGATAGGACTAGAGGGAATGGTCAGAAGTTGCACATGGGAGGTTTAGGTTAGAAATTAGGAGACATTTCTTCTCAGAAAGAGTAGTCAGGCATTGGAATGGGTGCCCAGGGAAGTGGTGGAGTCACCGTCCCTGGGGGTGTTCAAGGAAAGGTTGGACATGGTGCTTAGGGGCATGGTTTAGTGGGTGATATGGTAGTAGGGGGATAGTTGGACCAGATGATCTTGAAGGTCTTTTCCAACCTTAATGATTCTATGATCTATTTGTCATATAAGCTCTATGTAGACAATGAAACTATGGTGCAACTGTCGAATTGTTGAAATCTCATGCAGTACCAAACCAATAATACTTTAGAGAATATGTGCATTATAGCATTACACCTGTAGTCACTCTCAGTGGAATCTTTTTATCTGAAAACTTTCTAACCGTAGAAAAGCTATGTAGCATGGGGTTTACTCAATCATGATTTAGACTTGCAATACTCAAGTATTAAATAGAGTATGACAGTTCATAAGCACAAATAAAAACCGACTTACGTGAAAAAACATACTACTTCTGCAGGTGATACAACAAGGAAAAGTCTGAAAGGCCTCTGTTCATCAAATTTGCCTGTCTCCCCTATACTTCAGAACAACTATGTCCTCCAGGAATTCAAATGAAATTATGTTAGAATCCAAAATCACATGAAGAAACATAATGCATTGTACTTTCTGTGCTTTCTGTGCTTCTCTTACATAGATGAAGTTAATCATCATTAAAGAAGCTAATCAAAAGAGATTTGCAGACAGGATTTTTTTTTTCAAAGCTAAATGTAGCTGTTAAAATTTGATTTATTAAAATAGATAGGCACAGGTAAGTTAGATATTAAATTGTTCTTCATAGTGACTTGCAATCTATCTTAAAATATTTGGACATTTAATTCAAAAATCAATAGCTTCAGTTTAGGCAGAAATATCACTTTTTCTTAAGGGAATAGGAGTTTATTTCTATAAATATGAGAGTAAACACTGAAGCAGACAGTCTGTTTTATTCTCTTAAATGTATTCATCAACTTTGCTAAAGACATTAATTGTTGGCACTGTTAATTCTTCTACTATGCCTCTTCCAGTGTAGCTGCTAGTGACACTTTAAATGGCCAGACACAATCCATTTCACATCATAATTGTATGTATATCTTTTATCAGGATGGTAAATTGCATGAAAACTCCTTTGCGTATTTTATTTTTTTGTCACCAAAGTAACAGTGAGATAGTAATAATAAGAAAACTAATAGAAGTCTTGATATGAGGTATCTTTACACTGAACTGTCATCTTTTACCTTCTAAAGTAATGCAATCAAGAACAACTGATTGCTGAATGTGTGGTTAACATATAATTATTCAGCTGAAAATTCCAGTCTATAATTGGGGTTAGGTCCCAAAGTTTGCATCAGAATGCTAAATCCCCCTCATTTCTTGGGCATGGTAAAAAAAGAGCTTTTTATGTTTCAGATGTAAGGCTCAGTGGCAAATAACTGATTTTATCATACTACTCCCCTACAGTATTGAAGTTGAAAAATATGCAAAAAAAGCTAATTTTACACTTTCATACTTTAGCAAATACACAACTAAGTTTGAAAACTCAGAGTTTTATCTACTCAAATTTTTCCGTATTCTTAAGATACAAACATTATGTAAAAAATCAACAGAAAAAAAATTTAATTATCTAAATTTGAAGTGAAATTTCATGCTAGTTGCTTGATAACTTTACCTCCTGTGATTATTGTCAAGAGTATGAATCCTGGTTTATCCAGATTGAACAGAAAAAAACAAGAGAGTCTGAGAAAGATTCATAGGCTTTTCACTATTCAGTGTGTGGTAGTACTGTAAGAGACACACAAATATCACCATTAAATTGCCCATCTGTCCAACAGATGTAATATGCTATCTCTCTCTCTGTCTAATTGCCTACCTACATAGAGTACATGACTAAAAGGTAGTTTACCAAATGGCATTTTTTTTTTTTTTTTTGGATATACGTGCATCTAGAACTAGCATTTATAGGAGTCATATAACATTATACCTCTTGGTCCTTACTCAAAGCCTGCAGAGAAATGTACTCCAAAGTGTACACTGCCTGAAGTTGCATCTTTTTTTCCCTTTTGGAGCCCCTGTTATGATGTCATACCCACTCCAGGAAGTTTCAGAATAGTATTTTAGTTAACAGTGCTGCAAAGGAGGCAACAAGCAAGTAATGAGACCTCAGAAGCTACATTAAAAGCAAAATATTTCAACCAAATCAATCAGAAACTGTTTCTGGAGGCCAGAGTTTTGAGATTATTTCTGTTGAATTGCCAATCCTGCATCTAACAGGCCTAAGCATTCAGCATCCAAGCATTCAACTCATTCCAAAACACATTCCAAAACATAAAATAATTCCATACAAATATATCCAAAAATATTTGAGTATTTTGGAAGAAGCACTTGACTCATTAATTTCTAGATTAGGGAGAACATTAAAATGTTTAACATAACCTTCACATCTGAATCAAGATTTGACAATTTAGGAAGAGAATGAAAAAAGAAGTGAAGGCTATTTTTTGTAAATAAAATTTATCCATACTCATTCTTTGTTCTCAGTGTATCATAGAATAGAAACTAATGAGGTATGAAACATTATTGGTCTTGGGTTATATTTCCAAGGCAGCATGAATAATTTTTCCCACAAACTATTGTTTCAGGAAGAAGTGAGATTTGTATCTACCAGCTTTCATTGTTTCCTTAGTTATACGTCTAGCTCCCAAATAAAACTCTTGCGATTACTATTAGTCCTTTTAGATGGTGACAATTTGTGTTTTCTACACACTTCAAGAACTTTATTTTTAGTAGATTCATAATTCTGCTTCTACCTGTAATGCAGATATACATGAGAAAATGCATTACTGTCTTATACTATTTTTGTTCTTTGGAAGGAAACTGAATTGAATAAATGCACCATAAAAACCACAAAATAATTTAACTGATGTATGACAAATTCTGCACAATTAAAGAAGAATATGTAGGCTAATAGGAACCAAACAAAAGGGTAGCTAGGAAAACATACTAAAACAAATAGTTTTTATGGTTCTTCATTACTGAAAATCTTGCTTTGCTACACAGCATCATCACTAAGATGAAGTAGATTAGCAGTCACAATTCTAATGCAGATAATTTTGTCAAGGTCATTAGGTGTTTAGTAAAGCTGTAAAGAGTTGCACCTGGATGACTTTGTAATGGTTGTATATCAGGAAATGGGAAATGTCGTGCAGATTGGTTACAGATTATTCTAGGGTATTAGTTACAGTGCTTGCAGATGCATTTGCTAGGGGTAAAACTAGGCAGACAACAGGTTCAGAATCATCCGTTATAAATTCTAATTTTGTACCAGGCACAGGCCTATCAATTTGTGTCTAATTATATTCTTCCATGTGAGATATACAATACCTCAGGGTTTCTATAATAAAGGCTCATTAATGTGGACGAGAAATAATTCTGAAACTCTTTCTGCCAGGGCTAATGTTAATACAGATTCTAATTGCTCTTACAGGATATTAAACACGGATTTTTTTTTAAATCAGTTTTAATCTCATCACTAAATTGAGCCATTTTTGTAACCCTATATTTTCAAGTATGCATCTTACACTGCTAGGTGGTTGCATCATTACCACTCATGTTGAACCTGAGAATTAAAGATGAATGCAGAAAGGCATTATTATCAAAGATACATGGGAGTCAACCCCCTCAAATTCCTTGTAAATCTCTTTGAACCTATAACATATCCTGCTTAGATAAGTACGTGTTTAATGTGCTTATAAAAATAAAACAATTTTTTGAATAAAAGAGTTATTATCACATTGTAATTTAAAGGAAGACAAGATTTTTTCTCCAAAGTAAAAGCCAAAAGTCTTTAAGAACTAAAATTGCTAACCTTGATCACAAGTATCTAATTCTTCTGAAGCTAGTCTGGTCACTGCAAGGTAAAAAACGAGGAGCAGAATAGGCTGATATTACTTGACTTCAGGGGCAGGAAACTTAACATCTCTGTTCCTCAGTTTCCTATGGTTTATGGATGAAGAAAAAATGTTAGTTACCCAGAGCAAAAAGCAAATTCTCTGTTGTCAAATTCTGAAAATACATTGTATTTCAATAGGTTTTCGGAAATAGCATCCAAGTAAATATATATATATATATATATATAACTGAAAAAGAATAGTATTCATGGACTTTGTGGTGACGGAGTAGATGCTTTCTGCACACCTTGTCAAACTGCAAAGTGCCACTAGCCTCAGGGCTGCTATCATTTGAATAGATGACAGATGCATTTGTCTCACGATGTATACTATATAGCCATCTAGATAAATAAAATATATGATGGGCAAAAGGACCTTCATGTTTTAAGTTTTGTCAGGAGAAGGGGGAAACGATAAAAATGAAAGGTTCTCACTTGGTATTCTCAATCACCAGCAGATTGAAAAATAAAGCTGATTTGAAGAAGCAATTCTTGTGATAGAACTGACAGCTCCTTTATAAAAGAGAGCTGAGCTAACAATAAACTGATAAATAGATCCATAAAACCAGTATGTGTGTTCAGTAAAGTGAGAAAAGGACTCAAAATGTAGTAAAGTTTTGATACAACAGATAAGAAGTAGCAGCAGAGAAATACAATAATTTTCTATACGTTCATGTACTTAGCAACATGGAATATATGAAGGTATCTTAAGAGAAACAGTTCAACTAAAAACTTGTTATTAAAGTATTTTCCTGAGAATACCTTCCTCCCTTGACAGTTAGATGAAATATTCTGAGAATGGCATTTATAAAAAATTACTAGGGAAAATCTGTACTTTTTTTTTTTTTTTTTAAATTTAATGCATCTTCTTGAAGATTGTAATAGAAGAACGCAAATCCAGCAATAGATGTAATGTCTATTCAACATTGATATGATCAGGTAGGATAAACAATAATAAAGAAATAATGAAAGAATACATTTGCCAGTTATTCCACAAACCAGAATTAGCAATCAATAGCCTTTCTATCCAGTGGATATATGCTTTAAGGACCCTTGGTAGAAGACTTTTTCAATGATACCATAAACTGATTCCACTTAACCTTTAAAATTTTTATTTATCCTAGTAAGTGAGCTAGAGGGATAATACCAATAGAGTTTTTCTCCTTAAGGAAATGGTTTCAGAGTACTAGACAACTAGTTGCTACTGCCAAATTACACTACCTTAATTACCAGTTGAATTCATTACGTCATTAATGTGCTAGTTAGTTGTATGCAACATTAGCTTTTGAGGTTTCAATTTAGAAATAAATTGTGACTGAGAATTGAATGATCTAAATATCCACCACACAAATAGAAATGACCAGTACTGGGAGGTAATACTGGTCAAATGTAAGGGGCCAAAGTAAGAACTGAAAAGACTGGCTCTGTAATGAAATGCTTCCAGAAATGTTCTGGTAAAGACTAGCTGCTATGAGAATGTGTTAGCAACCTGAAGGATAGACAGATTTCTTTCTCTCCCTAAACACCAAGGCACTCCTTATCCACCTTATTTGCTTTACTGTTTAAGATTCATCATATTTGTAACTTTACCTTAGATTTCTAATGAACAGTCTTTGGAGACATCAAGGTAGATTTATATCGACATTCACTAGAAAGCAAGGCATTCTTTAAATTATTTGAATTATTCACAAGTTTGATTTGTATTATAAGAATTAAGCATCTATTTGGGGATGCACTCTTTCCTTCTTTCCTCCCTTCTTTCTAAATCTTACGTTACTAAAAACCAAACAAACAACAAAACAAAGCAAATAAAGGTATGTAAACTTTATCATATCCTTATTTATTTACTTTATTACTTTATTTACTCTATTAGAGAGTGTTAGAAGGAGGGCTATGAAGGTGGTGAAGGGCCTAGAGGGCAAGGCATATGTGGAATGTCTGAGGCCCCCTCACTTTGTTGTTCCTTTGCCTGGTATCATGCCTGAACTAGGCACCAACTTGCCACTTCTCCTTACGTGCTTCTTTAAAACTCATTTTTCAGAGAATTTTTGACTGAATATCATTTTTCCATCCACGGATAATTATTTATTATTATCATTATTATTATTCTTTTCAGATTCAAACTACGTTTAGATTTATTAAACAAACAAACAAAAAAAAAAAGGAAAAAAACACCCAAGAACAGACAAACAAACAAGCCATCAACCAACTATTCTTGAATTACAGAGGTGAGCCAACAGAGCTGTGCAGTCCCTTTTGGTCCTTCATTCTTTTGGGCTGGAAACTTTTCCCTTCGTATATCTAGTAGCAGTAAGCATGCCTGTTGTCCTACAACTGATGACACTTTTTAGTTAGAGAGAAAAATGCAGTGTTTCAGGTTGATAAACATTTTCCTTCGACATTGTTTGCTATCTCTACCTGTAAGAAGAATATGGGCTTCAGTTTGGTTTCCAGCCATGGCAAAGCCAATATGCCACATACAGACGAATAAATTTGAACAGTATCTTTTTTTTCTTTGCTTTTTTATTTTTCAAGAGAATATTTATATCATGTTCTTTCTTATGAACTGTTTAATCTCTGTAAGCGAGATTATGAAATTAATCAAAAATCAGAAACCTGTACTGTAGTCAGAGATTAAAAAAAGTCCTGCCATAAAATACTTGCACCTGTTTTTCCAACATAAATTGTTACACAAATGAACAACCTTCCAGTATTAACTTTCTCCCATTTAAACTCTAACAAAAAAATACTACTGAGGTATTTTTCAACATGCCCTTTGACATAGCCATATTAATTGTAAAAAGCTTGAAATGAGTAGCTTTTATTTCTCTCTTAAAAAAAACAAAACCAATGCATGAAGTAGCAGACGCCAGCCACTAGTTAGAGAGGTTTGTAAACCCTCGGGGTGAAATATTTAATAGGATAGATATGGTAATACAAAGTTTTATACTTAATTTTAAGGAAATTAAACTGAATACTAGAATTATATGAACTGTAACAGATTTTATACAACAAGAAAGGTAAATAATGAGGTAAAGAGTCATTTCTTATTGCCTATGTTGATGTATTTATGGAATTGTCATCTGGTTTATTATTCACATGGGAAAGATTTGAATTTTTTAATAGATTGTAAGTTCTTAAACAGCTGTCCTAAAATGCAGTGGTACTTAAAAGAGTCAATGCACTTCCATAACTGCTTTATAAGAAGATATTAGGTTACATGTGAAACACTGAACACCACTCTGAAATCCATTCTGTACAAAATGAATACTGTTTGTTATATAGATGCAATTTTCTTCCTTATTATTTTCATTTCAATTTAAAAAAAATAGTCAAATAGAAGTTATTTAGATTTATGCACAAGCTTAACTATGTGCAATTTAGCTTCTGCTTTTGTGTTTTTGTGACTGCTCAATGCATAAAGATAAGAGAGTGTCTCAGGCCTTAGATTGTTTTGGAATTAAATAGCTATGGTTAGCTTGAAGATACTTTTACAGTCTTGTGACCAGAAAATATGCTGAATTATACATCTATATTTTAACTTGAAAAAAAAAAAAGAGAGCGAAAATTAGTGGACCATGATTCAAGAAATAAGGCTTGAAAATTATGCCTATTCAAAAGTACTTCTGATCATGCAGATTCTACAGGTAAATAGCTACATGACCACATGACCAAAGTAAATGTTTAGAAATCAAGATTACATTTGCTCAGATTTTATTTTGAACCCATTTAATTTTTATTTCTCTTTTGGAAGCCTTCTATTAAACAAGAAGTACAGATTGTAGGTACTTGTCACTTCTGCCTCCTCTAACACATCTGGAGTCATAAGGAGATGCCTGTTAATAATACAAATTTTGTTTAGTGATTAAATTAGAAACATGAAGGACATAAGTGAATCATTTATAGTTCCTTAATTCTCTGTGATGGAATCAGGTCATGTTTTCTGTTATATCACATCTGATTGCCAAATTGTCAGCTCTAATGCAAATCTCACTTTTAATCTCCCCTGCAGCCCAATTACAAAATTACTTTTTGATCAAGTTCCTGGATTTCAGAATTTTCATGTCATTATAAATTGAAGACCTGAGGTTTAAGACTCAGTTTGTTATGTAAAAATACTAAAAGCTACTTTTTGAGGTACTAATAAAAATTGCAAAAAATTCTTAGAAATGAAATAAAAACCTGCCCATGCCTAGAATCTAAAGAAGACTACAAAATTACACAGTGCATGTAAGAGAGGAAAAGATAGAAACTTCTATCTTCCACAAATTCATCTTAATGAAATAACATAAATTATAGATGTACAGTTGCCTACATTTGTCTTGAAACTTGGACATGAATTAGCCAGTTGACTCTGCCAATATATTTTTTTTCCTTAATATGAACATACCAAAACCCACTAAATGGTCTTTAAATGCTAAAGCTGACTAATTATAATTAAAAATAAAGCAATGGACTTCATAAATAGAAAAGTTCACTTCTGCTGGTAAAAGCAGAATAAAAAATGCTCTTACAGTCAAGTCTTGCTTTTGCCCACTTCATCCTTTCAAGCTTGCTTTCCAGTTGATAGATTCTAGTGATCACCTGTGTTTCTGCAAATCTCACAATTCTCAGTATGGCTCCTTTTGAGGTGTTTATATATATATATATATATATTATTTATATATTATATATATATATATTTATATATTATATATATATATATATATATATAAATATATATATATGTTTATCTCATGTTGGGAGCTGACTGTGTTTCTGGGAGTGTAGAGAACAACCCAGACATATGCCAACAGCTTGCCATCACCCCTGCAGCCCAGCAGCTCCTCATCTGCCAACACTTCCTTGTGCACTGCATGCAGCAGCAGTTTGTGAACATCCAATGCACTGCACTAGAGCAAAACAGAATGTATGATCCATTGTATGTAAACATCTGCTATTCAGGGTGACTCCGAGGAGAGTACTTAGCCTTTGTCTCTCTTAACCACATACTCCACCACATGCAGCACCTGTTTGTGAAGAACTCGGTATTTTGGGTAAATGTAAAATAATACCAAAAGGTACTCATTATTGGTATTAAAGGGGGAATTCTTTCTGAAGAACAAAATATTGCCATGCAGCCATAAGAGAATCAGAAGACACAGGGATGACAACTTGCCCAAAAAAATCAGAAAGCACTACAAATGGTTATTTGATTCATAATGGCATTTGTTTTCATCATTAATGTTCATTGTGTTGTGCTTCTCCCAGCCCATTCTTCTTCCATAAACCCACCAACACCCCATAACACCCCATTTATTGTTTTGTATGTCACTGTCGAACACTGGTTGACAGTGGGACGGGACAAATTTAACTACACTCTGCAAACCCTACACTTTCTCACAGATACCCAGTGGACTTATGCAGCTTCCATATCACTTCAGGGGTGTTCTGTTTCTTTGCAGTGAAAGGCCACATCAAGAATGTTAGTAATGTGAGAACATTCACACTGTTGCATGAAACAATAAACAAAAAATGCACACAGAATTGGCAGGCCATTTTAAAATTACACTGCTCTTAAATACTCGATTTTATTTATTTATTTATTTTTTCTTTAGATCTAATTCAGAAATGAGTTATCTGATGAAGAGAGAAATTGATGTATGCTTCCAAAATCTTCAAAATAGTTGAAAGAAATTAATCACATTTCTCCCTCTCAGTTGTTATAACAATGATGAATGATATGCTCCTTGAAAAATGTTGCTGAATCATCCAGCAAACTGTTTGTTTTACAGTAGGTCTCATCCACAGATATGCTGACCTTCAGGGTGTTACTGACAGGCTCAGTTATCAAAATCTGTTTTTCTGGCACAAATTCTACTCTTCTAAAACTGCAACGTGTTCATTTGTAAAAGAGGTTGCCAGTAATTGTGCCTGTTGATAACCTTTCTGTCATTGTTTTCTTCGTGTAACTCAAAACACAAGAATGTTCCACTATATCGTAAGGATGCTTTTAGTGAAGTAACCCATTCTCTCTGTCATAATCACATTAATAATTTAAAATAAGGGCAAACTGTAACTATTTACCATTCTGAAAGCTCATAATTCAGGAGAGTTAAGCTCCTTCATCATTTACATAACTGACTAAAAAGGAACTAAAAATAAAAATTAATACAGAGTGTTTACCATATCATATGCAATTTTTCTCCAAAGAGGTTTTCTCTCTGTCTCTTGTCATTACCAGCAAAGCAACTTTAGAAAGGTTAGTCACTCTGGGTCAGGACTGCACAGAAATGGTCACACAGATGACTGTGCAAATACTGTGCTATGGCACAGTTCTGCAGTTACACTGAAGAATGGCTCAAAGTAAGGTGAGCGTTCACATTCTCATTTGATTTTTAAGTATATCAACAGCTGTAATGAATTCTGAAGAATCACTCATCCTTTTAGCTGTAGCTACATATTCCCTCTTTACCACTACAGTCCCAGGATCCTTGTGGAGAAATATTGATCGTAAACAGCACCAGGGTGCATTATTGCCCGAAGGCTAAGCGATCTCAAATTCATTTGGTCCCACTTACTAGGTGAGCCAATCAAGGCTTTTCCAGTATTATTTCTCTCAAGAGAATGAATAAAGAGCTGAATATGTAATAACATCCTACAGCTTGAAAGAACTTAGACATTTTAATTTTATCTGAAGTAGTGTTCCTGACATATCTGTAATTACTATAAGCTGGTTTTTAGTTTTAATTTTGACTAGTGTGGAACTCAACAGGCTCTGTAAGATAAGACAAGCAAAGCTTCCAGGAAAGACTCAACCTGACACATGACATTTTAATTCTGCACATCTCCCAGAGAAAGAGTTCCTCCTACTCTGGTGGGAAAACCGTGATCTATGGGGAAATTATTTCGTACATGCTAGCTCTAAAAAAGCCAAAAAGAATGAATAGCAAAGTACAATGGATCAAAGATGCCAGCTGGAAGCTTCACTGCTTTTGCTGCATCAGCAAAGGCAAGCAGCACCACAACACAAGGGCTAACTGAAGCCCATGTAGGAAAAAAAGGGAAAACACTTAAATTACACTGAAATCATATGAAATCATGATTCAGCAAATATAAGATTATTACCTTAAAGTAATCTGAGAATGTTTCACTAAATTAACTGTATTATAGCACATTGCCTTAACAACTTAGATATATGTATTAATTGCATGTTTATAATAGGAAGCATGTTTGTCACATGTGAAAAGTTGTATTATATATACAAATTTAATGGACATGTTTTGGTAATCTACATACTCATCATTTAAATTATACAAAGTCCTTATCATTCATCAGTGCTTATCATCACTACAGCATTTGCAGACAAGTCTTTCAAACTTACATTTACAACCACTTTTAATGGTAAAACAAATTAAGAAGATTTTCAGAGCATTAAGTCTGCAATTGTTCCCTTTTTTGTGTAGTAACAGATGGGTATATATCTCTTGGGATCAGAGAATCAAGGATCCTTTACTTGCAAAGCAATTTTATCTCTCATTGTAATCAATATCTTTTATTATGTATGCATTAAAAACTAGTTAAATAGAAAAGCAAAAGGCATTTATGTACACAAGCATATGAAAATTGAAATAAATATTGAATTAGATGAAATGGTCAGTTTAACTTTTTTTTTTTTTTTTTGTAAATTCAAGGCAGTGCAATCCTCAAAACAAAGAATAAAACTATTAAAAATGATAAATCTCATATTTCAATTCTTAGTTACTGGTACGTTTTATGGACTCTGCAAAATTTTCCTGAAGAGGTTAGGGGAAATACTAAAATAGTCCTAACTTAGTAGGGAAGCAAAATCATCAGTTTCCATAATTTACTCATATGATCATGCCTAAACAATTTTCCTACAATGTGGAGTATTCCTGCTGACTGATTGATGAATACAACTTTTTGAACTTCAGTGCTGATGCATGCATATTTGAATAGGAATGATTACTTCTTTGTCTTTCCCATTCCAGAATTATCTACAGTGGTAAGCTTCCTGGATGTAATTTTGAACAATTTTGAACATATCTGAGCTATCTTGACATTTTATCTAGAAACAAATATTTTTATGTTGGTAACAGTGATTATTCTGACTGGAGCAATATTAAATTTTCACAGCTTGAAATCTCCTTGAAAGGCCAACTTTCTAGATGAAATCTTACTTTTTGAATAGAAAAAAAATCTTACTTTTTGTTTTCATTATGTCTCAGGTGTGATTTCTGTTTTAACTAGATCGCTTTCCCATACTTAGTAAAATTCCTTTCCATGAGAATAATGTTAATAAATACTATGGGACAGGAGTTATTTTAAGAAAACAGCAGGATATGGTTCATTTCTCTGCTCTCTTGAAAAACTAAAATGATGAAACAGATAATTACTCTAATGGGAAATGTCATTCCTTGAAGAGAACAATCCTTTTGTTCTGTCTCAAAAATAGTTGAAGGTAAGCAGAGAGAGACTTTTCAAAGAAGCAATTCTGTTCTAAGAATTTTTCCCCTAACCTGGGACAAACTCCAGGACATTCCTAAGGAGCAGCTGGTTCTCTTTAAACATTCACTGAACATGACTTAGACCTAACCTAACTGCCTTTAATACAGTGCAATAGAAATCATTCTAGTAGTGTTGTTTAGGCAAATAACATAAATTCTTGATTGAAACTGAAGACTATGGAAAGTGAAATGAAGTGCTTCTTCCCTTTTGTTTGCTAAAATCAATCTAAGTTCACCTGTCATATTCTGATATGTCTTGCTATACAAACAGCATTTTTTCTGAGCTTCGACCATTTCACCTATAGTAAATTCATCTAGATATTTAGATCCAATTTTAAGCAAATGTTCTTCTCAAAAGTAATATAAATAGTTCTTGGTATATAATTTAATAATGTATTTTATTTTTATTTCTAAATAGAAAAAAAAATATGCTTTTTTCCAATGATAAAAAAAAAAATCAACCTTCTAAACTTAAGTAATGATATCAGGAACAATCAATGTTGTTTAAGAAAATATTACTTTCCAACCCTCATATTTTAGGGAAAACAGACTTGTATACATACCGGTAGATATTTGATATATTATCTTTAGTAAAAAACACAAAAAGACCACAATGTTTGTCAGTAAAGAAACACTGCTATGATCTAAATATTTTTGTTTAAATATATATCGATCCTAACTTTTAATTCACTGTTACTAAACATTTCCATTCTACTTATGCAAGTGACTCTAACTTTAAAGATGAAATGTGGAAAATTACTTATAGTTAAGCCCATTTTTGTCTTTGCAGTCTTAGAGGGGTTGACTATGAACAATAACGTATCTATTCAAAGGGCTATCAGCAATGATAACCATAGATAAGATCATTTTACTGAAGAAAGAAATTATTTCCTTTTCAACATAGTCTACTGTAATGATATCCCAGGCTTGTTATTGTTGCCTTCAGGTAATTGTAAGCTCAAAATGCAAGTAAATTTTTGTAATGGCACACAACAGATTCTCAATGCAAGAACAATCATCTACATGAGTAAGATTTGTGATAAAATTACAGCAGCATACATAATTCTTTAGAAGCCTATCTTAGGTGAGCACACACCGCCTTGCAGTAATACACATTTCTATATCAAATGACAAATAGCCCATATTCTTTATTTAAGAGGTCATATTGATTTTTGAAACAGTTGTAGTTAAGTAGCAACATTAAGAATGCATGCATCTTAATTACAACCAACTCAAATATACAATATTTTTTAATGACAGTAAATAAATCAATCAGCATAAATTAACGACAGGGGCTCAGAACCAGAAATGCTGTACCTGACACTTTCAGCCTATAAGTGGATAACATAAAAATAAATTGTTGGAATGTAGTGTCTGTTAACTGGAAGTTGCATACTGAACTGCTACCATATCCCCATGAAATATATTCCTATTTATTGCAAGGATGAGATTGCCCCTTTTTTGTTAGAATGAGCTTTGATAAAGTTAACTTAATGAACTTCTCCTAATTCAACTGAAGGTAAAATTGCTAATTGTTTCACTGCTACACGTTCTGATGAGAACAGGAAGAATAACATTTCAAATATGGAATAGGCATTACTAGAGAATAGCGGGACTCCAAGTGTGCAATAATGCCAGTACAATTTAAGACAGGCCAGACAAGCTTTATACACTGCAATCACAGTGAGAGAACATTTGGGCAGCACTTCCCTCTCTGCTCCCCTATTCTTTGCCAAGTGATTGCAGAGACCCCCACTTACATACTGTTTCACAGAGACAAAAGATGTGAGGAAAAGCGTTCTACTGTTAACAAAGCCAGTTATGCATTCTTGGGAGGAATGAACTCCAGACAATAATTTATAAGTTAATAAGGCCAAGTAATGATGCCTGGAAGAGACGGACTGCTTGTGACAAGCAGCTTTTTAACTGCCTCAAGAGACACTATGGAGAGATGGCTTTTGGTGGAGCCTGTAGGAGTACCATGTCCAGTCTTATCTTAGGTCAGAAGTGGCAGTTAGAAACAGTCACAGACTGATAGCTTTAGGTCAAAAGGAATGTTCCTTTTGTTAGGTCAAACTTTCTAGCCATATATCTCAAATACTAATAATTTTATCACCAAAGCACGTACGAGTGAAGTAGCATCTACACTTGTACCCTAGTGATAGTAAAAATACAAGAATTTTGTAATAGCAGCCAATGTTTTGAAGAGGACTTGTAAGAAGAACATTTCCAGTTTTGTCCAATTTCAGTATTTCCTACCAAGACGTTATCTGCTGTAATTCATTTAATTTTTGTTTTCTTTCCAAAGCAGTGTTGGTTACATTAAAACATCAATTCAATGATTTTACCAAACCTTCATGAAATTGGTTTGTATTTAATTAAAATTTCTACATAATCATTTTTCTTGAAATAACTTCCTAGGTAGGTGTAATGCCTTAATTCAAGTGGTTAGTGAGAGAAGCAGATACATTTGACTGAATATGAGAAGCATTTTCAAAGTCTCTGTGTACCACTAGAATATAAACTAGACCAGGCAAGACATAATTGGAAAGACTCCCTTTTCTGCAACTGCATTTTTCTTAACCTAAACGGTAAGATAGTGGCATTAAAAACTGTACAGACTTGGTGCCAGCTGTGCTTACATAACAGTAAGTGACTTTCATATCGTTAATATTATTTCCATGACCAATTCCTAAATTTTGCAGCATCTGAAGACATTAAACCAGATATTCTGAGACAAATAAGGTACACAGACAGCCCAAAGAAATCCACACCTCTCTTTAATCAGCTAATCGTCTGCTCAGTTAAGAGTGTACCTCAAGACATTGGCATAGGAGCCATAACAACAAAAAACGTACATCTTTAATACTCACTGTTTTTGCCAGCTTCTGCTCTAAGCCAGACAGAATGCAACAGTTAAAAAATCTTTGAACAAACAGAAATGAAGGTACAAAAATAGCATTAAAAATAAAATAAAATAATAATTAAAAAAAGCCCTTTTTGTGTAATACTACATGGCATTTGTTTCAACTACACACACACACAACCCACAGCGAGGACGGGCTGCTCCCTAAGGGTGGGGAGCTGCAGGGGGCCAAGGCCAGGCCTGGACCAGCCTCTGGTGGCCTGGCCAGGCAGAGCCTGGTGGTGGTGGAGCTGGGCCCTGACATCTTATGACATCTCATGATAACATCTTATGACGGTGACACTGTGTCACCAGGGCATGCCGAGGGCCCCCGAGGGTTGATGTGCACCTGGGAAAGGCTGCACAGGGCCACTGAGGCCCATGAGTGCTCTCAAGTCCCTGACATTTTGTACATTAAAAACGTATTGACGGTTGTTATCATTACCTGACCATATAAATATATTGTCAAATTAAGTAAGTAATCTAATTTGCGTAAGTGTTCACCATTGATTGTTATGATGTAATTTGAAGCCATAGGTCAAACAGTCTGTCTGTAGAGATTAAAGGAGTGTAGACATGTGCTGGCAAGTTTGCACTATCACCATGGTTGCTTTGTTTGCTTGTGGGTGTTGGTCTACAAATTGTCAGTGCAGTGTGCATGTTCACACCTGAAGGTTTGTTCCTTCTGGAGCAAACAAGCTAGGGTCCTGTGGAGACGCAAGCCACAGACCTGCATTCCATGCTGACTGAGCAACAGGGAAACTTCAGTATTACACAGCAATAAGGAACATTTTTCAGAAAGTGATTCCTCCTTTGCATTGAAAAATGAGTATGTGTTAACAGAAACATATTTGGTACTGTATATTCTGATTTAATCATTTGTAACATGCTCAGGTGTTCTGTTGCATCACATCTATTTTACATCAATAGCTTTTATTTGGAAAGAAGGTGGGGGCACAATTATATTTCTTTCATCAGAGAATTTGTTAGCTGGATTGCAGAGATCAGCTGCCAGCTGGCAAACTGAAAAATGCACTGCAAGTCAGGATGAATTATAAATAGCTGTGATTTTGGATCCACTTAGACTTCTTTAAAATAGCAGTATTGAACCAACAAACACTGCCAAGGTGTACTGAATATTTCTACTCTCTACTGCTACAAATCTGTTCTCATTTTTTGCTATGTTCTCAGTACATTGAAATTGACATTAAATTCTTTCCAATATTAAATTCTTTGAGATATATGTACGTAAAATGCATTCTCATAGTATTTAACAATAATTTGGATTCTGGAGAAGCTTCTAGTAAGTTGGAAAATTTCTGTAAAAATAGCAGGAAATCAAATAAATAAATCATCAGAAGTTAACATTAAAGATAAAATCGGAAAGATAAAGGAAACAAGCAGTTGTTTATAAACGTTCAATACTTTGACTCAATTGTTAAACACATGAAAACAGTATTAAGGGCTAATCAATATAAGAATTGTTTTGTATCATCATGAAATGCATTCATTGGCCATGTAGAGTGAAAGGGTTTATATATTTTCAGACCTTGGAATATACAAAAATAATGTGTGTTAACCTTTTTTAATTGAAGGACAATTTAAATGTTTTACACACACACACACACACAAAAGCAAAAACAAAAACACCCACCAACAACAAAAAAAAACAAGAAAAACTATCCTACATAGTATTAACTATAAAAGGAAAATGTTGTAAATGAAAACTGTAATTAACTAATTAATAGGCAAATTGCACCTTGTTTTCATCTTTATTGTCTTCTGTGTATTCATGTAAGCTTGCTTACATCGTTTACCAGAACAATGACAATTGATTTCTCTTCCATTTCCTGATGTCTTACATATCATGAAGTGGATGAAATTGCAAAATGGGGTGGGGGGAACATCAATTTTTACAAGAAAAGGAAGTTTAAATTATCAAGGAAAACTAAGAAATCTATGTATTGGGATGTGAGACAAAACTTCAAGTAATTGAGCTTGCTAAAATATGAGGATTAAGTTGTAGACCAACTAGCCTCTAGTATGAGCTGAGGTTTGTATAAGTAACCCTAGATTGAACCTAAAACAAAGCAAATAATGAGGCAAATAGCTCCACTGAATAATTTAAATCACCTTAAACAAGACATAAGTAGAAAAGGAATGCCAGAAAAGGAGGAAGATCAATTACTGAAGTAAGCTGGACTCAAAGAAAAAACAAGAAAAATAAATTGAATGGGATTAGAAGAGAAACTCTTGGAACAAAGATTGACTGCAGCATACAGTCTTAAGATTCCCAAACCTCCAAGGTTGTCTGGCCATGGGAAAGCTGAGATCTTTTTAAGGTGGGACAGAATATTGCTACTTCACTTTGAACAACTTTATGTCTTCAAATAAAACATCTTTTACTGAGATATACACTAGTTGTGATGATAAATGCTCAGAAATTATTAATTATGCAGCACCTTATAATCATATTTCAAGACATTATGATAATAGAAGCTTTTTTCATCTGTAAGAACAGTGCATCCACAAACCATCTTCCTATATGAAAACTAGATGTTGAACAGCATTGCCCTGAGAGATACAAATGCCTTTAAAAAAAAAGACAGACATTGAGTTAATTGATAACAACCTTAATTTGAAAATTTCATATGATATTTCAAGCCCTACTTCTGAATACTGTTCTTTTGTCACAAAATATTGCACTTCAATAATATGAGATTTGAACCTAAATAAGCAGGATTTGTTTTCTGTCTTTTATTTTTTTATCTGATATTAATTGGATGATAAATAGAAAGCAATTCTAATCACAAATTAAAAAAATAATTTCATAGATGAGAAGATACAATTTCTTCAGCTGTTCCTTTCCAAAAACTTTATCCAGATTATGTAACAGGTTTCAGTTCTTTCATGCTCCATACAGTATTCATCATCCACCAGTTTTCGTCCAGACCTCACTATTTTGAAAGAAATAGCATCATTTTATAGGAATAAGGCTCCTATTAATTTTGAAGATCTTTTCCTACATCTTCAGATGTGAACACTACCACTAATTAAATATTTTTAAATGACATTGCAAGAAATTGAATTTGTCTGATAGATGTCACAGCAAGAATGGAAAATTTAAAAGCTTTCCTACTATCTTAAGATAACATAATGATCTCCATCTTCAAGTCTATACTTGCAGAACTAAAGCCAGGCAGGCAAGTTATTTAAGGATTCCATCTTCTTATTTCTTCCATTTTTTCAATTCTGCCTGAGATGTATGTGATATGGGACCATGATTTAACAAAAGATAAAGCAGTCAGCAATAAAAGCCACAGAAAAGTGATAATATTGAAGCCATAGTAGCGTGCATTGAAATTTGGAGTTTCATCTAATTTCTTTACCTTTATGCAACATTCCATACATTCCATTAAAAGATTTGTACAAGCCTGGAAAAACAAACCTTTTTTTTTTTCTGTATGTATGTATATACATACATACATATGTAGGCTAAACTTCCAACAATTAGAAGAGTTAAGAAATATTTTTTCCTATGAAAATCCAAAGAATATTTGCTCCATATTTTGCTATTATTTCATACACCTGAAATGAGGAACTACTCTTCCCTTTCAAAAAATGTGCATGCCCCTGGATTTCAGAGAAATGAAAGAAGAAGGAATTTTTAAGTGTCTCATATTTTAGTTCCTTGTTGAAGACACTGGTGACAAATGAAGATGTTCAAGCATAATGGTACAGGTCAACCTTAGCTACAAAATTCTCTTAATTATTTCTAAAAACTACTGGAGCCTTGAGTGCATTAGGAAAAATTATAGTTGCATTTTCTTGCCATATCTAACCAATACGTTTTATTCTGCCCAGTTAATTATATATGTTATTATAAGAATATATATTAATATCCTTATATAACAATACTATTATATATAGTAGTTTAATACAAAACCGCATACTGGATGCAACTTGAATTCAAACGAATCACAGAAGAGAATAAAACACTTGGATTTAAAACAGTTTGAGTGATTCTCTAAATATCTTGCAAGTCTTTGGTCCTAGGAAACCTGTGGCTGACCACCTTGTTCAGACTATAACTTGGGAGGAACCAAGCCTTTCAGAATAATTAGTCCAGTTTTAGCTAGAAACAATTTTGTTAAATAATCAAGGAATATTCCCCTTATACTCACACTGTTACCCAACATGATCGTGCCCTCTGCAGCAGCACCTGGGCTGCCCCAAAATCGATTTATTAAGACATGATGTTGAGTATCCATTTACCTAGTTAGAAAAATTGTGTCTAGTATCTGGCAGGAACGTATCACTTTCTTAAACTTCCCATTCCTTTTATATGCTTATTGTTCCACAGTCCACAACTGAAATGGTAAGAGTAACCGTCACACATAACACAGTATTTTTTCTATGCCATCATACTACATTTAACTGTATAAACTGGGGGGGGGGGGGGGGGGAAGAAATGTACCCTATAGGTGGCAGCGTAAGCACACTGAAGAAACTGGTGAGCCATCAAGTCTAATCACTTAAAAACATTTATGATTAACAATAAATTAATAAAAACAATTATTACAAAGGAAATAAACACATTGCTCAGATTAGAAAAGCCAGTAGCACTTTTAAAATGTGTTTCAGTCAATTAAATCATCTCAGTGCCATTTTTTGGTACTGGTAACGTACTGTGGGTAGTCTTTCAGCAGGAAGATTCATTCTTCTACAGCTCCTCTAACATATTTACAAATTATTAGAAAAGACTTAGAGACTTTTTTGAGTTAATATAGAGGGATCTTAAGTATATCATCCTTTAAAGCTGGACTCCCGTAAAAATATATTTTAATATTTCAGTGCTTTAGTAAAAACATTAGGCATTTGAGCAGCTGAAGAGAGAAAATAAAATACCTTAATGGTTTTACATTTAAAGCAGATGAATATCACATTTTAATAAAAATAAAAAGTGTTTTTAGAGTTGCTTGCATTCATTGAGGTATTCTGCATATTTGAAAGACTCCTATGTAGACAGACAAATGAGTGGAAAAGTGGAAAAGTATCCAGTATGAGCAGTCATGTTGGATAAGGTTAATTTATTAAGGAGTTATATAATTTGCATAAAGTTTTAAACATCTTCCAACTTTTTTTTTTTTTTTTTTGATTCATGCAGTAATCCATTTAAAGTGAATTAATGAAGATTACAGTACGAGGAAGTATCTGACACTTTGGGGATATGGTGCTAGAAAGGTTTAGGGGTTATTTTTGCACAGATTTCATAAGCCCACTGAGTAAATCTTGGACTTCAAGCATTGTTTTTTGGACATGAAAGAGTTTGAAAATCCTATTAACTTATTTGTGGAAGCGGTCTAGAAGGACTGCTGCTACAGTATAATGTATTTTGCATTATCACTTATTACAGCAAAATCCTAACTTGTGAAGCTAAGGGAGCTCCTGAAAATACTTCTTAAAATTATTCTCCATTTCTTGCAATATTTTCACTCATATATATTACCTTATTGTGAAAATATAATGGAGTGCATGACATCTGTCTATTTCCTTTTCTTAAAATAACATACTTTTGTGCAGATAAGCCAGTGTCAAATTTACTTATTACATAGTTGTTCTGCAGTCCTTTTGAGTCACACTGATTATTTTTTTTCCTGGAGTTTTATAGCATCTCCACTTTATATGAAATTTGTCTTTGAGAAAGTTTGTTTTATTCTCAATTACCAAAAGACATGACTACTAGAAATAATTAATTTAGAGAATAGTTCCAACAGTTCTCCTAAGTAGCCCATGTTTTTTTTTCCACAAGAGCTGTTTAACAAAGCAAATCTAAAGACTGTGCATATTTAGCAACACATAGAAGAGAGCATGTTTTATGATTTTCAGATCTGAATCCTACAAGTGATACTCCTTTCCACTTTGAGGGGGATCCATTTACAACTTTTCTGCAAGAAAGACTAAAACACATTTAGTCAAAATCAGAGTAACAACAAAAGTTTTATTACAAAATAAATTATGAATATATATATAAATACAAAAAATTCAAAGATACTAGGAAAGCATATGTGACTAGAACGGAGACGTACAATGCTCTCAGTGCCCACTGTGCCACTGCAGGTTATTCTTGCTTTCAGGCTTGGCCGCAGTCAACTCAGCTACTTTCTGAGATGCAGTAAACTCTACACAGTCCCCAGGAAATTCTTCTCATCACTTCTGTGGCCTGGCTGTCTTTCCCCAGCTCCTCAAGCACTCTCAGGCTCAGCATGAATTGCAGGCAGGCTTCCAGCTCTCTGCTGTGAGCATTTGCCTGCCTAAACCTGCCATCTCTTAATTTTTCTCTCCCTCGAGCCCGTTCCCGAGTTCCCACAGGAGCACAAGCAACCCCTGTTTGCTCTAGACTTTTCTACCTGACCAGGCTCCCTTAGAGAACATAATTGAGAACAAAGGGGAAAAAGCACTGTGTCATAGACACATTATCATATTTAAACATCATGCCATGTTTATGCATATAAGATTTCTCTTACAGCTAAAGCAATTAAATGCTCAGACCAACCTTCTTTTCTGGCAATCCCTGAATACTGGAGGTATCTAAAATGCATATTGAAATTTCCAATATAGCTTATCACTTCTCTGAGATACTTTTGCCCCGCCCCCTGCCCCGTGCCTTAAGGAAGTGTGTTTTTTACTTCCTGCACACAGGAATTTCTTGTGGCAGCACAAACTCTGCTGCATTGGAGTACTCTGTAGAGAGGCAGAATGAATGTGACAAATATACAGAAACATTAAAATCCAGCAGGAATTTCAGAAGTAGAATAATCAACCGTGCCATCCATTAGATAATCTAATTCACACCTTGAAGCATTTCACAGAGAAGAGTCTTCATGGTCCACTCAAACAACAGTAACACAGAGCATCAGAGAGACCTGAGCTTCAGGAGGCAGAGCAGAAGCCTTGGTTGCCATGAAGCTCTGGGAGCAACCTCACTTAACCTAAGATATCATAGTCGAATCCCCAAATTTGAAATTAATTTTAATTTACTTGCCCCAAGCACTTTGCATAAATATTAGCAGAAAACAATGCAGGCCAGCCCAAGGGCTCACTGCATCAACATAGCTCAGGGTTTTCCAATATGGAATGCAAGACTAGGGTGCTTTGCCAAAAGATGTACTTAATTCATTTAAATTGGGAAACAGAAATCTAGTATCATCATTCTTGGGTGGCTTCTTTTGTGTTTAAAATAATTATGTTACTTCAGTCCAGACAAAAAGAGAAAATCCAAAAGAATACCCCTAGAGAAAATATGTAATGGTTTGGAAATACTAA
This sequence comes from Cygnus olor, assembly GCF_009769625.2. Taxonomy (NCBI): domain Eukaryota; kingdom Metazoa; phylum Chordata; class Aves; order Anseriformes; family Anatidae; genus Cygnus; species Cygnus olor. The sequence goes on from NC_049181.1 coordinate 3,565,905, forward strand.
CTGTACCTGTGTTCTGTAGAATGGTAAAAGCAACCTCTGTTTATGCTGCTTTTTCCCCAAATGTTAGCAACAATGAGTATGAATTAACTTCCATGAATGAAATCTGTCATATGTTTCATTTTAATCTTATGCTTTTTTTTTCCCTAGATAAGCAATTAAGTTTTACGTTTCAGTGCCAGCAATAATCAATTTCAAATTTGTAAATTGTAGAAAACTATGTACAAATTTGAATGTTAAAAGATTAGAAGAGAAAAGATTTAATATCAGGTTGGAAGAGTAAAACACAGCTGGAGAGTAAGATCTTTTTAAAATAATCTACAAACTCATGTAGTATAAGCAAAATATAATTACAATTACAGAACTTTATAGTGTAGCTGGTTCTATTCCAACTCTGAATCCAGCTAATAAATCCATGGTGTTTCATTTTTTGTGGCTCGTACTTCTTGGAAAAAACTGCTGTTGGGGTGAAAGGCAGGTGGAGAAAAGGGGGCAGAAATACAGGACATACTTCAGCAGCCAAAGGAATACCTAATTTTTAACATATAAAATATGGTCTGAAGTATATGCTTATGCTCTCTGAAATAAGTGTGGAGATGTTGCTTTAGGTTTAATGATCTTCAGTAGAACTTCTTTTATTGATGGGAAATGTACTGAAACCTGAAATTAACACTTGGGTTAGTTTTTCCCCAACTGGACACTCATTAGAAGGAACTTAGAGACAAATTCTATGTTGATTTTTAAGTTCTGGTATTGCAATGGGATCATAGAAGTAATATGATAGCTTAGTATTTTTAAGCTTTTTGAAATTTCCTATGTAGTAAGTTCCTTTGAATGTCAATTCAGTAGTCTAATTCAATCTCCTAAGTATAAGCAATCATGAAACTAGTCTACAGAGGCTATTGAAAATGCATACATATATTACAAAATACCAGTATTCCATCACTACTGACTCTGAACAACAAAGTTGAAATGCTGCTAGATTAAAAAAAAATAAATAAAATTATTAACGTCTGTCTTTTGTAACACTTATCCTTGCATGCAACCATTTCCCCAGAATTAACCCACCTCTAAGTATCCTTAAAAACTGTTTTAATTGCCTAGATGAATGAATTAGTGCTTTATTTAAGATTCTTACCCTATCTGCCATCAAAGTCAAACTTCATATTTGAAAATCATCCTGTAGTCAGTCTTTCTAAAAATCCATTTTAAATACGTGAAATCAGCCCTGATCAAAAGCATTCAGATCAGCAGATGACAAACTGCTTTTGAGCAATAACTCTTCAGTTTGAAGCAAGCAAAACTATTTGATAAAACATAAAATTAAAGCTTAATTATTAGGAACTGAATCTATATTTTATATATATATATCAATCAGGTACCCTGAAATTAATTAGGCTTTCCTGTTTAAGTTGGTTCCTGTGAATAGAAGCAATATAGCACTGAGGACGAGAGGAAGGTAAACGTATTGTTCTTGATCTCAGTATTTTGTTTCCAAACACCTGTGTTTGGATTTTATCATTTAGTTCCAAACACTAGGATGTATTTATTTTATTAGATACAAGATTTTTGTTTGTGGTTGAGTTTGTTTGTTTGTTTTTCTACATTGCCATCTTTCATGTTTATCTCCACTTCAGCTTTAATGAAACTGTGCTGGTGGGGAATAATTGTTATCAGGTATAAGCAGATACAAGGACAACTGCCACTCCAAATTCCTCAAAGGTACCAATGAAGTGCCAAGCAATTCTCTGTCAAATCCTGTTATTCTGACATCAGCTGTGCTCAGGAAGTCAGGAAAAGCAGCAAACAATAAATACATACACATACAACCTCCTCTAGAAGCATTGTACGGTGAAGGATGCCAGCACAAAATTCTCTACTTGGAAAAAAAGATGTACCTTACCAAGCCTCCCTCCTTTTCTCAGTGTGATCTAGAGCTGTTGTGTGGCTGTGAGATTGATTTTAATTCCTTAGCAATTGGATTTAGTGTTTTTGGATTGAATATTGTTTAGAAATACAGCTGGCATGGACTCTTTTGTAGTCATCTTCCTCTCTCACGTTGTGCACAAAAACATTCAGGCCCAAGTCCTCTGTTGGCCGTTTCACTTTCCTTCTTTTTCTAGCGTGGGCATACAAGGTAAGAGTACCAGGTGTGGCATCTCTCTGTACAAGAATCAAGATTTGAACTGTTTCCATATGCTTTGCTATAATAAGATTATTAGTGGTTTTCATTACTGTAACAGAGCAGGAGAAGACTGAATTCAGACATAAAGCTGTCTCCACATTTTTTTATTTTTTTTTTGATTTGGAGTCAGATCACATCATTATGCAGAATACCATTCACAGTAACTCAATTCTCATACAATATATGGGAACACTTGTGTGATGTCTTTTGCAGGCAGAATACTCTGAAGTGTTGCTTAGCTTTAAAGCAAACAAACAAAAACCCCAGTGCTCTAGACAATTAAATTGGTGAAATTCTTTTAAACCCCTTTTCAACCAAATTGTACTGACTTTAATTAAAAAAAATAAAATAAAATATGACTCCCTTGCCTGAATAGTTCCTTCTGTTCCAGCACAAATCCAATACACACTATGCTCTTGTTGCTGGCAAAACTCCTTTTAAATCTTGATTTTTTTTTTTTTTCAAATTTTGTTACTGAAATCTACCATCTTACTAGATTTACTTATATCATATGTATTACTGTTTTTATTATCAATATACACTTTTTTGTTTGTTTTTATTTTCTCCCATTCTTGGAAGGAAAGCTTTTGTTTACCTCCTAATGTTATCTCTCCTCAGCAGTTTCAGATAGAAAATCTTTGTACGCAGTTTTGAATTTCTGAAGAATTGCTCAACCTTTTTTTCCTCCCCTCATTTATAAACATATTGCACTTTCAAACAGTGCTTTCTATTGAAACCATGAGCACTGTCCCAGTGTTACAAGTTCAGCCCAGCTAGGTGCATTCAACACTCTACAAAGGAGTGATTGCTTTTATTCTAAGCTGCAGTACTGACTGTTGCAGGGAGAAAAAAAAAAGTGATAGATGTAAGGGGAAGCTAGATTTTTAATTACTAAGATTTGTACTTTATTTGCTCTGTATAGCAAATAAAGTTATCATTTAATTTGTTAGGATCATGAATTTTCCTTATTGAGATCAAAAAAACAAGCAAGGAATCTAAGAAATTAAATTATATTTATCTTTCAAATTGTATTTTCAAAAAATAATTTTGGCTAAAAGCTTTTCTACACTTTTTCATCAAAACTGAATGTTTCTATCACAAGTATCTGTACATGGTTACAATTAAAGAAATGAATGACAAGAGCCCTGATAGAAATAAATATCCTACAAATGGATGTACTGAACAATGCACCCACCCTCCCTTTCCGAGCAATGCTCATTTAAGTAATTGACTGTGGAAATGATAAATCACGCATATCAACATTAAAACAAATATAGATGATTCCAGTCAAAAAAACAAACAAACAAAAAAACCCACCTATGACTGTACTGTAGCAGGACATGTCTTTTTATTATGGACAGAGCATTTTTGATGAAAAAGTGTATTAAAAGATCTCCTTACTCTGATTTGTGGAGTGTCCATCATCCCAGATGGACATATTTGCAGAGAAAAAGTTTAACACAGTTAATGATGCTACATAGTATAATTTTCTAAGGTCTTATTAATTTGAGAGAGGCAAGTAGTTTACAACCTGTAGAAGTAGAGATTATGGTTCAGTTGCAAAATTATTCTGTTTAGTTCAATAACCATGCCTAACAATACTGCTGTTCAGCAAAATGAGGTGCTGCACAGAGCAAAGCAAGAAAACAAGCAGCAGCATGTCCTACACATAGTTTTATTTGATGAACTAGAAGAAACTGTTTGTGACATTGGGGCTCAAACCTATATAAGCAGATGGTAGGAGCTGCCAATATTTATATGCTTTACTGCTCATGTGATTGACATTTTTATCTATCTATTTATTTATTTATTTTGTGTGTGGTCCAACTGTAAAGCTATGAGAACCAGGAAAACCTGTACCTACCTATAAGTGTGAGCACACACTGTTTTTGAATGTGTAGTAGATTGAGGCAATCTAGATGTAGCTATTCATTGTATCTAGCATTGACACTTTGGACCATCTGGTCCTGTTCTGTTTCTGCCTCACAGAATAGAAAAATGAGTATTCCTTTTCCAAATCACAAGCCACAAGATTTAAACATTCTATGATGAATTACTGCAGAAAAGAAATAATTAATATAACATCTGCCTGCCAAGAAGACAGAGTGCAAGGAACTAATATGTTACAGTTACTGGGCCAGATTCTCCCATTATTTTGGCAAGTAGCAAAGACCAGAAGGTAGATAGGTCAATCTGGCCAATAATTTCTTCGTTACGGTGTCACCTGGCAAGTCTAGCTCAAGTAACAACCTCTTTCTCTCTATGCCTGGCCTACAGCAAGCTGGATGATCTTCAGGATCCTTCACAGTATCTACCATTGTCTTTAGGACATTCTGTGACTTTGAAAGTTTGGTACTAAACTAAAGTACAGAAGTCCCATTATGTTGTAATGTGTTTGGAATGACTAAGTCACCATTCAAAAATGACTATTTTTATACATAAGATATAGCGACTTCAGTAGAAAAATTTGCAAAAGTAAAGTGAATATTACGCCTGGGAATAATTATCTTCAAATTACTTGTTTTTAATTGAGCATTTGAATTTCTTTTATTCAAATCAAGTATACCCCGCTTTTATTCTACTTCATTTCCTTTGAGATGTCAAGTGTCATTTTTACTTTGGCAAGAGGTCTTTGAGTATCTAGATAAAAGACAATATTTGTCCTGAATAAATTCATATTTTTTATTTTACAAATGTAGAGAACAGAAAACTTCTACTAATGATATGACACTCATTAGCAAACAGATCCCTTTACTGTGGAAATCAAATAACCCCTTTCTTCAAGTCAGTCTTCACCCATTTTTATAATTATCATCACTTTCCCCAATTTTTTTCCTCCTCTGAAGTATAACTTGAAATATATGAGTCAGTGAAAGCTTTCCAACTGGTTCACTTTAAGAAAACTGATGTATAGGACTCTCAGTGGGACAATTAAATTTCTTCCAACCACAGAACTACAATCCACAACCAGACATAAAATCATGAAAAGCTAGTTTCTTTCTCTGACTTCTCAATTTATCAATAATTAAAAAGAGATACTTCAGTACAAGAAATAGTATACTGAAATTGTTATTTCATATAGAATATATGATCAATCCCACTGTCTGCAGTGGAGAACAACTTAAACCAATGGTAGAGAGTGGTCAGCAACCACTACTGCTTTGTGTCCTGTGTTATTTTAAAGTAATTCCCTATTGGTATCCTATATATTGCTCACTCACTGTAAATGAATACACACTAGTTTTCTCGAGGACACAGCCTCAAGACAACTCAATGGTGAAAGTATGTATGAGGTCATAAATTGGTCTATTATGTATTAAATGGACAGCAGCAGCTTAAATGTGAGTGCCTGCAGTGAAAAATAAATATTTTGCAAACTGAAATGGCACTGGAAATCAATATGACACAAGGAACATGAAATCTCACAATGCCACTTCTACAAGATTATAAGGAATAACCATTGAGGACTAACATTTTCTACTCTGTTATGCAACCCTTTTAAATTTTTTTTTCCAGCTCTATTTGCGAGATGAGGTTTTTAAAATATTGGATTTTTAAAGACAAAAGTTACAGTAACTCATCTCAGCTCTAAGGTCAAATGTCTTTCTTATTCAGAAGACATTTCCACTGTAAAATAAAAGATGTTAGGGCATGGGATACCCTGACACAGTACTTGAAATGAAATGGAGAAATCAGGTAATGATCAAGATCAGTTTGTTTGTTTCATTGACTTCTCATATGAGATGGGACTAAAACATGCCCAAGTGCAAATTTCCCCAAACCAGGAGTGAAATTCCCTGTTCCTCTCTTCTTCCCCAAAGGTTACACACAAACAACTCAGAGCTGAAATTTAACATTATATTCTGCCCAAACCAGTCTGGTCAGAACTTACACATTTGAACTTAACCCAGCCACCTGCAAAACAACAAATATATTGACAAATGCCAAACCCACTATTGAGTTATGGGAAAAGTCAATGGTTGAGAACGTTTCAAGCTGTGTGACCATATCAATTACACAAACAGAAACACTGACTTCAGTGAGTTTGTTCACAGGAGAGGGAAAGAAAGTGCTCAAATGAGAATGAAAATATTTCTGCATTAATTTTTAAGCTAAATTAAGATTTTAACAAGAACAAGGTCTACTCCATTACCTGCTACAAAGTAGATTACTCTGGTTAGATAAAAAGGCAGCTACCGATATGGAGGCTTTCTTTGTAAGAGGATACAGAAGCTTGCCATTAGTCCTAAGACATTGCAGCAAAGAAGAAGAAACTGAAACCTATAAAGTTCAGGTATCAATAAGGTGCAGTAGATCAGCTTAGAAGGGAAATTTTTGAAGGCAGTCTGATGCTGATTAAAATTATGTGGAAAACAGAATTATATACTTCCTGTGTTTGCAAAACAACTTGTTTTTAACTGTTCTAAAAGGGAATGAAAATGGTCTGTCAATATATTTAAACACTTACAGTTTGTGACAATTATTTAGGATTCTTCTTCTCATATCATTTTAAATCTGTAGTCATATTCTACTAACATAATCATACAAGATTGTGCATATACATAAACACCTTATACCCTGTTAATGTGTTTGTTTAAATAGGCTTGCTATTGGAGCGTAAACCCTGAAATCCATAGATTAAAAATATTTCCTAAAAAGTGTATAGCAGAGCAAAGAACACTATACAAATTGCACTACATCTTTATATCTTGCTTTATGCACAAGTACATCATGATAATGATAATTTCCAGCTCACTGACAGGGACAACCTAAAGGATTTTACAGGCATTAGGGAATTTGAGAATCTAGAGACAAGTGTTATGGAGATGTAAATTACTGTTACACCTTGCATATATTCTCATTTTTTACAGTATTATCTGATGCATATTTTGAGCTTCATTCCATGTTCTAGGATATGTTTGAATGCCACGCTTCCCATTATGCAGGCAGAGAAAAAAAAATACTTTCAAAAGGAAAGAAAAACTTTTTTTCTTCTTTTTTAGCTATCTCATTTATATTTATGAGGAAATTATATTTTGGGATGTAGAGCTGTCTATTTTCTCCCTGCTTATAGGATCTCTTCATTCATGATGCCCGGAATGTATTACTGCTTGATCCAAAACCCAGTGAAGCCACAAGATGAGAAAAAGAGTGGTTTATCTCCAGCATTTGTCACTACTTTGCCTCCTTAAAAACAAATATAACCAATTATAAAATAGACTAGTATGTCATTCTCAAAATCAGAAGGTACTGATAATTGGATGCAGATGTAATAGAAAATCTTAAATAAAATGTATCCACATTAAGCTATGTCAAGTTGCCTCCATTTTTATATCCTGTTACAGCTGACAGTTACTGATGTTAAGTGAAACTACACAAAAAAAGCTGAAAAGAAGATGCTGGTAGGACTGACTTCATTAAATGGCATCTACATTCAACAAAAATGCTTTTGCTTGAAAGCAACCTACAAAGGTATCTACTACTGGTATTTCAATGACATTTGAAGACTTCTAATGTCTACCTAATGGTATACTAATCTGGCTGCTATTGTAGTAGGAGAGTTTATTTTTCTAAGTTAAAGCAAACTAAACACTTTTTTTTTTCCTAAAAAAAAGGAAGCGTGTGAAGTAGGAAAAAAAACACACGAGGAGAAAGCAATCACTTTGAGCAATTCCTTTCTGCAATGCTCCTTAGGAAAACAAACAAACAAAAAAAAAGGTGGAAAAAAAAAAAAAGATAAAAAGAGCACTATTTAGAAAAGCTTGCCTAAGCATATTCTGTCTGCAAAAGTGATTGATTATTGGCCTTGGCCAAACAAATTTTCAGCCTAGGATACTTCTTTTCCTGACAGAGAACAGTAGTCTGTCAACTAATGATAATAGTGAGAGGCTGTATCCCTCACTACCTCAGAGCCTTATCTTGGTTTACAAGAGGCAACCACCATCCCATCATGGCTGAAACAACTCAACCTGTGCAGTGCCACCAATCTATCCCAAAGCACCGCAGGCTTTCTTAGCCTTCAGATTCATCTCATTCCCCATACTCTCACCACTTTCAAGAAGTGTGAGCAGGGATTTTTAGATACAGGTCACATAGCTGAAAGAAAAAAAGATTGCTATAACTTGTACACATACAGGTCACAGAAAATGAAAAATCCAGTCAATGCAGTGTCAAAGTCATACCTCTTCAGTGACCTGAAAAATACCAAGTCCTCTGATCTTTCTGACAAGACTGTTCTGTGAAAATACAAAGTATTTTGTTTTTTCAAAGTGTAAAGTGGAGATGACAGATAAAGCACCTCAAACAAGCTTTCTTTGTTTTGCATCCAAACTATATCCCCAAAATGACACTTTCTTAAGAATACTGTACAAAATTCTATTGTTTAATAAAACTATTAAATATAAAGGTTTTTAAAAAGTGAAAGAGAGCACTTTATGTTATCACATCAGATTTTTCTTTTTCTTCAGAATATTAAATGTCTTTCGGCAGACATTTTAATAATCCATAGATTCCATTCATGATCATCGTGGATGAGCAGGGGTTTGGGTTCTCCCTGGTGTTACTACAGACAGAAAAAAAAGTCTTCACTAATATCAGGGGCTTCAACAGGATTCAGTTCACTGCTTCAACAATGAGTGATGAATAAGAGGAAATGTTCTTGAGACAGCCTTCTTAAGAGATGTACCTCTGGACTGATCGATGCCAGAGGCCTTTGTCAGGGCCAAGTACTCTATCTTCATCAGATCATCAGCTTTTAAAGCAGCAAATTTTGAAACATATACTCAGTGCTTTCCCTAACAGTGTGAACGTTTTCTTGTAAATTTATCTCCTGCCATCAATGGACAAATGAAATCTCATCACCTATCTCCTCGCATCTGATAGGCCCATTTGGAAAGGCCAGATAATAATTTGTGACTGTTATATAATTTATCACAACGTTATCATTTCTTTTTTGGCATAACCTAAAATTTGAAATTAAGCTAATTAAAGGCTTTTTCCCCCTACTTTCTAGAACCCAGCATTTGTATTTATACTAATGTGTTATTTTATGAATTGTTTAGATTATATGACAAACTTGGAGAGTGAAGTGGAAAGTATCTTTTATTTTTTCCTAAAATCTAGATGAAAACATTATTTGCATACTTTTCAAATAACTTTTTTCATATATTCAAATGTCATTTAAATACTATCAAGGCACCCTTTCATCACTGTAAGCAAAACACATACAATTCTATGTGCAAACAATTCAGACTTCCATAATTTTAAGGGCCACCCATATTCATTATTGTACAAGATACAAACAAAATAATTTGTACAAATATATATAAAAATTTCAAAAGGTGGGATTCAAGGTCTAGATGACTGAGGGTAACATATAACATATATTATGAAGTACTGTCAATATAATGCTTGCAATTTGATTCTGATAGACAGGAATTTTAAACGAAGCCATATGCAGCAAGTTTTCTGGTTGGGAAGTCTGGGAAGAAGACAACAAATGACTCATGATTGTTTCTGCCCTGTACTTATTCTGACAGCATTTTTCCATCTCAGCAATGATATATGGACCTAAAGACTGTTTGTAGGAGAGAAATGAGTAGTGCTTCTTTGTTTTTCTACTCATGATTCTATGAAAACACAAAACCCAAGAATATCCAATGGCAGCTATTGCCTTTACTGTGTATATAAGTTATCTTTATAAAAAATGTAAGGTCGTTGCACTTAAGTAAATTATTTAAAAAGAGGACACATTAATGGGCTATCATAGCTTGCTTTCTAACATCGGGGATCCTCCATGGGGATGAAGAAAACATAATCACGCATATGGTGGAACTAAAATGTACTATTTTTCTTGAATTAAATTTTCTTGTTATCTCAGCATGCACTGCATGAGACCACATATCATTTTTCAACCATCTGCACATCTTGTAGTATAATGGACAGAAATTTTCTATTATTCAGCCACTAGATTTTATGTTGGGTAACTTTTAAGTGTGGATTCAAAATAATATCTTTCACTGTTAGTAGTAAATTTGGCATTTATGCAGATACTACTTGTATTTCTATAGATTTAAATTATAGAAAACAGGAAATAGAATTAATCTTAAGTGCAAGTGTCTTTGATGAACATCAGAATGATTATTGGCGATGTTGGCAGGACTGTGTATGAGACATATTAACTTCAATCCAATGGATAAAAAAGTTCTTAAAAAAGAAAAAAGCACAGCCCCACAAATCAACCCTTCTACATCATCATCGAAGAATAAGCTGCAATTCAAACTCCATGCATATTAGACAATTCTTGTTGTTCCCCTCTTGCCCAAGTCTGTCCTCTGCCACTCGTGCTTCCAAGCCCTTATGATGCACACACAGTTGAGGTAACTGGGACATACCACCTTTAATTTCATAGGCTAAGTTAGGGAAATACATTGATAAAATTTCAAAATTAAAGGCAATTTAAAGAAACAAAGAATCATTGACCTAAATCTGACTGAGAAAACAAACAAAAAAGTAAAATCTCAAACCCACCACGCTCCACAGAAATGTTTTTGCTGTCAAAAGATCAGAAACCAACATGTTTATGAGCCCTTTTATATGAAATGAAATCACTGGTGTTAGTGTTCACTGACTTTTGATTAATTCATAAATTCCTTATTAAAATATAGGGCTTCACGAATTATGAGTTTAAGAACTGAATTAGAAATATTTAGACCATGCCTCCCTTTCCATATTGCTATCAAAGGGAATCCAATCACAACGCACTCTTTTACTACTCTATTTAAGACATCCCCTATTTTCAAATTATAAGTCTCTATATAAACCAATGACAAGGCATTTTTTCTTTAATCTCTGACATGATATTCTTCCTTGTAAAAGATATTGTTGAGATTAAATTCATTATAATATCCTTAGTCCGTACAGATCTGCTCTCTTGCTTGAGACGTAACACATCATCTTTGAATATCCTGAAACTAATGAAGAATATGATGAGTTTTATTGAAACATTTTTTAACCTGTTCCTTAGTATTTACAGCTCTTTCATTTGGGAGTCACTTCTTTTTAAACATATTATGAAAATTATTTTTAAAAAAGCTTTAGCTTAGCTTTAGCTAACTGAATGAAATAAAATAAAATGAGGAATATACAAAAGCCACCTGAGCATTTATTTTCTCAGAATTTAGCTACTGGGTTTTGCAACTAGCTCTGCAAAATTCCCTTTGTACTTTCACTGAATATGCATATACAGCATTAATACAAAGAATAGACAATATTGGACTTCGTGCAGAGAAACTACAACATCAAAATAATACAACATCAAAACAATAAAGAAGGAAAAATGCTACATCAGTTCCACAGCTCTGAGAACAATCTAATTCTTTTCATGAGAAAAGGGCACTAGTGAAGCAACCAATGCTTTTTGCTGTTTGGTCACAGAACAACATTAAACCCAAAAATTTAAATGACAGAGCCAACAGCAGAAACTATGCGTTTCTGCTGAAGCCTATAGTTGCATAAAGTCTACTTTTTCCTTTTTTAACATACTTCCTCCCCACCATAATACTGCAAAAAAGCAATGAGATAAGGGGCAACACCTTTCTACAGTTAAGCTAGTTTGTAACTAAGAGAAATGTTCAGATAGATACCACAACCCACACATTAGATATGTGCCTACAGATAAAATCCCATATTCCTTTCCTTGCTCTCTCTTTCTATAATCTGGGTGCTGCTCATCAGATTTCATGTAAACTATACTTTTTTTTTTTTTTTTTTCAGTCTGCCTGTTATGTTTCCCTACCAGGGAAGGGACTAACAGATCCTTGATTTGCCTATGGCTTGCTTGGTGCAATAGAGGTTTAAAGACAGTAACTATCGAGCCATTTTTTTTTTTGTTTGTGTGATTGGAGAAATGTTGTCTCCCTGCATAGCACTACTTTATTCTGTCAGTAACATTTTATTTATCCTTTATGTCACATGCCTTGTTTTTATCTCACCTTTACCTGGCTGGCAGGTAGGCCGCGTCCTTTCCAACTTTCCCTTGACTTTGGCCTCGACTGCTCATGTAAGACACTATCAGGTGTTACTCTGCAGATGTCTTCATTCCTGCTCCAGTGCTGTCCTGAGTTTGTATCTACTTCATATATAATGCCACCTGCATCTTGGAAAAGTGCCTTTGCTACTTCTTTGTCTGCATCTTTGAAAGCTGCAGCCAGGGTTCGTTATCAATTCATAGCAGTCGCGGATATTTCCCTCTGTGCTAACAGATTGTGCTATTTTGATTATCTTTTACCTGAAACTCACCATCACTAAACTTCCTACAAAGAGCACAACTTCAGTTATGCTCTCCCCTTTAATACAGAGTATTATTAATTACTACATCATTTGTAATTACTATATGAAACTATAATAGCTAATTGTGTGGAAACCTACTGTGGTTCCTGACAGTATTGGGTCACTATATTTTTGACTGTTTTTCATTAGCCAGAAATTGCAGCTGGTTGTTTTAACTGCAGCCTGAACTGAAATTCATTTACAAGAAAAATTTCACATTTGGCTACTACATCTTTCAAATTTTATGCAGTACAAATTTTATGCGGGATCCACTGCTTAAGTATCATGCACGAAAACTGGAAAACTGTGCCCTTGATTTCCAATTTTATTCCCTGCGTGGATCTTCTCTAGATAGCTTACTTTTGAAAGTTATGGTTAATTTTTGTAACCTGTAGCTGTACATGGTTTTCATAAATAGTGAAAGATTAGTACTAGAGGACTTGCAGGACAGTTAGACAGTTAGAGACTCTGAATTATAAAATCCTAGGCTATACCCCTTGTTAACCCTTTTACAGGGTAGGTTATCTTATATGTAGGTTATCTTGCCCTTCAGGTAGATACGTTCTCTGAACATCAGCTGTTCTTCTATTCAAGTATGCAGCATATATTTACCTTATGCTTTCAGTCTGGTTTACCATCAGTGAACTATTTTGTTCATAGAGGACATTATGGGGAACACAGACCCTTGAAAATGGGTGGTAGTGACTAAAAATCAGTGATATATTTCATTGGTTTACTAAATTTGCATTGTTATTGAATTGTTTCTAATATTTTATAGAATAAAATGTACATGTATTATCAACCTCTTTCCTATCTCTGATATTTCTCTTCTTGTTTTCTTTCAGATGATTTTTCCTCTCAACAAATGAAAGAAATGAGAGAAACTGAAGCAGTGTTCAATTGTTGTTCAAAATATTTCACTTGGAGACAAGCCGATTCACAGTGTGATATGACTACTCAGTGAAGGCACTGACGTTAATTCATACTTTGGAGAAGTCAATGCCAACAGTGCTTCCTGTTCTCTCTTGTGAGTATTTGAGTTACAATAGAAGGGCTCAATCACAATCTTTTAAACCAACTCTTTTCTCTTGCTAAGATGTTCAATAGCTGGGCAATCTAGGATCTACTAATGTGCTAACTACCAGCTAAAACTGCAACATAAAGTTTTGGGGCTAGAGACATAGTGAACAGACAGTAAACAAGTCTGTTAAGCTAATTATAGTTTTAGAATATGTTCCATAATGGATATTATCTACTGAATTTAACTCAAATTCTATAGTGTGGAATTACAACGAAACTGTTAGAGAATCTTTTATCTTTTCTACAGTACTATTAAAAAAAAAAGCAATACCACTTTTAAAGAAAAATATTTAAAATAACATATGTATGCATTAATGTAAGAATTTTATGAACATATGTAATAACTTTATCATCAAATAAAGTCTATAAAATACATTGAAAATAAAAATATTAATATAAAATTTGTATTAAATATTATTCATATAAAACCATATTTTTCTAGTAGGTAGTGCTACTAGTGTCTAGTAGGTAGAAGCTCTCTACCCACTTAAAGGTAAAAACCTATGTTTTTATTAATTTACACTATTTATTGACATTTCCTTTTTGTTGTTGTTGCTACTAAAAGCATTCTGCTGTATTTTGTTCTTCATTTCCCTGTATTACATTTTTAGTATTATCAAATAGTGTTCTTTAACGATTTCTAAGTGATAATGAAAAGATAAAATGGGAAGTAATTAGCTGTGCAGCAGAACAGGACTGGGAGATATTACTCATCAATTACTCACAAAACAAACACATCAAGAAGTCAATGGTGTGACACCAGATTAAAGGGAAATGTTTTCCTGGGACATGTTATTCCAGAAGGATGTTGGATATAGGACACAAGAGGTAATTACTCTGGTAAAAGCAATGCCAGTGATATATACAGGATACTCTATCCAGTCTTGAAGGCCAGATCTTAAGATCTGGCTAGTCGAAGAAAACTGGAGGAGCAGAAAGGGTAAGAAGCATTTTGGAAAATACAGCTGAGGAAAATAAGGTGTTGAGTTTGCTTATGCTTGAAGATAAAGGTCAGATGAAAGACATAACCTTTCATCTACAAGAAGAAAGCAGTGGAGCTTTCCAGTGCTTCTGAAGAGTAGGCCAAAACCAGCTGTAGCATTCGTAGTATCATCTTGACAAACGCTTTGCCCTATGAGAGTATGTACTACTTTCTGCAAGTTACATTTTTAATTAAACTTATTATCTATCAGAAATGAGGATAAAGATGAAACTAAATATCAAGTTGAACTACATTAATATCTGAACTTCTGTTTATAATGCTGGTAATTCTATTGCACTTCTTTAATTTTCTGTGTTATTGCCTTGATACATAAGCATTCAGGTACCCAAAGAACGTGCCTTAAATTCATGTCTGTACTAATTAGCCTACTGTCTGGTGCTTAATAATGCAGCAATCCTTGCTTAGCATTAGTAAAATAATTTAAGTAAGTGTTTTGCAATGTTCCATGAAGTGCATTAAAGCAATAATACATTCCAAGTACTTAAAAAGAGGAAACCAATAATACAGTGATACAGCTAAAAGCACCATTAAATGAATGTAGAAGTTGCAGCCATCATAGATGGTTTGCTTTAATCTTTTTAAATTAATGTTCCAACAGCTGATAGGTTTGAAAACTATCCTCTGGAAAAGAAATGATCATGCCTGATAAGAGTTAAAATAAATAAATAATCAGAAAATCATTCATCATGATAATTTGGTGATTTTCCTTTTAAAATATACAACTGAAGTAACACAGCAGGCTACGCATGTAGTAAACCAGTGTTAAGTAATAAATAATGGGTACGTTGATCTGTCATAATGCTGGATATGGTTATGAAAAAATTTTGCCAGCAAAACCACAAACATTGGATTAATCATCACTGCTACTGTGGATTTAAAAGAGCACTAAGATATCATGAAGATAGTGGTGCAATTAAAAAGTTCCTATGCCTAAATTTTTATATTAAGGAGAAAGTACTGTTATATTCAAATCAGACAAATAATGCCACAGTCCAGGGTTGTGCCTTGTAGTCTTGAATATGAAAGAATATGAAGGTTCCTAACTTAATTTGAAGATTGGCTGGGATCAAAACACTAGAATTCAAGAAAAATTCGTGTTAGCATTGGCAGCTTCTAATGGATTTCCATATATGAAACATTCACCATTAAAAATACTCTGCACTTCTGGCAGAAAATTAGTAGATTTATTATTATATCCAGTTACACACTTACAAGCACAATTATTACGCAGTTTCCATTTTTGTCCCTGTCCTGTATCCAGTAACAATCTCCCCTTAGCATCAGGGTGTAAAATGAAACAAAGGAAAGCAGTCAGTGTACCTATGAGACTTAGTAAGATCTTTATTTTTCTGATGTCTGTTGGAACTGCCCTCTTCCTTACTAACAAACAGTTGCCCAATATAGACATACTGTCTAACTGACAATTCTAATATGAACAAAACATTACACTGTGTTATACAAAGAATACATTAGATAGCAAAGCCCAAAAATATGAGTTTCCAAATTAAGAGTCCTGATAAATAAATAAATTAGCAAACACATTTAACACAAGAACATTCTATGTGGTAGTTATCTCTTGTCAAAACTGGAGCTTCATAAATGAATAATAGTCCCCCCAAGTTATTTCACCACATTGCTATTTTCCTTGTGGAAAAACAAAAACAAACAAACAAAAACAAAAAAACCTACTCCTAAAATTAGTTTATTTTCTCAGATAGAATGTAATGAATGTTTCCATTTCAAAAAACATTCATTATGCAAAATAAGGAAAAATCTTGTGAACATTATCATAAAAATTCTTTCTTTATATAAATTCTTGTAAAATATTACCATGATCTGCAAATGCAAACAGGACAAAAGACAATGAAAGTTGGTAATACTGTAGGATATAGATAAACAAACTTGCCAAATTTGAAATTCAATCACACAGGTATAGGGGACTATGAAACATCTAGTCCTGAATATTTGACTGAGAAATTACATAGCAAGGACCAGGTCTACCTACTTTTGCCTCAAGTTGGTATGTCCACAAATGCATGCATTGCACCACTGTAACTCTTGTCAATTCTCTTAAATTTCCAGTTGAAAGGCAAATTGCCTGATTTTCTTAAGTACCACAGGAGCCTGCTTCAAAGTATGCTGTTCCACATCTCATATTCTGCTTCTACAAGCATCGTATCATAAATATACGAAATGTGACATCTTTCTGATGAGCAACCAAGAAATAATAATTTAAGCATTTTTTAAAATTACTGCTGTCAGAATTTTGACGAGACTATTCCTATGAAACAGCTGCTATTATATGACTATGAAGTAGGCTATTTATCTAGAAAAATAGTGAATAAACTATCACTAAGTTGTTTTTAGTGTTAGCTAAGCTTGAATTATTTTTTATTTGCATCATATTTTAACACCAGATTGACTAGAGACAACTCATATTTCTTGTTTCTTCCTAATTATAAATGTCTTGTACTTAATTACAGAAAGAGTGCGGATGACATCATCTTGCATTATATTAGATACAATTAATTCTCCCGTGTGTTTTAGAGAGATCTCTAACCAACTAGTACAGAGTTGGTTAGGTGCTCCATCTCAAGCAATCTACCTCCACCAACTTCTTTGTATTATTTCCTGACGTAAACCTCAGATTTACTGTTTCCTATCAGAGTGTTTTTTTTAAAAACTCAGTAATAATACTGACTTTATTTATGGTACCAAAATGCTACAGGAAAATACAAACAAACAATCCAATTCCTATAATATTTGTTTCACCAAACCTATTGAATACCCCTCCACAATATCCACAACATCCACACCCACCGCAAAAGAAGGAAAAAAACAGAAAGGCTTGTTCAGAATATAATTGTCAGAATCACTGAAATAGATGAAAGAAAACTTTCTTGGGAACTAGGGACCATGACAATAATACCTACATAGCAGATCAGTTAATGCTGAGTCATATTAAAAAAAATAAATAATAATAATAAAAAAAAACCCGAGTCCACATTCCCTGTAAATTCTGCAGTTAGTTCCTAAAAATACACTTTTTTTTTTTTTTTTTTTTTTATTTCCATGGAAGAACCCTCTTATCTCACCCTTTTCCTAGTAGTTTAAGGCTGCCACTGCATGGGGTGTTCTAAGAAATCTGAATCTGGTATGCAGCTACCCACTGTGCTAAGCCCAATATGAGAGACTTTATCAACATTAATTGTGTAGACCTTATTTAGACAGAAGGTATTTATCCCAGAGTGGCACAGTGGTGAATCTATTAGGACCAAAGGGAAATCAATTCTACACTTACTCATCAGCCATAACAATCAAATATATGAACCAAGTAGGCTGAAATCAGAAGTAAAATCTAAGAAAGCAATGCTGATAACTTCAGAAAAGGATATGTTTCCTTATTTTTATTCTGGAACAGACATGACAAAAGGACACCAAATTGTCTTTAGTGTCTTTTTCTTACCTTCTTTTATTGGGGAAGAGTGTAACACCTAAGTTCTTGGCTCCCTAATTGTTACACTGCAATTTGTGGAAGATGAGGGGTAGAAACTACAATAATTTGAACAGTTCTACAATAATTTGAACAGTATTCAATAATATTCCAGTAGTATTCAAATTCACTTGACATTTCAAATTAAAAGTGGGTTTCTTTTTATAAAGTTTAATGACATGCTTGTAACTATTAAAGGGTTGATGTTATACCCTCAGTACAATCTTCATTTGAATGGCTGAAAAAAATGTGTATAAATTGGTATTTTTATGATACAATATTTATAGATGGATTATTATGAATATTTCTACTATGAATTATTGTGTGAATATTAAGTTTCTACTCAAATGAAGATCAAATAAACCTTAGGAAGAAATGGAACTCTTCAAATTTAAGCACGTAAGGCATGAGAAGAAGATGAAAAAAAGATGACTTATGTCTCATGGCTTGAAAATTACTTGTGACAGTAAGATCTCAATATCAATATCTGCATTCAAAGACAAAGCTTTCTACTAGTTCAAACTGAGTAAGAATAAGAGCATGGTCTTGGTTTGTAATCAAGCAACAAAAATCAAAATATAGTCCAAAAACTGAAGAAACAGGAATATTTTTCAACTCTTCATATACTTATATATATATTTTCTTCATATCAATATTTTTCAACCTGTACTCAAGGTACCTTGCAAAGCAAACACGAATACTCTGCTCAAATAGATCATCTTATTTAAAATAACTTAATTCAATTATCTTGACAGTGTTTAAGATCATTTTCCAGAGTAAGCAAAAGTTGCATGACTTCTAAAAGAAAACATAAACCAATCATTGAGCAAAAAATGTCCTAAAATAGAATGAGGGAAGACCCACCAAAAAGATCACTACAAACATATCCCATGAGTAAAGAAATCAAGACATTCAACTCCACACAAAACAGGTTTAAAAAAAATGAATTGTGATTAAAGAAATCAGAAAGGGAAAATAAATGAATTAGGATATCCTTCAAAATGCTGAAGTGAAGAAAAAAGGAAAGAAAAACTCTGATATGTTAAATGGAAGCAGAGAACACAGTGAAGATCTATCTTTAATTTAAGTCCCAATAGAAGAAACTACACAACAAAATTCAGCAGAATTTTTAAGAGTAATCTCCAACTCCAGACAGTATTTTATCCAGGAGTTCTAAAAGAATTCAAGCATGAAACAGTTGAATTATTCACTGCAATTTAACTCAAAACTGTCTCAATAACAGACAAAGATATTTCAGTGCCAGGGGCAGATATGACACCAATTTTCCAAAAGACAACTGTGGCAGAGATACGGGAAATTACAGCCAGTAAGTCCGGCTTCCTTATCATGCAAACTAGCAGAATTTGTAATAAAAAGCTGTACTAGAGGACACCTGAATAAATAAGATATCTTTAATGAGTCAACATAGCTTTTACTAAGAAAAGGCATTCTTTCTTTGCAAAAGTCAGCACGCATGCAGATAAAAAAGATTGACTGATATTACATACTCCAAAAGACCTTGTCCAAAGATGTCTCTAATACCTGGAAATATTGATAGCTGTCAGCAGTTATTGAATATGGCTTTGGGGAAAGTAGGTCTTTTTAATAGAGGAAAAAATGAACATTTAATGAAAAAATACTACTTTAAAATTAAAAGCCAACACAGGAAACTCAGAGACAGTTGCATTTTTAGCACAGTATTGCTTTAGTATACTAAACAGCTGAAATAATTTGAGTGTAGCATCCAAAACTGTTGAAGAATAGGAATATATTAAAATAATAATAATAAAAAGGTTGATCATTCCCTGAACACAGAATAGTTGTTTTTCAGTTTGACATTGATTCACATGAACTTTTCAAAAATATCAGAAGAAAGATCTTATATATGTGTATATAAAAAGTATACACATATAAATATATATACACATCTCCAATACATATGCATTGCATTATGCATTTAATCTGTACAGGGAAATAGCAGACTCACTGAGCTGTTGTCTGAGACCAACTATGAAAGACAGTCACTAGGAAACAAAAGGAAACTGAATCCAAACCAACCCAAAACCAAACAAACATGACAGATAGCATTCACATTCCTTTTATCATTCATCTCATAGTGCTGAAGTGGAAATACAGTTGTATTTTGTTCAAATGGCAAAAATTGTGTGCCTATACATTACACGCACGCTTCTCCCTGTCCCCATTTCAAGAAGCACTTTTAGCTTTTCCTCCAGAGCCTTGCTGTAAGACAGTCTGCTTATAGAGGGCTGAATTAGCCTGGAGGCAACAGAGAGTGCAACATAGAAATGATAGAAGATCATTTTCAGTCTTCTCTAACAATAAAAGGAATCAAATATTTCATTAACATTATTTTCTTTCTGATCATAAAGCTTTGGAAACTGTTTCAGCATGTTTATGCTTGTATTTAAATCTACTTCAAATAAATATGTAGTTGTATATAAAAGGTAATTTAAATACATATAATGATAAAATTAAGTTCCATTAATGTACTGTTCTTTATTTGCTACAACAACAATTCACCAAGATTGTTATCCCTTTCATCTTAATTGGGGGTAATGTATTTTCCTCAATATAACTGTTTGGGAAAAAATACTAGGTTTCTTCAACTCAATTTCCAGACATTGTTAATCTATGTAGCAGCTATGATGTGTATTTTCCTTCATCATTTCTCATAGTATTTCATTATTGAGCTATACAATCTTCATCTGACACGTGAAATATACTACTGCAATTTCGTTTGCCTCAGCAATGTTAGCTCTTTATTCCCAATAATGAGTAAGCAAATGGGCAGCCAGAAAATAACAGGAAGCCTGAAGCATGCCACGTCTTGGGAATGTCTTTGACTTCCTTGCAACTGATGTGTGTTAAAGCCTGAGGAACTCCAGTGCTATTATGACTAGGATGAAAACTTGATGGTTGCCATAAAAAGTCAGAAGACTCCAAAACCACAGAAGTTATTGGTAAACAATCTGTTTCATGCAAGCACACAAAACAGGGTTCAGAAGGGCAGCTTACAAAATGAACTTAGAAAATAAGCAGCAAAAACATCTTGGCAACTCACTTATCTCCCCAGCCTCCTGTTTCCTCTGATACTGCTAGTTTTATAGACATCACTCTTGCAACAGGGTTACTCGGACTTTTATTTAGTGTTGTGTTTACCTCTTACTCTCCCTAAAGCACAGGGGTATTTTAAAGCAGTGAAGCTTCAGAGGGATGAATGCAGACCAAAAGCGAGGATGGGGATGGCTGCACTGCCGTCACTCCTGGTATTGCAGCAGAGCAGTGCCATTTGGCATTTGGTGTTAATTCAGAGCCACTTTCAGAGACTGTGGTTTCTCCACTGATGAACAGAGCAATCCCTTAAGAGGAGCCAACAATTTCAATGCCAAGACAAGTCAAGGCTCTACAAGCACATCTCTGGAGCCAATACAAAAGTTAAAGAACGGTATATTCCAGTTTCTAGCTGAGTCCTTTGCTAAACTGCCTTTTGAATTGTTTTGTCCTTTCTATAAGTAAAGGTCTGGGCAACAGCTTTCTGCAGTTGGAGACTCTTTACTAAACAACAGATGGACTGTAATTAATTCCTTTATTTACTAACAGTGATAGGATGTCACCTATATCATCTTTTGAAACTCCTGTTCTGCTGCATCAATAATGCTTTATTCTTCAGAAGGATTTTATGTTATGGAAATTAAACCAGGGAATTAATGAAAGTCGATTTAAACATTTCAAACAGAAGCAAATAGAGAGTTAAGAGACAACCAGACAGAAGAGTTTTGTACATGTATAGTATACAGAAGTCATATGCCTAGAAACACAATACATATATTTGAATATCCTTAGTGTATCTTCACAGAGCAATGAAGATCTTTGACATTACAGTAGCAACAACAAATTTCAATTATCTGAGAAAGATTTTGATTTAAAAAAAGGCACGTAGAATAATCAGAATATCAAATTTAAATCATCTACTCCTAACTTTTGCTCCAGTCATATGCCACTTATACAAAGCATCTCTTTATCTTTTTTTTTTTTTTTTCTCCTTCAAATGTTTTGGTTCAGTGACCTAGGTTCAAATTCAGCCAAGGCTAAAATGAGAGAGTAGGTTTCTCAGTCTGAATAATAAAAATGTTATGTAAAAAGATTTACATTCTGAATGCTATCTAAGCAATTAATCCAGAGGGAATTATTCATAATTGCTAATTAGTTAGACAACTACAAATGATACAGAATGGAATTATATTTCAGTTCTCTTCTAAAATCTTGTGGGCTAATGTAATTCTGTTCCATTAGTATAAATCCCGTTACAACGAAGATTAAAATAAATGGGACTGAAACTTCCTTGGCTTTTGTTTCCAGTACTGCTGTAATGTATGCTTTAAACCCAAATCCACTAATGGGATACTGCTATCCAGTTGAGGGAATGACAGAGCTCACAGACTGTTATCCAAGTTCATGCTCTTTTCAGTGTGTTATTTACTTTAAAAATAAACAAATCTTACTGAAAGTGGAAGCAAACTTCGACTTTTTATGGTCCCTCCCATTCTACTGCAACTCTGTATACAATAAATAGCATTCACTTGTTGATGGATATGAGTTTCTTTCCTTTTTTTTTTTTTTTTTTATTTCCTGAAGACATAACCTTTTACCATCAAGAAGAAAAACCTATAACATTATACTAGTTTATCTGAGTGTACATTGCTTTTTTCCCTCATCAGGAAAAGAAAGTATTTTCGGAAAAGATTATAAGCAGATTATTTTTCTCTTTTTTCTTTTTTTTTTTTTTGTGGGGCTACATTGCAACGACTCCTGCATCTATAGAGAACTACTTTTCAAGATTATATAAAATAAATATGTTTAATTTTAACATTCACAGAAAATGATAAATGCTTATATAAATTGGTTTTGAAAAACATCAGCTGCATTTGGAAAATTGATGTGTTTTAGTACCTTTATTCTAATGTAGGGCAGCGTAAGATCATCTGTAGCCACAATAATGTGTTCTGCTTTCTGTAGGTTTATTTGCCTGTTTTGATAATACATGCATAATTTACACAGCAAGGAATATCGCAATAATTACATTGAAAACTATATCCATGTAAACTTCCACTATCCATACCAGCACAACAGCGATATTTGTAAGTTGTCCCATTGTTTTCCATACACTTGGCCATCCCAAGCTCTATCTGTCTCATTTTTAATTTCTTGACAGACTTTCCTTATCACCTTTACTCCTTTGGTCTCCTTTCCTTTGTGACAGCTGTACCCTTCTCAGAAGTTTGCCAAAGGATAAAATTCTCTCCATTCTCTCTTATTATAGGCAAGAAAAGGGCAACCTGTGAAGGAAGTGGTTTACGTTCCTTTTAGAGCCTTCACTTAAAATATTTGTCCAATATACAGCAGCTTGTCCTTCACAGATTATTTTACATGTGTAAATGTGTAATAATTACTGAGAAAAGAGAGAGTACTAAGAGTGATGGGAACTTGATCTACATGCTATTACTCATTAAGGAAGATGTTAACAGTTTCTCTTTCAAAAACATATAGGATTTCCTTAGGATGATGGAACAGTCAGCAGTGATGCTGTCAAGCAGGGTTTTTTTGTACCAGAAAAGGTCATAAATATGAACTGGTCCCCTACGAAGAATCTGTCCAGTATAAATGTTCCTAATAAGTTTAGGAAAGTGGGAATCAAAAGGGAGCTCAACTGTAATTCTGAGATTTCAAAAACCAGGTGTAGCTCCTGTCTAAGTTATGTCCACTGGAATGGGAGGACAGAAAACTACCTTTGAGACTATTCAGTAGGCTCTGTAAATGTGATACATGACTTAGATACAAATTTAAATCTAAACAGACCAAGGACCTTAAACTGTGATGTTTGTTCTCTTAGTAATTTTCTGATGCGGTGAGGAAAGGCTAAGGAAGCCTCACGTTCCAGCACTTTTAATGTATTTAACTAGAAATGAGAGTTCTATACATGCAGAAATTGATCACTTGCATTTTACTTTAGTGTTCTTCTATCCATTGTCATGATAAAGTAGGCAGAAGCCACGACATTAGCCTCATACAAGGCATAACATCACTCTGAACAAAAGAGAAATAGAAAATTACTTTCGGAAAACCGTCCAGGAAGTTCACAGGAAGGTCAGAGCCAATGGCTGTAAAAGCTGAGCGACAGTATTACTGTATTAATTAGCAGTTTAATATGCAGAATAATTCTAAGGAAGAGACAACTAAAGCAATCAAATAGAAAACCCAGTAACCACTATTAGTAGCTCATTGATTTGTTTCTCCAATTAATTTAAAACCTAACAAATTATCATGTCATGTGACTGATCCCTGACAAATTAACAATGCAGAGTGAATGTAAGTATTTACACAGATTGGATACCAACAAAGGTGGATCTCAGTGTATGTTGTTTTAGATTTAATTGGAGTTTCAGCAAAATTAAGTTCAAAAAGAAGGTCAAAGTAAACTGGTTCTGTTTATTGATATAAATTTCCTGTAGGTTCAGGAAGATATTGAAGCAATCAATATCAATCTAAAGTTGTGATTCATTGTTAGAGATTTAATTAAGTTTATTTTCTACAAGTTTTACAAATATTCAAATCTTCATGCAAATAACATTGACACCACTGCATTCCTTTCATGTGTATGAAGCAGAAAACATGGTCCACAGATTCATCTCAGTTACTTCAGTGTTAACCAGAATAACTTCTACTGTCTCCTATAGATTTCTCAAAAATGTAAATGGGAGCAGAAACTGGCCTTGCAATGTAATTAGTCACACAAAATTGTCATCTAAGGAATTTTTTCAATGCAAATATTCCCCATAATCACATAAACTGTCATAATTACGCATCTTGTGCTATATGTAACTACAAAGTTAACAGCATGCAATAAATTAGTCCAAAAATCTAATCTGACAGATTAGATCACTGCAATAGACAGAAGGAAGTAGACAATTCAGTATGACATAGTTATGAAGGTAATGGATTGTACTGTGACATTTTTGGTTTTCCTACACATATGAGGTATTTTAAACACGTGCTACACAAATGGCAGAGGCCAAAGGCAATAATCAAATACCACAGACAATAAAATGAGCCAAAGCAACTTTTATAGTACATTATACTAACATACACAAAATAGCAAATATAGAAAAAAATTATGATCAGAATAATAATAGCTGCAAAGTTGAGGCACACAAAACACAAACAGACCAAATAAAAATTAGGCAGTGAAGCACAAATGATATATTAAACTAAAGTTTCTCCATGTCTGTGGATGAGAACCAAGAAGAGGCAGTACCTAAGAGGAACTGTTCCTTTCTGTACTCCTGTTCTATATGGCATACACAACACATTGGTGGTATGCTTTATCAAAAAGCATTCAATGTCAAGCCTAATAATATCGCACATAAACAATTTATCATATAGAAAAAAAAAAAACACCACCACCACCAACAATAATTATGCATAATATGGTACAGATACAGGTACACTGTGCTAGCTATGTGTGTAAGAGATTAACATGATATTTCTTAGGGATGTATGGCATATCCTGTTTAAAGACAGCTTATACAATTCATCTAGCTCAGCACCAATGTAATGCCTGGAAAACATCCAAAAAAATCAGAAAGTGTTTTCAAGAAGCACTTTGCAATACGTGACAGCACTCAGTCAATTGAACAACAGGGCAGCCTGAATACTGCATTAGCTTGATCTTTTTCTTGCTTAAGTATCAAACAACTACAGTATTGAAATGCTATTTGGCAACAGAGAAGCTTTAGGAAAGCAAAGTCCAACCGTTATCTTTTGGATTCAGCTTTCTTCTTTTAGGGATCCCTAATTTATTCCTATACATAAAGGATATTTCCAAAATCCAGAAATTTAGAACTATTCCCATCTTTATTTAGGTAGGAACTAAGTAAATCAAGAAGATGAAAACCTTTGTCCCTTATTATACCCAGACCTACAGATTGCACTGAGATGCTGCTGTGCTGTGAGGGATCCCTCTCCCAAAAATTCAAGGTAACCCAAATTTTCTATTGAAAGCCAAAGTGACCTATTTATGTAGTTTACCATATTTAGATGTTTACACAAAGTATATTTAGTTATATACAGATTATCCATTCTAGTGAAAGAGTGATTACTCATAAAAACAAGGCTCTTGCAGGTAATGTATTGAGGTAAGTCTCCAAAAGAAATTGGGAGAGTTTTATTCCCATGGAGACAAATTAAACAGAGGTTGAGATTAATTAAGCAGGAAAGTATAGCACATGACACCTAGTCTAATAAAGACATTTGCATATTTAAAGACAGTGAAACAATATCTGTTTTAATTAAGTAGGCTGCTCCTTCAGGTTAATGCATTCAGGGGAAAAAAATTAAAACTGTCTAGAATCCCTGGAAGAAATAGAGATGGGCTGTAGGAAATTGGCCTCCTGAAATGTGATTAATGGACTCAGATGATGAGGACTGAATCCTGCTAAACCACCAGGACTCGCTATATGACAGGTGCTGGCATTAGGAGTAGGGATTTTGAATTCTCTAGGTAAAAACAAACACATTCTGTGTGAGGGTCCATGGCAACTGAAAATCAGTTCTCAGGTGTAACCTGTACACACAAGGTTTTCTCTAGCTTTTTCCTATGTTGATGTCAAAATATTTGACATCTAATTTGCTCCAACAACCTAAGAGTTTCACATTTCCTCAGCTTTCTTGTACAAATCAGAATAAAATGCTTATGCAGCATTTCACAAAGCATCTTACCAAATGAATGAGTATTTATTGCTGCTGTTGGTTAGTGCTTCCCACTATCTCTTTGGTAGACCTTTTTTTCCTTATTCAGTACCAGTGATCAGTAGAAGCAATTAAAATTACATTTCTGCATTTCCATAACTGCTGATTAAAAGTGTCAGTTTCTAATGTATTCTCTTTGTAAATGATTTTTATCCTTTGACTTACTCATGTTTGAATTTAAGAGTTCTTAGAAGAAACCTGCTAAAGTGATTGGAGGTTCCACTCTCAAGTGTGGTTTAAAGCATTGGAGCCAAAGTTCCTTTATCCTCTAACAGAAAACAATACAACACAAGGACAGAGTATGAAGCTTTCTACATCAAGCATTCCTCACATGGAAAACTGCAGCATCCTTCAGAGTGAGTGTCAGTCAGAAGGAAAAGGAAGTTGTAAAATGAGATTTCCAGACAGAAAAGGTGAATGTCTTCAAAGAAGCCATTTAACGTTATTTCACTTTAAGTCTAGCATATTTATATAAATATTTTCTGCAGAAATCTGGTGTTTTCATTGTGCCTCACAGACTTCTGCTTTATTCCTCGGTCATATTATATCTCACCAAAAAGCACTGAAGACATCACTGTGAGACACATTGATTTTTTTTCTAGTGGAAAAAGTTCTGGGATGTCAAAGATTTGTAAACTGAACTTGTAAGTATCAACAGCTCTACAGTTTTCTGCTGGAACCTTGAAGGAGAATCATGAAGCAATGTGTACAGAAGCCTAACTTAGTATCTAGAATTGTAAAAGTTACCACAAGGGATAAATATAAGGGCTAGATAAATCAAAATTATATCAAGCATTTAATAAGCTTGGGTTTAAGCATGGCTTCCTATTTTATATTGCCTAGCTTTGCCCAGGAGGCATCTCACAATTAATAATGCACAATAAAAATTGCTGAAGCTCTTAAACAATACTACAAATGATAACTTTTACACCCAGCAGTTTCCATTATAGTAATGCATTAGATGTACGGTCATCATGCTTCAGGTTTTCAGTAACTTACATTCATTACACCTTTGTTTTTTGTAAGTCAATCCATTTATTCACAGAAGGATGAAATTCTACACTGCCACCCCTTCCAATGCAACCTCCAGCCCATGTTTTTCCAAAGGATTTGCACTGAAAATAAAGAGGTGGTAATGAGATCAGTTATAACAGTCAGTATATATTTCTGTTTGGTAAATAATGAGATATTAATATTTCTCCTTGATATCAGACAGAAGTACTCTAGGCTGTATGCGCTGAAAGTTTGCACCAAGAAAAACTGGTATTCTTTTTTTCAAAGCGATACGGCAAATAAGAGTCTGATTCAGAGCTGAACATGTAGTTCCAAAAAGTAAAACCACTTCTTCATTCGAGAAACTCCACAGAGTTATCATGCTGCTTCATGAAGCGCATGGTAAGCGAACAGTATGTTAGTGTACTTGGTTTACTCATACCACAGAGTCCATGAAAACTAGAAGTTGCATTCCAGTGTTGCATTTACACTCACCCTGCCACATTTTGGGAATGCTACATATTTTGATTTTTAATGTAATGAGAAAAAGAAGTTTAGTTAATATGGAGAACTGTTGAACATCTTTCACGTCTATCAAACACACTTGTAACAAACCTTCAGATCACACATTCATGACAGTTTGTGATGTTATATTATTTTATGGAGGACTGTGTGTGTTTTGAATAGATCTTATTCTTCCCCATATGACATTATTTCTCATTAGTAAGACTGAGATATCAATAATCTTCGTATAATTAGACAAGTATTCTTCAGAGAAATTTATACTAATTTATATCTAATCTGAAGTAACAATTATGTGCGTTAGGACAGTAAAGCATGTTATGACAGTAAGTATGAGAGCACAGAAGAGTACAAAAATAACTTAAACACAGAAACAGTACTAGATCCTTTTGCAGTTTATGACATGTCTGTTGTTGAAGTGAAAGATGTGACACTGATTTCGGATAATACAGCTATTCAGAAGTGGCAGATTCTGAAACACTTCTTCACTGAAAGGCATCCTATGTGTCAATATATTACTTAGAAGTTGTATTACATGAAATTACATACATACACAACTGGTTTGTGTGTACAGGAATAGGATTTGCATATATTTTACTAAGAGAAAATTCTTCATTTGTTAAATTAACACTGTTACAACGAGCTATTACTCTACACATGTAAGCCATTGTTTAATGGTCTGAGCAGTCACTATTTCGAAATCCAAGCCTGAACTGTGCTTGCCAATCTAATTTATTACTGTGTTTTGCCTTTTTTTCCCCCTGCCAAGAATATCTGCCTGAGATGTGGTGAAAGAGAACTATAGGTCAAACAGGAACTGCCCCACCACCTGCAGTGTGAATGATCCACTGGATGTGCACATAGAATTATAGAATCATAAAGGTTGGAAGAAACCTTCAAGATCATCTGGTCCAATGCTCACCCTATTATTTTTGCTCACATCTGTGAAGCTGCCAGCCAGGTGCCAGATGTTCTCAGGTTTCTCTCTAGGTCTGTCCAAGGAATTCATTTAACAAGGTAAGCTCTGTTCACTGCTTGAAGGCACTCATAATAATTAAAAACAAACAAAAAGCCTGATTGAAAATAAATAAATTGAACCTTTAAGCTACCACAACTTCAAGTGCACATTGCTTCAAGAAGAGGATGAAATAGTAGTGCAAAACTCAAAACTTATGGCAGAAATATGGCTCCTACTGCAAAAGGGGACCCAAAAAACTGTGCCCCCTCTGTTTAGGGAATTTAAAGCAGCTGTGCTCTCTTTCTCTGTAAGCCTGTTA
Source organism: Cygnus olor (assembly GCF_009769625.2). Lineage (NCBI taxonomy): Eukaryota > Metazoa > Chordata > Aves > Anseriformes > Anatidae > Cygnus > Cygnus olor. Next base: position 3,595,610 of record NC_049181.1, read on the forward strand.
CTGAGTAGGTGAAATTGAAAAACGTGTTCTATGGGTATCTTTTCAAGTTATTGTCATACTGTGAAAATAAAGACTAACAGGTATTGGGAAGCCTGAAGTCCAAGGATATACAGAACAGAACGGCACAGATCATACATGTTTAGACAGAAAAAGGTATCAATTTCAGCATTTTAAAAGGATTAAGGCATGCAGACACCTTAAATTGCACAAGCATTTAGCATAATGAGAGCCTTTCATTCTCTAAAGATATTCAACCCCGGAATTGTAAATGATAATCAAAAATATAAAGCAAAATTAACCCAATTGACTATTAGAAATGTAGACGTACCTCTGGAATTATCAAATAAATAGTTAACAAATAAAATCTTTCTTTAAAAATCACAAATACCTTTCTCAAGTAGTAAGAAAAATACCTTTCACTGCTTTTTCATTGGACAGTGCTTTTCAGTGCATAGCCTTCAGTGATGCTTTCCTGTTGTTGAAGAGTTGTACAGCTGATCCTAATTCACTGTTTTTAGGTTTATTTTCAGTGCAAATGTCTGACTAACAGAGTCTTTTAGAAGTTGAGATACAGACTGGTCTATGATACTACCAGCAATTCTTGCAGCTTCTGATTTGCTTAAGTAGATGATAAACATCTTCAGTAGCTGTAACAGCTGAAACACATCTTTAAAAAAAAGTTTGGTAAGGAACTCTTATTCTCTCTCACCCTCAAATTGTTATTGAAAGGCCAAGTAACATACAGGTCATTTGAAAAGCAACTGCAAGGTTCCAAAGATTAAAAATATACCCTGTTGTTAAGTGACTTTGAATGTTTCCAATATTATTTACACTTATTTTTGAAGAACAACAACAAAACCCCTGAAATTCATTGTTAACATTATTCTATTTGTTAGCATGAAAATTGGGGAAAAAGAAATGTAAAACTTTGTCATCTGAAATATATACGAAGGGCAAGAAAACTTCCTGTAACACTCTAAATGGCTTCATAGGCAATTGACCCAGGAGCAAGTGAAATGTTTTAAGATGAATGCTTAAATATAGCAGAAACAGCAACTTTTTATCACAAAATGATAACACATGCTCTCATCAATTTAGGTTACCTACAGTTACCTTCAGAGTACCTCATCTACTAGTAATTTTCAAAAATGTAACTATATTTGTAGTTTGATTTTCAAAACGATATATATTAAAGTGAAATTAAAAAAGAGACTTCATTCTTAAAATTAAGTGCTACTTGGTGATTTAGACCTTGGAGAAACATTAGTTGACTTACTAGAAGATATTTTGATGCTTAAAAAATGTTAGGAAAGAGATGTTCAAAGATGCAAATCAAGATTTAAAACTGCATTTTAAGATGTAGAATAAATAGGTGCCTGGTAATGGTTGTCCCTTTTTATTAGCAGGACAAGGTTAAAAATTATGATGTTTTAATAGTTAGATGTTAAAAGCCATATCCTGCACTATTACACACAAATGGATTATGTTACCATTGACTTTCATGGGGAGAGGTTAGGTCATTAGGCCCAGCTCCAAGAAAGTACTTAAGCATATGTTTAACTTTAAGTACATGCTAATTATGCATATACTTAAAATTGGGTATAGGTTAAAATTTCATTATGAATACTGATAGAATTAAAAAGCTTTAAAATTGGCATCATTCTATAACATTACACTATGCTGGGAATTTCCAATTTCATTTGTAGTATTGGAATATTAAGAGTAACCTTACCAATAAATGAGAACCAACATACAACACGTCCATTAATGTGAAAAATAATTAGATCTACACTGACTGGTTTTGTAAATTAAAAAGGCAATGCAAGGAATCAGCCTTCAAAAATGTGCTGAGCAAAACCATCAGCAGCATAACAGAGTTCCCCAGTGGCAGTTAACACAGTGACATATCCCTTGGTCTGATCAGTCTTTACTATGTTAGATAGTGAAAAACTAAACGGAATTTTAAACCTGCAGAAGTAATATAAAAAAACAGAGCAAGCAGTAATACTACAGTAGATGTCCTGCTTCATTTTGGTCAAGCTATTTATTTAAGAGCAGTAACAAATTTTACACAAAAACTCTCAATAACTTATTTCTATCCTATTATTATTTATTTACTTGTTTGATAGTGTGGATAAAATTTAAATATAGTATTTTTTGTCTATTACTGTAAAAACTAAGCTTCTCTGAAAGGTCTTATTACCTAGTTCTTGTGTGGAGACAAGCAACACCTTACAATGCTAAGCCCATGAGAAATAAGGACAAATACAACATTTTTGGCTTATGCTTTCCATTTATTTTTTTAATGATATAATTCAGATCATCTCATACAAATTGGATCACAAGTTGTCTGTTGTTCTAACAGTACAGACTTCTAATGCTTATTACTTATAAAACATATTGTTATAATGCTTAGTAAAAAATACTAACTTGTATGATTAAAAAAAAAATAAATCCCCTGTAATAGAAAATAGTTGTTTAATTAGTGTTTTATTCAAAGATTAATTTGAAATACTTTCTTTTTCTTTAACCGTTAATGTAATCTGCTTCAAATTGTTCTGGTTTGAGGGTACACTACGGAATAAAAAGAATCATCAACCAAGTATCCTACTCAGGATTTTTACTTTGTAATTCACCAAACATTTACAGTATGTGGGTAAATTATGCCATAAATTATGATAAAATAGGAATTTACATAAACTATTTTAGAGAACATTAGGACTCTCTATACAGAGAACATTGTCATTTAATCGCAATTTACAAATGGCCTATGAGACAGAATTGTAGAACCTAGTAAAATTAAAAAAAAAAAAAAAAAACAAACAAAAACACAAACCAACAACGGACAATAAACAAAATATTATTATATATCCTCAGTGTGGAGTTCATATTTATTTTGCTTCTTTCCATCAGTCTCATTTGTATGTACTACTAACAAAGCCAGATTTGCATTCCCCCCTTCAATCAACATTCACCCCGTTTACTCTTTTAGCCTGTATGATCTTTCCTACTAATATATTCAAAACCAAGACTTAATACTGTAATATAGTCAAAATTGCCTGATTTCTTTTTGAATCATTGTAACTAGTTATTCAAAATCAATAAATTTTTATCTAAATGTATATCTGATACGTATTCTGATGTAGTAGTTTAAAAGACAATATAATATTATAAAACATCATTAGATCAGGTGTTTATTTTTAAGATTAGTAGGTGATAATCTCTTCTAAATTGTTCATAGTTATACACATTTTAAACATTTTAAAAAAAATTTTTTACACATTTATTTCATCTTCCATGTACATAAATCCAATGAAATATTAATTTTTCAATTAAATATGTTTTTGGAAGACAGGGACTGACAGAATGATGTTGACATGCACTGAAACTCCTGTTCACAATCACATTGTCTTTTTTTTTCATGCTCATGAAAATAGCTGGAATAGTTTTGGTTTTGAGAACTTATATTAGAACAGTCATGTCTGAATTTTGTAATCAAAATCTAAAATGTGGATAATATCTCACATCTGATAAGAAGTTATTACAGGCTATCTATTTCAAGGTAGCTGATATACATTGGAAACTCTTATTTTCATAAAGCAAATTTCTATAGTGAGAACAGAAGAAATGTAGAAAACTTTATAAATTGCTAAGTATTTTGTTAGAAAAAAATGAACAGCTTACTCTGGAATCTGACTGGCCAATTACACTGATTTGTTTGTAATAGAATGGTAATTTTGTTTTGGTAAAAAAGAAGCCATTAAGTTTAGTGGTGTCATTTATTCACAGTCAGATTTTCTAAGTTGTTTCAACTCAACAGTTAATTTGTTATTTTCCTCTGTATTTGGTTTTGCTCCAGCCTACAGTTTATTTATATAATATACATATGCATTTTATATATACATATATAGCCTGATGAAATTCTCCTTACAGCAGTTAAACAGTTTAGAAGAGTTAGATAGAAGGGGAAACAATTTTTTAAAGGACAAAATCTGAGGTCTGAATATTGAGCTGCTTGCTTGATTTCTGCTTCTGGAATAGGCATAGAATCCATTTGTAAGATATCCAGATGATACCAATGAAAAAAAATAAAAGTCATCATTTTTTTCCAAAATGAATCATATCAAATCCATTTTTTTTAATCCTTTTGCAGTACAGTGACAGGTCTTAGGGATAAGAGAAAAACTATGTAATTCATCATGGCCTTAGTGTTTTACAGTCTCACATGACAGTCTCATGAGTGAACATGTAAAAGATAGTCTAGGTGAAGTTTACCCTGTGGGATGATTATTAATCACTGTCAAACTAAACGGATGAATAAAATACAGCTGAGATGCATCTTGACAATTTACTGTTTTATATTACTGTCCATGGGCTAGGGATGAAAAGTGTCCTTATTGAACTGGTAGAAGAGCGGCGTAACTTTTATTACCTCTTTTACCTCTTCCTTCCTTCCTTCCTTCCTTCCTTCCTTCCTTCCTTCCTTCCTTCCTTCCTTCCTTCCCTCTCTCTCTCTCTCTTTTTTTTTTTTTTCTCTAGAGGAGTTGGGTGCCTATTTTGCTTTATTATGTGGCAATTATATGCTTAGTTCCTGAAGAAAAGAGGATGTACTTGTTAAAGCCTGTTTAGCTAATTAGACACGCATTTACTGGAAGCAAATATGCTATCTTACAGGTTGTCTACTTTTGAATGATGTTAAAATATGTTTAAAATATTTTTTCTCTAGTGAACTGTGCATTACACAAAACAATTTCAGACCTGAAAAGTCACTGAAGTCACTGATGTTAAAATTCTTCATACTTTACAGAAAAAAAAAAATACATACACACACATAGATATATATAAACTGCTTGCTGGCATGCATGTAATCTGGTTTGGGCTTTACAAAGGTAACCTTCATTTATATCAGTGTAAAATAAACTATTTTCTTTATTATTATTTTTTTTTTTTCTGAAAGTTTATATGAATTACACAAGGAGATCTGGAAGCTGATCTTTGAGCAAATCTAATCCCAGTGTCTCAGTTCTACCCATGGATTAAAAAAAAAAAAAAAAAAAAGTTCCTCTGGAATCCACTGAGAACAGAAAAAGTGCAAATTGTGGGCAGGATGTGACCCATACCCACATTACTTCATCCGACTGTGAATTAAAGTTACTTTTTCACTCACATACTACACAGAGCCAGAAGAGTTGGCTTTGATGGGATTGTCTCTGCCTCCTCATACGTGTCATTCAGCCCCAATACCACATTTTTCACCATTTGATGTTCTTGGAGCAGCATTACAAACTGGATCATGAACATGATCTAGCTTAAAATATAAACATAAGCAAAATTACTAATTTTTGTATGGATCTTACTAAGGATCCGGTGGACACCTTTGACAGGGTAGGCCGTATAGCTGACTGGAATGGGTTACCACATTCCCCAAGCCAGGTTTGCCACTGAATCCATGAAAATAGGGACTAATTTGCCGTTCTATAATTTATGGCACTCCAGTGAACCACAACCTCTCTTCTCCCAGAACTGATGATGGACAGGAATACTCTTATTTAATTACTCAAGAGAAACACTGACCCTTTAATTCATTTTCATTTCCTTTCTTGTCAACATCTTTCCTTTCTTTACTATTGCTTTTCTGTACATTTACCCACCTTCCTCTCAGGAAAATCAGCGCAGAGACTCTTCTCCTAATATATGTATTTTTTCTTCCTGTTTTCTTACTGCCCTCAAAACACAGATCAGACTGCTTCTTAAAAAAGTCCATATTTACAAGAATGGAAAGTAATTACTCTGTAAAAGCCTTCCACTGCTCAGCAAGGGACTTGAGATAGCAGTCTGTCTCACTTCCGAATCAGTGTTTTGTTTGACCAAACACAGGAAAAGTTCTCTCCCACATTGTTACCTCTGTGACAGTGGATTTTCCCCCTCCTCTCTGATGGCAATAACGAAATTCAGAAGAGGAACATGCTGAGAAACCTGGCTAATTCCCAGGTCTCCAGCTTTCAGCAGGTGTTAGAAGTGATGTATGCCTTTCCACCTGAGCTGTCAATGAACAGTAATCACATTAACTTCACTGTCAGACAATAGCACTGGCTCTGCATCCATCCTACGGTTCAGGGAGATGTTCTAAATGTCAACATAAGCCACAGCATTAACAGTACTCCATTGCTGGCATCACAGAGTAACCCTTGAAGATTTTCTCACTGTGTGCCTGACTGTACATATGAAATTAATTATACTAATAAAAACTCTGTAACAATCAATAAATGTGATAATTTTAAGGCAGGCATATTGGCATGCCTTGGTTATACCATCAGATATAAAATCTCCTGCTGGAAAAGAAAATAAAAAAGAACTTTGTCTCTAAAGTACACTGAACTGTGGAAATTTGCTGTAAATTAAGAGAGACCTTTGCTACATACAACAGTTGAAATTTGAAATGTGTGACATCTTTTGGAATGTCGGGTGGAGGAAGGAGAATGATCTTGTGGTGCTTTCCTTCCCTGCAGAGTTATCTGGTTAACTGGAAAACATTATTTAATGTTTTTCTCTTTTATTTGCTTATGTTAAAAATTTACTTTCTATTTAAGCATTCAGCTGTGTGACACTATGTTAATTAGGCATCACACAGAGTGTATTTCTCTGTTCAGTAAACTGCAGTCATGATTACTTGAATGGATAGTGCCCTGAGGAAAACACATATGTATCGAGGCTAGATATTTCTGGATGTACATACATCAGGAGATCACACATTAAAATGCTGCTAAACACAGATCTGACCTTATCCACGGGTCCAATTTCTTCTTATTCAAGACTGTTAAAAATGGGCATGGTAACAGATCTGTAAAGAAAATAATATTAATTGACATTGCTGTCTGAAAATATTAATAAAAAATTATGGGGGTTGAAAATGAAATCATGTGATTCTTCACTTTTTTTTTTTTTCTAGCAGCTTCCAAGGTACTTATAGCTTTCTTTCTATTTACTTTGTATGTTCAAAAGAAAGTGCTAGCTTTGGTAAATAGTATTGAAAATGTCAGCATGAAACAAAACCAGTGATCCTCGGTCTCCTTTGGCTTCTCACTCACTACCAGGCCATTATATTTATTTTGCATTAAGGAAGCAAAAATCAGCATAGTTGAAAACCATGATAGCTATACCTAACTGGAATTGTTGAATCCTAATGTCAAGTTTTAAGAAATATTTCCAATTTGCAATTATATGCAACACATACTTTTCAACAAATAATTTTCATTTAGTGTGAATAAACAATAAAGAGAACTAGAGTTTTTAAGTGTCCTGTCAGCTGGTAGAAAGATACTATAATCCACAGAAAGCTATTCATCTTTTACGGCAGGCAATAGTAAAGCAAAAGCCAAGCTAGTAGGAAATAATTATATTTCCTTCTAGGAATGATAAATATTTACATTTCTTTTTAAAATAATATTCCACAACCTATTAATAACTACAAACCAGAAAGCCTTGTACAAAGCATAACGTAATAATGAATACAATGGTATCTACAAGCAACGGCAACACTGGCTTCAGTCTCAATTCTACAAGAGCCACAATCCAGTTAAAAAAATGAAAATTCATGCAGGTGACATCTGTTACTCTATCATAAGAGTGAGATAAAATTCAATTTCTATAGCTTTTACGCATTATTAAAGCATATGCCTTTGCCATATCTGATGACCAAGAAAAAGATGGTGTATCTTACAACTACTTAAGGGGTGGATACAACTATAATAACTTACATGATGACACATTTACCTGAATGCATACAATATGTGAACATGCAATTCCTTCGCATATTTTTTAGAGAGTAGTTAAAGTACACATGCAGGCAGAAAACAGTTACGTAACCATTTAAGTAACTATGCTAACTGGACATAGAAAAAGACATTTGGGAGTGAAGTAGCAACATCAAACATTTTGGTCACCCTAGAACAAAACCTTTCACTTAATCTGGGTTTTATTTAACCTTATAACTTTTACTTTAATGTAGACCAATTTTAAGACTAAAGAACTCTCTTTAAATGAGAATTTGTGTATGTGTACATGTGAAATATTCAAGTGAGATTTTAGCTCATCCAAAAGACTTTATTTCTTCCAAAAGTGTACGCGACATTTATACCAAAATGCGAATAGATCTTCTGGCCTTCCTTAAACTCAATATCATTTATACTTTAATATGCATCTACATATTCTAATAATGATAATGATAATGATAATGATAATGATAATAATAATAATAATAATAATATTTTTAATTAACGTGGAAATTTACCATTAATACACATCTACAGTTTCCTTGAACAAAGCTCTTTAAATCATGAGATGTGCTTCTCTAACACAAAACTATGCAATATTTTGAAAATAAATTTTACTGTGAATAAAATTAGAGTATAAATATTCATTTTTTTATTATTGAAAGCATAATTCAGATGCTGTTGTGTTTTCTGTACTATTTTCAACCAAGACATACAGCTTCAGGAAGATAGCTAAGTTTAACTCATTAAAAGGTTCTAAAACTGGGAAACTGGAAGACTATAGTAAATTCTGATTAATAACATTTTTTAATTTGTTTGTTCTTAGAAATCCTATGTAATACACCTGAAGTTCCTATGCTAACAGATTTGCAATTAATCATGTATCACAGTACTTACTTCAGTATCACATTCAGTACCTAATCAGTTTTAGTGCATTTTTAACCTGCATTATGCTTGCCAGGCTCTGTGTTAACCTTAGTTTTAAACAGAAATGATTTTACTGTTTCTAAATTTCTTAAGATATAAAACCTATCACTTCGAAAGACTTTCCTTAAAATCCAAAGGTTATGATGGCTTTGAAGAGTATGCCAATAGCCATTCTATGAGATGAGAAGTATGACATTTAAATGCATACAGGATATATGGAACAATTACCAGGAAGCAAATTCACCTAGAGAAAATCTTTCAAATCAAGAATCAACTGTAATAAGAGTTGCCAAGATTGTAATAATGTTTGTATTACTAAAAAAAAAAAGGAATTGAAATACATGTATTAGGTGTCAGTGAAACTCTTCTCCCTGTAAATCTAGTATGTCCTGGTGTCATCAAACCATTTCAGGCATTAGCTATGACACTATTAATTCATAAATACTTGAAAGATGACACCTGTCAGGACAAACAGCTTTTTTTCATCTTTGTGGTTTTGCATATTTTACATCTCCTCTTCTAAATGTGTAATCCACAGACCCATTTAAGAAAAATGTAGTTGCAAAATTTGCAGGATTTACTTGCTCAGCATACGAACCCAATTCATTTACTTACCAGTCCCCACTTAGTTCATGTGTTAATGCTGTTGGGTAAAAAATTCAGGGATTTGGTAGCCAGAGGCTGCAGCCATGCCCATGGGGGTTGAGACCACAAATAGTCTGTGTTATCCACATCGGGGCAGGGATCACCCCAAGATGTGTGACTTTTTGAATAAAATAAAGCAACTAAGCATAACAGCAACTTGCAACAAGTACATCACAGATCAACAAGGTACATACAGTGCCATTCTGGTGTGTGGCTGTATCTTCCATGTGTACTTCTACAGGAAAATAAAGAAGACATAGCTGCCAATAATACCAGCTCCTTATACTTATTTTCTTTTAATTAATTCATACAGAAGTATATTAGGAACAGAATTTCTCTCTTAGATTATTTGCCTTTTTACCAAAATTCTTTTTTAAAAGGAATTGTGATTCCTGTCTGAGCTTTATATATCTCATTAATTATTATAATGCAGAAAAGGTCTATAAAGTCACACATTAGTGATTAAAAGAGTATTTTTGGATTTTTCCTTTAAACTTATTAATAACTATAAATGTGTCAATTATTTTAATTAGAAAAGTAGTAATTGTACATAAACTCTCTTAAATGTTCTGCTCCTATATCCTCCTGAGACTATTTTATAAGAATTATAGAGAAAATGAGAGAGAATTGGTATGAAAGTAATATGTAGGTCAAAAGTAGAAAAAAAAATCAAAACTCCTAAGGTATTAGTGCAGAGACCTCCATCTCAGTTTACAGTATGTGTGAATGAATGGATCTAATTCAAAATCCATGATTTCTGCTTTAATAATGATTCCAAACCAAAATACAGATACAAGACCTAAACCCCAAGAATTTGACTAATTCAAGTCCCTTCTGAACTCTGACCTTAAGATGAAGTTCTCAGAGGTGTCTACTGCAGCCAGCTGTGAGGCTCATGCACATACACATTTGTATCACTTCACAGCTTGATGTTTCTGTGTATTATCTGCCTTGGTTGTTAAGGCTGTCTACTATCAAAGTAGAAATACTCAGAAAAGCTGTGTTGCCAAGCTTCAAGCCTGTGAAGCTGAGATTGGAAGGGTGCTAATACCATTGACAATTGAGTGCATACATTTTAAAGCAGTCTGTTTAACACAGACCACAAAGACGGGAATGGTACTCACTGAGCTTTACTTTAATCAACCTTGTGACAGTAAGACACATATCTGTTTAAGAACAAGGACCAAAACCAAACACTTCAAAGCACCTCTTCTTCTTCTTTTTTTTTTTTTCCCTCTCTCTGAAAATTAATCCAACTTAAAATACGGCTTACAAACACAAACCTATTTTGTAACCTATTGAGATTAAAGGAGATCCTTTGTTCTTTTCTCAGAATGTCTCAGACATAATAATTATTAGAGATATATTCATATACGGTCATACATGTAAAATGTACAATCATACATGTGAAAAAAATGCCCAAGCTGTAATCACAAAATAAGAGAGTAAGCTGTGAATTAAGAAAATATAATCACAACTCTGGCGTATGGTTTATTTCAGTTGTCTAGCTGATGATAATACAACTTTGATAACCAAATACATTTCTGTGTTGTGATTTCCCAGAAAACAAACCAATCTCAGAGAGACATACAGATCTGCAGAACAACATCTCTAGATTCTCTTGTGGTTTAATACACCATAAATATACAAAACAAGTATATATAATTTTAAAGAAATGAGATTTCTTTGAAATTTAACAAACTAAACATTCCATTATGAAATCAAAGACTCTAAAGTCCATGCTAAGTTCAAGTTTTGATCTGTGTTCTAAAGATAATAAATACACTGAGATTACAACTACCCTTATTTCTGCTTCATTCATTTGTGTTTGTGGGGCATAATGTGATTTATAGCTCATCAATGATATTACCAAACAGTAGATATCACACACACACACACAAAAAGTCTGTACAAATGATGATTTATATTGCCTATAAACCACATTGTTACATCAATTGATGTCCTGAAACCCTGCTAGAATAACCTAAGTTAAAGCTGCCAGATAAAAGTTACTTCTACATATTTCTTACTCAGCGCTCCGATGATATTCTCAGCTCTGTCAAGAAAAAGGGACTTTGTTTTCTCATGTGTAACATGTAGTCCTAAAGCTTGCAATGGAGGCCCAGGAGCTGTTCTTCCTCATCCAGAGAACTGTAAAGGACTCGTGTGAACTAGATTAATTTTACGTATATTTACTTTGCTTAGGAGGCACCTCTGTTAAGTGACTGAGTCGGTAAGTACAGAAAAAAACAACAGCTCTAGGTGTCTGAATGTGTACAAAAGTCTGAAACCAGGAATAACTTCTCCTGGTGCATCTGGAATGAGTGCTCCCTAGGTAGTCTGTTCCAGCCATAGCCTGGAAAAAAAAGGGGAAGGCAGGAAGGTTTTCTATTTGACAATAATCTGTTTACAGTCATAAATATTGTATGAGTGCTAATCAGATACCTTTAACACAGAAAGCATCAGCACAGCTCCGGTGGCAAGCTGAAGAGGTGAGAAGAGTAAGGAACGGAAAGGAAGAGAAGCAACTCAAACTACAAAATGATGCAAGAACACCCATACAAACCCATCCTTCAGCGTTTGTGGGAATGTACTTGCCCTCTTTGCCCATGGGTGTAACACACATTCTTGTGTACCCTTTCAAAGCTGTATGTTGAATAAGATACAATAGGGTGAGAAGGGAGATACTAATATTAGTCTGTTATGCAGTTGTCAACCTCTCTAACAGGTTATAACCAAGGATAAAGATTATTAAGCTTGCAAGATGCATGTAACTGTTCAAGCAAAGCAAAACTGTTAGCAAGCAGAGAATCTATTTACATCTGAAAAAACACTGTCCTGTCAAACACATGAACACAGCTACTCATTTAAAGAAATAGTTTAGTGTGAACATGGTCACACACCCCTGCACATAAGCAAAGTTTGAACTACACTCTTTTGAAAAATCCATGTTCCTGTATCTCACAAAGGAGTTGGAAAACTGAAGGGAAGCCAGAATAAGGACACAAGAAAACAGCTATGCAATTTGATTTAAGTCCTTTAGAGAAACTTGGTTCAGTCAGGAATCTCAGCTAAGCCCAAACCCGTCATGCCTGCCCAAGACAATTAGATCTGATCAATGCCCTTTACCCTAGGCTGGCTCAACTTGTGGCTTCTTTTAAAATATGGACTATACTGTAATCACGTCTGCCCCAGAATCAGAGTCCCCTGTCTGAGTTAAGAGAATTGCTCTATTAAATCCATAACACTACATATACACCTTCAGCTCCTTGATCATGGAGAATGGTTATCTGATTTAAATATCCCTAAAAGTGCATGTAGAATAAGTTGAATTAAGCTATGCGTGTCACTAATTAAAATCATTGCAACTTGAGTGGGCCTTAAGGGCAAAAATCTGTTCCTTTTAAAAGACACACATCAATACTCTGGGAACACTTAAGTATAATTATTATAGCCTTCAGGATTCTGGCCTAAAAGTACCAGAGAGTGGCTGCACTACTTATAGCAATGTTTATTAGAATTGTTTATTTTTATTTTCATGCAGTTATTACAGAAATGCCTGGAAGTGACAGTACTATTGAAAATCTGTTAACATATCCCAGATAATCATTAAGATTACTCTTGATCATCTAATTTCTTTCAAGTCCTTTTTAAAGGAAATTTTAAATTTTCCTTCCACTGAACAGACATTGCTGGGGATTGCATTTTTCCCAGCTCTAATGCAGTTATGAACCAGCCCAAAGTCATGTGTATGTGTGTGCAAAGGCCCAAGCCACTTCACAAGACTGTAAAAAACAAAACAGAAAACAACTTGTAGCTCTTTCAATTTTTCCCTCATGATGCTCCTGGGACTCTTTGCTCTCTCTTGTCAGAAGACTGGCAGGAACCTGAACCCAAACTTAGAGTGTAAAAAGCACACGGGAAATTTCCACAACTTATGCGATCATGTCTTTGAACTAGCAAAGAATATAATCAACACATACCCTGCTATTGGATACAGTGTGCGAAAAAGACTGAACATGACAGTAATGAAGAATTACTGAGCCAAGAAACCTGAATGACTGCATGGTTTTCTTGTAGTAGTAAACAATGGTTTGTCATGCTGTTCTAAGGCAAATTTGGTAACATTCCAACGACACTGCTGTAACTAATAGATATAAAAAAACAAGCAGTTACCACACATTTTATGGGTACACATATAAATGCATATTTTAATGGAATATTACTTTGTAGAGAGATCTATTCAATGGTTCTAGGACAAGGTTGTATGTGTGACTATGATGCTTCAATAAGACTTCGTATTATAGGGAAGTCAGATCTTGAAGCCTGTGGAAGAAAATCAGGGGCAATGGCAGAAGTCTCCAAAAGTTCTAGCACAAAATGAGGACATCAGAGGCCTTGATGATACCAGCACAGGTTAATAACAGTAGTCCCAAGTGAATAAGCAGAAATCACAGATAATCTATTACTGATCACCAAAGAAATGCAGCACTGAGAATGGGGCAGAGCCAGCTTTAAGGAGCAAATGAAACACACAAAGTTGCGATGTACGTTCTGCAACTGCTGGTGATTGTCAGCAAGGGCAGAACCATCTTTCCACTATATACAATTTCCAATTAACTATTAACAGGCCATATTTCAGAATAGGATATGCAGGATTGATCAATTTGATAGCCTGTAATGCTGCAAATTAGGTATTTATTATCACAAAAAAGAAACTATGGCTTCTCTCTATGGCTTCTGTTAGCATGATATTCCACCCTTGAAGCTGGGAATTTGGTTGTAAGAATTAGGAGAAAGGAATCATTATTCTGCTGACCTTTTGAAAGTAGTTTATAGAATTATGATCAAATCTTATTAGAATAATATATCAGCAGAGGGACTTCAGCAGATCCAAAAATCAGGGTAACTGCATTCTTAAACTCTTCTGGTTTTGCTCTACAAAGAGGTTTAACTATGATTAAGTGCAATTTTCTAGCTGTCCTTTGATTAGCCTGGAGAATTGTAAATCATGTGTAAGAACTTTTAAAGATGAACATATACTTTAAGATAATACATAGATGAAGCCTTTTTTATCTTTAAATAGTAGGAAACTCTAGGGAAATGTTTCCAATTTGTTAAAGATTATCTAAAAACATGCTTTTATTTTAAATTAGAGTACTGCTTTAAACATAGAGGAAGGGGTAAAAACCAGTCTAGCTCTACTGGAGCAATATCCATCTACAAGCTTTCCATACAACTCCTATTGTTTCATACATTATGCAATTTCAAGGAAGACACTAATCTTTCAGAACCTTTTCCAGCAGTTTGCAAAAGCAGTCTGAGTCTCTGCATTCATTTCAGTGAGAATTTGTAGATATGCTAAGAACAGAAATGTTCAGAAATGCTTTAGCTGGATATTGCTTTCCTATATTTCTGATGCAATGATTTTCTTTCAAAGTGTGCTAGCCTTACCTTGTTCATTCCCAAATAACATCATCACACTGAGATGCTGTACTTTCAGCCTTAATGTGGAGAAGAAGGAATGCCACCTTACAGGAGAGGGGAAAGAAGGGAAGTCAAGCTCTCTTACTGCACAGCAATATATGAAGAGTCCCAACTCAGCAGCAACTTCCAGAAACTGACTTCTGCTTGCCTCCAAACAGCTCGAGAGTCATGAAGTTACCTCTCTTTTTTTTTTTCCTTCTTCTTCTTCCCCTCCCACCCCCCACGTTTGTCATTAACTTTCATCTATGGGTTTACTGAATCATGAGGGGGCTGCTGAAACACTAAGATTGGTGGAATCTGTCCCCTGGAGGTTTTCAGTATTCAGCTAGTCAAGACCTCATCCTTTAGTAGGAGGCTGGATCAGACGATCTTCAGTGGTTCCTTCTCAGGGGAACTAATGATGGGGCAGAAAAGGAAAAAGTGTCCGTTACGGTTCTCATTCCTGTGCATTCACACAGGAAGACATTAATTAATTTTTGGTAAAAGACATTATGTGAAAATTATAAATATACTAAAACCGAGTATTGACTATCTAGAAAATCTGAAGAGGCCCAAGTCTGCCCTGTGGTACTGCCATGCAATCACTGTGAAAGTAAATACAGACAACAGTGTTTTTACATCCAAACAGGACTTTTTTCACCCAGATTTATTCTCTCACATATGACATCACCATATGAGGTCAATATTACATGATTTATGTTAATGTCACTTAGATGTTACTTGTATCCTAACTTAAAATCCCATTTGACTGTAGATTATTAATGGCAACAGGCACTATTACTTGGGTTACCAATGACTTACAATAATAATACAGATTGGCCTTTAGCTTCATATACTCAAATGCTACGGAAAAAAGAATTAAACCGGACTCTAGCTGGACCAAGAATACAAAGATATGTGTGTTAAATTTCTACATCTGTAAGATAGAAATAGTGTTTCCACCTTGTTTCTTTATAATGTGGGTGTGTGCATGCAGTCCCCAGTTTCTCTGTGTAGAGCAATGAAGTCTTCCTGCATTACAGGGCTCTGTCTCGGCTTCACCTTAACATCAGATGGTATCTGCCGTGGTGAAAGCAGGTGCCCAATCCCCACTGTATTTTGTTCTGACAGATTATCAGGACAGCATCTGCCAGCTTTCTGCTGATCTTTCCTAATTAATTTTATTTTCCCTACAAACCTTTAAAAAATATTCTTTATTTTACTTTAGTGGTACAAAATAGATGCCTGATGTGAAATTTTCTGTAATGAACATTTGCTCACTTTGGACATCTGCCTGTTTACATACGATCTTTAAATCCACAGAGTATCGTTATTGCAGACTCCCTTGTTTTACAGGCATCTCATATTTAATCTGTATGTCCTTTAAATGCAAAGCATGTTATATTTAGTGTTCAAACTGCAGCATTAGTAAACTGAGCCCTCATTTATGTGTGCACGTGGGTGAATTGGGTGTCTCACAAAGGATTCAAACAGATGCTTTAGCTTTAATGATATTTCTAATCATCTCACTTATGCCCCAAGGAAATTTTCTTATGCTTTATTCTCCTGTCATGATTTCTACTCATTACAGCAAAGTGTTATTTTAAACATAGTTTTTATATTTGAACTTGCTTCAGCATCAGCTCTTAACTAACTTCATCTTTTTAGAAAACACACACTTTCCTTGTACTGTCTAAATATAGATACTGTCTTCAAAGGCATAGGCAGTGAATATGAAAATAACCACTGCATTCAGTGGTGACTTGTGATCTTTAGTGGTGACATTAGCAGTGATTGTGATATGATTTACTAACACTTAAGGTCAGGAAATTTCTTAACTCCAGATTTCCTCTCATAATTTTTTATGGAACCTGGTAATATTTTGATATGGAAGCAAACACACACACAGATATATCAACCAGCTTCGTTACTCCCCATGAGGCATGAGGGAAAAATAGGGGAAGGAGAAATCTGAGAGTAGGAAAAGCAACCAAGTGTTAGGTAAATCATTTGCCTTGGTCAGCATATTAATTTACACAAAGGGCAAATATAGCTATAGCTGTATAGGGGAAACAGCATAATTTAGCTTCTTTAATAGGAATACGTATAAAAAAAGGGAGTTGCATGGGCAAATATCACAGCAATACCTGCTTCAGTAATTTAACTTCTAATTTGCACTGTAAATTATGGGCCTAATCATTGGCAAAACTCAGATAAAAGTTAGGCTGTAATTAAAAACAGTGAAAGTTTTCATTGAGTAAACACAATTGGTTCCATTATTTTGCATGCATGTTACTTCAGAATAAGCAAAACCCAAGGGCTCTGATTAAGAAGTTTGTTTAAAATACAACTAAAAAAAAAAAGCCAAGGGTCCAGCAGAAATACAGCACAAATGATTGAAAAAATAAATTAGAGAGCACAAATCAAGTTTCATTATCTAACATAACTGCTAACAGATATTGATTATCCAGATCTAGTTACAAAAACAAACAAACAAAAAAACTGAAAAAACCAAGTATGTCTACTGATTTGCAAACGATAATCATCCATAGCCATATGTATTTGGTCTCTATGAACATCTGACAGATTAGGTTTGTTAGAATTAATGAACAGACTGCTTTCTAAATCATATTTCCAGGCATTGTATTTGAAAATCAAGTGTTTGTATCCCATCAATGAACACAGCATTATGGGACAAAATTATAACTAATTCATCTGAAATAGAAAAATGCTAGCTTTGATGGGTTGTAGAAAAGTATTCTCAGCGTACACTTGGATATTTAGACCAAAACAAACATTCATTGTAAATATTCCGTCAAAATGAATAAATAACCCATAAAAATAGTCATTTACTTATGGGTTCTCCACTCACAAACCAGTCTAAGCAGCTGTAAAATTTTTCACCCGGCAACCAGTGTTTTTGTCCATGAGGATGGCTTTCATATTGCATTTTAACTTCTGTTAAAAGCTGATCAAAAAATGCTTTGCAACTAAAGAGGGCAAATTTGCTTTCCCTCTCTTCTCTCAAAATCTTTTCCAATTCCTTACTTCTACAAAGGTTTTAGCTGTTCTTATCAAGAACAATTCTCAATTATTTTATGCCAGTTCTTAAATTTTAATAAAGCATTTGTATAAGATTTTTGGTTTGGCTTAAAAGCCACTATTTACTGCTTTCTATATTTCCAATCATAATTTGCCAAGATAAAGTCTATGCACATGCAGATTTATGTTAAATATAAGCAAACATTTTTGTTGGCAACACACTATGTTCCAATGAAATACACTTAATATTGCATCTACAGAGAATTTAATTTTATTTAGCAAAGATTAGATTGCAATCTGTCCAAATCTTGATCTTGGATCTAACACAAACTTTACCTCAAAAACCTGGCAAATCCAGCATTCTGATTCTCCTATTTTGTGGATAGAGAAAAACTAAAGAGACTGCTAATGACATATGCCTTGGAAATGTCTCAAATTATGTAATCTGTATATTTAGGACACACACACACGTGCTCACATACCCACAGTGCACATTCACATGTCAATCCTGTTTCCTATAAAGATATACTCTGTTGGTTTTAAAGGCTCTTTACAAATTTCTAGTTGTGTAATGGCTATAAAATCTTCATTTATTAGGTTGATTTACTTTAATTAAGATTGTAAGTGATCAGTCTTTTGTTTAAAATAGTGAATTTGCCATAAGTTATTTCAGAGAAGCTTTGGAAGCTAGACTCAGGATTCTGGCCATGAAAAGTTGGAAAACTGGCAAATGGCTGCATGGCTCTTGCTTTGGCTGTTGGCTCCTGTTGTGAGGAGGAACGCTCAGTTTTCTTACCTCCAAGCAATTTTGCTTCAAGGCACAAGAGGAAAGGTGAGCATCCAGAAGAAAGTACTGTTGAAGTCTGCAAGGCTGAGCTGAGCTGAACTCGCAGATAAGGTGATTATAATGAAGCTATGCAAATTATCCTGCTTTTCCTACACATTAACTGTTTGATGTCACCAACTATCCTTTTCACAGTGAGACTCCCATGGAATATGTTCTTTATTTTCAAGAAAACCATTTCTGTATCAGAAATGTTACTGATTTAATAATTAAAGTCAGAATACTTAAAGATAGGAAAACCCTGCACTTTCTTACTATATTAACCATCTATGAAAACTTGCAGGTGTTCATATTTTCTGAATATTTTCTGATTTATGCCAATATATATTTTTCCCATCACAGTTGAATGCGATGAATGGATGAACATCTTGACTTCAGACTTTATTTGAAAGTGACTCCAAGCATCCTAAAGTTTATTCAGATAAATTTTCATACAATGGCTAATTTTTCATTATTCATGAAAACCCTAATGAGCAATATTCTATAATTCTTCTTATAGTAGATGTCTCCTCCTAAATTAGAGGCATCTATACTCAGCAAGAGAGTGAACTTATAACATGTACAACATACTAAATATTTTAATGTTCTTTAGGAGGAAATCATTACCCCTATGTGTCACTCTAAATTGCACTTAAATTACAGGGGGCCCTTGGCCTAAGTCTAGTAAGGACAAACCAGAATATTAGGAATAGAATATCCCGAGTTGGAAGGGACCCATAAGGATCAATACATTGAGCAAAAACTTGCTGCTCCAGAAGATTTTATGATTAAGCCTCTATATTTCTAATATCTCAGAGTTCTAATTAGCTACTTGGATAATTGAATTCTAAAGAATAAAATTTGCCATCTGCTAGAAATGGAAGCCGAATTAGAAAAGCTAAAAAATGTACATTCTCTAATAATGCCGTGCCATGAAAATTCTACTAGGCACATCTTTTATTTTCCTTTATACTCACTTTTCCCAGTATGGTAGCCCATTATGCACATGAGCAAGCATAACAGCATTTGTTAAAATATCATTAAAATTTATATTATTTATTCCATTCTAAAGAGGTAACAACATCCCCATGGAGCACTATGAGTTGTTTATTATAATAATGCTGAATATTTGCAGATATGCAACAATGGAAACTGTTAAAATGAGATGGATTAAAGAAGTAACTATCATAACATTTTAAAGGTTAATGTTAAAGGTGTAGCTCTTCCATGATCATGACTCCATACTGTGTTTAAATTCTTCCGCACTAGGAAAAACTAAAAAAGAAAGTTTGCCCTCTCTCAAAAATGAACCAACCGAATCAAACCAACCACATAAATCAAACCAACCAACCTAAATACAAAGTTGAGTTTTTATCATAAGATCTTTTAGACATTTTTTCTGTTAACTGTAAATCTAACAAGCTTCCTTACAAAACAAGTAGACTTGAAGAGTACTGTTAGACTACCCAGAATCATCATGACATTTTTGTTTTGTTTTGTACAGGCACATAATGGTAAAATTAAATATATTGTGTAATCCGAGATAATCAGACTGTAATCTCATTTCAGTTCTTATTTTTAGAGAAAAGGGGAGTATTAGGAACTGTGTGAAGCAGATGTTCAGTGGGACCCAAGTGCTGACTACTCAAAGTGCAAACTGGCTGTCCCCATGTTTTTTTTCTCCTTAATATAAAAAAAAATAAAATTAAAAAAATGTATAAACCACTTAAGTCATGGCAAGAAATAAAAGATAATTCTTAATCAAAAGTAATCTTATTCCAAATAATTCTTCATAGTGGTTGGTTGTTTTGACAAAGTCAATTTAAAGCTGTTCAATCACAGTATTCTCATCATTTGTATGTTCCAAACATTACTAACAGTTGAGATTACCGTTAAAAGACCTTTTTAAAATTTAGCATTCATCATGTAAACCTTTACCCTAATTAGTAGATGTACACTGGATTCACATTTCTTTAAAAATAAGAGTTGAAAACCCCACCTTTTTCATATTATTTCAGTACATTCACAGCAAGACTGAGTTAAATTTCTGATCTTTGTGATCTCAGACTAATCATACTGTAAATGTACAAAACACAACACAACAGAAAGGGCACAAGCAAAATATTCTTACTCTGCAACAATGTGGAAAAGAAAAATGATAATTAATGAAGCCTACTGCTATTACATAGAGTTGAAAGAAGTGCAAAAGAAAATACCTCCCAGTCGCTACTAGTTATGTGTTGTTATGCACAAGAAAAAGCGAAGAGAGAACAAAAGCAGAAATACTACAGCCTGAGAGATATGCCCTACATCCATTTTCCTTTTAAAGAATAAATAATAAAGAATAAATAAAATATACACTTTGTTAACTATATTTAATGAAAAAAAATCTATAAGGAAATAATCTGTAAGGATTACATTATGCATGCATTGTTAGGATTATTCTGCCACATAAAACATACTTACGATTTTGGAACTCAAACCACTTACTGTAAGAAATTACCTTACAATAAATCAATAATCAGAGGTTGGAAACAGGTATATTTGACAAATTTGATTTGAAAAACAGAACAGTTTTTTATATTTAAATACTATTTCAGAAAAAAGCATCTCTAAATTTTGGTGAATTACATTTACAAAAGAAGCAATGTCGAACTTTTAAAACAGATTTTATTGTGATTGTAAATTAGGATATTCTGAGAGCACTCTCAGAAACAATGCTTTACTATACAATAAAAATTCATATTACACATATATTGCTGATACATGGACAAAGTAGAATCTGCTACTCTGGCTAATTTTAGTAGTTCATTAATTAGTAAAGTCTCAGAATGATGATTCTGCCTTTTTGTATGATTTTTTTTTTTTTTAATTATCATTATTCTAAGGTCTCCATTCACCTTATAGGAACTTGTCAAGAAAAATCATTAATTGAGTTGCTGCTTGAATCCAGAGAGTACAGATTAAGAACTAGAGATCAGACCAATTTATCTCATCTCAAACCAAGGCATGATCTGAACCATGATCTAACACTCAGTATCCCTTTCTTTTTCTTTTTTTTTTGGTTCCTATGTATACTGATGGGAAATTATTTTACAATTTATTTTAAAAACATACGTCAGGGTGTGTCAAGGCTTAAGCATATATTGTAAAATTGCAGAATGTTATTACTGTGAAGTGACAAGATCCCTACAGTATATTTTAGGATACAGAAAGAAATCTGGACCATCTGCAGTCACTTCTAGTCACTTCACAACTATCACTAAAATCTACATCTGCTGTGTACAAAAGATAAATAGGACGTCTTAAGTAAGCACTTAACCACCCAATTATTATAATTGTTAGAAAATTAAGATCAAATCATTGGCAACAATTAGCTTATTATACTTTATAAGGCAAAAAGCAAAACTAATGTTTTACGTTCCTACTGAAGGAATTGTATGGCATTTTCCAAAGCAAAAAAAAAATGTAGAAATATAATTTTCTTTAATAAAAAGTAACATTTTATCCTCCAGTTATTTGGCAGTATTGTTTAGAATGATTGCATTCTTCCAAGTTTATACTAATATTGCAAAATGAAGGAACTGGTTTCTTTAACACTTAAATTAAACATCTACAAGAACAAAGTCTACTGGAAAACACTTAAAATGTGAAAAATATATATATATAAAGTCCAGTTACATTTCTGTGTATTGTTATGTTTACATTCAGTAGCAACTTCCCAGTTACTATACAAAACCAAAAAGTTTATTTTTTTCAAGTTAAATCGCAAAGTGGTATCTTCTACTAGCAAGTGCTATTCCTACTCTTTCCAGAAAAAAACACAGTTCAGAGTCTAAATCTAAGTCAGTGTATTTCCAAAACTTCTTTATAAGTAGCGGACTTATTGTAAAAGGAGGAAGTTAGGGGCTACTGTAACTCCCACAGTAGTGCTTTGCAGTGTGGAGCATGAATTATGGATGAATCAAAGATGCATTTGAGATGCCCTGCTCCTTTACACTGACCTACCCCCAACCCTCTCCACTTTGCAGGATGATATAGTGCACTCCTACCACCAATTCAGAACAACATAAATATAACAAAGATTTTCAAGAATTGTTCATACTGCTTGTTTTCCTAGACTCCAGTGCCTAAACAGCCTAAAATCATACCATTAATCTCTAGCATTTGCTCTCTGACCTGCATAAAATTTGCATGTTGATTTTTAGGTAGTTCTGAAATAACTCTGTCCACTGAAAAGCCAGTGGGATGTAGAGACTGAGCATATGAAGGAAAGCTTTTCAGAAATCACAGGAGTAAAGATGTGAAAATGAAGAAAGCTGTCAGATATCTGGAATTTGTAATCCCAAAGAGGCAAACCTGTAGCCTGACAGAGGGGGCCTAATGCAAAATTTGTTTCTGAAACACAAAAGGTAACATGAGAATTTTTACAGAAAGCTGTGCTAATACATAAAGAAAAAGAATATTTGTAAGGTGGGTAGAGCTGAAATGGATAGAAACCTACTGCTGTTGCAGTCCCAGAGAAATTCAGATGGCAGTAAGTCTTCTAAGAGACTCCAGAGTAACAATTGCTGAGTTACTGACAAGGAAAGCAAGTTTAATAAAGAAAAGTATTTTTCAGTTTAGCATATTGTTGCTACTATCTTTTAGTTATATGGAACGTAATGAAGTGATCTCTACAAGTGCATACCTACTTATTAAATGCCAGAGGAGTAGTTCATAATAGTCTACTCTGATTTTAAGAACGGAGAACTGGAAGGAGCTTTTGTATGTCAGAAAGGACCTCCCTGAATCCATGGAAACATTTCAAAAACCTTACCATTGCCTTTCTTTATGCCAGTTCAGTTTTCTGCCCCCTGCTACTACCATTAGAAAGGAATTAATTTGATAATGCTTTTATTCAGCTTTTAGTTTGATAAAATCACAAATGAAGGGAAGTGCAATTATCGCAAGTGACATCCAAACAGGCTGTAGGTCTTGTCTTTTAATGCAAAGAAAAAGCGAGTCTCAGGAGTTTAAATGAGTCAGCACAAAGTGAAAGCACAATAGCAGAGAACATGTAAGAGTAGAGCAAATAAGGAAACTGATATGCAAAAATATTCCTAACACCAGTGTGTTGATGGAAGTAAAGAGATGTTAAATTGCATGCATTTCTTTTCCATGACTTCAGAAATGTTACTAAAGGTGTAAATATACAATCTGCCATCACATATTCGTAGTGTAGACCTCTAAGCCTGTCTGTTCAGAAGCCAAAAAGACTAGGCTACGTTAGCATAGCTAATGCAGGTACTGTTGCTCAGTCAGAGTAGGGCCTGACAGCATCACTGACACTTAAGCCTTAAACAACATATGATCTAAAGACCACACAATATATAGTGCAGCACAGCATGACTAGTCCTTTTTCTTCTCAACACATAGCCTGAAGACATTACACAAAAAAAGTCAAACGGAAAATATTTGTAACAAAGAAAGCGAAAACAAAGATTTTGATACAGAAACACTTAACATCTTTAATCACTCATTTTTATTTTGCAAGACAAAGCAGACATAATTTGAAATGGCTCAGTGAGCTGTAAAAAATTGACAGTAGATGTATGTGGGAAGACTTTGAAAAAGCAATTACCCAAAACTAATTTAAGAGTTTATCAAGCAGAAATTAGACTTTTATGGGTAAAGTTAGAGTTTTTTATTAAAAGCAATACATTAAAATATATAAAATTTCAAGGGTAATATAATTAAAACTCCCTTAGAAAATAATTTTGTGTCTG
This sequence comes from Cygnus olor, assembly GCF_009769625.2. Classification (NCBI taxonomy): domain Eukaryota; kingdom Metazoa; phylum Chordata; class Aves; order Anseriformes; family Anatidae; genus Cygnus; species Cygnus olor. The sequence continues at coordinate 3,620,053 of NC_049181.1, forward strand.
TACATCTTTTGCATTCTCAACAGCATTTATTCAAGTAGAAAACACTGTAAAATGACAAATAATAAAAATAATACCATAATACATACAGAAGGATAAAAAAGCCTCCTCTGGATTTCAAAAGATTGTATATCTGACTTCCCCAACATTATGGCTGTGAAAATAGTATTATGAGCTTCTGCAGTGACTGGACAGAGTTCACGTCAGATATGCAGTTCTTGTAAGGTAATGTCTTTAGAAGAGGAACATTAGGATGAATGCACAATGTTTTTCATTGACCCTAGAAAATATTTTTCTAAGTAGTTTGGAATGGTTTGTACATTTAAAGTGTGAACAGATGCTACACTAGGGAAAAATCTAATTACGCTACCCAGTTATAATCTCATGTGTTAAAAGCAATAAGAAAGCTATATTTTACAGATCAGCTTTCTAAAAGTTGTTCTGAGAATGTAACAATCCCACAAATTACCCATGCCAAAGTTAGTAATTAGTAGGTTAACTTTTGGTTATATAACTAAGGTTGTCCAATAAAAGAAGTGACTGTTTAGAGTACATTCACATCTAACATGAAATCATAGATTTTAAAATATATATTTATATACATAAAGCGCCTATCATATCACCATATTGATAAACACTCTTTGGAAGCACTCTGATGGCAGGGGTAAGAACAGGAGTTGGCCCGTTAATACCTCAGCACTTTTGTTTCCAACCAATTAAAAAAAAAAAAAAAAATCAGCCACAAGACTTTGTAACTTTATCAAGTTGCAGAATTAAGGTCTTAGGAAATAACAGAATTCAGGTTTAAGTCTTGAAAGAGACTTTAAGTCTTTAAAGACTTAAGACTTTAAGTCTTAAAGGAGATAAAATATTGGGTACCTGCTTTATTATTAACTGTGTACTGCATTAAATACATTCAAATATACTTTGGAGTGAATGCATTGAACACAGCTTTATTTCTAGCATTTCCCCAGTTCTCTGATGTTGGTCTTGCATTTGTTTTTAAGTTAACTTTCATGTGAGCTATATACATAATGACATCTAGAATTATAATATTTTTCCTAAAATAAATTTGCATGCCTCAGTAAGGTTTATTTCAGGTGGTAAGAATCGGAATGTTTCTGTAGGATCACTATGAAATCTTTTGTCTTGGAAAAGTGTGTTCACTGCACAAGTTAATCCAGTTGATTAGATGCGAAAGAATTTTAGAAATATAAGAAATAAAATATAAGTAGTCTTTTGCTAAATAAGGTAGAATTTAGATTCAGGGCAGGAATTCTTTCATTTTCAAAGATTTATGTCTCAATGAATTTTGGAACAGCCATTATTGTATCTTTAGTGAAGATCAGTAGTTGCCTGGCTCATAATTGCTGATTTAGTAGATAACAATCTATTCTCTTCTGAGAATCCAAAGAGCTCATATGGTCAGTGCACCTGGAACATGAAAAATGTTGAAAAAAGTAGTAAGAATTGGCAAAAGAAATGGCAAAGCACGGGCAAACTTTTTGGATCTAAAAAAAAGTAAATTGTCATGACTGAAACGACCAGAGAGAAGCAAAATTAATTCCTTAAGTTCAGTATGGAGTCAACATGTTCTAGAAAAAAATGTGCATAGTACTATTGCATTCAGTGATTTATGCCAACTAGATAACTACACTGTTGTTGTATTTATTAAACATTTAAAATACATTAAAAGTTTGTGAAGGATGTTTTATTAATCAAATTCTTTTTTTTTTTTTTCAAGAAATACAATTTTACTACATCTATGCTTTACAATTTCCAGATTTTCCTCTAATGAGATGTTCTGAATTCTTTGTCAGGTCTATTTTTTAAAAACTGATGATAACATTCCACCGTAATCATATAGTGTAGGTTACAGTCGAGAATGGGAATATAGGGAAACATAAGCTCTCAAATACACATTTTATTACAAAAAAATATTCCTTGAAATTATTCCAGTATTACCACCTTGGTTTTACTCTAATGTTCGAAGAACTGCTATATCTTGGCTTTTATTTAATTAACAGTTCCCTCTTCCAAACACAAGCAAAATATAACAGCAAGTTTAAGACAGAACAGACATGTTTTGAGCCCTTTGAGGAGCAATCCCTGTGCAACTGAACACTAGAAATCAGATTTAAAACTAAACTAGATTTAAAACTGACACCAGCCAAGGGGAAGTATCTGCAAGAATTTTACCTTCAGTCAGCATGGCACTGTTGGTTCTGCCCTTTGGCAGTGTAATGGGCTAAGTTCAAAGGGGACACAGCCCCTTTGATGGCTCACTGTGTTTAAGCACAGATGTCCTAACTGGTGGAAGTAGCAGAGCTGCTCCATAGCAGACCAATGATTTTAACAGATGAGGTGATCTGAGATAGCAAGACCTCTGGGAGGTGGGATAAGCCTTCTGTATGGGTACTTCTGTGCAGTTTCCTTCTGTGCAAACATGGAAAATACCACACACCTCTTTTCAGTAGCTGTTTATCATACAGGTGTATTGGCAGCAAAGCACAGACATCTACCACTTCCGAGCATGACCAAAAGGATGGCTAAGTGATAACAGTATTTAACTATGAAAGTGAAGAGGCTGTAAAAACCTTCTATTCCTTCTACAGATTAGGATGTTTGTTTGAAATGTCACTACGTGTACTATGGGGATGTATTCCTTAACACAATTTTAAAAAGGTTAAAAGGCTGGGGTAAAGGGAAAAAGAGGATGGAGAAATGATTCTTGTCAAAATTAACTTCTGTTCATGTAAACGTTTTGAACAACCTAACTCTTGCAATCATACTGTCCTACACAACTGATGTCAAATGATTCTTAAGGTTTTTTTCCCCCCTCATAAAGACATCTTAAATGAGAATGGAGGTTACCTTCATTTATTGAAATTCTGAGTACGTTGCTGCAAACAGGCTACAGGAATGAGTCTCTTTCCAAAGGCTGTCCTTGATCACTCCCAGATTTATCCCTAAAGGGCAGTTCCCAATTTTTTTTAGTCTTTTTTTTTTTAATTTTTAAATTAAAATGATAATATTTCATCCATATTCCTTTGAGAAGAAAAGCATGGTCTTTCTACTGCCACTATGTGGTATCATACACATCATTGCAATAGTGGTTTTGCTATTACACAATTGTTATGGCGATTTCAAACATGAGAGGTTAAGAGTATCTCCTTTCCAACACTTCCTTCCATATGATTCCACCCTTAAATATATAGCCCTCTCCTTCCTTTATATTAATATAATTACCACATCTTTCCCCCTACCACAGACTTGTTTAATTTGATAGTCTTAATATAAGTAATGTTTTCCATCTCATCTGTGAGTCTATGCAATGTAATCAGCTTACTGGTTAAATCATTAGGTTTCTATGGTAGTAGCCTCAGCAGAGCTCTACAGCTGCAAAACCTACACTCAGCTATGCCTTAACAATTTCTTTTCATTGATGATTTCATTCATGTCATTTTAGACTACCATCACTGAGTAAATATGTGTATATCAGTATTTGACCACTGATGAAACTGCACATTTGACATGCAATAGCTATGAACAAACTTCTTTAGTTTACTCATTACTCTATTTCTGTATCAAAGAAAACAGTTATTGCCTTCTTTTTGAATTTAAGTTTTATACTACATTTTAATGAGGCTTGCTAAATCTGACACATGGTATCTAGATATCATGGTGATAGATACATTAGAAATACCAAAATAGATATATTAGACAGAATTAGCACTATATGTGCTAAGGTTGATTGATTACTTGATGAGTATTATATTCCCCTTACTGTTCTCTAAACCCCAGCTTTATTAACTCTAACCAATTTTCTTGAACTCTTCAATTTGTAGAACTAATTGTGACTCGTTTCAGCTTCCTCCATTTAGCTGGTGAAGACTTGAGAGAGAAGACTTCTACAGATGCATAGAGGTTGACTACGTACATAAAAAGCATATTTTTATAAACTGAAACCTGTTTAAACATAATACATATATTAAGTGAAATGTTTATATACAGGCAAGTGACTCCATATGAACATTTAAATAAATTTACGTCTTGATTTTTTTTCCTTGCACAATAATTCAAGTCTTGATTGAGTTTAAGTTCGTGTTATTCTATAAAACCTTCACAGTTCTTTATTAATGAAAAAAAGCAAAGTGTTATTTGTTTTGTTTTCATTGTTTCTCTATTAAATTTATAGCACTAAAAATCTATTCTTGTGATTTATAGAAGAGAGTGGGTTTTCTCCTGCTCAGACCATTGATTTTCTATACCAATTTAAAGGAGACACTGTATCTATAGAACAGGTAATGAATAACATCTTCATAGTCTGCAAGGCATTCTAAATAAACATTTGCAACAATTGATCTCGCTTTTGTTTTGCCCTTTGTCTTGGGAAAAGTTTTGCGTAATTGTTATTAATATTAATCTAATTTTCATGGCAATGACTTTGTTCTCTGTTTGCATAAGGTTCTAAAAACATATATTAAATTGGAAATGGCCAATACATTTATAACAGTTTATAAATTCATATTTTAAACTGCTACTGCCCACTTAAGCCTTCAGTCAAAAGCTCTGTTTAGAACAGGTGTTGGTCCTTCAGTAACCAATCCTACCATAAAATTGACTGTTTAGAGTCATTGCAGCATTATGTGAGTAATAACATTTTTCACAATTTAAAAAAATATTTGCTGTTGAAATTTAAAGAGATCTGTTAATTATTAGTGTGTTTTAGTCATAGGAAAACAGTTGAGGTGCAAGGATTGTAAATTCATCATTTACTATGTATTTATGGTTTAATCTTAGATAGCATTTGATTGTGCTTTATTTCCTTTCTTTCTCTAGCAGAAAACACACTGTCATAATTTCACTTTATTTTGTCATTGTAAGTGAGCTTCCACAGAAAGTGCTTTACTATTAAACAATCCTCTCAAGCAGCAATGGCAATATAATTAGGTCTCTGTAGACTTATTCTGAAACCATTTAGTGCAAAGGCGTAATCTCCTATCATGACATAATAATGTGGTCTCCAAGGACTAGCTTAGAGATTGCTTTGACACTGTAATGGCAATATAATAACTTCATATGAGACTCTACATAGATTTCTACTAAAGCAACTTCTGCCCTGTAATAGCTGCACTGTAAAGCCCACTTAATGCAATATTCAGACTTTCTCTATCCTCATTACAAGGCGTATGAGTACTATCGTATAAAAGCAGAGTTTGACAAGCCTAGAATCTAGTCTCTAACAAGCACCAGTAAAGGAGCCTTAAACAAAAGATGATGTAGGACATGTGCAAGTAATCTCAGTATATTCTCACAACAAAAAACATTAATACAGGAAAGACAGACTTAAACAATGTAATGCCTTATACTTAATGAAGACTTAGAAGATTTCAATTATGGTGCTGCTAGCATGCTACTACTCCCATGACAACTACAAATGTTTGGAGTTATGAAAAAGCCACAATCTTGCATGCCGAAACATCTCTTGCCTTCTCCTTCCACTTCCCCTCCACCTTAGTGATAATATAGATTAAGCCTTGAAAAGTTACTTGAAAGCCCCTCACGTATTAGGATCTCAACTATTATCTCCTTGGTATGGAAATATTTTAATGGCAGTAGGCATGGTATTCTTAGTGAACCTATGAGAATTATCTGGAAAGGTCATATCTGGTCCCACCAGAATCTAGTTCACTCTGTGACTGGCAAACTCATTGGTCTGATCCCAGTATACAGAAAAATTCTTAAGCCCAAAATTCATCAGAATAATACTTTGGACTAATCTTTCTGGCATCAAACCAACCAACCAGCCAAAAAGCCCAACAACCAATCGAACAAAACCCCCCAAACCAGTAACCGTTATGGCAAAGGCAAAAAACTTTTGTGACCTAGTTTTCTCATTCTCTCAGGAACTCAGAGGAACATGTTAGAGATTAATTAGGAGTTCATGAAGGTAATACATAAATGTGAATCACCTCATATTGGAGCTATGAGACTTAAGTGGCAACACCAAGAATTTTATACACATAAGTACTCTGAAAACTTTTTATTTTTTTTTCACACTGTAAGGCATGTATAAGAAAAATAAAGAAATGAAAGAGGATCATGCCTTGTATAGCCCTGCAAGTAGGTATCTTGAATATATAAAATGGAAGTATCAAAATGAGCATTCCTAAATACCTATGGCTATATCCTGCAAGATTTAAATAAAGTTAAATAATTAATTAGTGTCTGATAATACAGATCCTCAACAGCAGCCTCCCACATTAAATACAAAGATGTGGATTTAAGAAAAGGTTGAGTGCTGAAGCTTTTTTTTTTTTTTTAAAACTCAAGATGTGCAGTAGAGTAACTATAGCAAGATGGTTCTTGTTGGCCTCAGCGTACCCATATGTGACTATTACATACATAATTTGCAATCTGTTCATGGAAGTAAAAAAAACCCTATGCTATTATGATAAAAGTCAAAGGTCTTAGAGGGACAAGATGGATTTTAGCATAACTAGAGCAGCAAAAACAACTAGTTTAAAGAGTGCTAATTTTATTTGATATAAAATAATTACTCTTTCCTATTAGTCTGTTCTGGGAAGAAGCCCGGTTTATGCATGACCATTCGTCTCTATAATGTCAAGTGTGGATTTTATGCTGATCAGCTTCTAACCTAGAAGAATGCTTCATTTTTACACCGTACTAATCCTGTTGCATTTTTTGAAACTACCTCAGTGACATGCTATTACAATTCTAAAATGTTTTGTTTCACATGTTGCAGAAACTTTAACCTCAATGTATCTAACAAACTGTAACAAACATATCATTGCTTGATTCTTCAAGAACTTTTTTTTTTTAGCATTTTTGTGCCTGTTGCATTAATTTCTAAAACATTTTTTATGTATTAGAAACACTGCCATATTATAATATAAATATCAATGACTCTTGCAAGATTATACTTTGTGTGAGTGCATGTATGCAAGCATTCTGCTTCACATTTGTATTTCTCAATATGTAGGTCAGGTTCAATGAAAACTGACACAGCCAAACTTCTGGAGAAACTAAATTCCTCTTTGCACCACTGAAATAGCTATCCTAGTAAGGAAGATGGATACCATTTGTATCTCCCCTGAGGAGAGCTAAGGCCAGGCCTTTGAAACACTAGAGAATCAGCATGGGGGGAAAGACAGACAGACAGAGAGAAGGGATGAATGCTAGTAACTGTGGGAAAAACTGAAGGCATAGCTGAAATTTTTACTAGCTAATAGCTATGAGAGACCAGATGTCATGAGCTTTTCTGCTCACAAAACTGCTCGTTTCTTAATAGGGCACGTTTGTAAAAACACCCTCAAGTCTCAGAAACAATGATGGCAGGACTAAACTCCCAAAATGCTGTCTCCAACAACTCAAAACTTTACTGTACATGTAAAATGCAATATATCATTCATTTGATTTTTTTCTTTCTGTACATCAGTCAGATTAATTTATTTTTGAACCTTAATAAAACAGGTTTCTTAAAAATATTACCAACTTAAATTGTCATTGTTTTTATTCCAGCCATGCTAGAAGCAGTCTTCAGTTTATTATGCCAAGTTTAATTTGTCAAGGCTTCAGAAAGTATTTAGTATAAGTGTTTTAATTGCTTATCACAGATGCAAGAAGCAGGCTTGCTTCAAGTCAGCGAAATGGAATGCTGAAGAACCTTGTTGAAAATTGAAACAAATTAATTTTACAACAGTAAACTTAAAAAAAACACACCCAACCTCTGCAACATAAACACCCTGCTGAAGGAGAATTTTATTATCTAAAATATCTAACAGCTCCTTCTGATTTACCTTGAACACACTTTTATTACTTTAATTGAAAAACAATTAAAAACATGTCTTATTATAAGAGCTATGCAAATACTCATCTTTCTTTAAATGGCCTCAAGAAAGAAAAAGGAAATGTTGGAATAAAATTCTTTCCAAGCTATTTCCTGTGATGCAATAACAAAACGGATCTTATGAAGATTACTGTATCATTATCATCATGAGTGAAGAAAAAAAGTACAGACAAAGGAATTTTTTCACATAAGGCATGTAAAAATTGAAGATGTTAACTGAAATTATGTCTACTTTGTGATTACTTAAAATGACAATAAAAAGAATTAAAGGGGATGATTTTCATAATGAGGATACATGTTCTGACCTTTATCAGTAAAGGTTTCGACAAGACTAATTCAGGGAGACAAATGAAAACCAACTGCTTCCAGGAATGATGTGGGAATCAAGGAGATAGGCACCAGACAGCTTCCTAGTTAAATGTAGATCCTCAAGAAATTGTGACTCATTTTTCACAACGCACAAAAACCAAATTGATATAGAGCTAGACATACTAAGACTTCTATCTAATAACTGCCTTCTCTTGTGCATCTTCCTTGTGCATCTAGTCTTCTAGCTTAAAAGCTCAGAAGGACATAAACCATCTATATTTTTGTTCCACGCTTGTATGTAGTTTAACTAGTATAACAACACCCTCAACATTGTTTATGTGACTAGTTTATGTTTCTTTGTGAGAGTGCATCTGGAGGTCTGTGTCCATTTTTTACCTCCTTGGTACAAGGAAGACACTGACATCATCAAACCAGCCCTGAAGAAGCCACCAAGATGTTTAAGGAGGCCAGAATACATGGCCACATGGTCACATCTGAAGAGAGACTGAGAAAACTGGTTACTAGGATTCCCCCCACCAAGTATGCTCAAAGACTGCCTTGTGAAACAAAGGGAGAAATTACCATACCTCAAGATATTCAAAATTTGCTGGAGTAACCTGACCCAATTTGCCCTGCTCTGAGGTGTGGGAGGAGCAGAAGGGATTGGACAGAATGACCTCCAGAGTGCCTTAAAACCTGAATTAAAATGATATTCTGCTAATGCAAAACAAACAAATTGAAGTGCCAAGTGCCATAAATGCCTCTGTTACAAACTGTCACAAATACAAAATTATTGACCAAAGTCCCATAAGATAGTTCCTTTTATACACCAGTTTCATTTTCAATGATATACTGCTTATATTATGAGTTGTAACTAAACCCCACATACTCCAAGGATACAGATTATTATTTATTTTTTTTTTAGTATCTAAGTTTTCTTTTGGATCATCAATTTTTCTCACATACAAAATGCAAGCAAATACTTTTATAGATTTACAACAAAGTAATTTAGAGGTTGGACTAGGTGATCTTGGAGGTCTCTTCCAACCTAGATGATTCTGTGAATTTTTCCAGACATACTACAATACAGCATATTTATTATATCTTTTCTTTCTTTGAGTTGGGGCTATATAATGTGCATTTTATGAAAATGAATAGTATTTACTATGCCACCAACCAAGAAGATACTTCTTAGGCATGGTATGAACTAGAGTCAGAAGTCTTCCAAGTTTATGTGCCTTTAACTTTTTTTTTTTTTTTATATATATATATATCAGTGCTTTTCTCATTCCGGCCATCTCTGACAGCTTTCAATTTATAATGTTCATTTTTATATTCTCAACACAGCAATCAAATCTTTAGACCTTGAGGAGAAGGAGGAAATTAAGGCCATTAACATGTTAGAGAATTGTTTGATTTACTCATTATAAATTATTCTGAATCTGAGAAGCTCATAAGACATGCCCAAAGGGAAGACAAATTTTGATTGGCAGTGTCAGAAGAGTCAAGGACATAGAGAGGCTTTGTTAATAATAGCTAAGTGCCATTAAGGAAAGCTGTTTGTTAGCTGTCTGGAATTGTGGTGAATTCTGATCCAGAATTCCCCTGCTATCAAACACTATAAGATCACAATTTATAATTAAAATATAGATTAAGAATATACTTTCATTTACTGTAAACATTCTCTAACTATGAAACATGGGAAATAGCTAGAAAAATCTGAAGAAACAAAACACAAAAAAGAACAAAACACAACTCAGAAATTCAGAGGTAACTGTACAGAGAGTCCTCTACATAAAGGTTTTGTATATCTTCTATCTCCGTTTTAATTTTCCTTACTGAAACACAAGAAGTGACTTTATACAGCTTTTAGAATGCCACACCTATAAAAAACATGATTAGCCTTCTTTAAAAACTAGGCAGCTTATTCAGTGACAAATACCTAAAATATCACTGCACACTGATAAAGACCCTTGTAAGCTCAAAAATATCTAAACTCCATCTACCAACAGTATACAAAAAACTGTGCTTAGTCTGCATTTAAGTTACTTCAAATTAATGATTTTAATCCTTTTGATGAATGTAGGTATTATTAAATACTAGTATCTAAGGACAGCAGCCCAGCTCCAAGAGTACAACCCTAACTCTCCGCCAAATTAAAGTGACTCTCTGGTCAAGTCCTCAGCTGATGCATAGGAGAGACTGACCAAGATTGGACATGTGAGCTTGGCCAACACTTCAGCATATCACCACGCACACACACTACTGACAGGGAAACAGCCTTTCCTATTCTACCCTTCTTATTCTAATTCCTTTGGCCTGGATATGGACTTCTACTCAAGGCTTATCACTATGTTTAGTAAAGAGGAGAAAAATTAATCCATGCAGATACTTCCCAAAGTCCAAAGCCTGCCGAGTCACCTCTGCAAAGCTGCTGAAGGGCCAGACATGGCAGCTCCCAATCTTTACATACCCACGTTTCTACAGAGAGATGGCTTGTAGCATCTCACTGCTATTGAAGACACCTGTGTTTATTATCAGAGATAAAACAGGAGAAATTCTGAAGGACATTAAATACAACTTTGCATCAATTATTAAAAGTGCTTGTGACAAAGCCAACCACTGGTTCAATATCAGCCAGCTGGACCTTATCAGCAGAATTGCACCTTTTCCCTGTAACTCCTTTTGATTAGATGATTAATAGCACAAAACCACTGTAACTGCCCTATGTCAACCATGGCAGGTTCACAGTCTGAGCACGTGCCAATTAAATGCCTAAGCTTCCTGAAAAATGCTTGCTAATACAGGCAAATTTTGCAAAATCCAGTCTTAAGAAGGCATAAGCCATGATATTCTAGGTAAGAGGAAAATACATTCCTTCCATCCCTCCACCTGAAACTAGCCTAAACTCCTTACCTGAAAAAAAACATGTGCCAATGAACAGCTGTCACTAAATATTCAGGCCTTCCCAGGGTTTGGAAGAGGTGCTGTTCTTTGTGCGCTAATGAAGAGCAGCAATCCAGATGAACCTGGATGCCATAGCAGTCCTGTGCTTCTGGACTGATATGTGATGTGCTCTCAGACCTCAGTGCTGTCAGTTCCTTGGAAGTGCTTAATCTACAAAGTTTAAGCATTAGCTATGACAGAAGACGGAGAAAAAAAGTACTATTTATGTAACTAATATTACGAAACTGTTCAATAAAGTGATGATAGGCATGTGCATGTGGATGTGCATATTTGTGTAACATCTTTCTGTTACTTGTAGAATCTACTAGGGTAGCCAGATAAAAAGCCAGGTATGTTTTTTTTTTTTTTTTTTTTTTTTTTTTTTAATACTGCCTCCATACTCCCCCTCACTTCCACTTTCACAGTTTTTAATCCCTTCTTAATTTCTGAAGCCATCTTAATGTCTGTATGTCTTTCCCAAATAAATAAGTTAGTCCAACTGTGCTCTTGGGTATGGCATATTGTCTCAGCATCGTTCTATGATTGACTAAAGGCTGACACACGATTCTAGTCTGATTTTCAGAAATAATAAGTTCAGTGATCTGTTTAGAACTGAATGCAATTTAGAGGGAATTTACTATGCACAGAATTTTTTAATGCCAAATAAGCTCACAATTTTCTTTTGTCAATACTGGAACTTTTTCATTTATATTAGAAATGCCAAATATATATATATATATATATATATATATATATATTTACAGATGTAGCTTTATTACTATAGACCACTAAAATTACAAAGCAGCTGCAACCACAGCATCAAGTTTTTTTGTTTCATTTTTACAAGATCACAGATAATTAACATTATATTTTGAAAGGATTTTTTCTCTAAAAAACAATCCAGTAATCATTCATTTTTAATGTAGTGAGCTAAGGATTTGTCTTTGATATCATTATTACAGACACTGCACATTTGTAAATTTGAAATGATAGGATAGCAAATACCTTCAGAAGGACAGACATTGCCTTTGAAGTCAGTATATATATGGTTTAACATAAATGTAATTTCACAGCAAACTGCCTTTTATTATTCACTGTTGTATTGCTCTGACACTCAGCATCTTGTAAAAAAATATTCTGAGCTTAGATATAAATAAATAAATAATGTAATGCTTTCCTTTAAACTCTCTTGAAAATAAACTAAATGAAGACAAGCAATTAGGATAATGAACACACTCTCTTGTACGCAGACCTGCATGACTTTCAGTGGTCAACATGTACTAAGAAGCACCATGACTGCATCTGATGACCACTCTATTAATGTAATGGATCAGACTTCCAGCTACTTTAAAGGCTATAGTATAGCAATTTTTCTTCATCTGAATACTTTTTTGTAGGTCAAGTCCTGATTTGCTATGAGCAAAAATAACTGTAATGCTGGTTTTGAAGTTTTTGGGTGTTCTGTTTTTGTGTATGTAAGCCAATTAATTTTACCAACTAACACAACAACAGATAAATTATATCACATATTTAATATTAAGTTTTTGATCTTATTCTGTGAGATTGAGAGAGGCAAGCCTGCCTCTATAGACTAGTCCCTTGTCACAGAAGGGGAGAGAAGATTTGGCTAGCAAAACATTTGCAATGAAGATTACTCTTCCCTAAGGCAACATGAGTTTTCTGTCAGGAATTAAAACATACAGCACCATGTAACTGACCTAAGATTGCTAGCTGATTTAAAAAAGAAAACAAACAAGCAAACAAAACAACAACAACAAAACTAAAGGCACTGAATATTAGAGAAATTTATGACAAGAGGCTTGCTGTATTGCAAATTTTAAGGAATATAAACAATTTCTATTGGTAAATGTTAAGGACTACATCATTTATATAGCAACCATGTTTACAAAAATACAATCTAGGAGAGCATTGCCAGTATCTGACATTTGGGAAAGAAAAACAGAGCACGCACATACCCCACAATGAGCTCCAAATACTGTCAAAAATAGACTGTATAACTGTCAGGATTACGCCAGTACTAAAACAAAGTTAAGCTGGAAAAGAAAATGGAAGAAGAAGATAAATAGGAAGATACATCATCCTTTATAGACACTCATGGCCTACACAGCAACAGAACTTGTCTGTCCACTGCTCAGAAATCCAGGGAAATATCTGATTATTTTTTTCCCCCAGAAAAGCATGCCATGCATTGATACTGTTCACATCTACCGAACTTTACAGCTCCCATCAGTAAAACCGGATAGTATATAAATTTTCAGAGAGATTGAGAAGCAATGTATTCTGTGTGTGCCCCATCACAGTATTGCCCTCTTTAAATGGCTGAAAGAATATATTTTCCATTTTAGAATTGTTCAGCTTTGTCTTGACTAGAAGTTAACAAATAAACCTTTTCTAATTTCAACTGTGTGGCCCAAGAATGGCAAAAGCTGTTTTCTAATAAGCAGAATAGAACTTCCAAACTTTTAGAGTTAAACATCATTCTGGTTAATGTTAGACATTCACAAAATGTTAACACAAAGGGGTCAACTCATCTTCCTGATAGTTTTACACTGCTGTTACAGGTTTGACTTCAGTACATTGATACTTGACTCATATTATGCCAGAAATTCTGGGGCCAGAATTTGATGCAATTGATGAAACTTGACAAGTTTAAAAAAATTAAATGACAGAAAATATTTTCTCTGATTTGACAACTGTGATCAGCTTGACATCAAGTTGGTTGTCTAAATTTCTGGCAAACATGAGAGTGGTAAATGTTGATAAGTCAGGAAGATTTCCAAGTTTTTGAAAAAGTAATAGCTTAATTCCAACAAATTTCATTCATAAAATAACCAGTAACAAGACACTGTTGGCAAAACTATTTCCCACTTGTGTGTCACAGTTGATTACTCATTTGATTGCATTATCTAATCCAAAGAATCATCTACCAAATAAGACCAAGACATACATGTGTATTTTCCATTACAAAAGCTCAATAAATGCTTTGTTTTCTTACTGTGTTTTACCAATATATTTTCTCAACAGGTGTTGAGATCCGTTTTCAATCCCAAAGCAAATCATAAACCCACATCCAGAGTAGACTGCAGAACAGTCCTTCTAAACGGCACTGTACCTAAAAACAGCATTTTGTTGTCTTTTTCATATGATGCAATTATATAAATAATCTTATGTCAAATTTTATGAATATGAATTTATTTGAAATTATAACATTATTCTCTCCTTTTCTCCTGTGCATTAATAAATGGGTCCACCAGTTCTACTTTGGGTTTCAAATATATCTGCCTGGATATATTTGAAAGTATTTGACAAGAGATTTTTAAAATAAAAGTGAAATTAAAAGGCCCATGATCTTGTGAATAGCAACACAAAGTTGGTGTTTTTTTGTTGTTTCTTTTCCCTGTAATATGTTAGGTAGACTGAGGAGAAAATAAATAACCTGGATAAAAGTAAGAGCTCCACCTTTATGAGGAATATCTATACATATAATAATTCTCTATGTTTATGGAGAATCTTATGTGGGGGAAGGGAAGCAGAACAAAGTCTGAACAGTAAAAATTATGCCTCGAGCTAATATTAATATGTCTGGGATGATCATAGAAATTCCTTTCTTTCACTGCACAGTATTTCAGACACATGAGACTTTATTTTTGGATCTTTGAAATATTAACATAGATTCATATGATAATTTAAAATAATGACTCATGAACAAACCAAAACCATTCAAATGTTAATTTGATATAATGTATGAAGTTTAATATGTCCATCTATTGAAAAATAATTCTTAACCAGCTGCAACTGAAAAATGAATTTTCATTAAAAAAGAATTCTGTAGCAACGCATAAGAGTAGCTTATCAAAACACCATCGTGGTTATACTAACTTTAATGGAAATTGTAAAAAGAAATAATATCCAGATGAATGGAGCTTTCTGTGAAACAAACATAACGAAGTTACAATAACCACTTAATAATATATTAAATTATTAGTAGGATGTAGCAGTATCATTGAACGCAACTCAGAATTTCACCCCATTTCCCCTCCCCTCCCCTCCCCCCTCTGCTTTAAGCTCAAGGGATGATATTCTTTTTGGAAAACCTGGGAGTGAGGCAAGTAACATTTCTAATTTGGAAAGGCTTCTTTTAGTTATACGTTTGTTTTGAACACCACATTGTGTAGTGAAAGGAAGCATGGCAGAACATAACCAAGGTAACAATGAATTGAAATATTTCAACATTGTCAATACGCTTGTATTGATTGTCTTTTATATGAACATTGTGCTTATTGCACTAACTTCAATTGCAAAAGTATACAAGAACTATACAACAAGGACTATAAAAGATTTTTCTCTGTTCTTCTATTAATCATTGATACTTAAGACAGTTTGTTAATAGTTTAGATAAGTATTTAATACTTCAGATTTTCTATTTAGACATTGTTGTTAAATATAACATAAATATGGAAATAACATTGTTTTCTCCAATTAGTCAACTTTTGTAAGCTACATATTCCAAAGAGTAGGCCACCTTTTACATTTTTTGAGATAAATGTTGGAAACATAAAACAGATAATTGAGAATTGCTGGTTCCTTATCTCATTTGAATATATAGCTTTATTTAATTGCATTTTAAAAATAAAAGTCAGCAATCAAACACTTTATACAGGTTTATAGCAAATGTTTTGCTAAATTTTCTCCACTTGTTGAGGATATTCTGTTTTACAAACCATTCCTGAGTAATGCTTCTGACTACAACTAGCGGTAAGAAATTACAAAAAACTGAGGTGGGCTTTTACTAAATGTACTACACTGAACTCAATAATATCCTAGGATCTCCCATGCAATTCAGCTGATGCTCTCTTTGACCACAAAGGTTTATAAATACCACCAACTTGGTCTCAGTCTGAAAAAATACAGGGTTTCTCCTGCCAAGTGGCAAATATGATGCCATTCCACTACCTTCTACTGCTACTGTAAACATTTAACAACTTTCAGAGATACCCTTATGTTCCTGCTTTCATAAAACATTCTTGTTCTGCAGAGCCCTGATTTCATGAAGGTCAATAATCAAAGCATCCAATTCATACTTTATATACTCCAGTTCCTATGATCCAAGTAATTTCTTAGGAGAATTATTTTCCTTTTTCTGTGGGTACACTGTCTATTCCCCCTGCATTCACATAAACACTCGTAGATCTAAAAAAAAAGGGATTGAATTTTTATGTCTTAAAAGACTCATCTGAAAGAGGAATACTGTTTTCAAGCTACAGAATCAGACATAAACCTGTTTTCAATTGTTAAGTTTTTATATAGTTCACAATTTATGCTTGTAATTCATGTAGCTCCTTTCAAAATGTGACAGAATTCTACAATATAAAACATGAGTTTCAGTTTAATGAACTCTACTGTCTATCTACCATTTATATAACACACAGATGAAAAATCTTCATTGCAAATTATCATGTTAAAGTACAGAAATAATACCTTAGAAATGAAGTCACAAGGTTAACTTAAACTCCCTTTGAAACATCTAAAAATGCAGGTTATTAAGAAAGAGAAACCCAGAGATGTTAAATACAAATAGTAGAAAAGCATACAATACCTAATTCTTTCATTAATAACATGCTACAGTAAAGATTTTTATAGTTTCAGTTTCTCATCCAAAATTCTTTCTGAAACATATTTGATGTTGATTTTTTTGTCAATAATAATCCCATTTCTGTCAATCAGATTATGGATATTGATTTCATATACACCAAACATTAAAACAAACAAAAAAATCTGGACTTCTGTACATCTGAAAATTCCTTTAAATAAAAAGCAATCAAACTGTTACTAAGATACAGCAGGATATGCGACTACACAGAAATAAACATACACAACAGAAGGTTGCAATGTTATTGAATTATGGAGATAGCATACATGGGTAGCACAACTCTTATCATTTAAAAAAAAACATCTGGTGGTAATATTAAAGTGCAGTATCACAGCAGTAAGCATAAGACCTGTGCATCGAAAATGGAAGTACGATTTAGTCTTCTATTTCTTGCAACTCACAGTATTAATCTGAAGGAAAGATCCCTACTCCTTTCCCTTCAAGATGATTAAAGGTACACAAAAAATGTTTGTTTCTATGATTAGAAAATGATGCAGCTCTAAGATTACCCTCAGATACCTACTAGTTGTAGATTTTCTTCCAAAAGCTGACATCTGCAGTATGCCATTACCACAATTCACCCTACAAAAGAAATGGCATAATACATAGTTCGCAACTGTGATTTTTCGGAGTTCTCATAGTGAAGCTTACTCACTATTGCTATTGCTGACTGACCAGGGATTGAAAAAATATTTATTCCTTTATTCTCCATGTGAATTCTATTTTCTTTTTGTTCTAAAAAAGCACCTTGTTAATATGCTGGAGAATGTTTTTTGGCTTTTTTTCTTCCTTTTTTATCCTTTATTATACTAACTGTCAAAATGTTATTTATAAAAGGGAATTTATATAGGAGAAATGAATACTAGAAACTAAAAAAGTAAAAATAGCCCCTCTCTCCCCCAAATTATAAATTTCTTTTTAGAGATCTAGGATAATAGCAAATATGTTAAATCAATTAACATTATGATGGGCTAACAAACTGAATCAATTGCTCCTAGAGTGTATCTTCCTGTTCACCTTAATCTGTCAGAAATCTACTTCATGCTCTCTGGCACGACCAAAGTGCCATAAATGGGGAAGACCAGATTCGCTGCAAAAGCACAATCCCAATTGGAACTACAATACCAGCACAGATCCACTATTCAACTGTCCCTCCTCTTCTGCTCTTTGTATGATCAGCAAGCCCACAACAGAGACTTCAGCTCAGGAAAGTACCTTACACACAAGCACAGCTGTATCTATTCTGAGTAAAAGGACTGCAGTAGTCTCAAAGGCTTGCTTCAAATTAAATCCCAATAATTTTTTTATTTAGCAACTTCAAAGCTGTGGGGTCTATTTCCAGTTTTATTTCCAATGTGCTATTGTCTAATTCTCACTTACTTTCCTTTTCAAGGGGTCTATTTATATTTCCTTTTGCCAAGAGCCCATATACATAAGGAGCTGTAATGCATTTCAAAGGCCATCAACGCTGTAGAAGAACCTCATACTGACAGTAGAAAAACAGACACTTTGAAAGATATTTTCTTCATTCTCAAGTTTGTAATGGATTTACTGCATCATAAAACATCTCCATGCTTTGGAGGAATGGTCTAACATTGCAATTTGAACTCTTCTAAGGAAGGAATGATTACAGTGCAAAATATCTTAATCACTGCAGCATTACATTCATTTTTATTAGCCAAAATCTAGATCATATGCATGCAGCTTGGGAGTGATGAGGATACAACAAGATTTGTTGATAGCTCCAGCAACAGCAGGTCACATTTTAATACTTTAATGGGCAACTCCCATATGTTTCCTAACCTCATATGCTTCTTTGTAAACTTTATGCTGACCTTCAAAAATAAAGATGGATCGATACAGTTTTTTAAAAGACTATAAGACTGTATGAAACTCTAAGTCAATACTGTATTTTTATCATGTTTGTAATGTAATGCAATTCTGTACAACATCAAATAACCCTGAAAATACCAGTGAAGGCTAGAAATTTTGTTTAGAGACATTAATTCAGCCAAGCACTGGCCAACACCAAAGTCACCAATTTCCAAAAACGTTCATCAGCCCAAAGACACCCTAGTGACCTTATAAGATCAAAACTTCCAAAGCCCACAAACCAAAGAATTAAGTGAATGCAAACTTAACTTGACCAAAGGAGAAAACTGAAATTCAGGAGTCATGGATCTTCTGATCCTGTTTGTGCATGATCTCACAACTTACAACAGAGGAAGAGATGGAGCACAAATTGCCCAAAGGAAAGTTTCTCACAAAACATTCGTATTACTGGTGTGACCAGGATGAGGTACTATGAGTTGCTGACATTCTTATTTTTCTAAAGGAAAATTCCCCCCTCCCCCCCATTTCCTAATCTACCTGTCAGGAAAAACAAAACAAAACAAAAACAAAAAACATTTACGGAGATACAGTTACTAGTAATCTGAACAAGTTACCTCTCAAATGTGTTCAGTTCATATACAGGTCAAATAGCGTGGAAGAATATAAAAACACAATAGTAATAGAAATCACTGTTCTTAGGATCCTTCATACAGATGTTGTTAAGTGTAATGATTATTTATTTATTATTACTGAGATGCAAACATCTAAAAACTTACAAGCAAGAATGACTAACTGTAGCCAGCTAAGTGGCATTTTGAGCATTTGCTTTAATGTTTTACTCTAGCCTAACTCTGGAAGAATTTTCACATGAGCAACAAGTACCTTAACTCTTGAGTATTATATCGTTTGCAGAACAAACTTACTACAAATAGTGTTTTCTCTGTTGTTGTATCACAGGCAATTTTCAGTTCTCAGAAGCTCATTGTACATTTTATTTAAAATATACACATATATGCACATAAATGAACTTTAACATATGCGCATGACTTAAGTATATAACAGTGAAGCAGAGAAAATGAGAAATAGGAAGATTAAATAATTTGCTTTACCATGAAAGGAAAATTAAAAAGAAATATTGTGTAAGTAGGTGTCATTAGCACTTCTATTTATTTCTGGGGAAGAAAAACAAAAAAAAGAAACAGCAAAACAAAACAACAACAACAACAAAAGAACACCTCTTCATTTCAGGTGCAAGCACAAAAATGAAGACCTTTGGATAAGAACATTTATATGACCTTTAAGGTCAGTAAGCTAACTGCTGCACGATTGGGTAAAGTCATATCACCTCCTGTAAGGAAAGGTCTCTCCATCATTATGGTAGATTCATTTTCCTTGGGCCCAGAATCCAAGCCTTTCAGTTCTGAGTTTTTTTCCAACATTGGCTTTATCACAGGGTGTCTGATACAGAAACGGGGTAGCCTGGTTGACATATCTTTAATCAGAACTATTTTTCTCTGGCAGACAAGGCATTCATCTTCCCAACTGTGAACTGCTCACCATCTTGTTTGTAATTAACACATATATAAGCTGTGCAACTTGGAGGTATAATACTCGGCTTCAAGGGCAAAACTACTTTATTGCCCTCAGCATGAGAAATCTGTACACATGAAATGTGTCCCTTGTAAGTGAAATCCCCACACCCCTCTCACTAAAGAAAAAAGTATTTCTTCTGTTCAAATAAAACTGCAAAGGCAATCTCCAAACAAGCATTCAGTTGGATCAATAGCTAAAAATTGAATAGAACAATGTCTCATGCTGCTTTATAGAATTTTCAAAAGATTTGAACCACACAAACCCAATTTTTCAAGTTCCACCACTGGGATTTATAGTCTTTTTTTCTGACTCTAGGAGAAAAACAACAAAGAACATATTCAGAGACTAAAAATAAAGAAGTACTATATGGTCAAATAATATCAGGGGTCTAACTTGCCAGAAAAGCAAGGGCATTCAAAGTTAGGCTTGGATTTTTAGGTATGCTATAGGGATCTTCAGAGACTAAAAGAGATTTCATATGCCTAGTGCAACAGATATAGTCCACACTTAATAAAATCTGACAACGTATCTTTCAAAATGAAAAATAACAGAGGCATACAAATGAAAATAGTCTTTCCATGACTTTTTAGAGGAATACAATTAATTAATTAATTAATTAATTAATTTTCATTTGAATATCAAGCTATTATAATCTTTCTTGATAGGTGTGGTATCAATTACTTAAATTTCTGCAGCACAAGAACAGAAAACAGATATATTGAATATTAAATCCTGGCCTGGAAGAGGTATCTTACTTCTGACTTTACCATTTATGGAGAACAGTAAGCTTGCCCCATTAAATGGAAAGGAGCATCAGGAAGAAAAAAACATTTGACAATTAACACATACCCACAGACACACACCCACACACAGAAGAAGAAATACAACTTTTGAGTGTCTTTTTATTTGGTGGAAAGTAACTTCAGGATTGACTTTTCTTTTTTTTTAATTTGATTTGCTTTGGTTAAGAGTACTATAGCCATATAATCTGAGAGAGTTATTCAATTTCTAAAATGAGATGACAACAGAAGTTGAAAGATTTCACACCTACCCAGGAGTCCACAGTTCCTCCCAGGTCTGATTCAGTTTTGGTGTAATCTGTCTGGTTATGCAAAGCATCATGCTGTTTTCCATAGCAAACCCAGATGTTCCAGAGAGTACATAATTCCCACAACATATCATTTCTGCTGAAAACAGATTTTCAGAAGAATAGGTAGAAATATGTAGCTAGCAGACTTGGTTCCAACCACATATGGAACCTCTTATCTGTCTAGCATTTTGCTACAATTTTCTCTTTCAACTTCCTAAGTACTTGAAAGCCAACCAATTTTGCCTCCAAAGAACTCCAACCCTAAATGTTACTGGATCCAAAAAGAGTATAAAAAGTATAGCAATCTTCTTAAAGAAACTAATATAAAGTAGTTCTTTATTGTGTGTGCCAGCATCGTCTGCAATCCCAGAGAATGTGACAGAGAAATTTTACCTCCTTTGAAAGAATGCAGAAAATATTTATTTATAAGAGATTATAAGGAAAAAGGAAACAAAGATTTAACATTTTGAATAATCCAAGTCAAACAATGTAATTCAGAAAACAAAAATATCCATAGAATTACTCATCACCTAGATCAAATACAAGACCTCAATTTCTAATACAAGAAGCATATACACCAACCACTGCTTGGAGACTTTATTCTCATCAGGAATTATGTGGTTCAAACATTTATAAGTAAACTTCTAACTTCATTAAATAAATAAGTAGGACAATACATACTACTATGAAGAATAAAGAGAACAAGTTGAAAACTGATAGGCTGGGAATATTATATTTAAGTACTTTAAATAAGAATGCAGTTTCCTCCTGTCTCTAACATACAAATTTTTCAGTTTTTTGGAGTACTTAAGTCTAAATACAAAAAGCAAATTATTTTGTTGCCAGTAATATTTGTTGTTGTTGTTGTTGTTTTTTTTTCCCTCTTAGTTTAAGTTATACTATAATTTTAGTAAATATTTCTGAACAAAGAAGCTCAGAAATACAATAATTTCTTGACTTTTTTTTTTTTTGTCTTGAATGTCTCAAGGAAGACTCCTTGAGAATCAAGGAAGATTGTCCTACCAACCATCTTCTTTAGTTCTATATTCTAAACTATAAACTATATTCTATAGTTTACAGAATATAGGGAAATATAACTCATGCTTCCTGTCCACTTATTTAGGTAAACACTGAAATTCCTTATTTCTCATCCTACCTACTTTTGTCAAGGAAGTACTAAAAACTTCAAGATCTGCAGGGTGATCTGTTGAAAATAACTCTATTTCTTGATCAGTGGACTACACATTGTATTCAGAAGAAATGTTATACTTCTGCTTGCCTACCGGTAACTAGGGACAATCTTCTCTAATAGAAGATGCTTTAAATCTTGAAGAAATTGAGGTCTGAAATTGGTAAGACAAGTTTCTTGCTGAACTTCTACTGTTCAGTGAGTAAACCCAAGTGACATTCTCGTATTTTATATTTGTACAATGGAGAGTTAATCATAGATCAGTAAAACTGTTTTATTTGTTCCAATTATTATTGGATGGTTTAATTTGAATAAACAGGAAGTCAAAATAGAAGTTCCAGAGTTCCTGCTGTAGAAAAATCGTACTCCACAGTCTGAAGAGTAATCAGTTTTTCTATTTTGAGATCAGGGTGAATATCAGTTATTCTGAGACTTACGCCAGCTTTAGCAAATATTTCTCAAATTAATAGATTTTTGTAATTTATGCAAGAAAAAAAAACGTTAACAGACGGTTATCAGTATTTTGTTCTCAATGTCTTTTTAAAATTAAATGTAGTATATTATCTAACTTTTGATTTCGCAATATATACCAAAAATATTTGTAAGTTGAATGACAGATGGCTAGAGCAGAATTGACTTCTGTAACTGGTGTTTTCCTCCCTTGGTACGTATATATGAAAATATAGTGCACTTATGAATGTCAAACTCTGCTTTCTTCCAGAAGTACAATACTTTTTTTTTTTTTTCTAGAAGTAAAATCAATACTATAAATCAATACCTTTGCAAAGGAAATGACTGCAACACTAGGGCATCAATGTCTTCAAGTTGCAATGCAATGATATGAAAATATTTCTAAACTTTCATTTCTGGACTAAAATATAACACACATTTTTTTTCTGCTATGTTTTTAGAGCTCTAAGGGCCTACATATGTAAGCCATGCTCCAGCACAACAAACCTGAAAGATTTAGTGTTAGAGTACAATCAACAAAATGATAATAAGAACAAATTCTCATTTCCACTTTCCTCAAAGTTTCTTACCTTTCATTCTGAAAATGTGGTATAGTATTTCATGTTTCATCTACTGATTTAGGACTGGAAATTTTTTATTTTTTTCTCTCATTCATATATACGATTCTTTGGACACAATCCATAAGTAACACACTTCACCATGATAGTCTAAAAATTTTCAGTTACTTCTGCTACAAGCTTATAGCCATTACAGTTGTGTAGAGCAGGTATTTTCTTATTAAGTCACTAGTGGTACAACTAACATTTAATTGTGTTAATGTGTAACTCATCATGAGTACAGGGATTAGTTACCTGGCTAAAACCTCATGAATACATATGAAAACAGTGATTACCTAAAAAGATATCTCGCAGGTTTCTAATGTAAATGTGTATGTATGTGTGCAAATTACTTGAAATAATATGAAATAGAGCTCGTTCCCTTGAGATACATAGTTGCTGTTCCATAAATTGTTTCAGTACTCTTTTTATTATCACTCTTTTGAGGAGGTTGGACGATTCTCAATCAAGACTTAAAAACACTCATTATAGCTGCAGCTATCACCACCAGCAAAAATGTACCAAATATTTCTAAATGACTCTGATAATCCAGGAGTTTACTATGTGAAACTGGAACTCCTTATTTTAACAAAGTAGGTAAGCAAACTTTCCATAGACTATACCTCTTACCTTCTAACATCTATAAAGCAACTTCCATAGAATAGCACTGTTCACTTACTAAAATTAAAATTTAACTCAAACTTGAAAAATATTAAATTTACGACAACTGTAGCTATATACATAAATGACGACTTAGATTATATAGTAGGAATGGATTTTGACTGGGAAATATAAGATCTGACTGAAAGATGAGACCCAACAAAAAATGGAGATTAAAGAAATAAGACACAAATTGAATTCAAGATGAACCAAAACCAAGAAACAGATATTACCAAGAATGGTTAGCTGTCATTTCAAGAGTTAAATATCTGTGATATGATATATCAAACCTGAAATCAGTGTTCCATGGCATAACTACTGTGTATGAACTGATCCATAGTACAGTCCATATATGCTCTCTTATGGTAATTGCAAGAGCAAGGTAACTTTTTGAAGCTTTTTTTTGCAAGGTGTGTGGTTGGCTAAGTCACCTTGTGCTTTTTGATAGATGGGAGTGTGCAGTCCCATCAGTACTGATTCTGTGTGGTAACCCTTGATTTCATGGTAAGTGATCAAGTACCTGAGCTCCCAGACAACATAAACCAAACATGAGTTAAGCACCTTTGCCAAAATACACTCACCTAAAACCATTGTTGCCCTAAACAGATCAAAACTGTATTAAAACCATCAACATTGATTTATTTTTCACATTTCAGTACAAAACTGACAGCTGCTTTGGTTGTACAAATACAGCAACACTGGGTTAGAAAATAGGACATATATTTCTACTTTCACAGTAATGCTACAAGACATCTGAAGTTGGTAGAACTGTCTGCTGTTCAAATTACATATAAATTACCTCTTTCCAAATGTTTGACAGGAATATACCTTTAAAATGTTTCTGCAGCAAACCTTTCAACAACAATTTGAGGCACAATTACAGCTGAATGAAATTCTCTCACTGTCTTAAGCGAGAAGAAGAAATTGGTCAGTAACTGACTTCTCTGGTCTCTCAGTCAATGTCTTCTGCTAGGATACATGGGATAACACATTTATTTCCCTAGAATCTCTTTTCTTTGTGACAGCAACAAAAATACGTATGCAAAGGACTAGAAGTGCTTTTCAAGGTTATTGCAGAAATTACAGCTTGTCAGAAGATGGTGCTGTTAGGCCATTTATATCTAAAAAAATTACTTGTAATTATAAAAATAAGTTAAAACTCTTTGTAAATCCCAAATTGTTGATTGGTTTTAAATCCCCTATTTTTAAAGACATACATTATTTTTCATTCTGTTAAGGCACAGTGTTGACCTTGAGCTGCTTTACTAGGTGTGTACTGAAGAACTTATGAAATTTGAAATGTTTCTTTTCTGAAATGTAGTCTCAATGACACGCAACCAAATTTTGCTTCTGACAAATTAAATAAAAGTAGCAGGTGCAGAAGTATTCTACTAAAATCTAGGATAATTTGCATATCTTCACACATTACATTTTTTTCCAATTATTGGATATATTAGGTATGCCTATTACTAATTGCATATTGGCAGGTCTATAGGATTGACATGTGCAGTTTCCTTGTCTAACCAAGAACTTGAAACATTTTCATTTTCCTTGCTGAACTAAAGCATTATCTTTAAGCTCAACCTCAAATTCCTATGGTCCAAATAAACTAGGTATTCATATGAACTGTTTGATATTGTTGATGGCAAGTGAATGTCAGTAAAGCTGAATTTAAGACCAGATCAGAGGGAATATCTGTTTAAGAGACTCTTGCCTTGGCGAGTGGGAAGGAAGCTAGGAACAGAGCAAATAAAGTCTGATTCTTCCCATGGCTCGCTGCAACTTGAAGTTTATAGGCTAATCTGAACATTTAACTCACTTGTCCTTTTGGCTCAGCTGCTTGGAAAGTTGTTCAGTATTGGAAAAGAAATAAAATGGCAATGAAGATGACTTACAGAACTAAGCATTGTCTTCCTTCCTTCCTGTTAGGATAAGAGGCTTTGAAAATTAGATTTAAGACACTTCAGAATACTGGCAAACAGCAAGGTAGATTCACAATATCTTAAGATGACATCTCTCTCAAAATTGTTCATTTTCATTTGTGCTTATGTCTCTGGAATCTCTTACTGAAAAAAAAAAAAAAAAAAAGGTCGGGGGGAAGGGAATCAATCAATTTGAATCAATATGCACTTGTATTGGGATTGGCCAGTAGGCCTTTCTGTGAACCTTTGGTGTCTTGTAACACTTCCCATCACATTACCAGCAAGGCCTTTAGTCTTGAAAATACGTAAAGGGAAGCTGGAGAGTCCAAAGCCAAAACACCAGGCAGAGCAAGAAGACTATGAGGAACAACTGCATGTGGTATCCACATAAAAACAAGAATTGTGACATGACAAAGGAAGCACATTAGAGCTTTGCCCAGCTTCTTTGTCCAAAAGCTTTATTCTCAGGATTACCTTATAGCTCTCTCTTTAGAAAATATCCTTTCTCACTCTGTCCTCCCTCAAAAGAATGACATTTGTCATAGTAATTTGTTTCACTTGTCCATTTATATTCTAAACTATTTAAACGGAAGAAGTTCCTGGTCACTCATCTGCAGAGTGCCTTGGAAAATGGCACTGACCTTGGCTGCTCCTAAAGAAATGCTGTGAAAAGTACAATTAATAATATCTCCTCCAGGGGTTTTCTTCACTTGGAAACCACACCAAGTTAAACCACAACCTTGAGAAGTCACTTAAGGGTGTTTTCTAATTGAATGTAATTGTCAAGTGAAACCAAATCCTATGAGAGATTTCAACATAAACACAGCAATTCCAACTGCTTAGTCACTCTGACAAAGTGTTGATCTTCCTTCCCATGGCATTACAAGCCATGAAATATAACAGTATAACAGTTAGAACAGCAGGATATAATTTCTGTTTCCGTCATTTATTCATCACACATTATTGAGGAAAATAATGTGTATCTTCCTAACCTTCTTCACTTGTTTTAAGGGAAATAATAACTGTGACCTACCATGCAGGGGAACTGGAGGACATGATTCAAGCTTTAAAAAAATTACCGAGAAAGAGAGACATTAGAGAAGCTCAAGTGTTCATTATGAGAACTTGCAGCAAATACCTTTATCTTTTCTTTCAGAATTGCAGAAAGCTAGAAACATTGTTTTCTATAAATTTAATTTATATACGCAGAAGACATCATCCATATTCTTTTGTTGATGGACTTTTCTAATCAAGTTACGAACCTAATAGTTAAAGCTTAGAGATTATTAATGGTGTCATCTGTATGCATAAGAATATTAGAGGCCTGTCTTTTTGTATGACAATATCAACAGGCACATCAAAAAAAGATCACATTTTGCACTTTCCAGTCTGCTTGTGGTGCAACCCATGTTCTTGACCTACCGAAACCTAATGACAGTGTCAGGACTTAATACTCCAGCAATCACAGAATGGTTTGGTTTGGAAGGGACCCTAAAGATCATCAAATTCCAACCCCCTGTCATGGGCAGGGACACCTCCCACTAGACCAGGTTGTTCAAAGCCCCGTCCAACCTGGCCTTGAACGCTTCCAGAGTTAGGGCACCAACAACTTCTCTGGGCAGCCTCTTCCAGTGCTTCACCACCCCCACAGTGAAGAATTTCTTCTTTATATGTAATCTAAATCCTCTCCCTTTCAATTTAAAGCCATTATCCCTTGTTCCATCACTACATGTCCTTGTAAAAAGTCCCTCTCCAGCTTTCTTGTAGGTCTCCTTTAAGTACAGGAAGGCTGCTGTAAGGTCTCCCTGGAGTCTTCCCTTCTCCAGGCTGAACAACCCCTTCTGTCTCAGCCTGTCTTCATAAGAGAGCTCCAGCCCTCTGATCATGTTCATGGCCCTCCTCTGCACTCGCTCCAATAGGTTCATGTCCTTCTGATGTTGGGGGCCTCAGAGCTGAACGCAGCACTGCAGGTGGGGTTTCATGACAGCAGAGCAGAGGGGGAGGATCACCCCCCTTTAACCACTGGCCAACAAAGATGTTTAACAGTGACGGTCCCAATACCGACCCCCGAGGAACACCACTTGTCACTGGTCTCTGCCTGGACATCGAGCTGTTGACTGCAACTCTTTGAGTGCGACCATCCAGCCAATTCCTCAATTCCTTATCCACTGAGTGGTCCATCCATCAAATCCACATTTCTCCAATTTAGAGACAAAGATATCATGTGGGACAGTGACAAATGCTTTGCACATCTCCAGATAAATGATGTCAGTTAGACAACGTCTGTTGCTCTTCCCTTATCCACTAATGCTGTAACCCCATCATATGAAGGCCACCAAATTTGTCAGACTCAATTTGCTCTTTGTGAAGCTATGTTTACTGTCACCAGTCACCTCTTCATGCTCCATGTGCCTTAGCACAGTTTCCAGGAGGATCCACTCTATGATCTTGCTGTGCAAAAAGGTGAGACTGGCCTGTAGTTCCCTACGTCTTCCTTTTTTCCCGTTTTAAAAATTGTGGATTATGTTTCCCTTTTTCCAGTCAGCAGGAACTTCAGCAGACTGCCACAACTTATCAAATATGATGGATAGGGGCTAAGCAACTACATCTGCCAGTTCTCACAGGACGTGCGGATACATCTCATCAGGTCACATGGACTTGTGCACCTTCATGTTCCTTAGATAGTCACAAAACCAGTCTTCTCCTACAGTGGGCAGTTCCTCGTTCTCCCCTGCCTTTGCCTTCTGTAACTTGGGTGGTGTGGCCACCCAATATCCCTTCTCCATATCGCAGGCCTTCTCCATATCCCAGGCCTTCTCCATATCCCAGGTAACCAGGTATTCAGGTTCCTTCCAAAGTGGCCCACATTTTCTCTAGCCTTCCTTTTATGACCAATATAACTATAGAAGCTTTTCTTGTTGCCCTTGATGTCCCCATCCAGATTTAGTTCTATCAAGGCCTTAGCTTTCCTAACCTGATCCCTGGCTGCTCAGACAATTTCTCTGTATTTCTCCCAGGCTACCTGTTCTTGCTTCCACCCTCTTAGGCTTACTTTTTGTGTTTGAGTTTGTCCAGGAGCTCCCTGTTCACCTACGCAGGCTTCCTGGTGTTTCTGCCTGACTTTCTCTTTGCTGGGATGCATCACTCCTATAGTCGAAGGAGGTGATCGTTGTATATTAACTAGCTTTCTTGGGCTCCTCTTCCTTCCAGGGTTTTATCCCACGGTATTCTACTAAGCAGATCCCAGAAGAGGCCAAAGTCTGCTCTCCTGAAGTCCAGGGTAGTAAACATGCTGTGCAACCTCCTCACTGCCCTAAGGATCTTGAACTCCACCATTTCATGCAGGTGATCTGTCAGACTGACAGGATGAACTCTCATATTTAAAAACAAAAACAAACAAAAAAAGAAAAAAAGTAGGGAGGGAAATAAAAAAAATGATAACACACAGCTTGTTATATTAACTTCAGCCAAATTAAAAAAATGAAAGCAACCTAAGGCTAAAACCAGTGGCCCAGAGTGTAGGGAATTTAAGCAACTCAGAAGAAGCTGAGGCTCTCTGCACTTAATGAAAAAGTCACTGACCTTGAAGAGTGATCCAAGGGACCTAATTTAGAACTACTGGAAAAACAGAGAGGTTATGAGGCAAATGACCTATTCTTTCTGTAATAGGACTTCTGAATGATGTCCTGGCTGCATGTAGCAATTTGTAACATGAAACACTTGTTATTCCTCACCCCCCCCCCCAAAAAAAAAAAAAAAAGGAAAGAAGAAGAGGAAGGGAGGGAGAAAAGAGGCAAGAAAAAGTGAAATAATCCTTCATTCTATGACTTTTTCTATGACTGTACATCAAGTATGTTTACTTCATATGCTTCAAATATTGAATATGTTGTCGGTAGCAGAGTAGAGAGTGAAGATTCGTTAAGCATCTCAAATTTACATCTAGGATAAAACAAGTCATCCTCCCATCCCACACACCAGAGGAGATCCATTTTGCGAGCACATCATGAATGTACTTACATCAACAGAAAGATCAACAGAGATTGACAGAGCTACATGTAATGTACAAGTAAAAATTATTCATATTCTTTGTATGTTTTATTATGTCTTTTTAAATTAATTTAAATATTGTAAATCATTGTAATATGCCTTAATTATTGAGAAAAAAAAAAACTTTGCTTTCACTTGTTGCTGAGAGTTCATTTATTTAGCTTAAAGCTCCTTTTGTTTAAACCCACATGTGATATAACAGGTTAGGTTTGTGTTAAGAAAATCCGGTGCAGTAATTCAGATCTAATAGTCAATAACATTTTTTTAGATACTCCATCTGGCATGAGTGAAGTTCAGAAAAATCCTGCTTGTATATAAATAAGCTTTCTTTTACTGTTTCCTCTCCTCTCCTCCTCTTCTATTTAGAAATACTGGGACAACAGAGAATTAAGCTAAGACACAACTGTAATAATGGAGAAAAAACACATAAGCCAAGAATTACTTTTTCCTTTGTGGGAGGGCCCTCTAATGACCACTGACAGCAAGGTTGGAGGAGGATGGCTCTCTTTCCTCTTGCCTTACTGATTGTTTTACATTATTATTTCTTGGAATTATTGAGACTAATGAAGCACATCTCCCTGACTGATAAGTCAGCAATGGAAAGACTGTTGCCTATCTTCTATAAACTGCTTTTAAACACAGTAACCTTAACCAACTGCTCTGGTAGATGAAGAAGGAGAAACAGGTTTCCTGTCTGTTTTACAGCATAGAGCTGTGCTTTGAGGATGTCTTACTCCTGGGTAGATGGGGTTCATCATACTACCCAGTCATCCCAGCCAGATGACCAGTTCAGGGCTGGGAAGCAGGAGGAGGCTTAGACAACACCTCAAAACAAAACAAAAAACAAAACCTTTTATACTCTATCTCAGAAGTATGTGGAAGTATCATATCTCATCAGCTGCAGGAAGAAGAAAGACTGAAATGAAACTCACTACATATAGTTCATCATAAGTCAAGTGGCTGTTGCAAATTTTCAGAGGTATTAGTGAACGTGTGCTGGCCTCTCACTTAAATATGTCATCTTTGCTCTTATGTTTCATCTTAATGTTTTTGAGAGGCTTCTCTTTTGCACTGAAAGTACATTATGGATAAGTTAATTTACCTAGATATTGCAGAGTACCTTTATATTAGCCTCAAGGACAACACATTTCATTCAGAACAATGAAACTTTTTTTTTTTTTTTAATATTAAAACCAGTCTGTTAAAAATTGTTTAATCTCTTCTTCCACCAAATTCCTCCCGTTCAAAGAGCTCTTAGAGAAGCTCACACTCAAGCCTTTGCGTGGAAGATTAAGAAGCAGTACTTTAATACAAGAGGCCTAAATCTCTGTTTTAAATACAATTATATATTTTGAGAGTTACGGTACACTGTAATTAGGTCTTTTTCTTTTTTCAATAAAGTTCTTTCAACAAGTTTCTTCATAATCTGGTCACAAGGAAGAGGTAGGCCTTTAGAAGAAAAAAGTAGTGGATGATCTGGTCATACCATCAGTCAAAGAACATAAATCTTCTCAAGTGGGGGCAGGAGGAAGCCTGTGTCCCTCATTCTGAAGGGACAGATTCAAGCTCTGTAATCTCATAAACTGTATGCACTTTTCTCAGCAATAAACTCTGGGGGAGGGGGGGGAGGGGACGGGGGGAGTCTCAGCGTGAACTCTCTCATCTACTAATTAAACAGCTTAGGCTTTAGGCTCAAAGTGTGTTGTAGAAAGAGTTTCTTCAGACAAGATTTAGTCTGGTTTGAATATATCTACTGTGTAAACACTACTTGCACTACTTGACCTTGCCTGAAACACCACTGATGTTGGCTTTGAACTTCATGACTGTTTGAATCTTTTTATGAGTCAAAAAAAAAAAAAAAAAGGAAACTGAGCAGATGGGAGATTCACTTCAAAATGCACTGCTATGCAAGTCAAATTGCCCATGCAGTTGCAGCCAAATTTTAGAAGACATACATGCATTCCAATCCATTAGACAACATTTGTGCTTAAAATGGCATAAACAAATAACCATACTTCACTCAACAGGATTATCCTTCTATGAGGCTCAAGAACAATATACTTAAAAGATCCCAGATTTTGTCTGGAATCAGTCATGTTTGATATAATAATGAACACAAAGTCGACCATGTATGCCACAGTTTTGATGGTACATGGCCTATCATTTCTCTTAGCAACATTTCTGTTTTACTTCTGATTGGACTGTCATGAAATACACATATGAAAGCTATTTTTTTTTTTTCTGTTTTGAGATGTATGGGCTTTTAAAATAGGTGAAGTATGGTTTTACATTCTCACATCTTAGATCTCTCTCTGAAGTCAGTGAGGTACCTCAGTGGGATGGAAAGGTACCTCACATGTGCCCCAGCTGTTAGGTTAAGCAGAAAGATGTTTAGAGAATGAGGAAGCTCTGGTTCAAACATACTGCCAGGAAAGAGAAGTCAGTTAACATCACGCACTTGTTTTCACATTTGCTAAGGTAGGAGTCCCTGAACTACACAAAATTATTTCAGCTCAACACAAGTCCAAATGCCATGACAAACATGGTCAGATAAAGACAGTAAACTCCCCCCCCCCCGCAAAAAAAAAAAAAAAAATGCATGTCTTTCCAAGTAAGTAGAGTATAATACAGAATTTGACTTTGCTTGTCCTATAATATTTCTTTCCATTACAAGAAAGTCACCTGTTTCTTGATAATACATAGTATGTTGAGTGCCAACACATTCTACACTTTCTGAGCAAAAGTACCCAACAAATCTGATACACTGCTTGCTAACAGACTGCCAGGAAAATAATTTGCCAAAAAAAAAATCTACAGTACAAACAAAGCTGAATAGTATGACCTTCATACTTTTCTTGAGCAGTAGCTGACACTTATACTATTTACAAAATAATCTGATATAGCATAGGGAAAACAGTCTAAGTACCTTTATTAATAGGGATTTCTGTATATTATTTCTGTGTATTATACTCTCTATTTTTTTCTCCATCTGGTCAATTCATTAACAAAAATGCATGGACAACCATTTTCCAATAGTAGTTGGGACACTGGGAGGAATATGACAATTCTTATGAAAATTAATTGAAGTTAAAGCTATTAGCACGCTTTTGAATTGACTTTTCTTATCTTAGACCACAGCTACTTGAGCACATTAATTACACAGTTGATCTTTCTGAGTACAGGAGGGAAAACTGAGTTGTTCATTCTACAATATATACCTTGTACGCTGTCCGTTCAGGAATGTATCGTCAAATGTTAATTATAATGAAAGGGAAAGCCAACTCTGCTCAAGAGAGGTCATATTTTCAAATGCAATACATTTTCTGCTTTAGTCAAGCAAGAGAAATTACTTCAGAAATACGAAGGCAACCAAATGCAAGACTGACAAAGATTAGCAAACATAACAATTAATAATTGCATTACACTGCAACAACAATAAATCCTTCTATAAGATATAGAACCAATTACAACACACAAATCACTAGTAGACTAGATTTATGAGAGAAACTGCATCTCGGTGGGAAAAAGCAAGCACACTGCAAAGCAACCCAGAAAGCAGCTTCCCAAACGTTGTTCTTGAAAGAGTTTGGGAACACTGACTTCGAAAAAAAACAATCACAAATATTGGAAGTCACAGCAGATAGTGGATGTCATCCCTTTCAATACCAGTTGTTTATATGCAACCAACCGACTTGAACAGTCTTTCATGTTTCATGGCTATATATCAGAACTATATAAAATCATGATGCTCAGCTTGAGGGAAAAAACACACTAAAGCACAGGTTTTGCAAAACAGGTTTAAAGTACAGAATATCAGCACAGAAATAGAAAAGAATAATACAGATGTATGAAAAGATGACAAAAAAATTTGTCTTTTAATCAAAATATCATTAATTATCCTGCTACTTGATTATCTTTGAAAAGGTAGTATTAGTCAATCTTGTTGAACTCACTCTTATAGTCTCCAAATTATCAAATTATCAATTATTCTCCCTTGTTGCCCCAAAACGTGTTTAAATGCTCGTGCTATAGACACATTTCTCTCATAAATCTACAACTACCTCTCACATACATCATAAAAAACATCTTAATCAATACTTGGATTAAAACATTCCATACACACTACCACAGACAGCAGAGCAATAAAATAAATGTACTTGTGCACTTTTGATCATAGTGAGTAGGAATCCTGGAAATTCTTTCAATTCATGTTATTGTCTCCCACAAGATCAACTATTATACTGCAAAGTTTAAGTGATTTCATCATTATCTTTTATCTTTGTTATAATTTATTACTTTTATATTATCTACGATTTGTTATAAATTATTATATTTACTGATATTTCTTTTTATTTAGTTCTATTAATATTAGAATTACAGATAGGTAGGAACCTAGATTCAAAGAACCTAACACAGCAACAGTTCGCTTCAGCTTCAGAATTAATAAATCCTAAGAGAAGAAAATTAATTATTTTTAATACATTTTCCATCAAGAGCACTTGGGTTAGACACACAGAATACAGCGTAATAGCCAAGCTATTTATCCTTTAAAACATGTAAAAGAATATGTTACATTTATCATCCCATCATGTATCAACTCTCATTTCCTTTGAAAATAATAATAATAATAATAATAATAAAAGCATCTTTTAAGGTATAAAGTAGATCGGCTGGAGTAGCTTTACATGAGTCTGAATTTAATAGAAGAAGTACTTTATATAGCTGAATATATCATTTTTATCCTAAATGCCATTTTTTTCATCTGAAAGAGAATACAATGACTTTCTCTTTCAAACATTATGTTTCCAGACGTTTCTTAGATAGAAGACGGAATGGCTTAATTAAAGACTCTGGTCAGCAGCAAGTGACCTGACACTGCTAGGACCATCAGTGGTGTGACATTATTCTCAGATGGCTTCCCACAGGCAATTTATGAATCTAAACATCCCAGTGATGGTAGCAAGCATCTATCATATATTTGGTCATTGTCTCTCTAGAGAAAAATATTCTCATAGCATTTGTCGGATAAATTATATAAAAATCAAATAAACTAGACGTGAAGAGCTGATTTTCAATTAGGTTCAAAACCAAGTTAATACATATCAACTGCTGAATGGAGGTGTTCATATGCCACCAAGAAACAACTTCTTGCCTCACTTTTATTTCCAGCAAAGTAAACTCTTTTTTGTGTGTATGATATTGCAGGAGGGAAATCTGGGCTGTACATTCAGATCTATTCATCAAATTTCTTTTTGTAAGTTATATATGCTGCAAGAGAAATGTAGCAAGCCTGTAAAGCACACAGGCCAACTGATTATTTACCACAGAGAACAAATGCATAGCATTCAGTGGTAGCAGCAGTAGCTTTCTACTGTTTAAGAGGAGTATTTGATCAGAAAAACTGAACAGAAACACAGAGATAGAAGAATGAAGATAAAAACCTTTCCAAGTTCATTCTTGATTAACTGAAGCTGTTAAACAAATTGTCAAAACTAGGAATACAGACAGGACGAGAGCCTTCTTGGTAACTAAATGATTACCAAAATTCTGTAGAAACTAGAGAAAAAGATATGCCACAGTCTGGATGCCTAATGTATTTTTGTTTGCTATCTTTTGTGTGCAGGGTAACTTGAGCAAAAAAGTGCATCAATAATATATTAGCAACTAATCTGACAGTACTTACCTTCACTGTAACTGGAGTATTTGTGCAGTTCTACCATAACAGCTATATGGACAGGTGAACACAAAGAAAGTGAACTGAATACATAAGGAATAAATAGGTATTTTTCGATTTAGCATATTCCACTATTATTTTTTTTAAAGGAGTGCAAAATATAATGGAATCAAATGCAATAACAGCACTGTCCTGGAATTAACTGCTGAAAAAACCTGAATACTGAACTGAAATAACTTAGGATGCAATGGGCTTGGCAAAAGTGATAAAAAGTATAGCAAGAAAACAGAAAGTTCTGAAAGTTAGATATTCACAGCTGGATATCTAGAAGTCCGTAAAATAATACAAACATGAAAAACCTTTGTAGAAGCCCTTCCAAAAAACAAAAACAAAACAAACAAAAAAACCTCAAACAGATAGACGTTCAGGCTTTCACACTGAGTAATCAACATTTGTGATCAAAAC
The DNA here is from genome assembly GCF_009769625.2 of Cygnus olor. Taxonomy (NCBI): domain Eukaryota; kingdom Metazoa; phylum Chordata; class Aves; order Anseriformes; family Anatidae; genus Cygnus; species Cygnus olor. Next base: position 3,656,389 of record NC_049181.1, read on the forward strand.
TGCTGCTCAGCCTTACAGAAGCAAGATAATCAAGTCCAGGGATGCAAAATTTGAAATTTGTTTACCACCGAGGTTTAAAATAAATAACAAGTGGCAGAACACTATTTTTTTTTAAGAGATGCGAAAATTATATTGTGTTGTTTACTATGTATTTCAACAGTAAACAAACAGGTCACCTGTTCATTTCCTTCAGCCTTCTTTTGTTTGGCTCACTTGCAGGTTCAACTATACAAGTACTTGAAAACTTTACCATCCCCATTCTGAAACTAATTCCTTACTTCTGTCTGATGAAAGTAAGTCAGTCTGATGTAAGATGTTGCTAGAAGGTAATAATCAAATACCTATCCACGTTCATATATTAGATGTCTAAAGCAGAAATCACACAGTATTTTTACTGTTGAAATACATAAAAGATATGATTACTGTCCTGAGAAGTTTGAAGTAAAATTCAGATAAACAAGGAGCATAGGAACAAGACAGGTAAAGATACTTCTATATTGAGAGAGTCTGTAGATGATTTAGCAAGAGAATTAGGTCTTAAAGAGGGACTAAATATAGATTATAAAAACTATTACTATTTAAATATGGTCTTTAACTGCTTCTACTTGACAAAGGCGCTATTTCTTTTAGTTCATTTCTGTATGCCTGTGTACTCCCAAATATATTTTTCCTGCCTTAGAAAAATATCTCACAATAAGGAGACCTTTTCACAGATCCTGCAAAGTTAATTGAAGCAAGGTAAGTACTAAAGTTAATTGAAGCAAAGAAAGCTCAGTACCAAGGTGAAGTCATCTTCACTTAGGGTTCATATTTAGTGGGCAGTCAACCTAACAACACTGCTAAAGGGAATAAAATGTGGTGTGTCAGATTTAATGATACAGAAAGTAGAGAGATAGTATTAAAATGCAGTGCAGATACACAGTTTGAGAGAGTTTATGAGCCTTAGGTTTTACTACTCACATTCGCCTATATGATTGGATGCTGTATATTATAATGCAATATTCAGATGTTCAGAGCAAGGTTGTGACACTGCTGTATAAACCTTGTAATGCAAAAGGATTTAGTCTCCACACAGTAAGTCTTCATACACATAGTTTTATGCTTTTAAAAATTTTATGAAACATAACCTTTCATACTGAATGAAACCTAAAAAAAAACCAAGATCATGATTGCCTTTACAAACCGGTTTGGCTTTATTCTTTTAATTCTTTACATTCATCTGAAAATCTATACCTGGTATAGTCAACTCATTCTGTAGCCCCTTCCTACATCACAAATTTGTTGTTCTTCTGTTCCTACCTTTAATCACATAGTTTCTTCTTCCTTCACTGCTGCTAGTATGGCACACTTGGTCCTTTTTTCTTTCCCCTCTCCATATTACAGATTAAACTTTACTGATATGTTTTATTTCTATAGATCCCTACCGCTTTTTTTTTAAAAAACCAAATCTCTGCACTTCTTTAGACTTAACATACTGCATTTAATTAAAGAATAATTAATGTGGACCATCTTGAAATTGATGGCTTTTCAGAGTCTATTAAAAGCCCTTAATTTATTCTAGTGTTAATATCTTTAAATATTTGATTAAATAGTAAAGAAAGAAATGTCTGTTCTCATATAGTGAAATGATAGCCCGCAGATTAGTAAAAGCAAAGAATGCCAAATTTCATCTTCATTATATTACAGTATTTAGGACAGTGCATTTTCTCTGTAACAATGAGTTAATATATTTGCAGCTATATTTTTTTGTATGTTGCAGATGAGTAAACATCATGGAGGACAGACTCAGCCTCTCAGTGTAAGAAATGAATAAATAAATATATTATAGTATACAAACTGTATTAACCATAACAGATTAATGAGCAAAACCTGAACAACAAATCATGAAAATACAAACTGGTGGAGATCGGATTTTTATCTGTTCCTGATAGAGGAAAAAATATTAAGTACACAAGTAAGTCCTTTTTTCTTCCATTTTATTTTCTCACATGAAAAATTTAGTGCTCTTCTCCCAGTCTCTGGCACTCTAAAATGATGTCTGGATAAACTGGATCAGTGTCAGGATATGCTGCACATTAGTGGAAGTTGACTGGCTTTTGTGCAGGTGCTGTGTCTTTCAACACCACTCCTGTTTTCTCCATTTACATATCTCAAAAAACGACTAAGTTTCTGTTTTTTGTTAGTCAATATATTTTCTCATTCCATGACAGCATAACTATTGGATCATTGCTAAAAATCTCCTTTACTGATGATGGAAATGGAGTCATACAATTATACAAAAGGCCCTAATCCTAGGGTCAAAGACCTCCCTGTTGAAGCATGTTGCACGTGTCAGCCAATTGACCAGCAAGAGGATTTGGTCCTCAGGATTCTTGGGAAGTGAAGAAGTGAGATGTCTGGTGAAAATTACAGAGCTTGATAGATTCATCTTTAGTGTGCACATATTTAGAAAAGCAGAGCATTTTACCATTGTTCAATATGACTGCACGTCTTGAACCATCATGACTGTTCTACTGGAATAGCGCTATACTGATTTCAGCTATGCCAATACAGAACATGCTCATGACACCTCTTAAAATGGATTTTAACAAATTATCTTATTCTTTTAAGGGAGGATTAAAGAAACTCTTGAGCACGTCTTCCGGAAAAGCAATGTAGGGAAAGAAACAAGTCAAAACTCAGCATCTTCTCTTGGCTGGATTACTTCCAATAGTAACTGTTGTAGCAGGATTTCAAACAATTCCTAGCTCTTAGACAGCACCTCTCTTTAATTCCCGTCACTGGCCTCTTGTCCTGAACTTCAGAGCCATTCACAGCCTTGATTTTTTTCTACTTTTACGTTATCTCAGATCCACTCACACGAGCAAGAACAAAATATTCATAGAATAATGGAATCATTCAGGTTGGGAAAGATCTCTAGGATCATTAGGTCCAAATGTTAACCTAGCTCTGCCAAGTCTGCATTCATCAAGCTCCTGCTTCCAGAACTGCTCACACACTCCAGTATTGTGAATAAATACCTACAGAAATACATATGTTCAGGAACTGATTTTAATAAACAATGACTCTTCAGTGCAAATATAGGCATTAATTAGCTTCCTCTAATCTTCTCTGACTTTATGCTGTTGCTGATTCCCAGAGTGCTCACACAAGAAATTCCACCCTATGGGTGTTCACATAAACCAACTGAGACTCACAAAGGACTGTTCTTATCAATCAGAGAAAGCAGAATTTCAGTATAAGTCAGTCTTCTCCCTAAGTCTGTACAGCACCTAACTCCAAGCCCGCTACAATTGGAAATTTTCAGAATTTAAAAGAAAGATGATAGTTTTATTAGGTGTCAAATTAAAGTTAAAGCAAGAGCAAAACATGGTCTGTATATTTTTCAAAAGTGTATAATGCAAATATTACACCTGACGTGTACACTTCTGCATCCTTACATTTCATTATAAACTATGTCTTTAGCTGAGCCATGAGAAGAGATTTTAAAGTATTTATAAACAATAAGTATTTCAAGTTCTACATTTTTATAAATGTAATGCTGCTTTTTAATTGATTTGGTGGTTCACACAGTAGTTCTTCCATGGCTTTGTATATGATTCTATGTTATTCTTGAAATTATATAGATGAACAACTATTTCTAAGGAAGAATAGACTTTTCACATTATTAAGTTTATCTTTTAGATCAAAGACTTAGATTTTTCATCATGTATAGTTATGTCTATAGGTATTTAATAAAATATGCAAATTTTTCAACATATTTTTTTCAGCAAAGTTTCTTGAGTTCTGAATGTTACGATGTTCTCCTCTGCCTTTTTTTTTGTGTGTGTGTGTGGGGGGTTGGGGTGTCTGATTTCCAGATTTATCAAGTTTTCATTCACCTGGAAAAGATGATGTTCAAGAAACCACAAAGACAGAAATTCTGAACCATAATTATCTTATGATTTTAAAGCTTGAGAAGTACTTGGGTACATGGTAATAGGAGTTGTGTGAGTACTGAGGCACTGTACAGAGACAGACACCAGTAATCACTGCACACGATAATTACAGCAATGGAAACTACTCTTTGAGGTAACAGCAACCTCACTCTCACAGAACAACTTTTACTTTGGATAATTTTTTAATATACAGGTTTGAAAAGTGGAATATGAGAAATTATTCTTCTATTTCTGAAATCACCTATTTTTCTGACCTTTCTTCAGGTGAATGACTATTGCAATATAATACACAAAACCTCTGATTTCCCAGAAAGGAAAAAAAAAAAAAGATTAAAAAAAATTTTTAGAATATCTACACGACAGTCAATATTAATTTCCAGGCTTGCATTTAACCTTTGAAATAATTAAATATCTTCTTAATAATTAATCTACTCTGTAAAATTAGAAGGTATGTCTGTCCTGTGATTATGAATTATTTACTATGAATTTAGATTCTCTGAAAGTTTAACATTGTTACTAATCTAGTTTCATAAATTTTCTTCGTGATTAATCAGAACTCATGTGCAACTCCAATATCCCGATTTATACTTTAGCTAAACCAAAACTGAAAAAACATGACCTAATTAATTAATTGTTTTTCACAGATTATTAAAACATCAGTTTTCAAACTTCAGCAAAGAAACAGACCTGAGTAGCTGCTTACTAAAATCCAAATATGCAAGTGAGGCATTTTTCCTTCTTTTCATATATGCTCTACTTTTATGAAGATGCAGTAAACTTCAGTATATTCAAAATACCCTCCCTTCCCTTTCTACTCTCCTGTTCTGTCATCCATATATAAATCTCAGAGGAAAAATCAGTTGATGATCTGCATCTCCAAGCTAGCATTCAATTACTCTCTTCCCTCTAGATTACTTGTCAGAAGCTATGCACTGATAGAAGCACTCCTGCAGTGCATATCTGAAAAAGTCCTTCAAACACTGATCAAAACATACAATTTACAGGTAGCTTCCCACAGTCCCCCTTGTGTGATCCAAAACCATGATACAGGTGCACATTTTTTACACATAATGTCCATTCCTTACTATTATAGCATTTTTCTCCAGCTCTTAATATGATCAGTTTCAGTCCCTTCACAGGTAAAGTGGTTTTACTTTATGGTAAAATATAGCATCCTGCTTTTAACTATCACTTTCCATGAAGAAGACTGACCTTATTAAAAAAAATACTGAAGATCCTAAGGCTGCTGAAATGAAATAGAAGTAGTTTCTCTGAAACAATGGCAAAATTTATGTACTGAATTTCTGACGTTTTTGTTTAGAAACCAGCTTCACTTGCCTGGTAGAGATATGTTTGAGACATCAAGGAACAGCAGGGAGAAACAAACAAACAAAGTAAATGACCCAGGCTAAACTGAGTAAGAATAACAAAGAAAATTGTATGGAAACATAGGAAACTGCAGGGAAGGCTAATGCTGATTTAGCTGTGTGTATGCTGTGCATATGGAATGTGGAATATATATACTAGGAAGTCACATCTACCTTCGGGATCATGTGTGACTGATACCTCCTTAGCTCTCTGCCATGGAAGTCCAGTGACATTCAAGCTTAGTTTGAGGCACTTTCAGACAGAAGCGTTGCTGACCCAGCCTCCCACCCCAGCCCACCAGCAGCATCTGCCTCAGATGGCATTCCCTGCAGGCAGCTCCGGAGGTACTGAACACAAATGCTGTGCTATGCCAGTGGGTGCAAGCCCAGAGCAAAGCTACAGCTACTTCAAAACACTGTCTAGCCTAAAAGTCACAGCAGGCAGCAGGCTAGGTTTTTCTTTTAATAGGTTCTTTTCTGGCATTCACCAAAAGAAAAAGAAAACTGAAAAAAACAAATTGGCAGAAAGCTGAAAGAATTACGGGTAATTAATTATTTATATAACACAGTCTAATGTTTTCTCATCATCTATAAATTCTTAGAGCTAAATAATTACCATCATTTTATTTTTTCTCGCAAATTCTAATGACAGTATGGTTTTGTCTCGAACCTGATGTGAGACCAGTTCTAAGCTGACTGGAGGCCAGCTAAAAATTATTATTTTTTAAAATTGCTGCTGTTCTTTGGAATCCCCCTTGCTTAATAAAAGCGAAGTCCTTTGAGAAACTAAAAGGGGGATGCTGAGCCACTAACATATAGCAGGTTTATCAGAAGAGAGGGAGACTTAAAAAAGGTCGAGATATTCAAATTACTCAGATTAGAGTGAAAACATTTGGTCTTCCACATGCTATGCTATGTTCTTCTCCATTGTAATAAACTTAATAAGAGGGAGGACAAAGAATGACAGAATCTTGCATGTTTCATTATCAAATTAAATATTTTACCTTAGCTACTGGCAAGTTCATTTTATGAAGAACAAGTCCTGGAACTATTATTTTTTCCTTTATAATCACTGAGGAAATTAAGGACACAGCATACTTCTAGATTAATGTGATCTGTAGTAAAGAACACTAAAATCCTTTTAAATCACAGATTGTTGTTTCAAATAGTGCTTTTCCAAGTATTTGACATTCCAAAGGGAAAGAGTGGATTACCTATGAGCATCAGGATGCATAATCTCTGGCCAGTGCTGTTTAGTATTTCATCTACTCTGGGGCTGACTTCACCAGATGCAGACAGAAGTACTTCTTCTTTTAACAAGCATTCCCAGGGAGCATCTGTCAGAACAGAAAAACAAGTGGGTTATTCACTAAGATTTATAGTTAGTAGACATGTAATACCCAATAGGAAATAATTACTTATGCAGTACAACAGCTGAGCATGGAATTTTAAAAGGGCCTGCATAATTGACCAATAGCAGTATCTGAAATAACACTGCTTAGGAAAAGATTAATTTAGTCTCATGCAACAGGGCACAATTCTGCCCTACAGGCATCAGGAAGGCCTGTTATCTTACATCCAGCATTGCAGATTGGACTTAGTAGTATTATGGGATATTTTTGTGTTTTCTCTGAAGCACATAATATTAGCCATTGCCAGAGGCAGAATATCAAACATTTATCTGCACCTATTTCCTTCATAATGAAGGACTAATTCAATTTTATAACAATAGGAGAGGCTAGCAATGAGTTGGAGATCAACTAGAGAACAGCGTACTGGAGGCTTCCGCGTGTTATTCTAACAAAAGCAGCAGCCTGGCTTGGCCAGCTCCCTTAGTAGGATTAGAGTTTTGACATTTACCAGTGCAGTAGCCTTGGCAGGCTTTGACTGATGCTTTCTATATTTATTTAAACATAAACTTCAAGTTCTGTGCTCCCTTTCAAAGGGCTAAGAAAGTAGACTTACTTAGTGACAGTGTCGGATATGAAAGTATTGCTTGCTATTTCCATAATACCCTTATGCTTTGAAACCACATTCTACTGTGATTTTTCTATTTGAATCTCAACATATGACTAGTATAGATAAGCAAAGTTTGTTCCCTTATTTAGAGGTGATAACAGTGTCACACAACCCTGAAAGTTAAGCTACAAAATGCTTTGCCTCCCATTCTAATACAGGACTGCTGCAAGATTCCATTATCTGAAAATGATGAAACTTGACTAAGAGGACAAGTTTCAGCTACTGAAATAAATTAAGCTTCATCTAAGTCCCAGTGAATTTTAAAAAATAAAAATAAAATACACATTTGACACATTTTCTATCTGAAAATGAAAATGAAGTATTTAATGAATAAAAAATGTGAACTTTTAGTAACAAAGAAAACCTTCCAGCTTGTATGTTAACTCTGGGAACAAGTTCATGCCTTCATCACCTACCACTCCAAGGCTGTCTCCTGACATTATTTTCATCAGAACCAAAAAATATAAAATCCTGTACTTGCAATGAAGCTCAACATGAAAGAGGAAGAAAGAAAGCAGAATTTGCTTTAAGGACATATATTTAATATTTTGCAAGTTTAGGTAACATCAAATGATACCAGAGTTGCAACTGCATTCTTGCATTTAAATTGTATATCAAATCATTTAAAATTTCATTTGTTATGACACTTTAAAACAAAAATAATTGTACTTGTGAATGCAACAGAAATTTTGAAGCCATTTAAACTTTTGTCAAATCATGTAACTGTGCAGTTCTATATACACTTTAATAATAGTATTATTATTAAGAATGGAAGACCTCTCAACCAATAAATTCGAATATTTAGGAGGGCACATTTTGAAGAATCTGTGCACTCTGCCTAGTAATCATGCTCTCCAACAATCACATTAGTTTCTACTTTCAATTCATAGAATCAGAATAGTCAAGGTTTGAAAGGACCTCTGCAAGTTTCCTGGTGCAACCCCCCCGCTTAAGCAAGGCAATTCAACAGTCCTTCTTGAAAGTCAAAGAGGAAAAAAAAGTGAAAAAGCAGTCCTCACAATTTACTTTAAAAAGGAGGAAGAAAATTTTTAATATAAGTGTTGCTGGATTCTTTATCCGTTGTTGATCTCCATTGATCTCCAATGTCTTCATTTTTTTCTTACTAACTCACATGCATGTTTTGAACTGTCCTGGACACTGCTATAGAGTGCAGTGCTTCCGTGGTGTTTTTATTAACTATGATCAAAATTCAGTGTGTCATAAAGACGTTCAAAACCCTCTAGTGCTTTATCTGAAGCTTGTTTTTTGTCCAGAATCCTCGGTTCTATTTACTAATCTTCTACAAAGATGAGAACTGTGTCCAAATTTATGTAAATAAAGAAAATGTAAGGAAAATCTCAGAAAGATTATTGTTAGGGATTCAAAAAGAAATCCCATCCACATTGTTTAGGTATTCTTATGGAAAATTACTTGCTGCTTTACAGAACTTGAATAGTGACAGCCTCTGCACTCGCTACAGTGAGATTGGAAACCCTAAGATCCATTCTGCTTCTGCTGCTGCTCTTATTCTTTCTTTAAATATATGTGATTTTAGGCTGCCATAATTCAACAAGTAAATGTTCCCAGCCAAAAGCAGCTAAGTAGCTGTAATACCCCCTGCACTTCAATATCCATAGGCAACAGAGTCAAGAGGATTTCCTTTTTCATTCTCTGTTGTTCCTCTCATTCCTCCCCTGAGTGTCTGGCATAGTCAAAAAAAAAAAAAAAAAAAAAAAAAGCAGACCAGCTGATTTACTCCTTACTCCTTACACAGTTAGGTTACAATGTTCCTGAGTATTTTTCCTAGTGCAAATTGTATGTCTTGTTGGTTCCTACAAGCACAGCAAAACTTTTGAGGCTTCACTGACTGGTAAGACATACTTCCACATTTATACAAAAGGATTTAAACATATTTACGTGCCACAACAGGCAAACATAACTTTGCTCAGTCCGGAACCAACAGAAGTTACCGTCTTTTTAAGTTTTGCAGAAATGCTCTGGGATTTTCATTAATCTTCAATACCAAATGAAAAAACAAAACAAAACAAAAACCAACAAAAAACTACAAAACTCAGTTAACATATCCCGTTCTCCTGTATCATTCCATAAACATGCAGTATACGAGTACCTTTCCAGAACACTATTTTTGCTCATCTACTGAGACTCGTATCAGATTATTTTGCTAGTTTGAAAGATGAAAGTTGACAGCTTCTGCTGTAAATTCTGGGAATCCTATGATTACAAAATATATATATATATATATTGTGAAGACTCCCCCACCTTTTTTTTTTTTTCTTAAAATGTCTAATATTTGTTACTCCCAGTTTGCTGAGTCAATAATCTCAAGCCAATAATGCCTAGAAACAGGTATGAAAATATATGATCTTTAATGAATTTCAGATATTTCTCTCATTTGTTGTGATATCAAGAATTGTGACTGAAAAGAAAAAAAAAGTATTTTTTCAATGAAGGAAGAAGAGAAATCTGAATGGAAAGCACTGTACTTTTTTAATTGAGCAGATAGCCCTTTGATAACATTAACAGATTGAACTGCTGATTGGTAATGAGACTCTTTGTTCTGTTATTGCCATCTATTTAGGGAAGGTAAATGCATTTATTTATGTTTAGAGACTATGGACAAATTTCCTGCAGGTTCATTCCAACCTACTTTAGTTGTGCAGTGTAGTTCTGGCCAGACTATTTACCAGTTGTCTCATTTTACAGAATACCTTTGGAGGAATACAATTATTTCACAGGTCTTGGAACTAATCCAGCTTGGAAGTAAAGGCATCTGCTGATCCATTTTAAAAGTTACCGCTGAAGCTAGCTACCATGCATATGTTATATATGTTATATATATGTTATATATATATGTTATATGTTATATATGTTCATATATCCACTCTCACGCACATTTTTCAAGGTATTGTTTCCTCAAAAAATGAACCAATAGTCTAATATACGAACTAATAGAATATATTTTCAGTGTGGAAACTGCTGTATTTTGAGAAATGTATTTCTGAGAGGAATTAAATGTTTCCTGACATCCTGTTTTTCGAGACATATTTTATACCTCGGGTCTAGAGCTCCATCTCAGAACAAACAAATGAAATTACCTGTGAAAATTTGGAATATTCAAAGTTTTTATCCTGTCAGTTCTGAAGGTCAATCCAGTTGATAAAATACTTGTGAATTCAAGTAGAAAAAGATAACATTTTTCCAGCTATTTTTTGTGGAATCTTTCTTTTAGACCACCAGCAAAGACAGTTTTCTCAATGTCTTGAGAACTTAACCATTCATGTCCCACTTACACTTTCAGAATGCTGCACTACAGTAATAAGGCTGTTTTTTTCCCCAAGAATAATACTCCTACTGCAACACTTGTTTTTCTGCTAGAACAAACGAAAATACAAACCGTGGTATTTTCTTGGATAAGAACCTCAACCCATTTCCTCTATCTTTTATAGTTTATTTTGCATCCAAAAGGAAATTTCTATTATTAGCTTCAGCTGCTCAATAAATTAGCTTTTTCACTGACACACTTTCTAGACAGACAGTAACTACAGATGTTCGAGTCTCAACATGATTGACTTTGGGGGACAGAAGGTAGGCAGAAGTGTGGAAAAAAGGAGTTTTAGCCTATTTCTAAGAAGTTAGACAGTTTTACAATTTTTCCACTCACTTTCCTTTTCCCTTGATTCCACTAAGGAAAATTCTGTAGGCAGAAAAGGACCTGCCTGCATTTGAATAAGATTTCTCTGCATTATCCTTTTTATCAGCAATGTATTTCAATCCCTTCCACTCAGAAACTGCTGTTCAAAAAGTATTAACTTGTAACAGGATTTTATTCCTCTAGTTCATAGAATGCAAGTGATTTCTTTACTTCTGACATAACATTTGAGTATTTTTATTTCAATAAGGCATATAAAAATGTCTTCCCTCACACAAATGAAATAATTTTATTGCCATTTTTCTTTCATGTTCTAACTTAATTTTCAAAAATCAGTGCAAAACAAAGGAATTAATTATGATTAATAATTGAATGATGAGAATTTAGACCGAGGATACTACCTGGGTTGTGTGAAATAAATAGAACAGGGATACAAAACAAAAAATGTAGACACTGTACAGGAAACATCATCAGGATAAATAAATCAAGCTTGTGTCCTCAATATTATTCAATAGTTTTCCTATTTTTTAATAAAAGCTGTAATGTATGTAAAAACATAATGCACAACGAATTGTGAATGAATCTTCTGCAGTTTTGGGTTTGTCATGCTGATCACTGACAAAAATTTTGATCCTCGATATCTCCTTAGATTATTATTGTACATTACAGAAACTCAAATCCAGTTGAGCTAACTCATCTGTAAAGGGGCAGATATATGTGCACACTTTCTGCTTGGTCAGTATCTGATTCTATACACAGCTGTCACAGACAAGGTCTGGAAAAGAATGCATTGAGGGGTGTATCATAAAAATACTTATAGAAGCTATTTAAATAAATAAATATCACTGAAGTATTTAATTGCATTTCTCAAAATTTTAGAACTACATCACTGTATAAAAATAGAAAAATATAAATTAGCCATAAAGACTGTGTGAAAAATCACACACACCTAGGATGCGAAATCAAAGCAAAGAGTAAACTTCTTTGGATAAACTAGGAAAATGTTACCGCAAACATAAAGCATTAATGGTAACTCAATCTGGAAGGCTATACTGCCTCGATGTTGGAATTAGGATTCCTTATAATCAAAATGCCCTAAAATTCCTTTACAGAAAGCCAAGCTTCATTTGAAACAATGCTGTAAACGCTTGGGGACTTTTAGAAAGGGAGTTTTACCATTTCAAGATCTCAGACTTCACATTCTCTCAAAAGGACCAAATGGAATGAGATCATAGCATTCGATTTTCAGTCTTTGAAAACATGAAGTGATCCCAGTTATATTTATTTACACCATATCAAACTTTTATATTTAAACATCTAAAAATGAATACACAAATCCCATACCAGAAACCTCTATCTTATGAACACCCCTATAAACTAGTGTAGAAATAATTCTCAGTAGTTGAGAATGATTTACCTTATTGCATGATCAAATATTCATATATATGTAATATATATAAAATATTAGTAATGTGTATGTAGTACTATGCGATGTATTCTCACCTGAATTTTCAACATCCAAAATTTTGATTTCAGAATAAACGATTTTATTTTACAATGCAGCGTTTGTTATGTTTCATCTTTTGAAAATGTCTCTTTTTAAGCATCTGCATGCAAAAGATAACTGAAAAATTCTGCAAATGTCCGCATGAGCACCTTTCAGCGAAGAACTATTTTTGTTGCTGAATATATGTTTGGTATCTTTGCGCATTAATGGATATTCTAAAAGTTATCCGGATTAAGCGCCATCAAAGTTAACAGCCTCTTTTTACAAGACTTTATCTTTTTCATTTTAAGATGTTATTAGAATAATAAAATTGGTGCCTGGTGGGCTGAAAGCAGACTGTCATTTAACATATTTAATGACCATCTGGAGCTTATTCTATTCAAAGTTTTATTTTGTATTTTCTCTTAAGCACTTCTTACATTTTTAGAAAATCCTCATTTTCCTTTTCCAGTTTGGAAGCATTACTAGCTACAAACACAAAGGCCTCCCCTTTACTTGTTTCCCTCTTTTTATCTCTTTGTCTCTTGTTTATTATTAAACTGTCATAACCATCACAAGAAAACCAGTTGCTGCTCTTGCCAGAAAAATGCTGCAGAGAGCAGACCTGAGGGCTGTAAGGTGAAGTATCCAGTTTTTGTCTGGAAGAATCACAAAACAAAACAAAACAAAATGAAAAAGAAGCAAACAAACAAAAAACAGCACCATTTGCTCCCTCCATGTTTGCTCCCTCCAGTTACCTGTAGTACACTTCGGGGGGTGTCCCTCAACCTTAGCCACACCTTTAAAAAAAATTGGCAATATTTGGCAAATCCAAGGAAAAGGCATGACTTACTGTGTTTATGGAGAATCCTGTTGTGCTGGTATGTTGCTGATCCACCGGCAGCAGGTATCTCAGGACTCAGCAGCTCAGTTTGTGCTCCTTCCTGGCAGAGGTACCTGCCAGAAATCTCAGGCTGCCCATGCCAAGCAGGAAGAGTGTAGAGGAAAATCTGTTAATCTCTTAAAGAAAAGTCTCTTAAAGAAAAATCTCTTAAAGATTTCTCTTATTTCCATGCATGAGGTTTTGGCAGTGAGGGGGCTGCAGGGGCGGCCTCTGTGAGGAGACTTTGGTGAACCTTTGCTGGACATACCCAGTTCCAGCCAGACCCACTATAGAGCCCAGTGGTGACACTGGTAGCAGCATTGGCACCCCTATGCGAATGTATTGAAGAAAGGGCAAAACACTGCCCAGCAGTGGGGGAAAACCTGTGAGAAACAGCCCTGGGAACAGATGGGCCAGAGAGGAAGGAGAGGAGGAGGTGCTGCAGGCCCCTGAGCAGGGACTCCCCCACAGCCCATGCAAGACCATGGGGGTGAGAAGTGTGGGGAGGAAGGAGATCAGAGCACCACAAGGAGCTGGGCGGCGCCTCCCTGCACCGTTTGGGGTTGAGGTATGGGGTTGGGGTTGGGGTTGGGCCTGGGGCTGGGAAAAAACAACAGGGAGAGCAGCAGGAAGGTATTTATTTTTTGGCTTCATTTCTCACTATCCAAACTTCTTTTACTTGGCAATAAATTAAATTAATTTTCCCCAGGTTGAGTCTGTTTCATCAGTGACAGAAAATGGTGATTTCCCTGCCTTTATCTAAACCCAGAAGCTTTTTCATCTTATTTTCTCCATGTCCTGTTAAAGGGTAGAAGTGAGCGAGTAGCTGGTTGGGTGCCTAGCTGCAGTCCAACACCAACCCACCACAGACTAGTACAAAATAATTTAATATTCACACAGAAATTTACAAACACTTATGCATTTTTCTCTTCTTCTTTTATCAATGATCACACTACCACATATCATTCACTTCATTATCACCAAATTCTTCAACAAAACCTATAATCCAAGTCCCTAAGCATTGATGACTGCCTTTATTTGTAATGAAGTATCTGTTTAAAACTTTTGTCTGAAGACATCTAACCTGATTTTCCAGCTGAACTTAACCAATCTTTCATATTTTTTGTCATGAACATTTCATCTTGCTAAATATGCATTAATTTTTACATGGACAGTTTGTCTAGAGAGGAAGAAAACTAAATTGCTAAATATGTGCACATACACTACGGTAAGTACATTGGAGAATGTTGAATCATAAAAAGAGAAGGATTCCTGAGGAATGTTAGATTGTTCATAATATGTATGGTGGACTTACTGCTATTTGTCAATTTATTTTTATTGTAAATGGCAGCATTTAATGTCACAGAATCACAGAATCGTCTAGGTTGGAAGAGACCTCCAAGATCACCGAGTCCAACCTCTGACTAACACTAACAAGTCCTTCACTAAACCATATCACTAAGCTCAACATCTCATCTCATCTCATCTCATCATAAATGTCATTTTAAGTAACACAAATAAACTTATTTGCGTTATTATTTTTTTAAATGTGTTTCAGATTCTTTGTGGTTATGAAAGTTCTCACTCATTGCCTGGTGTTGATCATCTCTTTTAATAGATTGTCTGAAGTATAAGTATTAGTTGTTAATAACATGATTATTTTCTTTTGAAGACAAACACAGATGAAGGGGAAGACCAATTTGGTAATCACATGGTATTTGTACTGGATCACTGGCATCATCTTCAGAAAATATTTCTCTGTCCCTGTCCTTGCAAGTTTCAATATTGTATTCATTAATAAAATAGTTGAAATTATTATTGCGCATTTTATTTGGAAATCAAAGGATAATATCCTTAAATAGTGTTAATCTATTAATAACGCCGCATAATTTTGTGCTATGCAGTTGTGAGCTGCTGATTGACTAGCCTGTTATCATTTAAAAGTAGAAAAGACAGTAAAATAATACATGGTTCCATATATGGGAAAAAAAAAAGTTTAGAAGGAATTTTTTCTATTTATATAGTTTTCAAAAAAAAAAAAAGTTTCTCAATTCATTGTGTATGCCAGGCATAAAATACGAACTTTAACAAGAAGGTAGTTTGGCAAACTCTCTTCTAGATATATCTCAGCATTTGATTACTGTTTATCTGTTCCATTCTTTGTTTCAAATACTGAATTCTCAATGGTATCTTGTGGTGTTCTCACTGAAACAATTGCTGCTTAGGTGATTAGGATAGTGGACATCTTTCTGAGAACACATACCAGGAAGCAATGTATATCTGTGTATATGTGTATATTAATGGGTGGAGATTTAGCACCACTTATATATGGGCATATTTTATTTTAGGTAAGGAATAAATAGGGAGATAGAAACTTTCCACAACTACTATTGAGAAAGAAAAAAAAAAAAAAAAGAAAAAAGAAGAAGAAGAAGAAAAAACCAACATATTCAGAGTAGCACAGGGCTAAAGAGACATGTAAATGACAAGTAAAGCAACGAATAAATTGTCCTAAGCAGTTTCATAGGAATCTGAAAGAGAGATGAGGTGCAACTGACAACCAGCCACTATGTGAACTAAAGATTAAATGGATTTGTACAATTGTTTGTGCAGTGAGGAATAGAGCATTGCCTTGGAAGTGACAAAGCATTTCCATAGTTATTCTTAGCAATATTATGAATTTAGCTCAGCCAGCTAAGGGTGTTCCTATAGTTTATCCAAGCTGTCATATCCCTGAATCACCTTTGCTTTTGATATCCATGAACAAATCTGTTGGATTTACCAACTAAATTATTTATTGTGTTCATTGTTACTGTTTATTATCTACAGAGACACATTTCAGTTCACATTTCAGATCTGAAATGCAAGTAAAAATGAGTCAGGTTCTGAAAAATGAATGAAGGAATTGTTTGGGATTCTGTTTCCTCATGGTGAGAAGCATACCAGTAATAAGCTGTTTTGGAGGCAAAATCTTACCTAGTTCTAGTTTAATGTTATTGCTGTTATGCAAATATTTTAAGCATTACAAACTGAAAGGAAATAATCAAAATACAATTTATTCTCATGAACACCTATTTATTTTTTTTTTACATTTCCCCTTGAAGTAGCACTTTCTGCACTGTGTTTAATGAAATTCAGAGTGGACCTGCATCTTTGCCTCCACATGGGGTCCTTCAGAGGTTCATCTCAGGAAAGCAAGTCTCTGGCAAGACAGGTAACTGTGGCTCCTATTTCAAGTGCTCTTTCCTACAGGGACCAGCGCAAGACATCAAGTATCTTGAGTGCCAGGAAAGGTCATTAGGGATGTGGGGAGATTCTCCTAGGCAATCAAAAAAATATACCAAAACCTTACTAGCTCTTACTAGCTAATAAGTATTTTATCCCACTGTCCAAGAAGAAGTATTACTAGTGTACAAATCAGTGCAACATATGCCAGTATACCAACTTTCAAACACTAAGGCAAAGTTTTGTAATCCAAAAACATTATTAGATTTATGGGGAAGACATATATAGAAACACCTCCTAAAGAAGAATATCCTTTAATCCATGTATATACTAGGGGAGAAAAAAATATGGGATAAGAAGGAAAGAGTGTCAGAGAGAAGTGGTTTAGGAAAAGGAGATGCATATTATATTAGATCTCTTAGGTCTCCAGAAAACATATGATGCTCATTTGTAGAAAACTGAATCCCCCATATCAAATATGTGCAAAAGTCTTGGATAATAGGATACAATGAAGGAGCTTGAAATTAGATCTAGGGAGAGAGATTCTCTGCATGACAGATGCATTGCATGACCGACAGTTCTCTGAATTAGCTCAGTACTGTGTCCAACCATAGAAACATCTCATGCAAAATGGCTGAAGATCAGATCTACTTAGTCATATATGGATATTTGAAAGACCTGCTATGGTAACTTAAAATGCAATATTTCACTCAGGTTTACATACTTTAAAATACATTCTGTTGTAGCCTTTTGTTATTTGTATCATATACAACAAATTTCAAATATATGGAAAATCAATAGCAAAAATATTTTTTGCTCAGACAACCTGTGATTTAATTTATGCAGTTTTATTCAGCATTTCCCTTACATTAACTATTTGCACCAGCCTATACTAGAAATATGAGTTAAATGACATTGGAAGGAAAAAAGGTGATGGCTTAATACCTGCAATTTCAAAAGGATTTCGGAGAACTTATAACAGGGAAAGTCAGAAATATTGAAAAGCCCATGAAAAATATATCTAGATACACAGGATAGATTTGCAAAACTGCTGTAATTCTTCATCATCATAAAACATAGACGACACATGGACAGCAGAACTGCAGTGTAAAGCTAAGAGTACTACAACTACATTTGTCTTAATTTGTTTCACTGACCTATACATAATATTTGACATGCATCTAGTTACTTTTTTGTTGTTGTTGTTCGTTGAAATATCTATTTCAGTTGATCTCTTAATTCTGTTGAATCATAATTGAAACAACACAGAATCTTATTTTTGCTTCTAACAAGTAAGAATGGTATCTTTGTATATTCTTTCCATTACTGGGGGGGGGGGGGGGCGGGAAGGACTGCAAAATTATGTAATGTTATCTGTTGAATACTTAAAGGTAAACAACTATCCAAATCTGAACATATAAAACAGTTATGCTAAACTAAAACCAAATTACAAAGTAAAAATTTAAATTTGAGTATCATCACAAGGTGGAAACAAAATTAAGTGTAACCTGGCCTCCTGCACTGCAAAACACATTGGTTGATCAGTGATAGATTGTATTGCAGCCAGTGAAGTAAATGCCTGCAGTTTCAAACACATAAAGATTTTCTGCACAGTCCAGACAGACTGCCTTAGAAAACTGCAAAGTGAAGTTGACTTTTCACACCAGTTGGAAGTCACTTACATCCAGGAAAGCACTCTACTGCAAGCTGATCAAAGTTGAGTGTCCTCAAAAGCAAGTCCCAGATTCTAGCGTACATAATTGCTGTTGGCATGGGGACTAAAGCCAGTCTCTGGAAGGAAAAATAAGTTTCAATTAGTGTAATTTATTTCACATTTTCATATTTCTGAGTCTTCAGCTTTCATCTCCATGTCACTATTATTATTTTTAATTCTTGTAATCTCTAAAGATAAATGCAAAATATTTCAAACAGAATGTACTACTAAGCATAATTTTTTTCTCTCAAGATTTCTATCTTCCAAACTTTTATTCCTTGTTTGCTGAATTCACAATAAAACAAAAATATTTTATATTCTTGTTGAGTCACATGAGTGTGCCTTCATGATTTGGTGTTTTTCCTTTTTTTTTTTTAATTTACTTCAGTCTGCCACACTCTACTTCAGAAATGTCTTCCAGCAAAATACCCTCCGTTATACTCCTCAACTACTCCTAGAAAGTGAAATCTCTAACTGCCTCCTTTCTTTTTGCTTAAAATATGATTTATGAACAAACTATGTATATATCCTCTGTCCCAGGCTTAAAAATTATTTTGACAGAAGTGAGATAATGTCTTTTTGTATTCCTTAAAAATCCATGCAAACATTTGGGGGATAAAACTCTTCTATGAGCCCTTCAGCTGCAGCTCAAGTGTACAAAGTCACACTGCAGTAAACTTAAAATTAAAAACTACAGATCTTGCAACATGTATATTGAAACATACATTCAATTTATATATATAAGTATATATAGTGTATACACATGTAAATATATGTATGTACATATACATAAAGTAAATATGTGTATATAAATTGAATATAAGTATATAGAAACATATATTCCAGTTTGCACAAAGTAATTACAATAAGAACAAATGTAATGATGAACATTTTAACAGCTGTCTTTTCAGTTTAATTTGTAAGCCAGAGATGGAGAAGATGCTTGGCTAGCAAGGTGAAAGCAAAGACACAACTGACAAGACAACATGCAATCAAAACCCACCATTCCATAGAACAGCCTTGTTACAATCACAAGAGATGACTGTCAAAAATTTACCAGGGTCATAACCATTAATCATTTTATTTAGCTGATAAGCAGGCAGCTTGCTGAATTAATTATATATAACAGCACCCTTAAAATTCATGTTATTGCATAAATGTTGACAACACTACAGACTTGTATTTGGGCATTCCTGTTACTGAAGTGACTTCAGAGTCTGCACATTAATTACACTTACATAATTATTGTGCTGACAATTAATCTGAAATTCTGTGATGAATATAGAATGTTTACTTTTTTATCCAAATTGACATATTTGGTTTATTCCCTCAGTCACAGATGTACAGCCATCCCTTCGTCAATCTGGACTAACTGCATTATGTTAATTAGAAAAGAAAGTTTAATTTCTTTCCCCTGTGTACCCGAAGGAAACAAGAGGACATGGTTGCTAAGACACATTCCTGTAAAAGAGAACAGTTTCTACATATTCACATCCAGCAAATGCTGATTATGTGCTGAAAACAAACTTCTGTTAACAGAAAGCAGTGAACTAAATTTTAATGATTAAAGATTGTTGTGTAAAACTGGAAGAACTTTAATAAGTCGGAATTTAATTTGTGATTAAAAACAGTATGCCTGGCCATTAAGCTTGGCAGCTGAGGTTGAAATGTGTGCTGCAGTAAAAGAAGTGAGGCACAAATACTCAAAATTGGTTATTATTTTCCTAATTATTTTCACTACCTCCTGCTATTCTTTATAACTAATAAAAACCTATAAAACGTAGAGACCTTAAGTGTTCTATTCCAATGCATATAGTACACAGAGGAAACAATTTCCTTAAGTAAATATTTACTTCTTGTTGTTTATAAATTCTTTAAATTTTGATGAATCTTATATGGTTAATTCCATTTTTTAAAATTTCCTGATAAATAACTTATGAAACTTTCTTTAAAAATAGTTGTAAATTGAAAATATTTTCCACAGCCTACCTCTGTAAATTACGCACTTCATCGGGCTGAAGATATAATTGAGTTGTTTGCTACAAAATATTATACAGCGGGTTATGAGCTCAAATATATTTTTAAACCAAGTTCATACAAGTTACTGGGGATGCAAAATGAGAGCAACGTGTTTATATTCTTTACGGAGGCGTAGATAAAAAACTAGTCCCTAGAAAAGCCTTAGTAAAGGCAACCAATATCTTAATGTAGGAAAAGGAAATTTCTAGTAATCTTTTTTTCCAGTTGGTGCTGTGCATTGGAAAAGAACTGGAATTGGTAACCTTGCACTATTCTATGTTTTGATAAATTAAGTAGTTTGCCTAAAGCTTGCTCTAATAATAGAACATTTTTGAATGTTTTGCTCCTTTGTAGGACTAGCTGTCGAGGTAAGAAATATCACAAGGACCATTCCCAGGGCATTTTAGAGACAAGAAATGCTGGGGCTTTTAATTATGGAACCTCTTTTCCATAGGCATCAGTCTAACTGCTCATATCCAGGAGCTTCAGGGAATACCAACTTTTCAAAGCATATTGCAGAACAAATGGAAGTCTGACAAAGGTCTGAAGGCAAGACAAGAAAACATTTACTCTTTCTTTGTCAGTTCTTTGCCAAGAAGATGTAAATCCTAAGAAATACTAATATCCAATTTTCTCAGCAGATCCCACTGCCTGCATACCAAGGATCGGTGGCCTGTCCCCCTAATGTTGGCCCTGATTGCTGCAGAAGTGCTGGGAAGTGGTCTGTACGGAGATGGAAAGATAAAATTTCAGCCAGAGGTAGGGTTGTTGTGACAGGACTGACAGTAGTCCCTTGATGCAAGAGGAAAAACACTGATGTAGAAAGGTATACGATTCCAAAGGAAATGTAACAAAATAAAGATAAAATAACAGAACAGGGAGGTTATTCAGGTCAGCTGTGTGTCACCAGGTTATCAGGATGATTTTAAGGTGTCCGGAGAGCTGGTAGGAGATGGAACCAGAGCCAAGACAAGGGTCTGACCTGTGTGCCATGGACTCCCTCCATCTGCTCCCAGAAAGACTGCACAACATCTCAATAGCTCATTGCATCTTAGTGATCGTTTGTGTGCTAGCCAATGAATTATTGCTTCTTTATTTTTAAGTGATGTACATTTTGCTCACATAGTCTCTTTGTATCTGCTTAAAGAGGCTTGATCCAAAAGAGGAGCCTTGACTCCTTCTCCAAGGAGTAGTTTACATGGGCTGATCATGTGAATGCCTCCCACCCAACATGGTAAGCCCTGTGCCATCATGTAAGCCACAGACTCAGGCCTCAATGTGGACTTAAAAACTACTTTTCTTACTATGTTTTATTATGTAGTTCATCATTTGTGCCTGTAAGTGTGCATGGTATCCCATATAAGATACATGCACTAGTAAATGAGCAATATAAAACAACATTGTGTTCAAAATTATATAAACATTTAGGCAATACAGTAATTATATCAGTAACTTAGAGAACATACGACACTTGGTAAAAATTAAGAGCCAATGCTTTCAGTCTAATCATATCCCTCAAATTTTATCTGGAATTTCAGAATTAATGCTTTATTAATTTAAACCTCAGTAAATAGTTCATCTTTAATCATCTTCATGTCTTTATATCTAGTTTTTATTTACTTTTATAACACTTGAAAACATATATATTTTAATGTGATGTAAGTTCCCAAATTCCTATGGCTTTTCTGAGAATCTCAATCTAAAAGTATTTTGAATAAATTTATTTTTTATTCCATAGGCTGAATACTAATACAATGACAATGATGGTTATAACCATATTTAAGTGTACATTTTTTAACTGACTTTCTTTCTTAGTCTTTAGAGCCTTTTGTCCAAAAAAAGTTTGTTTCAAACTCTCTAGTCATTAAAGTATAGTTTGTACCAGAACAGTAGAATTAACTTCCAAAAGTTCTATAAATTCTTGCAGTTTCAATTAATGAAAGACTATATTGTCCCTTCATGTTATTATCAATGTACATTAGTGCTATACTGGTTAAAAGAGATACCACTTCACAGTTCATGCCTTGTCAACTTCAAATACACCCACACTATTTGACAGGACAAAATTGCACATTTACTTGTCATTTCAATGCTGTTGATGTTTAAAAATATTATGGCTCTGAGCAGCAAACACAAATCACATTCTTTTTTTATTAAATCCTACTCAGAGTTCATCCTAAAAAAAGAAAAAAAAAAAAAAAGGAAGGTAAGTGAAGTATATACAATTCAGTGTTACATAATTACAATTCATACTTTAATTATACTTTTTCCTAGATCAGAATTATGGACAAATGAATGGTATTAACATTGAGCTTTTCATCCAGAGAAAAGTCTCAAAGTTGTACTATGGTATCACACCTATGTTATTGAAGAGCAACTATCTCAGCGGTGAAAGAGGCGAGTTTAGATTAGTCAGAAGGCATTGTGTTTCAAATGCATCAAGAAACAAGGCAAACCCACATAGTAAACTCAATTAAAATCCTCAGGTATTTCCATAGCCGTTATTGCTATATTGTTCTGTATATTTTTGCATTGTAGATCTACAAGCAATGGCTTTGAACACAGAAACTAACAAAGAGTAAAAAGAAACCAAAAGTGAATAGCTGAGATAAGTCACAGTGATCAATAAAGTACTGGCATTGACCTGAGCATGAGTCTGCTGAAAAACTTACTCACTGTGAATAGAAAAACTTGTAATTACCATAATGTAAACAAATGGCATAGCTCATAACTGCTAAACTAGTCAAATTGAATTTAACTCAAGAACGACTAAGTGTACTTGATCATGAAATTATCTATAAGTTAACCTGAGCTTTGTTCATTATTTCATCAGTAGAAGCCGATAAAATATTGTGCAAAAAATGCAACACACACACACACAAAAAGTGCACATTCTTTAAAAATTAAAGGCATTGCATTTATATGGCAAATATATTTTAAGTATGTTTAAACAACGCCCTAAAAATCAGTTATTTTATCTGAAGAAGCTGTGCCATTACTTATCTGAAATTACTAATTTAATCTTAGCAGATTTGATTCCTTTCACACCATTGCATTAAATTTATAAAATGAGTGAACTTAATTTTTTGTAAGATTTCTGTACCATCATTGTTTTGTACGTTGGGGCACCTCATAACTTTGTTAGCTACTAACCAATTACATTATACTTACCAGGTTTTCACATTATTTTACCTTATTTGAACTTATTTGAACCTCTGCCAAACCTGATCATGTCAGAAACTGGTATATTCAAACACTTCGTATTTGTTATGACATATGCAGTTTATCTGTGGCAAATCTTTTCTTTTTTCCTTCCTATCTTTTCAACCCAACCTTGATCGGTTTTGAGAAACAAGAATGGAATAGTTTGTTTTTCTCTGAAATAACAGATGTACATGCTAGATACTGTTACATGAGATTATGCTTTGTAGAACAGCAGTTCTTCTATAGGCAAGATATATGTGCTACCTAGCATAGCTGGCCATATTTACGATGATGGAAAGATACCAAAATTTGTCTAGCTATTATTTCTTTAACTGGAGATGGGCAGGAAAAGAGAGTAAAGTTAATGACGTGACTTTGATTTTTAAATTAGAACAAGGATTCTTGATGAAAATATTTACTTTCAAAATAAGTTGTAAGTTCTTCAGACTGAAACACTTTTCAGAAAGAAAAAAAAAAAAAAAAAAAATCAAGCAAACAAAAGCACAAAGCATCTACGTCTCAACAGTACTGAAAGCAAACAAGGCAAGAACTCAACAGAAAAATACAAGCAGTAAGGACAGCAGCATCAATGACAATTGATACAAATTGGTAAGCAAAAGCTCTTTAAGGAGTGTCACTTTATGATTGTCTTGGGATAACTACAGCAGTGCAGTAGTGATGCATATGTTTATGCTTCTTATTAACAGTGAAAATTTAGTTACAGCAACATTACCTAGGGACTAGAGATTTAATTTTAAGAGAAAATTAAGAATAAGTAATACATCTCCTAATGTATTTACTCGTCAATTTTAACAAATAATTTTAGTAAAAAGTCACTGAATTCCTTACTGGAAATCATTACCAAGTGAGTAAAATTATTAACATTCTCTCTTGATAGATTTGAAGCCACCTTCAGACTGGAAAGGACCACTGTGAACTTTCTTTGTTTGTTTTGAATAAAGTCTGCCCTGAATAGTATATTTTAAAACTCTTCCACGGTAAGACTAAAGGCAACTGAGATAAACAGGCACAATGGCAAACCCATTGGCTCTTGGCAAACCTCAGAAAAGTGTTGGTGGTGACATAGAGGACACTGACAGGCTGACACTGTAAATTAGTTTACAATTAAAGTACTTCTGATATCCTGAGCATCAAGTCAGACCATCTGCAATGAGCTATTTGTCCTTAAGGCACAGGGAGAAACATAGCCATTACCTCACCAAATTCAGGGACTGACTCTACTCCAGAAACAGAACTATCAAAAAACTATCAAAAGAATAACACCATCAGACCCACTTTCTATTTGATTGCATTGGCTATTTTCTTTTTATAGTTGTTCATTTTTATTTTATTCCTCTGAAGTACATCCACTCCATATGAAAAACTGAATCTGTGGCTGCTTTGAAAATGTTCTGCAGCTATGAGCAAACATCATTTTCTTCCTTGATCAGCAAAGCTACAATTTGTAAGCTATGGCTAACAGATAAATAGCACCAAAGGAAAGGAAAAATATTCTGATTTGAAACATATATTTCCTGAACCTTGATAAAAGTCCATCAAATCCACAGCTTTTTGTATACATTAAATAGAACACTGAGTTAATTGCTCCAAAAATGCAGTTCAAACAGTGGTTCTATAAGGATGTTCTCTCTGAGTAACCACACCACAGTAAGGTAGCCAGGAATACATACTATAGTTTTTACAAAAAGCTCACTTAATACTTGCAATCTGTTTTTGAATATAAAATCTGTGAAAGCAAATATTGCCATTGCTTGAACAAACTGTACTTATGTTATTTTCTGTTCTATCTCATGCTTCAATATATCAAAAATTTTGATGGCATCTGCATAAATGCATTTTGATGTTTTCTGTAAGTGGGAAAGATATACTAAAAAGCTTGCAAGACATGACATCATCTGTAAAACAGCCCCAAGTTAGCATATCTACAACTGGTGGAGATGAAATGGGAAATGCATATACCAAAGCCGTGGGTTTTAGCATTGCCAGTTACTATGCTGAGAAAGTATAAATTTATTTATGAGTAAATTGTCAAAACAAAACACTTAATATGTTGGCTTATATTGCAAGTCACTGATGCCCTTGGGCTAATGGAATTTATAAGAACTCTATTGATTTTCTTCCTTCTTCTGACTCAATGCATATTTTATATAGCATATTTTTGGCTGCTTAGGCTCTTTTTCAAAGTTGTTGTTTTCTGGGATAAGTACTATGGGGAGCATTTCACTATTGCTTATGAAAATAAAAGGCTTTAGTGCTCTGAATTTCAGAGTTAATTATCAGTGAGTAAATCTGTGAAAATTACAATGAGCTTCATGACACAGAAAGCAAGAGGATCCAGGGGTGGGTCATATATCTGACTTGTGATTCACTGAGTATAAACTTTTGAAGAACACAAACTATGCTTTTGTTTTGCAAAAATAAAATATAGGGTGAGATAACATGAAAAACAAACCATGAGGGTCTCCGTAGGTATTTAAATAGCTGTCAGGTCATACCTTTAACTGACAGAAAACAAAAACAAAATAAACAACTTCCATTAACTGAAAATAAATGAATGTAAAATGAAATAAAAAAAAATAAAAAAGTATTTTTTAAAATAAAAAAAGGAAAACCTTATTGACCTTCCAAAAGACCATGAAAACCTTTGTCTGAAGTCAATCCTATTCAAGCAACACTGCTTTTTCAGCGGGTTAAACTTATTTGGTAGTATATTCTGGTGGTATAATCTCTAAAGATTTTGTTTTCCATGTGAGAATTAATTTTCTTTAAATCTGAATGAAAAAAAAAAAACAAACATTAAAATTTAAACTTCTCTTAGCTTTAGCTTTTCCTTTATCATGATTAAAACACATTACTTTTCTGTCTTTAATGTTAAATATTTATCTGCCTCCCTGCAGTGTTATTTCACCATCTCTGTTGGAAAATATAAAGTATTTCTAATATACGAGTAATTTTAAAGGTGGACTTCTGCACAGTTTTTAAGCATAGTGTTGTCTGTACTAGCAATCATTTCAAAGCTCTAGTTAAGATGGAAGAACTTCAGAAGAATTACTTACATATACAAATCATGGAAAAAATATCCTTCCATTCAAAAGCAAGCTCACACTGAAAGCAAATAGAATTCTTATTCAATTTTTGTAGACCGGATAGCAGTGTATAGCATTCAAGAAAGTCATGAATGGTTTAAGATTAAGATGAACATGTTTTGATGAAAGTTGTTTTATACATTACTGGTGACATAAAATATATGAAATTTATTGTGACCTAATAAATTTCAACCTAAATTAATGTGTTCAAAATATGCAAACATATTTAATGGCACCATTTCTTTTCTGAAACAGTGATAATATAACAATATTTTTTAACCACTATTGTATTCACGATTTCACTGTTTCTTAAGTTTGAAACTAACTTCTTAATCAGCAAGTGAGCCATGGAAAAGTATTGGTTTTAAAATAATCAGTAGACATAGCTAAAGCAAGTCTGAACAGAGAAGAATACACTGAATTAAATAGCTGTTCATTGACTAAGAAAATAGCATGTAGAGAAGTTAAACTGTTTTTTTTTTATTATTATTATTATTTATTATTATTATTATTATTTGTATAAAAACATCTTTGGTTTTGTTGTTGTTGTTTTGTTTTTTCCTATCTGTTTTCTAAGGGAATATATCTATTTCCTTTCATTTTTATATTTAGTATAGGCAGTTTATTGATAATTTCTATGCATCCCTTTTTCAGTTAGAAGGTAATAGGAACCTAAGATAATGATGTCACTTCTTTCATGCCTTCTAGCTGTGTTTAATTGGACTTTCAATTTTATCTTCATAAGTATAACCATGATGGTGAAGCTGATCTTATGTAATAACTTATCTGCCATGGCCACGTAAACAGCAGAAGAGTGCAAGCAACTTTATATAAAAATTGCCAGGTCCGTTTGCTTTCAAACTGATGTATTTTTGTATTATTTTTTAATAGTAGCAAAGATCTACATGTATTCACCTTTTTATCAAGAGTAGAAAGCAGAACTGAAAATCCCCTAATTAAACAATATCCTGTGCTGCTTTGAAATAGAGTAATATTAAACATATTCCCTCCTCACATCTCCATCTCTAGATGGCTATTTGTGTAAAATCAGTAATCTTTGGCTTTTCTGATTCTCTTATTTCTTATTTTATGATGCATATGGATTTCTTTAGTTGCATTCCTGACTTGATAAAAAATAAAACTTGATAAAAAAAATTAAAAAAAAATCCAGATGTAAAAAGAACACAATACTAAACTGAGTTTCCATATGCTAGTCTTAGGTAATTCCATGGACTCGTGGTGCACTGTTCCTCATATTTTTTGCAAGTACATTTTATTTAGAGAGATTTAAAGGCATTTTCACCTTAGTTTAATAAGATTATTTCAAATTTAAGCTCTGAAACTTTTTATTGAGCCTAGCCTTTCATATTTTTCCCAGACAACTTTTCTGATCTGCTGCACATCTACTTCCACGTCTGTAAATTTAGTAGACACTATGATAACAGTTTCCTATTTCTTAGCATTCATGTTCAGATTTTATTCAATTTATTTTAACTCATTTTCATACCTCTGTCAAATCTGATCTAGTTAGTGATTTCTTTGCCCCATTTCTTTTGTCTTTCATGAAAGAAATTTTGCTGTTGCCTAGGGAGGCACATTGCCTCTCAAAGTCTGAGATTTACTCCATTGCTGTCTTGGTTCTGCTGCAATACAGTATTTAAATTTGTTTCATTTCTGCACATCTAAGTAGTGGAGAACAGAAGTCTCATTGTGGCTATGTGTTACAAGCTTTAGGAAAGGCCTGTGATATCCACAGATGTCTTCTTTCTGTATTATTTTTAATAGACACAATGTAATGTGTTAATCTGCAGCCCTAGGGAAGGACCAGTTGCATGGCACACTACTGCCTTCCTTAGCAAGATATAGGGCCAACTTTGGCCTTCAATGGAAAGACAGCTCTTCCTCCTGAAGGTGAATTTTGCTTCACAGGTTCTTTCTCAATGCAGAGCTGGGTTTCTAAACTTAATGACTAAGACAAGGCACTGGAAGTTACTAGAAGGTCAGAGTAAAACATACATTGAGACCCCAAAAGTGTTATTTTATGTCATTTTGAATTACATGTCAACTTGAACATTTGGTTTTACATTTACATCTATACCTACACATAAAAATAAGTGGATAAATAATCGCAAGAAAATGTAGATTCCATCCCTTCCTATGCAGTGGATATAGAGTGATGAGAGCCTATTTGCTTGAGAAAACCTGCATTTTAAAAATCATTTAATCACATTTTGAAATTTAAGAAGATAGGAAAAGAATTACCAGTTAATGACTTGCTTAGGAAAAAATCTGCATATACTCCCAGAAATAATGAGCAAAAAAAAGTTATTCACAGAAAAAATCAGTTTTGCCAACCAAATTCAAAAGAACAACTGGTATGCTTCATAATCTGGTATCACTACAGCATGTGGAGTAAACTTGCACCTTTAAACACACTTCACAGATTAGAATTCCAGGCATGAAATTTCAATTTTAATTAAGAATTGTTCAGGCAGTCAGTTATAAATTGTATGTTGTAAAATGTATTTAATTACCTTTAAACTGGTTGCATTTCAAATTTTATCGTTTCTGGAGATAATTAGTTTTATACATCAAATGTCTTTGAAAATATCTTTATAATCTTGTGTTCTGCATTTAAAATCAATTATTGTTTCAGTGTAATCCAATAGTAAGTCAGTGTTTCCAATGCTGAAGGTCTTACCCCTTTTGTCATTGTTGCAGAATTATCATGACTCCCAGTTAAGAAATCATTTTGGTAGAACCTACCTACACAAGTAGAGAAACGGTGGGTTACTTTTTCCATAGAAGTGCCAGAACTTACAAAGAGAATATTTCCTTTTCAACATTTTCATTTTGGAGAGACTAGAAGATAGTATGCATTTCAAAGCTCTTTTCTTGCCTCAAGAATCAATTTGGGAAAAAAAAATAAAACCTGAAAAGACATATTTCCTTAGAGAATTCTTTCCTAAATTCTTTTTTTTGTTTGTTTATGTGACTAAAATTAAACCCATGTAGTTTCTAAAGAATTGATTAGCCTAAATACTAATTAAGTGAATTTGGAAATCCCATCGCTCAGTCATAGAACCAAAAAAACATGTTAGATGATTTCTGGATGACTTTGTTTAGTCTCTGGAATAAAAATTAGTAAGCAGAGTTTTCTTATGAATAACTCAACTGTGCTTTACTTTAAATTGATTCAGAAATAAGTTTGGCCTCAGAGTGCAAAGAGAAGTGGAAAACAGTCCTGAGCCGCAGTCTTCACTTTTAGCTGTTACATACAAACAGGACTCCAGGCTCACAAGTCAAACCTGTGGCCACATATGCCATATTGCTAGAAAGACGGTAGGAGTAAGAACAACAGTCAAAGGAAGACTTTCAAGAGAAGGACATTAATATATAAATATATATACTACCTTAAAAATTCCTATGACTATTGAATAAATGTGTAACAGCCTTCCTTAAAAGGCATTCAACAAAGAAATCACCCTGAATCCAATGCAAAAAAGTTGTTCTGAGCTGAAAATACCAAGCGTTTTGAGAACAGAATGTCATTCTCATCTGTAATTAAGCTTATTTAAATATGCTTATATCTGGCAGAATGTATGATGAGAGCTATTAACTGAAAATATTGTGAATGGTACAAAACATTTCTATTAAACATTCTTTAACATTACTAAAACAGTGCCAAAACTACCGAACTTCTGCTTTACTATTCTGGTCATGGTAGTGGATGTTAATTGTTTATTTAACAGTAGAGTGGCATTTCATAAAAACAATGCCACTAACTTATGCCAACTGATATGCTACGTTTGCATCTTTTTCTGTATTTAAATTTTTTAACCGCAAATACTTTCACAGATGGATGATGTTTTTAATGGTTGACAGTTCCTGTTATTCATTATGAAAGTATTATAATTCTTTACTGTTTACTATGCCAAACATAAAAGCTCTCTGGCCCCCAACAGAGCCAGAAGAGTCCTATTAGATGATTAAGCTCACAAATCATAAGAAACCATAAAGCAGTAAAATCCTGGGTGAAGCCCACCCAGTATGGAAAACAAAAGATAATTTAAGAGTAGGAGAGTCATTTCTCCTACCAGAGAAGTACATAGCCCGCAATTCTGACAGCATAACCATTACTGGTATTCAAAAATGGTTATTTGAATTAATGAGGTTACCTACTAGCTAAATAATATATCTTTTCTCAAACCACACCAAATTTAAGATAGCTCCCACCAGAAGTAGCAGGATGTCCTTCTCCCTCCAAGAGACAGTCAACAGAACAAGGCAGCCCTGTATGCAGATATGATTGTAAGTTCCTTCATGGCAAATTATAGCTATGGGCTTGTCTGAACTTTCAAGGTCATGAAAGCTGATTCATATTTTAAAAAGATATTTAGCAGTCTCAAGATACTGACATATCTGACTGATTTTACATGATGCCTTTAGGCCTTTTAATAATTTCTGATTATCTAGTTCTTTAATATTATGAACCAGTTTCAGTCATCTAATGAAGAAAGCTTGGGGTCTGTTCTGAATTACAGACGAGATTTTCCACAAATGTTAAGTTTATTCATTATTATATTCAAATATCTTGGCCCAAAAATCAAGCTAATAAGATATTTGCATTAATCACAGATACAACTTTTTAAAATGAACTATTTCTGTGAATGAGATGTTTCATTTCCACTAAAAGTATATACAGTTCAACTGATAACATCTATAAATAATTTTATAAATGCAAGTGAAAAGGGCTTTGAAATTCTAAATTCAAATGCAACACTAATGTTTCAAACTGTTTCCTTAGTACTTCCACGTATGTTTTGTAAGAGTAAGAGCATTATTGATTATCAATTTTATAGGTCATTTTTCAGTGGTGTGCCATTACTCTAGAATTTTACTTTTAAGAATCCCTTAATAAGAAAAATAGATAAATGTTGTCCAATATCATGTTTTCAAACAGTTTAAAATGTACTATTGACAAATACATTGCCAGACGGTACAAATGCCTGAATCTCTTTTCACATCAGAACACTTAAATTTCTAAAACTGAAGCATATTATCAAGCCACTAAAATTATTGTGTCATCATAATCATAGCTGTCCAAGATACTTTTCAATCACCAATCTGTATAAAGCATTTTTTATTTATTTTGCATTGCAAATAGTCTGTAAACTGACATGCAGAGTAGGTGTGAATCATCATTCCTTGTGCTAGTCAACATCAGCATAAGGATTAAAAATAAATAGTTCAATTTACCTTCATTATCATTCTCAAATTATGAGACCATGCATATTGCAGCTCTGAATAAAATAAATCATTGAAGAGAGAGGCAAATAAATCTTTACGATTTAAAATAATCAAAGATAATCTTCAGTTTCACCAAAAAAAAAAAAAAATCTCTAAGTACAATTAAATCTATGAGTACTGAGTTGGATATCATCTATCTTGATAGTTCTTAAACCACCAGCCCTCTACCTAAAGGAAAAATAAAAATAAATAAATATATATATATATATATATATATACATGTATATATATTTAAAGCCCCCAGCTTCTTAGTAAATGTTAGGAAAGAATAAAGAAAGAAGACATGCTGTTCTGTATCTCAACTCATTAGCAGCTAATGAAGCAGAGAATAACAGCAGTCCAGAAGGAAATAGTATATGATTCAGTTGGAAAGGGGGCAGAAAATGAAGACAGATAATGGATGTAATGAGCCAATAGAGAATTTTTCAGGTTGTACCTTTGGATTCACAGATAACTCCAGATGTTTTTTCCCATTTCCTCATGAAATGAAAGACATGGAGAAAAATAATTTATATGTTTGATTATTTATTTATTTTACTGCTGATGTTTTCTCATTCTTATTGCAAAGACAACAGCAGTATGTCTAACTACAATTATGCTTCGTCATGATAAATCTTCAGAATTGCTCTGGACAAGAATGAATGAAGATCACTGGCACTTAAAGTAATAGTTTTTCCAGATAATGAGCCAATAGATCAGCATTTTCTTCTATGGAAACTAATAGGAAGCATGCATATGAATACTATTTGGGCATCAGACCATATAGAATAACTGGAATAACTTTTTAAAGTATATAATTTATATCAATAAAAGTAGCTCACTGTAACCTCTACCACTACCAGAATTAGAGTTGCAAGATGAAATTCAGAAATGTATTTTCATCTTAAATCATTTAAAGGATTAAATGTTCTCAAGATATACCTCCTTGCTATACCTCTGCTATACAGAAAAGGATATAAGAGGTCCAAATAAGTGTTAGGACAGCTAGACTTTCCGTATGTGCTAAATTTCATTTTGGCTTAAAAGAGATTAAGTTGAGGCCTTTCTCTTGAATTAAGCCCTTGACCACAGGAACATAGTTACTTTTTTCCAGTCTCATCTCTGTATAAGAAGAACTATATTTTTGCACACTAATGCTGATGACCATATTCAAACTTTTAAGAAATTATTCTACTATTGGCTCTATATGTTTTCAGATTGACTATAGATGTGTTGAGAAGTTTCTGGCAGCATTATTTACATCTTCACACACCTAATCTCTGCAAAGTCTTTAGTAGCTGAAATACTAACATTAGTAGTATGACATTTAATTAGTCAAGACAAAACTTTCTAGCTTACTCCTAGTTTTTATAGAGGCACATTTTGAGTACTAATTATAAGCTACTTTATCTTCTTCTGTCAAAATAATAACCTTCACAATTACGACTATATACTCCAGTACTATATGAATAAAGAATATGATGTGTTTTTTGTCTTAACATTTTTTTTTCTGTATTTTTCTTCTCCTTATGGTACTTAACAAGTAAACATTATTTAAGCATTTAATGTTTGTTACAGAAAAACAGTTTTAAGAGCTTCATTACTCATTAAGGATGAATTAATGAATACTTCATAAGTGAAGCTATCAGTGGGAAAAGCCACCTGTGACTGACAGGTTACATGACAAGCTCAAGCAATCTGTCATCTCAGTGGCTGTCCTGGGGGATCTGGTGACCCGTGGTGCATCGGAGCCATGCTAACAGGGGCTGCTCCATAGCATAAGGTAGAGAGAGACGGGAATAATACAACAGAAAAATCCTGAAGCCATCAGCACTAGCTTACTCCAGCATTGCTCTACACACCCTGAACAATCCAGCAGGAAAGCAGTGACCTGACCGCAGATGAACAGACATTATTTACATTGTAAACTCCTATGTAGCTCTCTCTTCCTCTGGTTCTCCAAAGCACAATTTAGAGACTCAGCTGTATGAAAGGCAGATTCTTAGCACCTCTTCTGTGCATCATTACTTGACATTATTTTAAAGAACGGTATTGCAAAGAGAATGAAAATCGTAAGAGTATTTTGCTTATTAACATTCTCAGAGACCCTGCTAGGGACACAGCAGGGACAGGAAATCACTCCTCACCCTAGATGTGGTTTCCAAATGCATTTGTGACAGAAGAAAGGACAGGTCAATTGGCTGTCACTCCCCAGTTTTTCTGTTGATCATCTGTTCTTTCAAAAATCTTTCCAGCTACAAATATTGGATGGCATGTGCATATTTTGACAATCTAAATAGTAATTATTCTAAGTTTGATTCCTTACATCTTCTGTAATGTTCCCAGTTTATATACTAGAAGTTGCTACATCTTTTAGTTCTCATTTAGATAATTTTACAGAAGTTGACTGTGCCACACAAAAATACATTGGGTAGTTACCCTGGAACCCTGTTTTTTACTCCTAATAAGGAATGGAAAAAGGAATCTAAAGTCCACATATATCTGAGACTATTAGTATTCTGCTTACAACAAGATTTCAACAATATCTTACATTATTTTCTCTGAACAGTAGTAAAGATGTAACCAAACATAAGCTGATAGTATTCAATGACTATTCCCTTTGCTAGTTTCCTTGACCCTGTCAACTGATGTTTGGAAAATTATGAACATACCTTGTGGAGGAATCCAGAAGTGCAGACAAGCAAACCATCTTTAGCAAGATGGACGCATTGGATGTCATCATCAGAAACACTGTAAAACAGTGTTGTTAAAAACACAGGTGATACTACCTAGAAAACGTGTTATTTTGTAGTGGGTTAACACCTGTCATTCCTGTCAGAGGAATCGCTATGCATACTATCCACAGGTTGAAAAGGATATAGGGAAAATGTGCCTAAATTTCAACAGACATTTCAAGAGTAATTTAAGAAAACAGAATTGGTTAAATAAATATTGCTACTTCAAAGTAAGTTATTAAACATTTTATGTATTAATTAAATCATAAGGCGGAAATTTTCAGTAAGGCTTTATTTTATCCCTTACCATGTTTCTTTTCACCTCACACTCTATCCCCTGCCCAAAAGAGTATCAGCTTCTCCCCCATCCTACATACTATTTTCTTATAAATAGAAATTACTCTTTCTTAAAGAATTGACAAAATATTCCTGATACCTGCTAACTTTTAAGGTAGGATGTTTCTGTATTTGAGCCAGACATGCTATATGTGACACACTACAGCTGGCAAGTGATGGGATTTTCAGATTAAAAAAAATGGCCGTCTGCTCACTACATTAAGCATAACTCTTAGACAAAATTAATTATATGCTTTTCTATCTTTACATCATAACTTTTCTCTAATGTTCCTAGGTAGTAGCCTCAAGACCATTCTCAGTGTAAAAATACCAAATTGTGTGTTCAATTACAAGTGCAACATAAACCTTAAAGGCAGCAATATAATTATTGCCATAAGCTTATCTTTATGTCAGCTTAACATTTGCTAGGGAACAACTTAAGAGTTATTTTTAGGCATTTAAACAGGAGCACATCTGGCATGGGGTGTTCATTAATGAAGTGTGTTAAAACTGGTAAGACATTGCTCATATCGACAGAGGAAAGCACTGAGATTTTGGAACATTTGGCCTGGTATTTTTATGTGCTTCTTTGAATACTAAATGCTAATAATGATAAATCAAAATCTGGCAGAATATTCTCTATAATACTAGCCATAACATTAGAATCTTTCAAGGTGTCAACACAAATTTCTGTCTTCAAATTAAGTAAATTCAAGCACTTGGACATACTTCTAGAACAATATCTCATTCATAAACAGTATTTGGCATCACGTACAGTCACAAAGATAAATAACCCATAGCTAGACAATCTGATTTTAAAACCAATGCCTGCTAATCATATCAATTATACTTTCCAGAATAATAGTTGTGTAAAACATGCAGCATAGGGTGTACAAAATATGGCATCAGCAAGCATCCTTTATTTTAAATTAGTTGGAAAAATGTTTGGTACATGGTAATTTTGATCTTTATAACCTGGAAGAGGTCTTTTCTATAATACACTTCCAGAGGAAGTCTTTAAATACTTCTTTCTAACTAAGCCTGCAAAGTTTAAAGCATGAATATGAGTTCTATACCTACATTAGTTTCACTGCAAACTTTCACACTCTTTTATTCATATTCACCAGGATTTTGAAATAGTCATAATGCACCTTATTAAAATTGTACAATAATCGAGCAGAATGTGCCACAGCCTGTACTTTGTATGCAGATTTGTTTTCCTGATATGCCATTTATTTATTTTTGTAGTAACAGCAAATATTTTCTGTATAAGAGCTCAGATAAAAAGATAAAAATTCAAAAGAAATGCAATAAATAAATTAAGGAAAAATTAATTTGTGTAAAGCAGGATGATGGATTTTTGTAAAAATTAAATTTACGCTGAAGAATTAGATATTGGGTAAGCAAAAGAAGCTTTTTGAAACTATGTTGCTGATTTACTTCTTATCATTACCTATTCCAGATTTCCTGTCTATCCTGAATAGCATGGAAATAAGTGACCACAGAACTCTTTCCTCACTGTTCACAATTTGCTGGACTAAAAGGAGAGTTTCCTCCACAAATTTATATGATGTGCAGACAGAATTTTTTACATTATTAGCTTGAGGCTTATTGGTATAGGAGCAAAATGAAACATGCCACTTTAGTGGCACTTTCCAGACATAAGCAAAAACACACTATCAAATTTCCTGACAGAAAGTGGATCAAATTAAACAATGGGTATGCTTTAGAACTTATTAAAAAGATTATGAAATTATTTAGATATTTGAATACTCAGCATCATCCAGAAAATAGAACATAGAAGGTCAAAGTCTAGCTCTTAGACAAAACTGGGACAAATAATACCTACATCCTTCCTGACAGATGGAAGGGTTACAGGACTTTATACCACTGAAAACATTTGAAAACAGGTTATATAACCTATTTATTACTTTTACATTTTCCACTACAGTAGGAAGGTGTGTATAAACCAACAAGACCTATTTCAGGTTTGGTACAGATATTCTATCTGTAAAGAAATAAGGGAAGCCTTATTTTTCTGATGCACTCAACTAGAAGAGAACTGCAGGAAAAGAAAATTGAGCTCTGTAGTAGCCATGACTAGAAATTTCCTTTGGACATATACTTATTCCAAAAATAATGCTGGAAACAATTTATACACAGTCTTCCTTTTCCACACAGAGAAATTACTCAAAGATGAAGGTCTCAAAATAATATATTCACAGCAAACAGTAGTAGTACTATGTTTCAAAGCATGAAATAATTCAACATGGACACCTAAGTTTTTAACAGCACAGGGGTAAATAGCAGCAATCTTGCTGCCTTTTGCAAAAGCTGTGCATTCAAGTATAATGTCAGGCAAGAATTATACAAAGCGCATGTGGTCAGGGAAGTTCATTGTCTGCATGAGGTTGAATCACTACTCATTTCACATTAAATATATACACTAACCTTATTCTCCAGAGATCATTTCTTCAATTCTACCAACAGTAGTGTTTTTTTATTTTTTATTTTTTTTAAGTTTAAACTGTGACAAACATTTGCACATTATGAAGAGGAAAGGTAGATGGTGGATATACGCTGAGAGGAAGAAGGTCTGAGACACCAGAACAGCAGAAGTGATCTTTTTAATTTGCAAACGTCCACTAGAGGATGTTGCTTGAAATTCCTTAGTAACAGAAGGAAGTTATTTCAGGTCTCTGGAGAAAATTGCTTAATTCATTTACATGACATTTAGTGTCATATTCATCCTGAGGAATACACATTTAGTTGGAAGGGAATAATTTATAAAATGGTATAAAGTAATTCTCAACTTCCAGAGTCTTTGTACAGATAAATGCCTAAATCCTGCTAATACTCAGGCAAATAATGTAGTAAGAACTGTGTTTTAGCTAATTGCAACAAAGATACTGGCTGGCTGACACTTCTGCATCCAGTCTTGAAGTTTTCCGACTGGAACTGATACTAACTTATGCTTGGCTGTACTGAGGGTGACATACTCTCAAGAAGCTCTGGAAGAAAGCAGTAAGATTTCATGCCAGTAAAAGGAGAGGATCACATTTATGAAGAAACTGCCCTGAAAAGAAAAATCCAAATTCCTCATTAATAAAGTCTGTAGGATCAGTTGAATCATGTGGTCAATGGTGTTCCAGGCACAGGATCAAGGGCAGGTACGCAACAGTGACGTGTTTGAGTATTACCAACCACAGGACCGAGACACTTGAGGCAAAAGTAGTTTGCAGCACATGCCAGAATTAATGCATAAAACTAAGTTTGCAATGACTACACTTCTTAACAGTCTAGATTTCATTACTGCATAAACACAAGAGCAAAATGGCTATGCACGATGCTTGAAATATTTAGAAGAATTAAAACCTTCTTTCTTAACAGAGTTTTCTCTTGGGTAAAGCCTCTTTTAAATTGTTATTTTTTATTATCTATTTTCGAAGCTATTGTGAACTGCTGAGTACCTTGCCTTTTTGAAAACTTAATCACTCTTTTAAAGTTTCTAAACAGAAAAGGAGTGGTGTTTCAAGAATAAGTCAGATAGTTTAATGAACCGAACATCTTTAAAAACCTAACTGTAAGTTGTGCTGCAGTGCAATCGGTAACATGGGCACAGCTTGTACGAAAGTTTGCTATGATTGATGTATGGCTTGATGATAAAGTAATCCTGTCTAATAGTTATCTACCACCAACAGAGGTGTTCTGCCCTGTTCTTGAATTCTCTTGCCTTGCACTAGAACTGAAAAATGACTGACTCTGAAGAAAAGACTGTAAACTGCAAGAAACTACTTCAGTAAACGAAGTTGCGTGTGCAACTAGGGACTTCTGATCCCATTGCTCTATCACTGAAAGACCAATTACAGCCTGCAAAATATGCAGCCAGTACCTTAAAAATGCAACCAATATTGTTAAGATCTGAGAAGCTCTGTTTAGACAGAGAAGAAAAGACACCTTGTACTTCCGGACTCCTTATTCATTTGCTGAGCTTATGTAAGCCAGAGTGACTAAACTGGGTTTCCAGGAAAATAGCAGCTCCCTACAGATAGTCAAGTAAAACGACACTGTTGTGAGTTCATATGCTACTAATAGAAACTTGTTTAAAGTTCTTTAGTACAGGAGGACCGAAAAAAAACAACAACAACAACAACAAAAAAAAACATTTGAAAACAATATAGCTTAAAACAAAACAAAACAAGAAGAGCTTTCTGGCTACACACCAAGAACATCTTTAGCTACATCACTTTCTGTGCACAAAGATAAAAAATAACTACCCTATAATGCAAAGCCAGAAACCAAGACTCATTCTATGAAACTTCTTTACTTAAAAAAATTTGAAAAAAATGTGTCAGTGTGTACCTGAGATGAGCATTTCTCAGAAGTAGGGTTTCTTCTGCTATGGAAAGGGCTTTGCTCTTTCAAACAAGCTCCAACCGTTAGTACCGTCTTCAGAAATCTTATATTTTCTTTCACATGCTCTAGCTGGAGTTGGGTTTGTGTGTGTAATCTTATAATAATAATGACGGTAACAGTATATAATTCAAACAATTAAGCTGTTGCAATGGGGAGAGTAGAATGTGTCTGTGTTAAATCATATTTGCAGTTTGGGTACTGTCCTGCATAATATATTTGAATAGTGCAATGTTTTGTCTGCCATAAATAGCAGCTTTTACTTTCTTAGCAATTCTACTATATCAGCCATGCACTAGGATAAACAACACACCATAAAAGAGCAGAAGGCACAGTTAAGATAGAATCATTATGCAAATAGGTTATGGCATGCTTTATATGAGAACAGCTTCCCTAAAGAGACCTAATGGGATGACTGACCTATAAAGCATTTAATTTGTTGTTAGCATTTCATTTAATTGTCTTTCAGTTCCTCTAGGAATAAAACTTTTAATTGTAAAAACTTCTAAATGACATAATAGTTGATTTCTCTGTCTGTAACTAACAGGCTCCTCTCACAGTAAAAATAGCTTGCTGTAATTCCAAACTGTACTCTTAAAATTTTGCTATAATTCTGGGGAAAAAGTTAAGACATCAGACTTCAGTTGACAAAACTCTATTAAAAGAATGTTATTCTAGAAATGTTAATGAGAGTCATGTTGAAGAAAGACTATATATCTTGATATACAAGTATACAACAGATGATCAATTTTTCTTACTTTTGACCTTTGAGTGGTAGACTCAGGATCCATAGTCCTAGGAGAATTGATTATTGTTTGAAGGTTACATACAATAGGGTATAAATAGAGTATATAAATAAATCTTCATTTTATTTGACTAGTGATTTAAAATTTCTACAAACACTCCATCGGTATCTAGTATTAATAATCAAGTCTAAGCAAAGGGGACTATATATATAAAACATTATGAAATGCATCGGTTATTTCAATAAAAACCTTGAGATGTGTTTACAAAGATAAACAGATTTTCTTCAGTGAGAGACCAATTTCATTTCTCCTAAGGCAGGCTGAAGGTACCTCTTACAATCTGATAAAGTACGAGGCCACTACTGTTGAGATTCTGGTTTTAAAATTTGTTCTTTTTGTGGATGAACAATGGGATGGCTGACATCATTTGAGTTTAAATTGCTACATTTTTCTGACTGGGTGAAAAATAATGGGATTTTTTCAGAAACATGAGGAAGGAGACTATTTTTTTTCCAATGCGTCAGTAACTGATGCATTCAAGTGAACTGGAAATAGTTTCAGTTCCTCCCCAGTCTTCACAACAATGCTGTGGTTCATTTTCTGTATGAAGCTCTTCAGTATCTCCTGAGGACTTTCTTTCACATTTTGCATTTATCGAAATGTGTTCTGGCACCTAGATATACTATATTCCATGTGATGACCTAACCCTGTGCCTTTGAGTATGATTCGCAGTCCAGGTAAATATCCATACCTAGTTGGAAATGCTGCTGAAAATGACCTAGGAGTCCTGGTAATTAGCAAGATGACCATAAGCCCAAAAAATGCCCTGCCAGCCACAACTATCAACAGGATCTTCATTTGCATCAGAAAGAAAACAGCCCTCAAAAGATCATGGGGTGTGATTATTCCACTCTATTCAATAATTGTTAGGCCACAGATGGGATGTGGAATGTTGTATGAAGTTTTGATCCCCCAGTTCCAAAGAGATGATAAAAACCAGAAAAGGTACATTAGAGACCCAACAAGACGATCAGATGTTTGAAGACATGTGAAGGAAGGAAGAATTTGTTTTGTTCATCCAAGGGAAGAGAAGGCTTGGGAATCATAGCCTTCCAGAACCTAAAAGCTAATTATAGAAATGATAGACCTACTCTTCACAAGGATGCATGCTGATGGGACAAGAGGCAATGGGCTCAAAATGCTTCAGCAAAAATATCCATCTGGAAATAAGAAAACAATTCTTCATTGCAAGAAAAAAGAAACATCAACATGGGAATCTCCCCTGCTGGAAATATTCCAGCCTTAGTTTTACAGGAATAACCTTTCAACAGAAGGTCAGAGCCAACAGTCAAACCAAACCAAGATCAATTCCAACCTAGATTTTTCTATGATTCTAGTCATAGAATCTACTAGTCTTCATAGTATGCTGTTATGAGTCTTCCACCTATTCATATCTTTTAAAACTTAAAATTCTGCCTTAATTTCATAACTGTTTATCATGTTTATATATATATATATTTATAACAGACACCTTTCTACAAACCGAACAAATGAGAACAGTTTAGTCATCAGTAAAAAATATCTATAGGCCAGGTATGCTGATATTATAATTTATCCAATATGATGAAGAAAAGAACTGCCAACCAGCTGTGGACATGGGATGTCTGAATTTTTGTTCTTGCTCCAAAGAATATTAAATCTAAGCTTAACATATTATGACCAACAACTTAACATCTAAGACCAACATACTAAACACAAACAAACAAAAACAACAACAAAGAAAAGAAATAGAAAGAGCCAAAGTAAGAGATTCCAATTCTAATCTCAAGAGAGGTGGGAAAAAAAAATTTTTTTTTTTTCATTGTAAGGGCTCTTCCTAAATGTAAACTATAGAAAAAAATTAGTATTCAAGTAAAATTGAAAAACGCATTTTAGACAGGATAGAAATACACATGATCCTTACAGAAAGAAAGCTTTTATCATTCTGTTGGCATTCTTTACCAGGAAGCGGCAGAACTTATGCATTTTCATTTAGATTCTTCCATCTTAACCTTTCTTCATGTCATTGCACCCTTAAGCAAAAGTGTATAATGTATATTATTTTATCCATTAATCTCCCATTTCTACTGTTACTACACCTCAGAATGATTCAGTGAATAATTCTGAATTTTGTCCAGCATACCGCACTCAATACGCAATTCAAAACAAATAAAAACAAACAAAAAAAAACTAAAACCCAGAAATATCTGCTACTGATTTTTCTCATCCAAACATTTTCTAAATATAAAATTAAAAAAAAAAAAATCATTACACAAAAACTATTCATTTTCTGGAATTAACATACATCTCTGACAGCAATATAAAAACACAAACATTGCTATTTATAAACTAGTTTACAAGGCCAATTTAAGAAAGATAAGCTAATCTGAATTAAAAGGAAGAGACATTGAACTGATGATGAATAATCTTCTGTTCCCAACTGTGGATGAAAAGAGCAGTAAAGTCACTTGGAGATGATACTAAAAGTAATATCAGGCCTCAAAATATAACAGATGCAACTGCAAATTCTGGTAATACATCTGGATTCTAAGTGCTGAGGACAGAGTGATTCTTATAATTGCTTTGTTGGAAGTATATAGTCAGAGAAGGAATCACAGTGTACATGGGGAACAGGTAGGATTCCGGGCTGAGGTGTGAGAGACAAAAAATGCATTGCTGCTTTTTCATAGTATTTTCATAGTTCTACTATAATTTTATGAAGCAGAGTATTTAGGATGGTTAATATTTAATTGCAAACCTGCCAAATTTCACTTGTGGCATTGTGAACATAATGGTTTAGTAAGCACTGAAGAGTAACCATTACTGATGCCATTAATTGCTTTAAAATGAAATATTTTCTGTTTTT
This sequence comes from Cygnus olor, assembly GCF_009769625.2. Classification (NCBI taxonomy): domain Eukaryota; kingdom Metazoa; phylum Chordata; class Aves; order Anseriformes; family Anatidae; genus Cygnus; species Cygnus olor. The sequence goes on from NC_049181.1 coordinate 3,699,445, forward strand.
CCTATTCATAGAAAAGAAAAAAAAAACCACAACACAAAAAACAACAACAACAAAAAAAACCAACAAAAAACAACAACAAAACAGTTGGCCAAACAAATCATGGAGAAAGTACAAGAGATGTTTACAAAAATGCAGTTGTATCCAGTAAGAATGTGCTGAATCAATGCTATCCACACACCAATTTGATGTTAGTGAAGATAGCTTGCTCCCTAAAGTGTTTATAGTACAAAACCTTAAGTAATTCACAGTGGGACGAGTAGGAAATCATACTTGTTTAGCTCCTCTAATTCAGAAGTTTTTCTTCAGAAATTACTAAACTGAGCTCTGCACAGATTAATGCTCCTAACTGATTTATATTCTAGTCCCTTAGTAAAACATCTGTTAAGTTTCTTCATATCATATGTGTGTTAGGCAGACAGCCTTAGGGTTTTTAACTATAATAAATCCAAAGTTGATTTTCCAAACCTATTGCTACTAAGGCAGATTTCCATTTCACACCAATTTCCTCTTAGATTTATGTCCTTTAAAACGTATTTGCCCTCTACTAATCAAGGATGTTTGGAAATCTCTGTGATTACTTTCCCCGTGATCATCATCTCTACTGTCCCCTTGGTTAACACTACTTATTCCAACTGTCTCAGATACCTATAACACTGTGGAAAAAATATGTCCCAGTTTTACCAGAAAAAAAATAGCCCAATCCTAATTTCACTTCCACAGTTTTAAATAAGTCACAGTTTTTAAGTTATTAACATGTTAGTTCTCTTTTGCTTGAGAAATGGAAAGCACAACTTTCCTCCCTCAGCACTGGTGAGGCTACACCTGGAGTACCGCGTCCAGTTCTGGGCTCCCCCGTACCACACAGAGGGCCACAAAGATTATCAAGGGACTGACGCATCTCTTCTTTCTGCTGAAGACTCCCAGCTCTTTTGGCCTTCCCTCACAGGAGAGAAGGCTCAGAGGCAGATCTTATCAATGAATATAAACACCTGAATGAAGGTACAGACGATGAAGCCAGGCTCTTTTAAGTGGTGCCCAGTGACAGGACAAGAGACAAACTGAAACATGGGAGGTTTCATCTGACCATCAGGAAACACTTTCTCACTATGAGGTGACTGAGCAGTGAAACAGGATGCGCAAAGGGATCATGCAGCCTGCCTCCTTGGAGATATTTACAAGCTGTCTGGACATGGTCCTGAGCAACCTGCTTGAGCAGGGCAGCTGGAGCGGATGACATCCAGAGGTCCCTTTCAAACTTAACCGTTCTGTGATTCTGTGATTCACGGTGAGATTGAGAACTGAGCCTCTTCCCAGGTCACTGTTTGAATTAGCTTAATTTATTTCTTGCTACTTGGGATCATACAACAAATTATTTCCATAGCTTGATATTTTAGCCTATAAATGATTTGTTAACTACCTTTGTTAATTAGCTTTGGTTAACTAAAATGAATATTCTAGGAACTTGCACTGTCTGCCAACAGTGTCCAAACTATATGGGATTTGTCTTTGTGAAGAAATAGATCTCCTTGTATAGTAACTTTAAAAGTTCCTTCAGCTGTGTCTTGTTTAAATCACACAGGGGGTGGAGGTGGATAAAGACCACATTAATGGAAAAAACAAACAAACAAACAAAAACGTAGTTTAGGCTGATATGGTCAGAATAACTCCTTAAGGAAAATATCAAATGACTTGGTAGGCTTTTACATTTAACTTTGCTAGCAAGGCATCAGATGAAATTAAGATGAAAACTCAGGCCTTAGGATGAATATCAGTACTTATAATGGGTTAAATTCTAAGGATAAATTTCCGTGGTTTCGAAGAAAACTCAGATCTGACTCTGAACTATAGCCAATGTATGTAACACTATTAAGGGCCTGTAAAATGAATCACAAAATTTATTTTCTTTACTAAAAGGATGTTAAATGAAATGTTAACTTTCAGCCGTTTTCATATTAACTCAGTGTATGGAAGAACAATCAAAAAGCATATAGGAACAGGAACTTCCTTGCTATATTTTGCTTTTAAGAAACGTGAAATAATAATAAAAGGGAAAATGTTAAAAAACATACACTACTTTCACAGAATCTTAGAAACACAAGGTTGGAAATGACCTACAAGATCATCTAGTCCAACCATTCTCCTGTCACCAATACTACCCACTAAGCTATTAAATCATGACTCATAGCACCTTGTCCAGGCGCTTCTTGAACACCGCCAGGGACAGTGACTCCACCACCTCCCTGGGCAGCCCATTCCAGTGCCTGACCACTCTTTGAGAGAAAAGAAAAAAATCCTGATTATCTATAGTCTTAAGCTGAAAGGTTTAATAGATTTCCCTGTTTTTCTAAGAGTGATTTAAAATTTAAAGGACAGTGACAATTTTTTTTTTTTTTTTTTTAGTAAGGCTGAAATTTTTTTGCCCTGTGAATGCAGTTAATAGCATAAGTTAATACACAGAAACGCAAAATAAACATTTTGAAATCCAGTTATCTTTGAGCTGTAAATTCACAAGACTAAATTTTGGATTCCATTGTTAAGTATTCCCATATTTCAAGCAGAAAAAAACACACCCTCTTAGTACGTTTTTCAACACCTGCATTTATAACTATGGTGGTTTTACATAATTATTCTCCAGAAATGTTACAGTACTGGCCTTTTGTCATCTGTGTATCTCGACACTTCTGTTATTTGATGTGATTCTTTTATGTCGGTGTTACAATGCAGCAGGTTCACATCCTCCTGAAGTTGTATAAAAATGTTGATTTGAGCAGTGCTCACTATAATCACATTTCATCACTACAGTACAATCTGACTTTTGACATCTTCATACTTGGCAAGGGAATGCAGCAAAACTTGTAAAGATTGTCAGCGATTTTGCCCATCATTCAGTACATAATTTGATTTTGAATTCACAGAAAAGCTCTTATAAACTGTTGCCACTGATGACTACTGTGCAGTAGAAGGTGAACCGAGATCACATTTACGTAGTTTAATCAGAAGTCACCAACTGATTGCGGTAAGCTGCAAGACACATTGCTTTGGACAGTATGCAAATTTTGCATGTGCGCTCCGTCTCCAGGAGTCAGCACTTCTTGTCTCAGTAACACAAAATTTAATATGGTAATAATTAATATGGGAAAGTTACACTGGAAAAACAAAACAAAACAACAACATAAAAAAGAATTATACTTGACAGATAAAAAGAAAACAAGGAAAAAAATTAGAAGCTTCTAAATGTGACCTCTTCCGCCCTTTCTGTGGGATTGGACATTCTGATTACTTATATGCCACTACCTAAAAATGTAAAAGCTTTATTGGGATGAGGCTAGAATTGTGAAATATTAGCTGAGAAAATGACAATTTTCTTCATTGGTGATTTATTCTAGCTTCAGCTAATGTGTTTTCTTAAGCTTTTGGATAGTGTCATCTTCATTCTAAATTGTGAAGTTTCAGACATGCAGCTGTATTATTAAAATTTCCTTTTGATAGAATTAGACTATCATTACCAGGTAATGAGGAGAACGTTACTGACTTTGCGAGGAATTATGTCTTCCAGGATTTTAATCTAAATTAAACTTTGGTCTGATTTAAAAGAATAAATTGTCTCTAAAGTCTACCGTTTCCTTGGTGAAAATTTTCATTCTTGTGTTATAACGCAAGTAGAAGAAGCATGGATAACATTTGAGACTTTTGTAAGATTACCTTCCAATGGTGCAATATATTAAGATCGTACAAAAATTGAATGATGCTAAATGAATGGAGTAGAGAACATGCAATTATGACTAAAGTGGGATTAAATAAAAAAGGTTAAGTAAAAGGATGACATGAGAGAATGGGGGAAAAAGGAAAAATTTCACTGTACTTCTTTTCATAACTCATATATACAAGTTCTATTAGTCATAAATTTCTTTTATACAGATCACATATATAAATTTGTGCAATATGGTGCTATGAAATTTCAGAGAGAATCAACTGAATGTGTTTTAAATGCCAAAAATTACTAGTAAGTAAACACATATGGACAGAAGGTAGAAATATTACAGTATTTTTGCTTGAGAAAATAACACTCTAGCTTCCATGGGGTTCATACACCTCTCAGAGATTCATATTCTATTTCTCTCGCTCTCCATACTATATATAATATGCCTATGTATATGTGTATGCACACACTAGTGGAAGTGCAAATGGAAACGTAATAGAACAAGTTTGAGGAATCTGACACAGATATGTACAGATTTGACTTTTTCTTTTCTTTTTTCCCCTTCAAGGACAACTACTTTAATTATCTGGAATTTGTAATAAAATGGAACAAGTACACTTTCACTAATTTGTAGAAAAGCCATAAGTCAACTGACTACATGAAGAACAGAACAAACTATTGCATGTCAAAAAAACCTCTCCAAAGAACTTCTTCCTGTTCAACCTTGCACCTGTTCAAAATGAGGTATGTGCAAATCTAAAAATAGATGGTTGCAAATAGAGGTATGTGCAAATCTAAAAGTTTTGCAGATAGAAATGAGGGGAAAATGAAATCAATTATTTTTTCCAGAACACTTTTTTTTTTTTTAACATATAAATTAGACGTGAGTAAAGCAGTGGAGAGCTTTCAGAGCAGTCTGATCTGAAAACCACCAATATCTTTAAAGAATGTCCATTCAATATTCAAGAAAGTAATTTAAATATTCATATAGACTAATATTAGTGACAGCAGACTGTCTTTGTAGAGAAGCTCCTGGCTTTACCTTTGAGAATGCTCACCACTGCATGTGCTCACCAACTTTGATTTCTGAAAAATTTCCAGAAGTTGAACTCTTTAAAGTACTGTTTTATTCTAGAGCAGTGTATTGCTTTTTTTTTTGTTTGTTTGTTTTTGTTTTGTTTTAACAGTTTGTTGGGCTAGTGTTACCCTTTTGTAACTGAAGAGTAATTATGATCAGAGCCACCTAACTCTTTAAGGATCCATGTGTAGAATCACTCTTCATGGTGATGATTCTCTCACATTGACATTATTTTATGATGATGTGTTACAATTTCAATCACAAAAGGTCAGAGCTGGCACTAAAAGAGCAGTGATTTATTATTCAGAGAAAGATTGCTTTGGAACCATAAAGCATTCTGTACTAGTATTAAGTCAAAAGCTACAGTCAGAATAGTAGTAATACTACATACAGTCCAAAAGTATTTAAGTCCTGCCTCATCAGGAATTATAGTAATAATCCCATTTAGCAATTTAAAAACTACAGTTGTGTCCCTGTTTCTGTTTCTTGTCTGCTAATTAAAGACGTAAAATAATAATTAGATCAATTACAGTCATAATTTGTGCCCACTTTTTTTTTTTTTTTTTTTTAATTTAATATGGGTGATTTAAGAAACCAGAGTAGATAAACCTTGATAAACCAATCTTTTACAGAACAATAGCTCAATGGACATTCTAAGAAACATATTCATCTGTCTGGAAACATATACACTTAATGGGGACTCTAATTTTGAACCCATCCTGTGAAACTGTGTGGCTATCCACAGCAGCGGGATAATCAAGAACCAAGGTGTAGTCACAGTGACTGAAATAGCAGTAGGAAATGAGGTACCTCATCATTCTCTGTTAAAGAGGGAAGAGGATTTGGAGACGGTGGGCTGTTGGCATGAGTAAGGCCTCAAGGTCATTATCGAGACTGAACATTAATCTCTTTTGGAAGAATTTTTACATTATGAAGTGAGATGAGAAAAATAAAAAGTTCTTAATTGTTAGGATCTATGCCTAATTTGTCTACAGTTGAACAATTACTTGGACTTAACATTCTTCACAGCGGGCAAAAATACTGCTAACACTAAAGCAGCTGGATGAAAATGTGTGCATTGCCTAGCTTCTTGAATGGATCCACAGAACACATACGCTTAAAATATAATATGAAATGGTGGTTATATAGAGTACTGCTAGTACAGATGAAATTTATTCAATTATCTTCATCTCATCACAGCACAGCACCTACTGAAGTATCAACAACGGTTTACCAATTTTTATCTTATTCTACCAATACAATAAATACTTCATTTAAATGGTACCAGTTTTGCTGAATACTTTGCTGAGTTGTAAACAGCAGTTTCCATCTCAAAACGTGTACCTTGGTAATAAATTTTTTTGCCATATATGAACTATTCAAAAACATTTTACGGTTCGAATTGAGTTTTCATCTTAATCTCTTGAAAGTCTTCGATTAATGTACCTTATTATTTCATACCATGCATTAAAATATTAATTTTTAATTCTCATCACCATCATTAAGACATTTCATAAATTCACATGCTGATCTTCAGCAGCAGTATTATCAAAGGTGGGTAGAAAAAAGGCCTTTAAATAAAGCCAATCTTAAATCAGAAAATCAAACATGAAAACATTTCAATTTGTACAAAAGTCTATTTGAAGACCAAAAAGCCATATTTATTGCTTCTTTATTCTTGAGGAGTGGGAAAGCAGACAAGCAGGCAGGGATTCTCTGCAGTTATGTGGAGTCTGGAAAAACTGAGACCATGGAATAAGTCAAGATATGTTCAAAGATCTCTAAAAGATGAAGAGACATACATAGAGCAGAAAGGTATGAAGAACAGGACAAGTTGAAGCAAACCAAACCTCTTTGAAATTAATACATTGCTATGAGGTTTCAACGTCAGAAACTAAGTTTAACCATCGTTTTCAGTATGGAAAACCAAGTTACAGGAGCCCCTTGTACTTCTATTTTTTTTTCCCCTGATAAGTAATAGTTTCTGAATAGTTTGACCATAGAAAATAATCATACGTCAAGGCACAACAAGTATTACCTGAATAAAATAATAAGCATTTTTCTTAAGTCATGAACTACATCTGGGGCAAAACCAGAAATAGAATAATTATACGCCAATCCAAATTGTCAGATCATTGGCTTTTCTCTTGCTGGAGACATTTTTTGAAAAACAAAACAAAAACACGACACATTATAGTTTCTGTAATCAGTCACTATTTTCTCCCTTCTTTAAATGGAGATTCTGAAGGTTTTTTTAACAGAATAAAGACTTTTGGTGAACTCCGAATGCTAAGGAGAAACAGTCAAGTTCACAATGTTGCAGAGCAAGGACTTTGCTCTGCTTGCAAGCAGAAGCTATACAATTCAGGAACCAAATAGTAGTGGAAGGAAATGCAAGAATACAGTAAATTTTAGTGGTTTAAATAATGTGTGACCTAATAATATACTGCTTTAAAATATTAAAATTTCAAATCATATTACTATTATACCTGATATATGAGAATGTTTCAGCAAATTCCATTATAACTATAATGACAGCTGTTTCAGAACTGCTGATCTTGACAACTTTACTGAACTGGTTGTAAATCCGGAGAAAATGCACCCCAAAAAACATCTGGCTACATAAGGGAAAATCCACAAAATTGTTGAAAGGTACTTAAATAGATGCTAAAAGCTTCCTTTTACGATTAATATATGTATGCCAAAATATATATTACTCATAACATGTTGTAAAGACAAGGTAAGTAGGTTATGAATTCACATCTGACATTACAATACAGTATTTAGACTCACAGAATCAATCACAGAATGGCCTGGGTTGAAAAGGACCTTAAAGATCATCTGGTTTCAACCCCCCTGCTCTGGGGGTTGCCCAGGGTTGCCAACCACTAGAGCAGGCTGCCCAGAGCCGCATCCAGCCTGGCCTTGAATGCCTCCAGGGATGGGGCATCCACAACCTCTCTGGGCAACCTGTTCCAGCTCCTCACCACCCTCAGAGTGAAAAACTTTCTCCTAATTTCTAACCTAAATCTCCTCTGTCTTAGTTTAAAACCATTCCCCGTTGTCCTATCACTATCAACACATGTAAACAGGCATTCCCCCTCCTGATTATATGCTCCCTTCAACTACTGGAAGGCCGCAGTGAGGTCTCCCCAGAGCCTTCTCTTCTCCAAGCTAAACAAGCCCAGTTCCCTCAACCTTTCTCCACAGGAGAGGTGCTCCAGCCCTCTGATCATCTTAGTGGCCCTCCTCTGGACCCGTTCCAAGAGCTCCACATCCTTCTTGTGCTGGGGGCCCCACGCCTGCACACAGCATTCCAGGTGGGGTCTCACAAGAGCAGAGTAGAGGGCGACAATCACCTCCCTCTCCCTGCCGGCCACCCCTTTTTTAATGCAGCCCAGGACACGGTTGGCCTTCTGGGCTGCAAGCGCACGCTGCCTGCTCATGTCCAGCTTCTCGTCCATCAGGACCCCCAAGTCCTTCTCCGCAGGGCTGCTCTCAAGTTCTTCTTCTCCCACTCTAATAAATACCTGGGCTTGCCCCAGCCCAAGTGCAACACCTTGCACTTGGCCTTGTTGAACCTCATTAGGTTCCCATGGGCCCACTTCTCCAGCCTGTCCAGGTCCCTCTGGATGGCGTCCCTTCCCTCTATTGTATCAACTGCACCGCTCAGCTTGGTGCCATCTGCAAACTTGCTGAGGGTGCACTCAACTCCATTGTCTCGTTGTCTATGTTGTTGATAAAGATGTTTGTTACGCATACTGCGTGCATTAGTGTAAATCCACCTCAGCTGGGCCACCTCCTGGGAGGGAAAAGCCCTAATACCCTCTTGATATTCGGTATCTAATACTCAGGTGTTTCCATTGTAACCAACCTCTCACCAACCCTTGTGTCCTTCCTGCAAAAATGTTATGTCATCCTCATCGTTCACCAACATACAAGACTGCAAGGTCTTGCTCGCACATTCCTCACCCACAAGAACTGGCATGTTACATTCAGGTTCCTTTCTAGTGACCCCGGTTCCACCCCTACCCCCCTTCATACCTCCTTTAAACCTCTATCAATGAAACAAACCCCCATCCTAAACCCCTTTTATGCTGGTGGAAAAAGCTATTCACGTCTGTTGTAAGCAGGCTTGGTCTCATGTAAATTGACCCAAGGTCAAAAAACCCAAACCCCTGGCAGTGACACTAGGCTCGGTGCCAAGTATTAATCTGCTGGCTCATCATGCTCACTTCGGCAGCACATATACTAAAATTGGAACAATACAGACAGGATTACCATGGCCACTACGCAAGGATGACACACAAATTCGTGAAGTGTTCCGTATTTTTTTTCGTCTCTGGTGAGGCCGCACCTCAAGTACTGTGTTCAGTTTTGGGCCCCTCACTACAAGGACATCGAGGTGCTTGAGCAAGTCCAGAGAAGGGCAACAAAACTGGTGAGGGGTCTAGAGAACAAGTCTTACGAGGAGCAGCTGAGGGAGCTGGGATTGTTCAGCCTGGAGAAGAGGAGGCTCAGGGGCAACCTTATCGCTCTCTATAGGTACCTTAAAGGAGGCTTTAGCGAGGTGGGAATTGGTCTATTCTCCCAAGTGCCTGGTGACAGGATGAGGGGGAATGAGCTAAAGTTGCACCAGGGGAGGTTTAGGTTGGATATTAGGAAGAACTTCTTTACCAAAAGGATTGTTAGGCATTGGAATAGGCTGCCCAGGGAAGTGGTTGAAAAGATGTTTAGATGCAGAGCTTAGTGATATAGTTTAGTGGAGGACTTAGTGTTAGGTCAGAGGTTGGACTAGCGGATCTTGGAGGTCTCTTCCAATCTAGATGAATCTGTGATTCTATGTCCAGTCCCTCATTATTTCCTATAACTGGAGGGATAGAGGAGAACACGACTTGTGCTCCCGAACCCTTGGCTAGTCTCCCCAAGGCTCTGAAGTCCTTCTTCATAGTACTTAGAGGAGTTCTTCCTATTTCATCACTACCTACTTGAAACAACAGAAGAGGGTAGTAATTCTAGGGCCATACTAGCGAAGGACGTTTCTTTCTTACATCCTTAACCTGGGCCCCCGGGAGGCACCAGACCTCCCTCTGTAGCGTGTCTGGTCTGCATATTGGGCCTTCCGCTCCCTTCAGTGGTTAGTCACCAATAACAATGGCCCATCTTTTATTCTTTACTGAGGAGGTCTTAACGCAGCGGTTAACTTGGTTAGACTTCTCTGACACCTCCAAGTAGAAAGAACCATCACTATCCCCATTGTCCAGTTGTCCTTGCAGAGCAGTGTACCTGTTTTGCAGGGGCAGCTAGGGAGCTAGGGGAGTCACTGCGCGGGTGCACCTGCTATGCTTGGAACACCTAGCAGGGACCTTTTACCATTGCCCTCTGTCCCCCAGTTCATCACCATCATTGTTAGGGGGAGGAGAGGGGGTTCACCGTAGCGGGAACTCTTGTCTGCCTGCTGTTCCCCAGCTATTAGCTGCTCGCAAGGCAGTAGGGACTGATGTGTTTCTCACGGATCCTCTGCCAGCTGCCTAAGCCTCAGGGCCGGTAGGGACTGGCTCAATCGATCTATCTCCCTCTCACTCTCCCTAATGCTCCTCAGCCTCTCCACCTCTTCTTTCAGGTCAACCACAATGCTGAGTAAATCATTCAGCTGGTCGCATCTGACACAGGTGTTGTCTCTGTCACCCTGCACTACAAGAGCCAGGCTCTGGCACTCGCTGCAACCAGAGACCTGTGCACTCGCATGTTTGTGTGGGGCCCCTGTCTGGGTCTCCACACATTTCTTGACAACAGCCTCTTGCCAGGGTGCAACCATGGCAAACCAGCAGGCTTGCTAGTACTCTCTGCGGTAGCTTTCTCGCTAAAATTCTAAGTTGTAAGAGGCAGAGATCCCACAGCTGAGGAAGGAAGGGACGAGAAAATCCTCCCCACACTCCTCCCTGCTCCGCCTGAACTACCCCCCGCAGGCTGCCTGCACGAACTTCCAAGCCGGTCCTGTTTGCGGCACTCCCTAGGGACTGCTTTTATGCAGTTAGAGGGTGGCTGCCTCAGCAAGTGGCTGCAAAATGTCGGCAACGCCCGGTTTAAATGACTCGCCGCTGCCGGCTCCGACTACGCCTCGTCAGCCTCCCTCGCGAGGGCAGCCGTGTCCTGGCGGCTCCCTCTCGAGTGGCCTCGATGCCCGAAAAAAAACCCTGCCCGCCTCGCTCCCCCACTCCGCTACAAAACGCCTCTGCCCCAGAGCCGATCGCCTCAGCGAATGGCTGCAAAATGGCGGCGACGCCCTACCTAAATGGCTCGCCGCTGCAAGCTCCGCCTACGTCTCGTCAGCCTCCCGCGCGGGAACTTATGGGTTCTGGCGGCTCCCTCGGCTGCCTCGAGTGGCCTCCAAACTGGAAAAAAAAAATGTAGTTAATTGTAGTTAATCTGCCTTGTTTCTAGCATGGTAGCGTCAAAATCCATCCAGCTTTATACATAAGCCCAAATCAGAGGAAAAAAAACATGTTCCAGATTTAGGAAATAAGAACATCTAAAAGCAGTATTTGCTAAACTGTGTATTCGTATCCAAAAAGTATTTATAAATGTTAGTGGTAAAGACAAAACAGTCATCATCAGAATGTATGAAGCACATCACAAATCTTTCCAACAGCTGTTCTTTTACTGTACAAGTAATCTGTAAAAATGTCTGAATTTGTTTTCACTGCTTTGACTACCCATAAGTTTATTTTTCGTACTATTACAGCTATAAGTTTGTCGGAGAGTAGAAAGAGAGACTTAACAGGCTGTTCTGAGGCCAAGAAGATTTGGACAGCTAAACCTGCTATTAACCTACCAGTCCTTGGACAACATCATTATTCTCACTGAAATTAGACTCAAACAAAAATGGATTTGGGAGGTGTATTTTGAATATTTTATTTGTGAAAACTTACAACTGCTTAAAGTACTCATTTCTTTTCTTGTGCTCTTTATTTTTATGGTTAATATCCATTAGCCAAAATGTCCTTTGTAAAACACAATTTGGCCTGATTTTAGGCCAACACTGTTATCCCTATATCCTTCTACCTTCAAGAAAAAGATCTCTTTGAAATTTAATTCCATTTTACCTTTTTGATATCTGCTACCTTCTTGATAATCTGTTTTTACACATATATTGAAGAAACATTTCAATTTGCTGTTCCTTGTTTGCATTGCAGTTTAGATGGATTTTGAAGCCTTGACTTCAGATTCCAAAGCTCCTTCACTTTAAATCCCATGGCACTTCAATCTTGTTGACATCACTAATTAGTTTCTGTAATTTTCTCAGTCTGCTGCTGTGGAATTAGAAACTTTAGTAACGTTACAACCTTTTTTTGTTTATCCTTTTATTTAATTGAAAAATTATCAATTCATGCTTATTTGTTCCAAGGTTATCTTCTTTGACCTGCTAATAGCATACTCTCCTGTCGGTTCAGTGACTATCCAGTAAAGAAATCTAATGATTATTGCATCTGACAGTACGAAGTTTCTGTCACTATTGGCAGCATTTGCTTCAGTCCATACATGCAAATGTAACGTCTACAGTAATGAAACAGATCTTAGTAGAATTCCTGTCTCTATAACATTAACAATCTATTCAGATCTGTCCATGGAATTTAGAGCAGAGCAAAACAAAGACTTAGAGATTTTTTTTTCCCCCACAATCTTTCCCAAAGGGATTTTCTCATTTTGACCTCTGTTGTAGTCTTTTGTCTAAAACATGCCACACTGGAGTGCCATTGCCTCTCTTTCTTTGTTTTGAACCCACCTTCCTAAAAAGCAAATACTCTTCAATTTCTCTTTTCTAGTCACAAAGGATCTTAAGTGGTATTCTTATTATTTCCCAAATTATTTATTATTTTTTTTAGACCAAGATGATTTGACATTAAAAAAAAAAAATCTGTATGGGACAGATATTTCTGCAGAGAAATATGAATACATGTTATGGAATCTCATTTGGTGAAACTTGAGCTCTGACTATAATATTTAGTAGAACATCCATACTGTGTTGATTGATGCGTGTTTATAATATTTGTTAAGATATTGCCAAAAATGTTTAAACTGGAATCCAGGCTGAAAGCAAGTGCATTAATGTCTTGACATTAACAGCAAATGCTTTATAGAGTAAGGGATATATGTGCATGATAGTATATCATTTGCAGATGCCCCATAAATATATTTGAGACACCTTTATAAATATATATGAAACTTGAGAAAGTACAATTTAAATGAAATTATCTCTGCTTTTATGGTTCATTAACACAAAGAAAAACCAAACCTCCAAAACGGAGGTACTTTTTTTAAGCCTCATTTTAACTGGAATATTAATTATCTATCTTTAAAAATCCCATCTTCAATTCCACTTTTTTTTTTTTAAGTTTCTGCTTTCAAAAGTGAAAATCATTCTTGCTTCAGTCTGATATTCTGCTTCAGTATATATCATAATACATCTTTGTTATTTCTCAAATCCTTTTTTTTATATTTGTATTCTATATACATTTGTGTTTTTTTTCTAGTCTTTTATTGGATTGAACAACACAGTCATTCTTCCTTCTAATATATCATATTTCATTTTATGTATGTTCTATAAGAAAGTAATTTTGATGATATTATTTAAAACACGTTAATAGGGCAATGTTTGTTACCATAATCTATATTGCATTTATTTTCTCTTGAAGATTTGGATCCAGATGGCAACTGACACAATATCGAAAAAACATTTTGCAAAGAATTGTTTACAGGCATTCAGTTTTAGTTTTGTATCAAGATTTTTGTGTCTTGGATATCAGTGCTAAGTCTGGCATAGGTTACTGTACACCTGAGATAAACTGTTTGTCTAACTATTTTAGTATGTATATCACAGTTTAAAATACAATTTCAAGACTACTTTGCCCTTTTGCAGTTTAATATTGAACCAAAGACTTACTTCATGTTATTGATGTATAAATATCCTAGAATGAAACAGTCAAATATAACTGGGATCTATTTAAGATTTTCTTAAAAAAAAAAAAACAAAAAAAAAAAAACTCTTTAACCTATAAATCTTTTTCATATTACAGAATGGCCTTAAAGATCATCTAGTTACAATTCCTTTACCACAGGCACCCACCAGATCAGGTTGCCCAGGGCCTCATCCAAACCTGTCCTTTTAACACCTCCAGGGACGGGACATCCACAACTTCTCTGGGCAGCCTGTGCAAGTACCTCACCACCCTCTGAGTGAAGAATTTCCTCCTAACCTCTAATCTAAATGTCCCCTCTTTTTTGTTATTTTTCGTTATTTTTTTTTCTTAAATTGAGTAGCTTTTTAAAAATCAGAAAGAAAAAAAAAGCTTTTTGCAAATCCATAATTTTGTAACAGAAAAGGTTAGTAGAACTATCTTCATTAATTCTACAACACAACTACACTTATTCTAGAGTAAAGAACATCAAGGAGCCATTCCTGTGAAGCTGAAGACAAAAGCATTGACTTCTCCAGGGTGATCATTATGGTAAGATAGGAGTTGCTGTTGAGAAGAATTACAGCTAAATATAATGTAAGAATTGTTATTGCAGCCTTGGAAGAAGACAGAGTTGGAAACCACAGAAAAAGAGTTACTGTAATAAGTATTGGCCAGAAGGGTAATTACTTACCTGTGCTTATGACCACACAAAGATATTGGGGAGCTGGACTTGACATTGATTTCTCAGCTTCTTTTCAATTTGAAAAGAATTCTCAGACACTTGCTGAGATTCAGTTCCTATACAATGGCAAGCATATTATTGCAGTTAATTTTATTTTAATGGCTTTTTCTAACAAGCAAACTACAAAAAAATATTTTTCAAAATTAAATACAGCCCTTTTGAGCAGCACCCCAGAAAATCCTTTGGTTGTTAATTACATGACAGTAGAAGGAATTTTCATGGATCTCTTCTGTTCAGTTGTGGATTTTACCTAACTACAGTCTACAGCAACTAACAGATAAGAAAATTAATGTTTAAAGCATGCAATGAGCAACAGAAGTAGTCAGAGAATTAGAAACTAGTAGCACACTGGAGTTATCTTCAGCTAAGTTAATGTTAGCTGCTTTGTCACAGACAAAATCTATTACATAGCCCAGTGAATCGTATGTTTGAACTTAATAAGCAAGCCCTTCACGGTAAACGAGTTCACTATACAGTAAGGGTAAGGTAAGGTCATTGCAGTGAACTTTGTTGAAATCCTAAAGAGATCAGATGTTTTACAGAGCGTTTTTTCATAGACTTTTTTTTTCCAAGTATAAAATACAGCACAGAATGGATGAAAAACTAGGTTATTAAAATTTATCTAGTTCACTTCCATAAGTAGCTTGATTTTTAGATTATCAGAATAATCACCCTAGCTACCTTCAACCTCAAAAATACTTAGAGGAGTACAGGTCATACCTGAAAAGTTGATGAAAAAATAATTTCAAAGTAGAATGTTATTTTGCCCGTAAGTTATGCAACAGCAGCTTTATTTCAGAACTCTAGCATATTAAGACCAGAGTGCTGCAGATGACTGCGGTCTCCACATATTTTTACCTGAAAATATTACTGTCCAGAAACAAAGCGTGATCTGTCCCCACAGTCATTCCCAATAACACATGTACAGACAAAGCTTGTTCCACACATCTGATAGAATATCTGTAGACTGGGACTGCTCTATTTTCCATCATGTTCAACTTCCAGTCTGCTACCTCTGCCTTTTATTTTCTCCATTGCCTCTTTTATCTTCACAACTTTAGTAGGTTTTCAACTCGGTTGTTCCCATTAATCCAATCCCAGATTTAATATCATAAAAAACAATTAAATTTCTGTGTGACAGGAAAAACAGTTACAGAGAGTTTAAGAAAACTACATTGTTGATACATTTGATTTTACAAGCTTAAAAGCCCCCAGCATTCTGTAACATGCTTGGGCATAGCCTCTATGAAAACAAAACCTGACAATAGTATGGATACTTTCATAGAACATTTATAACAGAAAATAAGTCTAAAGACACAGAGCCTTTGCTAGAAGCAAAAAAGAAAAAAAAAAAAAAAAAAGCTGATGTGGATTACCTTTGACTTTTCTTTCACTTCATTGGCAACACATGATAAAATATGTTTTTGACAGGAAAATAGAAGGAATTAACAAAACACAAACTGAAGACATGTTCCAACTTCAGATCCCAATTATAGCGCACATTGCTTAAAGCTAGGAAATGTGCAAACATTTAACACAAATGAAGAAGAGAAATCTAATGAAAAAGACAACATGACATGAGAAAAACAGAAGAGCAGAAGCAGCTAATTAAACCTATACATCTACAAACATAATGCAGAGGAATTATTAAGAGAAGCAGAAGTTAGTGATAAACTTGTGGCTCTCTTACACCGAAAGAAGATCTAAAATTAAACAACCTGCAAAATACAAGATTTATGTAGGGTTGTGGGCGTGGAATAACTAGCATTGCATTTTTTTCTCAGTTGTAACCTACTATGCCATCCAATCTACATAACAAAGATTGCAGTGGACAGGTTTGCTTTTTGCTGCAAGGTTTCAATAACAAGCTGTGTAGTGTACGTCATGAAAAAAATCAGCTTAAAAATTAACTTAGCATATAAGAAGTACAATATATATACACACATATATATACATATATTTTTAGGATAAACCGTCATTATTAATAGCAACCAAGGGGACAAGAGCAATTACAAAAGCAATGTTTTAAAGAAATCTCTTGGAAAATAAATGGTGAGCAATATAGACTGTAGTGGTGGAGTAAAAGGGAAGAAAAAGATGAATTGTCATAACTTGAGGGGGGAAAGAAGTTCTAACGTTCATAGCCTAGGTATAAAGAGTGTCAAGAACTATAGAAAGGTCACTGTGTGGAGACAAAGTTATTGAAAGTAGCAATTAGTTGCAGAAGGACTGCTTAAAAGAGTTGCAAACGTACAATCTTGTCTATGAAAGCCTGAAGAGAGGAAAGAAATATTTCTCCACTTAAATTTATCTATTAGCTTTTTACGTGTGTTTCTCTCTTACTTATTTCTGCTAATGCAGTCTCTCTTGAACTCATAAAATATAGTTGGAATTGGGCAACAGAGAAAAAAGCAAACATACAGGAGATACTGTGAGAAACTGCCATCGGGGACTTGGAGCAAAACAAAAAGGAAATAAAAAGAGAGAAGGATATTCACCTGCAAGGAAAAGAGTTACAAAGGCCAAAATGATACAGGTATGATACTGCTGGAAACATGTGAAGAAGTAAATTTACAGAAAAAGCAAGCAAAGTGGTTATTTTTAATATTATTACTAAAAATAATAATAATTAAAAAACCACAGACAAATCAACAAGTAATGTCCCACTACAAGTATATTTAAAACACAGCATCCATTTCATTAACTGTGAAGGCTCATTCTATAATTAAAAAACCTCCTACTTGATAATAAAGAATCTACTACTGACCTGCAACTCAGCTATAGGAAAAAAAAGCAGAATGAACTTGACACCAGGAAATTAATAACCTGGCATGGATCATTAGTACTGTTAATGTTTGGTGTGTGGAGTGCAACCATAACGAAGTAACATGGCAATAAAACTCATTCAACTTCCACAGGTAGCACACAATACACAAGGGTACCTAAAGAGCCATGCTCAGAGCCTCCTCTGAATGGGAGGATGCACATCTCCATGAAGAACGGGAACTGTGGCCCACTGAGCTGTGCAGGACAAAAGAAGCAGCTCTCACAGCTGCACGCTCCACAGAGACTGAGTTAATGTGTTGCCATGTGACCTTGGATATTCTAGGAGTCCCAAACAACCAGATATCCTAGTTTCCCGTGTGTGATTCTCTGTCATGTGTATCTACTTGTTCCCTCTCCGTAATTTTGTAAATCTAGATGGAACAGAAAATGTTCTAAAATTCTTAAGGTGTTTTTACAGACTTCCTGTTAAATATTTGAAAATTTACCATAAAGTGGAAAAAAAAGCAAAAGGTTTTATTTAAAAAAAAATCTCTCTTAGTTTAGAGAGGTTGCACTAGTAACTACTAGCAACTGATACCTCTTGGAAGGAATTCTTTATATGGAATTATTTCTGCAAATCTTCTTTGCTTCTAACACAAATTTCCTTCAGGAGAGATTTGGAGTTTACGCTGCACAATGCTACAAGAAATCTTGGAATAGCTTGAAACACTATTTTTGATATCTATAATACAATCAGCTACAGCATATAAGTACTTTAAGAGACAATTTTGGCAAGATCCTGTATCTCACTTTAGTTAAAGTGTATTAAATCTTTCAGAGTTATTTTCTTGCAGGCCACATCACTGGTTCTTTGGTTTTAAAGAAGAGAACATTTGTTAATATCAGGCCCTACAATTAGTGGATTGTCTATTTTATACAGTTATTAGCTTTCTGAAATAAAGTAAATCCCAGGTCTCACATTGCTATGTGAAATCTAAGAACTCCTAAAAAAAAATCCATTTTAACAGCACATGAAACGTAATAGGTGTATGGTAAGAACAGGTTATTAATTTTTAATATAGACAAAACACAAACTTGCAAAGCTTAAAAAAACCTCACAATTGGAAATCTGTAAAAGCAATTGAAACCTGTCAACATTTTCCAAATGACTTGTTAATTTATAAGGAGCAAAATTCCACTCTGTCATAACAGGAAAAAAAAAAACACAAAAAAAATTAAATGAATAATTTAGAAATTTCAAGACACTGCCTAGCAAATATTAGCATAATGACTTAAATTTATTGCCTTTCCCTGCAAACTGTTTCTGGTTCTTTTGACAATTGCTATCAACATCACTGTCTTGTTTTTAAAACGTCCTGCAGAGAAAGCCTTACTAATGAAAAAAAGCTAACTACTTTTTCCTCGATATCAATGAGTTTCTCACAAGTGAACTCAATAAGTAGTTCCTCTTATTCTGAATCACTATGTGCTATTTTTTATAAGAAAAGATGCTTCAGTTGCTTCCCAGATATCACTTTCTCTGACATAAATCACTTAGCTCTACTGACCACAGGTGCTACAGAATCTGTCAAATATTTTTGGTTTGTGAACATCAAAATAGGCCTTTAGACAATCTTCGTATGCTTAAAAGAGTCATATCTCAAAATTCTCAAATTCAAAGACTATCTCAAATTTCTGAAGATAAGTAATTCTGATTTTAATGTCATTTGTAAATTTATATTGAATATCATCAATACTAAGCATTTGGCTTTACAAATACAGGAATCCGTAGATGTGTCATTACTACAAACTTCTTCCTCCACTAACTTTACACTGTATTTAGTTGCCCAGTATCCTTGAGCATCTGCAAACGCTAGACACAAAGGAGAAGATAAAGTCCATTTCCAAAACTGTCAGAGCAGGAATGAGTTTGTCAAATGTCTGTGAAACACATTTTTACAACAGAAAATTAGTTTTATATTACCAGTATATTTTATCTGAAATTTCCAAGTAGCACTTCAGAAGTAAAAAGTGCTAAGTATGCAGACCCACCAGAGCTTCCAATAGTATACATTAGAATAGCATGTATCAAAGTAGCAAAAATTGTCGTAAAATAGAAATAGGTTGCTGTTATTTGCTCAGTTCTATGTCACATACAATAAATTAATTACACACGACTTTCCCTTTTTTCCCCTTCTGTTATCTGAACAAGAACCATAAATGTGGCTTTATTTAATTAGATAAAAAATATTTATATTATATTCTTTTACTGAAAAAAAATAGTGAAAGACTTTAGGATGGTTACTCAAACAAATTTATCTTGAAGTCACAACCAAAGGGAACCAATAATGTTCAAAAGCTTAAACTGAAATGAAACAAGTGGAATTACTGTATCATGTCCTTACCAATACCACAGGAATAACTCTTTAGCATAGTCTCTTATTAAAATAATGATAAAGACAATATTTACTTCTAGTACTTTTCCTGTACATTCCAAAAGTTTACATGAAAATAAATGTTAAATTCATTATTGGTCCTAAAATGATGCCATTCAATTTTGATGATAAGACTGATTTAAAATAAATAAATAAACAATAATAATAATAAAAGCAATAAAGTAATTTTTTTTCCAAAGTTCATGAGCAGCCATCTGAGATTCAATACTCAAGGGTCACCTAGAAACTTCAGAGGGCCAAAGTCTTAATCGCTCTGGAAGCCCATGGCCAAAATGTTCAAAACGAGGAGCTTAAAGCACACAGATTGAATCACATAACAAAATGCTGCCTTATTTATGGGATTAATATGTGCAATAATACCCTATATTAATGCCCTATATTACTTCACAGAAATGCTGGTTTTGTTTGCCTTCATTAACATGCTACCAAACAAAAGAAAATGCAATAATAGGTATCTTGCAAGTAAAACCATTCTATCAAGCAACCTGACAACATCAACTCTTCTGACTTTAAATAAATAAAAAAGAAGAATAAAACTACTGCCTAGCTTTGTTTCCAAGGGATAAAATCATACAGTGTTCTTTATACACTGAGAATCTCACTTACTAACAATGTGGTCCAGCATAATTTCCAATGAATGACAAATGCTTATTTTAACAACACAGCCATTTTCTCAGCAAGTTTTTATTCCGTGGATTTCGAGGGTTATACATTTTCCTTCACTAACATGTAAACTTGCAGAATGTAATGAAATGTGGGACTACAAATACCAATGCTTTCTCACACATGGGAAGAAGAGAATCAAGTCCTATAAAATTATTTCATATTTCCTGGGTTTTATTTACCAAAAAATTACCACAAAAATTTGATGTGTATAACAACCATAACAGAGAAGCATTTTTAAGTAGGGTAGTTCTTATATTGCCTAGGAAACAATTTTATTTTCGTAGTGGCATGTTTTATTGTTCTAAATTGGAAAGTTATAAATAAAGCAACAAAAACAAAACAAAAAGCAGATCAGGCATCTCTCTTATATTTTTGGCTGTTCTAGCTGGATTCCTACATGGATTTTCTGATCCCTACACCACATATCATCTACAAAATATTCAGAAAATGAAAACACATTTAAGTTTTTGCAAAACTTTAAGCAATTAAATTTAAGGCCAAAACTAAAGCTGAAATATTGAATTACAGTAGAAATCTATTACCAACTTCAGGAAAAACTGGTCTGTCATGAATTATTGATCATTAGGAAAGTACCAGAATGTAGTAGAAAAACAGAAGGCACCAAAAGAATTTAATAATTACAAGTTTTGCCATTTATTAATAAATGTCTACTTACTACTATTTTGAATAGATTCCTGATGGATGAAAAAAAAAGTTTACTTTGGGGAAATGTACGATGCATGCTATGGAAGTTTGGACAATATAGGATTATTACCAAAACAGCTTGGCAAACATCCTGAAAATATAAAGATTATCTCTTTGGGTTTGTTTCTATTTTAGAAGCTTATTAGACCCTTACTGAATGCATACCAGTGAATAGGTAGTATCTATTCAGAAAACATAGTGCATGTCAGTGACACAGTAGGTACAGAAAATCATCTGTGGGAGGAAAGGCAGTGAACGTAACCAGAATGTGGGGTCCCGTGTTCATTTTGATCAAACACCTTCACATAATATTGCTTTCCAAATTCAGGTTATTCTTGCTTGCTATTCAGACATGATAGTCACTGTAAAATCTTCTAACAGTCATTTAAAGCACTTGTGTGTTATAATTATATAACACATTATATTGAAAATTAATTATATTGAAAAATAATTCCTTGCAAGGATTTGCCTCAGAAAATGGCCTACTAGTATCTTGGGTGAGGTACTTCAAAATGTATCAAAACTCCTGTTTGTTCAGTAATTAATAATGATTTTGATGGTCTATGAATCTAAAGGTTGGTGTTCATGGTTCGAATCAGCTTTCTAAAAAAGTTTAGAGCAAACAACAATCTCAGGATGGAACTTTTGACATAAAAAATGCAGAGATATTACAGAAATATCTCAAACATTCAGCAACATCTGCAGTTTGATTTTGCCATTTTAGATAAATAGCCTCAGACCTTTGACATATTAGACAGGCATGGAAATAAAAATAAGCATTCAGATAAGACAAAGAATAAAATTGACAACAAAAACAGCCCAAATCAAACACAGGACCAATATTCTTGACTTTTGAAGGGTACAGCACAGAAACAGACAGGCACTTTATTTCTCTTTTATCTATTGTTTTTAATAGCTGATTCTGTTGTCAGTATTTATAACTCTCTATGGTGGCATTCATAAATGAGAAAAATCATAGAGCTGGAAGGGACCTTGAAAGGTCATCTGGCCCCTTCCTTGTAGTTCAGCTGTAACTAGGTTACAGATGTTTGTCTAACCTTTTCCTAAAAGTTGCCTGAAATGGTCAGCAAACTACACCAGTGCTTCAGAATCTTTACCACTAACAACCTTTCCTCCGTATCAGAGGTGACTCTCTCTTACTGCAATTAAACCCCATTACTATTTATCTATACAGGATAAATGTGAGAAATAGCTTATTTTGCATGCCCACAAGAAAAAATACCCAACTTTACAATTTGCATTTGAAGACCATTATCACATTCCCTCATCTTACCCTCTAAAGCCCTTGTAATCACAGTTCCTTTAATCCCTCTTTCTGTTGTCTTCCAGACTTTCTGCCATTCTTGCTATTTTCTTTTGACTCCAAACAACTCTTGGAGTGTCAAATCTGGACAGAGACCTTCAGCTGAGCCCTTACAACAGCTGAGTACAGGAAAAAGGTTGCTTCATCCATCTAGTAAAACATATTCATATTCTTACATGCCATCGTAAAAGTTGCCTTGCTGGCAATAATGTACCATAATGTGCTTGTAAGTCATAAGCAATCCTCAGGCTCATTTGCTCAAAGAAACATGTTCTATACAAATATTTTTGTCCCAATGGAAGCCATAACATTTTTAAATGATTAAATCAAGTTCATTTTGAATTACAACCCTGATTTACTCGTGGTTTCTTCCACCATTATGTCATGCACAGAGTGAGTGTGTAATCTAGTCATCTATGATGAGCTGAATAACCAGGCCCAAGGTAACCGCACCAATGCACACTTCCATTTGACAGTAACTGACAACTCCTCTCTAAATGGAGTTTCCTCTTCAGCATTGCATTGCTCAATTTTGAATTCTGTTCTTTACGAAACTTTAATTTCACAGAATCACTTTGCAACTAATTCCAAAAATGTGGAAAATGTAAATTAGCATAATAAAGCAGAAAATATCAATACCTTTAAACTGCATTATTATAACTCTGAAAAAAGTGATGAAAACTTGTCTGCTGATATGCTACTCGTACTTGGAGTGCTGTGTGCAGCTGTGGGCTCTCCAGTACAGAAGATACATGGACATACTGAAGGGAGCCCATCAAATGGCCATGAAGGTGGTTGAAGGACTGGAGCATGTGTCATAAGAGTTGAGGTTAAGTGAGCTGGAACTGCTCACCCACAGGGAGCAAGGCTCAGGTGGATTTATCAATGCATATAAATTCTGATGGGGCAGTAAAGACAACAGAGCCAGACCCTTCTCAGTGGTATCTAGTGATGGGGCAAGAGGTGATGGGCACAAACTCAAACACAGGAAACTGTATTATTTTTTGTTTGTTTTAAATTCTACTGTGAGAGTTGTCAAACATGGCAACAGGCTGCCATCCATGGAGACAGACAAAATCCAGTATGAATGACCTGCTCTTGGTGACTGTTTCTTGAGTAGGGGGGTTGAACTAGATGATCTCCAGAGGTCCTCTAGGATTCAACTATTCTGCATTTCTTTATTTTATTTTTATTTTTTACTTCTTACCTGGTTAATCATTTTTATTAGTCTCTGAAATTGTGGCTCTTTTTTCACAGAAGAATACATTATGAGTATTTTTATTAATAATAAAATTTTTATCAGGACCAATTTTGGTTGAGCTGAGAATAGTCAAAGATATTGCAGTTAAAGACAACTGCAAAATTGTTACTTTTTTGACGATCAGTAATATCTATAATTAGTGTTCTATTCAGATATTAGGTATGACCCAGACACGTAAAAAAAAAAAAAAAAACCAAAACTTGTAACTAGTTGAGAAGCATGAATTTAACTGTCATCATTATTAAACAGTTTCTTGTAAATTTTGCTGAATAATAATAATAAAAAGAAAAACACTTTATATTCCTTTACATCCACCTGATCTTCCTGCTAGTTGGAGTTGCAATTTATTCTTTAATGGGATATACTAAGTTCCCTTTTTAATGTGTTTGAATAAAGAGTGAAGAAAAACTTTTGATATCTGCGACAATTAATTGTTACAATGACCACTGAAACTTAAGCAACAGTCTTTAGATTAATTAAAAGTATAAATTAATATTTTACAGTACTGCCAGGCAGTACTACGCTCAGGCAGTGGTCAGGGGAAGTAAATATTGCCCAGTACTCAGCATGTCCTCTTCTGGGCCCCCAGTACAAAACAGATGCCCCAAACTTAGGGATCAGGCAAAGTGCTGTGGAGGGGGTTTGGCACTGGGGCCCACAGCGAGGTGAGACTGAGGGCATTCATTGGGCTTGTTTATCCCAAGATGAGAAGGCTAAGCCAAGGGGATCCATTGACGGTCAGCCACCTCATGGAGAACCTTAGATAAGGCAGAAAGAGAGACTCCCCAGAGATGCACAGTGAAAACCAAGAGGTGATGGTCACAGTCCCTAGAGTTGACATCTGGGCTGCATGCAAGGGAAAAGACAAGCATCAAGGCAGTGGCTTTGAGAGCCTCTGTATGACATCTGTTCTCGGAATTTTCAGAGCTGGCACAGAGAAGGCCGTGAGCAACCTGAATTTACTTCTTAAAATTTATGAATATAAATTTAAATAAATGTATGTATATTCAACTTAGTATTTAGACCTGGTTTGAGAAGGAGGTTGAAATGAGGGACACTCTGCAGGTCTCTTTTTTCCTCTCAGTCATTTTATAGTTCACTTCCTGTTTTGAAGCATTTGCATAGATATTAATACATATCTTTTTAAGATAAATCCTTCCATACCACATCTCACCAGGGCTATTATATTTAAATATAACACATTGTTTTTTTGTTTCAAATGTTTTAAAAAATATATTTATGCGTTCTTCTTTAAGACTTCTTTCCTTTTCATTTATTCTCGACAAAATGATCAAGAATCATAATTTTGGGTCTTTTTATTTTACTTTTCAGGTATAATGGATCATTTAAAAAGGAAATATAGCTCTAAAAGTTGCTGTTAAGGACTATAAAGCAAGAAAATAATATGTAGTTCCTTTGCAAGGTTTTTATCATAACACCATTACTTACTGTGACATTTATCCTGCTTAACCTCACCAAACGTACCCTAGGGAAATGTCAACAGTCTTATGGTTTTAATACAAATGAATTATCAAAGAGTTCGAATAATGTAATCATCTTAATGTATTCATTTTTTTTTATAATGAACATCTGTTATGGGGATACAGAAGCAAAGTGACTGGCTAAGGTAACAAATAAACAGTAAAACTGATTTTACATTTTTAACTATTTAGAGTAACCTAAAGTAACTGTCACTGAAATTTTCCTCACTTCCATTATTTCTGGTGGATATGATTTTTCTTTGATGGAATTCTTATGTGCTTTCTAGATGGTTGTTACAGGTATAATCCTGTTTACAAAGACAGTTTGCTCCCTGGATAGAAATCTTCTCCCTTGAGTGATGCATATTTGTGTTCTTAAAGTTCCTGCCAAATCTCTTATTTTACATGCCTTTGCCAATAATCCTTTTGCAGTCTATTTTCTGTCAACTCCATTTATTAAGAGGGTTGTTTTCAAACATCCTGCTAGCATACATTACAGTAATTCTATTCTCATGAGAACACATTCTCTAATTATCGAGATGGTCTAACAAATGCCTCTGATATTTATTTCTATTATATTTTATTCTAGCATTATACTTTATGACATGAATATAAATTTTTGAAAATTTACACAAGTGATACATAACTTCACAGTCTAAACTCTTCTGAACTACATTTTGAGTAATTCCAAGAAACCATTTTATGAGTAATTATTATTTTTTTTCTTTAAAGGAAATCATGCCATCATTTACAATTCAGAAAATAAATATCCTCAGTTTTATCCAAGTCCTTGAATGACATTTCATTCAATTTCCATGCTCTGAACCTTGTTAACACATTGTATCCTGTTTGTTCTTTTGTTCCTGAAATGCAGCAATTTGAATATAGATGCATTTGTCATCTTGTCATCACACATACATATAGAAAGGACATTTTAGCTTCTGAGCACGCAGATCTGGTAGATTGAAATTATACTCTCAGACATCCCTTGCCAGGCTGATACAAGCCTTGATTCATCCAATTTTTCCTGATGCCATTTGCTTGATAACTATAATTTGCTATTCACAGTTTGTTAGATAGTGGTAAAATGCAAGTGCATTCAGAGTAATATTACAATCAAAGTTATCACATGATGAAAGATCTTAATTAATCCTAGATTAACCACAGAATCACAGTGACAGAGAAGTCAGGTATTTCAAAGTTTTTACATGGTTTTGACCAGAACCACAACTGGGGTTTAACTTATGATATTTTTTACTGCTATTATAACACACAGATTTTTGTTTCCTCACTGAAATCCATGACTTCAATGTAAATGTCCATGTTTGGTATGTCATTTGTAGGAGGGTTATATACCTCAGCATATATTCACAGCATTTGGTGTATTGACTAGTTAAAAAAAAAAGCGGTTATATATGAATTTTGAAGGAAAATTGGTCTACACTCTAGAGGCTTATACACTATGCTCAGGTCTTCTCTGATCTCAGGACTTTGCCTCCTTTCAGAATTCAGAATTTATAGCCAGCACTAGAATAATTGCCCATCTCTTCATTTAGCAAGAATGTGTCTGGCAACATACCTTGAGAATCTAGAAATGATGATGACATCTTCTCTTTTTATATTAAAAAGGGGTAGTCAAAACACATTAGACACAGTATGTAGATTCAAATCTGATTTAAATATACATTTCTAAATGCTCTAGAGAGTATTTTATCTCAGCCTAAGCCTCTTTCTGCTGAAAGTATGACAAAAAAAGTGGAGTTCCAAGAAATCACGATTAGGCAGAGTGAGTATGACAATACTTCTGAAAATCAGTGGAGAAAGCATTTGGAAGTGAGGATTCCTGGCTCTACTGTTTGCTCACCCTTCAATAGCCAAGGGAATAACCACGTCTCACACTTGACAACTCTGAAACCGGGGCACATAGGCAAGTTTTCTCACAGGGAAAATCAGTCACTTCAGTCAAGAGATAGTGTAAAAGTTGCTGCTGTCAAAATCCCAAGAACATATGCATAATTTTCATTCTTGCGTTCACATTCATCATTACTGAGAAGCATGTCAAGCAAACAAAACAGATGCCTGTGACTCTGAACATGAGCTATTCAGTTTACTCTCTGCTGTGTTTGATTACTTAACTAGGGACACCCTCACCTGTCTGGCTGATTATGATTTTCCTTTCACTTCACTGCCTGGTTACCACAATCAATCCTAAATTTTACAGTACTCATTCACTTATCCAACCATTTGATCCCAAACTGAGTCATCTAAACCCTTTCAGCCTGAAAGGCCTATTTTTTCCCTAAGGGAGAATAACAACACACCTATCTCAAGATCTTCTATGCAACTTTCTGCATGTTACCTTTTCTTTCCTATACCCAAGATATATTGAATTCTTTAAGGAGTAGTGACGCTATTGGCATCCAGAGATCTGTATCTATTTTATGTGATGCAAGAGGACAAGAGAGTCTGGGTATCAGGTATGGTTTGACAATACCTGGTCATTCCTATCAGGTAGCAGGGACTCTGAATAAGTAGGCTGAAGATCTCACCTAGGACAAGAGGTGAAATAGAGGCCAACCAATGAAACAGTAGAAGCAATCTTGTGTATGAAAAGACCAGAACTTAAGTAAAATTTCCTGGACCACTTAGAAACAATAGTGGATTGTTGTCCCTTCACATTCAAGCAGAACTGGGAGTATGACACTTGTTGATATAAAATGCCTATCTTCTGTTCCATCTCTACTTTCAAATGCCTTTTTGGAACTAAGCCTTGGTCTTTTAAAATTAATTATCTTTAATTGCCAGGTTCACTCTTCTGTCCTCTGAAAATTGTCACTTCATTTGCTTTGTTCTAATATTTGCTTACCTTCTCAGTTAAACGTGACTTTTCATAAAGTAATTCTCAATTGTACACCACGGTATTTCTAGCTAATTTCCTTAATACCCAAAGGATGCACATAATCTGGACTGTTTGAGAAATGAGCATTAATTTTTTCTCTATATTCCCTCCTTTGATCTTAGTTATTTTACAAGGTCAATTATCAGCATAGCTTCATAAATTGTCATATACCTCCTCTAATTTCATTTTCTATGTCTTCAGCCTTAGAAGTCAAAAGTAAATGATCACCAAACTTTTTTCCGATGCATTATTTTCCACTTCCCAAATACTTCACTATAGTATTCCCTAGTCTCATTTTGCATGCCAGAAACTAGGATTCCTTTGACATAAAACTACCTTTCCAAATCTTGCCTTTGCATGGCTCCTTGAGTTACTCATTTTCATTAATATTCCAGCTACGTGAACCCAGAACATCAGATTTTAGTAACACACAGAAAAAAAATCACAGCTGGAGTCACCACTTTGCTTTCACCATCTACTATTTCTGTTTACTTCTCTTTTCATACATCCATTTTAACTTATTAACAGTGTCCCTTTCTCTTCTAATCCCTCCCCCCCCCCCCCCCCCCCCCCCCGCCCCAAGAGTACGTTTCCGAGTAAAGTGAAGTTACCTTACAGGTTTTAGCTCACTTGCCCCTTGAGCACTGCTCCCCTCCACCATTCCCTCTTCCCAAAACAGGTCTTGAAGGCATTAAGGTTCATGCAGACCTTGAAAGAGACTATTCAAAAAAGATTTTTTGCTGAAAATGATAACAATTGATACTGGCAAGTTTTGTGTGCCTTTGTGCTTTGCTTTTCAGTGAGTGCTCTAAAGGCAGCAAGGAAAGAATCTCCAAGATTTTGACAATGACAAGTATATCCATTAAAGATGAATTAAATTATTTTAATGCTTGAAAATTAAAAAGAATCCAATATTTTAGGTAATATTTAAAATAATAACGTGGTGATAATATTCAGAATAATGGATTATAAGATATATATTGAATAATGGCATAAAATCTAGTAAGTCTATCTGCAGTAATGAGTCTGTAATTTTAATTGACATTCAAATCTTGTTTAAACATTAGCCTATTGAACTGTAAGTCTCTCTATTTAATTGACTTTAATGCTAAAATAGAAAAAGACATTTTAATTTTAGATGTGACCACTAAAAAAATTAAATTAAAGAGATAAGATCTGAAATCTCAGGGAATTTAGAACCAAGTTTTTCTTAACTTAGTAAAATTGATTTTACAGGGTCTAGACTTTTTGAGGACTGCATTACCTATACATGATTTTCACTACTGTATTTTGTATATTTTCTACCACAATAGTTTCATTTCTTCTCTTCTTTCTTGAAAACAGAGAGAAGAGTTTACTTACCAAATTATGTAAGAAGTTGATATGATTTCTCAAAAATGTTATGAAGCAATTAATTTGCTTTAGTGCTGCCAAGCACTAAAAGATAAGAAAGGAGGGAAAGTTTGAGCACAGACTTCTCATCCTTCTTTCACCCTACCTGTAAGAGGTAATGATGAAGATCTGACAGGAGAAACATCTTTATATTTGCAGAGTTTGCCGTACAAATATTTTTTAAAAAGTCTTTCATGCAAAAATATTTGCCATTCTTTCAGTTATTCAGCTTAATAAGAATATGTATTTCTGGGTTCTATACACACTCTTCCTGACATATAAGGTGCCGTATACATACTCTGCAGATACATAGAGAATCAAAGAATGCAAGAACCACTGTTCAATAAATTGAATGGAAAGTGTTCTTTGAATTATTATACAATTTTTGTTACAGCGTTACGTAAACATCTGACAAAAACATCTGACAAAACCCTATTCTATGAAATTGTGAATAAAACTTTCATTTCATATTATAAAAATAATTAGTAACTAAAAGTTGTATAGACATGTACATTATTTTCACCAAAATGACATCTAAGAATGCATGTTCTCTACTGTGTCTTCCACAGAAAGCTGGACTTGATTCTAGGTCTCTGTTTTGTTTTAGCATTTTCTAAGATACTTGTGAGACAGTACAGAAATATTCCTTACAGCTGAAATTGCTCCGTCACCTATTTACATCTTATTCCATGACCTTCCTCTGGTGTACTTCAAAATCTCATTAGGGATAGCGGCGATTCCGGATGCAAAATGGCAGTCTTTATTTGGTCTTGCAAGTTCTTGTTTGTTTGTTTTGGTTTGGTTTGTTGTTTTTTTCCTTTTCCACAGACCTTTGTTCTAAAAAAGATAAATAAATTACACAGCACATTTGTTCCCAGGTGGGTAATTCTACCCAGTTATTCTGTTTACCAAAGTCATTGTATACCAGTTTGTCTCCTGACTTCTCATACACTTTTCTTAAAACTAGAAAGGTTAAAAAAAGACATTAGCCTTTTTTTTTTTCTTTCCTTTTAAAATGGGAATCTGTCAGAAAGACCTGATACGACTTTCAGATTTGGCACTTTGGAGATTTGTAACTGACTTGTGTGAAACTCAGTCACTTAACTCTTCAACAACTCATTTTTCCTGGAAAAAAATTTAGTAAAGACTCCATATAGTGCACTTCAACTCTCCAGTAAAATTGGAAAGTGATGTAAAGGATTGTTGTATTTTTCTGCACATGGTGCCTATCATAAAAACAAGAAAAAAAAAAACAACACAGCCAATAACAGCAACATAAACCACAAAAGCCAGACAAAAATCTCCTGAATTCAGCAAGTCTGTGGCTCTACGTGTAAGTAGTCCATCGGAAGATCAAGTAAAATCCTTCCTCCTAACACTGAGACCCAACTTACTAAAGAAGAATTAGACATATCTGCTATCAAGAAATTGACTTACAATACACACATACAGAAAACTTCGCTGCATTTCAGAACGTACTTTTTAAGAATATGCAACATTGTGTATAGCAGTCTCAAAACATTTTTCTGATTATTGATATAATGACAAAATTAAATGCATATATTTATTAGATTAGAGAATATATATTCTATGCTTTCCATTTCCAATGCCACATATTATTTTGTTCCTGAAGCCTAAGATTTGTGAGTAAAGAGAGAAAAGTTTCCTTCTCAATTGCTGATAAACAGATAATTAGAAGCAAACTAGGCTTGAAATTAGATCATATTCTTTTACAAGAAGCTGTATACCTAAAGAATGATAAACTAATTGTAGGGGGGAAAAAGGTAGGCTTTAATTTGTTGAAGCACAGGATGAGGCAAACTTTAAGAGAGTAAGCTTGAAATGAGAACCTTTTGTAGTACAAAAACATGATGAGACAGCCTTTCATAGTATTTCAAGCTTCTCCATAATGTATTGTCATTGTAGCCAAAGAAACCATCATATATGATAATTTTAACACAGTTTTGAGTAAGAACCTCGAACAGATCAAAACAAACTTTCAAGTTGCTTTATGGTTTGTAAATATATTTAGAAATTACTTTGTATCATAAACAATAGCATGCTAAGCACTTCAAAAAGAAAACCGTTTGGTATGTCACCTAATGAAAGTAGTGTTATTTACTGAGAACAGTTTACAACAGTTAGAGTAGATAGAAACATTTAGGTAAACAGCAAAATACTGGAATGACTTCGTAAAGCATACTTGTACAACATCATCCATATTGATGCAGTTGCTGCTGAATTTTCTATTTCACTGCTTTTAGTTCTCTCAATATACTGAAAAAAATAATTGAATTGTCTCAGCCCAGGGAACATGTGACTTCCTAAATATTTGAAAATATGTATTATTAGACGGCACAAACCTAATAATTTACTCCATAATTTAGGGAAAAGAGAAACAAAAAAGCAAATGTTCCTGATGCTGTTACTCATTATACTCACAACAGTTTTCATTTAAAAGCTGTACATTGCAGTTAAATATATGGGCAAAGGTTAGCAGTGACATACAGCACTGCATACAGAACAACAGATGAATAGCTTATTGCAGGAGCTCATCTAAGAATGAGACCAAGGTAGGTAATGCCAAACTAAACTTTTACACATTCTCAAGAAGGTTCAGATTGAGAAAGTCATTTAATCAGGTGCCTACCCAATCAGTAGAAAATAATGAATTTTCTACTGATGATTTCATCTTACATGCTGTACAGTTGTTTCTTTAACTCACAACTGCTTGGCCAGTTTATTCTCACAATTGTGAGTTAGCTAACAGGTGACTAGTCGTTAAAGATGCTACAACCCCAAAATTCTCACTAATTGTTAGACTAATTTAGGAGACAGATTGAAAATGCTGGGCTTTGTATATATGACATTGGAAAATGAAAATAAGTACTATTTTTTTCAATTGAATATTTTACTTTTCTTAGGAAAAAAGTGAGTATGTCATGTTGACAGAGTCATACGACAATTTATTTAAGGTATGCTTAAGAGGGCAAAGTGTTTTTTGTTATTAAAAATTTATAGAAGCCTTTTTTTTTTTCCCCTCCATTACAACCAGATCCAAGTCCTTATTTCATTTCATAACAAATGTTGGAGGAATTTGCATCCTTAAATACCTCTAAATGCTACAGGTTGAATGATACTATGCTAGCCTTGTAGTCTTTATCACAGCTATATGGGGAGCTTTTATTCATTCTAAATCATACAGACCCCAAAACAATAAACCAAAAGGCAGACTTAACTGAGTTCACTTAAAGCACAATACTCAGATTATTTCTCTAAATCTCTAAGGCCTTTAGCAGAAACCTGATAAATGAGAAATTGTGCTGAACAACAACAAAAAAATGCAAGGCTATAATTTCATTTTATAGATTAAAAATATATATTTTAAGATTTTTTAATAGCACCCAGATTAGCTGAGTCATACTTCATAATATTACTTCCATTCAAATATTTGACCTCTTTTTATTTCATTAATGGAAAGTGTTCTTGCCTCTGTGAATACTTATCATTGTGGTTTTTTTATAGTACTACTTCTAGCTTTAAGTTCAACAAATGTATGTAAGCTATCCAAATACTTTTGTAATTTTTTATAGTGGTGGATGTTGCTGGATATTTCATAATCATATTTACAAATCAGAATCTACTTTCATCATAGAGGTATACATACATCAAGAAAATTCCCAGTTTTCTTGGTTCAACAGTTCTGTGTATACACACAAAAAATAAATATTCCAGACTAACAAAAAAACACAACTCCTTTTAAGTTTTGCAAAATCCTTCCAGTGTAAAACAAATATCTACCAGCACACCTCTAAAAATCTCTCATTAGTTTATTTATCAGCATAACTTCATTTTGAATATTAATTTATAAGGCATGTTCTCTTTGTATGCTATACTCCCTATCCCTAGTGGAGATCAAACTACACAACAGTGTTCCTGCTATAATTGGGTATTTCTTGTCCTTTGCTAGGTGGCATTGGAGAAGTGTTTTCTCTGTTTTCTCTCCTACTTCAAACAAGAAGGATGGAAGCGGCTGTTGAAGCTGGCTGTGCCCAACTAATATAGTCAGGCCAGTTTACACAAACAAACCCATACCAACTGAAGAAAAATCTCCAGTGATTTCTGTGGAGAGCATCATGTGGCCCAAACGTTTCACATTTTTGATCTTTATTGCAACTATGTTTCCTCTATTCAACATCTTAAGCCAGGTCTCGTTTATTTTGAATTTCACCTTTGAAGAGGGATATACATCCTTGTCTATTCAAGGAGTCTCTTATTAGAAAAATATAAAATTTAGTAATTTCATCTATTAGTAGATTTATTTTTCCTAAAATTTCCTCTGATTTTAAGGCCTTTCTAATTATAAAAAACACACAACTATGTCTTATTTAAATATAAAATTTCTTGGTCAAATATGAATTTCCAAAATGCTTGTTCATATTCCTTTTCCACCAAAGCCCTAGTAAGTAAGGGCGGGACAGCATTTAATTAGCTTGTCATGTCCAACTACAAGCTCTTACATATACTGTTTTTCTCCAAAGAACTGTATCAAATTTTATAATCTGTCTTTTTACGGACTGAACCTTCCTACAGAAAACAAATTATTTTATTCCTTCTGGAACTGTGAATCATGTCCTAAATCCCAACGCCATATAAATAATACCTCCTGGACACAGACAGCTCAAACATAAAAAGCCTAAACCTTAATCCTCATCCTCATCCCCAGACAATGCAGAAACAACTTCAGAAAGCAAACATACCGTGTGTATAAAGAAGGCTAGTTCTGCTCCAAAGCCAGCAATACAGCAACTATCACTGAATAGTTTCTGCCATTGAATTGTTTGCTGCCATTCCAGGTACACCTTGATTTTACATCAGGATAATTATATGACGATGTCTTTTTAACCAGCACTAGTAGTTAGTCATAAGATAATACGTTTAAGATGCTGAACTAAACTGAGAAAATGAAATTTTTCCATACTTCCTCATTTGTTACTTGTGCAGGCACACAAATATATGTGTACACATACTTTTCACATGATCTAGCAATTCTTTTTGAAGTAAAGTGTGCTGCATATGTTTTGAGCAGCTAAGAGTTGAACTTTCAGGTGATTATAGCAGCTGAAAAGCTTTATTAAAGCCTAATTAGGAAAAGTAGCAACAATTCCTGAGTAACACCATGCTGCAAATGAAGAATATTACTGTTTAAAGGTGGATTAATCATGTGCATGGTTTTTAGAAATGCTTAATGCTTTTTTTTTTTTTTTTTTGCTTGGGAGTCATTTTTTGCATGCCACTGCTCCATTCCATAACCCATTCTCCAATAAAACAATGAATAATCCTTACTTGAAGAGCAGTCACATATCCTTAATTTCAGTTTTTTCATTTCCCTTAATTAGAGAAAGTACCAAGGGCAGAAAATACAGGCAAGCCCCAGCTGCCACTAACAACAAGTGAGAACTGTATAATTTATTTGAAACTCTAAATCTCTCTGCCTACGCTATATATATCTGCTACATAATTAGTTTAGATAGATAGATAGGTAGATAGATGCCACATACATTCCTATTTTTCCATGTGTAATGTTTTTCTCTCCTTTGGGACCATAAACAAAATAAACTAACATCCATTTAGCAAGTCTCATGTATCTACGTTCATAAAAAAAAACAAAAGCTGATCCAAGCACCACATTTTGAGAGCTGCTGTCCACATTGCAGGACAGCAAATGAAACAGTGTGCTGTGTCCCTGCCTATGAACCCCAACTTCCTCCCAGAAGAAATACACACATAGGCATGCTCTGCAGCTAATTCAGAAGAAAATAGGAAGCATGCTAAGGTCCTCAGTTCAGCCATATTCTTTGTAAACCACACAGTCAATTTTTACTTTGCCAGAGAGTTTGATTTTGCTTAGAAAGAATTCAGCTTTGCTAATGTTTACACAATTGTTTTCAGCATACAATACAATACTATTTTAACTGAGTAATTTAACCAATTTCATAAATGCAAATGTTTATCACAATTTCACAGAGCTTTTAATCTTACATCTGTCTTCTCTATTTTTAGCTGATGTGTTTTGAACACATGGATTCTAAACTGTAAAGTTAATTTTAAAATTTTCATTATTAAAGATTTAATAGTATGTGACTCTATGTGGAAATATGACATGATCTAGCACTTTCTGTAAAGTGATTTGTTGAAAAAAAATTTGTTCTTGACTAAAGAAAATAAAGTTACCACCAAAAAAAAGGTGGTTTTTTTCCCCATACTCTTTTGAAGAGTTTTTTAATTTTCAGAGCAAATCAGCAGTCCTATTCTTATGTTTTAACTCTTCATGTTGTAGAAGATAAAAGAATGAGAAGATAAATTTTCAAAAGGTTTTTTCTTGTGGAAATTTCTTACCTTACACTGTAGGTGGTAATCCAGAGTGTCTGGAATAAAAATGAGACATTAGTCTAGTAAAAACTGTCTGTACAGGCATCTCTGTACTTTTATATATATTATTTTTTTTTTAAATGTAGAAATTAATGTTTTTTAATATGCTGTCATTTTTAAGTCTCCTACATTTCTTTGGTACAATTATGGACACTCTTTCTCCAGAAGAAAGAACTGCTACCTGTTCCAATCTACCTCCTTTACATTTAAGAAAAGAAAATTACAAAAACACTGTATACTAAAAAGTCAAGTTCTGCTGCTGGGCAAAAGTCTGATAAAAATGAATTCACCAATCCTGCTTTGAATTAATAGATGCAAAGAGTATGGAAGATTTTGGATGATCTCAACAACATGAAAATCTTTTTGTACAATCTTTTTCTTTAGTACATCTTCATATGTAAAAGTAAATTATCTCTGGATTTTCAAATATCCTTTTGCATATGAATTAGTTGTTGTTTGAACTGTGTATGTTATTTGTCCATTTTATATATACACATTTCCTGACATCTCAAGCATTTTTTTTTTTTACATCTGTTTTATCTCTTGATCTTAGATACTATTCATTTATAATTAAATAAAACATCTGCATGGTTTAAACATTTTTAAATGTAAGTATTTGTTACTACTATAATATTATGAATAATTATGCAATTGTGAGCAGGCATTGGTTGTTCAAATTTGATATATACATAGCTCAGATTATATTTACTTTTACGTTCTTTTCCTGCTTTGGGTTCATTCCTGTTCCACTTACATTGATGGATGGCCTTACCACTCCTTTGAATTAAACTAAAACCAGGCATTTTGTGT
This sequence comes from Cygnus olor, assembly GCF_009769625.2. NCBI lineage: Eukaryota > Metazoa > Chordata > Aves > Anseriformes > Anatidae > Cygnus > Cygnus olor. Next base: position 3,736,117 of record NC_049181.1, read on the forward strand.
CTGCTCTAATATACTGTTCATTTCACATGCAAAGCTCAAGGGGTTGAATTCTTAGCTCACAAGAAAGGGATAAAAATGGACTGTCATGAAAAATACGTGTGATATTTTTGAAACTTTTGGCTAACGTTTGATTTACAGTCATAACAAAAATAAACTACTATGGCCATAAAAAAAAAAAAAAGAAGAAAAGGTTGTTTTGTCATGTAAGTCATCATTCGCTCACAATGTATGAATAAAAAGGATATATTATTCAGAATTTACCTTAATACTAGCCAACTTTTAGATACTAGTGACTTTGCTGTCCCCCAGCTGAAGATCAACTGTGTAAAAAATACTTGTAATTTCCTTTTATCAAAATCAAACTCAGAAATATTTATAATAGAGATAAGGAAGGTTGAGTACTGATTTACATAAAAACCAAACAAAAATTAAACCCTTTCTAAACAGACTGGAATTTCCCAGAATCCCAGTATTGCCAAATTATCAGTAAATTCAACTGAGGAACTCCAGCCTTATTAAACCAAGATTCAAGGATCTACGTTTGTTTTCATCCTTACAATGAAATGAAAATTTGTAGGATCTTCGTGACCAAAAGGTAATAAGAAGCAAACCCACCCGAAATACTTTGTTGTTTTGAAGATATTTTTTGTTGTTAAAATTGTTGTTGTCCATCCTAATGTGACACAGTAACAGTTAAGCATAAACTAAAATTATTCATATTTAAAGAAATATTTAATGTGTTTTTTCCAGCAAAACTGTGAACAAATGCCACAGCCTTCAAAGAATTGTCTTATACCTACCTTATAGCACTTATATATTTTTTCCTGGTCTGAATATGAATATTAATGTAACAATATTATTGTCAAGGGAAAAAAGTTCTATAAATAAAAGAACAAACTACCAATTAAAAGAATTTTTAAATAGCAGGGGAACTAAGGAGTTTCAAGTTACAAAGCTAATCATAATTTCTTTACTTTGGATTATAAACCAGGCTAAATGGTTGTACTTTTATTATAATATTGCCAGTAACTGAAATTTCCTCAGCCTTATACTATCACAATTGGTTCCTTGAAAATGGAATGATTTATATATCAGATAAGGTTAATCAGACCTCATCAGAACACCGAATCAGAACACCTGATCATCTAGTTAAACTTCAAAGCCAGTTAGCATCAGAAGAAGTCAAACAATCAAAACCAGTTACACATCACAACAGATGATCAACATCTTAGATGAAACCCAGGTGATAGTAGAACAACACGAGTGTTTGTTGGGGTTTTCATGAGGACAACTGAAGTATATTAACACTGGAAATTATCAGCAATTGATTTCATTAAGTATGTAAAAATACAACTAGAAGATGAAAAGTACAAGACAAACACAGATATTGGTCAGTCATCTGCTACAAAAATATTCCTAAATTTGCTTTTATAAAAATTAATATTATGAAAAATTTTGACAACATAAACCAGACCCTTAGATTTTATTGTAGCCTGGTTTCTAGCCACTTTTCTGGTATTAAACTTCTCTATGATGTTCTCTGTGAGTCATGCCAGAGGGAAAAAAACAACAACAGCAAATCAGTGTGACAATCCCCTAACAACTGTTATCTCAAAAAATAAAACTGATTTTGGGGGAAGTTCTGAATGCTAAGATGCTCTGAGAGCTCTACCACTTGACTGTTGTTACAAACAGCACTGCAAACATGAAACAAACTTATCAACACAGCTTCTCATAGGCTACACATATTTTACTCAGTGGATTAGTTTAGAACTGCTCCTATTTCATAAAAATATAATTTGAAATTTCTATCTAAACAGGTCAATTCTACAAAAAATCTGCTACCTCCTTTAGCTGACGTTTTCAATCTCCCTATATATAGAAAAACAGTAATGCAACTGACTTCTTACAAGCATGTCTCTAAAAACATCTAATAGTATTACAAAACCATAATTTTTTAATACTGTTTGATAGATGAGATATTGTTTAGTATTTTTTAAGGTCTCATTTTTATTATGGTAGACAATTAAACAGCTGGTGCATTTCAGACAGTCACGGTTGATCAGGTTTCTGTATAATATTACACTATGCAAACAAGCACACAGATGAGACTTTTTTTTATATAAATTTAGAACCTATGTGATCGATTTTAGATCCCACAATTTAATTTCCTTAAGATTCTTTCATTAAGATTCAATACCATATTTGGACTTGCTACCTGTATTAAACAGTTGTCTCATAGTGAAGAGGCTGCCAATAATGTATTATGTACATCCTCTACCATACAATTGGTATTTCCTCCTCAGAACTATACCAGATGGGTAGCAGGGATACATTTGAAAAACAAGTTTAAGTAGCAATTGAAAATACTAGCTTAACCTCCATATTCAGGAGAACAACAATTTGTATTGCACAACTTTTCCTAACATATAAAAAATGTACTTTTTAATTAAATGACCCTGTCAAGCTAAAGCATACATTCACATCATACCTACTGTACTATTGTTTCTGTGCGTTCATACATAAAGGAGATCCTCTCCATTGGCCTTGAATGTTAGGTGGTGAAAATCCTAAAACCTGAATATTCTTTCACTGTAAAGTTCAAAGTCAATTAGCCCTTCTGTAAAATACTTCTCATATATGTTAAGCAAATGGTACATTACTTGTATGTGTTTTTTAATTTATGTTATTATGTATATATTATTATATAATATATAATTATGTATATATATATAATTTATATATGTATATATATATATATATAATATTATAATAATATATAATAATAAATAATATAATATAATAATATATATTATATAATATATATATATAATATAATATATATAATAATACATTTAATATAATTATTATTATATATATATATAATTTATATTATGTATATAATATATAATTTATGTATATTATGTATATATAATGTATATTCTTAGAACAAGACGTTGGATATCACCATGTATGCAATATATAAATAAAATGTACATTTACTTCACACATGCATCAGTGTCATTTCTGTATGCAAATACTCAGCTTTCATACAAAGTTGAGTGGAATACCTGGCTCCTTTGTTTCCTGGGGTTACTTTATATTCCACAAACAACACATTTGCTGAGAGACACCGTAAGGAATCTGCACTTGCAATCTCAATTACAAGAGCTGGCTATTTACTCCAACCTTCTTCTAGCCGCGACTGATCTATTGCAAGACATTCTTTTATGTCATTGTTTTTGTTTTATTTTCTTTAATTTCCTTTTGCAACAGATTTTGTCAAAATCCTTTTGGAAATAATAGCAATTTGGAGAAAACAGATCACCTTTATTTGTGTGCTTGCTGACAAAGAACTCCAAGTGGTTGCCAAAGCAGGACACCCCTTTATAAAAGCCATATTGTTCTTCTCCATTAAATCGTACTTGTGCGGGTATTGAGTGATTCAATTCTTTATGGTATATCTAAAGATGTGTTTACATAGTTATGGTGCTCTAGACACTTCCCTACTTCTTCCCCAAACCTCTGTAAATGTTGTTCTTTCACATGCATGCCACCCTCCAGATTTTCAGGTGGTAAGGAATTAGGGGTTTACACACAACTACCCTGTCTCTTCTACCTGTATCTTCTACAGTGAACACCAACTTAAATAATTCTGTTATCCTGTCTACAGTTTTAAATACCATTTGTATGAGATACATTTCTAAATAAAAAATTCCCACTCACTACTATGATTTACTCAAGTCCTTAGGTGGTGTATTTTGAAATAAATAAGGATAAATTACGCTGAATTTTGTCCATTCTAATCGGTTTACATCCATGTGAACAGTAGAACAATCAGGTTTCAGGCCTGTACTACTTGCCTCCTTTTTATTCACCAATGTGCAGAATTTTTTTCATATGAAAACAGTATTTATTATTGCTCGGCTTATTATATCAGTAAAAGGACCATTACTGATATGTCCCTAGTTAAATTCCTAAAAGAAAGGTTAAACTTATACAGACAATTAGACACCCATTCAAACTATAGTTCTGCTAAGCCACTTGAATTCAAGAAGTTCTGTTGTATTAATTTCTCTCCAACATTGCTAAAAGGCCAACTTACAAGAAATGAAAAAATAAACCTATGAACTATAGAGTAGAAAATTCCTATGACTTTGATCTCATACTACACTGACAGTTCTGAGTTAGCTCAGAGAAGACCAAGCAAACTTCTGATGAAAATAAAAATAAATACGTAAGTAAATTTCTAATCATATTTTAGTTTCTAATCAAATAGAGAAGAGGAAATTATGAGCTTGAGTTCTTAGTGTAGTTTGAGAAAGTACAAAAATCAATTTCTGCTTCCAAAAAATCAAGGTCAGTCATGTGCAGAACTTCTTATTTCTTTGATGCTTTCTTTGTCTCCTTCTCCATTAAAAAAGCATTACTAGGGGAGTCTCTGTTCACTACTCTTCACACCTGCCTGCAAAATCCTCTCATAAAAGGGTTACTTAGGTTTACACTGCGTGGAATAAATTTTTGAAGAATGAACAGGTTCCATGGGGAAAAAAAAAAAAAAAAAAATCAGAGTTTCTGCTCTTTAGATCTCCAACCCTGAGATGTAGCTAATTTTGAAGCTTCTTCATCTCTTCATCTCTCCTGAAGGAAAATTATGCAGCCAGATTGCATTGGCAGGCTTGCCTACAGTTCAGCATATGATTTTTGTGATTAAAATATTCCTGTAAAGCATAGGATTCATGTTATCTCATGATCTCCTTTGGTTTTCCATGGTAATATTTTATAACTGAATTAACACTTAATTTCAAGGTAACTACCCAACAGTAGTGCAACTTCTAATGTGTTTGTTGTTGGTTATTGTTTTTTCTCTGAATAGTACTCACTACTACAGCTAACCTCAAAGTATAAATAAACAAAAAACCTTCATGATTACATCAACATGATAAGATTATTAATTCCACTACTCTGTGGCATGAATATAAATAAAAGAAACTCTGGTATATGCAATTAATTTTATTAAAGAATAATACAACTATAACTCCTCCAAGTTAAAAGTGTCTCTCATAAATATTAGTGGCCCAAAGAATGACAGCAATGAAGGTTGGGATGCTCAAGGAAGATATGCATAAACTGGGATCAGTATACCACACTACATGTTCATTTTGCAGAAAAAGACTAAGTGGCTCACATTTAATTCATTGTCATGGTACTGTACTTGTCATAGGTAGATGCTCACACCAATAAGATAAAGGAGAAATAAGTTTCAAAGTCTTTAATATGGTTATTAAACTCATTTTAGCTATGAGATATTTCAACAATTACTGTATATTTTACTTTCAAGCTGTTTTTATCCATGACTTTAAATAGAATGAGACAACCCTTTTATCTTTCAAACTTTTACAGCTATGCTATCGGTCTCAAAAAGCTTTTCAGCTACTATAACAAATATGATTAGAAAAATTTTGTTCAAACCAAATGAGCTTATTTTATTATTTACATAATTAAGGTTTCCCAAGAGTGTTTCAGTAGTTAACTAGCAGAAAACATATTGAAAAGGGTAATAGATATGGGGTAGTCTTTTTTTTCTTTTTTTTTTCTTTCTTTTTTTTTCTGAGATACCAGTTACAGTTTATTTGTTCTTAAAAATTAGAAAAGTTGTGGTTTCTTCCTTTTTTTGTTAATCAAAAATCACTAGCTTTATATTATAAGCTAGCTTCTGAAGGAGTATTCCTAAGCAGACTGCAGACAGTTCACATTATGCACATAGCCAGATACTTAACAAATTTGACAGTAATACTTCCACAAGGCCAACCATGCAAGGTCAAACTGCTGACAACGAGTGGCAGGACTCATCAGTGTAAGTTACTTACCCAAGCTGGTTTTGAATGAAATCTGGCTCAAATTCTAAGTGCTCTCAGCATGGGTCAAGTTATGCTATCACCACCACTGACATCTTGTAAACTGTTCAAAGACACTTTCACAGAGACCAAAGTATAACTGGCTTTTTGTTAGCTGTTGTATCTCAGTAAGCACTACCTGGCCATACTTCAGGACAAGGCATTTTTGCAAGTGTGTGCGTCTGTATCCTCCTGGGAACAGGCACCCTCCAGAACCAGGTCAGTGAGGCTCCATCCACACTGATGAGTGTTGCAGAGGGCCATGTTACACAAGCACAAAATCATTCTGAAACCAAAGACCGACAAACAGACTTTCTGTCAAATTTCTGCATCAGAACCAGTGCATCATGAAAGCTTCCCTCAATTTTCATAGATTAAAATCAGATTGAGCGAGCCCACAGACTAAGATCACAAACTAGCTGTCATCCCTATCCTGAGTGCAAGCTGTATCTATGCTTTCATACATGTAGTAATGCACTCACTGAAGCCGTGGAAGTACAGACAGCAAACCATACATTGATCAGGAAAAAATATGTCACTGAAATACAAAGAAATCAAAGGAAAAATAGTGTCCTTTTTGATAAGTGGTATAGGAAGTAGAGTACAGTGTGCCTGTACTGGGACAGCAATTACAAGGCATGGTGATCCTGGAGAATACCCAGATTTTAATTTGTATTTTCATGTCTCCTTTGCCTGCCTCTCTGAATTTCTCTTTTCTTATCCAGCTGTCTTGGTATAATTGCTCTTGCTTTTCTCTTCTCAGAGAGAAAATGACTATTTTATACTTATTTGCTATTATTTACTTACTAATCTTTACTATTATTTACCTATTAAGTACTGTTATTAATAATAAAATACTATTATTTGCTTATTAGTTTGCTGGAAATGAACCTTAACAAATGTGCAAAGCAAAACTAGAAGTGAATAAATAGTTAAATGTGTTATCTTATTTTTCTTAACATCACTGAATTCAGTCAATACCTCCTCTGTTTTAGTGTCACTGTTTTTGAGATACCTTTAAAACCACAAGCACAGGCCCAGAGAGGAATGAGGCAGAAAAGAGAAGCATGACTCCCTCAGGCAGAACTTTTTTTTTTTTTTTGAGAAATATCATTTATAGACAAAACCAGTTAAATAGATTTTTTTTTAACAGAACCATATACTCCCCTTCCTTGAGAATGAAAGCCATGTACTCTGTTTGCAAAGTTGTCATACAATGTTTCAGTAAAGCCAAAGGAAATTTAGGTGTCTAAAATCTATTTCAGGCAGAAAGTGTAAGGCACTGAAAGGGAGAATTGCTAAGAGACTTCTGTTTGGGTGAGAAGCTACTCATAACTGCCCTGGAGGACAACTGAGAGATTCAGAGTGTATTAAAAGAATCCGTCTGAAAAAACGCTGCTGAGTGGATGGGTGAAGGACAAGATAAACTTTCCTTCACTTCCGAGCAGGCAAAAAAATTCCTCTAATGTGTAACATTTCTACCATAGCAGTTTGACTGCTGTTATTGGCCAGATTAACAGTACAAAGCATATACTAATAAACTATTATGTTTATTTCTGGTTTAAGCAAACCTAACAAGTTTAGAAGTCACCAAGTGAAGCCAGTCTTGGATCCAGATGCTGATGACCTACTTTCTTCAACATGTCCTACCCTTCTGTAGTAAAGTACTTTAGGATTACCCGTGCAACTGAGGGTTCCAGCACTGAGATGGGATGAAAAGCCATTTTAGCATCAACTATTGAATGTGAAATAGCATTCACAATAGAAGCATTATAGGGAGACTGAGAGAAAGCCAGACAATAAAAGAGTCTGGCTTCTGAAACATTCAGGATGCAGTCATCAGACATGAACTAATAAGAAGTCAACCTTTAGGAAGACATAAGGAAAGAGAAGCATTCTGGAAGAGAGAGGAACAAAAATATTTGCTGAACCATTGTGACTTTTCTATTCATCATCTTACGTTGTAAAATATTCTGAGACATTTTAAAGTAAAGAATTCATAAATTAAAGTGATGATGTCTGTAACAGAAATAAATGGTGGGTAATTATTTAAATTTGGCAAATAAAAGCTGAGTGCCTAATTATCAACTCATTTCAAAATATGTGCTTTTGCAATAAAATAGTCGACCAGGGATCAGTTTGCTTCACTTGAAGAACTGTCTTGAATCAGTAGTCTGAAATGTGAATAAAGCATTATTCTGTCAACTTTCAGACCTTCAATATGTTTAAGAGAGAGACAGAGTCTGGAAGGCTTCCAAGATGGTTTCAGAAATTAACTGTCAAAGCAGTTAAACATAGGAAATTCTGAATTAAAAAGAAACTGGTTTTGCAGATTCATCAGGAGAGGCTTCTCCAAATGTGGACATTTACATGGGATCAAAGTGGTTTGCTTTCCGTTGTGGTTTAGCCCGGCTGGAAGTCAAACACCACACAGCCGTTCGCTCACCCTCCCCCCTCCCTCTCCGGGATGGGGGAGAGAAACGGGAAAGTGAAGTCTGTGAGTTGAGATAAAGACAGTTTATTAAGACAGGGAAAAGAATAACAACAATAGTAATAATAATAATAGTATTAATAAATAATGTGTATGAAATAAGTGATGCACAATGCAATTGCTCACCACCCGTTGACCGATGCCCAGCCTATCCCCGAGCAGTCGGCCCCCCCCCTCCACCCCGGCTAGCCACCCCTATATATTGTTCAGCATGACGTCAGATGGTATGGAATACCCCTTTGGCCAGTTTGGGTCAGCTGTCCTGGGTCTGTCCCCTCCCAGCTCCTGCTGCATCCCTAGCCTGCTCGCTAGCAGGACAGAGAGAGGCTGAAAAGTCCTTGGCTTGGTGTAAGCGCTGCTCTACGACAATTAAAACATCAGCATGTTATCAGCGCTCTTCTCATTCTAATCCAAAACATAGCACCCTGCCAGCTACTAGGAGGAAAATTAACTCTGTCCTAACTGAAACCAGGACACTTTCCTAAAAGATGAAAATGAGGGCTCTGCATTTAGTAGGAAAACAGTGAGATTCTTATAAATGGAAAACTAATTTATTTCTCCCTTTTTAGGTGACATACTGAAATTATGTGAAGGAAACTGACCTTTATCTTTCTGTGAGTTTATCCTATGTCGATTAGCAAAAAAGATTTGGAAGACTAGGAGGGGAGGCAAAGGTATTTTCAAGTTTTTATATTGAAATCATTAGAAAATGGTATACCTTCATGAAAAAAGTAAGAAACTACATATCAGCACAATTACCATTTATGTGAGCACATTTTCTCTTCCATCATGTTCATTCTGAGTGGAAGCCAGTCACAAGTGGTGTCCCTCAGGGGTCGGTCTTGGGACCAGTGCGCTTCAACGTCTTTATCAACGACATAGACTACAACGGAGTTAAGTGCACCCTCAGCAAGTTTGCAAACGACACCAAGCTGAGCGGTGCAGTTGATACAATAGAGGGAAGGGACGCCATCCAGAGGGACCTGGACAGGCTGGAGAAGTGGGCCCATGGGAACCTAATGAGGTTCAACAAGGCCAAGTGCAAGGTGTTGCACTTGGGCTGGGGCAAGCCCAGGTATTTATTAGAGTGGGAGAAGAAGAACTTGAGAGCAGCCCTGCGGAGAAGGACTTGGGGGTCCTGATGGACGAGAAGCTGGACATGAGCAGGCAGCGTGCGCTTGCAGCCCAGAAGGCCAACCGTGTCCTGGGCTGCATTAAAAAAGGGGTGGCCGGCAGGGAGAGGGAGGTGATTGTCCCCCTCTACTCTGCTCTTGTGAGACCCCACCTGGAATGCTGTGTGCAGGCGTGGGGCCCCCAGCACAAGAAGGATGTGGAGCTCTTGGAACGGGTCCAGAGGAGGGCCACTAAGATGATCAGAGGGCTGGAGCACCTCTCCTGTGGAGAAAGGTTGAGGGAACTGGGCTTGTTTAGCTTGGAGAAGAGAAGGCTCTGGGGAGACCTCACTGCGGCCTTCCAGTAGTTGAAGGGAGCATATAAACAGGAGGGGGAAGGAGGAGGGGGAATGCCTGTTTACATGTGTTGATAGTGATAGGACAACGGGGAATGGTTTTAAACTAAGACAGAGGAGATTTAGGTTAGAAATTAGGAGAAAGTTTTTCACTCTGAGGGTGGTGAGGAGCTGGAACAGGTTGCCCAGAGAGGTTGTGGATGCCCCATCCCTGGAGGCGTTCAAGGCCAGGCTGGATGCGGCTCTGGGCAGCCTGCTCTAGTGGTTGGCAACCCTGGGCAACCCCCAGAGCAGGGGGGTTGAAACCAGATGATCTTTAAGGTCCTTTTCAACCCAGGCCATTCTATGATTCTATGATCACCTGAGGTGAAGTCAAAGTATATTTCTGTCTTCAAGGGATTTCACAGCATCATTTAGTAACCAATTATACTTTTCTAAGGATTACAGTGCTTCTAATTATGTTTTTAAAAAATGTAAATTTAGATACATATTACTTTTTAATATGTGTTATCATAGTAAGACTACAGCACAAAATTGGTTCATTGCATCTTGGAATTAATTTTTAAATGTAAATGTCACTGAAATTTCCAAGAATCATTGCTTGGTCACAGAATAGTTATAAAACTCAAATCCCCTTTATTTATTTATTTTTAAGCAATTAAGTTTGTTGTTGTTGTTTTTATGTGTTTTATAACTAAACCTAGAATAGGGCATGATACTGTAGTGTAACAAAGTTTGGTAAAATATTTAAATATTAAAAAGATTAATTATAAAAGTTAGATAAAGTTCGTGTCTATAATGTAAAAGGCGCACACACACAAACACATAAAAAGTATTAGCACAATAATTGCTTGTTTTCTTTGTGTTTGGCAGTCCTAGTGAAAAAACTGGACTGAAATAAACATGAGATACATATATACTTTTTGAAAATTCAAAGTCTGAAAGACAGTCTACGATTCCTACTATTGTACTCAATCCTTTTGTCTGGCAGCCTTCCTTAAGGAAATAGGCCATCCTTAATATCAAAGTTAATCAACTTCTGCTCACTGGTGTACAGTTTTTTTGAAGTATTGTATCTGTTATCTTTATTCCCATCAGGATCAAGAAACTGAAACATCACTGATATTCCTGTATTAGGACCTCCCGAGACCTCAAGATAATAGAGACTAGTTTTGCAGCTTTACTTTTCTGTGAAATTTACCGCTAGTCTACTAGAAAAGTTCAAGAAACAGTAGCAAGGCAGTTTTAAAGATTTACCATGTCCCTGTGAGACTGACTGTCCAGTCAAATAATAGATATTTACTAAAGTTCTGAGCACCATAGATGACTGAAATAGAGCATTCTTTGATTTATGATGAATAAATGGAAGCTGGAAACTACTTAGAATGTAATGACTTCTGATGTTAAAACCTGTTTAAGTAACCTCTGAGCTGAGGTTGTACAGGGTTTCTGATAACATTTATCTTTGACAGATATAATCTCCAGGTTTTATCATCATCTTAAAGTTCCTTAAAGTTCTTGGAAAAAAGTCAGAAAGGTAAGCTTTCATGAAGAAGCTAAATCCATTTGGGGAGTTTCTTGACTCTCAAACTGCAAAGATCAAAGTTTCTTTCATTCAGTTCTCATTCCGAGTCAGGTACAATGCTTAGACTGAAGATTATATAATGTTGAATGAATATGTCCTTTTGTGAGCATAACTGAAGTTACGTACTTAAATTTTTTAAGTATATTAAATAGGGAGATAACTTAAGATACCTAGATTATTATCTAAAGGATACCAGATCTGAAATAAAGGATTATTCTATACCCCTAAAATCTGTATGCCACAATAGGGTGAATTCCATTTATGTGTAGCTCAAGATACTGTATTTCCTTTGGTGGTTTTGATTTTGCCCACCCCACCCAGAACATTCACAGCCCTGGCAGAATAGCAGAAAAACATAAAAATTATTATAAAAAAAAAAAAAGGAAAAGAAAAAAACATGACTGCATACTTCATACATTGTACTCCTAATGTGCAAATTTCTCCATAATATCAGAGTAACTTCAAAATAACTGCCTCCAGCTTTCCAACCTCAAAACCTAGACAGAGTTTATTAATGACCCATCCTATTTTTCAAACACTTTTAGTATAGCATTTAGTCTCTTATGACCTTATAACATTTTACATAATATGATTTTGCTTTATCTCAAGAAAACAATTATTTTAAAGACCATGATTTAAAAGATGCAAAATTGAAATGTTACTGTTGTTTTGTCTGTTAAAGTCAAATGAAACTAAGTATACTGACAGGTGTTTCTATAGCATGACACAGGCTAAAGAAACCTTTACTGGGAATGGAATGAAGCCTGTATGCAAATAATTACATTCATGGTAGAGGTAGTGGAATATTTGAGGGTTGGAACTAGATGATCCTTAATGTCCCTTCCAATCCAAGCCATTCTATGATTCATTCTATGATTATTTTTATTGGACAGTGAGTTGGAAAGGTAGGTTCTTGAAAGCCCCTGTAGAGATTTATTCATCAGACATTTATCTGATGAATAATTCTTTATCAGAATTCTGTTTGTTTCTGTATCTTCTTCTCCACACCATGTTTTTACTCATGCCTCTATATGACTATATTCATATACAAGACTATCAGGATAGGAATATCTTGTAGCATGAGGTCCTGTTTGTAAAGCATACCTGTCTGCATCACATATACACATACCACAAAATCTCAGAAAGCAAACTGTTCTGTATTTTCTGGTTGCTTGCATAAAACTAGTAAAAGTAAGACAATGGTAGGCATCAGATAACCAGTACTCACCTGGTGACACTCAGCTGGCCATGCCAAGATAGCTCGACACCTGAGATGTTAATATCTCTCTAGGCAAGCTGCAGAAGACTAGTTCTGATGTATGCAGAGTAACCATGGGCTTGGTCCAGGGTTTTGATCCACAGAAAATGTTATAACACCAGTGATACACACAGAAGCTTTGGAAAGGGATAAGACCACTTCAGTTGTGGCTTCCAATGCAGGAGTGCTTTAAGCCCCACTGCTGCCACCTCCACCCTAAAGACAAAGAACCACTGACAACTGCAGCCAACAGGGTAGAATCACAGTTGCAATATCATAAATGTAATTCAATTACTGTGTTTGATTAATGTTTGAATCTTAATTGTTAACAGATAGATTGCCTAGAATTTGAGCATAAAGGGTCATTTCACTTCAAGGTTTGTTTGATGTCTCAGTCTCTCAAAATATTTCTGTCATAGTGGTTACCGAGTTTCCTAAAAACAGAATACAAAAATCTCTAACAGTTCTTTCTGTAACAGGATCTGCAGAATAAGTTTATAATAATCATAAATACCTGACATGTCTTGTGTAGGACATTCAAATTCTTCTTAACTGTAAGATTGCTGGACATTCAAACAGCTGTTTAGGAAATGCAATAGAGCATCTCTTGAATCACTTAGAGAAAACTGTTTACGTGCAATGGAAGAGATCCAGTTCTCCACTTGTGGAAGAGATTTGACAACGTCATGCTACTTGAAATCAATGGAGACATAGGCTGCCTTTCTGGTTGATCTCAGAATGCTTCACCTGCCCCCATTCCCCTTTCCCTCCCCACCCCATCCCCCCAAAAAGGGCCATCTTGTTCACTCAATAGCAGGGTTACATTGTGCAGTATTTTAGAACACAGGAGGCAACCCACCATTCAAGTCATTAAAGAAAAAAGGTCAATTTGATAAGATAAAAGATCTGAAGTCTAATAGCAGGCATTTATTTTTAAATCCACTGCTCCATCTTGAGAAGATATTATATACTTTACAGAGCAGTAGTTCCCTTCAAAGGATTATTTCCAGTTGTAATCCATTGTTGTAGTAGCACCCGAGTTCAGATCAAGATTATTGTCCCATCACATTAGATGATATGCAGGCACACAACCAGACACTATTTAAGACATATTCTGAAAAATTACAGTTCAGTTCCCTAAAAGTTGATTTGCCTTCACCATGTTCTGAAACAGATTTATATTTC